>NC_069124.1:30298882-31566382 GCF_026914265.1 Mya arenaria | reverse complement strand
TACCTTTAAAAGACTAGACGCCACAATCTCGTACCTCTGGTTTACCTTAAAAAACTAGATGCCACAATCTCGTACCCTTGCTTTACCTCTGGTTAACCTTTAAAGACTAGACGCCACAATCTCGTACATCTGGTCTACCTTTAAAAGACTAAACGCCACAATCTCGTACCTCGGGTGTACCTTAAAAAACTAGATACAACAATCACGTACATCTGGTTTACCTTTGAAAGACTAGATGCCACAATATCGTAACTCTGGTTTACCTTTAAAAGACTTGATTCCACAATCTCGTACCTCTGGTTTACCTTTAAAAGACTTGATGCCACATCTCGTACCTCTGGTTTACCTTAAAATGACTAGATGCCACAATCTCGTACCTCTTGTTGACATATACAAGACTAGATGTCACAATCTCGTTTCTCCAGTAACCTGTAAAACGATAGATGCCTAAATCTCGTTCCTTCAGTAACCTGTAAAACAATAGATGCCAAAATTCCGTACCTTAATTTACCTGTAAAACAATAGATGCCAAAATCTCGTTCCTTCAGTAACCTGTAAAACAATATATGCCAAAATCTCGTTCCTCCAGTAACCTGTAAAACAATACATGCCAAAATCTCGTTCCTCCAGTAACCTGTAAAACAATAGATGCCAAAATGGTGTTCCTTAAGTAACCTGAAAAACAATAGATGCCAAAATCTCGTTCCTCCAGTAACCTGTAAAACAATACATGCAAAAATCTCGTTCCTCCAGTAACCTGTAAAACAATAGATGCCAAAATGGTGTTCCTTAAGTAACCTGAAAAACAATAGATGCCAAAATCTCGTTCCTCCAGTAACCTGTAAAACAATACATGCAAAAATCTCGTTCCTCCAGTAACCTGTAAAACAATAGATGTCAAAATGGTGTTCCTTAAGTAACCTGAAAAACAATAGATGCCAAAATCTCGTTCCTCCAGTAACCTGTAAAACAATAGATGCCAAATTCGTGTTCCTTAAGTAACCTGTAAAACAATAAATGCCAAAATCTCTTTCCTTCAGTAACCTGTAGAACAATATATGCAAAAATCGTGTTCCTTTAATAACCTGTAAAACAATAGATGCCAAAATCGTGTTCCGTTAGTAACCTGTAAAACAAAACATGCGAAAATCTCTTTTCTTCAGTAACCTGTTAAACAATACATGCCAAAATCTCGTTCCTCCTGTAACCTGTAAAACAATAGATGACAAAATCGTGTTCCTTTAGTAACCTGTAAAACAAAACATGCGAAAATCTCTTTTCTTCAATAACCTGTTAAACAATACATGCCAAAATCTCGTTCCTCCTGTAACCTGTAAAACAATAGATGACAAAATCGTGTTCCTTTAGTAACCTGTAAAACAATAGATGCCAAAATCGTGTTCTTTAGTAACCTGTAAAAAAATAGATGCTTAAATCTCGTTCCTATAATAACCTGTAAAACAGTAGATGCTAAAATCTCGTTTCTTCAGAAACCTGTAAAACAATACATGCCAAAATTTCGTTCCTCCTGTAACCTGTAAAACAATAGATGCCAAAATGGTGTTCCTTTAGTAACCTGTAAAAATCAGATGCTTAAATCTCGTTCCTTCAGTAACCTTTAAAAATAATATGGCCAAAATCTCGTCCCTACATTTTGCCGATTACACAGTCTGACATTTCGTTTCGTAGATGACTGTTTCACCGTTGAAAATGTTTGCTCTTTAACAATTCTCCTTTTCTACATGTGAATGTTACATCGACACAGTAGATATATAGTCCCCTTACACAATCTCGTCCTACCTACTTTTTCCTATAAAACAACAGATGCCACATTCTCGTTTCTCCAGTGTGTCTGTGATTTCTTATACTATTTTAAGGGACTCGATCATGTTTTTGGACCAAAAATTAGTGTCCTGGTAATGCATCTGAAAACAGTTATTTTACAATTATTTTACTCTATGATATTGAAATTGCAGAAAAAATACAGTTATAGCATAAAAAAGTATTTTGGTCTTAGTGGTGTTCAAACCCACGACGGGTGTCAAGAAAGAATAGAAAACAGTCGGCTATTCCACACGGCCACCGGGTCTGTAACAAAAGTAGTGGATATGTTGACATGTTAATGATACATTGATAACATCACGTGATAATGTCAATCAACCAATCACGCAACACCACAGCCGTATTGTTTTTTCAATCGCGTTACTCACGCTTATAAAATGTAAATTGTGGTCTTCAAAGACGATATTTAAGCAAATATTAACATTTCCTGAAGGGTTCCAGCTTTTGGTATTTTGTTTTAACACTCCTTATGATTTGCAACACTTGATTTCGTAACTTTTAAAAATAAGTGCATGAGCGAGTTACTTTAAACCAGTTTTTTTTTATAAT
Organism: Mya arenaria; assembly: GCF_026914265.1. Taxonomy (NCBI): domain Eukaryota; kingdom Metazoa; phylum Mollusca; class Bivalvia; order Myida; family Myidae; genus Mya; species Mya arenaria. Next base: position 31,563,991 of record NC_069124.1, on the reverse strand, counting down.
TGCGGTACGAACAAACCATTTATACGTCTTCTTTACAGGTCATTTCCTTCGCTTGAAATAGAATATATTGAAATTGAAAACATAAATGTCATGTTTACTAAGTCTTTTTTTCAATTAACCAATCCTTTTTTACCGACAGTTACAATAAAGCCTTAACATTTCAGATAATATGGATGAACCCAAAGCGTATACTGTTCAGTAATGAGGACAAGATCGTTATCGACGACAAGCGGGTTGGCGTTATCAACACTGCACAAGGCGACTGGAACCTGCGCCTTGAACACGTGCGCTACAACGACAGCGGAGAGTACTCGTGCCTTCTCAATACAAAACCGGTCAAAATCAAACGAGTCTATCTATTTGTTCAAGGTAAAATTGATTTATATGTTGTTAATCATGTAAAATGTATGGTAATGTTTAGTAGCTTTTGCTATTTTCCGAATCTTTTAGATCATTGAATTGAGTTTAAATGGCTTTTGAAAATCGTGCTTGGTTGGTATTCAGAATTCAACTTAAGTAAATCTTATGGTCATACGTCATTTACTTCATTCACTTCATTGGTCAGTTATTAATAACCAGTTATCCGATTAGCTACATCGTTCTTAGATACAATTAAAATTAATATTTGATACAAGCCATTGTCTGCTTAGGCCAATATAAATGAATTGCTTGATTTTCATCCAATTTTAATTTTAAAATGGGGCAGGTGTGATTTTTCTTAGATGACTATTTCACCGTTGAGTATGTGTTCATGTTCTTTCTTATTGCATAAAGGACCATATACACGTGTTTCTAGACCAACCACGAACTAGATCGCAACAAGTCTACTTTCTTAGATGTTATTCGTTAACACCGTAGTTATGAATAAACGCCGTTCCCGGGCAGTACCGGACCGATGCGTAAATACGGACCCTAGTTTAACATTTTTATTTGAGTAAATTAAGTGGCGGCTGAAAAAAGGCGTCGGGCGGGGATGAAAATCAAGCAATTAATTTAAAGGCGCCTTGTTATATCCGATGTACAAGTATGTGGAATTCCGGATGCCTGGCGAGTCATGTGTGAGTGGTGACTACATATTCATTTGGTATGATTTGAACAGGTTTTATGAGTAGACTTGGGAAGAACATGTATGTTCTTTTGTTCAGAAACAAATGCTTCAAAAAAAGCTATTCTTGCGTGGAGAAAATGGAAAAAAGTCAGGACTACAGACTTAAGTACCGCAAATTGAAATCAGGTATCGTCAGATCTACATGTTGACATGACATGTTAAATGAATTAATGCACCGGGGTTACTTAAAGGGACAAACGTTTCTATTAGTTTCGAATAGTTCCAAATATAAGTCCACTTACTAAATACGGTTTTAAGATTGCAGGGTAAATGTGAATTTGAAAGCATTTCGAAGAATCCCAAATAAATCTTGACTGAAATCCACACGACATGCCCCCGCCCATGAGGACTTGAGGAGAAAAGATTCTTTTAGATAATTACGCAGACAATTGGAAATGAGTTGACTTAAAGACCCTGCCTAACTTATCTACTACACATAGTCAAAACGTCCTCGTCCAATATTGGGTCTCATTTAATTAACTAAACACTAGAAATACATTTGGGAAGTTAAAGCAAAGCTTATGTATCCTTGTTCATCAGTTACTGTTATGAAACTAGCTAATTGTATACATATACCACACTTGTCTTGAATTCGTTTTATCAAACCAGATGCTTTTCTATAAATGGAGTATTACCAATTAACCATCATATGCACAACATTTGTAAAATTCATCAATTTACACTACGTATTATTAGGTAATGACAAGCACTTATCGGTTCAAGTTTTGGGCCACTCAATAGATGTTTTCGAATCGATTTGTATTGCCTGTGCACAGAACGGTACAAAAAGTAAAATCACGTTTGCCGCGCAAACAGACTTTCAACGCTTTCAACGCTTTCATTTCAATTAAAATAAGGAGCAACAATATATACTTCAATAACTTTATATATAATTAATTGTCAGTCGTTTATTTCACATTTTATCAACAATACCTTTTCAAACGATAACAAAATCATATGGAACATTTAATATGATCGTCAATGGCCATATAACATTGCAAACGTATTAAATTGTTGTAAATCGGCTATCGCAGAACGGTGTTGGGGAGTACCAGTGTTACGGGTTCAAAAGTTCAGAACCAATCCTTATATCAGGATCAAGAGCTTTTATTTTCAGAATAATGTACCGGTGTAAAGAATGTTTTTTTGCTCGCATATTTGTATTAAAACAGTTTGAAGTACCTAAATAATTGTGTTGTGAATAACTACAACACAATTATTCAACAGGGCTTTAAGCTCTTTAACCCTGTTTGGGCTTGGAACCCTCATACTTAAACAGATCCCGGCTTTTTTCAGGATAAAAATTATCAGCCGCTGTTAGAACCCCTTCAGTTTTCAATACATAGATGTTAGTGTATTTGGTTTGTTAATGTGAAGATGTTAGCGTATGGGGTTTGGCACTATAAGGATGTTAGCGTAAGGGGTTTGTCAATATTAGTGTATGGTGTTTGTCAATGTAAATATGTTAGCTTATGGGGTTGGCCAATGTTTAGATGTATGGGTTTGTCAATGGTAAGATGTAAGCCTATGTGGTTTGTCATTTTTTTAATGTTAAGGTATGGGAGTTGGCATTATTTAGATGTTAGCGTATGGTGTTTGTTATTGTTTAGATATTAGCATATGGGGTTTGTCAATGTTTAATATTTACACCTCAACTTCCATTCCTCAAATGAACTGCCTTTCGGCAATTGCGTTCATCAATCGATGAACGCAACATCTTCGGATATGTTCGGATCGTAATTCATTGCATAACAATACACATGAAAGCTATTGATCTTGTTATTGGTTGTATTGTGTCTGCAGGTCCCGTAAAATATAGATCAACATTTTTAAACGTGTTAGTTAATTATATTTTAAATATAATGGTTCCAGAAGTGTTTCAATTTTACGTTTTAAAGTGATTTCAAGTGGTTGATCTTTTCCCGCGTTATTGTGACTTCATTTGAAAAAAAATGTTTCCGGTTATAGTCGGGTCGTTCTTTTTACAGAATGGGTAAGAACGGATTACTTAAAGGTTTTCTTAAATGAAATAAATTTTTTTTAATAATTCTTGAATGAAATAATGAACTATTTGTGTAAATATAAGGAATGAATTGCGGGGTTGATGTCATTATCGGGGATATGAACGCAATTGGGTTGGTCAAAGTACGCGTGGAGTCCTTCGGACTCTACACACATTGACCAACCCAATTGCGTTCATACCCCGATAATGACATCAACTCCGCAATTCATTCCTTAAGAAGTTAGCGTATGGCGTTTGCCAATGTTTAGATGTTAGTGTATGGCGTTTGTCAATGTTTATATGTTAGTGTATGGCGTTTGTCATTGTTTAGATGTTAGCGTATGGTGTTTGTTATTGTTTAGATATTAGCATATGGGGTTTGTCAATGTTTAGAAGTTAGCGTATGGGGTTTGTCAATGTTTAGAAGTTAGCGTATGGGGTTTGTCAATGTTTAGAAGTTAGCGTATGGGGTTTGTCAATGTTTAGAAGTTAGCGTATGGGGTTTGTCAATATTTAGAAGTTAGCGTATGGCGTTTGTCAATGTTTAGATATTAGCGTATGGTGTTTGTTATTGTTTAGATATTAGCATATGGGGTTTGTCAATGTTTAGAAGTTAGCGTATGGCGTTTGTCAATGTTTAGATATTAGCGTATGGGGTTTGTCAATGTTTAGAAGTTAGCGTATGGCGTTTGTCAATGTTTAGATATTAGCATATGGGGTTTGTCAATGTTTAGAAGTTAGCGTATGGGGTTTGTTATTGTTTAGATATTAGCATATGGGGTTTGTCAATGTTTAGAAGTTAGCGTATGGGGTTTGTCCATGTTTAGATGTTAGCGTATTGGGTTTGTTAATGTTTAGATATTAGCATATTGGCTTTGTCAATGTTAAGATATTAACATATGGGGTTTGCATATTTGATGTTATGGTATTTTTTATTAAAACAAACTGCACTCATCATTCGAACTTTTTCCCTTCACAGTACCGGCACACATATTGAATCAGGAGTCAAGTCGAAATATGGATGTTGAAGAAGGACGCAATGTAACGCTACAGTGTAAAGCTACTGGTGTCCCCCAGCCTAACATCACGTGGTTCCGGCGACCCTTCATCGCACTGGAGAGCAAGGAATGTATGTTCAGATTCAATTGGTATAATGGTGGTTTATCATTAATATTACTTATTGGTCAATTTAAAGGGACCAGACACCAGATGGTCCCAAATTCTGCAAAAACAGTATTTCCTCAAAACAAACATGGAACTATCAATACGAGCTAGTTATTATTTTACTTGATTATAATAATGTTTTATCGCTGTCTCAGCTGAATTTACACGTTAAAAAACGCATACTGGTTTCCCAGTTTATAGTGTGTATTTTTAGCATGTGAAGGTTCAGTGATTTGTACTGACACATATACCAACGCTTTTTTTTAAATTTACTGGGATTTACGTCGCAGACAAACCCAGTAAATGTGTCGATATTGTTGTGATACATCAGTGAGTACGATTCAATGCGTTGTACACAATTATATCAATTTTATGTAAGTTTTTGACAATTTTCTTTTTTTCTTGAAATGGTCATCATTTGGTGTCCGTGTCAGGCCCCTTTAAATATCGGAATAAAGAAGTGGCAAATCTTCTTATGGATATCTGTCTGGTAAAGATTGGGAAAAAGAATTGTCGTGCATATGCTTGTTGCTAAGACAGTCCATGGATGATCGAGGTCCGCGCTACAATAAAGCCTGGTTGTATAAAATGAACACAGGGGCCATGATTACAAACAACCTCAAGTCTCACTTGAAAAGAAAACAAATTTTATTCTTCATTTTATTGTAACTATCTTTCTAGATGAGTTCTGATGATGAAATGTGATGAATAATATTCTTATTTGGAAGTGTACAAATATTAACATTTATTTTTGTGAAACGTATAAAATATCGATGGTTCGTTCTAATGCAATACATGTGCTAGTCTGTTCGATACCATGGGTCCTAGCTTACAGTGGTTTATAAGCAACACTGAATGCAGGACTAGTGAGGTATAGGTCCGTTTACAGATCTGAGTCCAGAAGGCGAGAAGCTGCACATCACGGACATCCAGCGGTTCCAGGCCGGCGTCTACGTCTGCCTTGCCTACAACGGCGTCCCTCCCGCTGTCACGCGGGAGATGGAGGTTCACGTGCAATGTACGTTAATGTTTTATATACCAATTATGAAACCATACGCAATATATATATATATCACAAAAAATGTAGTCTGTATTAGACTCTAGTGCAATATCGCTGCATTCCATTCTGCGGACATCACGTCATAACATAAATCATAGCGCGATGTTAAAAATACGTCATAAAACGCTAGTGCGTCATTAAAATGACATTTATTATGAAGACAGATGTCCTTTAAATGATTTAACCAGTAATGTATCTAATAACAATATTTGTTCTGCATTTTAATTCGGAATGTCGTATTCGACTCTCGTGTAATTTTGCATATTTCAATTTCACTATGAATGCGCCTCGTGAAATCCGAATCAACAAAAATCAACTCGAGAAAAATACAACTTCCTTGATCAAAACGAAGTTCTAATAACCCTATTCCGGTTTTTGTATAGCTACTTCCTCGTTATCATGCATTTTATTTATTTTTAATTACTATTTTATCAACCAAAAGTCACGTAGGGCTGTGCGACGATATTTTACAAGCTCTTGTCATGAAATTTTAACCACGATCGTATTTTGGTTTAACAATAAATTTATGAATACTTGCTGTGTTTGACATAATGAAGTGTTTCATATGATTTTAAGTGCATACAACTATACGTGCTTTGTTATCTTTTATATGACTTTAAGTACACACAACTGTATGCGCGTTATCATATTTCGTATGATTTTAGGTGCATACCACTATATGTGCGTTATCATATTTCATATGATTTTAAGTGCACACAACTATATATGCATTATCATATATCGTATGATTTTAAGTGCACACAACTATTTATGCGTTATCATATTTCGTATGATTTAAAGAGCACACAACTATATGTGCGTAATCATATTTCATATGATTTTAAGTGCACACAACTATATATGCATTATCATATATCGTATGATTTTAAGTGCACACAATTATTTATTTATTGTTCAACGTCAAGGTACTAAGTGGCAGGCCGGGTCGAACTCGTATGGATGAAGAGAAAACGTAACACAAGCTTTGAATGAAAATAGGGCAATGCGTTATCATATTTCGTACGATTTAAAGAGCACACAACTTTATGTGCGTAATCATATTTCATATGATTTTAAGTGCACTCAACTTTGTGCGTGTTATCATATGAAATATGATTTTCAGTGCACATAGCTGTATGCGCGTTATCATAATTTATATGAATTTAATTGCACACAACTATATGTGCTTTATCAAATTTCATATGATTTTAAGTGCACACAACTTTATGTGCTTTATCATATTTCATATGATTTTAAGTGCACACAACTATATGTGCATACTCATATTTCATATGATTAAGTGCAAACAACTATATGTGCGTTATCATATTTCATATGATTCTAAGTAAACACAACTATATGTGCTTTATCATATTTTCAGACACACCTGTAGTTAAACTATTGAACACAAGGCTGGGACAAAGCCTAGGAAAGGAGACTATTTTAGAATGCAGTGTCACCTCATATCCTAGGGCCAGAATTGCTTGGATCAAGAACGGAATGTCGATAAAACACAGCTATAAATATCGTCTGGAGCTGTATCCGGGCAACCATAATACGTACATTCTAACGCTGCAGATAGTGACCATTAATGTCCACGATTACGGAGATTATACGTGCGAAGCTGAGAATAGGATGGGAGCGGAGAGAGCGACAATGACATTATATGGCTAGTATTTCTGTAGAATCGTGGTCATAAAGTTGTTGCATTTGTGCAGAAATAAAACATACGTCCGACCTTGTACTTAATGGCTTCCTGACAGAAGCACTTATTCGAACAAAATGTTATTTAGTGACAACACTCTCGCGCATCATTGTGCCAACGAGAATGACTAAGTATAAGTTTTTATGGCCCCCCTCGAAAAGAGGGGGTATATTGCTTTGCATTTGTCGGTCGGTCATTCGGTCCGCCGGTACACCAAAGCTTATCCGAGTGATAACGCGACAATTCCTGGACCGATTATCAGCAAACTTGACATGAAGGTTGGGCCTGACCAGTTGACCACCTGACCCCTATTGATTTTAGTCATCGGGTTTACGGTCAAGATCACAGTGACATTTAATTGGGAAAAATTGTCAAAGCTTGTCCGAGTAATAACTCAATAATGCCTGGACCTATGGCCATCAAACTTGACATTTAGGTTGGGTGACCAGTGGATGACCCCTATTGATTTTGAGGTCATAAAGGCAAAGGTTTAGGTAACAACACATATTGGTCATTAAATTTACATCATATTTACGTATTCCCTGCTGCTAAAGGGATACATGATTATCTGTAGAGATCAGTCATCCTCTGAACATGATAAAAAAGGGTAATTCTATCCCTACACTTTTAATGGTCATAATCTTTAAGTTGCCTGAAAGGCATCCAACGTCCAAATATTCTTTACAACATGGCGCTCATCGAGGGCATAATGTCGGTCAAACATCTCTTGTTATAATTTATTTCACAATCGTTGTAAAATAAATAAAGTTTAAACTAAAATATCTGCAATAGCTTAATAACGTCATAAAGAAACATGCAGTTGTATAGTTATTGCACTAAGGTGACAATGTAGTGAACAGGGATAGGAATGAACATGCTGTTTTCAGTATCTCTGTTGAATGCCTGGAAAGACAACTCTCAGTTGAATAATCTGTGTATTTGTTGGTAGGATTACCTCCCTTATATCGTTTTTAGCGAGCTAAATTCTGTCTCTATGGCACACCAATAACTATTGCTAACAACGACAATAAAACTATTTGGTTTCGACCCATTTCAACTGCAACAACCAAGGAACGTTCAATTTTTAAAAAGGCCTATTACCAATAATAATAATAATAATGATAATAATAATAATAATAATAATAATAATAATAATAATAATAATAATAATAATAATAATAAAAATAATAATAATTATAATAATAATTATAATAATAATAATGATAGTGATAATAATAATAATAATAAAAAAAAAAAAAATGAAAAATAATAATGATTATAATAATAATAGTTATAATAATAATTATTATTATAATAATAATAATAATAATAATAATAATAATAATAATAATAATAATAATAATAATAATAATGATATCAACGATTGCTAACTGTAAAACCTTCTTTATTTGAGCAGAGTACAAAGACCCAACTCCTAGTCCTCCGCCGACCACTACCACGGCTGCACCGCGCAGGAAGACAAGCCCAATGTTTTTACCCGGCTACGACTACTATGACCCGTATATGCCAGGGTACCAGAACAAACATTATGAAATTCAGTCGGTGCTTGCAGACGGTGGTCAACAGTATGACGGTAAAGGTTACGATGGTGCTCCATTTCCAGACAGACAAGGTATTTCTTTATATTGAATGCTTCAATCTCACAGATTTTATAACTTTTTTTTGTCTCAGAATCAGCTATTTAAGCATCAATGCTTTCAATTACGTCATATAAGATAACTTACACTATATCAGAACTCAATTGTTTGGAAACTTGCCGAAAATCTCATTTTTCTTTAAGCGTTAGAAACACTTTTAGCCATAAAACATTTTTCGAAAGTAAATATTAAAAACTTTTATCAGAAATCTTATATCACAGGATTTCAGGCATATACGTAAAATTTAGCTCATTTGAAGACAAAAGAATGAAAGTAGTCAAAATGGTCAATCTGTGAGAGAGCATCTTTAAAATTAAAATTTATATCTTATACAAACCTATTATATCTGTAAGCCGATGATCGTAAGCTGGTAAACATCGCCAACATTTTCGAACGTGGGTAAAAAGTACACACATACAACTTTGTTGAGAGTGGCCTAGTGGTATAGGTGTCTGCCTGTCACACTCGCGGGTCTGGGTTCGGTCCCCACCAGTGTTGCCTCTATCTCAAATCTCAAAATGGACACCAGTTAAGGTTTCTTCCAAGGAAACGGACTTGATTTTGATTCTATACGCTCTCAGCTTTCGTCACAATCGAGCTAAAAGAGATCAGTATAATCTAAAAACCAAGAGAACCAACCATTTGTGGTGCTCGAACGTACAACCTCTTGCGTGAATTTCGGACACATTTAATGTACAACTAAAGTTGACTGTAATCCTCACCTGTTCAGTTGACATTGCGCCGAATGTTCGGAATTTTGTTAAAATAACAACGTTCTAATGGCATTGTTGTAAACTTTAAAAGGGGAAATATTTTATGATGTTCTCATATGTTTGCTTAAAACAAGTGCAGCAGAAATATCTGTATAAACTCTTGTTAGATATACTGCAGACCACAAGTGCATCCATTAATCTTCCAATGCAGCAATGATTTTAGAGTTAACATCGATCACCTAAACAAAGTTGTTAACTTTAAAAAGTTCGAAACAATCGGTCTGTTTTGAAATATAAAAGTCTATGAAGACAACGTGTCTGTAGAATCTTCGATAAAAAAATAACGATTGTATTTTTGTTTAAAAATATTTCATTGGGGAAAAAGTACACAGCAAGATGTAATATTATATTCTATGTTCGGGATTGGAACGGTGGAATTTAACAAAATTCGACATCAGAACAGAAATTTGATATCAATATAGCAAATAATCGTAATTAAAACATCGACATAAGCGAAATTGTTTTATAAAGAAACAAAATCGACGAGTTTGTGACCAGAGAAATAAGTCCGACTGGACTTACCCGAACATCGAGTTCACAGAGTTAGACATAACGGCATTTCACGTTGTATATGATATTCTTTCAGGTTACATGAGAGACGGAAGCCACAGAGGTGGTGCCGCCCCGATGTCCGGTGGTATGGGCTACATGGTGGCTCTGAGTCTCCTTCTTTTTCACAATTGTCTAAATTAATTCAGACGACTTGAATTATCACTTCAGTGAAGCGGATATTAAGTGACGAAGTTTGCACACGAACAATAACTTGAAGTGCTTTTTTTGGCTACTTGTCATGTGTATACGTGCACTCATGCCAGCCACAAACATGTCGACCGATACAAAACTTGGAACAGTTTACCTGTAAATGGTTAAACTAATTGTACATTTTTACTTTTGTACAGAATGTTTTGTTCTTATTTCTTCCATAATTTATGTATTGGTGAGTCATAAGTTTAAAAGTTATGCAAATCGAAATCAAAAGAATGCGAATGCTTCCACTTTATAGATGTATGTTTGCCCAAAGGGTGATGTAAATGTTAAAACAAAATGTAAATATAATGACTATTTTCTTGTGGTGTTCTGTCCAATAACCTCATAACCGATAATTGTCATGTAGGTTGGCATAAATCCTTTCTTGAGAAATCTTGGGGTATCAATTTCCCCAAATACAGAATTAAAATCCTCGCCTATCAACATAAAGCACAAAGCATAATTTACTAACAACATTAACTCTCAACTCTAAATAACCCCGTGAGTGCATATTTGTCTATTTCCCTGGATAGAAATCCAAGAGAGAGGCCAAGGGACCATGTCCCTAGTTTGGCTTGAACACACACCCTGATTATCTTAAATAATCTTAGTAAAGGTGAGGAATCACATGACCTACAGGGGTTCTCAATTGTGTCACCACGGGTCACAAATCCAAGAGATCATGTCCCTAGATGGGCTTGAACACACACCCTGATTATCTTAAATAATCTTAGACAGGGGGAAGAATCAAATGACCTACAGAGGTTCTCAGTTGTGTCACCACGGGTCACAAATCCAAGAGATCATGTCCCTAGATGGGCTTGAACACACCCTGATTATCTTAAATAATCTTAGTCAGGGTGGAGAATCAAATGACCTTCAGGGGTTCTCAACTGTGTTACCACGGATCACAACCGATGTAAACAAACTTTCAAGTGACGATAATTTGTAAATAACAGAAAAAAATATTAATATATTTCTTTGCCTATTAAAGATAAACGACTATGCTATTTTCTGCTTCATCACTTGTGAACTATTTTGGATTTGCTTGTATTTAAAAGATGCAATTCTTGGCCAAATTTTTAGCGTTGCATCGTTGCAAAACTCCGTCAAGCTAACATTTTGGCCAAGGATTCCATCATTAAAGTCTAAATTAGTTCGCACTTTGAAATCTGAACTTAAAGGGACTAGACACCAGATGGTCCAAAAATCTGCATATACAGTATTTCCTCGAGACAACCGTAGGATTGTCAATTTGTGCTAGTAAACCGATAATACACCATTTTACACAATTAAAAATAATGGAATAAACGCAACAAATCATGTTGCTGTTTCTCTGAGTTTTCCCCCAAAAATAGCGCATAATGGTTTTCCAGTTTAAATTGTATCTGTTTATGAGTACAGATAATATACTTACTGATGTATCACATCGCTTACGACACATGCATCGTATACCGACGCTAGTTTTAAACTTCTTGGTATTTATGTGGGAGACAACCAAAGTAAATTTCGAATTGGAAATATGCCCCAAAGCTGCGAAAGATGCATGTGTCGTAAGCGATGTGAAACATCAGTAAGTAAAATTGAATGTGTTGTACACAACGATGTCAAGTTTTTGACAATTTTCTTTTTTCTTTCTTACAATTGTATCATCTGGTGTCAAGTTCCTTTAATACGAATAGCTGGGCATTTAGTCCTTATGCCCTACATTGAGCATTTTGGAAATTTTAACAACAATTGTTACAACTACTTATAGTTCTTTTTATACAAAAACACGTGTAACACACAGCAAATTTTGGGGGAGAATATTTATTATGAAGAATATCTATATTCTTGCATACCGGACGTGTGTTTACGGTCATGTGACCGGTGCTGGAAAAACTCATCTTATTATTATTATTTATTGTATGGTTTATGAAAAGTTTATTATGCATTTTCTATAAAGCGGAATCAAAAATATAAGTATACAATTAAAATTAATTAAAATTGAAAATAAATAATCGTAAAAGCGCGATTTTTAAAGGAACTAGTTGACGTCGATAGTGATTTAAAATTACTGCGCTCTATGACGTCAGTACACAACGTCGCACGCGCTTTTTGGTGAAATGTACAAAAGTGCGTTTTCTACGTCAATTTTTCTACAAATTCATAATTTTAGGTATGCAAGAAAAAATATCGATCATGTTTTTCCGGGTCCGGATGGAAAAATCCGACCCTCGGGCACGCTGCGTAACTGGTAACTCGGCAAGCCTCATTACCGGCTTACGCGCATGCTCTCGGGTCGGATTTTTTTATCCGTACCGGAACCACATGAAAGATACTTATAATCCTTTCATATTTCGTTAGATGTGCTTACACTCAATTGTAATAAACGTTGTATGAATGAGGTTGCATTGTGATGTTTGTAAATGTTTTATACATGCAGCTATAATATTTGTATTTGTAATATGTAAAGAATTATTGATTCATATTCAAGATTATTATTTATATGAGTCGGTTAAAGTACAAATCGCTTAACTGATGGCTGTTAAAATATTTCTTACAGATGCTTAGGGTTATGAATCACAGCTAGATAATACAGTTTGTATATCTGTAATATTAGATATAATATGTATTAAAATAAATACCCTAATAAATAGTGTACATACATGCGTTAAATTTCTATCCCGAAAAACGGAAGCAGTCAACTGTTGTTAAGATATGAAAAGTATGTCAAGGTCATGGCTGGTATTCAATATGCAACTAAAGTCAATCTAATATAAATCTAATAATAGCCATGCATGATTGACTTCATTAACTGTTTAGGTCCGTTATTTATATCAAGTGATCCGCCTAGCTACATCGTTCTTAGATCCAATTACTACCAATATTAAATATCTCCCATGGATACCCTTCTCACGCCGGAAGAGAATATTTCATCCTCAAATGCTGCACTTAAATATCAGGGCTTCCCAACCGAGCAACTACACTGTCGTGGTTACACTCACCCAGAAAAGCCACCCACATGTTGTTAGAAAGGTAGGTTTATTTTAAGGATTCGTACAAGCTGTTCAAATATACTTTGTTCAAGATTGAAAAGTAATATGTTGGTCATTAATAGGCACCAAATATACTATCGAAATATCTTTATGGAAATGAATACCACGTTTACTTAAACCTAAGATCAACTAAGATGACGCAGAAGACGTGATCCACCTACGATAGCGAGGAAGCAAGGATTTACCTACTATAACGAGGTACGCAGAACACGTGATTCACCTACGATATCGAGGAAACCGAGAAAGCCATGAATCACCTACGATAACGCAGACGCCGTGATTCACCTACGATAACGAGAAAGCCATGAATCACCTACGATAACGCAGACGCCGTGATTCACCTACGATAACGAGGGAGCCATGAATCACCTACGATAAAGCAGACGCCGTGATTCACCTACGATAACGAGGAAGCCATGATTCACCTACGATAAAGCAGACGCCTGCTAGATATGCAGTGAAATAAAATTCTTAATTTTTGTTTCCAATTTCTAATCATTATGAAATGAGGACATTTCTTTACAAATATAATTTACGCTTTCCTTCAATTATGCCTTTTCTGCATTAGACTAAGCAACTTTATTGTTTAATTTCTCGGCAACTATATTTTATTTCATTTCCATCATGTTTGTTTAAATTCTATGCCCAATACAGTCAATAATAAATAAACGGACATCTTCATAAGGTGTTTAAATATTTCAAATGGTACTAAATGCGGGACACCGTAACGCGACCTTATTAAAATCAGATCCCCAATACACGCTTTACGACGTTACGCTATGAAATGAAGTGAACGTCACGATATGATTTTAATGAGATTGACCGTAACGCGACCTTATTGCAGTGAGGTATCTGCCGCATGCTGTAATGCATTAACGTGGTGCTTCCATGACGTACCGTACTATCAGAACTCTTCATATTTTAAGTGTAAATCTATCATTTTCTGCCGATATACAAATTACAGTCATATTTTCATTCATGGCCGTATTTTCGCACCTTTCATTGTGATGGTGAAAGGCGTTACTGTATATCATTGTTATTATAATAATACACTTATTTATAGAATATTTAATAATAATATAAATAGACTGACGGAAGCAAAAACGGAAGGCATCAAAATAATACTAAATTGCTCAAATTAGGCAATTAACTTATGTTTGAAGAATTGTCGTTCCAGAATAGAGCTCTTAAAATATAATATTAGAACATGTAGTTTTATTTCGTACCAATGCATGAATTTCTACAAATAACATTTCCACGGAAATGTAATATAAATCTGTTATTTAAACCTCCAAGTTTTGTTTAATGACAAAATCCCAGGGTTTTAATGGGTCTTGGGTAAATTTGTACGGGAACTAGCGGTGCTGGTTCTCGAGCCTGGCTCCCAGAGCCACCGCTCGTACGTGTGGTCGTGCATGGTACGAGATCTGTCTCCTCTATTCTGTCTTTCCTTCTGGCTTTTTGAGCCAGCATCGTACATGTGTATGTGGTCGCACATGTTTCGAGAACTATGAAATCTCCCTTCCCCACACCTTCTCTTGTCACCTCACACTATCACTTGTATCTCTCCCATACCTTCAACTATTTCTTTACCACTTCCCCTTCTCTTTTTCCTCTCTCTTTTCCCTCCTAATTCAATTTTCCCTCTCCCCCCCTCCTCTTTGACCCCTATCTTCCTCCCTTTTCCTTTCCTCCTGTCTTCCCCCTCCTCCTTTCCCCTCCTCTTTGACCCCTATCTTCATTTCCTTTCTATCCTGTCTCCCCCTCCTATTTGACCCCTGTCATCCTCCCTTCTCCTGTCTCCCCCTCCTCTCTGACCCCTGTCTTTCTCTCGTGTCTCCTCTTTGTCCCCTTCCGACCCCTGTCTTTCTCTCGTGTCTCCTCTTTGTCCCCTATCTTTCTTCTCCCCTTTCTCCCCCTCCTCTTTGACCCCTTCCTTTCTATATCCCCTAAATTTCTCACCATTTATCTCCAATCGTTCTCCTCCTCATCTTTCTCCCCTCTCTTTTCCCCCACACACTCCTTCTTATCTCTTATCGCTGTATAAAAATTATTACATTTTTTCTATAATCATATAGATTACGATCTTCCATGCGACAAGACATGCTCACTTTCGACATAAAACACAATACAAGAAACACTCGTTTGCATGCTACAGTGGGAAAGTTTGGAATTTTTTACCAGAAGAAATACGTAAGTCTAACACGGAAAAGACATTTAAAACCCGCTGTAAGTTGTTAAATAAATGTGTGACTGTCCTACTTACTCAATTAAACAATTTTGATGAGTTTTCTTGTTAACATTTAGGTACAAATTGATGTATAGCATTGATGTGTTAAATGAATATATTATATTCATGTTTCTTTATGTTTTCGTATTACATTTTACAGGCCATGATAAAAAAATGAAATAATGCTTTTTAACAATATGTATTTTCGGTACTGTTCAAAATGTGTTTTCTCATTTGTGTTACCTTCTTTAAATAAAGTTATTATTATTATTATCATTATTATTATTATTATTATAATTATAATTATTATTATTATTATTATTATTATTATTATTATTTTTATTATACTTCGAATATGGACAGATTAAAGCATTTAAGATGAAGAGTTTGGACAGTCAACAATTTTACGTCTTAAATGTCGTTGTCACAACTTCACTATTAAATTAAAGATAAACCGTGTCTTCCTTACTTTATAACCGCCAAAATGAAATGACAATTCTTCTTTAAGCAGGGATTTTGGGGTTCTTATCAGAATGACTCTTCCTCTATGTGTTATAATACACATACATGGATTATGATAAACAATCGATGCATTTTAAGAACGACGTAAGATCATGCTGCCGCATGCAAATACTACTGTTATGTATATCACTTATGCCGGACCACAACAAAACTAATAAGCATTTATACAAAAGGAAAAAAATGCTTACATTTTTTAAAGTGGTGACCCTGTTGCTTTAGTGATATAAAGCATAACATATCGGTACGGTACGGTAGCATGGAACTAGACAATAAAGGGAAATAACTACAACTAACTTCATAATAACTTCGAAGAACTAAGTACCCTTGATTGAGACATCTTAGCCAGAAAGATCCTGCCAAAAGTACACTTAAAAATAAATTTATAAATAAATGCGTGAACAAAAATGTTTGAGATGAGTTACATTAACATGAAGCTTGTAAACCAGGGCTCAATCAGATGCTTAGCTAAGTATCATACATGCATTTTGAAGCAAATCTTGTTGGTGTAATAAAAGTTAACTTTTGATTCCAATAAATAGACAAATAGATAAATTGAACACATTAAAGTTCAAAGCAAACACACATACATTCGGTTGTTCATTTCGGTCTGAGAAGTATGTTCTGGACCTTGGGTATGAGGCTCTTAGCGCGTCCAGGCCGCGGTATTACAAAATACTTAATTTAAATAATCAATCTTCGACTTATCTCTTATGCCTTATAACTTCATAGATTATTCAAAATCGAATATTTTTGCTCTCTTTTAAAGGACATTCTTTCATATGACATGTCGTTTAAAAACTTTGATTCCAAAGATAAGTATTCTACACCAAGAAAAGAAATTGAGTATAAATCTTTGCTCATAAGCAATTACTCAATTATAGACATCTTAGCCAGAAAGATCCTGCCAAAGATACACTTAAAATTAAATTTAATATATCAATGCGTGAACACAAATGTTTGAAATGAGTTACATAAACTTCGAAGCATGTAAACCAAGGCTCAATCAGATGCTTAGCTTAGTATCATACACGCATTTTGAAGCAAATATAGTGTTGGTGTAAAGTTAACTTTAGATTACAACAAATAGACAGTTTAATTGAACACATTAAAATTCAGAGCAAAAACATTTACATTCGGTTGTTCATTTAGTTCGAAGAAGTATGCTCTCGTCCTGGGGTATGTGGCTCTTTGCGGTTTAGCGCGTCCAGACCTCGATATCACAAATATACTTAATTCAAATATCATATTAATTATTATTAGTATGTAATGTAAAAGAATTCCGTCGAAGCTTCCATGAACATACATTGTAGCCAATCCTAATTAAATTTTTCAAAACAATACTATCTGCATTTTGTTCGGATACTAGTATATGATATCTGGTAGCTTTTTTTATTGACAAAATATGTTACACAGTCATGCTTGTTAAAATAGTGTAAGCTTGTCGAGTGGTACGTTTTGTATTGTAACATTAAATTGTATATCAAACTATCGAAGAACATGTTGTGTTTTTATGTATGTATGACCATATTCATCCCTCCCAAAAAGTCTGCTTCACTAGAAATTGTTCAGTTTATTGCAATTAAATCCAATAAAAATAGTCGAGGTGGCTGGCACGTGGTCAAGATGGTGTATGTTTATGAAGTATGACATCAAAAATGTATTTATCTCATAAATCCACCATCAAAACATGATGCACTAACAAGGTTTCCAGCCCCAAAAATGCCTGTTTTCCATACGTGATATGAGAGTTTCCACCGCGTTCAAAAACCATATATATTGTGACGAAGTTTACCACCGCAGTAAACTGTTGCCTGTTACTATGTCTGAAAAGTTGTTTCCTTTATTTGCTTCATTGTCCAACAACAGTTTAAAACAAAGGTAAAAGCTTTTAATAATGGTATACACACATATGATTATTTGAATGATAAACAAACATGCATTTTCACATTCGGTAACATTCTTTTCAAAATTACAGGGACCGGTGTTCATAGGCCAGAATCTTCGTAAGAAAAGAGTGATAATGATTTAGGCCAGTGTTAACAAAATCCACAACGTAACTGATTTAATTGCTAGTGTTTTACCAATCGAAAACGCGGTATATCCGTCTATGATATCGACGCTTTGCGCGTGCACTAGCTGCGGGGCGTGTATATTGTTCAGTATTGGGCAAAATTGTCTTAATATGCCGACGTTGCGAAGCAGGGTATTTGATCCGTCTTCTTCATTTTTAACAAACATAGGTGCCCTTGTCACATTGAATAACAAAATTCTCAAAAAGCTCACTCCGTCGACTAGCCATCTTACCACAAATAAAAAAAGAACATTTATTCACTGTGTTACTCTTAGAGTGAACATGTAGGTCTGTGTTTGTGCAGATGACAAGCCACAAACACAGTAGATGTACTCTTTTCGTCGCCGACGCTCTTCTCTGTAGCCACTCTATCTGAAAAAAATATGTTTCGTTTGCTTACACAAACTTTCAATATTCATTAATACGGCAAGTTAATTCATCACTTGAAAACGAAATGCAAAATTGCCGCCGTTAAACTGACAATGGCAAGAGTCAACAATTCGCAATATGGCCCCAGGGACAGGATGAGAAGCTAAATATCTAACCATGATCATGTTTTCAGGTTAAAGGATCACTGTTAAACACCGTGTTGCACCAAGAGTAGACATGTATGTCTGTGTATGTTGCAAATGACAAACCACAAAAATATCAGGTGTTTCGTCGCCGTTGCTTCGTCTCCGTGGCCACTCTATCTGAAAAAGTCGTTTCGTTTACTTACACGAACTTCCCACTTTTCATTATACCTTCTCACAGTTTTGTGAGGTTCAAGTGTATTTCATTATGTGCTTATAATTTCAAAATACTGAATAATTAAACGACTTCTGCCAGTCTCATTTAATAATTAGTTCATGACGTTAAGTAGTTTTGTCAAGGGTCCGCGTTGGTTTTGTGGTTCGTGAGCAAACAAACAACCTATTTTGCCCGTTGCATTAGCTAATTTGCATATTTATTGTGTTCCTAACATTTACTAGAACATAACAAAGCCAATTCCAAGTTATTCATTTAAATTATCTATCTATAATGGCATGTGCATTTGCTTATTTTGTCAACTATATATGATTGCCATTATATACGGTATTGTATGTTGCATACATTGCACACGTTTAGAATAACTATTTAATTTATTCCTTTGATTGGAACACAAACTCGTGTATTGACAATCAGCATATATTTAATATAAACTATGAAGAAACACAATTATAACATCCGACGATTTACAAATTGAATACTCTTGCCTTGCATGATAAAATACGTTTCGAAAGAACAAGTAAGCTAATGTCTTGAGAGTTCGTAGTCTCTGCAAAGAATCCGAGTTAAAAACTGAAATAAAAAGGGGAAAAAAGGAAATGAAGATGATCGTGTATCTGGAATATCCGTTACCAATCCATTTATAAGTTTAAATGCACTAATTTTATCCCGATGAAATGTTTTCAAGAATACTTTGGCATCAAGTTATTGTAATTAAATATTTTTTTTCTTATTTTATCACTTTTATCCAATATAATTTAATATATGTTTTTGTTATAAGTATTATTTTTTTTGATGTATCATAAAATATGTTTTAAATGTTGAACAGGCTTAAGCTTATTTTGGTAATGCTGAACTAGCCTCATTTTGGATGCAATTCTTGACAAAAACAAACATCTGTATTTAAACACATACCTGTGATCAAATTATATTCATACAACTAAAGCATGTCGCTTAATTCTGTGACACGTTTCACCGGTAAAATTGCTGTTATATTGCCATATTTCCTTATTTTTTAAGCTAAATGCCCGTTTTTGGTACGCATTCTCAAGAGGGTCACGGGGTTCTAAAAATGAAATATTTGGCCTCATTCGGTACATATATCACTAAATCGTTTAATAATACTAGTTGTACAGGATTTGTAAAGTACATTAAGAACTATTCGTTACTCAAAAGGGGGATGAGGTGTTACACACTCCGTTGCTCCTTACCGGACTTTAGCAAGGGAAGCACTATTGGTTTTGTTAAACCAGCATTGCCGCAATGGATTACTTCTCTTTATCTGTTTTCTTCATAAGTTCACTGTGTCTAACTCGTATGTTATGTTTGTGATTGTGTGTTGGTCTTGAAACGAAATTCCTAGAAAACCGTTGAGAACATGTTTAGTAATACAATGAAAATAAAAGATACAAGCCCAGTTCCTAACATTTTACGAATACCGAACTTAAGGCATGGGTTAAATGCTTCACAAATTAACAAAATAACAAAGACAATGCATCAAAACATTCACAAAATAACAAGGACAATGCATCAATAAATCTGTATTCATGAATGTTAGGGTAGCAGCGGTGGAATGGTCATGTAAACAGGATTAAAATTAGGCGTTTTACTAATTATAAATTCCCAACCTTACACTTCTCTCAACATGTATTAACAAAGTCTCGAAATCACATTGAAACAAACGTACAAGTCATTATGCATACTAATTTATTTAAATAGACGAAATGTGGCCACATGTAACCAACTTTAAACCCCCGCCGAGCCAACGCCCGCATGCGCAGAACGCCGCTCTATCAACGCTCGCGTCACCGCTAAACCAACGCTCGCTACCGCTCGCTACCGTTAAGCCAACGCTATAGCAACGCCGGCTTCAGCGGTGCACCGCTAAGGCAACGCCCGTATTTTCGATTTATTTCCCATTTTGTGCGCGGTGACGAGCGTTGTCGAAATTCGGTCCCCTCTCCCAACCGTTCAAGGAACGCTCCAACAAAGTTCGGGCGGTGTGACCGGGCCTTTATATTTTGAGTTTCTTTTTTATGTAAGGATGGCTCGATACCTACCAGCTAGATGACGCTAAACTAAGAATCTATTTGACATTAATTGAAACTTCTGCTATTAAACAGATGTCAACTTCATTGGTAAAGGGTTATAAAAGTTTAATGGCATCTTAAAACAATAAATATTCCCTAACCAGACGACCCACACAAAGCCAAGCGCCTGTCAATATCTTCTGATTGTCTGCCGCCGATTCCGAGCCAGCCGCGATAGGGCGTGTATTAAACTGCTTCCACACTCCCAAAGCGTCACTATGACACGCACAGAATACATAACAGGGATGTTAATCAATTCGAGTGTTCCCTCTTATAGAAAAAAAAACAATTCCCTTGCATTATAAATAATGAAAACCTGTAGATGTTGTATCCGGATAAATATCTCTGTTTTATGTCAATACCTGCTGTCAGTCTTAGGACTTTCTGCATACTGCGATAAGTTCTTATTAATGGCATAATCAATCAATGTAATTAACATTGGAGATATGCTAGTTCATTGACAAAAGAAAAGTATCCCAATCTACAATTATTTTCATAATAATAATAAAAACACATCTACTATCTTCATTTGTTTTCAATAAACTCTCAACCACTAAAATAAAATTCGCATATTGCAGAATGATGTCTGTTTTATCTTGTGATATAGCTTGTTTCCCGTATTCGTTTTACTGCGCAATAAATTGTTTCGTTTTCCTTGTAATGTCATTTGGAAATTAATGCACTCCTTTTAAAGTAATGAAAGCATCGGTATCTGTCAGTCTATATTTTTGGTTGTAATTGGCAGACAATAATGTCTTGAAAACAAAACATATCTATGCGTAAAAGGTCAAAACTAAAACAAATCCTGATACATCAAACAATAACTTGGCTATGTTGTATTTCGAGAGAGTAATTTAGTTATTTGTTACATTTTCAGTTAATTTTTCATGTAAAGATGGCCCGAAACCAACCAGCCAGATTACGATAAACTAAGAAGTAATTTGACATGGCGTAATTGAAACTTCTATCAACAGACGTCAACATCATTGGTAAAAGGGTTTTAAAAGTATTACGACATCTGAAAACAATAAATATATGACCAAAAATAAAAAAAGCCAAGCTCCTTTCGTTAAATCTTCTGATTGTCTGCCGCCGATTCCGAACCAGCCGCGATGGGCGTGAACTGCCTCGACGTTCCCCAAGGGACATCATGACACGCATAGAAGTCATTGCAGGGATGTTAATCAACTCGAGTGTTCCCTCTTATGGTAAAACAATTCCCTTGCATTATAGATAATGCTAACATGTCGATGTTGTATTCGGATAAATATCTCTGTTTTATGTCAATACCTGCTTTCATTCTTAGGACTTTCTGCAGACTGCGATAAGTTCTTATTAATGGCATAATCAATCAATGTTATTAACGATGTAGATATACTAGTTCATTGACACTAGTAAAGTTTCCCAATCTACTATTATTTGATAATAATAATAAAAACACATCTACTATCTTCATTGTTTCAATACACTCTAATCCACGAAAATACATTTCGAATATAGCAGAATGATTTCTCTTTATCTTGTGATATAGCTTGTTTCGCATATTCTGTTTACTGCGCAATAAATTGTTTCGTTTTCCTTGTAATGTCATTTGAAAATGATATGCACTCCTTTGTAAGTAATAAAAGCATCGGTATCTGTCAGTCCATATTTTTGGTTGTAATTTGCAGACAATAAAGTCTAGAAAACAAAACATATCTATGCGTAAAAGTCAAAACTAAAACAAATCTTGATACATCAAACAATAACTTGGCTATGTTGTATTTCGAGAGAGTAATTTAGTTATTTGTTACATTTGAGCGAATTTTTCATGTAAAGATGGCCCGAAACCAACCAACCAGATGACGCTAAACTAAGAATTAATTTGACATGGCCTATTTGAAACTTCTATCAACAGACACTAACATCATTGATAAAAGGGTTATACAAGTTTAATGTACTATCTGTTTAGTAAATTCGAAAATATTTCTATGATATTTTAATATAACAAGGCCATATCCCGTTTGAAAAAATAAAAATGATATAAGCTTTCATCGATTTTCATGGATTATTGAACTGATTAAGTACACTGCTATATAAAGATTACAAACTTATTGGATTTTCTATGCAACACATGACCTCATCAATATAATTTGAAGGTTGTTTTCCGCTTCTTACACAAAGTTTTGAAGTTGAGAATTTACTTCAAACGGAATTAATTGATAGGATTAACACATGCACGTCAAATAAAACAAATTCAATCTCCATAAAACATGTTTTGCATGTTTGCCACACATACACGGGGTTAAGAGTTACTATGATTTCAAATTTACAACAAAATCCGCTTACTGATAATTTGGGAACATTTGGTTTGGTTAAAAACTTGGCAAGAACGTATTTTGTTAGAAAAAGCGTTTAAATAGAATTAAAGCATTTTACAATAATACACATTGAACCAAGCCACTTGCAGCCAAGTCTGAAAACACCTGCTAAACGTTACTTTACCAAAGAGCTGTATAAATGTACAATAAATACACATTTATTAAAATAGATATTTGGCAGAATAGCTAAAACCTATTTTATTTAACGCACATATAAAACATCATATTCCAACATAATATGCGGTGCTTTTATATAAATGATCAACTGAAACGAACCAAATTGAAATAATATCTTTAAATGATTCTCTCCGATAACTCAATTCTTTACTTCGAATAGATGAGATACAACGACTCACCAAGCTAACCAATGTTTTCAGTCGAAGTCAATTCCTGCTATTCGAAGGGTAAAAAAGGAACCATCACAGTTTACGGATCATCTGATACGTTAAAAAAAATCATTCAGAAGGATGTTGTTATTTATTATGTTTATATTCAAGGTAGCTTATTGTTTAAGACGCACATATTTTTAATTATACGAGGTATGGTCAATGGAATGCAAACATTATAACTATTCCATTCCGAAAATTGAAGAAAAAACCTTCGAGTGCATGTAGAAACTACTAATAAATACAAACAAAATGCGAACTGTCAATCACCCTTAAAGGTTAACTTGTTGTGTCAAGAATAATATATTCTCACTGAATATAATGCTTCAACGCACATAAAAAACACATTTTCGTCAAATACTCGACTTCAGCAATAAATTTTAGAAACAATTCATCGCGAAAAAAACTTCAAGAGGATTTCATATCATAAAGAATAAACGCTTCGTTTGTACAGAGGGAGGTTATGTTCTTCATGAAATCGAATACTTTCATCGCAATCCATAACGTAATTGGATTGCTTTGCTTTGTATAAGTTAACATTTGCTGGGTCTATTTCTTTTGTGCATCAATCAAGAAACCTAAAGCTCCCCCATAAACCTTGCCAAATATCGCTTCATTCTCCATTAGATAGCAGAAATAAAATACGGGTGACTTATTTTCGAATAGACATATTACAGAGGAAAGGAATGATTTACTTTGGCAAAGACATTTTCCCGAGAGCTAAAATTACATATCTAGTTATCATGCAGTAAAGAGTGTGTATTTTGTTGCAGCAATGTCTGCAAGGATATCAGACATTTTAGATTTATGTTTCTGTTTCCAATGCGAAAAGGAGAGTCCGACTCGAGGGCACATACGGAAGCCGGTAAAAAGGCTTGCCTAGTTACCGGCATCGCAGATTGCCCATGCGTAGAATATTTCGATTTGTTTGCGATTAAGTAGACGACTCATTCATGTCACGTTCTTTGCTGACGTCGAGAAGTTTATCTTAAATGCGCTTTTTGGAAATGATTTTTTTTATTTGGTTATTTTTTTAAACATATGTATTTAGTTGCACTCTTTTGAAATGTCGCCATAACGAAGGTTTTGTTAAAATAAATAACAAACAAATAAGAATGGTGCTTTGCTTACTGTGACTTGGCTTGCTCGGAAATTATAAGCACGTAACCATTCAATTGAACTGCATGTCCGGAGTGCAAGAAATATATGAACAAACAACAAAAGCCGTGGAGGTACAATTTTGCATCCATTTAGTGAGTGTTTTGATCTTTTCCCCTTCTTTATCATAGCGGATATATTGCAAAATGGGAACCAAATCGAAAACGTAAGTGAGTGTGGGTAACTGTGATATACTCGTTGTCCAAATAATAGTGTATATTCAAGCTTATATTTACAAACCTATGCCCCTTTTAAAAAAAAGAAAGAAAAAAGAAAAAAGATTGAATGGATAGTTGAATTTTAGAGTGTGTGTATTCTATTCACGCTTAAATCAAATATGATTTTATGGAATTGTGGAACTTCTGAAATGAACCTTCACTATCACAACCAACTACTTTCTTATAAATCGTATATACCACACATCCTACATCCATTGACAATAATTTACAGACTTTTATTGAACATTATCTTAATCCACATAGCTGTTTAATGATAACAGAAGTTAATTAAGTGGACACTAGTTTTTTTATGCCAATATTGCTTTGTAGAATTATCAAGGTAAAAATTATGATGGTTTATATAGTGTTATTTTAAAGGCACACCCAAGGCAAATATCACGATCCGGAAAATTCAAGAAGAACAACAGAATGGATATTTTACAATAGCATTTTAAACACGAAGCATATGTCACATAACCAAAACTTGGTCGACCTGAACCTCAACATAAAATCAAATCCAGCTCCATGAGGAGAACTAGAGAAACATTGAAAGAAGGGGAAATAGGTCAAACAGTGTTGTGATCTGGGAACCAGTCACATTATTCATTTATGATAACCAGTCTAATAGAAGCTGATGTAGGGAACCAGCTAGCAGAAAAACAGACAGACTTTGACTGACCACGACTGAGACCTGACGGACTTATTACTTCTTGACGATCATCTTATATCCATCATCATCCGATACATAGATTCGACGCTAGTGCTCATCTTTATCAGGTATGTTTGTATGGATATTAGTTATTATGTCGGGATCACAATAATGGCGCTGCGACTTAAACTGGTACATTTTACCTGCGTTTAAATTGTTGCCAAAAAGTCTCAATTTTGTGGTTGGCAGCCATCTTGAAAATTTGTGTTTCAAGATTTTCAAATCATTATATTGTAATTATTTCTCATTGACATGTTGAGAATACATTGGATGTATGTTATATTTATGAATTGCAATTGATTTGGACCAACTTTTGATATTTTGGTCCGTTATTTCAGGATTTAATATTCTGAATCTGATACTTTCACTTTCACTTTGAAATTTATCGGAACAGGCTTCCGTTTTATTTTCAATTGTAATATTGCAATAACTGTTCAGTGTAATGCTGAGATTACATTGAATCATTGAATTGTGTATAACATGCAATTGAAATAGACCAATTATTGGCCTTTTTGTATCATAATTTGGAATTTGAAATTTTGAAATTAGCCGGGAGATTTTCCGTTGAATATTTCTATTTCATCTATTTTGTTTGCACTAAAAATTGTTTACTGACATATTTTTTATGCATGTCTTGTAGAATTAGTGCGTATTTCATGCATATTACATTCCGACGTTAACCGGAAGTGACGTTTCATTGACCGGAAGTGGCGTGTTCATCGCCATAAGTTGGGGAATATTCAGCTCTCCTATACCTGAGGGCACCAGTTGCTGACTTTTGAAGGTGAAGTAAGTTAAAGTTAAACTAAACATCACATCCAAATTGTTGGATATTGGATGTCTGACAAATTAGAAATAATTGTCGGTGAATACTACTATGTTAAAGAATCCAACTATTGGATATAATAATTTTCACTAAATACTACTGTGTCAAAACAACGACAACAAGTGTCTGATATAATAATTGTCACCTATTAACTAGGGTGTACTACTCTGTGTCAAAGAATCCAACTATTGGATATATAACAATTGTCACTTAATTCTAATGTGTAAAAACAACAACAACAAGTGTCGGATATAATAATTGTCTATCTATAAGTTTCCAAAGTGTTTGGAAGAGCTATTCTAAATTATTGATAATTTTGTGATATAAATATAGATTAAAGATTGAATTACCAAAAACTTGGTATATGTATTCTGTAGACAAATATTGCAAGCTGGGGAGAAAGAGTTTTACAGAGTGCTAGTTATTTATACCAATTATTTGGTAATAGTCATAATGGATGAATATAATAAATTGACAGTTTAACCATAAAAGAAAAATTTTCAAGAAGAAGTGGATTGTTCCTAAGTTCTTAGGAAACACATAGGTATTTTGAAATTGTGATTTTATAACGATGATAAATATAAGTAGTCAAACTGAATTAGGTTGTATTCTTTGAGAAAATAAAATCATAAAAAGGGTGTTAACTTGTGCAATCATTAATTATTTCCAATATTTTGGAAAATATTAATAAAAACTAATAAAGGTACTAAATGCTTCTGGGAATAAGAATTTATTCCAAGAAATTGGATTTTCACCTTAAAAACAGCATTTGATTTAAGTTTGCTATCCGTTACAAGCATATCTATAATAAAGTTTCCAAGTAATTTGGAAAGTAATGAGATGAAATGAAAATAGCCAAAGGTTTAAATACAACTAAGAGTTTTAGGATAAGGTTTAATTTGGTGAAAAGGGGGAGATGTTTAGGGTTGTATTAAATTAGAGAACTATGAATAAAGCAAGTGAAAAAGTAAGGGAGGCACAAAAGTTCAAAGCCACAAAGTTCTAATAATTAAACTGTAGGAAACGCATCAAGGGACTCATGGCATATTCAGTTCCTCTTGTTGGTACATTACCACTAGTGTATCCATCAATGCAACCAACATGTGCGTACCAATCCCATCTAACATTTCAACCACCCAATCCATATCAAATGGGTTCATTTCCGACTATGATGCCGCCTTGGATGTATCCATATCCCATGAATCCATACATGATGCACCCACAAATGCAACAAGGCCTGGGAATGAATGGCATGTGCCCAGGTTACATGGGTTATCAGCCAGGGTACCAATGTGTACCAAATGCTGGTTTCATGAATGGGGTTAGGAATAATGAACCTAATAACTTGAGCAGTGTACATGAGGAAATACCTCAAAGTAAAGTTCAGAACCCGATTTCGGGTACGTTAAGGGATAGTGGAGAAAGTATTGGGGTTATGAATTATGAACCTAATAACTTAAGCAGTGTTCATGGGGAAATGCTTCAGAGTAAAATTAAGAACCCGATGTCGGGTATGTTAAGGGATAGTGGACAAAATACTTGTATAAGTGATGCCCAGGATAGATTGGACGATTTAGATAGAGGGCCCCACTTTGACAATTTGGGTAAATGTGGGGATAGAGAAAGTAACTCCCGAACAACAAATGATAATGTCCGGGAAAGAAGGTCCCGATTTGATGATTTGGGTAGTTCTGAGGCTGTAGAGAGTGACTCCCGACCCACCTATGGTAATGTTCGGGAAAGAAGGTCCCAGATTGATGATTTGGTTAGTTCTGGGGCTAGAGGAAGTGACTCCCAAATAACAAAGGGTAATATCTGGGAAAGAGGGTCCCAATGTGATGAATTAGGTAGATTAGGAGCTGGTGAAAGTAAATTCCGACTTTCGGAGAGAAATGGCCTGGACACAAAGTCCACGGGAGACAAACTATCACATCAGTTTAGGTACAAGGAAATAACCCAAGACCAAACATGTGATGAACGTGCCATAAGAGAGAGGCCAGCTACTGTGGCACAAGTAATGGACAAAATGACTTGCTTGTGCCAAGGATCTAAACCCATAACGAAGGTGTCCGCAGAGAAAAGCGTAGCTGCGGTCGCTCAAATGTCCCAAAGTAAGATACTTGAAATCCGGGTGTCCAGACATATTGGACTAGATTATTTGAACTGGGGGAGAGTAAAATCAAAGGTACTGATGTTACGCTCAATTCCAGCAAGTAAGCGATGTTTTCAATATGCACGAATGGGGCATTTCCAATCAGATTGTCCTGAACATCATCAGGTTAGGGTTAAAATAAAGTTGCAAGGAAAGCTTATTGTGGAAAGCTAGAAAGGGTTGTTGGTAGTAGTTTTTATCTCAAGTGCAATATTGATATTTCATGAATACAACACTCAACAGTTCAGTTCAATGTTTTATCAACAGTTTATGTTTTAACAACAATGTCCAACAAATAAAACGCATATACCACTTCAAGAGAAACACTATCAACAGTACATGTTTTCTCAACACTAAATGTCCAACAAATAAAAGCATATACACCACTTTTAGAGCACCACTTTATTCAAAACATTCACCCATAATAAATGTCTAAATTAATAAAAAGGGGGAGAACTGTAGAAAATAACATTAAACAAATCAAAGCACTGAAAGCACTTAAAATAAGTTCAAGATTACCAAGCATGATATAAGGAATCATGATAAATTATTTTACAGAAAGTTTATTATAAATGAACTTGTATAACTAGAATTTATATTGCTGCAGACGCTATTGATAACGCTATATGATTAAAAGCGAAGTGTATTGAGTTGCAATTAGGTGTTCAGAATTATTTAAAATAAAAACCTGAAGACGTTATAATTGTTATATGACTTCATCACAAACAGAGATTAAATGTAGGATACACTGTGATAAATGTAAGGATATGTTTTTATGAGCGCTGTGTGAATGATAGAGGAGAGGAGTGGGTGACTTTGAGTATGTATGATTGTACGGCTTGCGAGAAGGAGAATAAGGGCATCTCGGGATAATGGAATTTGATTTAACTTTACAGGATGACAGATTTCGAGTCTTTGGAAGGGAGCCCAAAAAGGTCATGGAAAGAAACAGAACGGATAATTCCAATTAATCCCGATGATATTGTACGGGAAATGGAAACCTTATGTTCTCGCAAAGTACAGATGCCATCTGCCAAATTATTGATCTTTCAATTAGGTTTGGTCAAGGACCAAGAAAAGATTAATAGGATTGTTACAGAACAATGTCAGATTGCACAGAGTCGTAGAAATTTTAAGTTCATCCGTGAGGCCAAACGCTATGCAGATAATATTCTAACGACCGAATGTTTAAAATCATTGGAATCAATTTGGGGAAAGAGTAACCAACCTATTAAAAAGGGAAACTCCTGTTTATCAACAGACACTGGTGATGACGTTTTTTCTAGTAGGGATATTCGCTTTTTGGGAAATACTGTTAAAAGTGAACCGGTGGACTCTTTCAGTGTTGACTCTATTGTTACCCCAGATGAAGTTATCCCAAATCTTTTGGGTGATGAAGATGATATGGCAAATGACTCACTATTGAATTTAGAACCCAAAGACTTGGGTGGAAATCATACAACTGAATCAATTTCAAATGACTCACTTTTGGATTTAGAACCCAAAGACCTGGGTGGAATGCATACAACTGAATCAAATTTAGATTTGGAACCCAATCTGTTGGGCGGTGACGAAAGAGTGGAAACTGAAATTAATACATCTGTTCCCATTTTGGATCTGGAACCCCAATTTTTGGGTGAAGAGGAGATGGTGGAAACTGAAATTAAAGACTCTATTGACATCTCGTCTAGTCAAATTAATGAGACAATACTACCTGTGAAATTAGAATCCAATATATTGGATGAAGCTATGGAGGTTGACATGAATAACAATATAAACTCAAACTCAAATGTAATAGTAATCTCAGATGATGAAACCAGTCAAGATCCACAACTTCTAAGAGATAGGACATTAAGACAGAGAGGACCCAATACTTCAGTTCCAAACAAAGGGTCAAAGGTGCGTATCAATGACCAATCGTGTCCACTGTCTTGTGGGGCTTTCAGAAATCTTCGTCAACACGTTGAGTATCATCATCTTCCAAAACAATTTCATCAAAAGAACATGAACAATTCCCAAATGCATAATTTTAGGCTTGAAAGTTTGTTTTGGCTCGCGGAGAAAATTGTTAGCAAACGTAGTATTGTCAAACTCTATCATTATTGTCAAAAAACAATTTGGATTTCCAGGAATGTTCCTATTACAGATGAAGTGAAGGAGTGGTTGGAATTATGGAAAGAACTTGAAAATTGGGATTGTCCCAAACATTTCCAGTTTAACCCAATTAATTCTTGGGCACTGGTTGGACATTGGAGGATCCTTTTAGAACTTATCCAAACTCTGTCAGTTGAAGATAGGCATCAATTTCGTAGAAACATGCCAGACACTCTGGAAGTTACTCTAACTGAAGGAAAAAGAACAGTGCATTCTACAAACACAGACGACGCTGCAGTCCAACTTTCTACTCGTTCGTCTACAGTACAACCAATTTCTATAAACACTTCAACGGCACCGGTTCAACAAGTCAGTTCAGTGCCAACAAATTCTGAAGCCATGGACAACAATTTTTCTGTTCAACAAGAGATTCCAGTGCAAACCAAACCTAAAGCCATGGATAGTCATTTCCATTTAGACCGCTCACTGTTCAAACTAAATTTAAACAAGTTCAGCTCTACCCAAGATTTGATAAATGTGTCTGTGGGTTCAATTCTAAGAAATGAAGTGGAAGTAGTAGGTGGAATAGCCAATTTTTGCGATCCCAAACACTTTTTGGGAGATTATACACATCTTGGGCATGGTTTTTCAGCCTCGGTAGGAATACATCCACGGAACGTTTCATCCATTGACAGTTTACCGTCAATTCTTGGTAAGTTAGATCAACAATTAAAACTTGCAAATGTTGTGGCTTTGGGTGAAGTAGGATTGGATCATACGGAACCAGAGGAGAAGTGGGAGAACCAAGAGAAGGTGTTGGTAGAAGTTTTAAGTTTGGTCTCAATCCGGACTCCCGTGATTCTACATATAAGAGATCAAAGGGACAAAGAACCTGGAGAATTATACCGAAGATGTTTGAATCTCATCAAAACTAGTGGGAACACTGCCAGAAATCAACCTTTTCATTTACATTGCTTTACTGGTACAACTGAGACCATGAGAAGTTGGCTGTCTGAATTTCCCAATACTTATTTTGGGTTTACTGGAATGGTCTGGTTCTTTGACAATTATCAGCAAGCAGCACTGCAGAAAGTACCACAGAATCGGTTATTAATTGAAACGGATTCTCCATATCTGAAAATGTCAAAAGCTGCAAGTATGAACAATCCCAAATTCATTGGGGATGTAGCTGCTGAAATAGCCAAATGTCGGAACTCGACCGTAAAAGACATATGTAGCATGACTATGGAAAATACCAGACGTTTATACAAATTATAAACGACAAGGAGATTGGAAGACAAATAAGCCATAACTCAGATTCGTTAAATAACATTCAATTTCTTTGTACTATAACCCAATGGTTGGGTCAAACTTTTATATTTTATTTGCATATAGCTCAATATGTGTATGGGCAGTTATGCATGGTAATTAGTAATCAATATTATGTGATAACCCAATGGCTGGGTAATTTTCAAGTGAGTAATACTCAGTTGACATTCATTTATTTATATATATGTAGATATTTGTAAATATCAAACATTTTAGTTAATGGGGTATCATCCAATGGTTGGGTGTTTTTAAGTGATCTTTTTAATGAGAATTTGGGAAGTTTTCACAAATAATAATTTCCCAATTGGTTGGGTATATTTTAGCTTTGTCAAATTGACATAAGGCTTATTTACTATTTTCATATATCTAGATAGATAATGAAACATCTTAAAAAATAGAAGGGGGAGGTGTGTTGTGATCTGGGAACCAGTCACATTATTCATTTATGATAACCAGTCTAATAGAAGCTGATGTAGGGAACCAGCTAGCAGAAAAACAGACAGACTTTGACTGACCACGACTGAGACCTGACGGACTTATTACTTCTTGACGATCATCTTATATCCATCATCATCCGATACATAGATTCGACGCTAGTGCTCATCTTTATCAGGTATGTTTGTATGGATATTAGTTATTATGTCGGGATCACAATGATTCCCCATTTACAACATTCTAAATCAAACTGCTTACCGGCAAGGGGCAATGTTTGCTTTGAATTAAGAACTTGGCTGACATATCTAGAAGAAAACATATTTTGATCAATAAAGTATGCTAAAAGAATCATTACGAAGAAACAGTAAACCCGTCTTTATTTAGTGCTTAAAGCTTATACAATGCCATGATTCTGTCGTTTTAACAAGATTCATTAAGTGGAAGTGTATTGGTACCCGGTTTATGACATAAAGTAAATAGAAGAGAACGGGTGATTTGGGAAAAGAGATTAAAACTAGGTCAAGAAGTAGATATATTTTTTTAATTCTATTTTAACTTCATTATAAAAAGTGTACTTGTAAC
Organism: Mya arenaria; assembly: GCF_026914265.1. NCBI lineage: Eukaryota > Metazoa > Mollusca > Bivalvia > Myida > Myidae > Mya > Mya arenaria. Next base: position 31,530,827 of record NC_069124.1, on the reverse strand, counting down.
AATATTTCCAACTGCCTAAAATATATTTTTCAATACAATTGAATGTATAATCTTCACTTTTCTTTTTTTATCTAATATATTTTGAGGTGATTTTCTATTTGCTTGATTAATACACCAAGTAATCAACATTAGACACATGTTTTGGTCATAGAACAGCAAAACATCTCGTAACTTTCTGGATTGCGATGAATTTATCAAATCAGGAACACTTTCTCTGTGCATGAATTGAATGCTTCTTCAATAACCCTTACCAGAGTGAATCTAGCGTTCCAATAAATATATTGCTAAATACCAAAGTGTATTCTGTCACAATTTTCCTTTGTACAACAAACCTTGATTTAGCAGAGTTCTAATTATTTTAATAACACAATGGAAACCGCAGGATCGAGGCCAGCAGTCAGAAACATAACTTATTACCTTTAATAAAGAGACGAAACACGCCTCTTGTTTTGGTACTCCCAAGGGTGAACTTTACTTATCGCTGGAGGTTACAAGCTAATTCCGTAAAAATGCTACATTAATGCGCGAGAAAAAGCAATACATGACGTATTATGGTACACAATAACAAAAGACCCACTTAATCAGAATATCATTTTGAAATTGTCTATTTTGAGTATGACTACAAAAGAATTAGGCTTAACTTGTTCCAATTATGTTAAAACATGCTTTAAGAAAACGAACGCGTATTGGTAATCAAACACAGAGTGTTAATGGTTTTGAGTACGAAATCAGAAGTACGTTCATAATGTGATTCATATTAAACCCAGGGTTAAACCCTGTGATGTTAATTGTATAATAATTACAGGGTCGAGAAATGTTGAACACTTGGTTTTAACTACCCATAACGCCTGCCAACTGCTTGACTGACCGTTTTGCATACACTATTAAATACGGAATGCCTTTCACTGCCCCAAGAAAGCTAAACACATTAATTATTAGAACACAACTACGATAGAAATACAAGAAACTTATATTGATACGTAATTATTAGAACACAACTACGATAGAAATACAAGAAACTTATATTGATACGCATTTGTTTAAGATTTCAAATATATAAACTAAAGCATAATATATTGTTTCACAAGAAGACGCATGCAAATACGTGCCTCAAACTATATGTATTTGAAAATTTTGAAAATAATTACTAGATGTATATTAGATTTGTTTCGACATTGGCAGTTATTCCTAAAACAAGGTCGTCCAAACGTTTGGCTTGGGAATGCCATCGGCAGTTTTCAGATTGTTTTACGCTGTAGCAATCCCAAACGTTTCGTGATCGATGTAGATAAAACAGTTAACACGTTCCCTGTGGTGCTGCTTGAACGACAGAATGCAATATTTTTTAATTCCGCAGGTTTCATTATTAAGATAAACGGCATCGGAGTTATGCGATACATAGTACTTCTGAATAAAAGTACTTTGATAGTCGCTCCTATTTTCTTGTGCCTCTTCGGCTTTTATATATTAATGAAATTTCATAACCTACAATGTTTTCTTTAAACGCGTTTTGTGTGTGCTTCTGTTTAGTAATAAATTAGATGCATTTTGATTTTATTTTCAAGTTAAGCACAATCAATATGTCTATCAAAAGCTTTGGCGTTGAACCACGTGAACCAAGCGGGCCATTGTCACTACCGCACATTGCTTGGTCTTATTTCCAAACCAGACATTTTACAATCTTGTTGATTGATAGAACTTGACAATTTGTTATGATATAACGTCAGATAATTTAAAACTGGAATATGTTTGATGAAATTACTGCCTGACATAAGGAATTTACTGACTTGTTATAATACACACGTGTCGTAGACATGAGCAGCAATAAGCTAAGCATAGTTTCTTGACATATGTTGAGATATGATGAGCCAATATGAAGTCGGAACATACATTTTCCGATTGCTGTATTTTTGTGTTATTATTTGTTAAACAAACATACTTCATCTTAACGTAGCTCTATGGTTTTCATGAATTTTTACACTAAGGTAAAACACAGCTAAGAATTTTTACTTTGCTATTCATTGCATGATATATTCCTTTGATTGTCCCCGCCTGAGAACAGGTGTTTACAGGAAACCAAAACCGGTTTTCGAGCAACCAACCTCAAAGCTATGCAAACCGAATTAGATGGGATATATTTGAGGCATGATGACATAAACAGATGTCTGATTTCTGCACATGTTTGTAATAATTTTATGTATTCAATTCTGATCATATAAATACAGAGAAAATACTGTCACCATGGCTTTTCGGTCAATTTACATTTGTGATGGCCGATATTTCCACCTGTTAACACGACCTTTACAAATAAAAGATGATACAAAAAGGTTTGATTAATATATCTCAATATTTTTTTTATATTAACCATTTCTGTCTTAATTGTTGGTTAGTCGCATGTTGAAAATAATTCTAAGACCACATCTGAAACAGTGTGTTTACATTAATATAAACGTCTCATAGTTGTTTTAACACCGTAAACGCATTTGAACCATTTACACAACGCTCATTCCAGACGCGGCTTTCTGGCCTATTAATTTACATAGACGCGCATAAATATATACATTTATCGTGCTACAAAGTTTTTACATGTAAGAGCAACACTGTCGTTTAAGCTTGAAGTACTATACATTGAACACCATTTCAATTCGTTCCAGAACGTGTATACTCGTGCTTGGTAGTTTAATATGTATTTATTGTATATATATGTATTATATTTGTTGTCAAATGAATCCAAAGCAACACAGAGTTTGAAAACGTGGATGAATTTTGTAACAATAACAAATCCAATAAAAATGTTGAGTATCAAAATAAATAAATCATGCTCAATGAAGTTGTGCAAGCACGCCAAACTGGGTTAAAAGATAGTATTCCCAATATACAGCACAATAAATCAAACTGATTCCCGGCAAAGCCAAATATTGGGTTTGATTTAAGAACTTAGCTGACATAACTTGGAAGGAACACATGTTAAGGTACATACTAGGCCATTCGAATGACTGGGTGTTCCAATAAAACACGTCAAGTCGAGCAAATATTGCAAAATTCAACACATGACCTTATCAGAGCTGAATCCCACACAATGCAATACGGAACAGCAAGTGTTCCCCATTTTGAGTTGAATCATCACAAAGGTTAAAATTGACACATTAATTTCTGTTTTTGTTTAAACCTTAGAGTACTGAGTTTGTTTCTGTATTTGTTCATATAAATATTGTCGTCATGACTATAATTTCAGTTTGGTGGTTTATTAAAAGGTATTTGGATTGTCTAAAAGAAAATATTCCAATGACTTGTTATGTTTCGTGCAATTAGACATAAAAACAAATAATTATTATGTAACGTTAAGTGACGTTGACATAGAGACTGCCTTTCAATTATTTACAGACGTATGATAATTTGTTGTTAGCCGTCCATGAACGGTGAGATAATATAGTTATATAACCCATTGTTATTGAATGAAATCTTTTTTGGGGAAAAAATGTTATATCTTCTCAGGTCCCGAAACATGTTTTCGCTTGTTAATGTTAATATGAGGTTTGGAATTAGAGAAGGAATTAATATTCTTTTAATAATCTAGTAAAATATTCATTGCATTCCCTAACGTAATTAGATTTGTTGGTATTCCATTAGTTGATATCTGCTTAACATATCTGTATTCTGCGCTTTAAGAAACACATCCTCTATTAACTTTGCCAATATCGCTCGCCCTCCTTTTAAAACAGACGGAAAATAATACAAGTGATCCATTTGTAAAAAAAACACACACAAACTGCTTGACACGTAAAGTCGACTTCATATTTTTCAACAACAGTAAATTCGGTGACATGCACTGCGATCCATACAATACATATGTGAACAAAGCACCCGGGTCACTGACAATTGAGTCCGATGAAGTTCGTTTAAACATTTTACACTATTGTCAGTAATTGTATATTCTTTATAGGTGTTTTAGGCTTGGTGCAGGAGAGCAGGAAATATGATGGATTATAACACCAAAGAGGCATAGGATGTTGTTGTCTGTTGCTTTAGAGCACAATGCTACGCGGATAATGTGTTAAAACAAACGGTAATTCTTTTTTTGCACCATAATGCTGACGTCACTCTATACCAGCGAAAAACTGCAAATTATTACTTCTAGTCCAGGACATCCCACATATATTTTACAGAACAGTAAACAGTCCTGGAAACGTTATGGATTGCGAAAAGTGGATTTGAATGCAGAAACTCAAATTTACTCTGTGTATAACATGAGCATGAATGTTTCTTGATTAACCTTTTTAGAATGAATCTGGTTTTTCCACAATAATTTGGAGTAAACAACATTGTTTTGTCATGAAGTATTTCGATGATAGGCTATAAAAGCTATTAACGGACAAAATGCCAATTGTTCATATTTGCTGACATTATAACTTACTGGGTGAAGACATTATATTGACACCTTTTTTCATTTTTTTCATTTTTAAACCTTCAATTTCGTAAATACTACTGCCACAATTCTTTAGTCTGATTATGCATTACCAGGATGAGTTATTTAACATTTGATATTTCACAGTTCCTGGATAATACTCGATGTAGAATAATTTCTTGATTGGGTGTAAATGTTTCCAGTGGTAATCAGGCCAGCGCTACTTCGAAGGCACCGTATGCCAAACCAATACGGTAAATGATGTCGGCATTATTAAATCACTCCCAATGAAATAAAGAGCATCCATACCACCATCCAGAATGTTTCACGATATATGAAAGCCAACACCAACACTGTAGCCGATTTCCAAAATTAGAACAAAACCATTGCGTCAAATCAATACAGACATATCGCAAACTATGTTATCATTTATATAACATTCTTGTTCTGGAACAAGCAATTGTCTTAGAGTAGTTGTAGTTTCATTTTAATATAGTTCAATCAGTGACTCATCGCGAGATCGTTATTAGAACATTTTTTCCTAAAATTATCGACATTATAATAAAGAGGAAGCTGTTGGTTAAATGCAGTGTTCCACTTTAAAGACAGAAGTCGAAAACAAATGTAATTATTTCATGTGCTACCAACGTTTATTTCACCACAATATTCATGACGAAAAACATGGACAGCCATACATAAAGAAAACCAATAACAGTTCGATAAATTTTGACGTCGTCTGGTCGGTTCATCCCTCGTTCCAGTTGGTCATCATTTATTCCCGATCCAAAATATAACCGATGATGTCGATTAAACACGTATCTCCATAAATAAAGACAAGCAATGTCAGTTCTGATAAATTTACGTCGTCTGATCGTTTTATCCTACGTTCAAGCTGGTTAATCATTTTATTCCCGTCAAGTTTGAACGATAGCGTCGACTTTACACGTATAAATAATTGACTGTAAATAAAGTTACCAATATTATAAGCATCTCTGTTGGATAACATCTCTATCAGTCAGATAAAAAAGAACCTTAAAAAAATGACGAAAAACAGTTATTTTTTTAATTCGACATTTTAGTAAATTCAAGTTTGGTTTAAGCAGTAAGGAGTAAATGCAATCATTAAACACGATCATGCAAATACAGTGAATACATATATAAACCGTATAAGACATGGAAAACTGCCTTATGGTACGTAGGTATTACGACCGTCTTGACAGGAAATATTTAAGCTCATACAATGTAACGCTTCTGTCATGGTTCATTCAAGCTGCTTTTGATTCCTTTGTTGTAAATAAGAAATTCGCGAATTCTATCGTTTCACTGAGTGCACAATGATTTTTTTATAAAAGGTTTTGATGACATGAAGAATAAACAGGACGTATGTATGTTAATATTTAGTTGGACACGCTCAGAATATGTTGGATTGGCGCATGCAGGCTTGAACATTTAATGTTTAACAATTGATCTGGTCCATGATGTCAAAAGAACCAAACAGGAGAAATTAGATAGACATCGAACTATAAAGAGTTGTCTTTTGTCATTGTTAAAGGGCATTCGAAGAAATAATAGGTTTCTTAAAGTTCCCTATACTGGCAAAAATAACTCTCTATACTATTTCTTTTTTAAGGGTCGTCTGCGTCTGCCTGAGAAAGGTTGCATGTTGTTCATGTAAACAGATGGGTATACACTGGTTTTTAGATCTATATATATAGGATATACTTGAGGCATAATATCATCTGAAGCTCTCTGATTATTACTGACGTTAGCTGCCTTGAGGCTTTTAGACATTTTTTAACATTATTTATATCATAAAGATGAATCGAAAGATCAAATGAAATACATTAATCATCGTACGGATTAAGGAGAGAGTGTGTCCTGATTACCACATTCCATTTTCTAATACGCTTAATGAATACAATATAAATAAAATGTGATCAAATAATGGCATTGCTGAAGATGTGAAATTACGGTAACCTTCGTTATTATTTCAAATGATCTAGCTTAATGTGGTTTTGGTAAAATGCATTTCAAAGATAAAGTGACTCGGTTTCGATGTTGATTGGTAGGTGTGATGGAATGGAATAGAACGTTTAAAATATTGCAAAAGTGGGTATGTATGTTAAGTGGTTGTAACACAACTCTTTTTATATAGTTCTTAATGTATTCTGTTAAAAGGATAATATTTCAGGAATCAAGCGTATATACTTTGCTATTTACATAATCATAAATGGGTAGTCGTTGTTTGCCGGCAATATTCGTTAGTAATAATTTCAATTAAGTGGCACTAATTTGTTTGCGATTTGAGAACATTTCTCAGTAAAAAATATCTCCGTCTGTGTCTCAAGATAAAACATATCAACATCAATATGAAGGAAAAAAAACATTTGCCTTGCAACGAGGCCAAATGGGGCTAATATGTATGATACAAATTCACGACATTCTAAATCAAACTGTTTACTGACGACGGAAAATAATGGATTTGATTTAAGAACTTGGCTGACGTTTCTGAGAAAGAGCACCATTGAAGTTTGCGATCAAATTCTTGCGTTTTACATATAAAATTAAAAACCGAACAGTAAACTGTTTTCTTTCTAATTTGTTATAATTGTAATTTTGAAGTGTTATGAACAAATTCTGTTTTCAATTCGAGTCATGATCAATGCATCGTCAACATTATATTAAGAAAGAACTTTGAAACATGAACGTTTACTGTGGAACGTGATTTTTAATTATTAACAAATGCCAACTGTCATGAATCGTTTACGTATACCAATAGTATCTTGAAACCCGAATAAAACTATTTAACCAAATGTATAAAGCCACTGTTTGATGACCGAGAAAAACGTGTGATCAATATTTAGTTTTTAAAAGACTTTAATGTAAAGTTGGTTATAATCATACTTTCATTCTAAGCTTTTTTAACTAAATTAGCTTTTGAAAAAACCGTCATTTTGTAATGTTTACTCAGACAATATAGTTGAAATAGAAATCTCGAAATATAAACATCACGATGACTGCAAATGATAAAGGAACGCCCATTGCTGTACAAGAAACATCCGTTCTTAAAAATGGTGTTTATTTTCTGTGCGTCTGCATCGTGAACTGCGGTATCAAATGTCTGGCAAGGTTGATAGAGACATTCTATTTTCTTGATGAATGCCTCATGTCAGAAACATCCCACACATGTTTTGGTCATAGAACTGCAAACAAATCTGATTACGTTATTGCTTGTGATTAATGGACTAGATGGCAGGAGTCTCAAATCTTCTCTGGGCATAAAATGAATGTTTTATGATAAACCTCATCGAAGTGAATCTGACTTTTCAATAATAATTTGAAAAGTTAGAAATATTTGGAGTAAACCACATTGTTTTGCCTGGAAGCAGTTTAATTAGAAAAGGATTTTAACGGACGAGAATGCTCTATATCTATGTAAAAGTAAGATGATATGAAAGTAAAAGTTTAATTATTAAAATTCTTGATCTTTTAAATGTTACTTCATGTCATCTAACTGTGTTAGAATTCTACCTCTGAGTCATTCGTTTTTTACATTGGCAAAGCAAACTCCGGCGCATGGAGTGTGTATCGGATAAGTGGAAGTAGGTGAACCTTGAAACACCTGCAAAAGTTGAATGATTAAATTTAGTTCTTAATAATTGCCTTTCTGCAATCACATTGGCTGAAAAAGGAGGTTTTATTCTAAATATTTTTTGAAGTTATTACACAGTCGGTGTATTGGACACCGTTAACGAATTCAAAACTTTATACGTAATTTCTATTTATTACTACTGCCAGACATTAAGAGGTTTATTCATGTTTTACTTCAGACATATCCCAGATATGTGTTTGTGTATTTTTTTCATTGCCAGTTCAGTGGTATTCCGTCGACCGAAATCTTGAATACATCATAAGGCCAGTTTAAATCGTAAGGCATGGTTGTAAAATTAAATTAATATTGATGAACATCATCATTATTAAAACATCATTCTTACTTATGCCCAGATGATTTATGGTAGATGTACGAGAACAAAAATCTTATTTCATGTGCCTCATTTCTAAAAATTACAAAACCATAAAAAACATTCGTTACAGTCAAATAAATTACAAAAAGACACGAACCATGCTTAGGTGTTTCTGGAAAAGAAACGTACCTGATTGTTGCAATGTTATGCGCATATTCTGGAATGGAGTGACATTAAAGTACGAGTTATAGCAAAATATGGGTGTTTCTGGAAAAGAAACGTACCTGATTGTTGCAATGTTATGCGCATATTCTGGAATGGAGTGGCATCAAAGTACGAGTTATAGCAAAATATGAGTTATCAATGCACTTCACCTTATTGCACTCAAAAACAAAATACCTATATTTTAGATTAAGAAATGGAACTCTACTACTCTTTAGACAAATACTGTCTGTAAAACAGCGGGACTGACATGTTAAGCTATGTTTTAGAAAAACAAAACTCATCTTAGTATGCTTATACATTCAGTTGATGGTTGATAAAGTACAGAGTAAGACGTACGTACAAATTGGCTTAATTGTACTGTTCAACCACTGCTGGTTATTGCATTCCGCGGTAAGCCTCTAAACTTCAGTTCCTCGCAGGAGTTAATGGACCTCTGATTAAACTAAGGTGTTTAAGAATAATCGAAAACAAAGAAATATAAAAATGTAGAACTTGATTTATCTCCAGAAGCTCTCTGTTACCTACAGACAACCAGGTCATTCAAAATATGAGCCGTAAGACTGTAAGAACAATCCGATAAACTGTCTTATAAACCACTGTTAAATTATTATTTCCACTGACAATATTTATTCAACAACTATTGTAGGTGTTAATTACTATACGGAATGTAATAACACTGCTGTGTTTATTAGTGACGTTATCATCTTTATTTGTAATACGCGTTCAAATTGGGAAAATGACATATGTTAAGAAATATAAAAAATGTTTAAACTGCAATTTTGAGATTTACAAGATTTCGCCTATATGTTAGCTCATTACAATATTACACAATGTTTCATACTATGTAAATAGTAGTTTAGTAGTAAGAGTATATTAATATTAGATCGCATAAAGTATAAGTCTTTGTAAGCATATTAAATGCTAAACATTTGCAATTTATGCAAGTCGTAAATACGATGTCGTTTGAAGATCAAAGATTCCTAATAATCTAGTATAAAATACAGAATAATCACAGAGTCGATTAATTTGTGAACAGTTTAATACTGATGCTTCGCAAAAAGATAAACAACGGAATGCTCTTACTTAAGGCCTCGCAAGTTATTGAATAGTAATAGAAATCATGTTGTCCACCCGTTTTTAACCAATATCTATATATTAAACTTTTTATTATTTATCACAATTACAATTCTATGTTTTGTGACCACTACTACTCTTACTACGTTATTATTTTTGTAGATTTTTGCCTTTTGTAGACATAAATATTCAAATTCAACAATACAGTAGTTTTCATTACAACTTAAATAGTTTTGGTACAAATTGAATGCACATTAAAGCATCGACATATCTCATATCGTATGTGCAATAGAAGAACGCTGACATTAATTCACTAAATTGTCTTTTGAACTATAACTTTGTTTCCCATTGTTCCTAAATTCCTGCCATTGGCATAAAGTGTTTTGTAGTGATTTCCATCAGAACTTTTGCGTGTGTGTAAAGGAAATCAGTTTATGGAAAAAAATTGTTTTCAGTTGAAAAACTATATCTTTTTAACCAAACATAACCCCCAAACGGTTGAAACTGTCTTGGCTTAATACAAAGCAATGCCGATAAACTTTTTTTGAAGAGATTGTTATGAAAAGTGAATTGCCAGAACTTGAAATATTTGCCTAGAACTCATACACATACTGTTTGTGGATGGTTATATACTATTTTCTGAAATATTCAAAAATACAGTTTACCCACTTGATGAGATGTATACTTGTATACTTGTCAGAAACACGAGCAACACAGAAGCTAAACATATATTGTGGAAATAAAGTTGATTTGGTATGAAACTAGGTATGATGTCCAGTGTTTGAAGGAATAAGTCTGACGGTGATGTTATACACGTAACAACAACATGTTCACATCACGATGCTCCTAAGTGCAAAACACTTGTATCAAACATCGCTGTCAATTGGTGCTATACTTAAAGCAATTATACGAGAAGAACTTGATCGAAAATGCTTCGCCCTTACCACTTGAACGGGACAAAACTGTTCAGCAATTCAAATGATAGGCTATCATGCTGAATTAGCTGGACTAATTTGTAATTATGCTTTCAATATCTCGAAATCTTCCATTATCAAACATAATCATTGTGTCTTGAATATTATTTCAAATGTGTGATTTTACACGTAGATGTTTAAATTGTTTCGAGTGCATATCAAGATGAGAAAACAATGCATTGACGTATTAATGTCTGTAATAATTCACTACACGCCTCCTTTTGTTTATGTTACTGAAGTACTGTGAGAAATTTCAGAATGAGTGTCGACATCGTATAAAACAAGAATAGGAAATAAATTCAGAACCATCTTCATCAAGTTCATTTTCCCAAGAAAATAATGCATTGAATCGAAAACTTGTTTATTGCCAAAGAACATGGAAGACATTTATCCCCTATGCAGCAAACAATACTAGTGTTTACCTATACTCGTCGTACATGTTTGTTTTACGTAGGGATGATACAAATTTGCCGTTTGAGAAATATTATGATCCTCCAGTTCCCTAAAGTAACGTGAATAACAGATGCTGACAGGTATTATTGTTTCTTATGGGTATTTTTCGTGCTTGGAATATAAACATGTCAACATTGAATTGTACAACCATAGCGTTCAACAACCGACTCACAACACATGGAAGAACGAATCTTATTACGATTACGTCCACTGTTTCTCATGGGATTAATAGTTGTCTGTCCACAAGTTTTGTTATTTTTGGTTTTACTGGAATGTCTTGTTACATTCAATTCTTATCTACGTAGAAAATAGGCCATTATGATTATTACAGATGTTCTGGTGGTGTATGTCTATAAAGTTTCTAATAAGCGTCACTATATTATCAACATTGAGCGTACCGCTGCTGAATGGACTACGACATCACTTCATGAAGGTACAACTCAGAATTGACTTAATACATTACAATACAACTTTATAACTTTGCAGAGCCAGCATCGACTTAACAAAAGCAATTTATGCACATAAAACAAATACCAGGTAATGACTACCACGCACAAAGGTCACTTCAATTCAAATAGTCACTCAATGATCTAGTCAGTATGCAGTATGGTAATATTAATCAATTTGTATATTGTTCCGCATGGTTGGTCGTAATTATTATATACTGACGGTAAAATTCTACTGAATCAAAGATAAGTTTTGTATGGTTTTGTTCAGCTTGCTATGGTAATAAAATGTTGCTTTCGTTAAGTAAGCCTAACAATACGAAGTTTTGCTTGAATCAGCTGGTCATTTTGCTCCTAATAGGTAACGCAAGTAATGCGATCAAAAGTTGATCATCCTACACTTGCCAATTTAGTTTTGATCAATAAACAGTACATCGTCATCCTAACCAATTCATCGACTTAATAGTTATTATTACGGTGTTTACATGAATGATCCGTGTTTTAGTGTAAATTGATAATTTATTTTACTAGAACCAATAGTTATATTCCACAAACGGCTCTGTCCCGCGTAAAATATATACTTTCGGTGTTAATGATGTGAAATATATTGCATCTTACACACAAATAAGCACATTTAATTTTTGTGTTAAAGCTGCACCTTCACAGATTGAAGGTTTTGACAATTTTTTATTGTTTGTCTTGGAACTAGCCACTTATTGCGAAAATGCATGTAAACAGTTATATAAGACAAAAAATTAGATCGAAGAATTTTACATTTATGTTCAAAAATTGATGATTTATGCATTTTTCTTAAATCGTTAGTAACGGTTTAAGCCATGCAACATTAAGTTTTGAACGGAAATATGAAATCTGCGATCGGATCTTCTGTCAGAAATCTTTTTTATCATTGGTTTGCAGATAAGTACGCAACAATTTGCTCTTTCCAAGACAAAACAATAAAAAAGTTGTAAAAACGGTATATATGAGAGTGCAGCTTTAAGCTTGTCATTCATTGAAAATGTTCTTAAATTTGGAAACTGCTCCAGAGCTCAGCAACATACTTCTATACGTCTTCCCAGCAGTGTCGGCATTTACGTTCGTTTCTTAAAGATTATCCGAAAAATCAGAAACAGTGAAGTTTCAAACAGTGATACATAAACATTAGATATCTAACAGACGAAACAACAAACATAATTAGGGTCACAATTGCTTAAATCTTATATGCTATGAGTCGTTTTCAATTGTAATCAGATATGTTCAACGTCAAAAATAATATTTTTACTGTTGGTTTGAGATATAAATTGAGAAAAAAGAACAGAAAATAAAATTGAAGCCATTTGCAAGAAAAGCACGAACAGATACATTATAAAAGTTTCCTCCGAATTTAGCATGCGATTTCAAAATATGTTTGCAACATGTTCCAGGAAGCGTTGTCGTACATCGCACGCTCGTACAGCACTCATTGCTCTCTGGGATAAACGATTTCAAGTAAAAGCAATTGATAACCTCTTGATAATATGCTAGGTTTTCTATGTTGAAGGTGTGAATTCAAGAAATGTGCAAAAAAACAACGGACAGTAACGATTGTTTACGAGCATATATTTCTTAATCATAAAATGAAAACTACAAGACAAGCCCAGAAGACAAAATATTTAAAATAAAAAACGCTGTTTAATTAACAAGGCAAAGCCCAAGCGACAATGACCTAGGGACATATATAGTATCATTAATCTCTGAGCATAGTTTGTACAATGCTTTTGTAGTTTTAATTATATTATCCATTAAACCTTAACATTGGAACAAACTTGCTTAATAATTTTGATATATGCTCAGTTCATGACAGGTCACTTATTCATGTTGGAAATTAGCATATAAACAAGTATTACAAAGCATGTTTCGTCGAAAAGATTGCTTAAAAATATCTGTCTAAAATTCTTCCACTCAAACGGGATTGTAGGAATTATTAAGCTTTATTCAGACATCAATCAGCAAACATGCACATCGTTGCTTTTATCTTCCGAAATAATTCAACTCGCTATTATTTCTAATTTCCTGTCGTGCGGTAGCAATGTTGCATGATTGCAAGTTATGTAAACGGTAAAACATTTTAATTCTTCGCTCAAATCCTTGTGAAAACAAATTTAGAAGATGAACGTCGTAGATGGAATAATGTTTGAGGTTAAATATTAAAAACACCTCAAAACAACACAGCAGTATTTTATTATTGTGCAGTCTTTTTCTTTAACTATTGTTAAAATATTATCGATTATCTATAAAATGAAAATCTACATCTTGCTGAATCGTTACCGGCCAGCTTTAGATGAACACCGAGGTGTACCAATTGTCTTTTAGATCAATGGAACTCAATTTTAATATTTGTGTTATGACAATTGCACGTACACGGATCATTAAAAGACCAAAGACATGACAATATTATTAATGCTTTGTAATGCATAAAACAAAAACTTATATTAATATGTTAAATTAAATCCACGTATACAAACAAAACAATACAAGCTGTATTGAAACGAAGAGGAAAGCACTCGTAGGTATGCTCGGAAGATATACTTCTTGTTCTTTGCAAATTGTATTTGCCGAGCTTTAAATGTCTCGTTTATCCGGATGGGTATGCACCCGGATAATAGGTATATTTCGACGATTAATTACTCGAAACCAGGTTGTATTGAAGATTTTGATACAAAACCTAACAATTGTTTAATTGTAATAATATGTTCCTACTGGCATTTAGATTTGATGGAGACTTGGTGTCGCTATATATTAAGATGAACTTATCAAAGCGTGTCATTTGTATTGTATTCTAACATCGTGTTTTGTTTACCCAATGAATTTATTTAGTTTGCAAAATCTAGGTCAAAACTAGGTGTGATACAGCTTACCGAAAATGCATTATTCATCCAACTAACTAGTATGGTCTTCTTGAGTAGTTCTTGGATACAAACGTCTTCAAACATATCAGTCTTTCCGTTTATGATTTAACAACTATCGAGTATAATTATTGTGATTTGAAAGATAATAAAATGACAGTTTACAGAATGATAAAAAGAACATTTTTATCAAAAAATGATTTTCCTTTCTGTTAAAATTGACTTCAATTTAGGTAATGGTTAACGAATTAAATAGTTTCATCTGGTCAACTTTCGAAGAAAAAAGTCTGAAACCGGTTCAGATAATTAATTCACTTTATTTTTTTTATTACTTTTAATGTTTATTGTAACGTGTTGTTTACGTCACTAATTATTACAGGACAAACATTCGCTATGGATAACTGCTATGGAATTAAGCACATGTAAAATATTTTCACCCATATAGAAGTATAAATTAAAATTTAAATACAAAAATAATTAAATGATGACTGCACAGCGACATCGTGCTAATTTAGTTTATAAAAGTCTTCAAAGTTTTTGTTTGTTTGTAGAAAAAGTTTAATTAATCTGTTATTAAATCTACTTTGGAAAAATACACCAATGCGTACAAGTTCACTCAGATATTATGCTTAACAAGATTTTGCGAAATTAACGTCAAGTTGATTGCTAATAATGAACAAAAAATCTTTGGCTTGAAAACTAGCGTCCTAGAATCGAATTCTTTCATCGCAACCCATAACAAAATTAGATTGTTTTGCCATCTATAGATTTACTTTTCCCTGTCTTTTGTGCATCAATCAAACTGAAGCTCTCATTTTAACTTTGCCAAATATCGGTTCCCTTTACTTTAGATAAATGTTTAAAATAATTCTGTGAAATGACCTAGTTTTCGTTGGATTCAAATTACTTAATTTGTTGTACACGTAATAGAGAGACTTCAGGGACATGCTGTTCGAACAATGGCATACGCTAAAGAACAATACACGCAAGTCTATGACATTTAAAAGCCGACGAAGTGCGCTAAATCTATGCCTAATAGGGATGGAAATTATTTGCAAAAATATCGCATTATATGACGATATTTCAGCAGCGTGTGGCAGTTTTAGGATTAGCGCATTGCAGACGGAGATTAAACGGTCGAGGCTTTTGTCTTTATAAGATACTAAATCAATAGAATGTGGTTGGTGGAAACCTTATAGCAGAACTCTAGGTTGATGTGCTATTGAAACTAACGGTTATTCCTTTCTAGACATTCACCCTAACATCGTCACACTTTTCAACCAAGACGATTCAAATTCGTTCCGGTGGAGGGAGCTAGTGCACCACATACGATATTGAAGTTTATGACAAATTAAGTAAATATGTGAGTTTGAATAGGTGTAGATAAGACTATATGAATGTTTTACTACTCAAAGAGTTCAACTTTATTTGTAAGGCTCAATAATTGTCATTTATGTTTTGTACTCGTAAACTGAACCCAAACATCAGTTTCAAATAATTGTATGTATCTTCTCTGAACCGTTAGTTGTGGTATTCAATGTATTGCAGGGTTGATAGAGACATTCAAATTGCTTGATCAATGCCCCAAGTCAAAAAACATCCCACAGAATGTTCCGGTCATAGAACTACACACATATCTTTTTACTTACGCTTGTGATAAATGAACTTGATTGCAGGAAACGCAAAATCTTCTCTGTGAATAAAATGAATCGCTCTTGATAAACCTCATCAAAGTGAATCTGACTCTCCAATTATCATTCGAAAAATAATAATTTTTTAGAGAAAACAACATCGTTTTCGTGTTAAGGTAATGAAGGATTTTACCGACCGAAATGGCTCCTATCTATATTTTTCAGATGTCATCACACACTCGGTCAAGACATTGAAGCACCGTAGACGAATTCAAAACTTCAACTGTAATTTTCATTTATTACTTTCGCCACACTTTCAGAGCTTTGTACCGTTTTCAGGATGAGGTATATAACTCCATGTTTATATTTATATGCCCTTTTAAAAGAGCATCAGTACTGGTTGTTATCCAAACAGACACGTACCTTATTTGCGTTTTTTGAAGAAGTAAACCTGATCGTTGGAATATAACGCAAACAATCGTTTAGGGAAAGGGTGACATTTAAGAACGAATTATAGCAAAACCTGACTTACCAATGCACCTCACCTTATTGCACTAAAAACAAAATACCTGTACGTTAGAATTAAAAAATTGGAGCTTTTCTGATTATTAGACAGATAATGTATTTAAACCACTGTCAGGAGGACTGACATGTTATAGAAAACATGTAATACAAACACAGATTGTTATTTGTTTGAGTACAGAGTTGAATTACGTACGAATTTTGCTTAACTGTGCAGTTAAAACCACTCCTGGTTATTGCGTTCCGCGATATTTGCACAACCATCAGATCGTGATAGGAGATTATGAGCCTCAGATTAAGCTAAGATGTTTAAGAATAAGCGAAAATACAAAAAATGTGAACCTGCTGTTTCCCTTGTGAATACAAGTAAAATGTACGACTGAATTCATCTCCAGATGCTATTTGCTATATACCTACCATAAAACAATTGATTGTTAGACTTGCAGGACAGTCGATACAGTGTCTTATAAACAATCATAAATATTTCTTTCACTGACTTTGTTTGAATTATGCAATAAATAGTTTTATGATTATCGTCTGTTATGTTAGTCATTGACATATTCAGCTTTACCCGAAAAAAATTGCCGTTTTCGTGTCTGGAATATATAAGCATGTCAACAATAAACTAAATAACCATAGTTTTCAACAAACCAAATCAATGCACATTGAAGAACAAAATAATATTGAGTTTATGACGACTGTTTCTCGTGCGTTGAATAGTTGTCTGGCGACAAGTGTATTCACTACCCCTGATATATGTGCTGATGTAAACTGAACGTTTAACAATTATCGTAGCTGATATATTTTCCCTCTAGCTGGTCATTGGTTTATCCTTTGGCGTTTTATCAGTAGGTAATATAATAACCATAGTAGGTTTTGTTGACGTCGGAAAATGTCGATAGAGTTTATGGTTCACCATTCAGTTAATACTTGGCAAACCAAACATCTGAACTCGTTTTTCTTGAAATTGGTGATGTTCTTTGAATTTCTTGGCTACATGCATTTTTTCTACATCACAAAAATAAGGCATTGTAATTTTTTTAAATCTGTCTGTTAGTTAAAAACAAATTATATATTATTTTCTTTTAATATACTTATATTTTAATTAAATTATGTGACATTTTATTTTTAACTAATGGCACACTGATGTAATGCTAAAAAGATGATAAAAAATCAGCAATAAGAGCGTAAATTAATAATAAACATACATTGTTAAGATTTCGTTAGCCAAAACATGTTGGGGTTATCGCACCGGATTGAAACAGATCTCTAATTGGTATCAGATATCTGAACTCACAAAATGTATAACACTACAATTTGAGACCTTATACGGTCCGGCATGACCTTATCGAAAACAATTCATGTATCTCCAATATATATATATAAGTAATGAACGAACAAATACAGACGTCACCTACACATTGAACAAGTCAGGCGGAGCAACAATGCTGAATACTCCAAAGTACGATGCAACGCAGACAGCTTTCCAAATGATTTATAATTTGCATGTTTATAGTCGTGTAGTGATTAAAATGTTGTCGGATAATTTGGCCGTTTCCTGATGAAATTCCTAAATAGTAAGAAAGTATCACTAGCCAACAGCCCTAGCTATAGATACAGAATTTCGTACGAGGTATGTCCAGATTAATTTAAGTCAAAATGCAAATATACCACTGCAGTTCGAAACAATGTGGCAATGGTTTAGTCATTTTTCTCCAGTTTTGAAATTTATACCAAGAAGCTGCAGTATGGTAATACTTATATGGAATATTTTCCCCAATGTTCGGTCGCAGAACATGTTCCTATTGTTGAAATTCTTACGAATCAGAGATTGATGGTGAACATCTTATTTCTGTATGACATGGTTATAAAGTGTTGTTTTTGTTAACATACCAAATACTTACTTGTGAGTTGCCTGAATCAGTCGTTCATTTTGTGTCCAATGGTAAACGCAACTAGTATGATTGAAAGTTAATAGTATTCGAAGAAGGGAACAAATGTTCATTATGTAAGGTTTTCATAATTTTATAAATTGAATGGTTTTGTTGTCTATGGGTTATATATGACAAGTATTAATAGTTTTATAGAACTTACTGCAATACATCGTCAGCCTAACCAATTTCAATGTATTACTACATTTTTCGTTGTAGAACTAGAACTATTTATTGGTGTTTTATTAAATCTTTTTAGGACCAAAATACGACACTGAAATTTTAGACGAAACAAAATCTCGTTAAACAAACAAACTGCTATTGACGACGAAACGATCGTTGGTTTTTACATAGAAAATAAAAAAAAAACGTCCTGGAATCTTATCCATGCATCGCAATCCTCAACGTAATGAGATTATTAGGCAATTTATTATTTCAAATTTTCCTGACGTCCCTTTCTTTTGTGCATCAATCATATATAAACATGAAACTAATACAAGTGACCTTATTTTGGAAAGACGCAATCTGGTTAAAACGTTATAGAGTGACTGCAAGATCTATGATCTATGGTATACATTTATGACCAAACCACGCAAGCAATGACAATTAAAGACCGACTCCGTATGCTAAATTTATTCTTAGTTATGAGTATTATTTTGAAAAGCTGTCGCAATATACCGTTTTTAAGTGTTTCCTGCCTTTGCACATGGAATGCGGATATATTATGGTCTTGGATGGTGTCCCTTTGAACTATGAGAGCCATAATTTGTTGTTGGTGGTAGCTTAACAAACACCGTACTGAGTTGATGAGGTTATACATCAATATGTAAGCATTTCTGCACAATCATGCTGATGTCGTCACTATTTCACAGCAAGCTGGCGCGAATTCATTCCGGTGTAGGCGAATTGTGGAATACGTAAATAAACATGATGATATAGTATCTGACTGGTTTTTGACCAGGCTGTATGATTGCAAATAGGCGTATATAAGACGGGTTTAGTGTTTTAATAGTAAAAAATTTAAACAAATAATATAGTTTTTATAACCATGATGTATGATGCAGTGAACTCGCTCCATTTATTTAATAATTATACCCAAAACAACTTTCAAAATAATTACAGACATATGAGTACACACACATATTCGTATATAAAACAACGCACACCAGATGTATTCATATATAAATCAACCCAATTTAATCTATAAGGTAACACAGGCAGTAAACCATTAACCCTAGTTTTAATGTGATAATGAGTGGCACACAGATCTAATGCCGAAGCTAAGATGCCCGAAAATAGAAGAGTTTACTGAACACAAGAGGGTCTTTAATATCTCAGTATCACATTTTTCATAGCCATAAAATTATATCAATGTAACTATGTTTATACTTTGCACTTAATGTGCAGTCGGATTAAAGTTGAATTGTTCTTCAAAACAGGGCAAATTCAACTAAAGAAGACCAAATGCAAATTAATGCAGCTTGTTTCTGTATATTTTCATATAAATATTGAAAACATAAATATTATTCGCTGTTAAAAGTAACCATAAAATTTTCAAATAAAGATTGTCCTTATCATGTGTATTCGAACGGATGTTGGCCTAATGTGGAAACATTTTAAGTTTGACTTTTTAACCTAATGACGACGCTGTTTTCCAATAGCGACCTTTATATTTCCACTGTTCTCCTCCGTACGTGATTTAAATAGTTTAATAGCAAATCCGTACATTTTTGCTAATTTCAGTGTTTTGATTTGTTTATGCACTTTATTTTACATACCAAATTGGTTTTAGTTAATATCAATACAAATTAAGTACACACCCTGATAGCTTTCAGTAACCAAAATAACAGTAACTAATTTCGATGTCACTTAACGACTTAAATATGCTGGTTCAAATTGTTTAAGCTTTACTGAAAATGTTCTAAAAAGAAATTCAATATGAATGGATGCGAACAAGCCCTATATACGAATAATAGAAGGCATACAAACGAACAAATTGGAAATTGGTTTGAAACATCGTGATTCAGTCCGGAAGACAGATAAATTGAAGTTGTGCACGGGCAATCCTATGATCGGCGCGTTTGTAAATAAATGTAATTAAGATACTATATTGGTTCGACCTTTACCACTGTCTTTGGTCTGACTAGACATACGCCTGCAGTTATTTCATGTAACAAGAGTATTACTGTTCTAAATCAAAGCAGTGATAACATTTAAGGCCATAATAAACCAAACCAGAAAAGTAAGCGACTGTTCATCGTAAACTCCACTTCCGGAAGAACAATGTTAATGATGATGAATTAAAGAGATGCGGACAGCATCCCGACTTTCACCATACTCTTGGGGGCTCCTCAGGATGGTAAGGTTCTTTAAACCAGATCACTGAACCGTTCTGTAGAAGCTATGGTATACGTTTACAAGGCCCGTTGACTCAATTGTAATTTGATATCATGTAGAAGTGTTTTAAAGTGTAAAAAATTAAGATATGATGTTTATACCGAAAATAATAATTATAAATTAATAAAATTCAGATAACTAGTTTATTTGGCCTTTAAAGATTATCCGATGTCCGATTTTAGTTCAAATAAAGAGCAAAATAACAAATAACAATACCCTTATTATAATAATTATAATTTACTTTTGAATGTAGTATATACTAGAAGAAATTTGCTAGCAATAAAAAGAAAGCTAAAGAAACATGCTCAGTAGCAAAACGATTAAACATAAACCCGGTTTAGTGGCAATGGGCAAACGCCAAAGACATAGAACACAAAATCACAAACAAGAAACATAGAACAGCACAAAACTCTACAAACAACACAGTGCATAAGTACTATATATAAATAAAAATAATTGGTATGTTTATCAAGATTTGTTAGGTACCGCCTTGGAACGGTCAGTCAAATGTAAATTTACTGGGGGTTTAAACCAGTTTATGTGCACAAACCTCAATCTTATCCCAACAATCCTTAATAAAGATAAAACGCAAAAAGTAAATCTTATCAAAGTATGCATTAACTTGAAAAAAACTTATCAATAAAACAAATAATAATAAAAAACGAAAAGGTAAACCCCAGTACTTCTATGATTAGAGATCCCAACTCTATCTGCAGACGGAGGGAAACAATTTAGAGCACCTAATGCAAATACTTTTCAAAGATACGAAAATACCTTTTTTAATTATTCGAAATTTGTATAGGCCACTAGGGTCGACATTAAACATTATAACTAATGCAGCTCTGGGGAGCTCTATTCGTCTGAAGCTTCGTACGGTTTTACAAAGCACATTTTAAAAGACAGGAACATATAATTATAAGAATTATATATTAATATATATATACCTGTCTCAACGGTATATTAAAACATTCTTTGTGCTTACATATCTAGTAGATCTGTTTTTCAATACCTATTTGGATGGAACATTTTTATACAAATTCATGTAGAAATATGTATCCTCCTTCAAAATTGTTCGTAGATCAAACAAATCTCATTTTGGGTACAGTCATGTGTGCAGTTGTTTTCCCCGAGACATTTGTTATTAACTCATAAGGTCCCAATAAAAGAAACGTTGTTGCTTTTTAGTAATCACCCAGTCGGTTTTTAAAATCACCAAAGATATTTACTTCAAACTTAGTACATATGTGCACAGTATCAATACGTTGTTTTATGACCAGGTACATCATTTAATTTGTTTGGATTTATTTAAAAGCAAATGTGTTTTCTGTGATTAAATTGCATTATGCAAAAATTACACAGGGCTTTTTCTCCAGACCTTTTAAAAAAGGCAAATATCGAATCCTCATTTATCTCTCAATGTCAAAAGACCAATGAGAAGAACACCCGGAAGCATGAAATATGAGACCTTTGAAGAAAATGACTTAGTCAGGTTTCTCGTACAAACAGGAGAATTCAATTACTGTTATTACATATGGGGCTGGGATGTCGGAGAAAACTGCCAAGCAATTAAGACAAATGACTTAGAGCTGTCAGATTTTCCATTGAAAATATTAGTGAGCAGGTACAAATGTCCAATTATAATTGCCATAACCTATGGTTTAATGGCGGAATTTTAGCCGCTTTTATTACAGTTTGGTGTTGTTGTTTTAATATCTATCTTCATTTGTTTTAAAGTTATACTCTTATTCAAAATCAATACAAACACTTGTAAAACAAACATATATTTTGAGTGATAAACCTTTAACTACTTACTAAATAATGCATTTAAGGAAAATATTAATAACTGATAACAAGATTGTAACCGTGTATTTACTAGCTTAAAACGCACAAATAATATATGGTTGGTGAGTGCTAAAATATTTAGTGCAATCTACTATCGTCTCATAAGGTACAAATACCTTGTTTTCTGCATTTTGTTCAAATTAAACTCGGCATCCTTCATGATAACCATTTATTTTTCGATATGTATTCATTTTTGGGGGTTTATTAAAACAATTATTAATTTTGGTACTTTCCGGAGTAGGAGTGCAACTTCAGTAAGGCATATAAAATGTTTGTTTGTTTTACTAACCCAACTGACCCTTCTCCCATCCGACCGTACACTTTTTGATTGTATTTTGTTTTATATGTGGTTTCAGTGTATTAACTTCTTAAATAAATTAATTCATTTGAGTGCACTTGTTAAAACTTGACTTCAGATGTAAAGTTGTTTACAATGATATATAACAGAATCCCGGATATGCAAAAAAGAAATTAACAATAGTAATGCTTACTTAACTATGAAAAGTGTTTTGGTAATTAAAGTGGAAACCATTTCTTTTAAAATTGCTTTACTTGACAATACACTAGCGCGGGGATAAAACAATGCCTATTTGTAATTCTTTTTTAAAACCACCCACAAATATTGTTAATGAGTTAATATATAAGTTCAATATCAAAAATGCGAATATTTCTCTGAAATGTATTTTCTAGGGTTAATATAAAGATGTTGATGTTTTAATTAGAATTATCCGATTCTGAAACATTTACCAAGAAGGTGCAGCCTGGTAATAATTATTTGGTGATAAGCTTTCATATTGTTTGGAACTGTTTTGTCGTAAATAATGAATATTGATCAGAAAATACTGTAGGATTATAATTTTTATGTGCATTTCAAGGTTGGTTAATTAACAACTTTGCATTAAAAATAGCTTTAAGAGCGATAATATAGTTTTGTTTGAATCATTAGTGTATTGGCAAGCGGTTTTAGAATGATTGAAAATTACATATAGCCGAAAATAATAGTGATTGCTTATTGAGTCCGTACACCATTTCAGAAAATATTTTATTGTTGAAAAGCTGAGTCATCCGAACCGGTAACACAGTTTAATTATTACAATTGCAACTCATTTCAGAGCTATCCGGATTCTAAATTTCTACTAGTCGTTTGATACTGCTGATCAGATATCATCTACTCGAAATTTCTACTTTTGCCGCTGGTCCGACATAAACGATGAAAAGTGCGGGTATAATAATTGCCTCTTTTATGTGTTATGCGAATTGTGCATGCCAGTCTAACATGTGACTTGAAATTCGACAAATTTCAATTATCGGTTTCCACAAAACATTTGTATTTGACACATAAGCATACTCGCAGTATCGAAAAAAAAATCGTAACGAAAATTCAACAACTCTCTGGTGAAATGTTTACTAGTGAACTATTCACAATATCTTATTACACCACAACATTCCGTAAAAATATAGTGTTCCTATTATCAACCTCACACTTGCCCAACATGTATTAACAACGTCTGGAGATCACATGAAAACAACGAAAACGTTGTTTCATAGTCAAATGTATTAAAGTAGACGAAAAGTGGCCACATGTTCCACGATGTTTGAATATTTGATAAAGACTTATTGTACATATCATTGAAATAATGCATCTCGTTACAGAACACACCTGTAGCATATTGAATTTACAATAAATACATTGAACACGAACAGTTAATTAATGTTAATATTTCAAAACAACATATCAAGGCGCAAAGGAACACTTTATGCAAAGGGTAAACCGAATAAATTACTAATCAGCAGGTGCATGAAAATTGCGATACTTCAGAAAATTAGATTGAAAATAGTTTATAGTTTATAGATGTCAAAATATTTGCAAAAAAATGCGAATCGAAAAGAAAAGAGACATATCCGATCCGGTGTTATTCTTACTTGAATAAAAACGGTGTATTTAGTTATTTGTTACATTTTGAGTTTATTTTTCATGTAAGGATGGCCCGAAACCAATCAGCCAGATAACGATAAACTAAGAGTTTATTTGACATGGCGTAATTGAAACGTCTGCTTTTAAACAGACGTCAACATCATTGGTAAAAGGGTTATAAAAGTAATACGGCATTTGAAAACAATAAATATATCCCAACCAGATGACCAATACAAAGCCAAGCGCCAGTCGTTATATCTTCTAATTATCTGCCGCCTATTCCGAACCAGCAGCGATGGGGCGTGGATTAAACTGCTTCGACATTCCCCAAAGGACACTATGACACGCACAGAAGCCATTGTAGGGATGTTAATCAGCTCGAGTGTTCCCTCTGGAAAAAAGACTTTCTGCAGACTGCGATAAGTTCTTATTAATGGCATAATCAATCAATGTAACTAACGTTGCAGATATGCTAGTTCATTGACAAAAACAAAGTATACCAATCTACAATTATTTTGATGATAATAATAAAACCACATCTTCTATCTTCATTTGTTTTCAATACACTTTAAACCACGAAAATAAAATTCGCATGTTGCAGAATGATGTCTCTTTTATCTTGTCATATAGCTTATTTCGCTTATTCTGTTTACTGCGCAATATATTGTTTAGTTTTCCTTGTAATGTCATTTGGAAATGATATGCACTCCTTTGTAAGTAATAAAAGCATCGGTATCTGTCAGCCCATATAATTGGTTGTAATTTGCAGACAATAATGTCTAGAAAAATATGAAGCTATGTGTAAAGGTAAAAAATAAAACGAATCCTGAATACATCAAACAGCAATTCGGTGATATTGTATTTGGAGTAAGTAGTTTCACAACCTCTCGTACAGAACCAAATAGGACAGATGCAATGCTTAAACAAATCACATTTCACATCACTCCGAGGTGGGTGGAATATGAGCTACAGTTGTATAACATAGGGCCACCATTTCTCCAAGTTGATAAGAGATTAGCCATCACTCTCCATCAGTCGCAAAGCCTGGGGGACATAAGCCACACTCTCCTCCAATCTGGAGATTTGGTATGAAATGAGCCAATGCTCTCTAACACTCTTCGAAATTGGTGGAAAACAAGCCATAACTTATAAAAAACGGATAGAACAGGAGCCACTACTCTCATCGATGGGGGCATATGCAACTACTGTCCACAATTGGTAGAACATGGCCCATCACTCTCCAAAAAGGGTAGGATATGGGCGACGACAAATCAATATGATTGACGATCCAATCACATGGTGCTAAACTTAGTATGTATGGTTGTTTATCCTACCACACATCACAATGACAAACACCAACTTATGTCAATGTCAATCTTTTGCGGCACCTTAGGGCACGATTATCATCAACAGGGTTGGGGTGTTAAAGGATACATGAGACCAATTGTACAAGCAATTACATGGTTCATCAGCACCGAAAATATGAAGTTAAAATTAGTAAATAAATGAGTAAATGGACTGTCAAAAAACCAGATTTTAATTTACAACCCTTTCGTAAATTAAATATACTATCCGTTTAGTAAATTTGATTATATTTCTATGATATTTGATATAACACGGCGATATCCCGTTTGAAATGATGAAATCATATATGCTTTCATCGTCCCCTGGATAATTGAACTGTTAAATACACTGCTTTATAAAGATAACTTATTGAATTTTCTATATAACACATGACCTCATCCCAATAAAAAGGATGTTTTATTTAAGAAAATATGCCCAGCGTACATTCGATCTATTTTCATCGTTGTTTAAACACATAATCTGAATCTAATTTGATGGGCGTAGCTTTGAGGTAATACATACTCTTCGGGGCCTAAGCATTGTAAAATAGTTTGATGGTTGTTTTCCGCGTCTACCACAAAGTCTTGAAGTTGGGAATTTACTTCAAACGGAACTAATTGGTAGGATTAACACATGCACGTCTTATAAAACAAATTTAAACTCCATGTTGGCCACACGGGGCTTATAGTTACTATAATTTCAAATTTACAACATAATCCGCTTACTGATAATTATGGAAAATTTGGCTTGATTACATACTTGGCAAGAGCGCATTTTGATAGAAAAAGCGATTAATAAAATAGAATTAAAGCATTTTTCAATTATACACATTGAACCAAACCACTTGCAGGCAAGTCTGAAAACATCTGCTCAACGTTACTTAACCAAAGAGCTGTATAACTGTGCCAAAAATATACATTTATTAAAATAGAACTAGCTAAAACCTATTTTATTTAACACACATATAAAACATCGCATTCTAACATTGTATTCAATGCTTTTATATAAATGATTAACTGAAACGAACCAAAACGAAATAATATCTTTAAATGATTCTCTCCGATAACTCAATTCTTTACTTCGTTTAAATGAGTTACAACGGTTTACCAAGGTAACCAATGTTTTCAGTCAAAGTCAATTCCTGCTTGTCGAAGGGTAAACAGAAACCATTACCGTTTATTGGTAGTCAATGTTATACGAGCGCACCAGTTTACGTTAAATATCTTGGGAACATCACCATTGTTATAGTTTGTCGGCTGTTTTCCGGGTCTTACACTTGTCCAGGAGGTTTGGATATCATAACGAACGAATGTACATGTATATGTTTTAACACATACTTTTTATTTAGCTTTATCTTATAAAATGCCAAAGTTATAGCAATCTAGAAAAAAACATTTTACCGGCAGCTACCAATGTATAAACTCATGAGAAATGTTGTTTTTTTTGCTGCCAATATTCCGTTGTAGATTTATCAATGTAAGCAATATAAATGTGTTCTTAAATGATTCGAGAGCAACGCAGATCTTGAAGACGTGGATGTATTTTGTAACAATAATAAATTCAATAAATATGTAGAATATCAAAATATCAATAAATCAGGCTCAATGAAGTTGCGCAAATATGCCATACTGGGCTAAAAGATATGGTTTCCGATAAACAGCACCATAACTCAAACTGATTCCCGACAAAGCCAAATATTGGGTTTGATTTAAGAACTATGCTGACATAGCTTAAAAAGAACACATGTTGATGTATATACTAGGCCAATCGAAATACTGGGAGTTCCAACAAAACACATTAAACAGAGCAGATGTTGCAAAATTCAACACATGAATCAGGGCTGAATCACACTCAATGCAATACGGAACAGAAAATGTTCCCCCATTTTTAATCATAACGAATTAACATAGGTTAAAATTGACACTTTGACGTACTATATTAATTTCTCAACAGAACTTCTACTATTATTGCTTTCTTAATTGTTCAAAACATCACGGTCTCTAACGTTTTCAGTGATAGTTTTCTTGACTTTCCATTAAGATCACAAATGGTTGATCTCTGCTCAAAGTGCAATCAGACGACGTTCTAAAGAAACTGAATGCCACACGGTTGTATGAGTTTGACTTGTCGTCATGACTATCATGTCAAAGTTTGGTGCTTTATTGAAAGCTATTTTATTGAAGGAGGACTGTCCTGTTGACTCTATAACACAAAATAGCTATCGGTTGTTGTTGAAGGTTGCTTAAGATCACAACGCTTCGCTGATTAGGTATTGAAACAAACGATGATTCTTTTGTTTTTGCACCATAACGCCAACGTCGCTCGTTACCAGCGAACTAATGCATATTATTGCTGCTAGTCCAGGACATCCCAGTAATGTTTTGGTCATAAGACAGCAAATAAACATAAAGACGTTCAGGCTTCTGATAGTTGGGTTTGGTTGCAGAAAACTCAATTTAACTCTGTGTATAACATTGGTTCTTTTATTAACCTTTTCTAAATAAATCTTGTTATCCAACAATAATTTAAATAGGAACTAATATTGTCAGTAAACAACATTGTTTTATTATGAAGAATTGCGATGACAGTCTATGAAAGCTTTTAACGGACATATATAATATATATAATATTCTTATTTGAAGACGCCATAACACACTCGGTGAAGACATATTGACACCTATATTCATTATTCTGACCATACATTTTAGACCTTTTTCGTTATTATTTTAATACTGCCACAATTCTTTACCTGATTATGCATTTTCATGAGTTATTTAACATTGGATATTTTATAAATCCTGGATAATACTTGATGTACAATAATTTCTTAATATTTCCAGTGGTAATCAGGCCAATGCTACTT
This sequence comes from Mya arenaria, assembly GCF_026914265.1. Lineage (NCBI taxonomy): Eukaryota > Metazoa > Mollusca > Bivalvia > Myida > Myidae > Mya > Mya arenaria. The sequence goes on along the minus strand of NC_069124.1, from coordinate 31,501,955 downwards.
TGAAGGCACCATATGCAAAGGCCAACTTGGTCAAGGATGTCGGCATTATCAAATCACGATCTATGCAGATAATAATTAGATAAAGAGCATCCATACTACCTCCAAAATTGATTCAGGAAATCTGTAAGCCAACACCAACCCTGGAGGTGTTTCCCAAAGTTTCAAAACCAAAACCATTGCCGTCAAATTACCACAGACATATCGCACATAATGTAATCAGTGAATATATCATTCTTGTTCCGGACTTCGGAACAGGACAATTTTCTAAGAGTTGTTGTAATTTCTGTTTCAAATCTCATCAATCACTGCACCCAGTAATTCATCGCGTGTGCGTTATTTGAACTATTTTTCATAAATTTATCGACATTATAATAAAGAGGAATTTGTTGGTCCGGCTAATGTCACAAACAATTTTTCAGTGCATATTACTTTTCTACTTCAAAGACAGAAGTCTAAAACAAATGTTATTATTTCCATGTGCTACCAACGTTTATTTCACCACAATATTCTTGACGAAAACCATTGAAAGCTATACATAAAGAAAACCAATTTCAGTTCTGATAAAGTTTGACGTCGTCTGGTTGGTTTGTCCATCGTTCCAGTTGGTCAATCATTCATTCCCGTTCCAAAATATAACCGATGATGTCGATTTAACACATAAAACATAAAGACAAGCAATGTCAGTTCTGATAAATTAGCGTCGTCTGATCGTTTTATCCTACGTTCAAGTTGGTTTATCATTTCATTCCTGTCTATATGTTTAAACGATACCATCGACTTAACACGTATGAATGATTGATTGTAAATAAAGTTACCAATATTATAAGCATCTCTTTCAGTCAGAATTAAGAACCTTAAAATAAATGACGATAACATTTATTTTTCAAATTCTACATTTTTGTAAATTCACGTTTGGTTTTAGGAGTATATGCAATCATTAAGCACGGTCAAGCAAATATAGTGAGTACTTATATAAACCTATAAGACATGGAAAAATGCATCATGGTACGTAGGCATTAAGACAAACTTGACTAGAAATAAGAAAGTGTATGCAATGTAACGCTTCTGTCATGATTCATTAAACCTGCTTTTGATTCTATTGTTGTAAATAAGAAATTCGCTAATTCAAACGTTTCATTGAATGCACAATGACATTTTTTATAAAAGGTTTTGATGTCATGAAGAATAAACAGGACATATGCATGTTAATATTTAGTTTGACACGCTCAGAATATGTTTGATTGGCGAATGCAGGCTTGGAAATTTAATGTTTAAAATAAAGAGTTGATCTGGTCCAGGGTGTCAAAAGAACCAAACAGGAGAAATAAGATAGTCATCTTACTAAATCGAGTTGTCTTTTGTCACTGTAGGACATTCAAAGACATGGTCGATGCCTTAAAATTCCCCATACTGTTAAAAATAACTCTTTATACTATTTTTTTGAAAGGGTCGTCCGCGTGTGCTTGAGAAAGGTTGCATGTTATTCATGTAAACAGATAGCTATACACTGGTTTTTAGATCTTTCTAGAGAAAAGGTGCACCCCTGTATCCATAAATTAGAGGATATTAACCATCTTTCAACTCGGGTATAAGCCTTACAGAAGCTGTCGACTGTCGTTCTATTGAACAATCGTTTACAATAATATATATAGCATGGAGCACTAAACTGGCTCAGTTATGCATACAATGTTTTCAAATGCTCTTGATCATACACTTATACGCATATTATTTCACGACTATTCCATTCTTATTCTTATAAATCAATAATACGTACAGGACTGGATTTCAATTCAGAATACGCAACAGCCATACGTTCATGTCACCAAAATGATTATTTTTGCATACTGATCAGAACCGTCGATAAACGGATATATACATATACCATTTAAATATGTTTGGTACTTGTACGTATTTGAGCCGAATTTCCGATTTCCTCGTGTGGCTGCCGATACTTTAACATATGCCAAAGAGTGGTAAGGGAAAATATTTACTAGGAAACTAAACAAATGATGAGCTCGGCCCCATGACAGTAGCCACCTAGTAATTATTATAATGCTTTAAGGGAGAATACTGATACCGAGCCTTTTGGTCTACTGGCATACTTTTGACGGCATCGAATATCACTCCTTCTCAACTATGAATGTAATAAACAACTAGAGACGTGAGTCAGCCGATACTATCACATGATGCTAAACACATATTTAAGCTTATGTCAATCATATCTCAAACTTGATGTCGCAATTAGTATATACAATTTCGTTGATGTCAACAGGACCTTTACATAAACAGTTGAAAAGGAAACAGCTCAACAGCACAGAACCCAAATAAGTAATGATGTCTACTTTGTACAGTACGTAATGTAACTTTCCATCCAATCACTAACAAAGGCAGAGAGTTTAATAATCTTTAAAAAAATGAAATGTTCTACCTGTTTACTGAAATTGGTCTTATTGTTTTGAGTATGTAACATTAAATAACGCGTCGATATATCTCCTGTAAGTATCAAATCTATTGCTAACATGACTAATGATTAACTGATTTATGAAGTATTTTAGGAAAATATGCACCGCGTACACTCGAGCAATTCTGATGTTTTAGCACATACTCTTGATTTAATTTGATGGGCGTAAGTTACAATTAGATGTCACATGATCCGTGGAACATTACATTGTTCTTTTGTGTGTCAGTTGTTTTGAAGGAAGGTAGGATATCCTTAATATATATATTATATTGATAATATACATTTTTAAACATTATAAATGTCATGAACATACATTGAAACAACAAATATTATACATACATCATCGTATGGATTAATGAGATAGCTGAAATATGATTACTCTTTAACTTCTAATACGTTGCAATAAATAGAGTATAAACAAACTCTGATCAGTCAATTGCATTGCAGAAAATGTGAAATTACGTTACCTTTCGTTAATACTGTAATGATTTTAGCTTAAAGTTATAATATAATGCATGTGGAAGATTAATTGACTCGGTTTCGATGTTGATCGTAGATATGAGGGAATGGAGAAGAAAGATAAAAATATGTAAGTGGGTATGTTTGTTATCTGCGCATTCAATATAGCACTTGCTTTATTCGGTTGAAATGACAATGTTTCAGGAATCAAGCGTAAATAGTTTACTAAAACACAAATGCATAGGTCTTGTTTGCAGCCAATATTATGTTTTAATAATTTCAGTTTACTGGCACTATTGTTTGTGATTTGAGAGCATCATTCGGTAAAAAATATTTCCGTCTGGAAACCTCATCTTAAGATGAAAACATATCAATATCAAAATAAATGGAACTATAATCCCTTGCAAGTAGGCCAAACGGGGCAAATACGTATGATGCCCAATTAACGACCTTCTAAATCAAAAATGTTTTCTGACGACGGGCAATATTGGGTTTGATTTACGAACTTAGCTGACATATCCAGGAAAGATCACATTTTGAAGGATAATGTATGCGAAGCGAATTCATGAGTTTTATAAATAACATCTTTAACCGACAAGTAAACTTTCTTCTTTTGTATTTGTCTATTTTGACGTTTTATAATAAATTCTGATTTTATTTCCTGGCAAAGTCAGTGCATTTTTATCAATATATTTAATTCAGAGCTTTGAAACATGAAAGTTCTTTTAAAAAAAAAGGTACTATTCAATTAAAAAAATACAAACCGTCATCAACTCTTTTCTTTTAACTGTCATATTTAGAAACCCGAATAAAACTGTACAATCAAATATAAAGCCTTTGTATGATGACTGCATGACACGTGTCATCAACATTTAGTTTTTGCAATTCCTTTTTGTAAATTCGTTTAACCCATATTTTTTATTGTTATTAAATCAAATATTTTATAAAGAAAACTAAGTTCGTAAACAAAATCTTATAAACGTCAAGATGACAGTAAATAATAAAGAAACGATGTATGAACGAGTTCATAGCAAAGAAATGAACATCATCGACTTGAATCCATTCAAATAATTATTGATTTTTTCATTGGTATGATATATGTATTGTTTCGTAAAACTAATTCACACTTCAATGCGAAATATCATTTCCAAACAAATGTGTATTTCCTTCGCGCCTGCATCGTAAACTGCAGTAGCCGATGTCTGGCAGGGTTGATAAAGACTCTTTAATTGATATTTTCTAGATTAATGCCCCAAGTCAGGAACATCCCACACATCCTTTGGTCGAAGAACTGCAAAGAAATCTGATTACGTAATTGCTTGTGATGAATGGACTTGATGGCAGAAAATAAAATCTCCTCTGGGTATAAAGTGAATGTTTCATGATACACATCTTCAAAGTGAATCTGGCGCTCCAATAATAATTTGAAAAATAACTATTATTTTGAGAAAACAACATAGTTTTGCCTGGAAGCATTTTGATTAAAAAAAAGAATTTTATGGACCATAATGCCTCATTGTTATGAACTAAATAAATGACATGGAATAAAAAAAATACGATTAAGAATCCTAATGAATTTTGGGGTCACTTAAATGCCTTAGAATACTACCTCATTGACTTACACATTGTCAACGCAAACTCTAGCGCAGTTAGTATGTATCGGCAGATTTTTAAAAAGTTGAAATGACTAAGCCTAGTATTAAATGATTGCCTTTCTGCAATTTAATTGGCTTAATTGTGTGTTGTACATTAAACATTTCTTTTCTGAAGTCATTACATACTCGGTGTATCAGGCATTAAACACCGTTAACAAATTCAAAGCTTTATACATTATTTTCATTTCTTACTACTGTCACGTATTTAGAGGTTAAAAGGTATTTAATTTACTTTTAACATTTCCCAGATATGAGTTTATGTCTATCGTTTTGCAAACCACTCCAGTGGTATTCCGTCGACCGAAATCTTGAATACACCATCCGGCCAGTCCAAATCGTAAAGGAAGTGTATCAAATGAATATTAATGAAGATAATGAGTATTTAAACACCTTCCTTACTTATTCCCAGATGAAATATGATACAAGTAAGAAAACATCATCAATATGACATGTGGATCATTTCCAAAATTTAAAATCCACCAAAACATTCGTTGCCGTCATATAAATTTATAATTCAACCAGAACACATCACCTTATTGCACTCAAAAACAAAATACCTCTAATTAATAATAGGAAATGGAACTCAACTATCCATAAGACAGATACTGTATATAAAACAGCGGGACTGACATATTAAGCAATTGTTTTGAAAAATGACCGCATATTGTTATACTTACCAATGAAATTTATGGTTTACGTACATATTTAATAGTACGTAAAAATTGTGCTCTTTTGTGCAGTTCAAACCACGCAGTGGTTATTGCATTCCGCGGTAAACCTCTAAGCTTCTGCTCTTAGCAGGAGTTAATGGGCCTCGATTAAGCTAAATTGTTGAATAATTAGCGAAAATAAAGAAAATGGTCATGCTGTCCCCTTTATAAATAAAAGTATAACAAAAGAACTGTTTCAGAAGCGTTCATTTACCTACCTACAATCATGCCATTCAGAACATGAGCTGTACGAGTTTCAGGACTGTATTATAAACCATTATTATTTTATTATTTTCACTCACACTTTTTATTCATCAAATATTATATGTGTTTATTAGTAAACGGAGTGTAATTTGGAAACTGACATATGTTTAGAAGTATAAAATAAGTATACACAACAATGTTGAGATTTAAAAGATTTCGTCTACTTTGTTAGTAGTAGGTCATTGATATATTACACAATGTTTCATTGTATGTAAATATTAGTTTATTAGAATATATTAATATGAGTTCGCATAAATCATAAGTCTTTATAAGCATATGAAATGCCAAACACTTGCGTCTTTTTGAAAGTCGTCAATACGCTGACGTTTGAAGATCAAAGATTCCTTATTATCTAGAGCGAAATTCCGAACAATCACAGAGTTAATAATTTGTGAACATTTTGAAACTGATGTTTTTTATTTGCAAACGATGATTAACAACAGAATGCATTAAATAAGGAACCCGCAAGTTTTTGAACATTATTGGAAATCACGTTGTCCGACTGTCCGTTCATTCAAGTTGTGTACGCTTTCTTTTCAAATTATATTTAAACGTATGAATTTATATTAAACGCTTTATATTCTATCACAATAACAATTCTATTTTTTGTGACAAGTTCTACCACTCTTCCGTAAATGTTTTGATAGCTTTATGGCCTTTTGTAAAATAAAATATTCAAATTTAACAATTAAATTAACTTTTTATCACAACTTGGACAATTTTGGAGGGAATTGAATGGCAAACACTCAATCAGTGACCATATTTCACCTAAAGGCCTCCTTTGAACCATAACTTTCTTTTCCATTACCAATAGAGTTCAAATCCTAGATTACCCGCCCGCCTTTCGTTTTGAACTGTTTTTGCTTAATACAAAATAATGTTGATATTGATCGTGTTTGAACATATTGTACTGAAAGGTGAATTGCCAGAACTTGAAATCTTCGCCACGTAATTTAACACATTGTGTATGTTGATGATTATCTCCTTTTGTTTCAAAAATCTAAACACAAGGTTAACTCACTTGATAAGATGTATACTTTTTTTCAGCAGTCACGAGCATCAAGCAAGCTGAACAAATAATCTAGAAATAAAGTTGATTTGGTATATTACTTATTTTGATCTTCAGGGTTTAAAGGAATTAGTCAGACGATGACAACACCGTTTTCACATAACGATGATTCGCAGTGCAAAATACATGTATCAAACATCGCAGTCACTTTCTGGTTATACTTTTATGCTATTATATGAGAACAACTAGATGGAAATGATCCGCCGTTATCACTGGAACGGGACATAACTTTAAAGCATTTAAAATGATAGGCTTTCATTCTGAATTAGCTGGAATAATTTGTAACTATTTATTCAATTATTAGACTAAACCGAATCTCCAAATCTTCCATAATCCAATAATTTTAGTGTGTCTGGATTATTAATTTAAATATGTTATTGAACACGAAACTATGAGTATAGTTTTAAGAGTGTATATCAAGCTAAGTAAAATGTTAAAATTGTTATTTCTAATAGTTAACATTATGCCTCTTGGTTTTCACGTAACTAATTAAAGTAAGTACTTGGTAAAATTGTTTTTCAGAATGATTGTTGACATCGTATGATACAAGAATAGAAAACAAAATCAGAACCATCATCTCCCAAGAAAATAATGCATCTAATCGAAAACATGTTTACCACCGAAAAACATGGAAGACTTTTATTCCTAATTCAGCAAAAACAACAACAATACTAGTGTTTACCCATACTCATTTGACATGTTTGTTTTACGTAGGGATGATACGAATTTGCCGTTTGAGACATATTATGATTCTTCAGTTTCCAAAAGTAGTGTAACAGATGCTGACAGGTAATATTGTCTCTAATGGGTATTTTTCGTGCTTTGAATATAAACATGTCAACATTGACTGAACAACCATAGCTTTCAACAACCGACTTACAAAACATGGAAGAACGGATCATATTACGATTACGTTCATTGTTTCTCATGGGATTAATAGTTGTCTGTCCACAAGTTTTGTTTTAACCGAAGATGGTAAAAGCCTAAGTGAAACAGTTGTCCTAACTTATTTTCCTTAATTGAGTTCGCTCTTGAGTGTTTTTGGTTTATCATCTGACTTTTGATCACTCTGAAACTTATCTTCGTAGGTTTTTGTCATCACTGGAAATGTCCATGGAGGTAATCTTAGTTAAACTAATACTATGTACTAGTGTTCTTGAAATTGTTACTGGAATGACTTGTTACATACAATTCCTATCTACGTAGAAAATAGGTCATTATGATTATCATATATTTTCTTGTAGTGTAAATAAGTCTATGACATTTCCAATAAGTGTCGCTACATCATCAATGTTGAGCGTACCGATGCTGAATGGACTATGACATCAAAAGTGTTCACTTCATGCCGGAACAACTCACATTTGACTAAATGCATAACAATAGATCTTTATAACTTTGCAGAGCCACCCACACGCAGAAGTCACTCCGGTTCAAATTAATCAGTAAATGATCTAGTTCCGCATGGTTGGTAGTAGTTATTGTAAACTGATGGTTAAATTCAACTGAATCAAAGGTAAGTATTGTAGGTTTTTGTACAGCTTGCTACGACAATAATGTATTGGTTCTTTTAGGAAGAATCACAAAACGAAGTTTTGCTTTAATCAGCTGTTAATATTTTGTTTTCGATAGATAACGCAACTAGTATGATCGAAAGTTATTCAGCCTACACTTACCCATAAAGTTTTAATAATTTTACAGTATGTCGTCACCCTATCCGATTTATCGGTTAAATTGTTATGCTTACTGTGTTAACATATAGGATACGTGTTTGTTTAATTTTTAGTTAGCAATTTAGTTGACTAGAACAAAAAAAGTTTTTTTTGACGAATGGCTTTGACACGAGTGAAATATTTCCTATGTCCATGAAGTGAAATATATTGCATCTTACGCTGAAACATTACCACATTAAATTTTAGAAAAAGCTTGTCATTCATTAAAAATGATCGTTAAATGACAATATATTAGTAAACTGCTCCAACGCTTGGCAAAATATGTCTTCGCAGCAATGGCAGCATTTACTTTCGTTTCTTAAAGAGAATCCTACTTAAATGTCAGAGACAGCGAAGTTTTAAACAGTGATGCAAAATCATTAGATATTTAATAGACGAAACAGTTAAGAAAATTAGGATCAGAATTGATAAATCTGCTATGCTACGCTTCGTGTTATATTGCAATCAGATATGTTTAACGTCAAAATAATATTTTTATTGCTGGTTTGAGATATCAATCGAGAAAAACGAACAAAAAAGACAATTTATCATATTAAAGCCATATGTAATAAAAACACGACCAAAAACAATGCCTATTTTTTTTTATGCAATTTCAAAATGTATTTGCTACAGATTTGAAGAATTCGTTCAACACTCATTGCTCTCTGGAAAAACGGTTTCAAGTATAAGCGAGTCTTGATCACCTCTTGATCATTTACTAGGTTTTCTATGTTGAAGGTGTGATTTCAATAAATGTACATGAGAAACTGACGAGTAAGTTTTTTACGATACATTTCTCAATTAATAAATGCAAACTACGAGACAAGCCCCATGGACAAAATAAGGACGCTGCTTAATTGAGCAAAGCAAAGCCCAAGCGACAATGACCCAGTGGTATATATATTATTGTAAGTCTCTCAACATGTTTAGTACATTGTTTTTGTAGTCTTAATCTATTAATGATACATCTTCAACCTCGAAATTCGAACAAACTCGTCGTTGTCCGGTTAACGCAGTGGGTAGCGCACTCGCTCCTCACCTAGGCGACCCAAGTTCGATTCCAGGCTTAGGCGCGTGTGGATTTGGTTTGTGGTTCCTCCGGGTTCTCCGGCATCCCCGACATCACAAGATTACACTCTCGCGTAGAATCGGACCAACGAGAGTGATTAATGTAACGTTGCATTAACTTGTTTCGTTGTAAAATAATAGTTCTTTGCAAACTGCATTTGCCAAGCTTTAAATATCGCGTTTATCCAGCGGGGTACGCACCGAAATAAGATGTATATCTAGACAATAAATCACTCGAAACCAGTTATAATTGCTGATTTTGATACAAAGCCTTACAGATATATGTTATTGTAATAATATGTTCCTATTGGCTATCAGATTTGTTGTCTCTATATGTTAAAATGATTTTATCAAAGCATGCTATTTGTATTGTATTTTAACATTGTGTTTTGTTTACCAAATGATTTTTTGAGTTTGCAAAATCTAGGTTAAATTTGGGTTTGATACAGTTTACCGAAAATGCAATATTTATCTAACAAACTAGTATGGTCTTCTTGAGTAGTTTTTGGATACAAATTAACGTCTTCAAACATATCAGTCGTTCCGCATCTGATCTAACAGCATTGAGTACAATTATGGTGATCTGACTGATAATAAAAAAGAACACTTTTATCAAAAAATGTTTTTCCTTTCTGTTCAATTGAACTTGAACATAGGTAATGTTTTACGAATTAAACTGTTTTATCTGGTCTGCTTTTTGAAGGAAAAAGTCTGAACAAGGTTCATATAATTAATTCACTTTCATTTTTATTAGTTTTCATGCTTATTGTAACCTGTTGTTTACGTCACAAATTATTCAAGGACAAACGTTCGCTATGGATAACTGCTATGGAATTAAGCAAATGTAAACTATTTTCATCCTTTTATGTTAGCCTGGTATCTGGAAGTATATATTAAAATTTAAATATAAATATAAGGCCATTAAATGATGACTGCACAGCGACATATTGTTAATTTAGTTGATGAAAGTCTTTCAGGTTATTTTTTGTTTATGTATATTTTCATTAATTAAATCTGCTTTTGAAAATAAACACCACTGTGTAATATTTAGCTAAACAAGTTTTTGCAAAATAAACGTCAAGTTGATTGCTAATAATAAACAAAAGATCTTTGGCTTGAAAACTAGCGTCCTAGAATCGAATCCTTTCATCGCAATCCATAACGAAATATGACTGTTTTGCCATCTATATATTTACATTTCCCTGTCTTTTGTGCATCAATCAAACTAAAGCTCTCATTTTAACCTTGCAAGATATCGGTTCTCTTCTCTTTAGATAAGTTGAAAATAATTCTGTCAAGTGGCCTAGTTTTCGTTGGATTCAAATTACTTTATTTGTTTTACACGTAAAAGAGTGACTCCAGGGACATGCTGTTCGAACAATGGCATACGCTTAAGAACAATACACGCAAGTCTATGACATTTAAAAGCCGACGAGGTGCACTTAATCTATGCCTCATAGGGATAGAAATTATTTGCAAAAATATCGTATTATATGACGATATTACAGCAGAGTGTGCCATTTTTAGGATTAGTGCATTGCAGACTGAGATTAAACGGTCGAGGTTTTGTCCTTATGAGATACTAAATCAATAGAAGTGGTTGGTGGAACCCTTACAGCAGAACGCTAGGTTGATGTGCTATTGAAGCACACGGTTATTTCTAACTAGGCATTCATGCTTACATCGTCACATTTTTCAACCAAGATGATTCAAATTCGTTCCGGTGGAGGGAGCGAGTGCATCACATACGATATTGAAGTTTATGACGAATTAAGTAAATATGTGAGTTTGAATAGGTGTAGATAAGACTATATGGATGTATACTACTCAAAGAGTTCAAATTTATTTGTAAGGCTCAATTATTGTCATATACGTTTTGTACTCGTAAACTGAACCCAAACATCAGTTTCAAAAAATTGTATGTATCTTCTCCGTAAATTGTGGTATTCAATGTCTGGCAGGGTTGATAGAGACAATCAAATTGCCCTGCCCCAAGTCAAAAACATCCCACAGAATGTTCCGGTCATAGAACTACAAACATATATTTTTACGTACGCTTGTGATGAATGAACTTGATTGCAGGGGTGCAAAATCTTCTCTGTAAATAAAATGAATCGTTCTTGATAAACCTCATCAAAGTGCATCTGGCTCTCCAATAATTATTCGAAAAATTTCGAGTAAACAACCTTGTTTTTTCAGGAAGCATTTCGAGTTGAGGTAATGAATGATTTTACGGACCAAAATAGCTCCTATCAATATTTTCTGATGTCATCACACACTCGGTCAAGACATTGAATCACTGTAAACGAATTCAAATCTTAAATTGTAATTTTCATGTATTACTTTCGCCACACTTTTAGAGCTGTATACGCTTTTTCAGGATGAGTTATTTAACTCCATGTATATATTTAAGTGCCCTTTTAAATGAGCTTCAGTACTGGTTTTTATCCAAGAAACATGCCAAGAGTTAGTCATAAAAGGCTTCAGCTGTATTCACAATCGAGCTTAAATAAGCTTAATAGAATTTCAAATAGACGCGCACCTTGTTTGCGTTTTTTTGAAGAAGAAGTGAGCCTGATCGTTTGAATGTAACGCGCACTTTCGTCCGGGGTAATTTTACATTTAAGAACGATTTAAAGCAAAACATGAATTATCAATGCATTACCAATACACTTATCATTTTTGCACCCAAAACAAAATGCATCTACCATAGACTAGAAAAAGGAGCTTTTCATCGTATTAGACAGAATCTGTCTTTAAAACATTAGGACTGACATGTTAAGATATGTTATAGAAAAATTGTAACACAAACACAGTGTTCATTATTTAAGTAAAGAGTTGAATTGCGTACGAATTTTCCTTAACTGTGCAGTTCAAATTACTGCTGGTTATTGCGTTCCGCAATAATTGCCCAACCATTATATCGTGATAGGAGATTATGGGCCTCTGATTAAGCTAAGATGTTAAAGAATAAGCGAGAATACAAAAATGTGAACCTGCTGTTTCCTATGTGAATAAAAGTAAAATGTACAACTGAATTCATCTCCAGAACATATTTGCTATATACCTACCATAATCATAAAAATGAATCAGACTTGCAGGACAGTCGATGCAGTGTCTTATAAATAACTATATATTTTTTTTCAATGACTTTGTTTGAGTTATGCAATATTATGGTTTTTATGATTATCCTCTGTTATGTTAGTCATTGACATATTCATCTTTACCCGAAAAACACGACTTATGCGTAGAATTAAAACAAAAAACATATAATAATTTAGATACCCAAACGATTGCACCTACTATGTTAATATTACGTCAGGTAATAATAAAAAAAAATTCGTACGTAAATCGTAGTTCATTTAAATATATTTGTTATAAATACTTAAGACATATTATTCCTAGCTTTATCAGGTCACCAGAGGTGATGGGCGTAGATAGATACTAGACTCTTTTATGTTGTAACAATTCAGGAAGTTCTGTGATCGCTCTGGATGTAACATTAACAGTTTTCACTGGGATGTGTCTTGCACGACAGGAAGAACATTTTATTCCGACAAAATAATTCTTTCTCTATACAGCATTTCTATCCACTTTTATGCACTGCATCATTGTCCTTTCAAACCTAACAGTTTACTTTCAAACTGACATGAATGAGATTGTAATGATATTGAATTATATATTCTCAAATGCTTCTCAGATGACATTTCTGGTGACAACAATCACAAACGAACTCGCTAAATGTGATGTATACTTGTCATTATCCGAGTAAAACGGAACATTCTGGAACTAAAGGTGATTTGGTATGATGGTTATTATAATGTTCAAGGTTTGAAGAAAATAATCGGACAACACATTCACTAATTGTTTTAGTGGTGGTATTAAACACATAACAACTTTGACGCTACCCTTTTCATCAATTGTCAACAGTATACTATGTAAATGTAGACAATAATGCTGAAATAGCTGGAATGCTTTGTTTATATGAATCATCTTATTAACCGAAACATACCAATATTTATGCAAAAAGCTACAGAAAAATGCTCAGTAGCAATTGTTTAAGCATAAAAGCACAAAACTCTACAAACAGCACAGTGCATAAATATATATATATAGTATTTATGCACTGTGCTGTTTGTAGAGTTTTGTGTTGTTCTATGTTTCTTGTTTATATATATTATATATATATAATAAGTGGTATGTTTATCAAGAATTGTTAGGTACCGCCTTGGAACGGTCAGTAAAATGTAAATTTACTAGGGGTTCATAAACTCATGATACTTCCAGTATCAAACATATTTTTTCAGGCATGTTAATTCATAGACGTTTATCATAGTTGTACATGATACTATAATTATAGCGTAAAAATTGCATATCAAGTTTAGTAAGTTAATTGTCTGTATCCACGTCACTGTAGTAACTTATATGCAATTTCATAATTATTGACAAAATTGCATGAAACAAGCATATGTAGCATATTCTGAAATGTCTTCCTTGAGTATTTATCCAATGTAAAACATATACCGTTGAAGAACATGTACACTTTGCCAGACTGATATCCCTAGTTCCACAACATAATAATGGTGTTTATCCATACTTGACTGATATGTGTGTTATATGTGGAAGAGGTGATGATACATATTAACGATTTGAGACATGTAATGATTCTCCCGTTATCGAAGATAATGTGAAGAGCAGATACTGACAGTAATTATTGTGTCTAAACGGTGTTTTTGTGTCTGGAAAATATAAACATGTCACCAATTAACTCAATTACTATAGTTTTCAACAAACCGAATCAAAGCACATCAAAATAATATTGCGTTAATGTCGACTGTTTCTCGTGCGTTGAATAGTTGTCAGACGATAAGTGTATTCATTACCCATGATATATGTGTTCATGTTAACTGAACGTTAAACAATTATCGTAGTTAATGTCTTTTTCCTCTAGCTTGGCGTTGGTTTATGATTTGGCATTTAAGAAGTAAGCCAATATACTATCAATAGTAGGTATTGTTAACTTCTGGAAATGTCCAGCGAGTTTCTGTTTCATTATCCAGTTTTTTTAAATTGGTAAAACAATCATCGTTTTCCTGAAATTTGTTGGCTAAATGAAACTCTTATCTAAAGTCATTGTAATTTTTCTATATTTGTCTGTAAATTTGTTCATAGCATTTGGATTAAGTTTCACTACATCGTTTTTTAAATACGAGAACACATATTAATCAAACAATGTACACACAAAAACGATTCATATTTTATTTTATTTTAACAATATCGGATAAAAATGACCGAACCAAAAAGTTGACCAGTTTTGAATCAATGGCAAAAGTACATCGCCATATTAACCATTTTCATGCTTATATTATTATAATAACTCTATTTACATGAAGAATACTTGTGTGTTTCAGTTAAAGATAGCAATTCATTTCACCAAGTGAGAACCAAAATTTTACGAATGGCTTTGCTACGAGTGGAATATTTACTTGGGGTGATTTGTTTTGCAATCCTACTCTAAAGCAAGCATCTTTCTATTTATTTGATGCTTGTCATTCATTTAAATTATTTTTTAAAATGGCATTTGTTATTTTCCATTTATCTAAACATTGCGTTTCTGTTTATACATTTTTTTAGTCAAAAATAATATTTTTCAGGAAAACCGAAGATGCAATATTTAATACAAGAGAAAGTATGGTAATGTTTGAAAAAATCCCCCGTCTACAAACATCATAGCCACCGAGTGTTATAATGATCACTTGACATATATTGAAATTGCAATGTTGCTTCTATCTGTTTGCAGTTACCTCATATAGGTGCAAGTATTTTAACTTTAACCGAAACTCAAACCCGTCCAAATGTTCAAATGAATCTTGTTACACATGATTCCAGCACAAGTACGTACATGTATATCAAGACCCAACTAAACCCTTGAATAATTGCACCAGCTGATAATAACCGTTATCCCATTGTTCAACTTAGAGGAAATAAATAACAGTGCCGGCGTTCGCTCCGCCTCCTTCCTGTTTGGAGTCAAGGTCATTTCTGCTTTTTCAAGGACTATGATGACATACTGTTATCACAGATCACACTACAAGTTAACGAATTGTATGCAGTTAGAAAACTGTTCAAATAATCAAATAACTTTCATTTTGTTGATGGTAACCACTGGATTACACCAAACAATCACAATGGATAATTGCTGCTGAAATTAACAAATTCTACTAGTATTACCCTTTTTACTTTAACCTATGGTATCTAGAAGTATAATTCAAAATTTACACACAAATATAAAACCATCGGATGATGAATGTACAGCACGCGCCATCTCGTTGATCTAGTTCGTGCGAAGCATCAATGTATTTTTTGGTTGTAGAAATATTTTCAGGGAAAATTAATTTTACCTGCTTTTGGAAAAAATACGACACTTCGTAATATTTACTCAGAAATTGGGTCAAACAACATAGTCTCGTTATATAAACATCAAGATAACAACAAAAGATGATGAAACGATTGGTTTTTTCATAGAAAGGAAATAAGCGTTCTAAAATTATATCCTTTCATTGCAATCCATAACGTAATTAGATTGTTTTACCAATTTATAAACTAACATTTTCCCGACGTCCCTATCTTTTGTGCATCAATCATATATGAAAATGGAAACTATTACAAGTGACCTTATTTGGAGAGACGCAATCTGGTTAAAACGCAATTGAGTGACTGCAGGGAATGGACTACGATCGATGACATACATCTATGAACAAACCACGCAAGTCAATGAAAATTAAAGACCGACGCTGTACCCTCATTTTTTTTCCAAGTAATGGGAATTATTTTCAAAAGCTGTCATAATTTATTGCGAAATTTCAACAGCTGACCGCGATATGCCATGTTTAAGTGCTTCCAGGCTTTTCACATGGGATGCGGATATATAATGGTCTACGATGATGTCCCGATGAAATATGAGAGCCATATTTTTTTATTGGCGGTAGCGTTACAGCACCACCTATGAGGTAATGAATCAATATGTAATTATGTCTGCACAATCACGCTGTTGTCGTCACCTTTTTACAGCAAAACGGTGCGAATTATTATCCGGTGTAGGCAGAATTGTGGAAAACGTTTAATAAGCATAGTTATAAAGTATCTGACTGGTTTTGGACCTGTATGAATTTGAATAGGTTTAAAAATAATATAAAACGTCGAATAATAGTTTTCATAACCATGATGTGTGATGCAGTGTACTCGCTCCATTTATTCAATAATTATATCCAAAACAACCTATAAAAATAATTGCAGACGTATGAGTACACACATAATGTATTCATACATATGAAACAACGCAATTTAATCTGCATGGTAACACAGACAGTCAAACATTAACTTTAGTTTTAATGTCTAAATAAATGGCACACAGATCAAATGCCGAAGCTAAGATGAAAATAGAAGAGTTTACAGAACACGAGAGTATCTTTGACATCTCAGTATATTGATCATAGACATAAAATTATATCAATATAAGCATGTTTATACTTTGCACTTAATGTACAGTCTGATTAAATATTTATGCGAAAAGCTACAGAAACAAACTCAGCAGCAAAAAGTTTGAACATTAACCCGGTCTATGTTTAAAGTTAAATTGTTCTTCAAAACAGGGCAAATCAACTAAAGGGTACTAAATGAAAATTAATGCAGCCTGTTTCTGTAGCTTTTCATATAAATATTGATAAAAAATAAAATATTATTTGTTTTTTAAAGTAACAATCAACTTTTAAAATAATAATTGTCCTTTCAAGTTTATTTGAACAGATATTGGGCTTATTTTAAGTTTTACATTTTAACTGCAGGACCACGCTGTTTACCAACAGCGATCATTATGTTCCACTATTCTCCTCCGTAAGCGATTTAAATAGTTTAATAGCAAACCTGTATATTTTTTGCTAATTTCAGAGCTTTGATTTGTTTATGCTCTTTTTGTTTTACAAACCAAATTGGTTTTAGTTAATATCAATACAAATTAAGTACACATACTGAAAGACAGCTTTTAGTAACCGTTGAACTAAATTCGACGTCAGTTAGAGACCTAAATATGCTTGTTGAAATTGTTTTTGCTTTGCAGAAAATGTTCTTAAAAAAGGTTAAACATAAAAAAGATGCGAACAACCTCTATACACGAATAAAAGAAGGCGTACAAACGATAAAGTCGGAAATTGGTTTGAAAGATCGTGATTCTTTCCGGAAGACAGATAAATTGTAGTTGTGTACTGGCAATCCCTATGATCGGCGCGTTTGTGAATAAATGTAATTAAGATACTCTATTGGAACGACCTTTACCACTGTCTTTGTTCTGACTAGACATACGCCTGCTTTATTTCATGTTAAAAGAGTATAACAGTTAAATATCAAAGCACTGAGTATTTTTAAGGCAATAATAAACCAAACCAGAAAAGTAAGCGACTGTTCATCGTATGCTCCACTTTCTGAAGAACAATGTTAATGATGATGAAATAAAGGGGTGCGGACAGCATGCCGCCTTTCATACCATACCCTTGGGGGCTCGTCAGGATGGTAAGGTACTTTTAAACCAGATCACTGAACTGTTCTCTAGACGCTATGGTATACGCTTGGTATGCCCGTTGACTCAATAGTATTTTGATATCATGTAGAATTGTAAAACTTTCAGGTATCAAGTTAATACCGAAAATGTTATTAAAAAATCAGATAACTAGTTTATTTGGCCTTTCAAGACTATCCGATGTCCGACTTGAGTCCAAATAAAGAGCAAAATTACAAATAACAATACCCTTTTTGGAATATTTTCACTTTTGAATGTTGTATATATTAGAATAGATTAGCTAGCAATACATTTTTAAATTATTCGAGATTTGTATAGGTCACTTGTCATCAACATAAAACACTATACCGAAAACAGCTTTGACAGATCTAACTTAAAAGTAAGTAAGATTCCTTACACAGCGTCGTATATGGGTTCCCAGATGAGCGCTCTGGGGAGCTCTATTCGTCTGAAGCTTCGTACGGTCTTACAAAGCACCTTTTATAAGACAGGAATATATATTAGAATTATATATTAATATATATTCCTGTCTTGAGGAATCAACAGTATTTAACAACAGTTGTTTTGCTGACATATCAAGTAAATCTGTTTTGCAATACCTATTTGGATGGTACATTACATACAGATGCATGTAGAAATAATTATCCTTCTTTAAAGATTCTTTATAGATCAATCAAATCTTATTTTGGGTACAGTTGTATGTGCAGTTGTTTTCCCCGAGACATTTGTTTTCAATTCATAAAGTCCCAACAAAAGAAATGTTTTTGGTCGTTAGTAATCACCCAGTTCGTCCATCCGTCAATCCGATTTTAAAATCACCAAAGATATTAACTTCAAACTAAGTACATATGCACACAGTATCAATATGTTGTTTTATGACCAGGTACATCATTTAATTTGTTTTGATTTTTTAAAACACAAATGTGTTTTCTGTGTATAAATTGCATTATGTAAAAATTACACTGGGTTTTCATGGCGAATTCTTTCTCCAGAACTTTTAAAAAAGGCAAATATCAAATCCTCATTTATCTCTCACTGTCAATAAACCAATCAGAAGAACAACCGGAAGCATGGAATATGAGATCTTTGAAAAAGATGGCTAAATCGGGTTTCTCATACAAACAAGAGAATTCAATTACTGATATTACAAAGGGGACTGTGATTTCGTAGAAAACTGACAAGCATTTAAGACAAATGACTTAGAGCTGTCAGATTTTCCATTGAAAATATTAGTGAGCAGGTACAAATGTCCAATTATAATTGCCAAAGCCTATGGTTTAATGGCGGAATTTCAGCCGTTTTTAGTACAATTTGATGTTGTTGTTTTAATACCTATCTTCATTTGTTTTAAAGTTATACTCTTATTCAAAATCAATACAAACACTTGTACAACAAACATATATTTTGAGTGATAAACCTTTAACTACTTACTAAATAATGCATTTAAGGAAAATATAAATAACTGATAACAAGATTGTATTCGTGTATTTACTAGCTTAAAACGCACAAATAATAAATGGTTGGTGAGTGCTAAAATATTTAGTGCGATCTACTACTATCTTCTCATAAGGTACAAATACCTTGTTGTCTGCATATTTTTTTCAAATTAAACTCGGCATCCTTCATGATAACCATTTAATTCGATATGTATTCATTTTTGGGGGTTATTAAAACAATTCTTATTTGTGGTACTTTTTCCGGAGTAGGAGTGCACCTTCAGTAAGGCATATAAATTATTGTTTGTTTTACTAACCCAACTGACCCTTCCCCCTCCCGACCGTACACGTTTTGATTGCATTTTGTTTTATATGTGGGTTCAGTGTATTCACTTCTAAAATAAATGAATTCATTTGATTGCACTTGTTAAATTTGACTTCAGATGTAAAGTTGTTTACAATGATATATAACAGAATCCCGGATATGCCAAAAAGATATTAACAAAAGTAATGCTTACTTAACTATGAAAAGTGTTTTGGTGATTCAAGTGGAAACTGTTTCTTTTAAAATTGCTTTTCTTGACAACACACAAGTGCGGGGATAAAACAATGCCTATTTTGTAATTATTTTTTAAAACCACCCACAAATATTGTTAATGAGTTAATATATAAGTTCAATATCAAACATGTAAATATTTCTCTGAAATGGATTTTCTAGGGTTAATAAAAAGGTGTTGATGCTTTAATCAGAACTCTGCGATTCTGAAACATTTACCAAGAAGGTGCAGCCTGGTAATAATTATTTGGTGATAAGCTTTCATTTTGTTTGGAACTGTTTTGTCGTAAAGAATGAATATTGATGTGAAAATACTGTATGATTATGATATTTATGTTGCATTTCAAGGTTGGTTAATTAACAACTTTCATTTAAAATAGCTTCAAGAGCGATAATATAGTTTTGTTTGAATCATTAGTTTATTGGCAAGCGGTTTTAGAATGATTGAAAATTACATATAGCCGAAAATAAAAGTAATTGATTATTGAGTCCGTACATAATTTCCGAAAATATTTTATTGTTGAAAAGCTGAGTCATCCGAACCTGTAACACGGTTTAATTATTACAATAACAACTCATTTCAGCGCTATCCGGATTCTAAATTTCTACTTGTCGTTTGATACTGCTGGTCAGATATCGTCTCGTCGAAATAACTACTTTTGTCGCTGGTCCGACATAAACGATGAAATGTGCGGGTATAATAATTGCCTCTTTTATGTGTTATGCGAATTGTGCATGCTAGTCTAAAATGTGACTTGAAATTCGACAAATTTTAATTACCGGTTTCCACAAAACATTTGTATTTGACACATAAGCATACTCGCAGTATCGAAATACATTTTCGTAACGAAAATTCAACAACTCTCTGGTGAAATGTTTACTAGTGAACTTTTCACAATATCTTAATATACCAAAACATGATACAGAGGATAAAGAGTTCATGTTGAAGATTGATTGGACCTCAAAACTAAAAACATATTCAATTCGTAAGCGTCTAATTTATTAGCAATACTCGCCCATTTGGTTTTGTGAAAGGACCTTTAAATTGTATTTTAAGGCAGAATTTGGCAAATAAATTAGTTTAAATGTCAAACTTACGCCGTTTCCTTTGTTTCAACAAGGAATACGCTATACACATAAAATACAAACGCAAGTAAGATGTCGATTTATGAAGATCGACAGTCTTATTATGCTATGTAACATTTACAATATGTGTATCATGATGTCATCTATTTTTGTTTTTGGTAACTATTTCAGCGTAATTATTAAACATATTTTTATTTTTATTATCCTTTATTATGTATGTCTGTATTAGAACCAACTATTTACTGATCTCTACCAGGTGCATTGGTTATAAAGAATCGGGTTTGTACAAATGTTGTACAGTACGTCTCGTCATTCTCTTTATTTCCATTTTGTTCCAAAAACAAAACTTCGAATGAAACTGCATTTTATTTGTGATGAAAAAAACAAGGTAACGTTATATACCGATGGCTATTGAATATCAAAGCCCAAGCAGGATCTAACGTAAATACTTTTAGTCACATTAAAAGCATCGCAGTTGGCCATGTAGAGTTTCCCTAGCAGCAATTACAAGAGAGGTAAGCAATATAACAGTTGGTTAAACATAGTTGGAAAGCCATTAAAACTGTACCAAATTTATGCTTTTGATTACATTGATTGCGATAAGACTCAACATCCATTAGGTACTGGAGCATTATCACATTTATCCACAGCTTTGTTTCAACTGCACGGCTGGAAATACAAAAACGGTCATCATGCGCTCAGGCCATCGTTCAATTTGATGAAAATATAATAAGTGAGCTTATATTCCGCTGATAACTTTCCGAAATACCAATCAAGATTCTGTTTACATATAATGTCACAAAGGCAGTGTGTACACCAAGAATAAGTTAACTTTAATGCGTTTTTGCCGTTTGAGATTCATTATTATCCCCCTGTTCTCTAAGATAAATTGAATAGCAGATTCTGACAGGCATTGTTGTTTCTAATGGCTGTTATTCGTGCTTGGAATATAAACATGTCAACATGTATGCCTCCTAAGTTAATAACCAGGGCTTCCAACAAACACAATCAAAGCACATCGAATAAAGTATGCTTATGTCGAATGTTTCTCGGTGTCTAAATGGTTTTCTATATTTTATTGATAGACGACTAAATAATGTAGATCAAAACTGTACATATAACAGTTGTCGCAGTAGTCTTGTCTGTCATTGGTTTGTGATTTTATTTTGATCATTAAACCGCTAAACTAACCATAGTAACATTTTACTACAAGAAATGGCAATAGAAGCTCTGTGCACGGGTTATTTCCTTACAGTGGCTGTGAAAAGGTTCCAATACATCGCTGTACATGCACACGTATTATTACCCAAATGAGGACACCAAAAGTATCCAGAAGTATCCAAATATTATGAACAACAGTGCGATCCAATCTGTATGGATAACACTGGCAGTTTTATATTGCTGCAATCCCCGAAATTCCGTGAATGCTCTGCATAAAACAGTAACAGCTTTCCCTGGGGTGTTCTTTGCATGAAAGGAAGATTATCCTTCGGCAATAAATAAGCAGGCTTGTTTGTGACATTTGCGCAAATGTGTAAATAATGGAAAAGTATTACGAGAATGCAATATCGCTGTGATTGCTTAATTATATTCTAACGTTGTTTCTCCGATTATTGTGTTAACAAACTCCTGACTTGTGCCGTCTAAACTAGCTCAGCTTCAAGTCTTCCGATATTGAACGAGAAATTGTTGTTATAATTCATTAAAATAGACGAAATGTGGCCACATGTTCCACGATGTCTGAATATTAACTAACGACTCATTGTACATATTATTGAAATAATGCACCTCGTTACAGAACACTCCTGTAGCATATTGAATAAACTATTAATACATTGAACACGAACAGTTTATTCATTAATGTAAATATTTCAACACAACACATAAAGGCGGAACACATTAAGCAAAGGTTAAACCTAATTAGTTAACTAATCAACAGGTTTATGAAAATTGCGATACTTGATAAAATTAGATTGAAAAATATTATATAGATGTCAAAATATTTACAAAAAATGCGAATCGAAAAGAAAAGAGCCATATCCGCTCCGGTGTAATTCTTACTTAAATAAAACGATGTTTTTAGTTATTTGTTACATTTTGAGTTTATTTTTCATGTAAGGATGGTCCGAAACCAATCAACCAGATTACGTTAACTAAGAATTAATTTGACATGGCGTAATTGAAACGTCTGCTATTAAACAGACGTCAACATCATTGGAAAAAAAATATAAAAGCATTACGGCATCTGAAAGCAGTAAATATATCCCAACTAGATGACCCACACAAAGCCAAGCGCCTGTCGATATATCTTCTGATTGTCTGCCGCCTATTCCGAACAAGCCGTGATGGGGCAAGGATTAAACTGCTTCCACGTTCCCCAAGGGACACTGTGACACGCACAGAAGTCATTGCAGGGATTTTAATCTCGAGTGTTTCCTCTTATGGAAAAAAACAATTCCCTTGCATTATAAATAATGCAAACTTGTAGATATTGTATTCGGATAAATATCTCTGTTTTATGTCAATACCTGCATTCAGTCTTAGGACTTTATGCAGACTGCGATAAGTTCTTATTAATGGCATAATCAATCAATGTAATTAACGTTGGAGATATGCTATTTCATCGACATAAGTAAAGTATCCCAATCTACAATTATTTTGATGATAATAATAAAAAACACATCTTCTATCTTCATTTGTTTTCAATACACTCTTAACCACGAAAATAAAATTCGCATATTGCAGAATGATGTCTCTTTTATCTTGTGATATACACTGTAGCGTTTTCTCGTATTCGTTTCACTACGCAATAAACTGTTTCGTTTTCCTTGAAATGTCATTTGTAAATGATATGCACTCCTTTTTAAGTAATGAAAGCATCGGTATCTTTCAGACCATATTATTTGTTGTAATTTGCAGACAATAATGTCTGGACGAAAATAAAGCTATGTGAAAAGGTAAAAAATAAAACCTGATACATCAAACTTCAAGTCGGTAATGTTGTATTTTGAGAGAGTAAGCGGTCTACAACCTCTGGTGTAGAACAAAATAGGACAGATGCAATGCTTAAACAAATCACCTTTCACATCACTCCGAGGCGGGTGGAAAATGAGCTACCGCTGTATAACATTGGGCCACCATTGCTCCAAGTTAATCTGTTTAGTAAATTCAATCATATTTCTGTGATATTTTGATATAACACGCGATACGCGTTTGAAAAGATGAAATCATCTATGCGCTCATCGATTCTCATGGATTATTGAACTGATTAAATACACTGCGTTATAAAGAGAACGTATTGAAATTTCTATGTAACACATTACCTCATCCCAATGAAATGGATGTTTCATTTAAGAAAATATGCCCAACGTACATTCGATCTATTTCATCGTTGTTTTAACACATTAATATGAATCTAATTTGATGGGCGTAGCTTTCAGATTATACATAATCTTCGGAGCCTAAGCATTGTAATATAGTTTGATGGTTGTTTTCCGCGTCTAACACAAAGTCTTGAAGTTAGGAACTTACTTCAAACGAAACTAATTGATAGGATACACACAAGCACGTCATATAAAAAACTTAATTTCCATAAATTGGTTTGCATGTTGGTCACACGGGGTTTATAGCTACTATGATTTAAAATTTACAACATAATCTGCTTACTGATAATATGGGAAAATTTCGTTTGGTTAAAAACTTGGCAAGAACGTATTTTGTTAGAAAAAGCGTTTAAATAGAATTAAAGCATTTTACAATAATACACATTGAACCAAGCCACTTGCAGCCAAGTCTGAAAACACCTGCTAAACGTTACTTTACCAAAGAGCTGTATAAATGTACAATAAATACACATTTATTAAAATAGATATTTGGCAGAATAGCTAAAACCTATTTTATTTAACGCACATATAAAACATCATATTCCAACATAATATGCGGTGCTTAGAAACGGACCAAAACGAAATAATATCTTTTAATGATTCTCTCCGATAACTCAATTCTTTACTTCGTATATATGAGATACAAGGACTCACCAAGCTAAGCAATGTTTTCAGTCGAAGTCAATTCCTGCTAGTCAAAGGGTAAACAGGAACCATCACCTTTAATTGGTAGCCAATGTTATACGAGCGCACGAGTTTACGGATCATCTGATACGTTAAAAAAATCATTCAGAAGGAAGTTTTTATTTATTATGTTTATATTCAAGGTAGCCTATTGTTTAGGACGCACATATTTTTAATTATACGAGGTATGGTCAATGGAATGCAAACATTATAACTATTCCATTCCGAAAATTGAAGAAGAGACCTTCCAGTGCATGTAGAAACTACTAATAAATTTATACAAAATGCGAACTGTCAATCAGCCTTAAAGGTTAACTTGTTGTGTCAAGAATAATATATTCTCACTAAATATAATTCTTTAACGCACATAAAAAAAAACCGCATTTTCGTCCAAATATCGATTTCAGCAAACAATTTAAGAAACAATTAATTGCGAAAAAAACGTCAAGAGGATTTCATATCATAAAGAATAAACGCTTCGGTTGTACAGAGGGAGGTAAATGATCTTCATGGAATAGAATATTTTCATCGCAATCCATAACGTAATTGGATTGCTTTGGTTTCTGTAAGTTAACATTTGATGGGACTCTATCTTTTGTGCATCAATCAAGAAACCTAAAGCTCCCCCATTAACCTTGCCAAATATCGTTTCATTATCCATTAGACCTATTTTCGGAAAGACATATTACAGAGGAAAGGAATGATTTATTTTGGCAAATACATTTTCCAGATAGCTAAAATTACAAATCTAGTTATCACGTAGTAAAGAGTTGGTACTTTGTTGCAGCAATGTCTGCAAGGACATCAAATATGTTAGATTCATGGCATATTAATAACACTCTAAATCCGGTTGCTGTTTCCAGTGCGAAAAGGAGAGTCCGACTCGAGGGCACGTACGGTAGCCGGTAAAAAGGCTTGCCGAGTTACCGGCATCGCAGATTGCCCATGCGTTAAATATTTCGATTTGTTTTCGATAACGTAGACAACTCATTCATGTTTGGTTCTATGCTGACGTCGAAAAGCTTATCTTAAATGCCCTTTTGGAAATGATTTTTTTTTATTTGGCTATTTTTTTTTAAAACATATGAATTTAGTTGCACTCTTTTGAAATGTCGCAATAATGAAGGTTTTTGTTAAAATAAATAACAAACGAATAAGAATGGTGCTTTGTTTACCCTGACTTATCTTGCATGGAAATTATAAGCACGTAACTATTCAATTGAACTGCCTTTTCCGGATTGCAAGAAATATATGAACAAACAACAAAAGCCGAGGAGGTACAATTTTGTTACTGAGCAAAAATATCGCGAAAGGCGATTGTATAATGGTCTAAGCAGCCCTGCGCTCGTTTAGTAAAGGCTAATTGTCGCTCACGTAAGCAAAGTGTTTTGTTCTTTTACCCCTTCTATATCGTGCAAAATGGGAACCAAATCGAAAACGTTAGTGGGTGTGAGCAACTGTGATATGTGTCTCAATATTAGTATATATTCAAGCTTATATTAACAAACCGATGCCCCCTTTTAAAATATAAATAAAGATAAAATAATGTTTTAATGGATAGTTGAACTTCCGATTTCAACTATCCGATAAGTGTGTGTATTCTATTCACGCTTTAATCAAATATGCTTTCATTTAATTGTGAAACTTTTTAAATGAATCTACACTATCAAAACCAACTACTATTTTATAAATCATATATACCACAAATACTACATCCAATAAAAATAATTTACAGACTTTTATTGAACATATTCATCACGTAAATTCCATCAATTTCCCATCGTTATTTAGGCACCAAATGTGGATTCAATATGATGGGAATACTATTGGGATACCGAATCATCTTAGGGTTTTAGGGTTTACGGTAAAGTATTTGACCGATTGACCAATCACGACAAGCGGAATTATAAAATACAATGTATAGGTTGAATGCATGATATTTTTGCTTTATTTTTCAAATTAACAAATATTGCAGAAATTTGGCCAGCACTATCTTTGTCCGCATAACTGTTTTATGATATCAAAAATAAATTAAGTAGACCCTAGTTCTTTTGATGCCAATATTCCTTGTAGAATTATCAAGGTAAAATTTGTCACACAAAGCAAATATCACGGTCCGGAAAATTAAAGAAGAACAACAGAAAATATATTTTACAATAACATTTTCAACAAGAAGCATATGTCACGTAACCAAAACTAGGTCAACCTGAACCTACAGATAAAAACAATCCAGCTCAATGAAAAATAGAGGAGATAAAGGGATATTTTTCTTGGAAATATGTCAAACAGCTTATACGTATGATTCCCAATTTACGACATCCTAAATCAAACTGCTTACCGGCAAGGGGCAATTTTTGGTTTGATTTAAGAACTTGGCTGACATATCTAGGAGAAAACACATTTTGATGTAAAAGTTTGCTAATGGAAGCTTAGTTGGCGCCATTTGCAGCCAAATCTGCAAAAGTTTGCAATACGTTGCTGTACAAGAAAACGCTGTTTGAATGAGGTATGTCAACCAGAAATAATTTGTTTCTTTCTGAAAAATTATGTCACCAATTTCCACGTTTAAAATTGTATTTAGTTTAAACAGGATTTATTTAGATAATCAATCCAAGATCAAGTATACACACATTAAGCATAATCAAACCAGCTCATCGCAACCTTAATACGATGGAAAATGCATTATGATAGTCGAAATGTATTGACAGATTAAAAAAAGCTTAAAGCTTTTACAATGTCATGATTCTGTCGTTCTCAAAAGCTGCATTATTGAAGTATGAAATTATGTAAATAATAGGTAATATACATGTAACGAGGATATGAAGCGTAGTAATTGAAAGAGAACGGGTGATTTGGGAAACGCGAGAAATGATGTGTCAAGAAGCAGATATGTGTTTAAAAGTCCATGTTTATTAAATTATGTGTACTCCATCTGCCAAAAATATCCTTTACAATATAATTGTGTGCATTATCTTAACGTTGTTTTTTTTATCTAATTGCGGCAGGCCTATGGTGCACTTCTATTTTATTGATAAATATTCTAAGTCAGGAAATTAACCGACATGTTTCGGTCTTAGAACAACAAAATATCACCAGACCACGGTCTGGATTGAGATGACTTAATTTAAAAGGCATATTTTCTTTGTGATTGAACTAACCATTTCATGATAGCCCTTACCAGAGTGAATCTGGCGTTCAAATAAATATATAGATATAAGAATTATTTTGACATCGTTTTGTCGGGAATCATTTCGAGTATTGGCATAAAAACTATAAAGAATTTAACAGGGGGTGAAATATCTCCGATTATTGTTTTTGAATTCATCATCACTTTATCATGGTACCAAATTCCTAAACCTCAAAAGCCATGTGTGTATATTCTTCACGATTATGCTATGTGTAACCAAACCAAAATCAAGCAGTTGCAAATAACCTTCAGAATCAAGAATTTCCACTTGCTACAATTATACGATAGTAATTTATCCAAAAATTCCATACTTATAGCCATTCGAAGACATTACTGTTTTTTATGAATCTAATTAGGATATACATGTTTGAATTTTTTACGAATGAACGGTTTCTGCTTATTCGTACAACCCTCGAAGCGTATCCTTTAACAATGGTAGTTGTAATACTTAAACAACAATCCATGGATTCAGTAGAGCTAAAACTCACGCAATGTAAACCACAGGAACGAAGCTGGCAGTCAGAAAATAAATTATGACCTTTAAATAAAGAGACGACACTCGCCTCTAGTTTGGGAATATCTAATGCTGACACTAATTTTTTGCTGGGAAGTTACACACTTATTTCTTAAAATGCAATATTAAAGCGTGGAAATAAGCATATAATGATGTATTTAGGTACACAAGAACAAAAAACAACTATTCTAGAACATAATACTGAACTTTACTTCTTATTAGAAGGAGTATGTTTATAAAACAGCGGGACTTACATGTTCGAGTTTTATTAAATTATGCCTCAAGAACATCAACGCGTATTTATAATCAAACACATATAATTAATGGATTTTAGTACGAAATCAGATGTTGTAGCAATCCCAGAGGCTTCGAAATCGATGTAAGACAGCAAAAATATTCCCTGGTGTGCTGCTTGAACGACAGAATGAAATATTTTAATTCGGCAGGCATTATTTTCCAAGATAAACATATCAGAGACATTGTAATACTGAATAAAAATAGTTTGGTAATCGCTTCTATGTTGTTTGTGCCTCTTCGGCTGATACTTATAAAATCTGATAATAAACAATGCTTCCTTTTGTGTGTGCTTCTGGTTAGTGTTAAATGTGATGATTTTATTTTCATTCCAAAGCACGATCAATATGTCTATCTAAAGTTTTGGCGTTGAACCGCGTTACCCAGCGGGCAATAGTCACTACCACACATTGCTTTGTCTTATTTCCAAACCAGTCATTTTACAATTAAAGAACCTGACAATTTGTTATAATGTAACGTCAGGTATTTCAAAACTCGACAGCTTAAAATATTTTTGTGCAGATACTGCCTGACATAACGAATTTACTTCCTTGTTATACTAGTACAAAATTGTCATAGACATGCGCAGCAATAAGATTAGCATAGTTTCTTGATACATGGGTTATACGTTATGTTGAGATATGATGTGTCAATATAAAGTCGGAACATACATTGATCGATTGCTGTATTTTTGAGTTGTTTTTTTGTGAAACATACTTCATCTTAAAGTGGCTCTTTGGTTTTCATGAAGGTTTTACACAAAGATAAAACACAATTACGATATTTAACTTCGCTATACATTGCATGCCTTATTCGTTTCGAACAGTAAAGCATGCTGTGGTTGTCACCGCTTTAGAACAGGATTTAACAGGAAAACTAAATCGGTTTTGACAGCCCAACATCAAAGCCATGCAAACCGAATTATATGGGATATACGTAGTTGAGCTAAGATGACATAAAAAGATGTCTGATTTCTGCGCATGTCTGTAATTCTTTTATTTATTGAATTTATACAAATACAACAAATATTCTGCGACCATTGGCTTTCGGCAAATCACAGGTCTTAACAGGCACCAACTATCTCTTCAAATTAATTACATATGAATTGTTTTTACCATCGCCGGCTAGTAATTTTATCAACGAGCTTGCCATGTGTGATTGCCAGAATTACCATATGATGCTGATCACCTACCCGTTATTATGACCTTTACAAAAATAAATGAGAGGATATACTAAGAGGTTATGGTCTTAGTAATAGCTCTGTATGTAACATGTTTTATATAAACCATTGTTCTTTCTTAATTGTTAGTTATTTTTATGTTAAAAACGGCTCTTTGACTACATTTGAACCAGTGTGTAAATATAAAAGTCTTATAGTTTTTTTCATTGCCTGCAACACATCTGAACCATTCACACAGCGCTCATAGCAGAAGCGGCTTTCTAGCCTAATAATTTACATAGTAAAAAATAAGCTTATTGTGTAACAAAGTTGTGATATTTTATGTATTTGGAATACATCCGTTTAAGCTTGAAGTACTATCAATTGAGCACTATTTCAAAGTGTTCCGTAACGACTTCCCTCGGTTGCCAAAAGAAACAGTCGTTTATTTCATGTCTAGTCGTTTTTTGAAGCTTAATATGCGATGAATAACTAAACTTTATTTAAATTTGCGGGATGTTTTACTGATATATATTAAAAAATGTTTTTGTCTTTTAAAAGTCCGGTAGCTTTACCACTGTCACCATTTGTAGGCAATATAACTTCTCTTAGAATCACTATCCTACGTAGAAATACATATAGTACCCTTTATGTTAATCTAAATTAACTACCTTTTAAGTACAACCGGTCATAATCTAAAATACTCTAAATATAAATTAAGAACTAATGCTTATATAAATGGCTAAAATGGTTAAATTCATAAGGACTATCAAAATTACAAACATTCTTGAACTCAAACATAACAAATATCTCACAGCCAATAGGACGTTGTTGTCGGTTGCTTTAGAGTAAAACTCAAATTTCAGCAAACTAAAATTTACTCTGTGAATAACATTAATGTTTCGTTGTAACCTTTTTAGAATGATTCTGGTTTTTCAACAAAAAGTAACAAATATTGTCGGTAAACAACGTTATTTTATTATGAAGTATTGCAATGACAGTCTATAAAAGCTTTTAACGGATAAAAATACCTAATATTCATATTTGCTGATGTAATAACACACTCGCTGAAGACATTATATTGACACCGTTACTCATTATTTTTACCATCACTTTTAAATTTTTGTTCTTTATTGTTTTTACTACTGCCACAATTCTTTAGCCTTATTATGCCTTGCTAGGAAGAGTTATTTAACATTGGATATTTAACAGTTCCTGGATAATTCTTATTTGAACCGAATTTCTGATATTCTTGTGTGACTCCCGATACTTTCACAGATGCCTAAGAATGGTAAGGGTAAACTGTTAACTAGGAATCTTGGGAACTACTGGGTAGCCTTTGGGTCAAATGGCTTATTTAGCGGGCATTAAATATAACTCCTCATCAATTATGAATGAAATGATTTAACTGTGATTTACTAAACATTAGAGTTCCAGTAATGGATTAACAACTTGACTCATAAGGATGCCGATACTTCCACATGAAGATGTCGCAATTAGTATACAGTGTTGCTGGTGTCAACAGAACATTGCGTTACATTTTGTAAATATTTAAATGATTTTAGCTTAGGGTAATGACGAAATGCACATGAAAGATTAATTGACTCGTTTTCAATGTTGATTCGTAGATACGAAAGAATGGAGAAGACGGTTATAAAATATGTTTGTGGTCATGTGTGTTAACTGGTTTTAACTGCCCTTTCTATATAGTTCATGCTTTATTCTATTGAAATGACAAGTGTGAGGAATCAATCGTAAATCGTATACTATAAACATACCCCCAAATGAATAGGTCTTGTTGCAGCCAATATTTGTAATAATATCGGTTTAGTGTCACTATTTTTTTGTGTTTCGAGAGCATCCTTCAGTAAAAATATCTCCGTTTGGAAACCTCATCTTGAGTGGAAAAATATCAATATCAAAATAAATGGAACTGTTATTCCCTTGCAAGTAGGCCAAACGGGGCTAATACATATGATTCCCAATTTACGACCATCTAAATCAAAAATGTTTTCTGACGACGGGCAATATTGGGTTTGATTTAAGAACTTGGCTGACATATCTAGGAAAGATCACATTTTGAAGGATAAAGTATGGTAACCGAATTCTTGGGTTTTATAAATAATATTTTTAACCGACAAGTAAACTTTCTTTTTTTATATATGATAAATTGCTATTTTGACGTTTTATAAACACATTCTGTTTTTATTTCCTGGCTAGTCAGTGCATATTTATCAATATATTTAATTCAGAGCTTTGAAACATGAACGTTATTTTTGAAAAAAGGTACTATTCAATGAAAAATAATTCAAACCGTCATCAACTCTTTACTTTTAACTGTCACATCTAGAAACCCGAATAAAACTGTAAAATCAAATATAAAGCCATTGTATGATGACTGCATAACACGTGTCATCAACATTTAGTTTTTAAAAACCTTTTTGTAAATTCGTTTTACCCATGTTTTTATTGTTATTAATTCAAATATTTTAAAAAGAAAAGAGAAAAGCTTTACTTAATAACATTTACGCCGACACTAACGAAATCTTGAAATATAAACGTCAAGATGACTGTAAATAATAAAGAAACGATGTACGTACGAGTACATAGCAAAGAAATAAACATCATCGACTTAAATCCATTCAAATTATTAAAGATTGTTTTCATTGGTATGATATATGTATTGTTCTCGTAAAACTAAATTCACACTTCAATGCGAAACATAATTTCCAAACTAATGTGTATTCCCTTCGCGTCTGCATCGTAAATTGCAGTATCCGATGTCTGGCAGGGTTGATAAAGACTCTTTATTTTCTGGATTAATGCCCCAAGTCAGGAACATTCCACACATGTTTTGGTCATAGAACTGCAAAGAAATCTGACTACGTAATTGCTTTTGATGAATGGACTTGATGGCAGAAACTCAAATCTTCTCTGGGTATGAAGTGAATGTTTCATGATAAACCTCATCAAAGTAAATCTGGCGTTCCAATAATAATTTGAAAAATAACAATAATTTGGAGTAAACAACATTGTTTTGCCTGGAAGCATTTTGATTATAAATAGATTCCATGGACCATAACGCCTCATTTCTATGAAAAAGGTAGACGACATGAAATACATTTTTAACGATTAAGAATCCTAATGACTTAAAAAAAATTGGGGTCACCTTAATGTCTTAGAATACTACCTTATTGACTTACACAGTGTCGACGCAAACTCTGGCGCAGGTAGTATGTATCGGCACATTTTTAATCAACCGCTAAAGTTGAAATGATTAAGCCTAATATTTAATGATTGCCTTTCTGCTATTGAATTGGCTTATATGTGTGTTGTATATTAAACATTTCTTTTCTGAAGTCATAACATACTCGGTGTATTGGGTATTAAACACCGTTAACAAATTCAAAACATTATGCGTTATTTTCATTTCTAACTACTGCCACGTATTTAGAGGTTCAAACGTATGTTTATGTCATTCTTATTACAAATCACTCCAGTGGTGTTCCGTCGACCGAAATCTTGAATACACCATCTGGCCAGTCCTAATCGTAAAGGAAGTGTATTATCAAATTAATATTATTGAAGATAATGATTATTTAAACATCATCCTTACTTATTCCCTGATGAAATATGATACAAGTAAGAGAACATCTTCACTATTACATGTGCATCATTTCCAAAATTTAAAAACCACCAAAACATTCGTTGCCGTCATATAAAATTTATAATTTCAACCAGAACACTTCGGTTTATCCGGTTTGTTCTCAGAACAGGCCGTTTGTTTGTGTGTTGATATTTTGTATTTTATTTTCAGTAATAATAAGTACTGCATCGCCAGTTTGATTGTAAAAATGTATTTCATGTGTGGAGGTGCACCATTTGATCTGTCCAAGGCAATCATCGCTGAACAGCAAGGCTACAATACCTTCAAACATCTGGAAGAGTGTGAGAGATGATGCAAAGTTTCTTGACGACCAGGACTTTGCTGTGAATTATGTTATAAAAATGCTTACTGATGATATTATTTATAATACTTAATTATATGCATGTTTTATGAAGTCGATAAACTAATTAAGTTGGAATAACTGATATAATATACAAGTGTAACATTTTTAATCTACACTAGGTTGAAAATAGCACTGTTTAAATGCCGTTTAAAACGAAATACGTTATTTATGGGAATGGGTTTAAGGCTTGATTTAAGCGATATAATTTGAAAATAAATGAAGGGGTGACCCCTGAAATCGCATAACCAGGATAGGGAATGACATTTGAAAAAATGTACTTGATCGTTGCAATGCTACGAACACGTTTTTGAATGGAGTGACATTAAAGTACGAGTTATAGCAAAA
Organism: Mya arenaria; assembly: GCF_026914265.1. Classification (NCBI taxonomy): domain Eukaryota; kingdom Metazoa; phylum Mollusca; class Bivalvia; order Myida; family Myidae; genus Mya; species Mya arenaria. The sequence goes on along the minus strand of NC_069124.1, from coordinate 31,467,334 downwards.
GATGATATATCAATGCACTTCACCTTATTGCACTCAAAAACAAAATACCTCTTATTAATAATAGGAAATGGAACTCTACTATCCATAAGATAAATACTGTATATATAACAGCGGGACTGACATGTTAAGCAATGTTTTGAAAAATTAACGCATATTGTTATACTTACTAATAAAGTTGATGGTTTACGTACAGAGTTAGAAGTACGTACAAATTGTGCTCAAACTACTGCTGGTTATTGCATTCCGCGGTAAGCCTCTAAGCTTCAGTTCATAGCAGGAGTTAATGGACCTTTGATAAAGCTAAAATGTTTAAGAATTAGCGAAAATAAAGAAAATGTTCATGCTGTCCCCTTTGTAAATAGATGTATAACATGCAGAACTGTTCTCAGAAGCTTTCATTTATCTACCTACAATCATGCCATTCAGAACATGAGCTGTACGACTTTCAGGACTGTCTTATAAACCACTATTATTAATTTGTTTTCACTCACACTTTTTATTCATCAACTATTATATGTGTTTATTAGTAAACGTAGTGTAATTTGGAAACTGACATATGGTTAGAAGTATAAAATAAATATACACAACAATGTTGAGATTTACAAGATTTCGTCATTGATATATTAGACAATGTTTCATAGTAGGTAAATATCAGTATATTAGAGTATATAAATATGAGTTTGCATAAGTCATAAGTCTTTTTAAGCATATGAAATGCCAAACACTTGAATCTTTTTGAAAGTCGTAAATACGCTGACGTTGGAGGATCAAAGATTCCTCATCATCTAGAGCGAAATTTCGAACAATCACAGAAATTTGTGAATATTTTGAAACTGATGTTGTTTTTTGCAAACGATCATTAATAACAGAATGCTTTAAATAAGGAACCCGCAAGTGTTTTTTTAAGAGTATTGGAAATCACGTTCTCCGACTGTCCGTCCATTCAAGTTGTGTATGCTTTCTTTTCAAATTATATTTAAACGACGTCGTATGACTTTATATTAAACGTTTTATATTCTATCACAATAACAATTCTATTTTTTGTGACAGGTTCTTCCACTCTTCCGTTAATGTTTTGATAGCTTTATGGCCTTTTGTAAAATAAAATATTCAAATTTAACAATTAAATTTTGACAATTAAGACAATTTTGGAAGGAATTGAATGGCAAATGAAGAATCAACATCATTGCATTGTGTGCAATACAAGAACACTCACTCAGTGACCATATTTCACCAAATTGCCTCTTTAGAATCATAACTTTCTTTTCCATTACCAATAAAGTTTAAACCCTAGATTACCCGCCTTTCGTTTAAAACCCTTTTTGCTTAGTACAAAATAATTTTGATATTGATTGTGTTTGGAGATATTGTAATGAAAGGTGAATTGCCAGAACTTGAAATCTTCGCCACATAATCTAAGACATTGTGTATGTTGATGATTATCTCCTTTTGTTTGAAAAATCTAAACATATGGTTAACTCACTTGATCAGATGTATACTTGTCAGCAGTCACGAGCATCACGCAAGCTGAACAAATATTCTAAAAATAAAGTTGATTTGGTATGCTACTTATGTTGATGTTCAGGGTTTGATGGAGTTAGTCAGACGGTGACAACACCGTTTTCACATAACGATGATTCGCAGTGCAAAATACTTGTATCAAACATCGCAGTCAATTTCTAGTTATACTTTTTATGCAATTATATGAGAAGAACTAGATGGAAATGATCAACCGTTACCACTGGAATGGGACATAACTTTAAAGCATTTCAAATTTCAAATGGCAGGCTATCATGCTGAATAAGCTGGAATAATTTGTAACTATTCATTTTATTATTTGACTAAACCGAATCTCCAAATCTTCCATAATCCAATAATTTTAGTGTGTCTGGAATATTAATTTAAATATGTTATTGAACACGAAACTATGAGTATAGTTTTTAGAGTGCATATCAAGCTAAGTAAAATGTTAAAACGTTAAAATTGTTATTTCTAATAGTTCACCTCACGCCACTTGGTTTTCACGTAACTAGTTAAAGTAAGTACTTGGTAAGATTGTTTTTCAGAATGATTGTTGACATCGTATGACACAAGCATAGAAAACAAAATCAGAACCATCATCTCCCATCTCTAATGTTTACCACCGAAGAACATGGCAGACTTTTATTTCTGGTGCAGCAAAAACAAAACTGGTGTTTACCCATACTCATTTGACATGTTTGTTATACGTAGGGATGATACAAATTTGCCGTTTGAGACATGTTATGATCCTCCTGTTCTCTAAAATAACGTGAATAACAGATGCTGACAGGTATTATTGTCTCTAATGGGTGTTTTTCGTGCCTGGAATATAAAGATGTCCACATTGAACTGAAAAGCCATAGCTTTCAACAACCGAATAACAACACATGGAAGAACAAATCATATTACGTTTACGTCCACTGTTTCTCATGGGATTAATAGGTGTCTGTCCACAAGTTTTGTCATAACCGATGATGGTATAAACTTAAGTGCAACCATTGTCTTTACTTATTTTTCTTAATTGAGTTCACTATTGAGTGTCGTTGGTTTATCATCTTGCTTTTGATCACTCTGACACTTTACTTATCTTCGTTTAGGTTTTTGTCATCACTGGGAATGTCCATGGAGGTAATCTTAGCTAAACTAATACTATGCACTCGTTTTCTTGAATTTTTTTTGATGGACTGACTTGTTACATACAATTCTTATCTACGTATAAAATAGGTCATTATGATTATCATATATTTTCTGGTAGTGTAAATAAGTCTATAACATTTCCAATAAGTGTCGCTACATCATCAATGTTGAGTATACGGCTGCTGAATGGACTACGACATCAAAAGTGTTCACTTCATGCTGGAACAACTCACATTTGACTAAATGCATAACAATAGAACTTTATAACTTTGCAGAGCCACCCACACGCAGAAGTCACTTCGGTTCAAATTAATCAGTAAATGATCTAGTCATTATTCAGTATGGTAACATTATTACATTGGTATATTGTTTCGCATGGTTGGTAGTAATTATTGTATACTGATGGTTAAATTTAACTAAATCAAAGGTAAGTATTGTATGTTTTTGTTCAACTTACTACGACAATAATGTATTGTTTCGTTTAGGAAGAATCACATAACGAAATTTTGCTTTAATCAGCTGTTGATATTTTGTTTTCGATAGTTAACGCAACTAGTATGATCGAAAGTTATTCAGCCTACACTTACCCATAAAGTTTTAATAATTATACAGTATGACGTCACTCTAACCGATTTATCGGTTAAATTGTTATGCTTACGATGTTAACATATAGGATACGTGTTTGTTTAATTATAAGTTAGCAATTTAGTTGACTAGAACAAAAAAGCTTTTTTTGACGAATGTCTTTGACACGAGTGAAATATTTACTATGTCCATGAAGTGAAATCTATTGCATTTTACGCTGAAACAACCACATTGAATTTTAGAAAAAAGCTTGTCATTCATTGAAAATGTTCGTTAAATGATAATATATTGGTAAACTGCTCCAACGCTTGCCAAATTCTGTCTTCGCAGCAATGTCAGCATTTACGTTCGTTTCTTAAAGAGAATCCGACTTAAATGTCAGAGACAGTGAAGTTTCAAACAGTGATGCAAAATCATTAGATATTTAATAGAAGAAACAGTTAAGAAAATTAGGATCAGAATTGATAAATCTGCTATGCTACGATTCGTTTTAAATTGCAATCAGATATGTTTAACGTCAAAATAATATTTTGATTGCTGGTTTGAGATATCAATCGAGAAAAACGAACAAAAAAGACAATTTATCATATTAAAGCCATATGTAAGAAAAAAACGACCAGAAACAATAATTATTTTTTTATACGATTTCAAAATGTATTTGCTACAGATTTGAAGAACTCGTTCAACACTCATTGCTCTCTGGACAAACGGTTTCAAGTATAAGCGAGTCTTGATCACCTTTTAATAATTTACTAGGTTTTCTATGTTGAAGGTGCGATATATGTACATGAGAAACTGACGGTTACTTTTTTTACAATACATTTCTCAATTAATAAATGCAAACTACGAGACAAGCCCCGTTGACAAAATAAGAACGCTGTTTAATTGAGCAAAGCAAAGCCCAAGCGACAATGACCCAGTGGCATATATATTATTGTAATTCTCTGAACATGTTTAGTACATTGTTTTTGTAGTTTTTATCTATTAATGATACATCTTCAACCTTAAAATTCGAACAAACTCGTGGTTGTCCGGTTACCGCAGTGGGTAGCGCACTCGCTCATCACCTAGGCGATCCAGGTTCGATTCCTGGCTTAGGCGCATGTGGGTTTGGTTTGTGGTCACTAAGCTGGACGAGTGGGTTTTCTTCCAGGTTCTTCGGTTTCCCCCAAATCACAAGACCGTACTTTTGCGTAAAACGGACCAACGAGAGTGATTAATATAACGTTGTAATAACTTGTTTCACAATCGTTGTAAAATAAATATGTTTAAACTTACAAACTTGCTTAAAAATTCTGATATATGCCACGTTCATGACAGTTCACTAATTCCTGTTGGATACATGTCACGCCGAAAAGATTGCCTAAAAGATATCTGTCTAAAATTCTTCCTCTCATGTGGGATTGTATAAATTATTTATTTAGACATCAATCAGCAAACATGCACATCGTTTTTTACACTTCCGGAATAATTCACATCGCTCTTATTTGTAATTTCCTCCCGTGCTTTAGAAATGTTGCATGATACTTAATTTAAGTTATTAAAACAACAAAACATTTTTAATTCTACGCTCAAATCCTTTTCAAAACAAATTTAGAAGATGAACGACGTAGATGGAATAATGTTTGAAGTAAAAAAAACTCAAAACAACACAGCAGTATTTTACTTATTGTTGGAACAAATGTGTTTTTACAATCATTGTGCAGTCTTTTTACTGCTCATTGAATAATTGTTAAAATATATCCGATAAGATAGAAAGGTTTAGATAAAGACCGAGGCGTTCCGATTGTTCCGATCAACTCAACTTAAACATGTGTCTTATCGCATTCAGGTCACATACAATAAATTGCAGGGATCATTAAAATACAAAACACATGACAAAGATATTAATGGTTAGTTATGCATAAAACAACACTTTTCAACTAAATATTATGTTGAATTGAATCAACGTATACAAACAAACAATACAAGCTTTATTAAAATTTAAAGGAAGACAATCGTATGTATGTTCGGAAGTAAGACTTCCTTTCTGTTCAAATGAACTTGAACAGAGGTAATGTTTTACGAATAAAACTCTTTATCTGGTCTGCTTTTCAAAGGAAAAAGTCTGAGCCAGGTTCATATAATTAATTCACTTTCATTTTTATTAGTTTTAATGCTTATTGTAACCTGTTGTTCACGTCACAAATTATTCCAGGACAAACGTCCGCTATGGATAACTGCTATGGAATTAAGCAAATGTAAACTATTTTCATCCTTTTATGTAAGCCTGGTATCTGGAAGTATATATTAAAATTTAAATATAAATATAAGGCCCTTAAATGATGACTGCACAGCGACATCTCGTTAATTTAGTTTATGAAAGTCTTCCAGGTTATTTTTGTTTATGTATATTTTCATTAATATTTAATTAAATCTGCTTTTGAAAAAATACATCACTGCGTTATATTTAGGTTAACAAATTTTTGCAAAATAAAAGTCAAGTTGATTGCTAATAATAAACAAAAGGTCTTTGGCTTGAAAACTAGCGTCCTAGAATCGAATCCTTTCATCGCAATCCATAACGAAATAAGACTGTTTTGCCATCTATATATTTACATTTCCCTGTTTTTTGTGCATCAATCAAACTAAAGCTCTCATTTTAACCTTGCAAGATATCGGTTCCCTTCACTTTAGATAAGTTGAAAATAACTCTGTCAAGTGACCTAGTTTTCGTTGGATTCAAATTACTTAACTTGTTTTACACGTAATAGAGTGACTCCAGGGACATGCTGTTCGAACAATGGCATACGCTTAAGAACATTACACGCAAGTCTATGACATTTAAAAGCCGACGAGGTGCACTAAATCTATGCCTTATAGGGATGGAAATTATTTGCAAAAATATCGCATTATATGACAATATTACAGCAGCGTGTGCCATTTTTAGGATAAGTGCATTGCAGAAGGAGATTAAATGGTCGGGGCTTTTGTCCTTATAAGATATTAAATCAATAGAATGTGGTTGGTGGAACCCTTACAGCAGAACGCTAGGTTGATGTGCTATTGAAACAAACGGTTATTTCTTTCTAGGCATTCACGCTTACATCGTCACACTTTTCAACCAAGACGATTCAAATTCGCTCCGGTGGAGGGAGTGAGTGCACCACATACGATATTGAAGTTTATGACGAATTAAGTAAATATGTGAGTTTGAATAGGTGTAGATAAGACTTTATGAATGTATACTACTCAAAGAGTTCAAATTTATTTTTAAGGCTCAATTATTGTCATATATGTTTTGTACTCGTAAACTGAACCCAAACATCAGTTTCAAATAATTGTATGTATCTTTTCCGTAAATTGTGGTATTCAATGTCTGGCAGGGTTGATAGAGACATTCAAATTTCTTGATAAATGCCCCAAGTCAAAAACATCCCGCAGAATGTTCCGGTCATAGAACTACAAACATATCTTTTTACGTACGCTTGTGATAAATGAACTTGATTGCAGGGAGCGCAAAATCCTCTCTAAATAAAATGAATCGTTCTTGATAAACCTCATCAAAGTGCATCTGGCTCTCCAATAATTATTCGAAAAAAAAAATATTTCGAGTATTTCTAGTTTAGGTAATGAAGGATTTTACGGACCAAAATGGCTCCTATCTATATTTTTCTCATGTCATCACAAACTCGGGCAAGACATTGAAGCACCGTAAACGAATTCAAAACTTCAATTGTAATTTTCATGTATTACTTTCACACATTTAGAGCTTCATACGCTTTTTCAGGATGAGTTATTTAACTACATGTATATATTTATGTGCCCTTTTAAAAGAGCTTCAGTACTGTTTTTTATCCAAGAAACATGCATTTAGAGTTAGTCATAAAAGGTTTCAGCTGTATTCACAATCGAGCAAAAAAAAGCTCAATACAATTTCAAATAGACGCGCACCTTGTTTGCGTTTTTTTGAAGAAGAAGTGAACCTGATCGTTGGAATGTAACGCGCACATTTGTCCGGGGTGATTTTACATTTAAGTACGATTTAAAGCAAAGCATTAATTACCAATGCATTACCAATGCACTTATCATTATTGCACCCAAAACAAGATATGTCTACCATAGACAAGAAAAATGGAGCTTTTCTTCTTATTAGACAGAATCTTTCTATAAAACATTAGGACTGACATGTTAAGATATATTACAGAAAAATTGTTACACAAACACAGTGTTAATTGTTTAAGTACAGAGGTGAATTACGTACGAAATTTGTTTAACTGTGCAGTTCAAATCACTGCTGGTTATTGCGTTCCGCGATAATTGCCCAACCATCAGATTGTGATAGGAGATTATGGTCCTCTGATTAAGCTAAGATGTTTAGGAATTAGCGAGAACACAAAAATGTGAACCTGCTGTTTCCTTTTTGAATAAAAGTAAAATAAACGACTGAATTCATCTCCAGAAGGTATTTGCTATATACCTCATATATCATAAAACAATTGGTTGTTAGACTTGCAGGACAGTCGATACAGTGTATTTTAAACAACCATGATATGTATTTCTTTTACTGACTTTGTTTTAATTTTGTTATATATGGTTTTATGATTATCGTCTGTTATGTTAGTCATTGACATATTCATCTTAATCAGAAAAAAACGACTTACGTGTGGAATTAAAACAAAAATATATAACAATTTAGAGATCTAAATGATTGCACCTACTATGGTAATCTTACGTCAGGCAATAATACACAATGTTTCGTTCTATGTAAATCGTAGTTCATTTCAATATATTTGTTATAAATACATAAAACATATTAGTTCTAGTTAGATCAGGTCGCCAGAGGTGATGGACGGTATTAGATACCAGATCCTTTAATGCTGTAACAGTTTAGAAAGTTCCGTGATCTCTCTGGATGAAACATTAATAGCTTTCACTGGGATGTGCCTTGCACGACAGGAAGAGCATTTTATTCCGACAAAATGATTCTGTCTCTATAAAGCATTTCTATCTTCTTATATGTACTGGGTCATTGTCCTTTCAAACCTAACAGGATACTTTCAAACTGGCATGCATGAGCTTGTAATGATATTGAATTATATAGTCTCAAATGCTTATCAGAAGACATTTCGGGTGACAACAATCTCAAACGAACCCGCTAAATGCTATGTATTCTGTCATAGTCCGAGTAAATCGGAAAATTCTGGAAGTATAGGTGATTTGGTATGATAGTTATTATAAAGAATTTGAAGAAAATAATCGGACAACACATTCACTGATTGTGTTAGTGGTGGTGTTAAACACATGTTTAACACTGGCCTTTTTATCCAATGTCAACAGTTCCGCCTGATCACTGGAACAAAACTGTATAGTATGTAAATGATAGACAATAATGCTAAAATAGAATACTATGCTTATATTTATCATCTTATTAACCGAAACATACCAAGTCTCATTAAACCGTGATACCTTCCAGTATCAAACTTTTTTTTTCAGGAATGTTAATTCATAGACGAGTATCGTTATTGTACATGGGACTCTAATTATAACGTAAAAACTGCATATCAAGTTAAGTTAGTTAATTAGCGTATTAATACCTGTCAATGTTAATTTTATTCCTCTCGATGTCCACGTAATTGTAGTAAGAATTTGTATGTAAATTCAGAACTATTGTCAAAATGGTATGATACAAGCATATGTAGCATATTCTGAAATGTCTCTCTCGAGTATTTATATCCAATGTAAAACATATATACCTTTGAAGAACATGTACACTTTGGCAGACTGATACCCCTAGTTCCACAACATAAAAATGTTGTTTACCCATACTTGTCTGATATGTGTCATATGTGGAAGAAGTGATGGTACACATTAACGATGAGAGACATGTAATGATTCCCCTGTTCTCTAAGATAATGTGAAGAACAGATACTGACAGTAATTATTGTGTCTAAACGGTGTTTTCGTGTCTGGAAAATATAAAAATGTCAACAATGAACTGAATAACCATAGTTTTCAACAAACCGAATCAAAGCACATCGAAATAATATTGCGTTTCTGTCGACTGTTATTCGTGCGTTGAATAGTTGTCAGACGATAAGTGTATTCATTGCCCATGATGTATGTGTTCATGTTAACTGAACGTTTTACAATTATCGTAGCTGATGTCTTTTCCCTCTAGCTTGGCGTTGGTTTATGATTTGGCATTTAAGAAGTAAGCCAATATACTATCAATAGTAGGTATTGTTGACTTCTGGAAATGTCCAGCTAGTTTCTTTTTCATTATCCAGTTTTTTTTTTTTTAAATTGGTAAAACAATAATAGTTTTCCTGAAATTAATTGGCTAAATGAAACTCTTATCTAGAGTCCTTGTAAGTTTTCTATATTTGTCTGTTAATTTGTTCATAGTATTTGGACTACGTTTCACAACATCGTTTTTACTAGTGCGAGAACACATATCAATTAAACTATGTACACACAAAATCGATTCATATTTTATTTTATTTTAACAATTTCGGATAAAAATGACAGAACCAAAAATTGACCAGTTTTGAACCATTGGCAAAAGTCCATCGTCATATTAACCATTTTCATTCTTTTATTTTTATAATGATTCTATTTCCATGGAAAATAGTTGTTTGTTTCAGTTAAAGCTAGCAATTAATTTCACAAAGTGAGAACCAAAATTTAAATTTCACGAATGGCTTTGCTACGAGTGGAATATTTACTTGGTGTGGATTGTTTTGCAAGCCTACTCTAAAACAAGCATTGTTCTATCTATTTGATGCTTGTCATTTATTCAAATTATTTTTTAAAATGGCATTTGTTATTTTCCATTTATTTAAACATTGCATATCTATTTATACAAGTTTTGTGCAAAATCTAAGTCAAAACTAATTGCATGTCTATTTATACAAGTTTTTGTGCAGAATCTAAGTCATATCTTATATTTTTCAGGAAAACCGAAGATGCAATATTTTATACCAGAGGACCATTTGGTTATATTTGAAAATAACACCGTCAACAAACATATCATAATTGTCGTATATGAACTAACTGCCATCGAGTGTTATAATGATCACTTGACATATATTGAAATTGCAATGGTTTTTCTATCTGTTTACAGTTACCTCATATAGGTAATAGTTTACCAAATAAACATTTTCATCTTGTCTGTCTTTCGGAGGTATTGTCATAGCTTAAGTCTCGTTGTCGTCTTCGATATCTTAGTGCGAACACTTTAAATTTAACCGAAACTCAAACCCGTCCAAATGTTCAAATGAAACTTGTTACACATGTTTCCAGCACAAGTACGTACATGTATATCAAGACCCAACTAAACTATTTAATAATTTACAAACAAATATAAGACCATCGGATGATGAATGTACAGCACGTGCCATCTCGTTGATCTAGTTCATGCGAAGCATCAATGTAATTATTGGTTGTAGAAATATTTTCAGGAAAAATTAATTGACACACCGTAATATTTACTCAGAAACTGGGTCAAACAACAAAGTCTCGTAATACAAACATCAAGATAACAACAAAAGATGACGAAACGATTGGTTTGTTCGTAGAAAATAAATAAGCGTCCTAAAATTACATCCTTTCATTGCAATCCATATCGTAATTAGATTGTTTTACCAATTTATAAACTAATATTTTCCTGACGTCCCTATCTTTTGTGCATCAATCATATATGAAAATGGAAACTATTACAAGTGAACATTATTTTGGAAAGACGAAATCTGGTTAAAACGCAATTGAGTGACTGCAGGGAATGGACTACGATCTATGACATACATTTATGAACAAACCACGCAAGTCAATGAAAATTAAAGACTGACACTGTACCATAAATTTTTTACAAGAAATGGGAATTATTTTCAAAAGCTGTCATAATTTATTGCGACATTTCAACAGCGGATCGCGATATGCCGTGTTCAAGTGTTTTATGGCTTTGCGCATGGAATGCGGGTTTATAATGGTCCAGGATGAAGTCCCTGTGTAATATGAGAGCCATAATTTGTTGTTGGCGGTAGCGTTATCACACCTTGCTATGAGATACTGAATCAATATGGGATTATTGATGCACAGTCATGCTGATGTCGTCTCTTTTTCCCAGCAGGACTGTGCGAATTCATTCCGGTGTAGGCAGAAATTGTGAAAAACATTAAATACTCATGATATTAAAGTATTTGACTGGCTGTATACCTGGGTGATTTTTAAAAGGTGTGGATAAGATTGTATATAAGTCAAAGATTTAAAAATGAGCATGATGCGAAATGTAGTGTACTCGCTCCATTAAATCAATACCTTAATCCAAAACATCTCTTCCAAATAATTGAATAATTGTGAGTATTTTCCTCGTGTCTGCATCGTGAATTGCGGTATCCATTGTCTGGCAGGGTTAATGGCGACGTTCTATTTCCTTTATTAAAGCGCAAAGTCAGGAACATCCCACATTTGTTTTGGTAATAGGACAGCAAACAAATCTGAATATGGTATGGCTTGTGATAAATGGAATTTATAGCAAGAATTTTATTTTTGTGTGTGCAGAAAATGAACGTTTTTTGATAAACCACATCAAATTGAATATGGCTTCCAATTTCTTTCGAAAAATAGCAAATATTTGGAGGAAACATTGTGTTGTCAGGAAGAGTGTTGAGTACAGGTTATGCATATTACTAATTTTTCACAATGCCTACTATCTATATTTTTCTGATGTCATAACAAACTCATTCAAATATAAGACGTCACAAGATAGCAATATATAAGAACTGAAGAGGGACATCAGACCATACACAACAGGGCTTTGGGTTCGTTGCCCTACTAGATGGACAGTACGCGCAGCCGGTCTGAACTTTGTCTGAACTGCTACAACTTAATGAATGTAATGCGCTTAACCATACGGATTTACACAAAACTTAACCCCACTATTTGATATTTTTATTTATACATATAGAAATTATATTATATTTTGTATTTTCCTGCTATCATCGCTCACTGCATATGTATACTTAAAATGAGCTCTGCTTTTTGTGTAGCGCTGAAGAAATGTACAAATTGTATCCCTTTCTATGACAATCATTTAGAAAACACATTTGCTCGCACCATTTGTGTCGCAAAAGCTAAAGAATATTTCTCATTGGGTTTTAGAAACGTTTTCTTTATCTGTATGTGGCCATCATGCGCATAAGCCTTATGTCCCGCTGAAAATATCCGAAATACCAATCAAAATTATGTTTACATATGACGTCGAACACACATAGTGTGTATCGATTTTATAACTACACCATGTTTGAAATATACTATTTTTGTAGTTATTTAAGACCCGGTTTTTTCGCATGAACTGCGACTTAATTCCGCCAATATAGAACAATTTCCAACTATATATACCACTTAAAGTACTTTCTGGCAATACTATTTAACCTTATCGTCAAGAAGACATAACGACGACAAATTGCATAAGTTGTCATACTGATTTCCGTACATTTGCAAACTTATTTGTTCCCATTAATAAGAATGACTTGACTGACAAGTGGGTCATTTGTTGACGTAGGGACGATACATAACTGCGGTTTGACACTTGAAATTATCCTCCTGCTCTCTTAGATAAGTGAAGAGCAGATACTGACAGACATTATTGTTTTTAGCGGGTGTTATTCGTGCCTTCAATATCAGCATGTCAAAATATTTGCCTCCTAAGTGAATAACCACATCTTCCAACAAACCAAATCAAAGCGCTTCGAAAACAGAAAAAGAGTAGAAAATAGAAAAGTATTTTATTGCGTAATATTGAATTTTTTCGTTTACCAAATAGATTCCTGTAATTTTATTGTTTACCGATTAAACAATGGTGAATAAACCTGTACACGTTACCCTCGTAGCAACAGTATTGTCTATCATTGGTTGGTGATTTGGATTTAGATCAATAAGTTGTAAATCTATTAAAGTAGGTTTTTACTTCTGGATATGGCCAAGAAGTATCTGCTGACGCATGTTTTTTATGTATGTGTTATCTGGAAAACATTCCATTAACTCGTTGTTCATTCACTCCTATGCATACACAGATTAACACATCAGATGCATTCATATATTACAAACAGCATTGCAATGAAAACTACATGGATAATGCAGGCATTTACACCTTAACTGTAGTCTAAACGTCTTAATGAATGGCACAAAGATCAAAGGCCGAAGCTAAACAGATGCCTGAATAGAAGGTTTTGCTAAACTCGAAACGGTTTTCGTCATCTTATCATCACATTTATCACTGCCATGAACTTATATCAATATACAATATGTTTATACTTTGCACTTATAAAGTCTGATTATAATTTATACAAAGGACAAGTTGGGAAGTTGCGAACGACAATCCCTATGATCGGCGTGTTTGACAATAATTGTCATAAAAATACTATAGTTGCACGACCTTTATCACTGTATTGGTCTGACTAGACATACGCCTGCAGTTACTTCAAGATAGAAGAGTAATACAGTTCTATATAAAAGCACTGATAGTTTCGTTTATTGCCATATTAAGCCAAACTAGACATGTTAACGACCGTTCATCGTCGGCTACGCTTCCGCTAGAACAATGTTAATGATGATGTTGTAGATGGGTGCGGACAGCATGCCGTCTTTCATACAATACTCTTGCGGGTCCGTCACGTCAGTGGAGTTTCAGAACACTGAACCGTTTTGTAAACACTGTTGAATACGTGAGTTTTGAATGCCTGTTGACTCCATATTATTTTGAAATCACCTGGAAGTGTTTTATATGTAAAACTATCATACTATCAAGTTCATGTCGCTTTTTTTATAAGGTGTTTATATGGCCTTAAAAGACTGTCCGATGTCCGATTTGATTTCAAATAAAGATAAAATAAAATATCCTTCTTGTCATGTACTTTTGAATGTTGTATGCGTTGTATGTTAGAAGTAATCAGCTAATATTTACACCCCAACTTCCATTACTTAAATGAACTGCCTTTCGGCAATTGCGTTCATCAATCAAAGAACGCAACATTTTCGGATATGTTCGGATCGTAAATAATTGCATAACAATATACATGAAAACTATTGATCTTGTTATTGTTTGTATTGTGTCAGCAGGTCCCGTAAAATGTAAATAAACATTTTAAGTGTTAATTTATTATATTTTAAATGAATTGTTGTCATAAGTGTTCCAATTTTACGTTTTAAAGTGATTTCAAGTGGTTGATCTTTTCCCTCGTTATTGTGACGTCATTTGAAAAAATGTTTACGGTGACAGTCGGGTCGTTCTATTTACAGAATGGGTAAGAACGGATTACTGAAAGGTTTTCTTAAATGATGTATTTTTTTTAACAATTCTTGATTGAAATAATGAACTTTTGGTGTAAATATAAGGAATGAATTGCGGGGTTGATGTCATTATCGGGGATATGAACGCAATTGGGCTGGTCAAAGTACGCGTGAAGTCCTTCGGACTCCACACACATTGACCAGCCCACTTGCGTTCATACCCCGATAATGACATCCACCCCGCAATTCATTCCTTAAATAATTCCCTTTTAAATTAAACGACCTTTGTATCTGGTCCCCAGGTATGAACATTTAACATTACAACAAATTCAGCTTTGACACAAAGGATTCCTCACACAACGTTGTGTTTTGGGACCCGGATCAGCGGCCCGAGGAGCTCTATTCGTCTAAAGCTTCTTATAGTGTAACGAAGCACATTTAAAATACAGAAACATGTATTGAATTATACATAAATACATATAACTGTCTCTTGAGGAATCAACAGTATATAGCATCAATTGTTGCACTTACATATCAAATACATCTGGCAATAAAACTATGGATGGTACATTTTCAAAAAGATGCATGAAGAAAAAAAAAATCATTCTTTAAAGATTGCTTATATATCAAAGAAAACTTATTTTGAGTACAATTATATGTGCAGCTGTTTTCCCCACGAGACATTTGTTATTAAGTCCTAAAGTCCAAACAAAAAACAATGTTGTTGCTCTTTAGTAATCACCCAATCCGTCCATTCGTCCGTCCTTTTTTAGAAACACCAAAGATATTGACTTATTACATATATTTAAAGTATCATTATGTTCTTATATGACCAGGTACAAAATTTTCGTTGTTTTACATAAAGTAAAATTGCACAGGGATTTCTTGGTGACATTTGCTCCAGAACTTTTACGAATGGCACATATTGAATCGTCATTTATCTCTCAATGTCAATAAACCAATCAGAAGAACAACCGGAAGCATGAAATATGAGATCTTTGTAGAAAATGGCTAAATCAGGTTTCTTGTACAAACAGAATAATTCAATTACTGTTATAACAAAGGGGGCTGTGATGTCAGAGAAAACTGCCAAGCAATTTAGACAGATGACTTAATGCTGTCAGAGTCAGATTCCACATTCGAAATCTCAATGAATAAATAGCAAGTACAAATGTCCAATTATAATTGCCAATGCATTATGGTTTTATGGCGAAAATTCAGGTGTTTTTATTACAAATTTGGTGGGTTATTTTGGCAACACCTATCTTCATTTCTTTTAATGAGGCGTTACAATCATGATTTCGTTTCTACTAGACTAACTGACCCGTTTCCCTCCCGACCCTACACATTTTGATTGCATGTTTTTATATGTGGATTTAATTTAGTAATTTCTAAAATAAATGAATTAATTTGAGTTTTACTTCAGATGTTAAGTTGTCTACAATGATATACCCTGATTTAGGTCATTGTGTTAAGTACAGAATCCCGGTTATGCAAAAAAAACCCAATAATAATAGTAATGCTTACTTAACTATGAAAAGTGTTTTGGAGGTTAAAGTGGAAACATTTTTGTAATTTGTTGAAATTGCTATTCTTGACAATACACAAGCGCGGGTAAAAACCATGCTTTTCTCGAGCTCCTTTGTCAACCGCCCTCACTCGCAAATAGTGTTAATCAGTTAACATATAAGTTCAATATCAACGTGCAAGTATTTCTCTGTAATTTATTTTCTATGGTTTATATAAATGCTTATGTGATGCTTTAATTAAATTGCTATGATTCTGAAACATAAACAAAGAAGGTGAAGCCTGGTAATATTTATTTGTCTTTTATATTGTTTTATTTTATTTTGTCGTAAAGAGTGTATATTTATGTGAAAATACTGCAGTGTTATAATTTTTATGTTGATTTTCAATTTTGGTTAAAAAAACAAACCCGTTTTATTTAAATTGCTTCAAAGGCGATAATATTGTTTTGTTTGAATCATTAATCTATTTTAATCTCTTTTGCAACCGGTTTTAGAATGATTGAAAGTTAAACATTGCCGAAAATAATAACTATTGCGTATTGAGTCCGTACACCATTTAAATAAAATATGTTGAAAAGCTGAGTCACTCCAACCGGTAACAAGGTTTAATTATTATTACAAAAACAATTGATTCAGTGCGAACAGGTTGCAACATAATGAGTAAATTAAACACAGTTGTTTAAATGTTATAACTGTCCGGATTCGTAATTGCTACGAGTCGTTTGATAATGCTATCAGATATCGTCCTTGTCGAAATAAATACTGTTGTAGCTAGTCCGACATCAACAATGAAAATGCAAGCAAAATAATAGCCTAGTTTATGTGTTATGCGAATTGTGCTTGTTAGTCTAACATTTGATTTGAAATTCAACAAATTCAAGTTCCGGTTTAAAAAAACAACAATATTTGTTTTTCACACAAAAGCATATTAACAGTATCAAAAGACCTGTTCGTAACGGAATTTCAACACATCTCTGATGAACTACTGACTGGGAAACATTTAACATATCCTTCTTACACCACAACATGAGGCAGAGGATCATGAGACTATGTTGAAGATTGATTGGACCTCAAAACTAATAACAACTATAATTTTTAAGTGTTTATTTATTAGCAACCCGTTCACATTATATTGTAAAACAACTTAGGTTGCTTCTTTAAAGCAGAATTGGTCAAATAAAATAGTTTAAAAATGTCAATTTTACGCTATCTCCTTTTGAAAAAAGGGAATACGCTATACACATACAATACGAACGCAAGTATGTATGGTCGATTTATGAAGGTCGAAAGTCATATAATGCTGTGTAATATTTACAATATGTGTATCATTACGTCATTTATGTTTGTTTTTGGTTTAATTTGCTAAGTATTTATCAAACATGTTTTCGTTTTGTTTCGATCCTTTATTATATATGTCTGCATAAGAACCAAATATTAATTCAACTTTACCAGGTGCATTGGTTATAAAGATTCGGTTTAATACAAATGTTATCATTTATTCTTTTGGGGGATTATTTTCAATACTTTGTCATTCTCTTCACTTCACACTGTACCAAGAAGAGGCAGCCTGGTATTAATTATTTGGTGAAAAGCTTGTATATTGATTTGGATTGTTTTGTCGTTAAGAATGCATTTCGATGTAGAACTACTGTAGGATTATAATATTAATGTTGTTTGTCAATTTTGGTTAATATAAATAAACGTTTAATTTCAAAATTTTTTGTTTGATTCATTTATGTATTGTGATTCCTTTATCAAGCGTCTTAAGAATGATTGAAAATTAAACATTGCTGAAAATAATAATTATTACTTATTGAGTTCGTACACCATTAAAAAAGATTTTCATCTGAGTTATCCAAGCCCGTAACATATTTCAGCTCTAACAGAATGCAACATCATTCATAGACCAAACACAAATGTGAGAAGGGTTACACTGTTCGAAATCTAACTTGCTACGAGTCGTTGGGTACTGCCATCAGATGTCGTTCCTCGAAATAATTACTGTTTTAGGGGATTTTTGAAAATACTTTGTCATTCTCTTCATTTCGCTTTGTTGGAAAAACCTAAATTTCGAATGTTACAATTATATTGCATTTTATCTGTAATGATAAAACAAGGTTACGTTATATACCAATGGCTATGGAATATCAAAGTCCATGAATGATCCATCATATACCACGTACATACTTTCAGACACATTAAAAGCATCACAGTTGGCCATGTAGAGTTTCCCTCGCAGCAATTGCAAGAGAGGTAAGCAATATAACAGTTGGCTTCACATAATTGGAATGACACTAAAATTGTAACAATTTGTGTGTTTTTTTTCAAATTTATACTTTTGATCACATTTATCGGAATTTAACTGAACTCTTAGTTACTGAAGCTAATTTACCAAACGACCAAAAACATTAATAAGCAAAAAATGCATAATCACATTCATCCTCACTGCAATTATTTATAGAATAATACATGGTTGACCATGGCTAAAGCCCTCGGGCAATTATTCCTGACACTGGGTCAATAATCAACCAAAAGCCATGGTCAACCATGTATTATCCTGTATAATACATCTGTTTTGTCATTTGTCAATGATTTAAAATGGATTTATAAACAAGATTTTGTGTAATAATGAAAGATATGTCATATAATTTTATTGCTCTTAAATGCGTTAAATATAACATCATAAAATATATTGTCTTTGTTGGAGAAATACATCTTTGACAATACTATTCCGTTGTCGTATGGTATCGTATTAGATCTTTTTTCAAAATAATTTTCGTTATGGGCCAATGCGCTGGGGGATTATAAAATCATATTTTTTGTCGCTTACTGCTTCATGGAACTCTTTGATTGCAGTTGTTTATTAACAAAAGCATGTCTCAAAAAGTTACTTTTTACATTATTTCAGAACTGACATGCTAGGCTGTTGCGCTTGACCTTATATAAAAATCCGTGTATTTCTGAAACACTTCTAACGCAGACAGAACTTCATTCAGGTAATAGACGTATCTTTTAATTGTTTTCTTTTTCTTGGAGGCTGTGTAAATGACCGTTACAAAGGTCATGTCACCTTACATAAGAGACAAGTTGTATCGCCACAGTTGACGTTTTTTTCTGCGTGAAAGGACTATTTTTGAAAAACAAAGTGGAATCAAATGGGTTTATATTCCATCCATTTTCTGGTATTCTTATCTCGTTGAAATGCCAGTTGCGGAATACGCTAATGGCTGTAAATACTTGTTTTAGAAAAGTGAACAACTATTAAAACAGTTGTCAAAGGAAGTCAACATAGTGTTTCATTATACTTCTATGTAAAAATACAAATGGTAGTATGAAAAGGCTGAACTCAATTATGACGAATTCATTGTTGGATCTAAAAAAACTTAACATTTTTGTCGATCATGACATATTTTTTTACCATTATGTTATTATTGAACAATGTGCTTTTGGCCTTCTTAATAATCAAAATACTATTTTTATTGACATTAAAAATGGCAGAACATTTCTATAAAACCGTGTTTTGAATTACCACCATACTGGTTGTTTAAACCAGTGTATTTGTACCCAATGTCTTACCTGTCCCAGCATCCATCAATAATAGCAAACTTAAACAGAAGATCGTTATCGGAGTCAGGATCAGCTACAAGATAATGTAATATGAGGTGAAACACATCATCTGCAAATGAATGAATAAAGCAATCTCATCCCATGTACGATGCAATTGTTGTTCAGTCAACACTGCTTGTATAAGTACACAAAAAGACGGTTAAAACAAGTAATTCAATACAGAACATGCTTTCATAGTGAGGTTACCTGGTACTCGTACGCAATTTTGTCGGTGTTGGTGATCGCGCAAACCTTGAGGCTGTGTTGGCGGCTCTCCGGGGAAAATTGAACGGTAATGTGTATCTGGTAAGTATATTAAAATATATGTATTGATAGGTGTATTGATATCGGATGGGGCACCGCGGCTCTTTGTCACCTTCTTGTAAAGAAACACCATTTTAAAGAAGTGTAGCTTTTGCTCCAGAAAACCTGATTGAAAAGTGATAAGGTATGTTAAATTACATCAAAATCAGTCCCTGGAAAGAGTTGATAGGGTACGCGGGTACGCTATAGAAATGACGGATAAAATTACTGGTTATAAAAAAGTAGAAATAACATTTGAAATGGCTTTTGTATATTAGGGAAATTTGATCTGATGACACAAGCAATACCGTCGGTTGCCCTTATTTTAGTTAATATACAAAGCATTCGTGTAATCGTATTGAAGTGAAAAAGTTTCCGATGCAGTGATTATTTTAGACATGGGAAGAGCAGTGACATAATTTACTGAATGGCCCTCGTCAGATGGCTTCAACTATATTTTTGTGTAACCATTCTGGTATCAAAAAGAAATGTTCGAAGTCTGAGTTAAGACGTTAATTATTAGTGCTGTAAAGATCAAAGTCCGAAATTTAATATTCCAAACCAAAAACAGTATACACAATCAGTTAATTTTTTTTTATTGAAGATTGCTGAGGGTGAACTGCGGAAACTTTTTATACAGCTGGTAAGAGCTGCACTCTCACAGAATTAAGTGTTGACATCTTTTATTTTATATTTGCTCTTGGAATGAGCCAGTTTTTGCGTAAAAATCTGCAAATTCGTGATTTAAGACTGCTGACAAAAGATCAGATCGCAGATTTGAACATGTCCGGTCGGAAATGAGTGTGTTATGGCTTTAAGCAATGATAACGGTTTAAGAAAATGCATAAAACATCAATATTTGAACTTAAATATGAAAATCTGCGCTTTGATTTTTTGACAACAGCTTTATCTCACTGATTTCCATGCATTTTCGCATAGATTGGCCCATTCCAAGACAAAAAATAAATAGTTGTCAAAATGTTCAATCTGTGATAGTACAGCTTTAATTTGTTGGTTTTGCCAAAGTAAGCCAAAGCGTTGACTCGCCAATATTTTCCAATAAATATTATATACGAACCAAGTCATTTAACTATGCAAACAAGCCAAGGTTATATGCAATTGGCTGCAGTTGATTTTAACAATTCACTTTACAGTTACTTCAATAATGTAACGGAAATAATCTATTACAACTAATGAAATAAATAGAAAAGCTACGCAAAGTATCTGTCCTGTTGTTCTTTTCAAAAGTGAGATTAATGTTTTTTGGCCGCAGCATCTACTGATTCAAGATAATATACTGTGTTGGTCAGACATAGTACATATTTCTTATACGTCCCTACTTAACAGACACGCCTAATAAATATTTCTTTATAGATATATACTGAAAGAACTGACGGCCGTGGTTCACCATCGGTAATTATCAGTAAGTTTTATGTTGTGGCAATCGAAATTCCGTGATTGCTCTGAATAAACAGTAACAGTTTTCCCTTGGGTGCTCCTTGCACGAAAGGAAGACTATCTTTCGGCAATAAATCAGCAGTCTGGTTTATTTCAGATTTACGACATCTGCGCTAATGTGTAAATAATGGAAAAGTATTACGAGAATGCGGTATCGCTGTGATTGTCTTAGTGTATTTTAACGTTATTTCTCAGATTAATGTGTTAACAAAAGGATCCCTTACGTGAATTATGCCTTGCGCCGTTTTAAGTAGCTCAGTTTCAGGCCTTCTGATATTGAAGAAGTTGTTATTATTTTTTACTTTCTCTACAAGCATATTTGCAAGTCCTGAAAAATCGAAGACGTATTGGCTGAATGCATCTTTTATAACTTAAACTGTACACTATATAGCTACATGATTTAAGACGAGTAACAAACTAATGAACTCTTTGACGTGTCTTGATCTGAGGGTTATGAGTTGAACGCAACTGGTAAAGCATTTTGAACTGGTGGATAATTGATACACTTATTTAAACTAGTGTATATCTACTGGCTCAGAACACGATTATAGAGTAGTTTTAGGCCAAGAAATAGGACAACGGTTAATGAGATGGAGACTACAGACAAATGCGGTCACAATGGTTCCCCGTGACATGTTAACGGTAACTCAGTTTGTAATGATGTTCTACAATATTAAAAGCTGTGTTGTATTATTATCAGCATGGTTGGAATTAACATTAAAACGTTGTAGTGATACGTATAAATACGTCTGAACTTGGCATTTGAGGAAAGAGCACAAATGGCATATTATCATGTTGAGAGTGATTGGAGTCATGTCAATATAAACAGCGTTGTGGCTAAGACATGTGTTATTGCAATAAATTCCGAATCTGCAATACAGCGGTTAAGAATGTTTTATGTATATGAAAGGGTAAAAATAATATTTACTATTGCCTAGATTTTACATGGAACAGCTCACGAGTGCCGTTTAACAAATATTTATTCTGTATGGGTTGTTTTTCTCAACATTAGTATACGGTTACTAGTACAAAGCAGCGAAATATGTTCTTCGCTGTCATTTATTTGCTATTTTAGAAATGTATTTTGTTGTTCCTTAGCATGGTCTAGAAATTGCTATGCAGTTTATACTTCATTTTTCATTGTCGTTTTGTCATAAAGAACAGACCAATAATTGCAACTGAATCTCAACACTATATCTTCTGCAATTGATACACTGCTGTGAAACATGCTCTTGTTAACAACCTTTTAATATGTCAAAGTTGACGCTTTTAAAAACAATAAGTTTAAGATTTGTATTTTGTTGTAGTAATTATTTATTACATGAATCAGTTTGTAGTTTTAGTATTGTGCCACTCAATTGACTGATTCTGCAGTTTTTAATTGGTATACAGTTGTATTTACACATTTTATGAGGAGCTAGTATAACTTACGCATAAAGCAAAACAGGTTTGCTTTAACACCAAATGCTAAAGAGCAGTTATTGTACAGTAAGTTTGGTATCATCGTTGTCAATATGAAACCAAACAAAAACACCTGACTATATTTCACAAAAATGCATTTAAATAAGTTAATATATTATTTGGTACACTTATACTCTGCGCAATGATACAATTGCAGTTGATATTAGCTTTCGTGTTTTGGTCGGCATTCACACAACACATATGATCAATGAATGAATACCAAGGTGTATTTAAAAATAAAAAACCCCAATCAAATCCCAATGATTGTAATGTTCCATTGGATAATTGGGTTCGAAAAACAATTGACACGTTTAGCGGCTGGTTTGAGACTCGTCCCTACGATTCGATTTGTCGTTTGTTGATTTGTCGTCTAAGCTATTCTGGTTTACACAAATCACTGTAGAAATTACCTTTAATTTTTTTTATTTTTAAAATCAGAAGCAAATTATGAATCCCTGCTGCCTTTCAGATACATTTAATTCGTCGTTGACCTACAATATAGCAGAAGGAAGCCTCTGATTGGCTAACGGAAAGGCCACCAGAAGATGTTTTCTTCCTTAAAAAGAGTTGTTATATTTTAAAGTTTGGCTTATAATGGCCTAATACGAAATAACCAGTATTTTATATAAAGCTGTTTAACTCATGTTTCATGAAATAAGTGCAGGCGCATGTCTAGTCATATCAAAAACAATGATTGAAGTCGTGCCAATATAGTCGCGTTATGGCATTTATTGAATAACGCTCCGATCATTGCATTGTTGTTCACAACTACATTTTATCTGTCTTCCAGATAGGATCACGAGGTTTCAAATGATATCTTACTTTTTCGTTTTTGCATGGACAGAACCTCCATTGCCATTTCTGGTAGAAAACTGTTACAATGGTTAGTTTAGCGGTTTAATGATCGAAATAAAATCACCAACAAATGACCGACAACACTAGGGTGACAACTGTTACATGTACAGTTTAATCGACATAATTTAGTCGGCTATCAATAAAATATAGGAAACACCTAGAAACATTCGTCATAACGCAATTGCATACTTTCTTCGATGTGCTTTGATTGTGTTTGTTGGAAGCCACTTAGGAGGCATACATGTTGGCATGTTAATATTCCAGGCACGAATAACAGCCATTAGAAACAACAATGCCTGTCAGTCTCTGTTATTCACTTTATTTTAGAGAACATGAGAATAATAACGAGTCTCAAACGGCAAATATGCGTCGTCCCTACGTCAACATATTACACACATGTCAGTCCAGCCGTTATTATTTATGGCAACGAATAAATTCGCGAATTAAGGATATAACAATAAGACAACAAATGCAATTTTTCGACTGTATGTTTTTTTGACGTTGGAAAGTAAACACAATTAGCTTACAAACGATCTCTAGAAAAAGTACTTAGAGTTTAAGATGTAGTTGAATAAGCTTATATACAAGAGGAATAAAGAAACAGTTAATGGAGAAATACCCCATTGAAAAGATAGTTTTGTACTAAAAAGCTACACATGTTAATAAGAAGAATCCCTCTGCATGCAGTTGAAAACATTTTACTGCAGTGCGGATGAATGTGATAATTCATGTATTGCTCGTTTATGATTTTATTCGTTTGGTGAATTAGCTGTAGTACCTAATGGTTGTTCAATTAAAGCGCGATAAATGTAATAAAACGTATACATTTGGATAAAAAACACTGACTGAAATAGTTTTAATGGCGTTCCAACTATGTGTAGCCAACTGTAATATTGCTTACCTCTCTTGTAATGGCTGAGAGGGAAACTCTACATTGCCAACTGTGATATTTTTGATGTGTCTGAAAGTATTTACATGTTTTAAGTACGATCATTCTTTGGTTGATATTCCATAGGAATATAACGTAACCTTGACTCATCATCACAGATAAAATGCAATATAATTGTAACATTCGAAGTTTACTCTTTTCTAACAAAATTGAAATGAAGCGAATGACAAAGAATTGTTATAAATCCCCCCAAACAGTATTTATTTCGACAGAGACAATATCTGATGGTTGTATCAAACGACTGGTATGAATTACGAATCCGGACAGTTATAATCGTTTCTACAACTATGTTTAGTATTCTAATGTTGTTGCAACCTGTTACCGCTGAAATGAGCAATGTTGCTATTGTTATAATCAAACAATGTTACCGGCAAGGATGAAACAGCTGTTCAACATAAATATATTTTTAAATGGTGTAAGGACTCAATAAGCAATAGTGATTATTTTCGGCAATGTTTAATTTTCAATCATTCTAAAGCAGCTTGCCAAAGGAATCAAAATACATTTATTTGATGATTGAATCAAAACTATATTATCGCTTTTAAAGCTATTTTAAATGGAACGTTTTATATTAACCAAAATGAACAAACATCATAAATTCAATAATCCTACAGTATTTCCACATCAATATGCATTCTTTAAGACAAAACAATCCAACACAATACAAAACCTTATCACCAAATAATTATTACCAGGCTGCACCTTCTGGGCATATGTTTCGGAATCGGGTTATTCTGATTAAAGCATCACCGCATTCATATAAACCCTAGAAAGTAAATTTCACATAAGTATTTGCACGTTTGATATTGAACCTATATATTAACTGATGAACAAGCATCAACCCATTCATATGAACCCAAGACGAGCAATTTCAACTCTAATTCTAAATGTCGTCAGGCCAAAAGAAAAAAACAATGGTTTCAAAACTTTTCATAGTTTACTAGGTATAACGACTATTTATATTTTTTGGAGAAGCGGGAGTCTGTACTAAACACAAGGACTTAAATCAGAGTATATCCTTTTAGATAATTTTACATATAAAGTCAAATTGTAACAAGATCACTCAAATTAGAGTAATTTATTTAAGATTTTTTTAAAACAGATCCATATATAAAACAAAACGAAATCAAAAAGTGAGGTCGGGAGGGCAAATGGTCAGTTGGGTAAATATATACAAACAAATATTGTTTACACGTCAGTTAAGAAGTACTCTTACTCCCAATTAATATTTACCACAATTAATACGATTGTTTAAATATACCGTGAATGATAAATAAATATCAAAATCAATGTTTCTTATGAAGGATACCGAGTTTAATTTAAAAAGGGTGCATCAAAAGAGGTACTTTTACACATATGATACGATAGTATATCGCACTTAATAATTTAGCATTCACCAATCGTTTATTATTTGTGTGTTTTAAACAAGTAAATACACGGTTACAATATTGTTGTCATTTATTAATATTTTCCATTAATGCATTATTTAGTACGTAGTTAAAAATTTATCACTCAAAAGTTATGTTTGTTATACATGTGTATGCATTGATTTTGAATAAGAGTTTCACTTTGAAAGAAATGCAGATAGGTGTTGTACACCAACTTGTGATAAAAAACGGCTGAATTATGCCGTAAAACCATAGGCATTGTCAATTATAATTTGACATTTGTGCCTGCTATCTATTCATTAGAATTTTCAATAGAAAATCTGCCTCGAACAGCTTTACGTCATATATCTTAATTGCTTGGCAGTTTTCTCCGACATCACAGTCCCCTTTGTAATAACAGTAATTGAATTCTTCGGTTTGTACGAGAAACCTGATGTAGCCATATTCTTCAAAGATCTAATATTACATGCTGGGTGGTCTTCTGATTGTTCTTTTGACATTGATAGATTAATAACGATTCAATATTTGTAACAGTTCTGGAGTAAAAATCATCAAGAAATCCCTGTGTTCTTTTAACTAAAGGTAATTTATACACGGAAACACATATTTGCTTTGAAATAATTTTCAAACAACGTAAAACATGTACCTGGTCATAACAGAACATATTGATATTGTGAGCAAATGTTCAAAGGTTGAAGTTGATGTCTGATATCTTTAAAGGGACGGACGGAGGGACGGAATTTGTGATTACTATAAAGCAACAATATTTTTGTCGGGACTTAATGAGTTAGAAAATGTCTAGGGGATCGATCTTTAAAGAAGGATACTTATTTCTTCATCAATCTGTATGTAATGTACAATCCAAATAACTATTGCAAAACAGATCTACTTGATATGTAAACACAGCAATGGTTGTTTTATACTGTCGATTCCTCAAGAGACTGTTATATTTATTTATATATAATTTAGATATATGTTCCTGTCTTTTCAAACGTGTTTTGTAGAACCGTACGAAGCTTCAAACGAATAGAGCTCCTCGAGGCGCAGATCCAGGACCCATATACAACGCTGTGTAAGGATTCCGACTCACGATTAAGCTAGTTCTGTGTAACCTAATTCAGTTGTAATGTTTAATGTTGATGCCTTATGAGCATATACAAAAGTCGTTTAACTGGAAAGGGTATTGCTAGCTAATTACTCTCAATATACACAACTATCAAAAGTACATACAAACGAGGAGGTTGTAGTTTGTATTTCGGTTCATTATTTGAACTCAAATCGCACATCGGACAATCCTATGAGGCAAAATAAACTGGTTATATTTAGTTTATTAATAACATTTACGATATCAACTTTGCAGATGATAGTTTAACATGTAAAACGCATCTATAATTAAATCAAAAGAATATTGAGTCAACAGGCATTCCAAACTATTGAAAATACCATAGCGTCTACAGAACGGTTCAGTGATCTGGTTTTAAAGAATTTACTATCCTGCCGAGCCCCAAGAGTATTGTATGAAAGACGGCATGTTGTTTGAACCCTTAACAGCATTATCATTAACATTGTTCTACCGGAAGCGGAGCCGACGATGTATAGTCGCTAACTTTTCTAGTTTGGCTTATTATGGCCTTAAATGAAATAATCAGTAATTTTATATAGAAGTGAATACTCCGCTAACATGAAATAACTGCAGGCGTATGTCTAGTCAAATCAAAGGCCGTGATAAAGGTCGTGCCAATTTAGTCTCATTATAACATTTATTGACAAACGCTCCGATCATTGGATTGCCGTGCACAACTACATTTTATCTGTCTGCCGGATAGGATCACGATGTTTCAAGTGAATATCTCACTTTGTCGTTTGTACGCCATCCTTTATTCGTTTGTAGGGGTTGTTCGCATGTTTTATTTTTAATTTCTTTTGAGCACAATATCAGTTATTCAAAAGCTAGATCAATATAGGCGACCGTATTTATGTTGTTCAATGATGTGGAATGAAGGTCTTCGCTTACCTAAAGCTATTATTCAGTGTGTGTTTCTTTATTTGTATTGATGTAGGGTTTTAGCCAGAAATGAAAGAGGGCAGGGCTGGCACAGAAAGAGCTAGGTGCTTTCTAAAAAGTGATAAAAATGCGCATAATATTTGCTTAGTATTGTTATAAAACGGCCATGTACGTACCTTATCAATGTCCATTTTATAGCATGTCCATGCATACATTGTGATATCTCTACTGAATACCCTAAATTATTCACCCATGTTCTTTATCACTTAAGACACTTTTTTAACCATCTTGGGTTGTTGTCACCAGAGTTCTCGCTCGGTTAAATATTTTGGGAGAAGTGACTTCTACCTCCTGTCAAATGAGGGACAAGTGAGGATACTTTAAGGAGAAGTGATACTTATTGTAATACCTGATACAAATACTTTCTCATACCACACAACCTCGATTTAAATTCACATTTACTTTAATTGTTTTTACTAGATGTTGTGTTTTTTTGCAAAATGTGCTGGTCTAAATTCACCTATTTGCAATGTAACATAGTCCAAATTGCATCTAAAATGAACACAAAAACAAAGATATTTGAAACAATTAAGACACTACTACAGAAAGTCCTTATAAATACGCTGTTAAACATTTAAGTGAAGGGGGCGAATCTTAATTTGGTACGATCAGGATAGGGTACTTACGTCACATTCAGATTTGCTGTTATTTACTCCTCTTTTCATTAATCATTTTTAATATGCTGACATTTTAAAACCCAATAACAATTAAAATCTCTGGCCTTCGTGAAAAAAACTCACTTATACTTAATAGAACATTGAGAAATAAACTCCGAATATTGTTCTGACAAAATGGCTGTCTCGCAAATCTTCAACGTTGTGACATTGTACAGATGGGGAAAATACCGTAAGTAAACACTATATAAAGCAATAAAAGGGTTTTGAAGTGACTCAACAATTTTTTATCATGAACATACCACCTAAAAACGATCAAATATTAATTTTGTCAATAAGTCATGTATTATATTTTCTTAGCGCCATCTTGTGAATGACAATGACCGTCTGCTTTAAAAGAAACAAAGTTTCAATAGGTTTGTCTTGTTTGCACAATACAAGTATCAATTTTTTGTTTGTTTTTTGCTTTTTTATATATCAGACATAAACTAAATCCAATTTGATTTGAAAAATAAAAAGTGTATGAACAAATCAGAGCTCCGAAAATATACGGGTTTGCATATTAAATTAATTAATTCGCTTCCGGAGGAGAGTCGAAATATATCGACCGTTACTGGTAAAAAGTGTCGTCCTACGGTTTAAGGTGACTGCACTCCGTATGATGAAATAGCGAAAAACAAAAGAAAATTAAATTAACTTTTTTTTCGCATTGTTTTCGTATTTTTCCATTAGAAAAGATTACTAGGTATGTCTACCTAGTAGAATTCATTCCTTATGCGTGATCGGCCAGTGTATGTTATCAGGTATATAGCTTAAATATTTCAACCGTCTAGAGTAAGCCTTTGTAGCACAGTGGATACAACACAGCACTGCAAATTTGGCGACGCATGTTCGAACACGGTCTCCGAAACGTTTTTGTTTAGATTTTGGTATTTTTTTATAATTATGATATCAAAGAGTAAAACATTTTATTTAATAATTGTTCTGAGATTCGCTACAGAAAAAAAACACTTTGTTTTGGTGCCAATCTGGTGTATTGTCCCTTTAAAAGTAAAACTAAATGCTGTCTACCCTAGTCTCATATCTGTGTGAGTACACATGCTAAAAACAAATTATTGCTTGGACATTTGATGACTTTTATTTCTGAATAATATTGTATCTTTTAATGAATTTGCGTTTGTTGTCCTTTTCTTTAATTTGCCCACACGCTTTAAAACAATTGCATTGATATAAGTTCATGGCAGTGACACGTATGATTTGTTTCGATTTCAGTAAAATCTTTTGTTTTCATTGATTATTCAGGCATCTGATTAGCTTCGGCTTTAGATCTTGTGCCATTCCTAAAGACTACATACATTGTTTGACTCACTGTGTTATCCATACAGATTGGATTGCATTGCTGTTCAAAATAATTGGATACTTCTGGAGTACTCAGTTTATGGATATTTCTGCTGTGCTCATTTGTGTTTTTATACGTGCACAAGTACAGCGATGAAATGGAACATTTTCCATATGTCACAGACATATAAGGGAAATAATGCGAAGACAGAACCTCCATTGCCATTTCTAGTAGTAAACTGTTACAGTAACTATGGTAAGTTTAGCGGTTTTAATGATCAAAATAAAATCATAAACCAGTCAAAGACTAGACTATTGCGACAGCTGTTACCAAAAATGATTTGTATTCATAGTGATTTAATTGTTCCGACATCCTTTACTTTTTAAAGTAGGCATTTGTTACCTAAAACGTTGCGATCGACTGCTTACCTCTGAAAATAGTTGTACACTAACAAATGACTATATATTTTCACACAATTATCTAGGATGTTGCTGAAGTCAAAATTTGTATAACTCGTCCCTTAAAAAATGGGTATTAAGCTCTAAAAATATAGCAGTCGTTATTAATGACACAATTGGAATTCGAGAAAGGTGCTCATACAATCTTTACTGGGTGTGTTATGATATCAGAAACATATAGACAGTAGGCACTGTGAAACGTTAGTAATATGCATAACCTGTACTCGAAACTCTTCTTGACAAAACAATGTTCATTCCTTCGAATATTTGCTATTGTTCAACTAATTATTTAAAAGCCAGTTTCAAGTTAATGAGGTTTGTCAAGAAACATTCATTTCATGCACAATATATTTGAGTTTCCTGCTATCAAGCCAAATTATCACAAGACATAACGTGATCAGATTTGTTTGCTGGTCTATGACCAAACTTATGTTGGATGTTCCTGAATTTGAGCATTAATTTAGGAAATAGAACGTTGCCATTAACCCTGCCAGACATTGGATACCGCAATTTTCGATGCAGACACGAGGGAAATATTCACAATAATTCAATTATTTGAAAGGGATGTTTTGGAATTAATTTAATGGATCGAATGCACTACATCACACATCATGGTTGTGAAAACGAAAATTTGTCATTCCATATAATTTTTAAATCATGCTGTGAAAAAGTAACGATATCAGCGTGATTGTGCAGAAATGATTACATATTGATTCATTATCTCACAGCAAGGTGCTGTAACGCTACCACCAACAACAAATTATGGCTCTCATATTTCATAGGGACCTCATCCTTGACCATTATATACCCGCATTCCATGTGCATAGCTAGGAAACACTTGAACTCGGAATATTGCGATCCGCTGTTGAAATTTCGACATATATTTTGACAACTTTTTAAAAATAATACCCAATTGTCATTGACTTGCGTGTTTTGTTCATAAATGTATGTCGTAGTCCATTCCAAGCAGTCACTCTATAACGTTTTAAACCAGATTGCGTCTTTTCAGGTCACTTTCATTAGTTTCAATTGTTTTATATAAACAAAAGACAGGGACGTCAGGAAAATATTAGATTATAGATTGCCAAAACAATCTTATTACGATTACGGTGGCAGGATAAGATTCTAGGAAGCCTTTTTCTCCATGTACAAAACAGTGATCGTTTCCTCGTCATTTGCAGTTATCTTGAGGTTTGTTTAAAGAGATTTTGTTGATTTTGTTGTCTTACCTAATATCTGAGTAAGTATTTGGGGTGTGTCGTATCTTTCCCTATGCAGATTAAATAAAATATCAACGAAAATAGTTCTACAACGAAAAAAGTAATAATATCTTGAACTTGGTTAGGCTGACGATGTATTGCAGCAAGTTCTATTAAACTATGAATACTTAGATATAAGCCATGAACAACATAACCGTTAAATAGGATACAATACTATTAAAACTTTACTTAATTGACATCTGTAGCCTGACTTTTTTGGACAGTTGCATTGTGAGTTCAGATCTGATACTAGGTAGAGATCTGTTCCAATCCGAGGCGAAAAGCCCGACATTTATTGGCAAACGAAATCTAAGTATGTATCTTCCGCGCTTCTTGTTGATTTTAACATAACAGCTTAACATCCGGATGAGATAAGTTAAGTAAAACTGTCACATAATATAAATTAAATATTAATGTATTAAAAGGAAATGATATATAAATCGTTTTTGTGTGCACTCTGAATATTTCATACGTGTATATAAACAATGATGTAATGAAACATATTTCAAAGGTTTTGAACGTATCTTAACTAACAGACAGATTTATAAAAATTACAATGACTTATTTTTGTGATGTAGAAGAGAAATGCATGTAGCCATGAAATTCAAAGAACAAAACTAATTACAAGGACAACAAAACCTACTATGGTTAGTATATTGCCTTCTGATCCAAACCCAAATCATAAACCAACGACAAGCTATGGGTAAAATACATCAACTACGGTAATTGTGAAACTTTCAGTTTAAATGATCACATATGCCTTTGGTAATGAATACACATATCGCCTGGCAACTATTCAACGCACGAGAAACGGTAGACATAAACGCAATATTATTTTGTTCCTCGATGTGCTTTGATTCGGTTTGTTGAAAACTATGGTTAATCAGCTCATTGTTGACATGTTTATGTATTCCAGACCCGAAAATACCGATTAAAAACAATAATTACTGTCAGTATCTGTTCTTCACATTATCTTGGAGAACGGGAGACTCATTACATGTCTCAAATCGTTAATGTGTACCATCACTTCTTCCACATATGACACACATATCAGCCAAGTATGGGTAAACACCATTATTATGTTGTTGAACTATGGATATCAGTCTGTTAACATGTTCTTCGACTGTATGTTTGTGTTACATTGGAGACAAATAGAACACGCTTATGTAAGATGCATTTTGCTCTTTGCAGAAGGTCCGCGAGGAAAACATTTCAGAATATGTTTCATAATTATGTCTGAATCATACAATGTTGACAATCATTCTTCAATAGCACACAAAGTTCTTTATTTAGTAACCTGAACACCCATAGGATTGAAATGAACAATTACAAATGTAAATACGCCAATTTACTTACTAACTAAGTGATATTCACTCTTTACGTGTTTAGTATAGTGCCATGTACAATTACGATAAACGTATATAAAGTAACATTCCTGAAGAAGAAAACAAGCTTGAGTCTGGAAGTTTTCATGAATTTACGAGATTTCGCACATTTAGGCTAATAAGATAAAATGTATTAACAAATTATTCCAGCTTTTTCAGCATTTTTGTCTATAATGTGATATACTTTACATTTTTGTTCCAGTGGTTAGGCGGAGAATTACATTGTAATATAGAAGGCAATTCCTAATGCAATTTATATGTCCTGTACTAAAACTTCCACAATTAATAAAAAAAAACAAGGAGCAACGTTAAAATTTCTATGTGAATAACACCACATTTAACCACAACCAGTAAACGAGTGGTCCGGCTATTTCCTTTACACCCTGATCATCATAATAACTATCATACCAATCAAACCTACTTCAAGGCGGTTCCGTGTTGCCTGTTACTATGACAAATATACATTACATTAATTTGGTTCGTTTTTGATGCCAACCATTGTTCTCACCCGAATTGTCGTCTTAGCAGCTGTGAAAATATATGATTCAATATAATTACAATCACATGCATGTCAGTTTGAATGGAAACTATCCGATTTGGAAGAGAATAAAAAGCAGTGCATGTAAGTCAATGTAAATGCTTTCAAAGAGAGTACGAGGTGAACGGATTGCAATAACACACGTTTCGTGCTCGATTTTACGACATTGCTTAAAAGAGATACACTTGTTAATATGTTGAAATAAAATGTTTTTCCTGTCGTGCAAGGTCCCTCCCAGTAAAATCTGTTCATGTTTCACCCAGAGCGATCACGGAACTTTCTGAATTGTTACAACATAAAACGATCCAGTATCTATCTACGCCCATCACCCATCACCCCGTGATTTTACAAGTGATAATATGTGTAATGTTTTTCTAGAATAAGAATAGATTTCAGCAAAGTGTTAATAAAACGTGTAATTAAAATAAACACATATAGTTTCATAAATGTATATCCGCTTTGTATGTAGTGTAAGGAAGCCCATAGAGCCGATATGATTACGGCCGAAAATCATAGCATCTTTGACAGGGGAAGCAATTTAAAGGTTTGTTTAAAGTTGGATGAATATACACAAATATTCGAAATAAAACGATGCTCACCGATTATAAGAGATTTTTTAATGTTTTCTGTACTCTTTTCTACACCAATCGTTAATGTGTAAAAGCAAACTAACATTGTTTGAATCTAAACAAGATCAGGTAACAACCCGTACGAAATTTTTCGCCCGGAATTGACACGTAATTTAACTAAAAGTTCCGGGCGGAGATATTTTCCACGCGTAGTTTGAATAATATAATGTTTAGTGTTAGAGGCGGAACCCGGCCGGATCCCGGGTTTTTGGGGCGAAATATGTAAATGAGGTGGGACGGAATTCAATTTCCGGGCGGAATTTCAGGTTACGGGCGGATTTTCAGATTTAGTTTGATTTTTTGTTACGGGCGGAATTTCAGATTACGGGCGGAAATTCAGAATGAGACGTAATTTCGGTTCTGGGCGGAATTTTAGATTACGTGTGGAATTTCAGATTCAGACGGAATTTCAGTTCCTTCAGTGCAGAATTTTACGGGATGATATTCATACGTATGTCACATGGAGTTTAATTATTTTTTATTTTATATGCGCAATAATTTACATGCGAAAACTATGATTAATTAACGGACTGAAAAACAATGTGAATAACCATACTAAAGCTTACTCAATTTATTCTGCAATTCAAATATAAATACGCAGAATAATAAAAGTTAAATTATCATATTGGCTATAAAATATAATTCAAGTCACTCTTACACTTTACAGTAGAATGAGTACTTCCTTATTGTTCAGTCATCTAGTATTTGTCAACTGTTAACGCGCATACGTGTTCCTCTTGTGGTGGCCAGATTTAAATCTTCTTCAGGGAACGTCATGGCAGCATTTTCCGTCATATCACATACTCTGAAAATAAGACATAATATATTTTTATTAAACCGAAAGTATAAGCTTTCTTATCATAAGAGAACCGAAAGCTTTTTTTCTCAAAACAACAACAACATACTTATAAAAGTGATTTAAGACGAGTGATATATTGCTTAACTCTGTGTATTGATACCTAAGTCTTCGGTATAAAATGTTGCACAATGATTTGTAAAAGGGTAACTATGAGCCTTTACTTCTGCCTTATGTTTATATTTTAGGCATTCTACTTGTAATACACTATCTACCTTCGAGTATTGCCAGTGGCCAAGCATATGCTTTCTTGCCTCACCAGGGCGTAATGGTGAACACCTTGTCAATGAGGCCATTCATCAAGTTGCATCCTTTTGCCCCCTTTCGGATAGCATTGGTACATGTTTCGTTCTATAAACCTCACTGTGAGGTAAAAGCCTCACCTGTAAATAAGTTGAAACTTGGGAAAGTTTTCTTATACTGTACCTTGTAAATAAAGTTTTAATGATTTCCTTCTATTGAAATTGTGTATTTGAGGTTTATTTGACAGTATTGTATAATTTACGCTCCTGAATTGAAACATGATCTATGGACAACCCTGTAACACATGTCAACAATTACAGAAATAAAGTCATACGTAACATGCCATTTAAGTTGCATGCCATAGTACAAGGCTGGTTGAATTGTATTTCAAATAAATGGTTATTAAAGTCAGTTTAGTTAAGAAAATGTTATTTATCTTATACAAAGTCACAAACTTCTGAGCGTAAGGTATTATTTGCCATTATAGTATCATAACATTAGGATTAAACAAACAGGTTTAACTAAATTTGTAGTGTTTCTTGCAGCACACTCATTAAGGTAGCAACGACTCCTAAAATAACCGTTTGATTAACATTCTGATATTTGTATGAACAAAATAAGTAGAGAACATGATTATGTTTCGGGAGGCCAGAAAACGTGATGACTGAGCAATACTGAAATGTATTCTTACCACAACAGTGTTGCC
Organism: Mya arenaria; assembly: GCF_026914265.1. Taxonomy (NCBI): domain Eukaryota; kingdom Metazoa; phylum Mollusca; class Bivalvia; order Myida; family Myidae; genus Mya; species Mya arenaria. The sequence continues at coordinate 31,431,179 of NC_069124.1, read as the reverse complement.
TGGGGTTACAGGAGTGGAGATGGTTGGCATGAGTTTTCTTGCGAAGTTGACCTTTTTAGTTGCTGCGATAACTGTAAAAGTTGTTTGATTAATTGCAATAATCACCTTATAACAATTAAATGATGACTTATTCTAGCTGTTTACACAATCCATAATATTTTAATATAACTGCTCTCATTCATACCCTTATTCTATCATGAATTACTTCTTTATGAAATATATATGGTACATTAATTAATTAAGCACTTTAGAGGTTTACTCGAGAAAGCCATTACCTTTGCTGTGAAAATTGTTGACTGAGATGCAGTCGAATTCTGCGTGTGAAAGTGGCTGCTGAAATATCAAGAAGAACACATGTATAATGCGTTTGTTTCTGTTTAATAAATTTATTAATTTAAAGATTGTTTTTAAAATCAAGACTAAAACCGTTATTCCAGCATAATGCAGAACTTAATTAACATTTTGTTGGATAAACAAACATATTAAAATGAATATATGTGAACTCGGTAGATTCCGGCAAACTTCATTTTAATAACATCGACAGCAATTGTAATTACTCGGAAACTTTCGCGGAAAGCCAAGGGTTAATGCTGATATCTTTTTTTTTGTGAAGTTTAATGATTGCGAGAATGCTTTTCGGGTGAAAATTATGTAACAAGGCAAATATAAGGTAATATGGTTGTAATAAACATAGTGTTGATACCCAACCAAATATTTTGTAAATCATAAACTTAGCATTCTTAATCGCATCGAACTTACTCGATGTAAATCAAACAAAATAGTTATAAAAGTGGGAACAGACAAACACAATTTCAAAACCAGCACTGGTAAAACGATAAATAGAAAAGTTACCTCCATCTTTCACAACCACGCACCCCTTTGAATTGTTGCATTTGATTATCCGCCAGTCTCACACAGCATATGCATTTTAGTTCGCGATTCAAAATTTGTAAGACACCTCAAGTCCGCGTTATTCTTATCAATCACGGCTAATGTTCCATTTGTTGGTCAATACACACAACCATACGTTTTAACTATAACGTTTCTCACGCAAGTTCAAATGTTATTTTTGTAAAAGTCTAGTTATCCATTATTCGAAAGCGTGGTACATGTATGTCTATCAGTAATGGTTTCAGTGTGGGCATCTTGTGAAACACATGACCGGAATAAATAAAGGTTAAGGTTCTCAAAGGGAAATCCGACCAGATTTGTGCAAGATAAGGCGAGTATTCATAAACAGCTGGATCTTGTACCCCATTGATAGCCCATGAGGCTTATCGGTGAGTCAAATATTGAAGCACAGTATTGTACATGATGACCTCGAATCGAGTGAAAGTCAATTATTTATAGCCTACTGGCTAAGTTTAGTTTTAATTGCTATTAATGGTTGATGTTATAATGTCCCAATTAGTGACATAAGTAACATTTTAAGTGGACTTTAAAGTTCATAAAAGCTGAGTGTACATTTATATCAGGGGGTCATGCTTTTTGTTCCTTTATGTGTTTGACTCCCCTTTGTAGTTTTATTTTTATTTTTGTTGCATATTTTATATTACATGGAGTATGCGGTGTTCAGATGAAAGCAAGGAAGATGTTAAGCTTTTAACTCGCTATGTGAAATCTAAACAAAAATAAATCAATAATATTCATGACTTTCGAATTATTTTGGATTTTTTGGCTGAAAATATTAAGCTAAGTTCGAAATAACGCTCCACTAAAATGCTTAAGTAGGAAATACCGTCCCAAAGGTTTCGTAAAAAAACAAAGTACTAAATTCCGTGTCACACAAATGTTAAAGTATATAAATACGCCCGTAATTTGTTTACGCCTGGAACTTCTTATATTTTTACGCCCAGAATCCACTAGAAACTTGTGGGGATATCGGGCGGAATAATGATTCCGTCCATACTCCAGGCGGAATTCACCGATTCCGTGCCAATTCCGCCTCAATTCCGCCCGGAATCCGCCCCTTTATTTCGTACGGGAATCCACACACGTGACGTGTAAAAGTATATGTCCAAGATTTCACGTTCTGGAACTGTAGTTCTAATTACCATTTTTTTAAATCAAATGTCAATACTGTTTTGATGAACATAAAATTCATTGGCAAAACACTATATGTCAAGGGCATCCAAAACATGGACGGACAAAAAGACAGACAAGCGAACAGCGTGTTTTTAACTAATGTTCGTAAACATAAAACGAAAATTCGATGCATTGTCACATAACCCCAACAAATGTGCGTTTACACTCTTTATGTAATGTTTTACATATTTGTCGCCTAGAATAATGTGGTAAAATCGGTTTTGGTAGCACTCTAAACAGTTATTGTTCTACCTCTGTTTTTAAGTGGAAAAACATACTCTTATACAAACTTTAACCTTTAAAAATTGTCGAGTAAATCACCTTGTTAGACCATGCCAAAAATATCAGCGCCTGCGTTCGCTCCGTGGCGGCTTTGTTTCAACTCACAGTAATTCCTGCCATTTCAAGTTACCATTTCGACATAATGTTATCACAGATGATACGACATGTTAACTGTTTTACTAGTTTTAATGTTTATTGCAACCTATTGTTTACGTCACAAATAATTCCTGGATAAACGTGAATAACCGCTATTGAATTAAGGAAACTACTTTTCCCCTTTTACATTTATATATGGTATCTAATAGTATGATTTATAATTAAAATACAAATATTAAGCCATTAAACGATGACTGCACGGCACACGATATGTTGTAGAAATAGTTTCATTAATAAAATATGCTTTTGAAAACTTACAGTTCTCCGCAATATTTACTCAGATCTGATAAATAAGTCTTTCGAAGTGAACGTCAAAGTGATTGCTTTTAATAAAGAAAATATCATTGGCTTGTAAATTAACGTCCTAGAATCGAATACATTAATGGCAACCCATAACGAAATTGGATTGTTTTGCCATCTATAAATTAACACTTGCCTGTCTCGTGTGCATCAATCAAACTAAAGCCCTCATTTTAACCTTGCCAAATGTCGGTTTCCGCCACTTTAGATAAAAGTGGAAAATAATACAAGTGAACTTATTTTGGGAAGACGTTTTCGGTTGATAAATATTACGCAACACGTAATATAGTGACTCCAGGGACACGCTGTTCGAACAATGGCATACGCTTTGAATCAATGCCTAATAGAGTAATGGGAATTATTTGAACAAATATCGCACAATATAACGATATTTCAACAGCGTATGGCATTTTTAGGATTAGCACTTTGCACACGGGGATTTAACGGTTTAAGCGTTTGTCTTTCGAGATACAAAATCCATAGGTTGTCATTGGTGGAAATCTTACAGCAGAATCTAGAGTTGATGAGCTATTGAAACAAATGTTCATTTCTTTCTGGACATTCACGATACCATCGTTAAACTTTTCAGCTGAAACAATTCAAATTCGTTCCGGTGGAGGGAGCTAGTGCACAACATTTTTTTTTAAATACGATATTGAAGTTTCTGACTTATAAGGATATTTATGTGGGTTTGAGTGTGTATAGATTAGAATAAATGAATGTTGTACCACTCAAAGGTATCAAATTAATTGAAAGGTTCAATTATTGTCATATATGTATTGTACTCGTAAATTAAACCCAAACAACATTTCCAAAAAATATGTATGTATCTTCTCAGTATCGTAAATTGTGATAGGTTGATAGAGATTTTCTTATTTCTTGACTAATGCCCCAGTCAAAACCACCCAATATAAGTGCAAGCAATTCGTTGTACGTACGCTTGTGAAAAATGGAATTGTTTGCAGGAAACTCAAAATCTTCTCTGTGGAAAAAAATGAATCTTTCTTGATAAGCCTCATCCAAGTGTATCTGTCTCTCCAATGCTTATTCGAAAAATGACAAAATAGAGTTAACAACATTGTTTTTACTGGAAGCATTTCGAGTTAAGGTTGAATAAGGCGAACGGGTTTGAGTTCCGGTCAAGGTAAAAGTGTTTGCTCTAAGGTGTCGTTGACGAAAACATTAGGCTTTTACATAACCTCTTGACGTTTTCTTCAACAGACCAAATGACCAGATAAAGCTGTTATTTTGTAAACCACTGTCTACATGAAAAGGAAAGGAAAACCATTTTTCGATAAAAGTTTTTTTTTAATATCATTCTGTCAAATGTCACTTTTTATTATCTTTCAAATCATTATACTTGGTATCTGTTAGAAAAAACTCAAGACGACCACACTGGCTTCTGTTAAGAATATTGCATTTTCGGCTTTGCTGTATCAAATCAGTTTTGACTTGGAGTTTTTGTTAACAAAACACGATATTCAAATACAATAAAATTAACACGCTTTGATAAGTTCATTTTAAAATGAAAAGCCACCAAGTCTCTTTTAGCACGGAATCCCAAGAGAAACATGTTATTTGTATAAATGTTTTTGTGGGATTGTAAAACAATCTTAAAAACTACCTGGTTTCCTGTAATTTATTGTCAAAATATACCGCTTATCCCGTTTTTATGTTTTATGCATTACAAAGCAGAAGTGTCATTGTCATGTCTCAGCGTGCAATTGTATGTAAACTTGTTAATACGCATGTTAAAGTTAAGTTCCATTGAGCTGATAGACAATCGGAACGCCTCGGTAATCTAAAGGTAATAATTCAGCAAGATGTAATTTTTTATTTCATAGATAATCGGATATCTTTAAACAAAAATAGAATTAACAGAAAAAAGACTGCACAATGAATGTAGAAAACATATGTTCTGTTAACTAATTTAATACTGCTGTGTTTTGTTTTTTAGTTTTCTTTTTTGATATTTTACTTCAAACATTATTCCATCTACGACGTTTATCCTCTAAATTTGTTTTCAAAAGGATTTGAGCGAAGAATCAAAACAGTTTTACTGTTCAAATAACTTGAAGTATCATGCAACATTGGTAACGCACGGGAGGAAACTATAAATGATAGCGAGATGAATGAGTTCGGAAGTGTAAAAAACGATGTGCATGTTCGCTGATTGATGTCTGAATAAAGCTAAATAATTCATACAATCACGTTGGAGTGGAAGAATTTAAGACAGATATTTTTTAAGCAATCTTTTCGGCGAAACATGCATTGTAATACATGTTCATGTGCTAATTTCCAGCAGGAATAAGAGACTTGTCATGAACTGAGCATACATCAGAACTATTTAGCAATTTTGTCCCGATTTTAAGGTTTAAGTTAAATAAAAAATGTCCCTAGGTCATTGTCGCTTGATTCTTGCCTTAGTGAATTAAGAAGCGTTGCATTTATTATTTTTGGTCCACTGGGCTTGACCCTGTAGTTTGCATTATAATAGTGAGAATAGTATCGTGAGCAGATTAACCGTCCGTTTCTTATCAATATTTCTTGAAATCACACCTTCGATACAGAAAAACTTGCACATTATCAAGAGGTGATCAAGATTCCCTTATACTTGAAATCGTTTTCCCCAGGGAGCAATGATGACTGTACGAGCGTTTGATGTACGATAATGGTTCTTGAAATCTGTAGCAAACACATTTTGAAATCGCAAGAAAAAATTGAAGGAAACTTTAATTAATGCAATGTAACTGTTCGGTGTTTTCCTTACTTATGGCTTTAATATCATTATCTTTATTTTTTGTTCTGTTTTCTCTATTTATAACTCAAAACAGCAGTAAAATAATATTTTTACATTAACCATATCTGATTGTTATTCAAAACGACCCGATTTTAGCGATGATTAAAATGATCCTAATAATATTTACTGATTCGTCTATCAAATATCTGATTTGTCGGTTATTCTTTAAGGAACGATAATAAATGCTGACAGTGCTGGGACGACTGTATAGAAGTTTTTTTTGCTGAGCGTTGGAGCAACATCTTGCCAATTAAGAAACATTTTCAATGAATGACGAGCTTAAAACAAAAAACAAATTTCCCTATAAGATGCAATACATACTTCTTATGAACATCGAAAGTATTTACTTCACTCATGCCAAAACCAATTTTTGGTTCCAGTAAAATAAATTACTAACGTCCACTAAAAATACGTATACTGTATGTAAACACCATAATTGAAACAATTTAATCGATGAATCAGTCAGGATGACGATGCAGTTCTTGAAATGTGTTGCAAATACATTTTAAAATCGCATGCAAAATTTAATAGAGGCAATGTATCTCTTTTCTTACTTATGCCTTTAATTAGATTATTTGTCTTTTTTGTTCAGTTTTCTCGATTGATATCTCAAACTAGCAATAAAACTATTATTTTGACGTTAAACATATCCGACTGCAATATAACACGAAGCGTAGTATATCACATTATATCAATTTTGATCCTAATTTTCTTTACTGTTTCGTCTATTAAATATCTAATGATTTTGCATCACTGTTTAAAACTTCATTGTCTCTGACATTTAAGTCGGATTCCCCTTCAGAAACTTTTGCAAATGCTGACATTGCTAGGAAAACAGTAGTTTGCCAAGCGTTTGAGCAGTTTTCCATCGTATTGTCATTTAACTAACATTTTTAATGAATGTCATGCATTTTTCTTAAATTTTATGTGGTTGTTCCAGCGTTAGATGCAATAGATTTCACTTCATGGACACCGAAAGTAAATATTTCACTCGTGGCAAAGCCATTCGTGAAAAGAGATTTTTTTTGTTCTAATTAACTAAATTGCTAATTTACACTTAAACACAAACGTATCCTCTATGTTAACACCGTAGGCATAACGATTTAACCTATAAATTGGTTAGGGTGACGACATACTGTATACTTATCAAAACTTTATTGACAAGTGTAGAATAGATAATTGTTGATCTTACTAGATGCGTTACCTATTGGAAACAAAACGATCAGCTGATTCAAGCAAAACTATTTTTCGTAAAGTATACTAAACGAAAACAATATTTTATTCCCATAGCAATCTGAACAAAAACACTTATTGGAAATGTTATTGACCTACATACGCTACATAAATAATTATATAATAGTCATAATGACCATTTTTCTATGCGGATAAGAATTGATTGTAACAAGACATTCCAGTTAAAACTAACTTCAAGAAAACTGTCTTATTTCGATTAAGTCTAACTGTATACTTTAGCAAAAATCCATGGCCATGTCAACAAAACCTACTATGGGTAGTATAGTCATAGTGATCAAAAGCGAAATGCGTGAACTCAATCATAAAAGAGATGTGAAAAAATGTTGCACTTAAGTTTATACCATCATCGGTTATGTCAAAACTTGTGGAGTGACAACTTTTAATCCCATGAGAAACAATGAACGTAATATGTTTCGTTATTCTATGTGATTGTTTCGGTTTGTTGAAAGCAAAGAATGTTCATTTTAATGTTGACATTCTTATATTCCAGGCACGAAAAACATCCATTAGAGATAATAATACCTGTCAGCATTTGTTATTTACATTATTTTAGGGAACTGGAGGATCATAACTTGTCTCAAACGGCAAATATGATCATCCCCACGTATAACAAACCTGTCAAACGATTTAGGTAAAAACTAGAATTGTTTTGCTGCACCAGAGATATACGTCCGCCTTGTTCTTCAGCGGTAAACATGTTTTCGATTCGATGCATTACTTTCTTGGAAAATCAAATTTTAGGGAGATTGCTCTGATTCTTGTTTTCCATGTTTGTGTCATACGATGTCGAATATTTCAATCATTCTGTAAAATATCTCACCAAGTACTTACTTCAGTATCGTGAAAACCTAGAGGCGTGAATTAAACTATACCAAATACTAATACACAATGAACTTTTTACTTAGCTTGATATGCGCCCTTCAATCTAAAATGATAGCTTCGTGTTCAATAGTATATTTGAATTAATATTCAGGCACAATAATAATGTTTGATAATGGATGTTTTGGAGAATCGGTTGTCTAGTAATTAAATAATTAGTTACAAATAATTGGTTTAAAACAACTGGAACAAGAAATCATTCATACCGTGGATGACAGACAAACGGGTGGATAACGTGATTTCTATTCAAAATCTTGCTGGATCCTAACTTAAAGCATTCTTTTTTAATCTCGTTTTCAAAGCATCAGTTTTCAACTGATCACAAAATTATTAATTCTGCGATTGTTCTAAATTGTGCACTAGATTATTATGAATCTATAATCTACAAACGTCATCGTTTTTACACCATGCATAAAAATGCAAGTGTTAAGCATTCTATGCAAATAAGACTTATATAAGGCAATGGAACTAAGAGAAAGATATTTATTGTATTACGGGTAATTTTATTTGTTAACATTACCTACTTCACGCTTAAATGCAAGTTTATTAATGATATATGATTTGGTCGCATGATTTGATGTATTTATAAAGTTAATTAGTTGCTTATATGAATGTATTGGACCTTGACTATGTTTAGAAACATGTTTCGTAATTATATTATGTATACGCATGGGCATTTTTGTCTAGATGTATTTGGAAATAAACTGTAAAAACTGTTTAAAGCGAACTAACATCGATTTACTCTAATACGATGTATATACTAGTATGAAACACTGTGCAATATTGTAATGAACAACTTTTAACAAAGTAGACGAACTTTTGTAAATCTCAACATTGTTGTGTATACATTTAAATACTTCTTAACGTATGTCCGTTTCCCAATTTGAATGCGTATTGCAAATAAAGGAGAAAATGTCACTAACATTGCAGTGATGTTACATTTCATATAACAATAAACACATCTACCTTTTTATGAATAAATAATGTCAGTGAAACGATTAACATAACAGTGGCTTATAAGACAGTTTATCGATTGTCCCGACAGTCTTAAGGCTCATATTTTGAATGGCATGATGTTAAGTAAGTAAAAAAAAGCTTCTGAAAATAATCATGTTCTACATGGTTATACTTGTATTCACAAAGGGGGCATTATGAACATTTATTTTACATTCGCTAATTCTTAATATATCGTTTAACATGTCAGTCCCGCTGTGTTCTTGACATCCTCTGTCTAGTGGGAAGGAGAGTTCCATTTCCTATTCTAAAATAGATGAATTTTGTTTCTGAGTGCATTGAGGTAAACTGCATTAATAAATAATCTTTTGCTATACCTTGTACTTTAATGTCGGTCCATCCGAGAATATGTGCGTAACATCGAATTAATCAGGTACATTTCTTTTTCAGAAATACACAAACACGGTGCGTTTCTTTTCGTAAGACTGTTGAACATCAACCTGTAGGTATTAATTTTAGTGTAAACTAAGTTATTTTAGTTCGATTGTGAAGAAAATCGGTGTACTTCCTTAAAGTTATTTGTTTTATATCTAAATGTACATTTGCAGTGAGTGTAGTCTAAGTCAATTCAGTGCTAATGCAGAGGCAATGAAAGATGTTTGTTATTGGTTTGGTAGGATTGGTCCGTGAATTTGATTCCCTATCCTGGTAATGCGAATTTGCGGGTCACCCCTGGATTTATTTTCAAACTGCATCGCTTAAAACAATTTTTTTTTAACTCATTTCCATATAAAACGTTTATCGCTTTAAACGGCTTTTAAACAGTACTATGTTCAACCTAGTGTAGATTAAAAATTGTTACACTTGTATATTATATTAGTTATTCAAACTAAATTAGTTTACCGACTTCATAAAACATACATATAATTACGAATTATACATTTTTAACACCATCAGAACGCATTTTTATACATGATTCACAGCAAAGTCCTAGTCGTCAAGAAAAGTTGCATCATCTGTCACACTTTAGGGCTGAAATCTTACTGATGGCTGAAGCTATTGCAGCCTTGCTATTCCTTGATGGTTGCCTTGGTAAGATCGGATGGTACATCTTCACAAATGAACTGCATTTAATCGGAATAACGCACGTTTAATTTCAATCAAAACATATCTGTCACATAACAGACTAATACAACCTTAAGTCAACAAACACACATATTTAAAAGTTCCTCCTTGTCGACTATGCGGCGGTGATTTTTTATGTTGGCCAGACAACTGTTTGGGTTGCTCATTGTTCAAAGCTCCGTTATATTTTGCAACTTCTTTGCCGTGTAGAATTAACGACGTCTCTTGTTGACAGTCTAGAAGAACACATCGAACGAACCTTCCGACAGATGTATGACGCTACGATCCCTTCTGCTGTTGACATGTCGTTTGTTGTTGGAGTGAAGAGCTCAGGGTATCCGCGTGCTGCAGAATCTCAAACCAGAAATACAACAAACAAGAAATATCTTTATTTAAATGTTACACGAGCCCTGGTATTCGAGTCAATGAGAAGATCATACCATTTGTCATACAGAGAGAGGGGCACGGGGTAGTTGTAGAGGGCACTGTTCAGACCTGCGGAACGTACTGTCAATCTTGAAGGGCCAAGAACCCGAAATGGTTTCGTGCATGGGCGGATACCCTTATTCAGTTCTGATAGCGTGTTGTCTCATCTCGACGATTAAACAGGTAAGACATATTATGCACTATGCCAAGCATAGATCGCCGCACCTTTGACAGTCTGTGCTACGTTCCGGTGCAGCTTGTATCCATTGTAGTGCATGAAAAGTGTTCTGGGCTCATTGCTGGCGATGTTGGCAGCTACTTCTTTTCAAGTTCAAGAATTTACGAATTCCATCCATTTGAGAATCAACTAATTGAACTCGTCCTGCATTTTGAGAATCTTAAAATAACTCTGGTTGTTATTTATTGTGTTTGTGACCTCAGAGCTAGTGTCCCTAAAGTGCTATGAACAGGAATCTTCTCATGAAATTGAGAATCTCCTGGCGACTTTTCTTTGTTATCTCAGCAAACAAACAAGTTTTGTCGTTGATATTGAAACTATCGGATTTCGTCATGGACGAGAATAATTACTGACATACCGGAACAGGTTTAAAGCGACAAGAAAATATTATCCGATCAGAAATGCAGTTTCTACTTATGTTACGGCTGACATTTGTGTCGTGTGGATACTGTGGTGAAAGGTGTTTGGTAGATCATTAAACTGATGAAGGTTTTAGCACTGTCTATGAAGGGAAAAGTACATACATTGGGCTTAAAGTTTGTTTCTAAAAAAACATATGTTAGATTTAAGACCCTTTCCCACATTGTCGAAACATTAAGAAAAAGAGTTCTTACAATCGCACTGGTAATGCAGTGTTTATGATTATTGATAGTTTTAGAAAACGATAACAACACACTAAGCAAACTGCCTGTTCTGAGAACAAACCGGATATACTGATCTTAAGTGTATTGTTTGAAATTATAAATTTATTTGACGGACCGAATGTTTTGATGGTTTTGAAATTTTGGAAATTAGGCACATGCTTTTGAGGTTTTGTTCTTTTAAATGTATCATAAATCACCTGGGAATAAGTAAGGATGATGTTAAAATGATCATTACCTTCATAAATATTAATGTAATAATGCAGACATCCTTTACGATTTTTAGTGGCCATATTTCAAGATTGCGGTCGACAAAATACCACTAATTTGCAATAGAATATACATAAAACACATATCCGGGATATGTCAAAAGTAAATTAAATATATTAAACCTCAAAATGTGTGACAGAAGTACTAAATGAAAAGTACGTATAAAGTTTTGCATTTGATCATTTTGTTCAATTCCCGCTACATCGAGTGTGTAATGACTTTAGTAAAAGAAGTGGTTAAAGAACAACATACAATTTTAGCTAATGCAATTTCAGAAAGGCAATCATTAAGTACTACTAAGGCTTAATCATTTCAACTTTCGGGGTCGTTTAAAGATCCGCCAACTGCCACTCACCCGATACACGCTCCCTGCGCCAGAGTTTGCGTTGCCTATGTGTTAGTCAATGAGGTAGTAATCTACGACAAAAAGATGACCTAAGTAAAATTTAAGTTAAATTTTCATTAAAAAAATTTCATGTCATCTATCTATTTCATAGAAATAATGCAATGTGGTCCATGAAATCCATTTATAATCAAAATGCTTCCAGGCAAAACAATGTTTTTACTCCAAATAATTTTTGTATTTAAAATGATTATTGGAAAGCCAGATTCACTTTGATGATGTTTATCATGATACATTTATTTTAACCCCAGAATCAAATCCATTTATCACAAGCAATCACGTAATCTGAGTTGTTTGCAGTTCCATGACCAAAACATGTGTGAGATGTTCCTGACTTAAGAGGATTTATCTATATAATAAAGCGTCTTTATCAACCCTGCCAGACATTGGTTACTGCAATTTACGATGCAGACGGAAAGAAAAATACACATTATTTTCGGAAATGATGTTTTGGTTTACTGGTGGGTTTAAGATGTAATTTGTAAAACGCAAACTTTATCCTTCAAAATGTGATCTTTCCTAGATGTGTCAGCCAAGTTCGTAAATCAAACCCAATATTGCCCGTCGTCAGAAAACAGTTTGATTTAGAAGGTCGTAAATTGGGAATCATACGTATAAGCCCCGTTTGGCCTTTTTGCAAGGGAATTATAGTTCCATTAATTCTGATATCTTTTCTTAGGATGAGGTTTCCAGACGGAGATATCTTTAAAAAAATATAGTGCCACGAACTGATATTATTACAAAATAACATTGGCTGCAAACAATTCCTTTTCATTTGTGAGTATGTTTATGGTATACTTTTTACGCTTGATTCCTGACACATTGTCATTTCAACCGAATAAAGGAAGTGATATTTAGAAAGAGCAGTTAACAAACATCCCCACTAACAGATTTTCAACGTTGTTCTTTATTCCCTCAGATCTACGAATCAACAACGAAATGCAGTCAGTCAATCTTCCACGTGCATTTTATCATGATTACCATAAGCTAAAATCATAACAATATTTACGAAATATAAGATAATTTCACAATTTTCAAAAAAAATGCAATTTAATGTTTAGATTTCGTTTATACTATAGTTATTGCAACGTATCGGAAAAAAGAATAGTTATATGATCCAGTAGCCAAATCTTTTAGCATAAAGAAGGGTAAATCATTTCATTCATAGTTGAGAAAGAGTGATATTCGATACAGTCTTAAGTATGCTTATAGACCCAAAGGCTCGGTATCAGTATTTTTCCTTGTAATATTATAATAAATACTATGTGGCTAACGTGAGCAGCAATCAGAGAGCTTCAGACCTCGTAATGCCTCAAACATATCCTATATAAATAGGTGGTTGTATACCGTCATAGTGCCGAGCTCCTTAGTTGTTAAATTTCCTAGTAAACATTTTACCTGATAATTCTGTAAAAATATCGGCAGCCACGAGAGGAAATCGAAAATTTGGCTCAAAGACGTACAAGAACCAAACATTTTTAATGGTTAATTGGCGGTGTACATGAGAGTTTATCGACGGTTCTGATCAGTATGTAACAATTCTCATATTGGTGACATGAAAATAAGGCGGTAGCGTATTCTGAAGTGAAATCCAGTCCTAAATGTACGTCTTATTCATTCCTTAGAATAACGTTTGTATAGCCGTGTAAATATATGTGTATAGGTGTATGGTCAAAAGTATTCAAAAAATTATATATATTCCCAAACTAGCCAATTTAGTGCTTCATGCGAAATACATTATTGTAAACGATTGTTCAACTCTACAACGACTTCTGCTAGGTTCATGCCTGAGCGGAAAGGTGGTTGGAATCCTTTAATCCAGTGAAAACAGGGGCGCACCTTTTCTCTAGAAAGACATATAAACCAGTGCATACCCATCTGTTTACATGAATATCATGCATTCATTCTCAAGAAGACGCGGATGACCCTGAAAAAGAAATAGTATAGAGTGTTTTGTCCCAGTACGGGGGATTTGATGACACCTACCGCTTCTTCGAATGTCAATTTAACAGTGACAAAATACATGACCCACTTTATCTATTTAAGCCGATGTCTATCTAATTCCTCCTGTTTGATTCTTGTGACACCTCGGACCAGATCAACCCTTTATCTTTAAAAATTAAATTTCCAAACCAGCATTCGCCATTCCAATATATTCTGAGCCTTACCAACTAAATATTAACAATGAAACACTAGAATTCGCATTCCTTTTTACAACAATAGTATCAAAACAGCTTGAATGAATCATGACAGAAGCGTTACATTAAATGAGCTTAAATATTTCCTGTCAGGTTTGTCTGAATACTTACGTACCATGATGCATTTTTCCATGTCTTATAGGTTTACATATGTATTCACTGCATTTGATTTATCGTGCTTAATGATTGCTTTAACTCCTTACTGCTAAAACCAAACGTGAATTAACAAAAATGGAGAATTTCAGAAATTAATGTTTTCGTCATTATTTTAGTGACCTGGCTAATAAGGATGTTGTACAATAGAGATGCTTATAATACTAGTAATATTATCTACAATCAATCATACATACGTGTTAAGTTGGCGTCATCGTTAAAACTTATGGACGGCAATAAAATGATAAACCAACTGGAACGAAGGATAACACGAACAGAAGACGTATATTTATCAGAAGTGACATTGCTTGTCTTTATGTATGGAGACACGTGTTTAATCGACCCCATCGGTTATATTTTGTAACTGGAATAAATGATTGACCAACTAGAACGAGGGATAAACTAACCAGACGACGTAAATTTATTCGAACTGAAATTAGTTTTCTTTATGTATGGTTTCCCATGTTTGTCGTCTGGCATGTTGTGGTGAAATAGACGTTCGTAGCACATGGACAAATGACATTTGTTTTCTGTCTTTGAAGTGGAAAAGTTAACATAACATGGACTAAAAGATTGTTTCTGACATTAACCGGACCAACAGCTTCCTCGTTATTATAATGTCGATAATTTTAAGAAAAATGGTCCTAATAACGATTTCGCGATGAGTCACCGGGAGCAGTTATTGATCAAAATTGAAATAAAACTACAACTTCTCTAAGACCATTGCCTGTTTTGAACGCCGGAACAAGTAAATTTTATGATTATATTGATTGCGATATGTTTTAAATTTATATCATAATGATCAGTTGTTATGATGTCTTATTGCATGAAACATAACGAGTCATTGGTATATTATATTCTTTAAGCCAATCAAAATACCTTTTGATAAAGCACCAAACTTTGACATGATAGTCATGAACTTCAAGACAAGTAAAACTCCTTTAATCGGGTGGCATTCAGATTGTTTAGAACGTCGTCTAAATGCCTTTGAGCAGATATCAGCCGTTTGTGTTCTGAATATAAAGTCAAGAAAAGTAACAATGACCTTGTTAGAGACGTTCATGTTTTAAATGAAGAAAGCTTCGATGTACAAATAGTATGCAAGGTTTTTTGATGGACAGCAGAGTGTAAGTAATGAACCACAGAGCGGCCGACCACATTTCGTTCAAATCAAGGAAAAAGATTATGTGCTTAAACAACGCTGAAAAATTGTTGGAGTGTATGCGGCGCATAATTATTTCAATACTACATAAATTTGATTTATTGGTGGTGAACAAGTTCCAGAATGTTTATAGTTTTGATTGTCCTTTTGCACTAGCCAAATTTAGCCATCTTTATACACATTTAATTTGATATTTGCAAAAGTAGAATCAACATGTTGATATGCGTCTCATAGTTTTATTTAACAAGTAGTAAATTTGGACAGACTTAAAAGGTAGTATTTTTTATAATTTGTTATAATTCAGTAAAACTTCCTACAGATATAAGCAAGTTTAAATGAAGTTTACTAAGCTAAAAAGCACGAGTAAAGATTGGTTGGTTTGGCAACCGAGGGCAGACGTTACGGAACACTTAAAATTGGTGTTCAGTTGATAGAACTTCAAGCTAAACGACTGTATTCCAACGACAAACATATCATTATAAGGCCAGAAAGTCGCGTCTGGAATGAGCGTTCAAATGCGTTTTGGGTATTGTAAAAACTATAAAACATTTATATTTATATATACTCACTCGTTCAAATATAGTCTAAGAACCGTGTTTGACATTCGAATAACCAACACTTAAGACGAAAACAATGGTTTATTTGAAATTTTAAAGGTATATATAGAACTGTTAATCAAACCAAGACCTCTTTATGTTTTGTAAAGGTCACGTTGGCAGGTATGTATTAAGCATCACATGGTAATATCGTCAATCACACATGGCAAGCTCGTTGATAAAGTGACCAGCAGACCATGGTAAAAGCATTTTATTTATAATTGATGAATAATGATATTTGGTGCCTGTTAGGATATACAAATTGACCGAAAGGCTATGGTGACACTATCCTCGATGTATTTATATTATTTCATTACATTAAATAATTGCAAACATGTGCATAAATCATACATCTTTAATGCCATCATGCCACAAATATATCCTATATTATTCGGTTTGCATAGCGTTCATGTTGTGCGGGCGAGCATTTTTAAGTTTTCCAGAAAACTCTTGTTATAAGGCGTTGACATTCACAGCATGCTTTACCACACGAAACAAAAAGAACATGCATTGCACAGCAAAGTGAAATAGTTGAATTGTGTTTTATTTTTGTGTAAAACCTTTCATGAAAATCAAAGAGCCCTGTTTAGATGTAGTATATTTAACGAATGGCAACATATATTCACAGCAATCGGTAAATGTACGTTCCGACTTCATATTGGCACTTCATATGTCATCAAAACCTATAACCCAAATGTCAAGAAAATATGCTTAGCTTATTGATGCTTATGTCTACGATAAGTTTGTATCATAAAATGTCAGTAAATTCGTTATGTCAGGCAGTATTTGCATCAAAAATATTTTTAAAATGTCGATTTTTAAAATATTTTATTCTACATTATTACAAATCCATTCATGTCAGGTTCTTTAATTCAACAAGATTGTAATATATCTGGTTGGGAAATAAGACAGACAAAGCAATGTTTTGTTAGCGACAATGGCCCGCTTGGTTTACCTGGTTCAACGCTAAAGCTTAAGATAGACATATTGATTGTGCTTTGAATTGACAACATAATCAAATACATCACATTTAACACTAATCAGAAGCACACACAAATGACGTTTGAAGAAAGTATTTTAGTTTATCAAATTTTATTAATTTTTTTCGGACGAAAAAAGCAAAAACAACCTAGAAGCGATTACCAAAATATTTTAAATCAGTAGTACCATGTCGTTGTATCGTGTTCGAATCTCCACAACTGCCGTTTATCTTTGAAAATGATGTCTGCCGTTTTAAAAAATATTTAATTCTGTCGTTCAAGCAGTACCCCATAGAAAGATTTTACTATTTTATCTACATCTATCACGAAACCTTTGGGATTGCTACAGTGTAAAACGATCTGATAACCGCAGATGGCATTCCCAAGCCATACCTTTGGCCGACCTTTGTCTAAGAATAGCTGCCAATGTCGAACGAACCTAAGAACCACATAGTTATTATTTTCAAAGGCATACAGTTTGAGGCACGTTTTTGCATTTTTCTGTTCGTGAAATAGTTTATTGTGCTTTAATTTATATATTTGAAATCTCAAAACTCTTTAACAAATCAATAAACGGTTCTTTTACCTTGTTTGTGTTCTCAAAATTAATGCTTTAAACTTTCTGGGTACAGTGAAAGGCATTCTGTATTTATTAGTGTGTGCAAAACCTTCAGTCGAGCAGTTGGCAGGCGTTACGGGTATTTAAAACCAAGTGTTCATTTTTTCAACCATGTTATTATTATACAATTTGCTTCACGGGGTTTTATGTTTAACACTGATTGTGAATTAGTGTTTAGTTTTGACCATTTTCACACTAACACTTACATACAATTTGTATGAAATGGAATGGCAATATGTTTATATAATTATCATTATATTACTAATAGTTACGAATAAGACTAACTGATATGAATATGTCAATATCAACTAATAATAACATACTTTGTTGAAATCTTGATGCAACATTGTACCCAATAGGTTTCCATTAAAGTATCCTAAGT
Organism: Mya arenaria; assembly: GCF_026914265.1. Classification (NCBI taxonomy): domain Eukaryota; kingdom Metazoa; phylum Mollusca; class Bivalvia; order Myida; family Myidae; genus Mya; species Mya arenaria. Next base: position 31,413,276 of record NC_069124.1, on the reverse strand, counting down.
ATGTTTCCGAATATATATTTATAAATCAACGGAAAACAAATAAAGGTAAATATGTCAATTTTTAATATAGTATTTAAAATAGCAGTGGGGTTAATATCACGTATTAAATAAAATACATGGCTAATAAACATCGTCAGTGAAAAGTGGTTTCTATGACAGTCTATGAACGGTCCTGAAAGTAATGTTAGATACTGCTTGAAATCGAAGATAATTCAGATGCTAATTAGCCCTGTTTGGCAAGCACCCGAAATCAAATAGATTGCAGCGAATGTTTAATCTGTACGATGAATCACATTATGAACCTACCTCTTATTTTGTATAAAAAAAAATTAACACTTTGCAATTTTTTAACAATACGCATTGATTATCTTAAAGCATTATATAACCATAACTGGAACATGTAAGTTCCGCTAATTAATAGACATACTCCTTATAATAAGAAGTAGAGTTCAATATGATATTCTTAAATAGTTGTTTTTTGTTCTTGAGTGTCTGAATACATAATGTATTGCTTTTTCTCCAACTTTCATGTAGTATTTCTTACGGCATTAGCTTGTAACCTCCCAGCGATAAGGTAAGTGTCACCCTAAGATATACCTAAACAAGAGGCGTTTGTATCTCTTTATTAAAGATGCACTCTTATTCCAAAATAAGATTTATCACAATCAAAAAATTGTTTTAAAATACCATTAAAGGGTGAAGAAAAGTCCAAAACAATGTTTCTTATGAAGGATACCGAGTTTATTTTGAAAGAAATCACGGAATTTTTCCCTTATAATACGATAGTAAATCACAGTAAATCTTTTAGCATTCACCAATCATTTAATAATTTTGCGTTATATTTTTGCGTTTTCAGCTTTTAAATACACGGTTACAATCTTGATATAAGTAATAAATATTTTCCATTAATGCATTATTTATTGAGTAGATAAAGGTTTATCACTCAAAATGTTTATTTGTTGTACATGTGGATTTATTGATTTTGAATAAGAGTGTCACTTTAAGGTCTTCATTTATTTTCTGACTTTTGGCTTCGTTCCTGTAGTTCCAGTGTGTTATTGATATAATTTCAGCTCTACTGAATCAATGGTTTGTTGTGCAAGAATACATTGTGAAAGGATTCACTTCAGGCAGCAGAAAGGAGCAGAAACCGTTTTTTCGTATACAGAAATATTACTTGTATTTTGTTTTATTAGTTTTATATATATATGTTTTATTTGAGTATTGTCTTTGTATGGCTTTGAGTATGGAATAGTGGATAAATTACTACAGTTTTGTTGTAGCAAGTGGACGCCCAGGATTTTGTAATTGTTTGCAACTCTGTTGTTGTATAAAACTCATTTCCTGGTTACAAAAATGCATATATCATGTTTAAAACATCTGCAGTCACTAAAACGGCACAATACATTGTTGATTGGGTTGTACTGACTCATTTGACATAAAAATATATTCATTGTGTATAAAGGCGTTTCCGGAAAGATGCAATACATTTTGATTTGAAATCTGATAAAAACGTCTTTGTAAACAATACTCAACTCTAATTACAGCTACACATGTTGCAATAGATATATGTATTATTATTGCGATATAGTGAACCTCAACCTCAAAATTAGTTTTTAAAACATTTTTTGTTTTGGTCCTTGAAACGACATATGCACTTAAGACCCTTTAACCGAGGTACTGAAGAAGAGAAAAGGTATGTATCGGAAGAATGTTAATATTAATATGCATGCAGCTACTCGAAAAAGCGATGTCCAAATAATTGTTTTATCCATATTAACGCCAGATTCACTCCGGTGAGACCCTCAAACATTTTGTCCAAAGAAAATGTTCCGGATTATTTTTTGTTATCTCAATCCAGACCATTATTATATGTTTTGTAGTTCTATGACCAAATATATGTCTTTGTGTTCCTGACATGGTGTTTTAATGAAGAAATATTCACAATAAAGCCTGCCGCAATGAGATAAAAAGAAACGTGAAGAAAATACACACAATTATATTGAAAAGGATATGTTTGGCAGTGGGAAATATTGTTGCAAGTACACTTAATATAATAAAGTAAACATAGACTTATAAACACAATCTTATTCTTATTCTTGACCTATCATTTCTCTCTTTTCCCAAATCACCCGTACTCTTCTATTGACTTCAGTTCATATCCTCATTACATGTATATTACCTATTATTTACATAATTTCATACCTACTTTACAATTTGCAAAACGATTCATAACCGTTTACAATGTCAAATGGTGCAACTACTTTATTTCCATTTTAATGCAGCTATAAAATGCAGGTTTTAAGAACGACAGAATCATCACATTGTAAAAGCTTTAAGCTTTCTTTTCAATCTGTCAGTACATTTCGACCAACATTATGCATTTTCCATCTTATTAAGGTTGCGACTAAACTTGTACTGGTTTGATTATGTTAAACGTGTGTATACCTTATCTTGTATATCTAAATGAAAACTATTTAAACTAAACACAATATTGTAACATGGAAATTGGTGACGTTATTTTTCAGAAAGAAACAAATACTTCTGGTTGACATACCTCATTCTTGTTAGGCAACGTACTGCTGACTTTTGCAGAATTGGCTGCAAATGGCTCCAACTAAGACGGATTTATTGTTAAACACAATGATTCCATTAGCATACTTTATACATCAAAATGTGGTATCTCCTAGATTTGGCGTCCAAGGTCTTAAATCAAACCAAAAGTAGCCCCTTGCCAGTAAGCAGTTTGATTTAGGATGTCGTAAATTGGAAATCATACCTATTAGCTGTTTGACCTATTTCCAAGGGAAATATACTATTTGTTCTCCTCTATTTTTCATGGAGCTGGATTTGTTTTTTTATTGAGGTTCAGGTTGACCAAATTTTGGTTATGTGACATATGCTTCTTGTTTAAAATGTTATTGTTAGATATACATTCTGTTGTTCCTCTCTAATTGTCTAGACCGGGATATTTGCCTTGTGTGTGTCTTTAATAAGCACTTAAACAATTTAATAACAAATCATAACTTTACCTAAGTTGATAATTCTACCAAAAGGAATATTAACATAAAAAAACAAGTGTCCTCTCGATTATCTTTTGATGTCATTAAACAGCTATGCGGACAAAGATAGTGTTGGCCATGTTCCTGCAGTATTTGTTACTTTACAAAATAAAGCAAAAGGAGCATGCGTTAAACCCCTACATTGTATATAAATTCCGTTTGACGTAATCTGTCAATTTCAATACATTGCCATAGACCCCTAAAACTCAAAATGATTCGGTATGCCCATCATATTGAATCCAGATGATGTCCATAAACAACGATGGAATATTGTTGGATTTTCCGTGATGAGTATGTCTGGTTTTGATAGTGTAGGTTCATTTTCAAAGTTACACAATCCATGAAAGCATATTTGATTAGAATGTTTACAAGGCAAGGGGCATCGGTGGGTAAATATGTTTAAGTGTGGATACAATATACATACTGATCTGAAGTTCAACTTTCTATGATATCATTTTTGATTTTCTTAAGATTTGTAAATATAAGCTTGAATATACACTATTATTTGGACAACGATTACACCACAGCGTTTTTTTTTCAAAATGAAGCGAAAGCCTACTAATCAAAATAACTCATTCTCGAAGCGTTTTGATAACAGTTGCTCACGCTATGTAACGTTTTCAATTTGGTTGCCATTTTGCAATGTATCTGCTACGATATAGAAAGGGTAAAATAACAAAACAGTTTGCTTACGCGAGTGAGCGACAATCAGCCTAAACTGAACGAGTTCAGGGCTGCTAAGTATTATCAATATGTCATGAATCTAAAATGTCTGATGTATTTGCAGTCATTGCTGCAACTAAATACCCACTGTTTACTGCGTAATATCTAGATTAGTAATTTAAGCCCTGAGAAAAATGTCTTTACCAATATAGGTTATCCCTCTGTTAAATGTTTCATTCCGGAAATAGGTCACAGTGACTCGTATTTTCGCTTCTATCTGGAGAATGGAGCGATATTTGGCAAGGTTAATGGAGGAGCTTTAGTTTTCTTGATTGATGCTCAAAAGATAGAGACTTAGGAAATGTTAACTTACAGAAAGCAAAGCAATCCAATTACGTTATGGATTGCGATGCAAATATTCGATTTCATGAAGCTCATAGCCTCCCTCTGTACAAACGAAGCGTATATTCTTTATGATATGCAATCATTATTTACCCAATATATTGCTTCGGAAATTGATTAATGAAATTGCTTACATGACGAAAATACGTCTTTTTCAAAGCATATTGCATTGAAAAAGCAATAAATATTATGCCATATAAGCACACCATTTAAAACAGTTTCCACATGCATTGGAACGCTTCTTCTTCAATTTGCAAAATGGAGTTATATTAATGTTTCTATTTCACTGACCATAACTCGTATAATTTTAACTGACTGCGTCTGAAACAATAGGCTACCTTGAACATAAAAAATATAAATAATTAGAACAAAACTCAATAGTTGGAACCATTTTCCATCTCAATCAATGTCGTTAATGTATAAGATGATCCGTAAACTGCTGCGCTCGTATAACATTGACCACCAGTAAATGGTGATTATTCTTATTTACCCTTCGACTAGCAGGAACTGACTTTGACTGAAAACATTTGTTAGATTTTTAAAACCATTGTATCTCATCTATACGCAGTAAAGAATTGAGTTATCGGAGCGAATCATTTAAATATATGCTTTCGTTTTGGTCCGTTTCAGTTGATCATTTATATAAAAGCACTGCATATAATGTTGGAATATGATGTTTTATATATGTGTTAAATAAAATATATTTTAGCTATTCTGTCAAGTATCCATTTTATTCAATGTTTATTTATAGTAATTGTACTCATATAATGGTATACATTCTTATAATGGTTCTCCTGGATCTTTTTTCGATTGAGTGGAATAGAGTTCCTTGGTAAAGTTACGTTTAGCAGATATTTTAAGACTTGGCTGCAAGTGGCTAGGCTAAATGTGCATTATTGTAAAACGCTATAATTTGATTCACACGCTTTGTCAATCAAAGCGCGTTCTTGCAAAGTTTTTAACCAATCCAAATATCCCCACATGTCGGTAAGAGGTTTGTGTAGTAAATTTGAAATCATAGAAACTATGAGCTTCGTTTGGCCAACTTGCAAATCTGTGTTTTTACTTTTTAATGGAGACTTAGTTTGTTTTATATGACGTGCATGTTTAAGCCTATCAATTAAATTCGTTTGAAGTTAATTTCCGACTTCAAGACTTTGTGTTAGACGCAAAATACAACCATCAAACTTAATTACATTGCTTTTGCTACCATGATTATTAATCATCTGAAAGCTACGCCCATCAAATTCGAACAAGAGTTTGTGCTTTCACAGCGATGAAGAAAGGTCAAATGTACGCTGTACATGTTTTCTTAAATAAAACATCATTTTTATTGGGATTAGGTTATGTGATATATAGGAAATAAGTATGTAATCTTTATAATGCAGTGTATCTAATCAGTTCAGTAATCCATGAAAATCGATGAATGTATATTTGATTTCATCAAACGGGATATCGCCGTCTTATATCAAAACATCATAAAATACGATAGAATTTACCAAACGGATTGTACATTGTTTAGTAAACTAGCTGGGATATTTATTACTAATTTTTACTTATCTTTCGGATGTTGATGAGCCGTGTGATTTGTTGTACCTCTTGCAATTCGTCAGTGTTCAGGTATCCTTTAACACACCAACCCGGTTGATAATAATCAGAATTTAATGTGCCGCAAATGACTGGCATTTAATAACTGGTTGTTTGTGGTATATGGTAGGATAAGCAACCGTAAACACTAAGTTAAGCATCATGTGAGTGGATTGGCAATAATGTCCAATCAATATTTGAGATTATGTCGCCCATGTCCTACCCCTTTTGGAGAGTGATGGACCATCTTCCACCAATTTTGGACAGTGGTATATGCTCCAATCGATTAATGAGAATAGTAGCTCCTGTTCCTTTCGTTTGTTTTAGTAATGGCCTATGTCCTACCAAGTTTCACGATCGATGGAGAGTGGTGGTCAATCGCCCATCAAAATGGAGAAATGGAGCCCAATGTTATAAAAAGTAGCTTATATTCCACCCACCTCGGAGTGATGTTGAATGCGATTTGTTTGAGCATTGCTCTATCTGTGCTATCCGGTTCTACATCAGAGAATGTGAAACCGCTTACCCTCTCAAAATACAACCGTAACAAATTGTTGTTTGATGTATGAGGACTCGTTTTACTTTTGACATTTACACATATCTATTTACCGATGCTTTTTTTACTTTCAACGGAGTGCATACTATATCCAAATGACATAACAAGTAAAACAAAACAATTTATTGAATTTATTGCGCAGTAAACAGAATTTGCGATACAAGCTATATCACAAGATAAAAAAAGATATTAATCTGCAATATTGGGAATTTTATTTTCATTGATGAGAGTGAATTGAAAACAAATGAAGATAGTAGATGTGTTTTTATTATTTTAAAACAAAATGTAGCTTTGGATACTTCACTTGTTTCAATGAACTAGGATATATCCAATCTTTAGGACATTGATTGAAAATACCATTATTAAGAACTTATCGCAGTCTACAGACAGGCCAACGGCTGACAGCAGGTATTGACATAAAACAGAGATATTTATCCGAATACAGCATCTACAGGTTTGCATCATTTGTTATGCAGAGGCAATTGTGTTTTCTATAAGAGGGAACACTCGAGTTGATTAACATCCCTGCAATGGCTTCTGTGCGTGTCATGGTGTCCCTTGGGGAACGTGAAAGCGGTTTAATCCACGGCCCATCGCGGCTGGTTCGGAATCGGTTGCAGACAATCAGAAGATATAACGACAGGCGCTTGGCTTTGTGTGGGTCATCCGGTTGGAAAATATTAATTGTTTTCGGATGCCATAATACGTTTATAACCCTTTACGAATAAATTTGGCGTCTGTTTAATGGCAGAAGTTTCAATTACGCCATGTCATATTAATTCTTAGCTAAGCGTTATCTGGTTGGTAAGTATCGGGCCATCCTCACATTAAAAAATAAACTCAAAATATAACTAATGACTAATTACACCATTTTTATTTAAGTAATAAAAACAACGGATCGGATATGTCTTATATATTTTTAATGCGCATTTCCGTTAATATTTTGATTTCTATAAACTAACAAGTTTTCAATCAATTTTTCTCAGGTATCGCAATTTCATGCACCTGTTAATTTGTTAACTTATTCGGTTTGCCCTTTGCATAATGTGTTTCTTTGCGCCTTGAAATTTTGTGTTGAAATATTCACATAGATAAGAAAACTGTTCGTGTTCAATGTATTTATTGTTCAACATGCTGCTAATGCGTTTTGTACCGACATGCATTATTTCTATCATATGTTCAATGATTCTTAAGCAAATATTTAAACATCGTGAAAGATGTGGCATTATTTCGTCTATAACAATAAATAAGAATACGAAACAACGTTTTTGCTAATTCAATGTGATCTCGAGACGTTGTTAATATATGTAGAGACAAGTGTGAGGTTGATCATAGAAAAACTATATTTTTACGAGTATGTTGATATGTTTGCCCATGACACTCGTGAAATAAAAAGCAATCTTACACTGAAACCAACAAATATCCCTTACATATTTATGATTTTGCAAAGCAGTAAATCTGTTTTAAATCAAACATGAGAGAAATTGTTATTCAAAAAGATGTTGTAAAATCAGTCTCAAATCCCTGACAGATACGGCCATCTAACAGTTAACTGTGAGGAAAAAAGATCATTAGTGTTACCAATATAAATCATACGTAAAATTGCATGCTGACAAATTAGGGAAGAAAATATCGCAATTAATAAACATCACTTGTCAAATATGATTATAGAATTATATCAATTGCATGACATTGAGTTATATTTATAAGTATGCTCTTTATGATATGACAATACAAACAATAAATTGAAAACTCTTTTAAAATGTCTAGACCATGCTAAGAACATCAATGTACTTTTATAAATTAACAACAAATGACTGTGTAGAATGTATTTCTCTGTACAAGTAGCACGTACATAAGTGTAGAGGAAAAAAACAAACCTTATCAGTATAAATATTTCTTATATTGAGTCACAGTGTGTACATGTTTTTCTTATCTCTCAACCGACGTTAAAACATGGACAGACGGCCGTCCTAAGCTGTCTGATGCAAAATCTTGGCTAAAGTCACCATTGTTTCTAAACTCCTATACACATTAAACATTCTCTTAATCCCCGTGTCGCAGATTTGGAATTTTTTGCAATAAGACATGCCCTCGCCACAAGGTAGTTCATATTGACCGGACTCTATTCTCCACAGGTAAATACACCATTTCCTCAAATGCCAAGTTCAGACGTGTTAAACCATGCGTCTTATAAAAGAGCTCAAATACATATCGTTTCCCCACCACGCCGATTTCATGGATTATTCAACATTGCTGCTTATATCAGTAACCCCTTGCTTCTAAAATCGTAGACCGTTATTACACGCTGAGTTATCGTATAACATGCCCTTGGGAGCTATTCTTGGCGCCTTGGTCTGTGGTCTCCATCTCTAAAGCAGTTTGTCCTATTTATTTCCTAACCTAAAACCTCTGTATATTCGTCTTCAGAGCCAGTCGACATACACTAGTTTGACTTAGTGTTCCTCCCATCCGTCTGAAATGCTTTACCAGTCGCGTTCAAATCATATCCTTCGGATCAGGACTGACTCACCAAGGAGTTCATTAGTTTGTTACTTGTCTAAAATCATGTAGTGTCCAGCTTATAAAATGTGCTATCAGCCAATACGTCTTCGATTGTTGAGGACTCGCCAATATCCTTGTTGAGAAAACGAAATATAACAACAACTTCTTGTTCAAAATCGGAAGGCCTGAACCTGAGCGTGTTAAAACTACACAAGACAGAAGTACATAATTCATGTAAGGGATCCGTTTGTAAATGCATTAATTTGAAAAACAAAGTTATAATATAGTAAGACAATCACAGCGATGCCGCATTCTTGGAATTCTTTTCCATTATTTACACATTTCCGCAAATGTCGTAAAACTAAAATAAACAAGCCTGCTGATTTATTGTCGAAAGATAGTCTTCCTTTCGTGCAAGGAGCACCCCAGGGAAAGCTGTTACTGTTCTATCCAGAGCAATCACGGAATTTTGGGGATTGCCACAACATAAAACTTTCCGATAATTACCGATGTTGAGCCCAGGCCGTCAGTTCTTGCGACAGAGATCTATAAAGGAATATTTATTAGGCGTGTCTGTTAAGTACGGTCGTATAAGAAACATGTACTTTGTCTGATCAAAACGATACACTCGTATTATTTTGAATAAGCAGATGTTGCGGACAAAAACGTTTATTTTTCCTTTGAAAAGAACTACAGGACAGATGCTTTGATTATCTGTTCCATTTTCGTTTATTATAATAGATGCATTTTGTTACTGTTTTTTAGCAAAACTGTGTTTAACTAACAGAAATGAAATACGTCTACATAATTATCATGTTCATCGGAAATATACCGTAGCAACTTAACAAACATATGTTATAACAGCGTCTTGAAATAAGCAATTTGTTGATCAAAGACAATTAGTTTTAGACAATATTTATATGAAAAACAACAGAAAATATCGGTAGTCGAAAGTTAAAACATAAACCCCATGTATGGTCTTTACAGTGTTTAAAAAAATCTTCAAATTGATTTACAAGTACATATATTTATTCATATTAATTTGTGACTGTTATATGGCAATTAGGATGTTTATGGAAATTAAAGGCATTCCGTCGTTTATTACTATATGCAAAACAACAGTCGATCAATTTGATGTGGTTACGGTTATTAAAAACCAACTGGAGCCAAATGTATATAACCATGTATTGTTTGCATAGTTAAATAAAATGGTTGGTTAATAGTAATTATTGGATAAATATTGTCAATAAACACAGTAGCTTACTTTGAAAAAACCAAAACATAAACTAGCTGTTTTAAAAAGTCCGCTGTTCACTAGTGTATCGACACTCAATTAATTTCAACTGGATGTGTATTAGTGTTTTGAATTTAGAGCATTACATTTCAGAGCTTTGTTTTACAGCACATTTTATTAAGGTCTAAACTCAGACATCGAACATTTCATTTTTACACCGGTATGGTTTTGACAGAACCATTGTTGAAGCAATCTTACGAAGTGGAATTCAGTACATTATGACACTGCTATTCTTATGTCTTAGATAATCGCTGCATCGAAAATGTGTTTATGTCAAATCTTCAAAGTGTTCCCGCCTGCACAGAAACACCACTTTCAAAGCGAAAGGAAACGTAGCTTTAACCTCCAAAAACTAAATGGAAATGTGAACAGGGATGCTTATTTTAAATAAAAACCAATCCATGTATAATTGATATAGTATGGGGGTACAAAATAGAAATAACCAAAAAAAATGCTGGTTATGAGTAATAGAAATTACATATGAAATGGCGTTTGTATATAGTAAGTTGGAATATTTGATATAAGCGATGCCGCCTGTTATCCAGCTAAAGTGAGCTGAAATAAAATAAAAGCTTTTAATTATGCCAAAAGGTTAAACTGTCTTTTTAAAATGTATGACAAAGAGCTGCAGAGCCCCACCCTACATCAATACAATTGTACTGAAATTTAGTTATCGGATACACCTTACCGTCCAATTCCCCCAGGAGACAGGCCATAACAGCATCCAGACTCCCGCAACTATCAACGCAGACGCAGTGCCAGGTAGGTTCACTGGGAAAAGGGTTCTGTATTAAATAACTTGCTTTAACCGGATGTTTTGTTGTTATTCTGCAATGATACGAACGGTATTGACTGTACAACAACTACATCGTACCTTGGATGAGTTCGCTCGATTCATTCATTTGCAGATGATGTGTTTCACTTAATAATATGTTGCCTTGTAACTGATTTCGACTTCGATAACGATTTTCTGTATATTAAAAAGTTCAATAAGTTTAATAATATTAATAAGGGTGTGACAGGTATTACATTGGGTACAAATGTACTGGTTTAATTACCCAGTATGGCGATAATCCAAAACATTTATTACTTAAGAAATGTTTATGCCTATATACATACCCAAATTTTAGTGTCTACAATAAAACAAGGTTTTGTAATAATGTTATGCCAATTTGAAAGTCAATGAAATTAGTATTTAGACAGTTTATTATGAAAGCCACTGTTAGATAGTAGGATAGTAGGATTACACAGAAGATGATTGTGTCATGATAGACAAACATATGTATTTAATTCAGATCCATCAATGATTCCGTCATGATTGAGTTCACACATTCATACTACATTTGTATCTGTAATTGAGAATTAGTCTATAATAAAACACGTTCTTTGACAACTGTTTTACAATTGTACAGTTTTGTATAAAAATACTTACAGCAATTAGAGTATGCCACAACTGTCATTTCAACGAGATGAAAAGACCCCAAAGCGTTGAATGGTTTGCAACTCATCATTTGTAACGGTCATTTGCATTGTCTCCAAGAAAAAAATCAATTAAAAGAAACATCAATGACTTGAATCAAATTTCACAAGCTCTGTTAATTAATTTCGATATTTTCTTCTGTGGTTTTTCAATATACAATTTTCATATGTTTTATATTGGAAAACAATAATTTCCCTATGTCATGCCATTTAGGTAGCCGTATTTTCAAGGTCTAAGTCCGGCACATTAACTTCAAATTACATATTCTCTCCTGTTCAAGATACAAATGAGTTCTCGTTTCTCGTGAAAATACAGTTTTTCTATGATCTATAAAAGTTTTCCAAGAGTGTGTTTATAATTTATTTAATACTCGTGTTAAATGCAGATATTTTATCGATGATTTTTTATTTGGCTTGTGTTAAGGAACTTAACTAAAATCCTTAAGTTGTTGTGTGAATTTTCAGGGAAAGTTGTACTACGAAGTTATACATTTAAAGAAATGATTATTTAACATCAAAATTATGTTCGAGCAGTTGGTTTGTTTATTTTCAAAACTATCTCTATACAAACATATGCAACCTTTTTGATATCAAGTTATACATTTTGGCAACATTTACTTATAAAAGATGGTGTGTATGGTTTTGATCCAGGGGGGAAGTAGCTACACTTAGTTTTAAAAGAAATTCGTAAAGTTGATATTTTCACTCTTTATTTTGCGGTGAAAACTGATATTTTCACTGTTTTTATTTCACTGATAAAGCTCCATATTCCATCGAAAAGCATAAAAGCAAATATGATAATGGACCCATTTTAAGCTAAACAATTTGTCTACATAACTATTATTGACTATCGAAAATAATGAATGTGGGAACGATCCATAGCATCATTAACTAACTGAAAACAACTAGAGAAATGGTTTCTTCTAAGACCTGTAAAATTGTTACTTTTATTATACTCTTTTTCATCTTCGAATTCTGTATATTTTTATTTTTTTTGCTTTTTATCAGTTTTTATGCTTATGATTTATTAATGATTTTCTTATAATAATACCTTTTTAAACCAAACTTACTGCATTGCCATGATAATATATTTTCATAGAAAAGATAAATCAGAAATCTTAGCATAAATTTTGGAGAATGGTGTATAGGTAAGGATAGTAATAGTAATGAGACATTGAGTGGCAACAGAATGTCTGACATGCTATTTCAGATATTTTAATAATGCTGTCATACTGACGAACATTTATCATTTATAATGCTTCTTTTTTTGTGTGTTTGAGGTTAAGCGCGATAACGAAAAAATGCTATCCCCTTCTGTCCCTTTTTCAACCAACTCACTAACGAGTCTCAAAAATATGTCTAAATTTAATTATAACACACAATGGTTTGGAGTTATATTTGTATATATATTAAACATGTCATCGCCAAATGCTGTGCTTAAATCGGTATGAGAATCTAAAAAGGGAATATCTTACATTAGATCATTAAACACATGACATTTATTCAATAGTATTCATTTTTTGTACAATGAAACATATATAGAAAAAATAATCAGAACAAAGGAACACAAACAAAATACAACATCACATTATATACAATGTATTTCTACCCTTTTTAAATAACGACACGTAGCATTTAGTTTGCTTTAAATTTGCAAACATTCAAGCATATACGCTAGAATATCATCTGCTGCAATATGTCTATAATACTATGAATACCATGAAAACTACAGGGACAAGCCCAGTAGTATAAAATTCAAATATAAAACCTGGGCACAAAGCGAGACCCAAAACGACAATGAAATAGAAACACAAACAAACATGTTTTCAAAAATGCTGCATGTACGTTTTTGTCATTTAGATAATTCTCTAAAGAGCATAGCTCTCTCACGTACAAGGTTTCGGCATTTGCTTGTATGGATAAGCGAATTCACAAGATCATTAATGAATACTTGTCACAACATTGGAAGAATATTTGGTGTTTATGAAAGTTTCGCTTTATTTTGTGTAACATCTTAACATTGTTTTGGAAATATTATTAATAATTTTAATGAAATCTACGAAGTCATTTCCGTTGTCACAAATGCAAGTGAAGTCCCTTTTTAGATGCACAATGTAGGGACCCAAGATACATTAAACGAACGACACAAACTTGAACCCATTACAAACAAAACACCCACATACAAACACCAATTAAAATAGCTTCATCATTGTATTAAATTAGCGTCATCATTTAATAATGGAATTATTGCCTTGTTCCAACATTTATCCTATAGCCTCATTGGTACTAGCATCAACTTAACAACAATGAAGATGACCTACCAAAAATTTTAAATAACATATAACTGGTTATTTAACTGGTAATTTAAGAAACCAATGACCAGAAACAGACCGTATACAAAATAATGAATAAAGCAGGGGAAACATTGCCAACTATCAAAAGGTACGATGCTGTCATATAAAGGCAGATATCTGACATAGCTCGCTCTAGAAAATTATGTATATATAGGGTCTCATTATGAATTCATCATTAAACAAATCATGTTGTCTTCCAGATTTAAGAGCGTAATGAACATTTCTGAATAAAAGAGCTATTCTTACGAAAATTACGCAAAGCGATGAGTATTATAGTTATGATTTCAAAGCAGGAACATAACTCTACTATATGCAAGATGATGCTGGTAACCAAGAAATCGCCAAGAACACTAAACAACGAAAAGTTATCAAACCAGGCGTAAAAGCATTTTTGAATTATAGAGGAATTTAACTAAATTAATGAGTAGTCAATTTAAGTCAATAAAACCTGTCCCTGATTAAAATGTTGTGTTTGAGTTAAATTAAAGCATAAATGTTCCCTCTTTTGAGTCTCAATTTCTCATATTATATGGCTCTCCGCTGGAATATTTAATTAATAATGTTTCTTTTATTATATGATCCTAGAAATGCCTTAGCATATGTATATTCATGAACAGAATGGTTGCTAAAGAATCGAATTACACCGGTTATAGCGGAACAACATCCTTTGACAATATGGTACTACTATATTTAGTGAACTCTGTATTTAAATTGCTTGATAATGTATAATAGCAGGTGTAGTGTCTTTCAAATGGGCTTTATCCCCTCAGGCCAATTTACAAATAATACGAACATCCAGAATGAAATATGAGATCTGTAAACAAGATGGCCAAATAAGGGTTCTCATTTTAGCAGGAGAAGTTTATGTAGTTATTCCACCGAGGGCTATAATGTTGAAAAAAACCAATTTTGACAAACAGTAAAAAGCTTAAAGCTATTTACGAATAGGTTCAACACGACAATGAATATCATTAATTTCAAGATGAATTTTATTGTTTCCTGTCACAACGTTTTGGTGCCAGATAAATGTTGCAGTCATCAGACAAAATATGTTAGGTACGCATAAGTGAGGGTAAATTTTTCGACTATTATAGACTGACGGTCTATCTCAAACGGATTTACATGGTAAAGTTGCAGTTAACGGCCACTTAATTGCTAAAATAAAACTACTTACCTGGATGGCATTGGCAATAGTCAATGAACATTTCGGGCATGCGTAATGTGATGTCATTCTTAAGTAATTTTATTGGCAGGGCTGTAACATATAAAACACTGTCTTTTTTGTACGTACTTTTTCACATTGAGTGGTTGTTTTTTGTGTCACTCCGAACAATTACTGCATCATACAAGGCATTTCTGTAACATTTTCCTAAACCCAAAGCTTACGAAAGTTAAACACATAAATATGATAGGTTATTGCAGCTATAAGCGTGTTTTTTAGTTAAAACCACTCGCCACTTGTTGCCGAAACGGTATTATACCGTTGACTGACCCTTGACTGACAAAAAAACAACACCAAAAGTATACCTTTTATATTATTTCACTCAATGAGGCTATATATGTCCATAACGTTAAAGTTTGATGATACAGTACTTAGTCTTACGATTTAATAAAAACATTCCCAGCGTTTTATAATGTTTACAGATTCAATTTAGAAGTTATCTAACAGACGAAAATGTAGTGAAAAGGATATAATTGTCCAGATTCTGAAATGCCTCCACTGGTTTTAAAGTGCAATCAGAACTATTCACAATCGACTAAATTTTATGGCTGGTTTCAGATATAAAAAAGAAATTGTACAAATTTGTACGACGCCATAAGTGAGGTAAATGCCAAACAAAATCATAACTCTAATTCAATTTTGTTCCTTAATCTTGCATGCCGGCTTAACATTTGTATGCATTTCAATTTCCTGTATTACACTGCCTCCATTCCTCTATGGGCTATTTAGAAATATAATTGACGACCGAATTGTCTGCTCGATGAATAATATTTGAGGGTTTGTATAAAATGCTGAATATTTTTAGTTAACGGCATGTCTCGACTTCACAAATATGTCCTTGGTAGGATCTCTTATCAAGCAGAAGTACCATAATGAGTGTATACTTTTGTTGTGCTAATATAACGTACGGTATAAGTTTGCTACCGGACGTACCATATCAAGAAATAAGCTTAACTGAATCCCAATTTTACGTTCAAACATAGTTTTCTTTTAAAAAGAGAATGCAATTTAGAATATGTTAATTACCATACGACATCTATTTAAAAAATAACTGCATACCGCTCACATGTATTATGTGAGTTATATGAAGAGGAAATGTTCACTAAGCCTCAAACTGAGCCGCGAACATTCTCCAGAATTTAGGTGCTATGAATAGGCAAATTACATCGTTAATATACTTCAACAATCGTATGTATCTTGTGCCGCTAAATTAGATCAATTTACTATAACATACTATAGCATTGCCATAATACTGAATACTGCGAACTGTTCCGTGCTTGTGAGTTTCTGCGTATCCGTGTCTCTGCATTTTTTCACTAGACAATCATGATTCATATTACTAGTAGCTTAGCATTTTTTCCCGCTATTATATACATGATATATTTACACGAATTAAAAAAACGAAACAAAGTTTATAATATTTCTATTATTCATTCATTTCATGTTGATATGTAGTTTTGATCTATATATCATTGTATAAATGAACATTTTCTTTGAGTCTGATACGCGGTGCATAAAATGAAATCCAACAAATAGAACAGATTTGCTGTGACTCGATATTGTGCTATTAAGCTCCATTGTCCACCGTGTGAGAGGTGAATTGCTATGTTAAATATGGGCTAAACATGTCTCTGCAAGTTAATCCTGCAGTTGCAGCATTTAAAAAAGGCCTGTTTTCTTGATCATGGTCTAGACATTGGATTGCAGTTTCGTGATGTAAATCACTTTTCTTTGTTAAACGAATGAAGAACGTATTGTTTTGTAATCAGTATTGGCCTTGACTAAATGGCCTTGGCTAAACAATTTAACCAAATACTTGAATAAAGTCTGGCGGTAATTGTAAAGAGCAGCTTTATTCGATAAAACGATATATTTGATAAATAATTATATTGAACAAAGTCTGGCGGTATTTGAACACGGCTAGTTTCCATGCTTATTATTATATTTTCTTCCTTTCTTATTTAATAATAGGACGTCAGACGAACAAGATTTTTCGAAATGATGTGATATTAATGCGACAAAGGCAAGTAATCACCTGTATAAAATATCTATTGAATTTGAATATTCATCAGATTCACCAATATATTTTCTCAAGAATACCGCAACCGCCCCAAGACAGTTAAAACTATCGTCAATCGAAAACTAATATCCACCTAACATAATTAACAAGCCGGTGAATATTATTTTAAACGTTGCATCTTATATACTTTCATTTTAATGTGCAGCAGGTATTGGATTATAAGTATAACGTCAACGAATTTATCTGCCATCTATAATGAAAAAAATGCTGACAAATATTTTCCAGATTAAAGCAAATGTAATTGACGCCGGAATTCTTCGATATATCATTTGTTTACCGGCTTGTAAATAATGCGTTAAATAAAATTTGAACTAATTCAAATTTGAAAACCGGAAACGTGCATAATAGTCATAACACCTTGTTGTATTTAACTCATATTCATATGCCGCTCGCGCGCTTTTCCCGGGGATATCAACAAATGCAGGATGTATACGGTCATCAAAAAAGGAGACAGCAAAATAAAGCCATATCATGGTCTATTGCGTTTGCAGACATTCCCTGGCTGGCATTTTACGAGCCTGCAAGTCTACTTAATTCATTTCCTGTCTGAGAAACAGAATGAATTACGGATATAATAAGCTCGCAATAAGCTGTATATTTGATCTGCATGGCTATTATCTAGCGACGGTGGCAATATAATACATTTACCAGATGGAATTCTGATGTGTTCCTGGCTTTACAAACAATAACATACCAAAACATAGTTTCTCGAAATATGTTTCATGGGATATGATGTTATTTACAAAGACATAGAATGGTAACAGGAAATTACGCCTAAGGTTGTGGTGCTGCTAAAAATCGCTAGGCAGATGAAGCAAAGCTAAAAGAACAACATAATTTCGATTGCAAATTATAATTAGCGCTCATGTAACACGACATTAACAAAACAACATTTAAATGTTTTCTATCTTCTCATTTACCACATGAAAGCTCGATTTTAGTTAAGCTTCTTTTTGATGACATAGACTATTGTCTAGCGATCTAATGGAAACAAATGCCGCTTTCTTTAGAGCACGCTATTGTTTAACGGAAAAGTTCAGTATAACAAGCTCCAAATCTCTCTCAATATATACAATTTTATATTTCTGTTCAAATAAATGCGGCAATAATTTGGAAGCTATATATGTTCCCGTTTCAAAGCAATATAATTTACAACTAAATTAGAATGGTGCTGTGTGGTAATTTTCATTTGGTAATAAGATAAATATGAATATATATCTTTAAACATTAAGTGCTCGTAAAGAATGCATATTTATTTTATTTTTCACCTTTGTTTCTACGAATAATAACAATATTTCTAAAAATGATAACAAAAAATAAAACTATTGTTTCATAAAGAAATATCTTCAACAGCGGTCTAAGGTTTTGTTTGAATTCTGTTTTGGATTTTGTTTCTTATCGTAAACGCATGATTCAGGTAAGGCTCATTATTCCAAACATCATAGCTTAAATCCGATATCTACTATATGGATAAAGTAAGGTTACCAAGAGCGGATCCAGGTTTTAACATTTCGAGATCGCATATATCGGTTTGTGAACTCTAATGCAATCTATACAAAACTAAAAAAATAATATAGCATTAAGAGCTCATTGAAAAAGACAGCAAAATTTAAGCTAAATGACGGCAAACCGGGAAAAACGTCACGATTCGCGTAAGATTTTCAGAAACAGTGAAAGTTTGTTTTAATAAATTCAATACTCGATACTTTGAGATTATCGTCGTTTATTTTTATTGCATGACAATTTTCATTATAATCGGTCATAATAATTTTGCCATTTGAAAACTTTACCTTAAGACAAGCGTGTGTATTTCATTAACGCTCAACTCGCCAAAATTAAATTTCGGTTCCTAATCAGCACATGCACACGTTTCGTAAATGCATGTTTCCGTGAAGATCCGCAAATAAAGTTATTTGTCTACTTTTTTTCTACTTAATGCGATTAGTATTAATCATTTCGCTTTATTCAGGCATTAAACAGCAGACAAGCACACACAATTTTGTTCGAAAAAGTCATCATTGAATGCAGCTGGCTTTCTCGTCAATAATGATTTTATTGTTCATTTATCCTCTCTACGAAAACATTCCGTCTTCAAATGTATCAATACAAAACACACGATGTCTTTTAATTTAAGATGAATTGTTTACTCGGAACAATTAATCTAGGCTAATTAGCAACAATATATTTTTAAATGCAATCGCTTAAGATATCGTACTAGAGTTCAAAGAAAATACTGTGCCAGGAAAGTTTAACGTTAAAATAGAGTTGCCGAATTAAGAGCTAAAAAGACTTGATTGTCAAAAAATATCTCTCTTCCTCTCTGTCTGCTAGTTGGTAATTCGATAACAGAGTCTATTACAGAGTCTTAAAGATCAGAAGCAGTAAAAATCTTATTGGAAAATTGTAATAATAACTAAGATCATTTAAACCATCAGGAAGACACTAATGTAAACACTCAACTATTTCTTTTTCATTTATTGTTTTGTGCACCGAGTGCTCACTTTCTTGAAAGTGTTTGAAATTTTGGGAGGAGCATGAAGTCTTATATGTAGAGTAAATATAATATTTTGATAAAATTTATATCAACATTGAATAGTATATTTCTTGGAATTCATTCCGTAGCAAAATATTACTAACGCTGTTTTTCAGGAAAAGAAAAAAAGAAAAGAAAATCTACTAAATACCAAACTCTTGTAATATCACATATTTTCCAATATTATGGTAAGCTATGGATAACTTATGTTCTTCGCCTTCCAACAATGGTGTGTCATAGTCCTATTAGTTGCATCTCTGTTTGTTTCCATTTGATCTTTGACATTTTGTTGAAAAAAACTTATGGACAAGTTTAAGGTTGAATACTCTAAAACCGGTTTTGACTCCAGGGGATCGGGGGTTTCTGTGATTCCTCCAGGGTGGTTAAAGCAAATCAATTATAATAAAGGAGAATTTTGGTGAATTACGCTCAAAGCATTCACATAATAATGCGAGCAATATATAGAATCGTGGCAGGTGCCAAAGTGGTGGCAACTATCTAATCAATAGCATTTTGTGACTTCGTCGAATTTGCTTAATTTTTAAGAAATATATAAATGTTTAATTTTTCATAACGAGAAAGTAAAATTAGGTCATGTTTCTATATAGTATTTTATTCATTTCAAAAACAAAACCACAGGGCATTGTTAATTTGCTAGTCCTGATAATACGCAACATCATCTTTACAATGTCGAAAAACCTTCCCGTAAAAATGCAAACGATATTTCAACAATTCACTGATGAAACTTTTTTCTATTCCTTATTAAACCAAAACATATTTCAAAGGATAAATGATACTATGTTGAAAAAAAGAGTATCTTTTAAAAACGCAACCTAAATACCGGAGCATTTTACGTTTGAACCGTCCATTTTTTTTAAAGCCTTTTAAATTGCTTTTTTAAGCAGAATTTGTCTTATAAATAACTTAAAATTGTTCTTTATAAGCTGATTCTTTTAAAGATAAGAGAATACACAACACACGTACTACACGACCACATATAAGTACGGTTGTTGTTTGAATGTCGGAGTGTCCTATATCTGTACATCCATTAAGTATTAAGGGGATCCGCTAGAAAAAAATATTTCACGTAATGAACGCTACTGTATTGTAACAATCTTGATGTTGAGGACGAATACCATTTTGTGTGTCTATGCCCGAGTAGTTCAGTTATTAGACTGAAAAACATAAAACGTGATTATAAAGTTCGCCCCTCAGTATATAAATATCACATAGTTTTAAAATCTGTTAATAGAGTCGAGCTGATTATGCTCTGTAATTATATAAAAGAATCACTTTGTATCCGTAATGCTAGTAACAATAATTCATAATACTGTCCATCCTCTATGACAACACTGTTTATAACACTGTTAACATATTTGTTAAACTATGCACTTACCTTGTACATACACATGGTATATGTAAAGTGAATTAGTATGTGTTAAGACGATGTACGTTTGCGTATGTCTAAAAATTATCTGTCTGTCGTATTCTGCTGTGTTACATTAACAATATGTGTAACATTATGTCTTCGATTTATATAAAATTAATATGAATATAAGATAATACACTATACACGTATTATACGAACACATATAGAAACGGCTGTCCTCTGAATGCTGTGTTACATTTACAATATATTTAACATGGTGTGTAAGAGTTTTATTTTTGAAAAATATTCCTACGCATTAATAAAACATGTTGTCAAGAAGCCTCGATCATGAATAATTTGTGTCTGCATTTGAACTATACCTTGGATAAACTCTACCAGGTTAATTAGTTATTCAAAATCTAAATAATACAAAATATGATTCTTTAAGAACCGAATTATTTATACTTCGTTTTGGACTGAAGCATATACTTTATTATTATATTTATTTATTATTATTAGTATTATAAGTAAGCGCTTCGAATGTTACAGTAACAATTATATTGAATTTAACGTAATGGTGAATCAAGGTTATGTTATATACAAATGACTATGTTATATTAAAGCCTTCGGATGATCTACTATAAACCATGCAACTACTTTCAGACGCATTAAAACATCAGATGGTGGCCACACAGCAGTTGCAAAGAGATAAGCAATGTAACAAATGGTTGCAGATAATTAGAACGCAATTAAAACTATATGAGCTTTCGTTTGGATCACAATTAAAGCTTGTTATTCATTTAATCAAGCTTTATCTGAACATCCACTTTGTGCAATTCACCAAACTCATCAAATTAACATAAATGAGTTAATTTACATTACATCCCGGTCAAATGCTATTTATTCAACTGCACTGCTTGAAATTTTAAAATAAGATCTCTCATATTCTCAGTATACAATCTGTATTATGATCTGAGTTTCACACGAAGGAGGTTATCTTCTGGCGAAAATTACAGCCAATCGAAGGCATATTTTCGCTATAGTGTAAGTCAGCATTGAAGTTTCATATATTCGAAATTCAACAGCGATTCCCTAATCGTATCAAATTTATAATTTTAAAAAGTAAACCATTTTTTCTACAGCGATTTTTTTGTAATCGACAATTACACTGAAATCAGTTGAGCGGATAACAACGATATTCCTCAAAGGAATAGTAACTTTAATTATGTCATTCAGCATATTGTACTGGATAAACATACATATAAATACATCGTTTTGCGCAAGCAAGTCAGTTTGTTAAACTTTAAACAGGTCTTTTAGAAAAATCTTTCATTGCAAAACTTCGACGTTGTTCAGAAGTTCTAAAAATATGCATCTCAGAATCTTAAAATCTACCGCCCTGTCTTACTAAATCACGTCTCATGCATAATGCATACAGAACTTTATTTTGGCCTTTTACGTTTCTGTAAAAGTTTTAATTTTCTTCAAGACAAGTGACCGTTATCAATGTCGAATAGTTCACCATTTAACGTCTAGGGGGATATCTGTATTGCCCATCACGTGTTAAATGAGACATTCAAATTGTCTTGCTACTGCTGCCATAATCTCTGCCTTAAACAAATATTTATGAAAAAAAACAGGAAAGATAGGTTCAAATTTGACAAAATTTATGATATTTCGATTTTGTTCAAAGACTTTTAATTGCCTACTCCAACGGCTGTAAGGTTTTTCTGCGGAATTCACAGTTGAAAAGACAATCTAGAATATTTAGTGTTTCTGGACTCAGATAACTGTAAGCTTGTTTTTTATAGAAAATGTATGATGGATGTAAGAACTACAAAATGACGGATTCATCGTTGAATCTGAAACAAATCAACATTTTATTTAAATGAATTTTACAATTAACAAGACCCATTCAGTTAACATGTTTTCCTACTATTAGACAATAAATATTTTTCTTTCGTAAATAGTGTATAAATATTTTCAAATTAACTTAACTGTTTGATGAAACCGTAGTGTGTGTCGACAAAAACATTTAGATATTTACCATCTGCTTCAAGATGGTTGAGACTCAGAAAGCAAATTATTTTCATGCCATGAAAACGAACAGTGATTGCTGTTTTATTTTAAACGGTTGAAATGAAACAAATTCTGATGAAATGAACAATCGAAGATCAGTGAACTCATTTATTGAATGTCTTATTTTAAGTACTTTTAGATTACTTCAATTACGTTAATCATACTTCTATACCATATAATCGTAGTATTTCTTTGTAGCAGAAATCATACCGGTATAAAATAGAAATTTTCAATATCTGTGCTCAGTCATAAAGAATTTGTTTCTGTGAAGATGAAAGCTTTCTTATAATCAGTGTTCAATTAGTTAATTGAGATCGTTCATCTAGTGAACAGTTGTTTTGATAGACCCCTTAACGAATTCCGAATGTTTGACTGCCGTTTTGCATATACAAACATACTCGACGAAATGCTAAATGTTTTAATTACAAGTCAATATCACATACACAAAAGAACACATATGCATATCTGCATTTATTTTGCAAATATTTTTAAATACTTTTGAAACTACAAGGCCATATTTCAAAATATGTAATTACATGTTTGCTTCAGATTCACGAAATCTTTACGATTTACCTCTTCCATAGACGTAATTATTTTTATTAGCAAACAACAGTTGTACAAAAGTAAAGTAACTTAATGCCGCCATAATACGATTAAGAAAAACATATACAAAACATATGTGCTGAAATTCTGTTTAAAAGAGGAGTAAATGTTTTAGTCCGCAACATCTGCTAAGTGAAGATTATTTTTTTGTATGACCAGGCTAGCTACATTCTTTTCTTATACGTTGCTTTATTGTCATCCCTAGTATACGGAAACGCCTAATACATATTCCTTTATAGATCCATGTCGCAATAAATGACGGCCAGGGCTCACCATCGGTAGTTATCAGAAAGTTTTATGTTGTGGTAATCCCCAAGTTTTCGTGCTCCCTCTGAATAAAACAATCACAGCTTTCCCTGGGGTACTACTTGCTCGAAAGGAAGAATATATATTGTCTATGAACGAGATACCTCGTTTATTTTAGTTTTACAGCATTTGCAGAAATTCGTAAATAATGGAAAGGAATCGCGAGGACGCGGTATCATTGTTATTATATTTCTGAATGTTTATGTTGCTTCTACAAATTATTTTGTGTACAACGGATGCCTTACATGAATTATGTGCCCCTGACCAGTGCCGTTAAAATGCAAATTATATATCCCTATCTAGTGCCGTTAAAATGCGAACTAGATCAGGTTCAGGCCTTTTGATAAAGTTGTTGCTTTATTTCGTATTTGCCTCAAGCGCCACAATAGCATTAATAAGCAGCTGAATATTTTTTAAACGTCGCATCTTATATCCTTTCAATTTTATGGGCAGCTGATTTTGAAATGTAAATATAAACGGCAACGAAATTATCTGCCATCTGTTGAAAGACATGCTAACAAATATTGTCCAGATTTAAGCAAACGCCCTTGACGCCGCAATTCTTTTTTACGTGCTTGTAATAAATTCGTTAAATAACAATGGATTTATTTGAAATTTGAAAACAAAAAAAACAGTCATAACCTTCATAGCATATTGTCGCATTTAACTGATAACCATACGCCGCTCGCGCGCTTTTGCCGGGAATATCAACAAGTGGAGGCCTTTATCCGGTCATCAAAAAAGGTGACAGCATAATAAAGCCATGTTATTTTCTATTGAGTTTGCAGACATTCCCTGGTATGGCATTCTACGAGCCTGCAAGTCTACTTAATTCATTTCCTGTCTTAGAAACAGAATGAATTCTGGATATAATACGAACACAATAAGCTGTATATTTGATCTGCATGGTTATTATCTGGCGACGGCGGCGATGTTATACATTTACCAGACGGAATTCGATGTGTGCCTGGCTTCACAAACAAACCGACTTGTTACGATAACTTATTGTCATAGACACTGCTAAGAAAAACATACCAAAGCATAGTTTGCGGAAATATTATTTATTATATACAACGTCCTTCTATTTTAGTTCTATCAATGATTTGGCTTTAAGCTTAGAACTCATTTGATCAACCAATCACCGATGAAGTACCAACGCTTTTAGTTTGACTAAAGTGATCGAACGTAGGGAAAATGGTGCCGGAATTGGTATACATCAAAATAACTGTTTAATATCTAAAACGCCGGACTGACATTGCTTGTAAACGACAAGTTATATTGGCATAAGGATACGATGAAGCATACACATCAACAGCTCAGTAATTAAAAAAAATATTCGAAAATAACATTTTTGTTACCTATTTCTGATTTCTTCCAAATATTTTAATAGAAAGGCTAGATTTCCACTTATTAGTTTACACATGTAGTTTGATTATTAGGTTACAGTGCATCAATCTGACACACGTGTTATTCTAAAGATCAGAAAATCAACACATCAAGTTTCTCTTTTTACAACAACGACACTTACGTATTGATAAAAAATCACTAATGTTTCATTCAGTTCGTCTTATGTCTAACTTGTACAGTAACTGACTGTTAGTTGAATGAGTTTCCTATAATGCAGCGCGTTCATGTTGACCTGCTCGGAAGAGCGTAATAGTCATAACCGTATAACAACCATTACTAAACATTAAAAATAACATACATACGCCCTTATTGTTATGCCTTAGGAATTTATTTTAAGAGTGTTTTAGTCTTAAACATGATCATATCTCTACTTTCTGAAAGAAGATGAAATGAACTGGCAAAGTTATCGGAACAGTTAACAAAGAAAACTTATAGCTATAAAATTCTTAAACCAATTACAATAATGTCTTTAAACACTACGAGTTAACTGGAATGTAATTGAAATCACATGTGAAACCATATTGTTGTTGATATTTCTCCTAAAAAAATGAGTTTATTTCCACTGGATACCAAGGGCGGATCGGGAATTAGACGTGAGAATGGCATCATCAAGACCCTCGAAATAGGCTGTAAACATGTCACTGGGGATGTGGCTAATATGAATCTATAATTGTGCAAATACCACAGGTAATTTATGTAGACATCTGAAAAGGATGATAGCAAATATTTTGTAACAGCAAGTGAGGCTTAATGTTGACAATTTTACACCAGCAAGCGATACATGTCTGTTCGCAGTAGTCGCTTTTGCTTTAAAAATACAAATGATCTAACTAATCGTTGTTGTACTTAGATATAATTTATATAAGTTTGAATACGCAATACATGTCATATCATGATTGTAGATATATGAGCTTTGATGTTGATCGTTTATTTAAGTATAAGTTCATTAAAAAGCTTGGTAAATGGATGCCGACAATCATTATAATGGACTGCCAATTGTGTTTAATATTTGTTTGCGATTAATGTGCAACTCAAAATTTAACATTAAAAATAGCATATGTGTTTGATTTACACTTAGTTCGCGATATAAATTTTCGAATCGAAATTAGCATACTTGACAAATATTTCCAAATATAATAAAGAGGTAGTGACAGTTGACCCGATATTTATTTTCTGATGATGGTGCATTTCGTGTGATTTCTCTTCATAATAGACATATAAGACTGCATTTGGATATATATTTATTTATGCTTTTAAAAAGCTTCAACAAAAGTGAAATATATTATTGGTAATTTCAAATGCAATAACACAAGCTATATAATATAATAAATATTGTGTATGCGATTAATGTTGCAACTCAAAACATGACATTGAAAAAAGCATATGTGTTTGATTAACACTTAGTTCGCGATTTAAATTCGATCAAAAATTAGCTTACTTGACAAACCGAATTCTTCATTTTTCGTATGATACTTAAGGATATACGTTGTCATTCTTTTTATTTCAATTTTGGTAGAAATAAAAGTTTGCGCGACAAAAAATGTAATGGATTTTATCTGTGTTAAATGAAGGTTACGTTAAATACAAATGGCTAAGGAACATCAAAGCCCACGGAAGATCTAACATAAACTACGTATTAACTTTCAGACATATTAAAACCATCACAGTGGGCCATGTAGAGTTTCCCTCGCGGCAATTAAAAGACAGATAAGCAATATAACA
The DNA here is from genome assembly GCF_026914265.1 of Mya arenaria. Classification (NCBI taxonomy): domain Eukaryota; kingdom Metazoa; phylum Mollusca; class Bivalvia; order Myida; family Myidae; genus Mya; species Mya arenaria. Next base: position 31,386,053 of record NC_069124.1, on the reverse strand, counting down.
ATTAGTTACACAATCTGTATTAGGACCAATGTTTCACACGGATAAGGTCGTCTTCTGGCGACCTTTCATCGGCCAATCATGGCCTTCCGTTATATATGTCAGATATGTAGCTGCCATTCCAAAATAGTTTCAGATTCATATTTTTTTTTAAAAGACAAAAAAAATATACAGCGATGTATGTAAAAAACAATTGCGCTCACGACGACAAATCGTAGACTCATTCTCCATGCAGGCACTATTTTTGTCAATAATCTTCTAACCAAATAATAAAAAAACGAAAATAGTTTCGGTTGATTATACCTCGTATATCGTGTTGTTTAAATGTGTTGCGTGGATACCGACTGAAAGTTCTTTAAAAGAATTGAAAATAAGACAAAACAAAAGCTAACAATAACTTCAATTGTATCATTCAGCACATGGCACGTGACAAACACCACATCAATACGTTATTCGTGCAAGCAAGTCATTTTGTTCCAACAGGTCTTCTAAATATAATCATCTTTCCTTACAAAACTGTAACATTTTGACTGGCTATCAGTTTTTCAGAATTTCTACAAATATATATCCTAGAATCTTTAAATCTACCGTCCTGTATTACTAAATCACCTTTAAAACAGACATAACTTCATTGGCCTTAAGTTTGACACTACTTTAAAAGTCTTCATTTCCTTCGAGACAAGTGACCGTTATAAACGTCGAATAGTTAACCATTCAACGTCTTTTGAGACATCTGAATTGCCCGTCACGTGATAAACGAGACGAATTGTCTCGCCACTCCTGACGTATTCTCTGGCTGAAACGAAAATTTATGAAAAGTAAACGGAAAAGAAATATTTTATATTTGACAAAATTTATGATATTTTTATTTCCGTTTGAAGACTATTTGTTGCCTACTCAACAGCTGTTAGTAATTTTCATCGAAATTAACAATTGATAAAACAGTCGTTTAAAAAGTTTATATAGTGTTGCTGTATTCATATCATTTTAAGCTTGTTATTTGTAACGAATGAAATATATTATGAATGTTTGAACTGAAATATGATGGATTCATCGATGAATCTGAAACAAATAAACATCTATTTAAATAAACTATACAATTAACAAGACACATTTAACGGACATATGTTCCTATTACTAGACAACATAAATTTCATTTTCTTAAATAATATAAAACTATTTTCATTTGTTTTTATAGAACCGTTATGTGTGTCGACAAAACCATTAAGGTATGTATCATAATCATCAAGTTTGTACCATGAAAACGTACAGTCATTGCTTTATTGGTAGAAAGAAGCTTAAATGAAAACATGTGTTTTTCTTTTAGAAATGAAGATGACCGTAAGCTTGATTATCTTGATAATTTGTAAAAGAACAAATGTGTTCGCGTAAACAAAATGCTAAATAAGCTTTTTTATTAAAAAACACTAGTGACACTGGTAGAATGTGTCAGATGCAATAGCCAAAAATCGAACGATGACCCTGTCTAGAGGTAGATAGAACAAGGCCTAAGAGACATTTAATGAGAATTACACAACTTCACATACACCAAGGACAGATATTATGGGCTATATAATATCTTGATTATTGAATGTAGTATTACCACCTTGAAACGGTTAGTAAGTGGAGGCTTACATCGAGCGATCCCCTCGAAGGTACGATACGATTATATAAAATAATCACCATTACACGGCATAGTAAACTTTTAGTCTTAAAACTATGTTTGTATACATTCTTAACAAAAAAACAACAAAATACACACCGGTTATTAAATAAAGAACCTTCCTCGCGAGTAATTTCCGTGAGCTAACTTGGCACAACTAGATGCATGTGTCAGTATTTGTGACCGCGCGAGTCTTGAGGTTATACTCACGTCTTTCCGGGGACAACTGATGTGCCCGGTATGTAGATAACTGTACACGTCAATTGTTATCGGAGGAAGTTCGGCTTCCATGCCACATGTTCATATTGGTTCAATAAAAGGTAATCCAGGTTGGAAAACCCACCAGACCAATGCCCCCTTTACTTTTCCTTATTTCCTGTGCTAAAAATAACACTCAAATGTAAGCGAAATGCTACTAGAAGTGTCCTTGGTTTTTGCAATGTTTTACGGCTGAACAGTTTTCCAAAGGAGCCTACCTCGTAGCGTAAAGGTCGTTGATAGCAAAACACTTATAACGGATAGTTGTGTAGGGAGTATTTTTGAACGGTTGATGTAAACACATTTCCGATGTAGTGAACATTTTAAACATACGAAGATCAGTGACATACATGTAATTCATTTAATGCCCCCCGTACGAATACTTTAATTAAGTTTATTATAGATTCATGCCATGCAATTATAGTATATCTTTGTAGCAGTAGTTATAACGGCATAAAATAAATATGTTCAATATTTGAGCACAGTCGTAAAAAAGTTTTGTTGTGGAGATCAAAGTTTTCCAATAATCTAATCTAAAGAAAAGTAATTATACAGCGATCAATTAGTTAATTGATGTCATTAATCGAGTGAACAGTTGCTATTATATGCCCTTACCGACAGCCGACTGTTTGATTGCCGTTTTGCATATTTAAATAAACGACGGAATGCCTTTTTCCGGAAGCTATATGTTTTGATTACGAGTCGATATAACATGTACAAATAAACACATATGCATATCTGCACTTAATAATCGGTTTAGTTTTTGTAAAACACTTTGATCAAAATACTTGTTTAAAACGTCCATATATCAAAATACTGTCATAACACATACTTGCTACATATTTAGGATATCTTTAAGATTTACCTCGCATATAGACGTAATTCTCAATTTTATTTGTAAAAAATAATTTTACAAAAATAAAGTAACATAATGCACCTATTTTAAAAAAACAAAATTAAAAAAAAAGATATATACAAAACATCTATCCTGTTATTATTTTAAAAAGAGGGATATTTTGTATTTGTCATACAGAATTTTATTATACGTTGCTTGAATGTCAGGCCTAATAAATATTCCTTTATAGATCGATGTCGCAAGAACTGACAACCGGGGCGCACCATCAATCGTTCTTAGATAGTTTTATGTTGTGAAATAATATATGGTCTCCATTACGTAAATTTCATGTTATTGTTAACATTGCTCTTTTTCATTTTTGAATTATGTAATTATTAGTTTTTGATCGTTATTCATTAGTTTCTATGCTTATGATTTATATATTATTATCTTAGATAAATACTTTCTTAACCAAACTAACTACATTGTTATGAGCTATACTTCTCATAGCAAACATTAATGAGGAAACTAAGCATAATGTCTGGAGTATGGTTTTATGTGAAAGGATAGTAATTGTTATGAGACATAAAGAGGCAATGGAATGTGAGAACATACTTTTTCAGATTGGTGTTAATGTTGTTGTCGTATTGTTTCAGAATCTGGGTAAGGATGTTGTCGGAACATAATGCTTCAGATTGGGGTTTATAATGCTGCCATTCTGCGGAACATATATCATTTACAATGCTGCTTTATGTGTGAGTTTAAGGTTGAGCATGGAAAAAAAGATTGCTATCTCCTTCCGTCCTGGTTCAAATTACTCCCTTACGTTTTTGATAAACGTGCTAAAATTTTGTTATACTATTCACCTAGAGCATTATCTGTTAAAAATATTATATATTCAATTGTAAATTATGTTTCTCTATTTTGTTAAAATATATCCCCTTAAAAGTTGTCAGACGTATTAGATTAACTTTATTGCACTACATGGCTGACACTCCATGTATCAAAACAAGTACATGGTTTCACTACAAGTTTATATAATCACTATGGCATTTAACCATTTTGCAGCATGTTTTTTGGTTTATATTTACAAACTTTTATACAACTAAATACAACTAAAGCTGGAGAAACAGTGCCAAAACAAATTCAAGACATGAGCACTAAACTTGACAAATTTATGACAAAGGTTGACAACTCAGTGAAAGACCTAAATAAGAAAATGGCAAATGTCTTACTTAAAGATGATGATGTTTTAAAATCCACAATCAAAAGTGTGATAGATGAAACGAAGGAAGACCTGATGAATTCGATGTGTAAACAAATAGAGGTATTAGAAGGTAGACTCTTTGTAAAAGAGAGTGAAAACGAAAGCCTTTCGAGAGAAATAGAAAGCATGAAAAAGGATATAAAAGAACAACAGTCTGAGAATGAAAGACTTTATTCGGAAATTGAAAGAAACCATATTAAAAGAAAAGAGTTAGAAAACAGAAGTGAACAATACAGCAGACGCAATAACATCAGAATCGTTAGAATAAAAGACGAAATGCAAGAGAGACGGCTGAGATAACAACTACAAAAGTAATAGCCTTTTTGAAAGAGAAATTGATGATAAATATAGGCCACATCGATGTTGATATTGCACATAGGCTCCCAAACAAAACAAGTACAAATCGCGATATAATAGTCAAATTTCACTCGAGAATGCTGAAAGACAAAATTCTCAGAAGCAGGAAAATACTGAAGAACTCCTCATACTTTATAAATGAGGACCTCACCAGAGAGAATCAACGGGTCCTCATGTGTGTGAAACGCAAAATGAACGATGAAGTGGTGCAGGCGTGGACGCAGAATGGTACGATATACTACCGGAACAAGTTAGACAAGACTATTGAAGTAAAGTATGACAAGTACAAAGAATGGAACGACCTACCTTGGCCATAGGAGAAAAACTATCTAGAGCGTGTTGCGCTATTAATTTTGTATACAATACTTGTAACCTGTGAAATATTTAAAGCGCGGTCAGCATTGACAATAGCTACCTGTTGTTTGTTGAAGCGTTACGCGTACACTACTTAGGTATGACTGACCATTAACATAAATGATAATATATCACGTTTAACTGTATAGAGGCACTTTTTGATGACGAATTAATTTTAAATATCATAATGATTGTTTACAGGCTAATCAAAATGTGTACTATTAAATGAATAGCATCATCATTTTATTAACATAAATGAAATATTATTGTTTTTGAAAAGATTAAGTAAGTAGAAATAATACAGGATTAAACAAATACTATTGTCTTCAGCTGTAAATCATACTTTTTATATTGCTCTCACATCCATCAAAGCTATATACTGGCTATGTTAGTTTACATTAGTAAACTAAATACAAAGCAAAACAAAAATAAGATGCATATGTACAACTCATTAAAATAGAACAATTTTAAATGAAATATTTTATCATACTCATATACTTTGAAAAAATAAATAAACACAATTGCTTGTACCAAAGGGAAACAACTCAAATCTAATTTACTCAAAATCTATTTTTTTTTTTTTAGGTTTTGTATTGTTGTTTTTTTTTGTTTTTTTTTTCTGATTTTTTCATTCGTCTTTGCACTTAAACTCTGCATTTTATATATGTTATAATAACTGTAACGTGTATATGTTTAATTAATTATATTATTGTATGTTAGTATGACACACACAATATATACATTTTTGGAATCTTAGTATTTCGTGTATTTTCGACTAGGGTTTTAAAATGCAGTTTAAAATCAAATAAACAATGCAATGATTCATTATTATAATTAATACCACTGTGTTTAAGGTGTAAGCATACACTTTTATATCGTTTTCCAACCCATTTAAGTTTTTCTCGAGTAAATAAGTGCTATTTTTCATTTTTAAGATATACATCGTAAAATAATTGATAAGGACTTTTTGACATGGGTGGGGTGTAGTGCTTTACACAAATTCTTCTTTGTACTAGATTCTGTATAGTCAATTCAATAGATGAATATCTAAGTTTTAGAAGTAAATAAGTACTATGATAGTATCTAGTAGAGATCTGGTGACATGTGTATGCTTCTTCTGTTTAGTTTTTTTTTGTTACTCGAAAGCCAGTATATAACAACTGAGTTTTAAAAAATATTTTGGCAGGATCTTAAAGTTTACCTTCTGAATTCTATCAATTACTCTTTCGAAAACAAAACTTTAACTGACCTTCAAAAGCAAGGTATTATTAACCTTATTCCTAAAAAAGACAAAGAACTAACATCACTTAATAACTGGAGACCAATTTCACTTCTTAACATTGACTACAAAATAGCTACAAAGGCAATAGCAAACCGTATAAAAAATGTGTTGCCTTCTATTATACATAAATCTCAAACTGGCTTTGTTAAAAGCAGATACATAGGTGAAAACATTAGGCTTCTCTATGAGACGATCGATAATTTAAACAAAAATAACAATCCAGGACTGCTATTCTTCGCAGACTTTGAAAAAGCCTTTGACAGTTTAAATCACACTTTTTTAATGAAGACACTTGATTCCTTCAATTTTGGCAGCTCACTAAAACAATGGATTTTTACGTTTTATAATGGAATTAAAAGTTGTGTTTCGAATAATGGTCACCTATCCGATTTCTTCGACATTGAAAGAGGTGTACGACAAGGCTGTCCACTATCCCCTTACTTGTTCATTATATCTATAGAAATGTTATCCATTGCCGTACGATCAAACAACTCAATTAAAGGTATAACTGTAGCAAATGAAGATTTAAAAAATACTATGTTTGCCGATGATGCAACGTTTATCACTGACGGCACAAAACAGTCATTTGAAAAACTTGTAGAAACTATTGACAAATTTAGTAGTATATCTGGTCTAAAACTAAACATAAAGAAATCTATTATTCTTAGAATTGGTTCTTTAAAAGACACTTATGTTGTTTATTGCAAACGCAACAATTTTACATGGACATCTGATAAAGCATGTACTCTCGGAATGATATTCACAAATGAAAAACACAAAACCTTTGATCTTAACTTTTCCCCCAAACTACGTGAATTATACTCCTGCTTAGATAGAAGGAGGAAACACAACCTTTCATTACTTGGCAAAGTGACTGTTATTAAGACATACGCGTTGCCAAAGATAATCTATCCATTGACTGTTCTTCAAAACCCACCAGATAATATCTTTAAAGTACTTAATCAAAAACTGTTTAATTTCATTTGGGATGGGAAACCTGATAAAATATCTAGACACACATTAATCAATAATTATGAAGAGGGAGGAATTAAAATGACTGATATTTTTGCATATACACATTCGCTAAAAGCAGGGTGGTTAACACGTCTATTAGATGAAAACAATGAAGGCGACTGGAAAAAGTTTTATTTACAAGAATTTCAGGATCACGGAAGTAAAATATTGCTCGAATCAAATTTAAAAGAAAACGATGTCCCAAGCATAATTAAGAATACTTTTCTGAGAGATATACTTTTAGGTTGGACATCGATAAATTTCGACCAAAATCCGAAATCTATTCCGAAACAAATACTTTGGAATAACTCGTTTATTAAACTAAATAGCAAGCCGACTTTTTTAAAACCTGGTTTATGCGAGGAATTAAGTATATTGAACACCTCTATGATTTTAGAAGACACAGATTTTATGATTTTGAGCAATTTAGAAATTTATATGATCTACACCCTTCAGAATTTTTAAACTACCATGCTTTAATTTCTTGCATTCCAACTAACTGGAAAGACGAACTTAAAAATATTGATATGCATACCATTACACAACCGCTTACAAATAATCTACTGCTTGACAGAATTCTAAGAATAAAGAAACCGAACAGACTTTTATATGAAAACTACATAAACAAGCATAAAGGCCAAAAAGTCAACAAACCAGAAGTAAAATGGGAAAATGAATTCATGCTTTTAGAATGGAAAAGTATATATCTGAACTGTTTTTATTGCACTATCGAAAACAGATTAAGGAGCTTTCAGTATAAATATATTAAGAGGATTTTGCCAGTAAACAAAATGTTGTTTAAATATAAACTCGCAAATTCAAACCTCTGCGGTTTCTGCAATATGTATATTGAGGATATAAATCATCTTTACTGGGAGTGTTCCAAAGTACAACATTTCTGGTCAAAATTAAAAGTATTCCTTGACAGGAACAATATTCAAACTGAAATAACATTCAAAAATATCTCTTTTGGAATTATAGAGAAACAGACTCCGCGAGTGATGCTTATCAATTTTATTTTCCTATTATCAAAATTTTATATTCATAAATGTAAACTTATAAACGATATTCCAGCTTTTGAAAGCTTTGTCATATATCTCAAACAAAGAAAACAAATAGAGAGATGTTTGGCAGAATCAAAGGGCAAAATACAGTTACATGACCTAAAATGGAACCAAATCAATATAAATTGAAATTGATTTTAAAGGCAACCTTACATGTTTTATTACATTTTCTATTATTCTTCTTACATCTCTTACTTCATTGGATTTTTATTTTCTTATTTGACTAAAAAAAATGTTCGCCTTTTTTTTACAAAATTTTATTTTTTCCTTAGGTAACTAAACGAAAAACAAACATTTCCATCTCATGTGCAACATATACCAATATCAATATTGGAGTAATACAGACACCTCTAAACTTATTTTGTATTGATATCAAATATATATGATATTGTAAAATGTATGTTATGCATGATACCGGAATAAAAGTTTATCACAATAAAGAAACAGTGCCAACTCTCTAAAGGTACGATGCTGCCTTTCAAAGGCAGATATCTGGCAATTGTAATCGGTGATATTAAAATGGCGGTATTTCCGATACCGATTTAAATTCTAAAGTCAGGGAGTAAATTTAAAAACAACAAATAACAAGAAAAAATAGGTCGTGACATTAACTTTTGATTGTAAATCCCTCTGGGTCAGTATTCTGAAAGCATTTTAAGTCATTTCCTTAACTTAAACATATTTCCCAAGTTAAGTATCTCACTTGTCATATTCTATAATAACTTAATAAAATCTGAAATACTTTATTTTAATTGATTTTACTAAGCATATAATTGACTTATACTTTTCCATAAATATGTCTTAACTGATCTTAGGATATCGACAGTTACAACAATGACTTAAGAAGGGCATTTTTCTAATGTTAATCATTTTACTTTGTTCATCGAATAAAAAAGATTGTTTTTATTTGTAATCAGTATTGACTTTAACTTGAGTCTTAATAATGTAATCAAATAATCTTCAAATAAATGTCAAGATTGATATATCTTGAACAAGGTCTGGTGTTATATATTTAGAGGAGCGTTATTCGCTAAAACGATTTTGTAACCAACAGATGTAGCCAAATATAGTGCTTTATTTTTAAACAAGTCTTCATATATCTAATTGCTTCTTGACAGTGAATTCATTTATACTAATCAATTGTCACCATTATACGTTAGATGAACTGCCCCTTTTGCATGAATATGACATAGTTAAGAGGAAAGCTGCTGCATAAGAACTCTATTAAACATACCTTAGATTTATCAACTCTTCACAATAAATACTCAAAGGCACACATAATAATAACAATATTATAGTCGACAGTGCATCTTATATATTTTAATTTAATGTGCAGCTGGCATTGCATAATACGAGTAAAAGAAAAGCAAAATATATTTTTTTTAATTTTTTATTTCATAAAACCTTAATTTTATATATTATCTGTCAATGAAAACAAAATCTCGAGAAAATACTTTCCAGATTAGCGAAAATTCTTTTTTGAACTTGTTTTCATTCATCACGCAATTACGTCACATTTGTAGAACTTGAAGATCTGAGCTTCGGGGAAGTATCGAGAAATCAAGTTTATACGTGCTTGTATAGAATACGTTTAATAATGTTGAAACTCATTTAAATTTAAAAAGGAAAACGTTTATATGACGTTTGAACTAGTCGTAGTACATTATTGCATCTAACTCATATTCATAGAGCGCACTAACGCTACTGCCGGTAATAGCAACGTATGTATCCGTAAAGCTTTTATCCAGTATTCAGTAGGGGTGATAGCAGGATAAATCATATTATGGCCTATTGCAACAGCAGACATTCCCTGATTTTTGGCATTTTAGGAGAGTTCTAGACTACTTGATTCATTTCTTCCCTTTAAAACACAATGAACTTATTTAACTGCCGTCGGAAGCATTAACAATAAGCTGTACAATAGGTCGGCAAAGTTATTATCTAACAACGCATACAAAGTAATGCATTTTCCAGACTGAATGCGGATGTGAATGTCCGAATAAAACCTGACTTAATTTAACGACTAACCGATTTTATATACTTGTCATAGACATTATTTTAACCAAAGCATAGTTTCTTAAAATATCAATTATGGTCATGAAGGCAATGGCAATGAAACATTAAATGGCAACAGAAAGTCGTAAAATAGTTTTACAGATTCAAGTGTATAAGTCTTTTACATTTGACGTCTTTAATGGTGTTCTATTTTCGTTTCATCAAAGACTAGAAATTATTTTCATTCGTTCATCTCAACTTCCTTTCGCTTTGTTAAATTTATATTTTTATGTAATCGAAAGTAGGAAAAACGGTGCAAAACTTTAAATATACCCATTATTGTTAAATTTGTGAATCGCCTGACTGACATTGCATGTAACGACACGTTAATTTTTATGATGACATATGCACATCAACGGCATAGTCATCAAACTTATAACACATTAATATTTATTGATTAAATGGAAATGCTTGATAAACAGATGGTAGTTGATGCATAAAATTTGCTGTGTCGGTTGAAATCAATTTGAACATACACGTATCAAATAAACATATCTGAAGTATAAATGTGTACAAAAATTCATACACTTTTGAAATAAAAGTATTCAATAAAGTGCATTAAGTTCGTTTGAAGTCTATTTTGAAGAGTAACTGACTGTTGGCTAAATGAGTTTCCAATAAAAATGTTGATTGATGTTGACTCTCGCTCGGAAGAAAGTTATTATCATAACTCGTCTGGATGATTCAGTTATTTGCTAACGACCATTACTTAACAATAAGAATAGCACAAACACCCTAATTGATATTCCTTTGACATTCATTTTACGATAGTTCTAGACCTTAACAGATTCATAACTCTACTAAATGTAATATGATGTTGTTTACCGACAAAATTATCAAAAATTATTAATCAACTATTACGTATTTGACGAGATACAGAGACAATTGCGGTACCAACACCAAACAATTAAAGACAATATATGCCAGAACTCGCTCAATATCTTCCAAACTCGGCCAATGTCAACAAAACTCTGCTAATATGAGTTTCCTCCGTTTTGACTGGCTACAAAACTCGCCTTATATAGGATTTGAAAAATGGGCCATTTTCATTGGTTGTCGAAAATCGCCTAATATGAGAAATATGCTGGATTTTTTGTTTAAAGGTAGCCATTTTGTTTTCAGTTATCCGACTGTTTTGAAAATGTTGTGCTTCGTATAAACCTATTTTGAATACCTGAAACTATTGAATGATTGAACCACTTTGTAGGGTTAAATATTACACTTGTATTTAACCCGTTGGTGGATTTTACGGCCCTTTCGGGCTCAGGCAACTACAGCTAACCTCGCACAAATAACTAGGCCAATATGAAACCACCTAATTTATAACAATATCAGATGATGGTGAACACTATTTGTTTAATAGCCACATTCAATAACTCTTTTTTAACACGTTTACTGAATGTATTATAAGAAACATGTTGAACAATACTTTTGTTGATTCTTCTTCTATTTGTATTGCCTTTGAATACCAGGGGCGTTATTGGGGCGAAACGTAGGAGCGCACCTTTGGGACATGGAGCACGTTTCGGGTGTATGAGTACTTTACCCGAGGAACCCCCAACACAGTCTCTGTACAAATCAAGGAGAGAGTTGGCTTCTTTTAATCTAATATAGTCCATGTTGGTGTCAGAAATGCATAATTATCTACCATATTGACATGAAATGTTTATTTTGGAAGGTTTTAGGGCGGAAGTGACAGGTGTTATCCGGATGCAACCCACACACCCACCCACCCCATCAGCTTGGGAATACTTTTTTCAAAGTGATTTGTTCTTTCTTTGAGTTTATTCCTGAAATTTGATTATGTACTTGTATTGAAATTTTGATTAATTTTGCTCAATAAAATATGTTAAAACCAATTTGAAAGTGATTTGTTATATGCTGTTAAAAGGCAACAATAAACAATATTCTCCCTAGAGATGTCATTGTTAACTGATAAAGCCCACTTATTTTTGTTCATTAATTTATTAAGAGTAAATTATATATATGGTGGGGTAGTTGGAGGGTTGAAGTATATACTGTTTCAATATTTTCTGGCCGCGACACGTGTTATGATATGTTTTGGAAAAAAAGCAATCGTCATTTTTCTGCACACAATACCACTTAAAAATACAGAAGCCAATGAGAAAAGAACTTTGTCATTATCAGGTCTCTTACAAACAAGATAGTTCAATTACTGATATTACTGCTGAGGTTATGATATTGCTGAAAACAACAGAGCAGTTTACACACAGCTTTAATAATGTCGGAAAAGGTGCAAATTACACTTACGCTCTTGAAAATGACAGTAACACTTTGTAAAGAAGTATATTTTCGATTTTTAAAGGGTCTTATCCTACCAAATTAAATCATTTCATTACTTATGTTCGACGCAATATGTTTGATTTTAAGTGTCAGTATTTTTTTACCTTTTTTATGTATTTTGTTTAAATATTATGATTATATTTGAATGTTGTTTACTCTCTCTTTGAACACATGCAAGTAACAGTAAAACTGCGATCGCTCGAGGACGCCGAGGTCCGAGTTGAAACCTCGAGGGAACCGATATAGTTATGTTCATTTTTTACAAAAAGCACATTTTCTAAACAAGCAACATTTAAATATGACAGTACATATTATGGCATTCGTCAGATTTATGTTTCGCAAAGTCAAGGATTGATGATTGTCTGTCTCGCGAAAATGATCAAATTCATAACTATCTTCTCAAATCTTCCCTTATCAACTATCATCGCTAATGCGTAAACAATGATAAACAGTTTTTCACACCTTATCAAATTTCCAGTCATTGCAATTTTTACAACTTGCAAAAACACCTAGCTATTGTTTGTTTATTTTGGAACACGCTCTCGGGATAATGTGTGAAATTATGACCTCGAGGGAGTCAAAAGTTTATTTTGCATGATTCGTGTATTTGGGACCGGCTATTGTGCTCGACTCCTCGACTTATTAAGGTTTCGATGCAGCGTCAGTATATTTTATATGAAAATAGAAGAAAAAATGTTACGGACCAAGCTCCGACCTCGAGGAACCGCCGGTTCTCGAACGACCGCCTGTTCGAACGACCACAGTTTTACTGTATATACAGGTAAGGCTTCCTTAAAGGATGACAGATACTTATTGTCTTATTATATTTTTTAAAATCTTTTTCTTTTAAGCAAATCCTAAATATTTATCGGAGTAGTCCAGAATAAAAAGCTTCCCTTATTTTTCGGTTCAAAAGTGACAACGAAGTTGTAACTATGTACCGGGTTTGAAGCAAATTAACATACACAAAACTTAGAATGATGTAAAATGGTAAAAATTATTTCGTTATGAGATATCATACTCTAAATTAATAAGTAGTAAAAACGCATACTTCTGCGAATATAGTGATTAATATTATATTTATATTGTTTTTCTCTTTTGGTTATTTGTGTAGAAATAATAATAGTCATAACAACTATAATTTCACTTCAACACCGATGCTAGATTTTGTTTGAATTCGACTTTCATATTTTTCCCTATTACAAACGTTTAATTGCAATATCGGGCGAGTTACACTATTTCAAAACAGATGTTTTGCCCGTAGCCTACTATCTGGAAAAAGAAAGGCTATTAGGGGCCGATGCAGGATTTTACGTAAGAAGGGGCGCCGACATCCAAGAACAGTAGGAGATGTGCGACTCACGTAGTAAGAGGGTTTTTCGGAGGAATAAAAGGATATTTGTATTGTTAAATGGCGCTTTCAGGTGTAGCTACTCTTCAAATTTGACACACAAAATTTATCTCTGATAAGTTTAAGGGGGGGGGGGGTGCTTGTTCCTTAGAGTTTATATATGTCCATAACGTATGGGTTTAACTTAAAACATTAGATTGTGTCTGCCTTTCGCTTGTCCACGTTATTTTTATTCTATGTTGTTGTTTTTTAGAATTGGTGTGTTTACCTTATATAAATGTTTAAATTTTAAAATTTTGAACCAAGTAATTATATTTGTTTTTCGCTCAGTTCGTCACATACAATTTTGGATCTAAATCAGCACATTCACAAGTTTCCTAAATGCATTTCTTTCCGTTAAGATTGTAAACAATATTATTCGTCAAATTTCCTCTGCTCAATGAGATTTGTATCAATCATTTAGCTTTATTCAGGCATCAAGCATTAGACAAACACATCCAATTTGTAAACATCCCTGCGTTTCATGTTTCTCCAAATTACTCTCTCCAAGCATAAAGTCTCTAGAAAATAGTTCTACGGTTTCAATTCTACGCTCGAATCGTTTTAAAATTTAAAACAAAATATTTACAAAATGAAGTATGTTCGTCTCGATTACTTGCTGTAAATAAAACGTCGACATAGATATCCTGCTTTGTATCTACGGAAAGTGTTTTTGTTTTCAGATCGAACCTTGATAACATGTTTGATCAATACACAATCAAAACGCTGTAAATTAGTGTGCTTTACGCAAACAGTAGAGTTGATTAAGGCTTTTCGTTTCACTGTCGACAAATAACCTTATTTTAAAGCTTTCTTTAATTACACTTACAATCATCTGGTTGCATCTGCCTGCTTCACACACAGTTATGAACTTCGTTTCCGACTGCATACATAATACACGGGCGCAAATCCTTTTATTTATAAAATGAATTTCATGTCGTGATATTTTACCTAGATATGATGATCACACGCATGAATATTTTGTTTAATTGTACATATTTGTTTGGCGAGATGCTGTGTTGCATAAGTCGAAATAAACTTCTGTTCTGTTCTGTTCTGATATTTTACCTAGAATTGTTGTTTTTTTTCCCAAGTGTTCAGGAAAGTTATGTATTTGACTACTTGCCTTTATTCCTTTAAAGTACTGACACAATTGCACCAGATAAAATATGGTTCAGGACTGAACAACTTTGTTTGAAAAAATCAACATATAATACATTACTATATAATGGTTTACTTTTAGTCAGCATAAATGCAACGTTTATTTATCCTGTCCTACTAAAGCATAATGTATATCAATACATTCCAAACGATGCCTTTAAATCGTTTTTTTTTTTGTTATTGCTCGGATCAATTCCATTTGAGCTCATAATCAAAAATAAACTTTAAAACATAAACGCTTCAGATATTTACACTGGTAAAAATAAATTAATGTGCCAAGAAAATATAATGTTGAAACGGAATTGTCGAAAAACGGGCTCAAAGTACTTGCCTGTCAGGAGTTATACCGCTAGTCGGTAATTTGATGAGAACGATACCCTATAACATTCTATTAAAGGTTAGACACAATTAACATCTGATTTTTAATAAGTAATTAATACCATATATTGGAATGGTAGTTCTGCATTTACACTAAAGCAATCAAAAGCGGACAAGATCATTAAGACTTTGTTAGATGCAGCAATTGTTTAATTCAATGTTTTGTCAGTACCAACTTTCTTGAAAGCGATTGAAGTTATGAGAGGAAACTCTATTGTAATTTGTAGAGCAAAACTGATATTTTGATTTCATTTATATCAGCATGAAAAGCATATTTCTTGGAATGTGTTCCAAAGTAAAACTCTACAAATGATTTTAACTAGGAAATTAATCTGCTTATTACCAAGCTCTCGTAACTTATTCCCAAATGTCATTTTAATCTATGGATAACTACAATACTCCACCTTCACAGACCGGGGGTCCTTGTCCTGCTTGTGAGGTTGCTGTTTGTTTCTCTTTGATCTTAGACATATTGCTGATAAATGATGAACTGAGTTTGATGTTAAGTACTCAAAATCCTAGACTCCTGTTTCTCTAATCCGGCGAAGGGAATAAACAATTTAAGGGTTGAACTGTAACAAAGGTGTGGAACCAGCTTATCACTGCACGTATAAACGTTTATGTTTTTTTTATCGAAAATTCTGGGTAGTTCGATATCAAATTTTGATTTCAAAATAAATAGTTTTTTTGGTTAGATAAGGCTAAGTTTGTTTGATTGTGAAAGTAAAACTTTTAATAGGCCAAAATATCGCTAATATGTACACAGATTTTACGCCTTTTTGTTAGATCTTCAGTCAAATGAGGTATACTTTCGATGCCTTCAGAATGATTTTTTTCCTTAAATATACATCTGATAAGAGTCAGTTTTGTTTGCCAAGGTGTAATAAAACAACCATCTGCCAGTTTGAATAGTTAAAACAATATTTTGGCATAAACCCATAATGAGTCCCTTTAATTTATTTCTTGTTTAATCAACATTTAAAACTATAGAAAACATTTAATTAGTATGATAAGCTCCCACTAAGCTGTGCAATTAGTCTGCATGGTTATTTTATAACAACTATAGAAACGTAATTTATTTTCCAGACGGAATGTGGATATGATTGTGCGAATAATGCCTAGCTTCACAAACTAACCGACTTGTTATGATATCTGCTTGTCATTGATACGGAAAGCAAATGTGATAACCAACGCATAATTTCTGAAAATATGGTTGATGGGAAATGATGTTAATGGCAGATAGCATGAGGTCGAAATATAATTTTACTGAGAGGAGGAAATAAGTTTGTAAGACATACTAGTCTATAACTTTGTTCTACTTGTGTTTTATGAGCTACCAGAATGGATTCTCAGTCTACCCCAACATCATCGTGTTTAGGTTAGACCAAATTCATTCAGGTAAAACGGAACCAAAATTATATTTGTCAATAGTGTTCAATATGTGAATCCCCTTGACTGTCGTAACATGTAACTGCAATGTTTATTGGCATAAGAACATGGACATCAACGGCACAAACATTTTATATTTGTGATTCCAAGAGTGTAACTTCTTACTTACTTCTTACTTATAAACATTTTAGGTAAATGCTTAATAGAGAGACTCAAAAAGAAAAGAGAGACTCTGTTTGTTCTAGTTACTTCGCAATTCTGTGGAAGGAAAACTATTGTAGGCATTGTTATTTGATATATTTGATTTTCACCATATTCTATTGTCTTTCGTTATTCATCAGTTTTTTCAAAAGTATATCAGAAATTCATAAATTACGCAAGTTTTTTTGTTCATAACCCCGCGTTTTATTGTGTTCTGTTTTGGAATAGTGTTTATCGACAAATTGTTGATGCAATTACTGCAATTTAACAATACATCAGAAATATGTGACAGTAATTTTTATTTACACACACAGATTTGCTATTAAACGTATAGCGTCAATCAATTTGTTGGACCACTATCGATACTTGTACTCCGGCCTACAAACGCCTTTTAAGTGTAATCTGAAAATGTCAGTAACATAGACAACAATTGCATGTGATTCGCTTCAGACAGGAGAAGTGTGTCGCCCTTTCAATTCATTTAATTAAATCTTGCAATGAAAATGAATGAAATCCAGTAAGTAGGGGCTTTTGACTTAAAAGATATTCCGGGTTAGTTTTTCATAATTGCCAATGCACGACGAGTTTCAATGTGAATAGATAATATACAATTCTGAGTATTAAGGTCGCGTTAATCTAAAACTCCGGCATCCGTGTTTGATTTAGGGCGTTTTTGTTGATACCAAACCAGTTTCAGTGTTGGTTTCAATGGTTTCAGCAGTTACGAAACAGGTTTTGATAGTTTTGCTTAAAGTAACAAACGCATGAATTTGTGTACATTTTCAACAATATGACGGAGCTACTGTAGCTACTGAGCTACACAATTACTAATGTAACCCTTTTCATTTAGCTCATTTGCCCATTGTAAGGCATTGTTATAAAAAAGATGTAGTTTCAACAAACGAAGTTGACCACTATCCGCCATGTTGTTTTCGAAGTAAACTAGTTTTCGGATGGAACGAACCGATGAAACCGCCTCCGGAAGGGGTTTCGATAGTTTCAAAAACCGGTTCCGGTTTCCGTTAAAAAACGATTGAAACTGGTGTTGGTTTTATTTGAAACTGTTACAACAAATACACAGTTCGTGAAACCGATATAAAACCGAAACCAGTTTATTACCAACAAAAACACCCTTAGTTTTTCAGTTTCAATTTTATTGACACAAGAACATATGTTAAAACTATACCCCAGAGTAACCGTCTGTTAGCGGATATATATTTATTATGATAAATGATTTTTAAATAATAAAAATACTTCAATGAAGTCAAGGGACATGCCAAGGTCCAAAGTGCAATTAAAAATCCCCACATCCTCAGACATGACCAAAATGTTTCACGGGTAATTTTAACAACCATTACGTAAAGCAATGAGTCTTTTAAACGCCAATTTATTGCTGTTTGTCAAGAAAACTTTACAAAAACGCAATTATCAACTTAATATAACAGTTTTGAAAAGTAAGGGGCAATGGCCATCTAAACCAAAGTAACGACAAGGCAAGCCAAGTCAAACCACTGTTTAACATTGATTGTGCGTAATAGTTCAGCGATAATGTTCCTTCAAACGAGGCTCGATTAGTCATGAATACAATGGATCGCAATCGGAATACGGCATCCAGAAATTATTGCTTTCGTCTATTATTTGTTCATTAAGTGATATTTCTAGAAATACTTTAGTAAGCATATGTAGACTCATTAACAGAATACGTCGAATAGTTCAGTGCAAGTGAGTATGTACCTGTAATGTGTCTGTGTGCACGCATTTCAGACTGGCGTGATTCAATTTGACATGTCAAGCTGACCAATATCTCATTTTCATAATGCTTATCAAACAAAATAAAATTGTTGCTTCCTTGTTATCAGTATTACCATAAACAACATGCTTAAAAAAGGATGTAATCAATATTGGCATAATCGGAAGACAAACATATGTAACTTAATAATTTTCAAATAAATGTCACGATTTGAGACATAAACGTCGAGGGGTGAATGCGAAAAGGTTCTAAGTGACAATAAATAAAGAAGCAGATAGAGCCTTTTCGCTTTCACCCATCGACATGTCTGGTGATTTTTGCTTAGAGCAGCATCATACTGTTTTATTCTCTACAATGATATGTTCTAGAGATTTATCAAAATATTTTCAGTCAAAATAGTAAAATAGTTTCAAATTAGACTTCAAATTATATATTTATACAAATTTATACTGATCGCTGCATGGTTCGAGTCGAGGTGCAGAATGTTCCCTCGGCGAGCAGATAGTGGGGTGTGGCGACCCAAGATAGTTTTCGTAGCAAGTCGGATAATCTTTATCCTTATCGACACAAGCCATAACTTCGAAGCTGATAGTTTTAATGTTTATTTTTTTTCATTAATTTATGTGTATTATAATTACATAAGAAACATTTTCATATTAAACGTCAGACGAGGTACTTTTATGAACTGCATGTGACATCAATGTAACAAAAGTACGAAGAAAGCTCCAGAAAAGGGTCAATGGAATTATAACAATCATCAGATATAATTAAATCTACATTAAAAAGACCGTTAAATAACTTCAATGTTGCATCTAAAATCCTTTAATTTTATGGTCAGCTGACATTGCAAAATACATATAAACATCAACCCAAATATATTTTTTCCTTTTGAATTTTATAAATTCTTAATCTGATCTGCCATAGTCATTATAATTCCTAACAATATCCTTAAACATGCCTCAATGAATCAACTCACTCCATTTGCCAGTTATGTTTAGAGTCCTATCAAAAAAAAATATATATTAAAAATTAGGTTGCATGTAAATCTAAGGTGGTATTATTGAATAAAGCCCCAGACTAACGTTAGTATCATGAGGCTGCCATGCATTTTAGCATGCTTTGATTAGTCACGAAATGACGCCACATTGGTAAGATTCGCACAGCAAATGACCTCTCTTTGAAGTCGCTGGTTTCTTATCGATGAATTTTTCTTATACGATTGTACAGATTGTACAGAATACATTAACTAATGAAGGAACTTTTTTTAAGGAAATACTGTCTTTTAATAGTCATAGCTGACAATCGCATTTCAGTAATATTCATGCCGCGTTGTAATATAGCTATACGAAGGATTTAAGACTGATTTCTTATAACTATATACATTTGCTACCAGATGTGTTTATGTTCCATATAATAATATTTCCAAATGTATGAGGTATATTTTTTAATGCTGTTTGTTATAGTTCAGAGTTTTTTAAAGAAAAAAAACTTTCTTGACAAGTTTTGAAACCGGTAGGAGGGAATTGATAATATTTTAAGAAACCTTTTTAAACCCGTAAGTATAGTTTACAGAGTGTGTGGCTTTAAATGTGTACTATAATTAATTAACCAACATATGATCTCTTTAAACTGCCTAATAAATCATCGTGTACTTTAAATTACCGCTTGGAGCACTGTAGTCTGCTTCATACGAAATTATCTGATAGAGTTTAAAATGAATTAATTGACATTTGCCAGCATAAGGCACGCAAATGAATGGAAATTAAAACATCTAACATTTTAACAATTTCGAACAACGCACGAAGTTTGGCATTTACAATACAGCTTTAACGAAAAAGACCCCGAATATCTCTCTCAACTTGAGGAAAATGAAATGAACGGCAAACCGAAAGTCCATGTTTTATACCTAGAGGTAACCGAGTTCGGAAAAGCACTTTGCAACAATTATGTTTTTGTGTATGTATCTCATGTTGAAAGGGCTTTTTTAAACGTCACAAATTATATTAATGTTTTTCAATGAATGTTTAATCGGATCGCAACCGACATCTTATGTAAATATATTTATTTTGAAAGAAAACTGCGATCAGTCATATCTGTTATCTTTTTCAATTTGGTTTCAAAATGGTTTGCCAAAAGAAACAATACCGGCTTTAACAGGTTTAGCCAATTTTGATCATATATGAATTAAACAGAGTTTATTTCATAATCCCCTGACTAGACACTTCTGTATGAGTGAATTATACTGATGAAAACTGTTCAAAATTTTATTGATCAAATCAAATTATCAAATATGTATTTTGAAAACAAAAACACTTTCTGTATATACAATACACAATAAACTACAGTGACAAGGCGAGTAGTCGAAGATTCAAAAATAAACCCTGTTTAGGGACATAAGGGCCCAAAAGGACAATGAACTATTTACACAAACATATAAAATCAGATATACAAATACAGACACCAAAAAACAAACTTGCACCCCATACACAAATACAAGCCCAACCAACAAACCATACCAAATCAAATTTACATTACCGTTGTATGATAAAATTACCAACAAGGCACCACATTTCTGTCGATGTTTTTTCCATAAACTAATCAAGACAACCATACTACATCTTGTAAAGAATATTTTATTTGTATGCTTTTGAAGGGTTCGCGCGTAGAATTGAATCTGCAGAACTATTTACAGAGACCATTTCTGTTTGAATAGAGTAACTAGACGTAAAATAGAACGACGGGAAGTGTACAAATTGGATACGCTTGTTTGCTCATTGATGTTGCAATGAAGCTAAATGGTCGATATAAAACCAGTGGAATAGGGAAAACTTAGACTATTCATTTTTCGCAATCTTTATGGTCAAAACCAATTTGGGGATTTGCTGATTAAGATCCAATATTTAAATGGCGAACTTAGCGTAAATCGAATACTGTACATATGCTTGTTTCAAAGTTTAGTTTAAAATTGCAACGTAAATAGCATGAACATAGTAGATGAATCTAGTGATTATTTTAGCGGATTGTAATGAGGTTTTTATATGTTTCCTTGTGTTAAAGTAAAGATGCATGTTAACGTGATAATCCTGTTTAAAATAGTGAATTTATCAGAAATAATTTTTACTGTTTTGGGTATTTAAGCCCGATTCACCGTCAGAATCAAACGTAAACTTAACCAATGCGAGAGAACAGGTATGACGTGAGTTCATGTGTGACGTCAATGATCTAAAATATCGCTTTGTTTTCCAATTAAGTAACATTGATACATTATTATCATAATTTTGT
This sequence comes from Mya arenaria, assembly GCF_026914265.1. NCBI lineage: Eukaryota > Metazoa > Mollusca > Bivalvia > Myida > Myidae > Mya > Mya arenaria. Next base: position 31,364,052 of record NC_069124.1, on the reverse strand, counting down.
AACAAGCATAAATTCAATATATATGAAAATATGTTTGTTTCAAAGTCAAGGTGCAATAAATTGCAAATTGAACACCAAACAATATTGCTCACTCGTGGCGAAGCCTTTTTCAACCGAAACACCCTTACCTCCTTTAAATCGTATGATTTTAGAAAATAGTCATAGTTTTAAGCTTAAATGCAAATGAAGGGCATCTCAACCAAAATTTGTTGCATACAAATGTTAAACTGGCATGCAAACAATGGATAAAACTTTAATTAAGGCTAATTTTCTGTTCGCATTTTCCTCGCATAAGGCGTCCGTAGAATTTTTAGTCTAGTCCAGTTTGATTCATATCTCAAACTAGCATCAATGTATTATTTCTTCAGTAAATATATTTAACTGCAATATCCAGCGACACTCTGGACCATAATCATAACTTCACTTTTATTTCGTCTGTTGTATAAATATTTTTGCAACCTAATATGTTTATGGGTTGACTCTGTTTAGATGCATTATACAAACAAAGACAGTGAAATAACCTTAATCTTAAACCAATCAACATATGTAGCAACCAAGATAGTAAGTGAAAGATGTGCACACGGCGCCCTCACACTCTCCCATTAAAAGTGTCAAGGTGAACTCTTGTATGCTATTGTTTTTAAGAGAAATCACATAAGAATGCACCATTGCAGTATAAAGAAGCTATATATTGATCGAAGAAACCCTCGTTACCAACCAGTTAATTTACGCTACATTATATCTATTTCGTTTCAGTTATTTATTTGTTCAATTGCTTCAAATCTGGGGTATACATGTATCTACAAATCATTACCGCATTAATTATTCGAACAGACAACATTCAGTTGAAGATATATATCTAACGATGTTGATACTGATGTTTCTGATAAGCATTAAAATTGTGCTTAAACGATAACAGCTTTCCAAATGCAATTAGAATGTAGTTTTACTGTAATTTAAGATATTTTTCTTCAAACATAAATCATACGTTCCTTTTACCAATTCAGAGCTGTTCCAACATTTGAAAAAAAAAATCAACACTTTAAATAGATGCTGAAATGAGTAATATATTCATACAATATGTTGGCACACAAAACACAGAGCTCAAAATACTGAGACTTAAAATCAATACTTATGCAAGCTCAGTAGCAAAACGTTTAACGCCAAAGACATTGAACACAAAAACAAAAAAATCACAAACAAGAAACATGGAAGAATACTCCACAAACAGCACAGTGCACACATACTATATAGAAACAAGCGAGGTATGTTTATCAAGTCTAATGTAGCGAGCATAATAAGTGAATTGGTTTCATTTTCTGAAAAGTAGATCCTATCGAAATTGAAGAAAACGCAGTTTTTTTCCGTCATATCACATTTACTCTTATTTGCAAGTTTCGACTTTCTAATATATTCCGTCATTTGCCTTGCGTTTCTTAGCGACAACTTTACCCGAGGTGTAATTTCAGTAATTGAATTATCTTGTAGTACGAGACACTTTTTGAGCACAGTTCATTCTTCTCATAGGCTCCTTCATTTGTATAGTCTCTTGTGTCAGCCAATCAGATCCAAGGGAAATCAAACTCAAAACTGTTACAGAGGTTTCAATAATAAGTTTGTTTTGCATATTACGCTAATTAAACTTAATTTAACCCGTGTTGTTCATATATGGTATTTCAAATTGGTTAGGAAATTAAGGGTTTAAAAGGTTTATTGTTAACTGTTCTGGTAATTATGTCAGTTAAACACATCGTATCACATATAGTAGAGTTAAAGTCCTGCTAGGACTAGAACTCACTTAAAATGAATTCCAAAGGCATACCAATAAGGGCGTTTATTCTAGTCTTAATGCTAAGTAATTGTCGTTAGAAAATAACTCAATTATCCAATTAAGATGATAACGTTTATCCGAGCCAGATTCAAAATGAAATAGCCTCATTATAGAAAACTTACCTATATGAAGTTACAGTAACAGGTAAATTAGTAATACGTATTTTTGCGAAATTATCCTTATTATTGAAGAAAATACTATTTATGATAAGGTATTTTGCAACTTTATAAAATTAAGTGTAACAACATATTGAATACATGAAATGAATGCATTAAGTTTGAGATGTACAACCTTTTGTTCAACCATTTTTTCAGATATTAATACATAAAAAATGAACTTATAAACTTAAAATAAAAAAAAAAAAATAAAACTCACTTATATCAAATTACAATGCTAATAATAATATACATTCTACAAAAATGAGGAGTATCCAGAACAACTAGAGACTCTCTTATGTTTTCTGAGACTATATATACAGACTTTAATAAATGCCCATGTCCTTATGCCAATATAACTTGTAGTTACATGCAATGACAGTCCAGGAGATTCACATATTTAACAATGTTGATATATTTAATTTCGACACCGCTTTCTCTGAACGAATTTTATCACACAAAAGAACCGTTTGTGTTTGGAGTCGACTGTGGTGGGCGGTAATGGAAATCAAATTCATTTTTGTCTTTCAAAAATCTCAAAAAGGACAAAAAACGATATATGTTTTTCAACCTTATTACATCAACTCTGTTGAAATATGTTCTAACTTCCTATTGTCACTTCATGTCTTATTGCCATAAACATCATGACCTATCCACCATGTTTCTAGGAAAAGCCTTTGGTTATCTATTTTATGCTCGTGTCTATGACAGGTAGATGTCATAACAAGTCGGTTGTTTTTATGAAGCCAGGCATTATTCGCACATTCACCTCCGCATTCGGTCTGGATTACGTTTCTTTTTTTGTTAGATAATAGCCCTGCACAATAATTGGACAGATTATTGTGAGCTTGTTATCTCCGAGTTCTTCCAGGTATAAATGGATATAGGCAAGAAATAAATTAAAGTTAGACAATATGGGTTGATGTAAAAATATTGCTTACCGTATTTGATTTTAATTATTAAAAAAAGGACTAGTTAGTGTACAGATAAAACAGGTAAGCAATAGTTTGGCGCCTTTTTCCTTTGGGATTTTGTTGCCACATTACTATCAATTGAACCACCTTTAGTTAATGTTTTATAAAAGTCATTATGGTTAAAGCTAAACACAACGCATACGCATTTGCATTGTTTTGTTTTGATTATTAATACAAATAAGTAAATTGTATTAACATTTTTTTCTCATTCAGCGGCACTAGTTTTACTTAGCAACACAATCATAATACAGACATGCCTTAAAATTAAAAACAAATATGCATCTATCCTAAGTGTTAACCTATATTTTGCCTCTTAAGTAGACTATTACGCTCGAGAAATGTCAAACCTGGGAATGTCTGCCAATTGTATAGGCCATGACATGGCTTTACTCTACAAACAACCTTTTGGATGACCTTAAAAGGCCTAAACGAAATACTTCTTGATATCCCCGGCAGTATCGCTTCATGTTTATATCAACATGAAGCAAAAAGGTAATCAAGAATATCAAGTTTTAGAAAAAATAACACTGATCGTCTCAAAAACCAGGGAGTAAAGGTGAACAAAACTCCATTCCGGATTAAAACAATAATTAAATGAAGAAAGCCCCACAGAATTGACGCGGACAACTCAATCTTCAATTAATCTAATAAAAATGTTCTCACTTGAAAATTATTAACTTGTTCTCATATTTTTAAATGGTTTTCGATTGCACACCTTAAGTACCTGGGACCCTTTTGCTGGCGGATATTTTACTTTTCTTTTTCTTTATCAATTCATTTATACATTTATTTTATGTTATAACGTTTCACGTTGATATCTTTTTCAAAATATTCAGGAGAATTTATATTTGACATTAGAAATAACCTATGCTTTCAAAGCAATAAAATCATTACACCGGATCAAATGTGGTTTAGGACCAAACTGTTATGTTTAGAAAATTAAAACACATAATAAAGCTGCTTAACGTTTATTAAAGAATGATTTTATTGTTGATCTGTCTTGTTTTACTAACTAAGAATGTCTTAAAGTATATCAATGCATAGCAAACAATGCGTTATTTTTTATGAAAGTTTATTCGGATCAGTTTCATCTGCGATCACATCCAACAATTAATAAAAATATAACGTGCTCGCATTAAAAGAAAACTCTGTGCCAAGAAAATTTTACGTAAAATAATATTGTCGAAAACTGGGCCAAAAAGGCTTGCTTGTCAGGAGAGCAATATCGCTTTTCGGTAATTCGCTGGGAACTAAAACCTCTTACAGAATCATAAAAGTCCGAAACAATTATCATCTGATTGTTAAAACATAATGAACAACAAATTTTGGACGAAAAATGCTGTATAGTCTAACACAATAAAAAGAGGATATAGTAATTAGAATTGAAGAAACATCAGGAAGAGACATCAAGCATGCATAACGCTGCAAAAACGCAACATAAACAGGAACATAATTTATAATTTTTAAGAGAAAGATATTTGTTCGAAGTCAATAATACCACATTTCGAGAAAAATGAACCTAATGCTTTTTACTAAAGATGTAGTCTACCTAATAACGAATTCTTGTTATATCACATGTTTTCCATGTACTGATAAACTATGGATCTTCAATTCTCCGTATTCACATACTTCTGTCTCCAAGACCTATGTGTTAAGTTTCTATGTACTACCCTTTGAGCTTTGAAATTGTGTTCATAAAGAAGTGTTGGGACAATAATGAGGTTGAAAACTCAAAAACTGGTTTTAAAAAGTGAGACATGAAGAATTTTCTCCACAAATGCTGCTTTTCTTGTAATCTTGATCAAGTACCCGAAATCAGATGTATAGATGCTTACTTTGTTCAAAACACTATGTTTATTTTTATAGAAGTTGTAATGATGAAATCACTGCAGTTTAACAATATATCAGAAATACGTGATATCATTTTCTTGTTGAGAACCCAGTTAGTTGTTACACACAAAGCGTTAATCCTTTAACAACCATTTTCATGCTTCACTATAAATTGGTTTTTGACCTCGGGACTTCAAACACCGATTAAGTGTAATCTGGAAATTTAAGGAAAGCTTAATAATGTGATTCGCTCATTCAAGCATGCCGCACTATGATTAACACGATTGTATTTTGACTCCCGGTAATAAGTCTAATATCATTTTTTGAGAACGGGAGTGTGTGTCGCCTTTTCCATTTATCCTATTAAATGAAAAGATCTTTTTCAGTAAGTGAAGTATTTAGCGTAAAGATATTTCGGGTATGGTTTTCCATATATGACAATGCTTACAACAAAGTAAAAGCACACACACGAAGTTGAATGGAAATAAATTTACTATTATCGCTTTAAACTGAGTCTACGTCATCAGACTAAACACAAATTTTCTGTCTCGATACAACAAAAGGACATGTCCTATATCTCAAAAAGTCTTTCTACCTGGAAGATTATCCGGTTTGACATTGCAATAAAAATCATGCAAAGTTTCAATGAATAATATCGGGATTCAGGTCATAAAAAATGACCAATTTTGTATGTGTTCTTTTGTGAAAATACAGGAGATAGACGTTGCTTTTCCAAAGCTGAACATATTTCAGAAACTTCGCACTGTTTTATCAGTTGACAAACGTTTGTTTAAATGTCAGAAATACAAGGTGAAATGAAGGTATTTTAGGTGAAAACTTAATATTTTGCAACAATACACACTTAAATTTAGATGCCAACTTATTGCGTCGACCGTAATGGATATTGTAATTGCATTTTGTAGAAGTTAAAACCCCTATGTTCTACTTACACATGTTTCCTGTCAATGTCAATTGAGCATATCATTCAACAGATTATGAGAGTTGTATTTCTATCATATTGATAACAAAACAACTTTAATAATCAGTTGAATGATATATTTTGGTAAACTTACTGTTTCTATTAAATAACACAATTTCCCTTTCGGTTTTTTTTTTAAAACTTTTCCCCCCTCAATATGTTAATATTTTGTTCTTTTGAATATGTATTTTTGTGTAATTATGATTACTTCATTTACTGAAATCAAAACAATAAACTGAGAAGTAGTTGCCTACGTAATAGTAAAAACGGACATATCTAAATGAGATTGACGTCTTTTTTGGAATTCTGACAATCAAGGACGGCTGCTTGCAAAAGTTAATATCCAATGGATTGCCGAAATCCGTTGAATATTAACTTTTGCAAGAAGCTGTCCTTGATTATTAGGCAATTAAGAGTTAAATGAAATACTGGTACATTAGTCAACATGAACAAGCATCTGGGTGGTCTAATATTCAGAAAATAGTGTTTTCATGTTTGTTGCACATTGGTTTTCCAAACATACGGTTATGTTTAGATTGAGTACGTCTTTTAAGTCTACCGTTCTTTTTAATTTACTTAAGAAGAGAGCAAAATCGGGATCCTTCGATTTGCGTTTCAATTGCAAAATTTAAATCTTAAGTTAGACGAAATAGGTCATATTTTTGTTGCATTCTTTTGCATCACTTATATAGGCGAACGCTACATAATTAATAAGAAGGAGAAGAAGACATTTGCTTCAAGGTTTATTTACGGCATGCTTAAATCAAATTTAGATTTTTTTTTTGAGAAAGCAACATTATCTGTGCTTGCCATTACATTTGGTTATATTAAAGATTAAAGGAAAAGGTTGTTTAATGCTTCCCAAAACTATTTTCTTTTCCCTGCTACTAATTAGCCACAAAAATGATATTTAATTTAATCAAACCTAAACATTAAAGATGTTCATTCAAACACTGACAACGCTGGTTTAGATGCTAATTTTAAAATGGTTTTATATGTTACAAAGAACAGTATGTGTACCTCCCAATCGCAGACATCGAGTACTCGAAATCGAATTATGTTGCTATGCTATTTATATCTCTTGCTAATAGGTAATTTCCATTATGGATATAACAGTACCCACACTAAGCTAAAGATAGAACTTTGGTTAAGATGAATTAAATAGTAGAGTTATGCTAGCTTTCCTCATTTTCACTTGATATTCCGAATATAAAAACATAGTTTGTCTGGCTTGAGAAAACCTCGACAAGCCGCCCAGACCTAGTATTTCCATTCAATTAACTCAATTGGAAGTGTTTATTACATTTATTTCCCTTCTTTACAACATTACCGCTGGCAGAATAACAGTAAAGCATTGACACAATTGCATTAGATAATGCAAGCGCTAAAAGCTTCGTAACAAGCGGGATTTTACTTTTTAACAATTCTGTTCACACGCAATAAAATCAAAACGAGTTTTTGAGTGGCTCCGAACAGTAACAGATAAGTGCTTTTCATAACCTAAGAATAGATAATGTAAGTTGATGATTTGTTAATATAATTACCTAGTTTCATACCAGTTACTGACAAACCTATATGTACTAGGGTAAGTGAACATTGCTTTCATCTCGCAAGTGTATCACTAAGGTGTAAGGTAAATTTAATGTAACCCGATTATGGCAGAGTTAATGTGACTATTTTAGTCGGAAATGTAAGGCATGTTCTTTAAGTGAACACATTTCGATTTTCTGCGTAATTATCTATAATTATCTATTCCCCTCGATTCCTCACAAAAAAGTGTGTTTTCTTCTTATGATTATTTCGCTTGCTTTCGAATACACACTCTTATGAACATATTCAAATAAACCTGTCTATTGATTCGTTCTATGTTAAACCAAATAGCACTTTACGTCCGAGTTTGTTACCCTGGCGCAATATTTATTTTAACATGTCATGTCAAAAAGAAGATCTGACGATACCTGGTTTCGATTTTCGATTCTTAAAACTGTAGTCTTACGGTGTTAGGCCTAAATAGAGGTTTACCACTGAACAGAACAGGTAAAACATCAACATATGATACAGCCGTTTAGTTTTAGACTGTTGGTTTATCCTGTCTTGCTGAAAAAGGTTTTAAAAGTATATCATTACTTAATCATTATGAATTTCAACTTCAGATTCGCTCAATATGCATCGTAATCAACACTATATTTCAAAAATGTAACGCGAGTGAAAAGAAAGTACTGTGCCAAGAAAATGTTCTGTTTAAAATACAATTGTTTTTAAGCAGACCAAAAATGCTTGCTTATCAAGAGGGCGATACTGCTAAACGGTAATTCGCTGAGAGCACACACCTATAACAGAGACTAAAAGCTCGGAAAAAATTAACATCTCATCTTACATAATCAGAAACACATATAGGGCGGGCAGAAATTCATTTACAACTTAGTGGAAGGAAAAATTATTTAGATATTTTGAAAACAGTAGGAAGAGATAATCAGTAAAACACAGCATTTTTTTTTTAAATTTTAAATAAGTTAGTATCAACTTCCTTTTAAGTGTTTGAAATAACACGACGAACATGAACTCCAATTTGTAGTACAATAAGACGCGGCATTCCCTATTGTTGTATGGTTAATCTTTGTGGGTGTCTATGTTTATGTCCTTGAAAGTTAAGACACCTCACTGATAAATGCTGTCACAAACATGAGGATGAGTACTACACTAAACGGTTAAAGACCCCAAGTGAAATTCTGTATCGCTTTCCGTTCGGTATTTTTTTCCATTTGTATCTGTCTCGCGTGTCAGTTAGGTCTAAAACCACGTGTCAAAAGCAGGATTTGTATAACATGTTGGCAACTTGGCTTGACTCTGTAATTTCCGTTGTTTAATTATACAATAGAGATTATATAAAAATGTTTTCTAGTAAAACTTCACCATTTTATGAAATTATTTGAATAAGCATGTGTCTGTGGTGTTCTTACGACAAGTGCTGGTGTATGTCCCCTGTACGTCAGCGGAATCTCCGCTACGGATATATTGTGTCCTAAATGTGTTAATTTTGTCGTTAACATACATTTCCAGTGGCGATGTAACACTTAACAAAAGATTTCGATTACTTTTCTATAGTTTACCAAGACCTCTACGTGACACCAATAGGCAGTCAAAATCATTTCAACTAACATTAAATTTAACCTGTGTTTATGAGTTCATCTAAGACTTCAATCACCGCTGCAAAAGCGGTAATCATGTTAGAGGTTGACACAAAAAGGATATGTGTCCATCTTATGAGCCAACGTATCGTACGACCATTTATTTGAATGAATGTTTCTGAAAAGCTATATATAACATATATTTCAATAATAATGTTAATGGCTCCTCACGCTGTTAAATGTTATACGTCTTTATTGAATGATAAAAGATACTTGAATATTAGTTTAGCATTTTCATTTAATTTACGCAAATAATTTGCTAGATTTAGAAATTCTAGTCATAAATTTTATATAGAAGGAGGTAAATATTTGTTTACCTAGAAATGATCGTTTTAATTCATTTTTTGTCCTTTAAACCATGACTTATCAATAACAATATATTTTTCCAATGCCGTAGATTTAATAATATTCTAAAATATAATTTATTTAGTGGGTATACTGGTTATACAGATATGGAAGTTTTCAGTAATATAATGCCATCCCAATATGCATCTCAAATTAAACCAACCATTCTGTATGTTCGTTTAACTTAATTATTGTATTAGATAAAAGAGAATTTGTAACACAGGAGACACAACACATATATACGAGCTCGTAAATATGTGTTTTGTTAAATGTTTGTATTGTAAAACTTATTAAATTAAACTTAGGCAAATCTACGTACAAAATCTAATTTTGGTAATAGTTATTTTAATTGTAAAATTTACATTCCGATGATCAAACGAAAGAGAGTTCACTATGATGTTAGGTAACACCGAAGAATATCAATAACACTAAAATATCGACAGACACTTTCCTTTTTTACAAGAAAAACATGTTTTTCAAGTTTCTGGCTAATTTGTTTGTTCCGACGCTCTTGGGGGATTTCTGCTTGTCTGATCACTTTCATCGGATTATCCCGAAATAATTATACAAATTACCCAATATGTAGTTTAAAATTTTAAAGTAGTTTTAAAGATGATGTAAAAGCGTGCTGTTTAGTTACTCTGACAGCGCTCAGTGAATAACAATTAAACCAAGTTTTAAATAAGACGCTAATGACTTTTGGAAGAAAATGAGCTAGTACTAATAGATGCTAATTTGTTTCAATACAGCTTTTCATTGTATAGGTAATTTTGAACTTCAACTTTCAGTTTGATATGTAGTTGATAATGTGCCTGATATGGCTGATGATAGAAATAATATATATTGATATTCATGCTAAGCATTAAATTGATGGAATTTTCAAAATTATGCCCTAGTTTGTATTACTTTTATGATTTTACATATATTAAACACTAAAACATTAACGACAAATTCAAAAGTGCAAACACAAAACACTCAAACGTTCAAACGAAAACCCACACCTGTTAATACAAACGAGTAAAAACGCAAGAGCATTTGCAATCAATTTATATTTCAGTAAACCATCTTGAATAAATGTTGTCCTGTTAACGGAGTGATTAACGCACCAAATAATTCAAGTATGGGGCATTTGACATTTGCTGTTGGACACCAAGCTGGACAAGAAGGGTAATTTTGTGCACCACTAAGAACGCAGTACAATTCATTGTACATATGATACTTCACCGACATATATAGCTGCAAGAACCATTTGAATCACACAAATACAAATCAATAACTTCATAAAAGTGGTGCGTTAAGGCGTATTTTCTTTTGTTTGGAATAATAATTGATTATGAGACTGTAAAAATATATGTACCAAATAAGTGTTAACCTAAATCAACATTAACTCATTGGCAGCAATACAAATAAATCAAGAAAAAAGAAAGATATTTCGGGACCTTCAGTGATGGTATTAATTATGTCGGTGTGTTCAATGATATCAATTGAATTCGTCAAAAACGTATATCATTCCCCAAATATGTTTTCTATTTTCTTTCTGTCGATTATAATAGAGCTTTCAGAGACACAAACCTGCAAACACCTTAAACAGAACACGTTCATAGCAAAATAGCTTCATAAATGAATGTCTGGTCTCAAAGTTTATAAAAAAAAACAATTATATGCCTAATCGGAGGCAAAGTCAAGTCAAACCCCTGTTTCACGTTGTATTTGCGTGAAAGTGCAGCGTAGATTCTCCTTCACACGAGGCTCGAATACTTATGAACGCAATGGATCTCAATCGGAAAACTGCATCCAGATAGTATCGCTTTCATTTATTATATGACCATTAAATGATAGTGCTTGAAATGCTTTTAAGTTAGCATAATGTAGAGGCATTATAATCATGTTGACTAAACAATCGAAACTCCCCAGTGCTAGCTGAAATTTTCGTTGACACAAATCAAACAACTATTGTTTTGAAAATACTTTGTAACTGATAGCAGGAGGTGCATGTGTCATTCATATTTTCCAATATAACTTCAGTACTTTTGTAAAATGTCATTTATTCCCTAAGGTCAATATACAAATGAGAAGATCATCCTGAATAAAATATGAGATATATGGAAAAGATGGCCAAATCACGGTTCTCGTACAAGCAGGAGTATTCTATAACTGTTTTATGCACGAGAGATTTGATGTCGGATAAAAGTGCAAACCAATTTATTTAAATGGTTAAAAGCTAGGAAGTCAAAATTTTCAGTAAAACTTACAAGTCCGGATCCTAAAATTAGCATTTAAGAAAAGGCATAACTAGATCTGACAATTCATCTGACGATCGAAACCCAAATACAAGCCATGCTCTCTTATTACGGCCGCCGCATATTTAGCGGACTTTTTTCTTTTGTTGTATAACTCTGTCGGTTGTTTTTCAGCAATAATGTTTCAAATCTTTTAGATCGAAACTGTAGTCAAGACCTGGATAATACAGCAGAAGGTATAGTACTCAGTGTATTCTCACATGTACGCAACAGTCACATGACTTTGACCACCGTCGCGTGATTTGCGTGGTGGCAGAGAGTTTATCAAATCACTATGAAATGTTCGACAATATTTCTGCAATATTAAACGTTTGGTTCAATTGACGATGCTAATTAATAAGAAAATAATGCATCTGTTTAAAACAATTTTTGCACGTAAAAAGACAGTGTAATAAGGAAATAACTATTATATTGATCCGCATTGGTAGTTGGGAGTGCGTATTGCTGTGGAGAATGACATTTCAATTTCGGTTTTAAATGTAATACTTATGAATATAATTTCGTTAAAGGTAAGGTTAACAGTGACAATTTATATGATAATTTTTAATCTGTCTTTTATTTTGTGTTGGTGTGAGATTAAGGTAGCTGTCAATATTTGAATGTGATTGTGTCGAAATAAATATACTTTATAATAGGCACTCTTAGCATAACTAGTATAAGTAGATATTTATCATAACGTCTGAAAGTGCATACTAAGTAATTTTATTAACGCATGTGCCGTTTAAAGTAAGACCCTTTAAAAAAATGCGTCTGTTTCCTACCAAACATATATGAGAGAAAAGTTCATTCAAAACGATGTCATTGTCGTGTGTCAGTTATTACGACAATACAACAAACATACAATACATGTACTTCCTGCAACATATGACAGAAATATGTTCACGAAGCGTCATAATCATTTCCGTAAACTTCAAAACGATAACGATTTTTATAGGCCTTGAAATCTAAATAAAAGTAATGATTAATAAACTCCAACAATTTGTTGAAACTATTGCCGCTGAATAAGAAAAAAGTCATTATAATTTGAACAGAATACGCCGTATAGTTTAGAACCAGTGCACATGTGCCTTTAATGTGTCCGTGTTCATGATTTTTACAGTACAGGCATGATTTAGATTGACAAGTGAAGTTGACCAATATCTCATTTTTATTATGCTAAAAGAATAAAAAAGTATTTGTTGTTTTCTTGTTATCAGGTTTAAAATAAACATCAGACTACAAAAAAGGAATGTAATCAGAATTGACATAGTCAGAAGACAAACATATGTAACTGAATTATATTCAAATATTTGATATTTTTTCCTTAGAGCAGCTTTATACTCTACAATGATATGGTCTAGAGATGTAATGAAATAGTGTCTATCACGTACAAGAATGGATGTAGCCTCAATCTGCATTGGTCGTGTAGAGATGGAGAATATTTATTTGTGTTTTTTTTTTCGATTTGTAACGACCAAAGATAGCTTTTGTAGCATGCCGTATAAGCTTGTTCCATTTTTGCACTAGCCATATATTTGAACTAAGCTTCTAGTTGTGATGTTTATTATTTTAGTTCATTCATTTTAAGTGTATATACTTTTCATAACTGCGAATGACATCAATGTATCAAAAGCTAATAGACTCTATTAAATTATAACAAAGGTTTATCAATTCTACAACAAGAAGACCGCAACCACCCAAAGACGGTATTAACCACCTTTACTTGATTAATTGTGTCCTTTCAACATAATTGAGCTCATCAAGTAGATCACATATATTTTTTAACATTGCACCTTAATTCCTATCATTTTTATTTGCAGCAGGCATTGCATAATACATCTTTACGTCAACCAAATGTTTCCTCTCTAGATTTATAAAATCATACTTATCTGTAATATGTAATGAAATAAATCGCAAGCACACTTTCTAGGGGCTATATTCTATATTATTCTTATCCATATCATTAGACTTGCCTCACTGAACCCATTCACTCAATTTGCCAGTAATCATTACACTCCAATCAAAATACTTGGATTCTAATATAAAAACTAGGTTAAATTTAAGGTGGTGTTGATTACAGCCCTAGACTAACGTTAATATCATTAGGCTTTTCCTTTGTCACAAAATGACATCACATTAATTGTTCGGTCATCAGAAAAAATGATAGCACAATCAAGTCATATTAAGGCCAATGAAATTAGCAGACATTCCATGGTTCAGCATTTCACGGCTGATTTTTTTTTTATTATTTTTAATGCAGGGTAATGTTCTACTCATCTTAATCTAATAATCAAAACTAATCAAAAACGCATACCATTTTTGCATAGCTAAGACAAAATTATTCTTTATAAAAAATAATGTGTTTTTTTTTCTTATTGACAGCTATGTAGCCACAAATCAAAACAGATTGAAAAAGCGCCAAAATATCGCTTTTATGTTTTATATGTAAACAAATTGTATTTGATTTTCTTTTGATCATCAGAGTCAAATGAGTTAAACATAGTAATGCATAAGAAATAAAAACATTTTTCGCATTAACCTATATTGTGTTCATTTAATTTCTTGTCTATTAAATATTTATAACAGTAGGAAGCATGCGGATATGATAAGCTCCCAATTAGCTGTCCAATTAGTCTGCATGGTTATTATATAACAACGACAGAAACGTAATACATTTTCCAGACGGAATATGGATGTGACTGTGTGTGTAATGCCGGCTTTACAAACTAACCGACTTGTTATGATATCTGCTTGTCATTCATACGAGCAACAAAATATTTTACCAAAGTAAAGTTTCTGGAAATATGGTTGATGGGAAATGTTGTTAATGGCAGACAGCAGGAAGACGGAACATAATTATATTTAGTGGAGGAAATAAGGTTGTAAGAAATAAATAGTATATAACTTTGTTCTACTTGTGTTTTATGAACTTTCAGAATGGATTCTCGGTCTACCTCTCCACCATTGTGTTTAGGTTAGACCAAATTCAGGTAAAACGGTACCAAAATTAAATATGTCAATAGTGTTCAATATGTGAATCCCTTTGACTGTCGTTGCATGTAACTGCAAGGTTTATTGGCATAAGGACATGGACATCAACGGCACAAGCATTTAATATTTATTATTGCAAGAGTGTAATTTCTTACTTACTTCTTTCTTATAAACATTTTAGGTAAAGGCTTAATAAAAAGACTCAGAAACAAAAGAGAGACACGAGGCTGTTTTTATTCTCCATTCACTTATCGAAAACTATTTAAATGCAAAGAAACGTTTGTATTGTTGTTTCATTGATTTGAAACGCTGTTTTGACTCGATATATAGAAATGCATTGTGGTTTAAGCTAAATAACTATGGTCTCAATAGTAAAATAGTGAGAATCATACGCAATATGTATCAATATGTCAAATCATGTGTCAAAGAATGTGATGGATACTCAGAATACTTTGACATAGCATTAGGCTTAAGGCAGGGGGGGGGGGATAATTTATCCGATAATGTTTTCATTGTACATCGATGACCAAGAGCTATATTTACAAAATAGGATAAATTGTGACATACACATTAATGATTTATGTCTTATACTGTTATTGTTTGCAGACGATATGTGTATACTAGGCGCGACACCACAAGATCTACAAACCTCGTTAGATAGACTTTTTGAATATTGTACAAACTGGGGCTTAGAAGTAAACGTTGCCAAGACGAAAATAGTAGTATTTAGAAATGTGCATTAAAAAGAAATGAGATATGGACATATGGTACTGAAACCGTCGACGTCGTAAATGAATTTAATTGTCTTGGGGTCACGTTAAATTATACTGGTAATTTTAATCTTAATATACAGGCTTTGCATGGAAAGGCATTGAAAGCAATGAATACGTTGTTAAGCAAGCTTAAGCAATACGACACTATGCCAAAAGTAGCGTTACAGTTATTCGATGCGTTTGTTTTCCCAATTGTTTCATATGGATGTGAAGTTTGGGGCATTAGTGAGTCTAAACTTTTAGAAAATATTCATCTTAAATTTTGTAAAACATTACTTTGTGTTAGACAATCCACTAGCATTATTTATGCGAAAAGCTACAGAAACAAGCTCAGTAGCAACACGTTTAAACATAAACCCGGTTTAATGGCACTGGGTAAACGCCAAAGACATAGATCATAAAATCAGAAACAAGAAACATGGAAGAACAGCAAAAAATCTCCACAAACAGCACAGTGTATACATACTATATATAAAAAACTAGGTATGTTTATCAAGAACTGTTAGGTACCGCCTTGGAACGTTGCTGTATACGGAGAGTTAGGGCGTTTTCCACTGTATGTATATAGATATATTAAAAGAATTAAGTTTTGGTTAAAGTTGTATCAAACAGACACCATTTTTTTAAAGGCTATGTTATCAAATGACCCTTTGAGTGTTGAAAATAATAAACCAAACTGATTTGCTAACGTAAAGCAAATGTTATCAAGGTATTGATTTTTAGAAGTCTATGAAAATGTTGTCAATGTTGATGCTGATGTTTTTATTCCTTTCTTTAAACAAAGAGTGATTGATGATTTTTTGCAAAAGAGGCATGAAGGAATAAATGACAATGGTGTACTGACCTTATTTGTCCATGTAAATAGTTCACTTGATATGCAACCGTATTCAGAAAGTATTATTTCAAGACACCTTAGAGTTGCCCTTACCAAACTACGCGTGTCTGCTCATAGTCTGAGAGTCCATACAGGAAGGTATAACCAAAATAGAATTGAAAGACATTTACGTGTATGCCAAATTTGTAACGTAAATGTTATCGAAGATGAATTACATTTTATCCTTCTTTGTCCTTTTTACAAAAAAACTAGAGAGAAATATATAAAGATTTATTATAGTCTACGACCTAGCATGTTTAAACTTGTACAGTTACTGCCATCAGAAAATATATCTGAAATATTTATGTTAAGTAAATATATATACGAAGCTTCAAAGCCACGCTCAGTACATTTAATGCAATGAGATTTGTATCTAAGATTTATACCACTATTCTCATTATCTTACTATTCACTATGTTTTGAACTAAACAATATTTGTCAATTATATTTGTATAGTGACCATGATTTATATCCTTTATATGGTGAAACTTATATATTCCTTATAAGATCCATCCTATGTGCTATTACCTTATGTCTTACAGTTTGATTTGTTTACATATACTCATATGTCACAAGAAACTATGTAGTTTACGTGAATAAAAATCTGTTCAGTTCTGTTCTGTTCTGTTTGTTCTAGTTACTTCTCAATTGTGTTGAAGGAAAACTATTGTAGGCATCGCTATTTAATATATTTGATTTCACCATATCTTATTGTCTTTCGTTATTTATCAGTGACGTCTAAATTATACTAGAATATTCAAAATTGACGAGAAAACGGATTTTCTAAATTATATTTTGTTCATCATACCGCGTTTTATTGTGTTATGTTCTGAATTCGTGCTTATAGACAAATTGTTGATGTAATTACTGCAATTTAACAATATATCAGAAACATGTGACAGTAATTTTTATTTACACCGGAAATGCACAGTTTTGCTATTTAACGTAGAGCGTCAATCAATTTGTTGGACCACTATCGATACTTGTACTCCGGCCGGCAAACGCCTTTTAAGTGTCATCTGAAAGTACCAGTAACATAGACAGCAATTGCATGTGATTCGCTTCAGACAGGAGAAGTGTGTCGCCCTTTCAATTCATTTGATTAAATCTTGCAAGAATGAAATCGAGTAAGTAGGGGCTTTTGACTTAAAATATATTGCGGGTTAGTTTTTCATAATTGACAATGCACAACGAGTTTCAATGTGGATAGATAACATACAATACTGAGTATTATGGTCTCGTTTATCTGAAATTCCGGCATCCGTGTTTGATTTAGTTTTTCAGTTTCAATTCCATTAACACAAAAACAAATGTTTAAACTATACCAAAGAGTTAACATCTGTTTGCGGATAGGAAATCTTTTCTAATCGATAAAAATACTGAGGTCAAAGTGCAATTTAAAATCCCCAAACCCCCAGACATGGCCAAAGGTTCAAGTATAAACTCTTTTCAAGCAAACATGGAAAGGGCCTAAGGAACACTAAATGAAAGACACAAACATGCAAACACCACAAAAACACATACATAGCTAAAAAGCTAAAAAAGTTCCCCAATAAATGGTGGGATTACCATCTTGTCCCCTAAATTATAGCCATCTAAACCAAAGAAACGACAAGGCAAGCCAAGTCAAACCACTGTTTAACATTGATTGTGCGTAAAAGTTCAGCGATAATGTTCCTTCAAACGAGGCTCGAATAGTCATGAATACAATGGATCGCAACCGAAATACGGCATCCCGAAATTATTGCTTTCTTCTATTATTTGTTCATTAAGTGATAGTTCTGGAAATACTTCAGTAAGCATATGTAGACTCATTAACAGAATACGTCGAATAGTTCAGTGCAAATAAGTATGCACCTGTAATGTGTCTGTGTGCACGCTTTTCAGACAGGCGTGATTCAATTTGACATGTCAAGCTGACCAATATCTCATTTTTACAATGCTTATCAAACAAAATAAAATTGTTGCTTCCTTGTTATCAGTATTAGCATAAACAACAAGCTTAAACAAGAATGTACTCAATATTGACATAGTCGGAAGACAAACATATGTAACTTAATAATTTTCAAATAAATGTCACGATTTGAGACATAAAAATGTCTGGTGACATTTGCTTAGAGCAGCTTCATACTATTTTATTCTTTACAATGGTATGTTCTAGAGATTAATCAAAATATTTTCAGTCAAAATAGTTTCAAATTAGACTTCAAACTATATATTTATACAAATTTATACTGATCGCTGCATGGTTCTAGTCGAGGTGCAGAATGTTCCCTCGGCGAGCAGATAGTGGCTTGTGGCGACCCAAGATAGTTTTCGTAGCAAGTCGGATAATCTTTATCCATATCGGCACTAGCTAGCCATAACTTCGAAGCTGATAGTTTTAATGTTTATTTGTCATTAATTTATGTGTATTATAGTTATATAAGAAACATTTTCATATTCAGACGTCAGACGAGGTACTTTTATGAACTGCATGTGACATCAATGTAACAAAGTACGAAGTAAACTCCTGAAAAGGACTTATGGAATTATAGCAATCATTAGATTTAATTAAATCTACATTAAAAAGTATTAAATATATTCAATGTTGCATCTAAAATCCTTTCATTTTATGTTCAGCTGACATTGCAAAATACATATAAACATCAACCAAAATATATTTTTCCCTTTTGAATTTTATAAATTCTTAAACTGATCTGCCATAGTCATTATAATTCCTAACAATATCCTTAAACATGCCTCAATGAATCAAATCACTCCATTTGCCATTAATTTTGACAGTCCTATCAAAAGACAATGAGTATTATATTAAAATTCGGTTGCATGTAAATCTAAGGTGGTATTAAATAAAGCCCCCGACTAACGTTAGTGTCATGGGGCTGCCATGCATTTTAGCATGCTTCGCTTCGTCACGAAATGACGCCACATCTGTAAAATTCGCACAAGCTCTCTTTGAAGTCGATGGTTTCTTATCGATGAAACAATTTTATACAGATTGTACAGAATGCATTCAATGATGATGGAAATTTTTAAAGGAAATACTGTCTTTTAATAGTCATAGCTGACAATCGCATTTCAGTCGTATTCACGCCGCGTTGTAATATAGCTATACGAAGCATTTAAGACTGATCTCTTATAACTATATACATATGCTACCAGATGGGTTTATGTTCCATAAAAGAACATTTACAATTGATGAGGTATTTTTTAATGCTTTTTGTTGAAGTTCAGAACATTTTTGACATGTATTGAAACCGGTATGAGGGAGATGATAATATTTTTAGAAGCCTTTTTAAACCCGGAAGTATAGTTTACAGAGTGTGCGGCTTTAAATGTGTACTATAATTAATTGACCAACATATGATCTCTTTCAACTGTCTAATAAATCATCGTGTACTTTAAATTACCGCTTGGAGCACTGTAGTCTGCTTCATACGAAATTATCTGATAGAGTTTAAAATGAATTAATTGACATTTGCCAGCATAAGGCACGCAAATGAATGGAAATTAAAACACTTAACATTTCAACAATTTCAAACAACGCACGAATTTTGGCATTTACAATACAGCTTTAACGAAAAAGACCCCGAATATCTCTCTCAACTCGAGGAAAATAAAATGAACGGCAAACTGAAAGTCCATTTTTTATACCTAGAGGTAACCGAGTTCGGAAAAGCACTTGTCAATAATTATGTTTTTGTGTATGTATCTCATTCTGAAAGGGCTTTTTTAAACGTCTCAAATATCGTTTAATGTTTTTCAATGAATGTTTAATCGGATCGCAACCGACATCTTATGTTAATATATTTCTTTTGAAAGAAAACTGGTATATGTCATATCTGTTTTCTTTTTCAATTTGGTTTCAAATTGGTTTGCCAAAAGAAACAATACCGGCTTTATCAGGTTTAGCCATTTTTGATCACATATGAATTAAACAGAGTTTATTCAAAATTCCCTGACTAGACACTTCTGTATGAGTGAATCATTCTGATAAAAACTGTTCAAATTCGTATTGATCAAATCAAATTATCAAATATGTATTTTGAAAACAAAAACACTTTCTGTATATACAATTTAACGTAAACTACAATGATAAGCCGAGTAGTCGAAGATTCAAAAATAAACCCTGTTTAGGGGCATAAGACAAGGACCCATAAGGCCAATGGACTATTGACACACATATATAAAATCACATATACAAATACAGACACCAAAAACAAACTTGCACCCCATACACAAATACAAGCCCAACAAACAAACCATACCCAAATCAAAATTGAATAACCCTTCTATGATGGAATTACCAACAAGGCACCAAATGTCTGTTGATGTTTTTCAATAAACTAATCAAGACAACCATACTACATCTGAAGGGTTTGAGCGTAGAATTGAATCTACATTTTATAGTGACCTTTTATGTTTGAAGATAGTAACTAGACGCAAAATACAACGACGGGAAGTGTACAAATTGGATATCCTTGTTTGCTCATTGATGTCGCAATGAAGCTGAATGGTCGATATAAATCCAGTTGAGTAGGGAAAACCTAGACTACTAACTTTTCGAAATCGTTATGGTCAAAATCAATTTGCGAAACGTGAGAATTTGCTAATTTAGATCCAATATGTAAATGGCGAACTTAGCGTTATTCGAATACTGTACGTATGCTTGTTTCAAAGTGAAGTTTTAGATTGCAACGTAAATAGCATGAACATAGTTAACGAATCTAGTGATCATTTTAGCGGATTGTAATGATGTTTTGATATGTTTTTATTGAAAATAAAGATGTATTTTAACGTTATAAACTTGTTTCAAACAGTGAATTTATCGGAATATAATTTTACTGTTTTTGGTATTTAAGCCCGATTTACCGTCAGAATCAAACGTAAACTCAACCAATGCGTAAGAAAAAGTTAGTTCCGGTATGACGTCATTTAGCTAAAACATGTTTTGTTCCAACTTAGTATCATTGATATATTAGTATGATCATGATTATTTTGTAACAAGTATAAATTCAATATATGAAAATATATTTGTTTCAAATTTAAGGTGAAATAAAGTTCGATTTGAACACTACAACATATATCTTTCACTCGTGGCGAAGCCTTTTAAACGGAACACACAAATCTCATTTAAATCAAATGAATGTAGAAACTTATCCTTGTTTAAATCTTAAATGCAAATGTAAGGCGTCTCAACTAAAATCAAGAGGCGATCTTACATTCATTTTACAATTATTATGCCTACTTCCATTGAAATATCTTTGCAAATATAGAAATCGAGACTGTGTAATAACGGTAATTGAATTTTTTTGCATATAAATGTTAAACTGGCATGCAAACAATGGATACAACTTTAATTAAGGCTATTTTTCTGTTCTCATTTCCATGGCAAAAGGCGTCAGTAGAATTCTCAGTCTAGTTGGTTCGAATTATATCTCAAACCGGCAGCAAATGCATTATTTATTCAGTAAATGGTTCAAATTGCAATATCAAGCGACACCATTATCATAACTTCACATGTGTGTCGTCTGCTGTACGAATATTTTTGAAACCTAAAAATGTTGATGGGTTGGGTCAAAAAAGCACTGTACATAGAATGAAAATAAAATGGAAACTAATACAGTACCCAGGCAAGAATAACAAGCCTGACTGTGAAACACGTCACTCTGTTACAATATGTTCCAACTTCCTATTGTTACTTCATGTTTCATAGCCATAAACATCATGACCTATCCATCATGTTTCACAAGTCGGTCGTTTTTATAAAGCAGGCATAAACTATTCACATATTCACCTCTGCATTCCGTCTGAAAATTGTATTACGTTTTTATTGTTGTTAGATAATAGACCTGCACAATAATTGGACAGCTTATTGTCAGCTTGTTATATCCGCATTCTTCCAATAGGTATACATGGTTGATAGGCAAGAAATAAATTGAAATAACACAATATAGCTTGATGCAAAATATTGTTTTTTTATTAATGCTTTATTATGTTTGCCGTATTTGATTTTAATTATTAAAAAGAAAAAGGCCTATGGTTTGTAAACAGATAAAACAGGTTAGCAATAGTTTGGCGCTTTTTTCACTTGGGATTTTGTTGCCACATTACTTTCAATTGAACCGCCTTTAGTTGATGTTTTATGTATGTTATTATGGTTAAAGCTAAACACAACATATGCTTTTGTATTGTTTTGTTTTGATTATTAATACAAATGAGTAAATTGTATTAACATTTTTTTCTCATTCAGCGGGACTAGTTTTATCTAGCAACACAATCATAATACAGACATGCCTTAAAATTAAAAACAAATATGCATCTATTCTAAGTGTTAACCTATATTTTGCCTCTTAAGTAGACTATTACGCTCGAGAAATGTCAAACCTGGGAATGTCTGCCAATTGTATAGGCCATGACATGGCTTTACTCTACAAACAACCTTTTGGATGACCTTAAAAGGCCTAAAGGAAATACTTCTTGATATCCCCGGCAGTATCGCTTCATGTTGATATCAAAATAAAGCAAAAAGGTAATCAAGAATATCAAGTTTTAGAAAAAATAACACTGATCGTCTCAAAAACCAGGGAGTAAAGGTGAACAAAACTCCATTCCGGAATAAAACAATATATCAAATGAAGAAAGCCCCACCGAATGGACGCGGACAATTCAGTCTTAAATTAATCTAATAAAAATGCTCTCACTTGATAATTATTAACTTGTTCTCATATTTTTAAATGGTTTTCGATTGCATACCTTAAGTACCTTGGACCCTTCTGCTTAACGTTTATTAAAGAATGATTTTATTGTTGATTTGTCCTGTTTTACTAACTAATAATGTCTTAAAGTATATCAATGCATAGCAAACAATGCGTTATTTTTAATGAAAGTTTCGTCTGCGCTCACATGCAACATTAAAAAAAAATAACGTGAGCGCGTTAAAAAAAAGCTCTGTGCCAAAACAATGTTACGTAAATAATATTGTCGAAAACTGGGCCAAAAAGGCTTGCTTGTCAGGGGAGCAATATCGCTTTTCGGTAATTAGCTGGAAACTAAAACCTCTTACAGTATCATAAAAGTCCGAAACAATTATCATCGTATTGTTATAACATAATGAACAACAAATTTTGGACGAAAAATACTGCAATAGACTAAAACAATAATAAGAGGACATAGTAATTAGTATTAAAGAATAATCAGGAAGAGACAACAAACACGAAATTTGCTTTTACAATGCTGCAAATACGCAACATAAACAGGAACATAATTTCTATTTTCTTTAGAGAAAGATATTTGTTCGAAGGCAATAATACCACATTTTTATACTTATTTCTCGGTTTTATTTACCTAGAAAGATGTTACTAATACTTTTTACTAGGAATGCAATCTACTTTCTAACGAATTTTTTACACATGTTTGTGTCACATGTTTTCTATTGTCATGATAAACTATGGATCTTTAGTTCTCCGCCTTCACATATATATGTGTCCAAGACCTATTTGTTAGGTTTCTATGTATTAGCCTTTGAGCTTTGAAATTGTGTTCATAAAAATGTTGGGACAAGTATGAAGTTGAATATTCAAAAGCTGTTGCTTTTCTTGTTATCTAATAAAGTACCCGAAATCGGATGTACCATTTTTAATTTTATCCATGTTTTATTTTTTACGGAAGGTGTAATGAAGTTATCACTGCAATTTAACAATATATTACAAATACGTAATATCATTTTTTGTTTAGAACCCAGTTAGGTTATTACACATAAAGCGTCAATCCTTTAACAACCTGGTTGGTTTTTGACCTCGGAACTGCAAATACCTTTTCAGTGTTATCTGGAGATATCAGGAACGCGTAATAATGTCATTCGCTCATGCAAGCATGCTGCAATATGATTAACATGATTGAATTTTGAATCCCGTCGATAAGTCGTATATCATTTTTCTGAGGAAGGGAATGCCTTTTCCATTTATCTTATTAGATGGAAAGATAATTTTTAGTAAGTGAAGTATTCAGCATAAAGATATTTCGGGCATGGTTTTCCATTAGTTACAATGCTTACAGCTAAGTTTAAGCACTCACACGAGTTTGAAAATAAATAAATAATTTAATAAAAAACTTACTTACGCTTTAAAATGAGTCACCGTCATCAGACTAAACACAAAATGTCTGTCCCGATACAACAGAATGACATGTCCTATGTCTCAAAAGATCCTTCTACCTGGAAGAATATCCTGTTTGACATTGCATTAAAAATCAAGCAAAGCTTCAATGAATAATTTATGGATTCAGTTCATAAAAAATAACCAAATTTGTGTGTGGTCTTTTGTAAAAATACAGGATGTAAAAATTGCTTTTTTCAAAGCTGAACATATTTCAGAACCCTTCACACTATTTTATCAGTTGACAAACGTTTATTTTAATGTCAGAAATACAAGGAGAAATGAAGATAAGGTATTTTAAGTTAAATCTTTATATTTTGCAAAAAAAAAACACACTTCAATTGAGATGCCAAACTATTGCGTCTAACGTAATGGATATTGTAATTTTATTTTGTAAAAGTTAAAACCCTATGTTCTACTTACACATGTTTCCTGTTAATGTCAATTGAGCATATCATTCAACTGATTATGAAAAGTGTATTTCTATCATATTGATAACAAAACAACGTTTATAATCAGTTGAATGACAATTTTGGTTCAACTTACTGTTTCTATTAAATTGCACGATTTTCCTTTCAGTTTTTTAAAAACTTTTTTGCCCTTCAATCTGTGAATATTTTATTCTTTTGAATATGTATAATTTGGTAATTATAATTACTTCACGTAATGAAATCAAAACAATAAACGGAGAAAGAGTTGCCTGCGTAATAGTAAAAACGGACATATCTACAAAACTAATCGTCTGAATTTCAAAAGTATTTGTGCAGAGATTGACGTCTTTTTACGAATTCTGACAGGTCGGCAATCCATTAGATATTAACTTTTGCAACTCAACTCAGCTCAAAACTCTTTTTATTTACTAATTCAGGTTACAATGTATGCAACAACATGAATAGGGTATATATAAAACGCATGTTAAAATATTGGTAATCGGGTACAGGAATTCGAAAAAACTGATTGATAGTACGAAATACAATAATCATCTATACATGTACGTGTATAAAAGCTTAGCAGGGCCACTGTTGTTTTATCCCGTCTACAAAATGGGGCAGTATCACACCGTGTCAACTACGTTATTTAGACTGCGGTATAAAACACCAGGGGCTCTGTTTGGCTATATATTTTTTCGTGAAAATATACAAGTACAATGTTATACATAGTGATAGTAGTATCAAATTTGCATGTCACACAAGTAAAGGTAATCATATATTTGGTAATATCAATTATACTACAGAAATAGTCAATTTATACATATCATAACGACACTGATATTCAATATGAATACAAATACGATTCGATGGTATAAAGTATCAATTAATATTTAGTGTAATAGATATATACTTGTATTGGCAAGACATTGCCGGGGGAGGTTGGGAGTGTTCTTGTTCATTATGGATACGATATTTAAAATACTAGAATTTTGGGTTAAGAATTAGTTATACATAGCGGATAAGGTTACAATTATAAATGATAAACGGCGGATGAGTAAACAAAGCGTACCGCCAGTGAAGTTGGTATTTGTTCCTCGTTTTCTGCGTGAATTTAGTGCAAATGCATGAATTGGAATATTTAAGTGAATGAACAAATAATTTGGTTGTAAATTTGGCCATCAGCGACTGAGGAAGCTAAGGAATTATTTGTAGGGTAAGTTTTTTCTATTTCTTTCAGTTAAGTGCTGTGTTATTTGTATTTTTTCCTTTTTTATTTTATTTTTTTTTATTTTAAATTTAAATGTTAGGATATGATGCGAGGTATTGTTAAGTTCGGTTGCATGATTTAAGTATTATTCGAATAAACCTACATAAAGTTTCGAGAGTGTCGTTATCTGTACTTGTCATTAATAGCTTATATTCCACAATATTAGGGCGGTTAAAAAATAATGGTGAGATGTATTTAATTCTTTCCTACAGACTAGTAGCCAATGTCTAATGAGCAGAAATCACACTTTCTTTCGTTATAAGCCATGGATATGCTTTGACATCTACCTCTTTCAATAGCTAGTTTGTGGTTTGCAGATCTGAACCTAAATAAAGGTAGAGCATCATTTCTGTTTAAGATCTTTAGGTAGGAGGCTTGTTCAGTGACTTCTTTGAATAGGTTAAAGTTTTTGCTTTTATTTGTATTATTAATGTTTGCGTGCCAGGACTGTTTTAACTGGTCAGTTAGAATGTGTTTTACCAATTTGTCAATGAACTTAAGGTTTATAGATGCTTGTTGGAACCAAACATTTGGGAGGTCTACATCGTTTAGTGTTTTTTGTATGTAAGCTAACCATTTTGACTTTAGTTGCGTATGTAGCATATAGTGATAACATGACGATACCAATTTAAGAGAGTTAGGATCTAGGATTTTTGACCAAAATTTTATCATTTTCGAGCGTATAATTATATTAAGGGGGAATTTTCCAAGTTCTGCGTAAAGTATATACATGCTGTACTTTTCCTTGAGTTAGTGATTTTCCTCAGAAAGTCATTATGTACTTTCTCAATGACATCAATATTTTCAAACCCCCAAATTTCCGATCCGTATGTAAGTATTGGTAGAAAAGTGCTGTCAAAAAGTTTTAATTGTAAGTCTATTGGAATATCAAGATTATGTATTCTTAGTAATAGTAAATGCATTGCTTTGTTTGCTTGGTTAGATATATGTTGTCTTGCTGATTTAAAGCTTCCATTACTGGAGAAAAGAGTTCCGAGATATTTATAGCTTTTAACAATTTCAATATTATCATTATCAATCCTAAAACGGAATTTATCTGTTTTTCTGGCACCCAAAATCATTATTTTAGTTTTACTTTTGTTAATGTTTAGTTTCCACTGTTTGCAATAATTTTGGAACACATGAAGTGTATCTTGGAAATCTTTTTCATTGCGACCAAAAAGGTATGTATCGTCAACATAGAGTAAAATTAGCAGGTTGAGGAAATTTGTCATCGTTTCACTCTCGATCTTTATGCCTGTGTTTATGCTTGAACGTATATATGTTTCCAGATCATTTAAGTATAAGCTGTTCTTGACTTTTTAAACAATCAAAATTTAATGAAATACTTGAACATTTGTCAACATGAACTAGCACAAGAGTCGTCCAATATTCAAAATTATTGTTTGCATGCTTGTTGCACATTGGTTTTCAGAACATACGGTTATTTCTAGTATGAGAATGTATTTTAAGTCTACCGTTCTCACTTAAGAAGAAAGCGAAATCGGTATCCTTCGAATTGCGTATCAATTTTCAAATTAAAACTTTAAAATAGACGAAATGCGTGATGTTTTTTTGTTGCATTTTTTTGCATCACTTGTATAGACGAACGCTAAATGAATGAAAAGGAAGAACAGTTTTGCTTCATGGTTTATTTCCGGCATGCTGAAATCAGATTTAGAGAAAGATTTTGAGAAAGCAGCATTTTCTGTGCTTGTCATAACATTTGGTTATATTAAAGAATGAAGGAAAAAGTTAATTAATGCTCCCTAAATCTATTTTTATTTCCCTCCTACTAATTAGCTACAATAGTAATATATTATTTAATCAAATCTAAACATGTAAGATATTCAAACAAAGATATTTGTCTTCCCCAATCGCAGATATTGAGTACCGGCATTCGAACTATGTTGCTATGCTTTTAATATCTACTATTAATTTACATCATTCAATGTATACGAATGTTTTTCCAATTAGTTGGTACCCACACTAAGCTAAAGAACTTTGGTAAGCATGAATAAAAAAGTAGAGCTATGCATGCTTTCCTCATTTTCTCATGCAATTCCGAACATTAAAACTTTTTTTGTGTTATGTGAGGAAACCTCGACAAGCCGCCCAGACCTAGTATTCAATTTACTAAAATTGGAAGTGTTTATTACATTTATTTCTTTTCTTTACAATATTACCGCTGGCAGAATAATAGTTAGGCACCGACACAATTGTATTAGATAACACAAGCGCTAAAAGCGTCCTAACAAGCGGGATTTTACTTTTTTTCACAATTCTGTTAACAAGAAAAAGACCGAATCCAAAGATTTTTGGAGTAGCTTCAAACTGTAACAGATAAATGCCTTTCATCACCTAAGAACGGATTATGTAAGTTGATGATTTTTAAATATAATTAACTAGTCTCATAACAGCTACAGATAAGCCTATATGTACTAGAGCATGTGAACATTGCTTTAATCTCTTAATTGTATTGCAAAGGTGTAAGGTAAACTAAATGAAACCCGATATTGGCAGAGGATATTGTGCCGTTTTAAACAACAATAGTGTGTTTGTCTTTTTTTCTCATTCTTTGACTTGTTTATGAATTCACATACTGTTAAGCCTAAACAGAGGTTTACGACTGAACTGAACAAGTAAAACATCAACAGCCGTTTAGTTTTAGGCTGTTGGTTTATCCTGTCTTGCTGAAAAAGGTTTTAAAAGTATGTCATTACTTAATCATTATGAATTTCAACTTCAGAATCGCTCAATATGCACTCATAAGCAACACTATATTTCAAAATGCAATCGCTCTAAAGTATAACGCGAGTGAAAAGAAAATACTGTGCCAAGAAAATGTTATGTTTAAAATACAATAGTATTTCAGCAGACCAAATATGCTTGTTATCAGGAGGGCGATACTGCTAATCGGTCATTCGCTGAAAGGTCTTAAGGGCTTAAAGGTCGGAAACAATTAACATCCCATTTTTATGACATAATCAGCAACACATATAGGGCGGGCAGACATTCATTTACAACTTAGAATGATTAAGATCTTTTGAAAACAATAGGAAGCGAAAATCAGTAAAAATACAGCATGTTTTCTTTAAAATTTTAAGAAGTTAGTTTTCACTTCCTTTTAAGTGTTGGAAATAACACGACGAGCAACAAATCCAAGTTATAGTACAGTAAGAATATTTAATTTATCTGTGTTTACGAAATATAAATAAGCAAAATTCAACACTTCTGTGAATGTGTTCCAGACAAAACTCTAACTTATATTTTATACACGGAATTCCCTATTGTTGTATGGTTAATGTTTGTAGGGTCTATGTATTTGTCCTTGAAAGTTAAGACACGTTGCTGATAAATGCTGTCACAAATGCTTTCAGTTCGGTGTTTTTTTTTCTATTTGTATTTGTCTCTCGCGTAACAGTTAGGTCTAAAACCTCGTGTAAAAGGCAGGATTTGTATAACATGTTGGCAAATAGGCATGACTCTGTAATTTTCGTTGTTTAATTATAAGATTTAGATTATCAAGAAAACCATTTTATGAAATTAGTTGACTAAGTATGTGTCTGAGGTGATCTTACGACAAGTGCTGGTGTATGTCCCCTGTACGCCAGCGGAATCTCCGCTACGGATATAGTGTGTGCTAAATGTGTTAATTTTGTTGTTAACATACATTTCCAGTGGCGATGTAACACTTAACAAAAAATATGCATTCGATAACTTTTCTATAGTTTACTAAGGCCTCTACGTGACATCAATAGGCAGTCAAAATCATTTCAACCAACATTAAATTTAATCTGTGTTTTTGAGTTCATCTTCGACTTCAATCACCACTGCAAACGCGGTAATCATGTTGAAAGTTGACATAAAAAGGATATCTTCCATCTTATGAGCCAACGTATCGTACTACCATTTATTTTGATAAATGTTCTGAATAGCTATATATAACATTTATTTCAATAATAATGTTAATGGCTCCTCACGCTGTTAAATGTTATACGTCTTTAATGAATGATGAAAGCTACTTGAATATCAGTTTAGCATTCTCATTTAATTTACGCAGAATAATTTGCTAGATTTAGAAACTCTAGTCATAATTTTTATATAGAAGGAGGTAAATACTTATTTAGATAAAAACTATCGTTTTAATACATTTTCGGTCTTTTAAACTATGACTTATTAATTACAATATATTGTTCAAATGCCGAAGATTTGATAATATTCTTAAAAATAATGTATTAAGTGTGTACACTGGTTATACAGATATTGAAAATTTCAGTAATATAATGCCACCCCAATATGCAACTCAAATTAAACCAACCATTCTGTATGTTCGTTTAACTTAATTATTGTAAACATAAAAGTGAATTTGTAACCCAGGAGACACAGCACATATAATTTATACGAGCTCGTACATATTTGTTTTGTTAAATGTTTGTATTGTAAAATTTATTAAAAACCGGAGGCAAATCTACGTACAAAATCTAGTTTTGTAATAGTTATTTTTATTACTATTGTTCAATTTACATTCCGATGATCAAACGAACGAAGGTTCACTATGATGTCAGGTAACACCAAAGAATATCAATAACACTTTAAGATTTACAGACACTTTTTGTACGAGCAAAACATGTTTTTTTTTCAATTTTCTGGATAATTTGTTTGATCCGACGCTCTAGGGGGATTTCTGCTTGTCTGAACACTTTCATCAGATTATCGCGAAATAATGATACAAATTACCCAATATGTAGTTTAATTTGGACGAAAAGGAGTTTAAAGATGATAAAAAACGTGCTGTCAGTAACATTGACAGCGCTCTGTATTTAACAATTAAACCTGGTGTGAAATAAGACGCTAATGAATTTTGGGAGAATATGAGCTAGTACTAATAGCTGCCAATTTGTTTCAATACATTAATTTTATAAATTTCATTGTAAATTTTGAACTTCTACTTTCAGTTTAATATATAGTTGATAATGTGCCTGAATAAAATGTGTAAAATGACAGATGATAGAAATGATAAATCATATGATTTGTCGATAATAATATAAAATGGGTTTCAGAGACACGAACAGAGCACGTGCATATCAAAACAGGTTCATAAATGAATGGTGGTATTACCGTTTTGTCCCAACATTTATAAAAATACAAATATATGCTTAATCGGAGACAAAGTCAAGTCAAACCCCTGTTTCACGTAGTATTTGCGTAAATGTTCAGCGATACTGTTCTTTCTCGAGGCTCGAATATTCATGAATGCAATGGATCTAAACCGGAATACTGCATCATGTTTTTTTTTATTTCTTCTATTATATAATCATTTAATGATAGTTCTAGAAGATCTTTAGTAAGCATATGTAGACTCATTAACAGAATACGTCGAATAGTTCAGTGCAAGTCAGTATGTGCCTTTAATATATCTGTGTGTACGCTTTTCACTAGACAGGCGTGATTTAATTTGACATGTCAAGTTGACCAATATCTCATTTTTACCATGCTTATCAAATAAAATAAAATTGTTGCTTTCTTGAAATAAGTATTACCATAAACAACAAGCTTAAAAAAGAATGTAATCAGTATTGACATAGTCGGAAGACAAACATATGTAACTTAATTATTTCCAAATCAATGTCACGATTTGAGACATGAATACTTTTAGCAATGTCTGGTGATATTTGCTTAGAGTGGCTTCATACTGTTTTATACTCTACAATGATATGTTGTAGAGATGTATCGAAATATTTTCCATCAAGTTTCATAGAGGAATTCGCTGCATGGTTCGATTCGAGATGAAGAATGTTCATTTGGCGAGCAGAGATTGGGTGTTTGCGAGCTGTTGCGACCCAGGATAGTTTTCGTAGCAAGTCGGATAATCTTCAAATCATCATCCATATTGTCACTAGCCATAAGTTCGAACTAAGCTGATTTTGTTCATTCTTTTATGGGTATTATAATTATATCATAGACATTATCAATATTCATATTTAGACGTCAGACAAACTTACTTTTTTAACTGCATGTGACATCAATGTAACAAAACTACGAAGGAAGCTCCTGAAAAGAAAATTCAATTTGCAAATTATTTTACAGTCCGATCAAACTTGGTTTCTCATATCAAGAGTAGGTTAAATGTAAGGTGGTATTGAATACAGCCCCAGACTAAATTTAATGTCATTGGGGACAGTCATGCTTTTTATTTGCTTTCATTCTTCACGATTGGGGACAGTCATGCTTTTTATTTGCTTTCATTCTTCACGATTGGGGACAGTCATGCTTTTTATTTGCTTTCATTCTTCACGAAATGATGTCACATTTGTAGGATTTGCACAGCAACTGAGTTCTGTTAGAAGGCGACGGTGTCTTATCAATTTCATACAGAGGTGTTAAGTTTGCATTCAATAATGAAGAAACTAATTACTATTTTGAAAGGATTTTTTTTATAGTCGCAGCATTATAATCGGCGGCCGTTTCCTGGTTTGGCACTTCACGAGCGTTATATATACTTAAAGAGGCGTAATATATGTTAACGCTTGATGGATGCAAGTGTTTGTTTTAATTTAAATGCATGATTGTTTCGCTAGATAAAATAAAGTGGCGCTGAATTAGATTATATTAATACAATTTACTCATTTGATTTAAGTGATCAAAACAAAACAACAAAATGCATATAATTTGTGTACAGCTAAAACAATACTAGCAAATAATGGGGTTCGAAGCTCACCTGTGCTAGCGGAACAATTTCCGTTGAAACCAATTATATTACTACTGTATTGAACATACATTATTACTGATAGCAGGAGGTGCAGATGTCGTTCATATTTTCCATTGTTATATCTGTACTTTCGTAAAATGTCATTTATCCCCTAAGGTCAATATATAAATGAGAAGAACATCCTGAATAAAATATGAGATATTTGAAAAAGATGGCCACAGTCACATTTCTCGTACAAACAGGGGGATTCTATAACTGTTTTTTGAACGAGAGATTTGATGTCGGAGAAAAAGTGCAACCAATTCAGACAAATGGTTAAAAGTTGTTAGAAAGTCAAAATTTTCACTAAAACTTACAAGTCTTAAATAGCAGGTGAAAAGGGCATAATCAGATCTGACAATGCATAGCAAACGTATGATTATCGAAGACGATCAAAACTCAAATTCAAACCATGCTCTGTTATTACTGCCGCCGCGTATTCAGCCTTCTATCAGCAATCATATTTCAATTTTATTAGCTCGAAATTGTAGTCAAGAACCGGAAAATACAACATGATGTATGATTCGCAGTGTATTTGCACATCTACGCACCAGTCCTATAACTTTTACCACCGTCACGTGATTTGCGTAGTAGCAAAGAGTACATACACCAGATGTTTATTAAATCAATATGAAATGTTCGACTGTATTTCTGCAATATAAAACTTTTTGTTCAATTGACGGTGCTAATTATTAAGGAAATAATGAACATGGTTAAAAAAGTATTGCACGTCAAGGCGGTGTTATATGATAAAAGTTATTAGAAACTAGCTAATATATTGCTCCCCATCGGTAGTTAAGAGTGAAAATTGCTGTGGACAGTTTGATTTCAATTTCGGTTCTAAATGTACTACTTATAAATATAATTTCTTTTGAGATTAGGCTTAACAGCGACAATGCATATCATTTGTTTCAATATGACTTTTATTTTGTGTCCTCAGGCACATGTGTTGGTGTGATTTAAGGTAGCTGTCAATATTTGAATGTGATCGTTTCGAATTGGTGAGGGTAAAATATCTGTCTAGAAGACACTGGAGGTCAATTCTCGCATTATGCGTGTCTAAAACAGATTTAAAGGGTAATGTTGAATTTAAGAGATATACATTTGTATCTGACTAAATGATTGTTGAAATGTGTGTTTCGTGGCTTGTTTGGCTTTGTCAGTGTTTTGTTGAACGGGCTATATTATATAGCAAACTGCATTATTAATGTAATTATTCACTTCAAATTTTATTTCCTTCTCTTCAAAACAGCCACTATATTTCTACAGCAGACGTGTAAATCCACAAACTATGACGGTTAACTGCGGCTATAAGCTTTGCTGTGGCGAACAATCAATACACAATTGATTGGCCCTCTACTGTCCTGGTTGAGTGATGCTACAGATGTCAAAGTTAAAACATTTTGATGCAACAATGTACTTACCGGTATACGACAACTCTAATTTCTCAAGGGAGATGACGACCATGTGACCTTTTGAAGCTTGGCTCCAAACTGGTTTAAACCCCCAGTAAATTTACATTTTACTGACCGTTCCATGGCGGTACCTAACAATCCTTGATAAACATACCTAGTTTTTTATATAAAGTATGTATGCACTGTGCTGTTTGTGGAGTTTTGTGATGTTCTTTCGTGTTTCTTGTTTTTGATTTTTTTTTTATGTTCTATGTCTTTGGCGTTTACCCAGTGCCATTAAACCGGGTCTATGTTTAAACTTTTTGCTACTGAACTTGTTTCTGTAGTTTTACACATAAGTATATCCATTTCTACCTTTGAGGCTTTGTTTAAGATGTCGTATGTACATATTAAACGGTATGTCTAAACCTTGCAAAAATATTATTTATAATAGGCACCCTTAGCATAACAAGAATACGTAGATATGTTACATAAAGTCTGAAACTACATACTAAGAAGTTTTATTACCGCCGTCACAAGTAAGACGCTTGAAAAATGCGTCTTTTTCCTACCAAACATATATTAGAGAACAAATCATTCAAAACGATGTAAATGTCGTGTGCAATTATAACGACAATAGAACAAAATGCAATACATGTACTACATGTAACATATGACAGAGAAATGTTCACGAAGCCTCATCATCATTTTCCAAAAAGATAAGCATTAATTTCAGTGCTTGAAATTTAAGAAAGAGTAATGGTTAATAAACTCCAATATTTGATGAAACTTTTGCCGCTATATAAGAAAAAAATGTCTATACAATTTGAACAGAATACGGCATGTAGTTTATTGCCAGTGAATATGCGCCTTTAATTTGTCTGTGCGCATGTTTTTCACTGGAAAGGCATCATTCAGATTGACATGTCAAGTTGACCAATATCTCTTTTTTCTATGCTAAGCGAATAAAAAATGTTTGTTATTTTCTTGTTTTAAGTCTGAACATAAACATCAGACTTAAAAAGGAATGTAATCAGAATTGACATGGTCAGAAGACAAACATAATATTTAAGATACTGAATAATATTCAAATAAACGTCACGATTGAGACATTATTATATTGAACCATGTTTGGTGATTTTTTCCTAGAGAGGCTGTATTCTCTACAATGATATGTTCCAGAGATGTTACGAAATATTGTCCATCACATGTATAATATGTAATGAAAAAAATCGCACGCAAACATTCCTGGGGCCGTATTCAATATAGTTCCATCCATATCCTTAGACATGCCTCACTGAATCCATTTACTCGATTTGCCAGTTATGTTTACAGTACTTGGATTCTGATATTAAAATTAGGTTAAATTTAAGGTGGTGTTGATTACAGCCCCATACTAACGTTAATATCATTGGGACAACCATGCTTTTTAACTTGCTTTCCTTCGTCACGAAATGACGTCACATTACAAGGACTTGCAAAGCTGCTGAGCTCAGGTAAAGACGATGGTGTCTTATCGATGAATGAATTTTATACGAACTTGTACAAATTCCATTGAATAGTGAATAGTATTTTATTTGAAAAGGTTAACGTTTATAAGGGTTTTATTATAGTCATAGCAAACTTTCGCATTTGAATCATACGCCGCACATGCGCTATTGCCGGGGATTTCAACAAGACTAAGTATATCCGGTAGGCCTTGTTCGGTCATCAGAAAGGATGATAGCAGGTGAAAGTCAAATTAAGGGCTATGGAATAAGCAGACATTCCCTGGCTCAGCATTTCACGAGTGTAATAGTCTTTTAAAAATAGGCACACTTTAGGTTTACCCTTGATATATGCAGTTTGTTTCTGTTATTTTAATACAGGATACTAACTACTCTTCTAAATCTAATAAACAAAACAAATCAAATTAAGGCAATTAAACATGAAGTGACAACAGAAAGTCGGAACATCATTTTACAGAGGGGGTTATAAGGTTGTATTACATATATACATAAGACCAGAATGAATTTGGTTCCCATTATCCGACAGTCTACTTCAACACCAAATGGTTGACCAAATTCATTCAGGGAAAACGGTGACGAAATTGATTATATCAAAAATTGTAAAATATGTGAATCCCCTTGACTGTGGTTGCATGTAACGACAAGTTTTATTGGCATAAGGGCATGGACATTAACAGCATAGTCATTAAATATGTGTAATTATAATAATGTATATTATTTTATATTATCACATATATATCTTACTTAAAAAATATTATTTGAGAAAGAATGTATAGGGATACTCGGAAAACAG
The DNA here is from genome assembly GCF_026914265.1 of Mya arenaria. NCBI lineage: Eukaryota > Metazoa > Mollusca > Bivalvia > Myida > Myidae > Mya > Mya arenaria. The sequence continues at coordinate 31,327,533 of NC_069124.1, read as the reverse complement.
AAAAAAGACAAGTTGTTCTGCTTACTTCTCATTTCTGTACAATGTATTATATTGTAACAATTGTTGTCTAATCTATTTTAGTTCACTATGTTTTATTTTCTTTCGTTATTTATCAGTTTAAATATTCATGATCTATGTATTTCTATCTGAAATAAAACCTGGTTAAACCTTATGCTGTACATCTAATAGTAAATGCATGCATTTTGATATTATAAATCTGTTTTTACACTTGGTTATATATTTGCAAATAAACATATAAATGGAGTATTATTCTACAACGTTTAAGATAATTTCGCAATAAACGTTTTTATAATATCAAGTTGGCCTAACGTGTACTTGTTACAGTAACCTTATGTAGGTCAAATGTTAATGAGTTTTGTATAGTGTAGTTATTTCATTTTGAATCTCGCTCGGATCAGCTTTATCATCATGACTGGATAATTGAGTTATTTTCTAAAGACCATTACTTAGCATTAAGAAGTATAAACGTCCTTATTGTTACGCATTTGGAAACCATTTTAAGAGAATTTTAGTGCTTACAAGACTATATCTATACTTTATGTAATATGAATGTTAACATTCAACACTTAAATCTCTAAATTTCTAAAACCAATTGTTATATGATCTTTAAACATTACGGATTTACTTGATTATAATTAAAGTAACATGTGAAACCAAAGTGCTGTTTTATACTCCACTTGAATATTTATATGAAAAACTACAGAAAGAAGCTCAAACGTTTGAAGTTTGTGATTGATTTCCTTTGCATAACTGGGACGGACCCAGGATTTGACGTAAGAGGGAGCAATTAAATGGTGCAACTTGGAGGCATGCGCGAGGAACCTCCCAAAAAGGGTGTTATCTTGTTAAAGGAGAGGGGTAATGGCTAATTATAGGTTGGGCAAAATAGTGCATTCTTGTGCTAATTTGCATCATTTCTCTACCATATTGAACTGAAGCGTTCACTTGGAGAGTTTGACGGGAATAAGATGGAGGGGCGACCGGTGAATCAGCTATAGATTCTCCTTATAAATTGTTTATTATAAATTGCTTAAAGTTGACATTCAAATATTACCTTCCTATAAATTTTACAGCTTATGTATGTAATCTACTTAAAACGGTGCTAGCAAATATCTTGGAACAGCTGATTTGGCATTTTGATGAAGAATTTACGTCATGAAATGATGCAAAGACGTTTGCAGTAGTCGCTTTTGCTTTGGAACTAAACATAAGCGTTGGGCTTAAATACCTACTAGTTCGGAATAAACAACGTTTGTTATAAGATGATGCATGAATTAGACATATAAAGTTTGTTTTTGGTTTAAACAGTATTTATTTCAAAACAACATTATAATGATATACACAGTTGTAGCATACTCACTATTAAATGGTTGACGGAGATAGAGATACATTGAAGGTATACACATATAATATGCACAAAACAAAATAAGTTGACAAAATTGAGAAGGAAGCTATAGTAGCTTATACTATGCCACGCTTCTGTCACTCTTTCAAGCTGCTTGAAATGGTGTAAATATTGTTATTGTTTGTATATTTATGTAATCGTTATAATTTTATGGATAATGTGGAAGATGAACGTCAAAAATGCGCATGTGATATAAAAGAGGGTAGTGTAAACATTAGGAAGAGGATAGGATAGGTCAGGTCAGTTGTAGAGTCAAGATTGTTCTAATTTATCTTAAGGAGATTATAAACGTTTAGTTTGGCGAATGTAGTGTTGAACGTGATTAGATATCATTGAGTTTTTCTGGTCCGTGGCGTTTCGGATCCAATCAATAGAACTCGAAGTGACCTAGGCCTTATAGCAGGCAATTGGTCGAATAGGTGATGCCTTTGTGCATGATATAAGGGACAGATGAAAAAGAAATAGTAGGTGTCCTCAATTTCACCACATTGGCATTATGGGCTATTGATAATGTTTTTAGAGAACAAATGTTCATTAAGATTACTACAGTGCATCCGCAGCCTTGCAAGTGTGACACTCAATTTGCGTTCACCCTCAAAGTAGAATGTAGTGGAAATTCAATACTGTCTAATTGTATTTCGAAAGCAATCAAATGAAAACAAATGTTGTTTTCGTTTAAACATTATCTTAATGATTGTCAGTGCTTGAAAAAAATATCTTCAATTTAATATTTTTGGTTCAAATAATGCGGTAATGCTTTGGTAGCTACATGCATCCACCTGTTTTAAAGCAATTGAAAATACAAATAACTTTTAAAAAATATGTAGTGTGGTAATTTTGTTTAGAAAATAATAAATAATAAAATAATTTTATTGTTTCGCATTTATTGGTCGTTTAGAATGCATTTTGCTTCAAAGTCTAAATATTCATGTTGTTTCTGGATAAGGCAAAATTATCTATCCAGCAGACGACCAAAAGTTCGCTTGATATTGCTATTTGCTATATTTACTGAAAAAAAAATACTGCTGCTGGTTTGAGATATAAACCGAACGAACTAGACTGAGAATTCTACTGACGCCTTATGCGAGCGAAATGCGAACAGAAAATTAGCCTTAATTAACGTTTTATCCATTGTGTGCATGCCAGTTTAACATTTGTATGCTACAAACTTCAATAACCGTTATTACACAGTCTCGATTCCTGCATTTGCAAAGTTATTTCAATGGAAGTAGGCACAATAATTGTAAAGCTAGTGTAAGATCGCCGCTTGATTTGAGTTGAGATGCCCTACATTTGCACTTTAGCCTAAAACAATGATTTATTTCTAAAGTCATATGATTCAAATGAGCTTTGTGTGTTTCGATTTAAAAAGGCTTCGCCACAAGTGAAATATATATTTTTTTGTGGTGTTCAAGTTGAACTTAATTGCACCTTTAATTTGAAACAAACATTTTTTGATATATTGAATACATGCTTGTTACAAAGTCATGATTATAATAAACCAATGATACATAATTTGAAAACAAAGCCTTATTTAAGCTACATTAAGTCATACCTGAACTCACGGCATAACTTTTTTCAAGCATTGCTTGAGTAAAACGTTTGATTCTGACATTGACTCGGGCTTGAATACCAAAAACTCTTTATTTTGATAAATTCACTGTTTGAAACAGAACACGTATCACATTAAAAATCATCGTTATTTTTCAAGAACCCCAAGGACACATGACAAAAAATCATTGCAATCCGCTAAAAATGTTCACTAGATTCGGTTTCTATGTTCATGCGATTAACGTTGCAATTTCAAGCCTATCTTTGGAACAAGCATATGTACACCATTTGATTTACGCAAATTTTGCCATTTGAATATTGGATCTAAATCAGCAAATTCACACGTTTCTCAAATTTATTTTTACCGTAGAGATTGCGAAAAAAGTAATTGTCTAAATTGTCCCTACTCAATTTGATTTGTATCAATCATATAGCTTCATTGCGCCATCAATCAGCATACAAGCGTATCCTCTTCCCGTCGTTCTATTTCGCTTCTAGTTACTGTCTTCAAAACGTTCCTATAAATAAATCTGCAGATTCACTTCAAAAACATACAAATAAAATATTCTTTACAAGATGTAGTATGGTCGTCTTAATTAGTTGTTTGAAAAAAAAAATCGACGGAAATTTCGTGCTTTGTTGGTAATTCCATCATAGAACAGTAACGCAATTTTGATTTGGGTATGGTTTGTTTATTGCGCTTGTATTTGTGTATTGGGCGCAAGTAAGATTTTGGTGTCTGCATTTGTGTATGTGATTTTATATGTGTGCGTCTAAAGTTCATTGTCCTTTTGGGCCCTTGCCTTGTGCCCTTAAACAGAGTTTATTTTTGAATTTTCGACTACTCGGCTCGTCACTGTAGTTTCCATTTTATTATTGTGTGTAAGTTTGTTTCAAAGAAATAGATAATATGATTTGATCAATACAAATTTGAAAAGTTTTTAATCAGTGTGTGTCAATTATACAAAAGTGTCGAATCAGGAGTTTTGGAAATAAAATCTGTTTTATTCATATGTGTTTAAAATTGGATAAACTTGTTAAACCCGATACTGCGTCTGATTGCAAACCATTATGAAATCAACTTAAAGAGAAAAAACATGACATATATCAGAGTTATCTTTGAAAATCCATGTATGTATAAACATATTGCTAAGATCCGGTTGTGCGATCCGATAAAACCTTCTTTGAAAAAAAAAATATCTGAAAATTTGAACAATTGACGTTTAAAAAAATATTGGTGTTTTAGCATGCGAAAAAACAAGATAGTTGCAAAGTGCTTTTCCGAACAATGCTATCTCTGGGTATAAAAATTGTATTTTAATCTACCGTTCATTTTATTTTCCTCGAGTTGAGAGCGAAAATTGGGGTCTTTGTCGTATAACTTGTATTGTAACTGCCTAATGTCGTGCGTTTTTCAAAACTGTCGAAATGTAAAGGTGTTTTATTTCCATTCATTTGCGTGCCTTATGCTGGCAAATGTCAACTTCATTTTAAACACATTCAGAATAATTACGTCTCAAGGTTTATTTTCTGCTATATTGAAGCAGATTTCAATGTTTCAAGCCGTAATTTAAAGTAAACGAGGATATATCAGACAGTTGTAAAAGATCATATGTTGGTCAATTAATTATAAGTAAATATTTAAGCCGCACACAGTTATTCATACAGATATAACCTAAAATAAAAAAGAAGAAGACATCAATCCTTTATATTAGCAATTTTAGGAAGAAAAAAAATATAATTATGATTTTGAAAAAAAAAACCTGTTCGTAATAAAATCTATGGAGGGAATCCAGATGAAAAGAACCTCCAATCCGGATTAAAACATAAAAAAAAACAAATGAAGAAAGCGCCAAAGAATTATCGCGGAAAATTCAATCTAAAGTAAAGCTAAAAAAATGCTCTCCCTTGATAATGATCTAATTTTCATAAAGTTTGTTTAATGATTTCCGATTGCATACCTAATGAATCTGGCGATCCTTCTGCTGGCGGAAACGTTGTTTTCTTCTTATTTATTATATTTATACATTAATTTCACATCGTAACGTTTCAGTTTGATATGTTTTTTAAATGTTTAGGAAAGGTATATTTCGACTACATAAAATATCCGCGACTAGGCCTTCAAAGCACTGAAACCATTGCACCGAATAAAATGTGATTCAGGACATGACACTTATCTTTGAAAAGAAAACAGCTGGTTTACTCTTATTAAAGAATAATTCAATTGTTGATTAATCATGTTTGACTAACAATTATTGCCTTAGATGATATCAATGCATAGTTTTTTATGATTTTTATCTCTGTTCCATTCCATCATTAGTATCAATAAATTAAAGAAGAACCTAATCGCTCTAGAACTCGTGTGCGTGCTAGAAGAAAGTAGTTTTGTAATAGTTATTTTTATTACTATTGTTCAATTTACATTCCGATGATCAAACGAACGAAGGTTCACTATGATGTCTGGTAACACCAAAGAATATCAATAACACTTTAAGATTTACAGACACTTTTTGTACGAGAAAAACATGTGTTTTTTTTCAATTTTCTGGATAATTTGTTTTATCCGACGTTCTAGGGGGATTTCTGCTTGTCTGAACACTTTCATAATATTATCGCGAAATAATGATACAAATTACCCAATATGTAGTTTAATTTGGACGAAAAGGAGTTTAAAGATGATGAAAAAACGTGCTGTTCAGTAACATTGACAGCGCACTGTATTTAACAATTAGACCAAGTGTGAAATAAGACACTAATGAATTTTGGGAGAAAATGAGCTAGTACTAATAGCTGCCAATTTGTTTCAATACACTTCTACTTTAAGTTTAATATATAGTTGATAATGTGCCTGAATAAAATGTGTAAAATGACAGATGATAGAAATGATAAATCATATGATTTGTCGATAATAATATAAAATGGGTTTCAGAGACACGAACAGAGCACGTGCATATCAAAACAGGTTCATAAATGAATGGTGGTATTACCGTTTTGTCCCAACATTTATAAAAATACAAATATATGCTTAATCGGAGACAAAGTCAAGTCAAACCCCTGTTTCACGTAGTATTTGCGTAAAAGTTCAGCGATAATGTTCCTTCTCGAGGCTCGAATATTCATGAATGCAATGGATCTCAACCGGAATACTGCATCCAGGTTTTATTGATTTCTTCTATTATATAATCATTTAATGATAGTTCTAGAAGTACTTTAGTAAGCATATGTAGACGCATTAACAGAATACGTCAAATAGTTCAGTGCAAGTCAGTATGTGCCTTTAATATATCTGTGGGTACGCTTTTCACTAGACAGGCGTGATTTAATTTGACATTTCAAGTTGACCAATATCTCATTTTTACCATGCTTATCAAATGAAATAAAATTGTTGCTTTCTTGAAATAAGTATTACCATAAACAACAAGCTTAAAAAAGAATGTAATCAGTATTGACATAGTCGGAAGACAAACATATGTAACTTAATTATTTCCAAATCAATGTCACGATTTGAGACATGAATACTTTTAGTAATGTCTGGTGATATTTGCTTAGAGTGGCTTCAAACTGTTTTATACTCTACAATGATATGTTCTAGAGATGTATCGAAATATTTTCCATCAAGTTTCATATAGGAATTCGCTGCATGGTTCGATTCGAGATGAAGACTGTTCATTTGGCGAGCAGAGATTGGGTGTTTGCGAGCTGTTGCGACCCAGGATAGTTTTCGTAGCAAGTCGGATAATCTTCAAATCATCATCCATATTGTCACTAGCCTTAAGTTCGAACTAAGCTGATTTTGTTCATTCTTTTATGGGTATTATAATTATATCATAGACATTATCATTATTCATATTTAGACGTCAGACAAACTTACTTTTTTAACTGCATGTGACATCAATGTAACAAAACTACGAAGTAAGCTCCTGAAAAGAAAACTCAATTTGCAAATTATTTTACAGTCCGATCAAACTTGGTTTCTCATATCAAGAGTAGGTTAAATGTAAGGTTGTATTGAATACAGCCCCAGACTAACGTTAATGTCATTGGGGACAGTCATGCTTTTTATTTGCTTTCATTCTTCACGAAATGATGTCACATTTATAGGATTTGCACAGCAACTGAGTTCTGTTAGAAGGCGACGGTGTCTTATCAATTTCATACAGAGGTGTTAAGTTTGCATTCAATAATGAAGAAACTAATTCTTATTTTGAAAGGATTTTCTTTATAGTCGCAGCATTACAATCGGCGGCCGTTTCCTGGTTTGGCACTTCACGAGCGTTATATATACTTAAAGAGGCGTAATATATGTTAACGCTTGATGGATGCAAGTGTTTGTTTTAATTTAAATGCATGATTGTTTCGCTAGATAAAATAAAGTGCCGCTGAGTTAGATTATATTAATACAATTTACTCATTTGATTTAAGTGATCAAAACAAAACAACAAAATGCATATAATTTGTGTACAGCTAAAACCATACTAGCATTCATATCAAATAATAGGGTTCGAAGCTCACCTGAGCTAGCGGAACAATTTCCGTTGAAACCAATTATACTACTACTGTATTGAACATACGTTATTACTGATAGCAGGAGGTGCAGATGTCGTTCATATTTTCCAATGTTATATCTGTACTTTCGTAAAATGTCATTTATCCCCTAAGGTCAATATATAAATGAGAAAAACATCCTGTATAAAATATGAGGTATTTGAAAAAGATGGCCAAGTCACATTTCTCGTACAAACAGGGGGATTCTATAACTGTTTTTTGAACGAGAGATTTGATGTCGGAGAAAAAGTGCAACCAATTCAGACAAATGGTTAAAAATTGTTAGAAAGTCAAAATTTTCACTAAAACTTACAAGTCTTAAATAGCAGGTGAAAAGGGCATAATCAGATCTGACAATGCATAGCAAACGTATGATTATCGAAGACGATCAAAACACAAATTCAAACCATGCTCTATTATTACTGCCGCCGCGTATTCAGCCTTCTATCAGCAATCATATTTCAATTTTATTAGCTCGAAATTGTAGTCAAGAACCGGAAAATACAACATGATGTATGATTCGCAGTGTATTTGCACATCTACGCACCAGTCCTATAACTTTTACCACCGTCACGTGATTTGCGTAGTGGCAAAGAGTACATACACCAGATGTTTATTAAATCAATATGAAATGTTCGACTGTATTTCTGCAATATAAAACTTTTTGTTCAATTGACGGTGCTAATTATTAAGGAAATAATGAACATGGTTAAAACAAGTATTGCACGTCAAGTCGGTGTAATATGATAATAGTTATTAGGAACACGCTAATATATTGCTCCCCATCGGTAGTTAAGAGTGAAAATTGCTGTGGACAGTTTGATTTCAATTTCGGTTCTAAATGTACTACTTATAAATATAATTTCTTTTAAGATTAGGCTTAACAGCGACAATGCATATCATTTGTTTCAATATGACTTTTATTTTGTGTCCTCAGGCACATGTGTTGGTGTGATTTAAGGTAGCTGTCAATATTTGAATGTGATCGTTTCGAATTAGTGAGGGTAAAATATCTGTCTAGAAGACACTGGAGGTCAATTCTCGCATTATGCGTGTCTAAAACGGATTTAAAGGGTAATGTTGAATTTAAAAGATATACATTTGTATCTGACTAAATGATTGCCGAAATGTGTTTCGTGGCTTGTTTGGCTTTGTCAGTGTTTTGTTGAACGGGCTATATTATATAGCAAACTGCATTATTAATGTAATTATTCACTTCAAATTTTATTTCCTTCTCTTCAAAACAGCCACTATATTTCTACAGCAGACGTGTAAATCCACAAACTATGACGGTTAACTGCGGCTATAAGCTTTGCTGTGGCGAACAACCAATACACAATTGACTGGCCCTCTACTGTCCCGACTAAGTGATGCTACAGATGTCAAAGTTAAAACGTTTTGATGCAACAATGTACTTACCGGTATTCGACAACTCTAATTTCTCTAACAAGGGGGATGACGACCATGTGACCTTTTGAAGCTTGGCCCCAAACTGGTTTAAACCCCCAGTAAATTTACATTTTACTGACCGTTCCATGGCGGTACCTAACAATCCTTGATAAACATACCTAGTTTTTTATATAAAGTATGTATGCACTGTGCTGTTTGTGGAGTTTTGTGATGTTCTTTCGTGTTTCTTGTTTTTGATTTTTTTTATGTTCTATGTCTTTGGCGTTTACCCAGTGCCATTAAACCGGGTCTATGTTTAAAATTTTTGCTACTGAACTTGTTTCTGTAGTTTTTCACATAAGTATATCCATTTCTACCTTTGAGGCTTTGTTTAAGATGTCGTATGTACATATTAAACGGTATGTCTAAACCTTGCAAAAATATTATTTATAATAGGCACTCTTAGCATAACAAGCATACGTAGATATGTTACATAAAGTCTGAAACTACATACTAAGTAGTTTTATTACCGCCGTCACAAGTAAGACGCTTGAAAAAATGCGCCGTTTTCCTACCAAACATATATTAGAGAACAAATCATTCAAAACGATGTAAATGTCGTGTGCAATTATAACGACAATAGAACAAAATGCAATACATGTACTACATGCAACATATGACAGAGAAATGTTCACGAAGCCTCATCATCATTTTCGTAACTCTAAAAAGATAAGCATTAATTTCAGTGCTTGAAATTTAAGAAAGAGTAATGGTTAATAAACTCCAATATTTGATGAAACTTTTGCCGCTATATAAGAAAAAAATGTCTATACAATTTGAACAGAATACGGCGTGTAGTTTATGGCCAGTGAATATGCGCCTTTAATTTGTCTGTGCGCATGTTTTTCACTGGAAAGGCATCATTCAGATTGACATGTCAAGTTGACCAATATCTCTTTTTTCTATGCTCAGCGAATAAAAAATGTTTGTTATTTTCTTGTTATCAGTCTTAACATAAACATCAGACTTAAAAAGGAATGTAATCAGAATGACATGGTCAGAAGACAAACATAATATTTAAGATACTGAATAATATTCAAATAAACGTCACTATTGAGACATTATTATATTGAACAAGGTTTGGTGATTTTTTCCTAGAGAGGCTGTATTCTCTACAATGATATGTTCCAGAGATGTTACGAAATATTGTCCATCACATGTATAATATGTAATGAAAAAAATCGCAAGCAAACATTCCAGGGGCCGTATTCAATATAGTTCCATCCATATCCTTAGACATGCCTCACTGAATCCATTTACTCGATTTGCCAGTTATGTTTACAGTACTTGGATTCTGATATTAAAATTAGGTTAAATTTAAGGTGGTTTTGATTACAGCCCCATACTAACGTTAATATCATTGGGACAACCATGCTTTTTAACTTGCTTTCCTTCGTCACGAAATGACGTCACATTACAAGGACTTGCAAAGCTGCTGAGCTCAGGTAAAGACGATGGTGTCTTATCGATGAATGAATTTTATACGAACTTGTACAAATTCCATTGAATAGTGAATAGTATTTTATTTGAAAAGGTTAACGTTTATAAGGGTTTTATTATAGTCATAGCAAACTTTCGCATTTGAATCATACGCCGCACATGCGCTATTGCCGGGGATTTCAACAAGACTAAGTATATCCGGTAGGCCTTGTTCTGTCATCAGAAAGGATGATAGCAGGTGAAAGTCAAATAAAGGGCTATGAAATAAGCAGACATTCCCTGGCTCAGCATTTCACGAGTGTAATAGTCTTTTAAAAATAGGCACACTTTAGGTTTACCCTTGATATATGCAGTTTTTTTTTTGTTATTTTAATACAGGATACTAACTACTCTTCTAAATCTAATAAACAAAACAAATCAAATTAAGGCAATTAAACATGAAGTGACAACAGAAAGTCGGAACATCATTTTACAGAGGGGGTTATAAGGTTGTATTACATATATACATAAGACCAGAATGAATTTGGTTCCCATTATCCCACAGTCTACTTTATCACCAAATGGTTGACCAAATTCATTCAGGGAAAACGGTGACGAAATTGATTATATCAAAAATTGTAAAATATGTGAATCCCCTTGACTGTGGTTGCATGTAACGACAAGTTTTATTGGCATAAGGGCATGGACATTAACAGCATAGTCATTAAATATGTGTAATTATAATAATGTATATAATTTTATATTATAACATATATATCTTACTTAAAAAATATTATTTGAGAAGGAATGTATAGGGATACTCGGAAAACAGAAAAAAGACAAGTTGTTCTGCTTACTTCTCATTTCTGTACAATGTATTATATTGTAACAATTGTTGTCTACTCTATTTTAGTTCACTATGTTTTATTTTCTTTCGTTATTTATCAGTTTAAATATTCATGATCTATGTATTTCTATCTGCAATAAAACCTGGTTAAACCTTATGCTGTACATCTAATAGTAAATACATGCATTTTGATATTATAAATCTGTTTATACACTTGGTTATATATTTGCAAATAAACATATAAATGGAGTATTATTGTACAACGTTTAAGATAATTTCGCAATAAACGTTTTTATAATATCAAGTTGGCCTAACGTGTACTTGTTACAGTAACCTTATGTAGGTCAAATGTTAATGAGTTTTGTATAGTGTAGTTATTTCATTTTGAATCTCGCTCGAATCAGCTTTATCATCATGACTGGATAATTGAGTTATTTTCTAAAGACCATTACTTAGCATTAAGAAGTATAAACGTCCTTATTGTTACGCATTTGGAAACCATTTTAAGAGAATTTTAGTGCTTACAAGACTATATCTATACTTTATGTAATATGAATGTTAACATTCAACACTTAAATCTCTAAATTTCTAAAACCAATTGTTATATGATCTTTAAACATTACGGATTTACTTGATTATAATTAAAGTAACATGTGAAACCAAAGTGCTGTTTTATACTCCACTTGAATATTTATATGAAAAACTACAGAAAGAAGCTCAAACGTTTGAAGTTTGTGATTGATTTCCTTTGCATAACTGGGACGGACCCAGGATTTGACGTAAGAGGGAGCAATTAAATGGTGCAACTTGGAGGCATGCGCGAGGAACCTCCCAAAAAGGGTGTTATCTTGTTAAAGGAGAGGGGTGTTGGCTAATTATAGGTTGGTCAAAATAGTGCATTCTTGTGCTATTTTGCATCATTTCTCTACCATATTGAACTGAAGCGTTCACTTGGAGAGTTTGACGGGAATAAGATGGAGGGGCGACCGGTGAATCAGCTATAGATTCTCCTTATAAATTGTTTATTATAAATTGCTTAAAGTTGACATTCAAATATTACCTTCCTATAAATTTTACAGCTTATGTATGTAATCTACTTAAAATGGTGCTAGCAAATATCTTGGAACAGCTGATTTGGCATTTTGATGAAGAATTTACGTCATGAAATGATGCAAAGACGTTTGCAGTAGTCGCTTTTGCTTTGGAAATAAACATAATCGTTGCGCTTAAATACCTACTAGTTCGGAATAAACAACGTTTGTTATAAGATGATGCATTTGCATGAATTAGACATATAAAGTTTGTTTTTGGTTTAAACAGTATTTATTTCAAAACAACATTATAATGATATACACAGTTGTAGCATACTCACTATTAAATGGTTGACGGAGATAGAGATACATTGAAGGTATACACATATAGTATGCACAAAACAAAATAAGTTGACAAAATTGAGAAGGAAGCTATAGTAGCTTATACTATGCCACGCTTCTGTCACTCTTTCAAGCTGCTTGAAATGGTGTAAATATTGTTATTGTTTGTATATTTATGTAATCGTTATAATTTTATGGATAATGTGGAAGATGAACGTCAAAAATGCGCATGTGATATAAAAGAGGGTAGTGTAAACATTAGGAAGAGGATAGGATAGGTCAGGTCAGTTGTAGAGTCAAGGTTGTTCTAATTTATCTTAAGGAGATTATAAACGTTTAGTTTGGCGAATGTAGTGTTGAACGTGATTAAATATCATTGAGTTTTTCTGGTCCGTGGCGTTTTGGATCCAATCAATAGAACTCGAAGTGACCTAGGCCTTATAGCAGGCAATTGGTCGAATAGGTGATGCCTTTGTGCATGATATAAGGGACAGATGAAAAAGAATTAGTAGGTGTCCTCAATTTCACCACATTGGCAATTTTGGCTATTGATAATGTTTTTAGAGAACAAATGTTCATTAAGATTACTACAGTGCATCCGCAGCCTTGCATGTGTGACACTCAATATGCGTTCACCCTCATAGTATAATGTAGTGGAAATTCAATACTGTCTAATTGTATTTCGAAAGCAATCAAATGAAAACAAATGCTGTTTTCGTTTAAACATTATCTTAATGATTGTCAGTGAAGATCCGTATCAAAAGCTTGAAAAAAATATCTTCAATTTAATATTTTTGGTTCAAATAATGCGGTAATGCTTTGGTAGCTACATGCATCCACCTGTTTTAAAGCAATTGAAAATACAAATAACTTAAAAAAATATGTAGTGTGGTAATATTGTTTAGAAAATAATAAATAATAAAATAGTTTTATTGTTTCGCATTTATTGGTCGTTTAGAATGCATTTGCTTCAAAGTCTAAATATTCATGTTGTTTCTGGATAAGGCAAAATTATCTATCCAGCAGACGACCAAAAGTTCGCTTGATATTGCTATTTGCTATATTTACTGAAAAAAAATACTGCTGCTGGTTTGAGATATAAACCGAACGAACTAGACTGAGAATTCTACTGACGCCTTATGCGAGCGAAATGCGAACAGAAAAATAGCCTTAATTAACGTTTTATCCATTGTGTGCATGCCAGTTTAACATTTGTATGCTACAAACTTCAATAACCGTTATTACACAGTCTCGATTCCTGCATTTGCAAAGTTATTTCAATGGAAGTAGGCACAATAATTGTAAAGCGAGTGTAAGATCGCCGCTTGATTTAAGTTGAGATGCCCTACATTTGCACTTTAGCCTCAAACAATGGTTTCTAAAGTCATATGATTTAAATGAGCTTTGTGTGTTTCGATTTAAAAAGGGTTCGCCACAAGTGAAATATTTTTTTTTTGTGGTGTTCAAGTTGAACTTAATTGCACCTTAATTTGAAACAAACATTTTTTGATATATTGAATACATGCTTGTTACAAAGTCATGATAATAATAAACCAACGATACATAATTTGAAAACAAAGCCTTATTTAAGCTACATTAAGTCATACCTGAACTCACGTCATAACTTTTTTCAAGCATTGCTTCAGTAAAACGTTTGATTCTGACATTGACTCGGGCTTGAATACCAAAAACTCTTTATTTTGATAAATTCACTGTTTGAAACAGAACACGTATCACATTAAAAATCATCGTTATTTTTCAAGAACCCCAAGGACACATGACAAAATATTATTGCAATCTGCTAAAAATGTTCACTAGATTCGTTTTCTATGTTCATGCGATTAACGTTGCAATTTCAAGCCTATCTTTGAAACAAGCATATGTACACCATTTGATTTACGCAAATTTCGCCATTTGAATATTGGATCTAAATCAGCAAATTCACACGTTTCTCAAATTTATTTTTACCGTAGAGATTGCGAAAAAGTAATTGTCTAATTTTTCCCTACTCAATTTGATTTGAATCAATCATATAGCTTCATTGCGCCATCAATCAGCATACAAGCGTATCCTCTTCCCGTCGTTCTATTTCGCTTCTAGTTACTGTCTTCAAAACGTTCCTGTAAATAAATCTGCAGATTCACTTCAAAAACATACAAATAAAATATTCTTTACAAGATGTAGTATGGTCGTCTTGATTAGTTGTTTGACAAAAAAATCGACGGAAATTTCGTGCTTTGTTGGTAATTCCATCATAGAACAGTAACGCAATTTTGATTTGGGTATGGTTTGTTTATTGCGCTTGTATTTGTGTTTTAGGCGCAAGTAAGATTTTGGTGTCTGCATTTGTGTATGTGATTTTATATGTGTGCGTCTAAAGTTCATTGTCCTTTTGAGCCCTTGCCTTGTGCCCTTAAACAGAGTTTATTTTTGAATTTTCGACTACTCGGCTCGTCACTGTAGTTTCCATTTTATTATTGTGTGTAAGTTTGTTTCAAAGAAATAGATAATATGATTTGATCAATACAAATTTGAAAAGTTTTTTATCACTGTGTGTCAATTATACAAAAGTGTCGAATCAGGGGTTTTGGAAATAAAATCTGTTTTATTCATATGTGTTTAAAATTGGATAATCTTGTTAAACCCGATACTGCGTCTGATTGCAAACCATTATGAAATCAACTTAAAGAGAAAAGACATGACATATATCAGAGTTATCTTTGAAAATCCATGTATGTATAAACATATTGCTAAGATGTCGGTTGTGCGATCCGATAAAACCTTCTTTGAAAAAGAATATCTGAAAATTTGAACGATTGACGTTTAGAAAAATATTGGTGTTTTAGCATGTGAAAAAACAAGATAGTTGCAAAGTGCTTTTCTGAACAATGCTATCTCTAGGTATAAAAATTGTATTTTAATCTACCGTTCATTTTATTTTCCTCGAGTTGAGAGCGAAAATTGGGGTCTTTGTCGTATAACTTGTATTGTAACTGCCTAATGTCGTGCGTTTTTCAAAACTGTCGAAATGTAAAGGTGTTTTATTTCCATTCATTTGCGTGCCTTATGCTGGCAAATGCCAAGTTCATTTTAAACACATTCAGAATAATTACATCTCAAGGTTTATTTTCTGCTATATTGAAGCAGATTTCAATGTTTCAAGCCGTAATTTAAAGTAAACGAGGATATATCAGACAGTTGTAAAAGATAATATGTTGGTCAATTAATTATAAGTAAATATTAAAGCCGCACACAGTTATTCATACAGATATAACCTAAAATAAAAAAAAGAAGACATCAATCCTTTATATTAGCAATTTTAGGAAGAAAAAAAATATAATTATGATTTTGAAAAAAAAAACCTGTTCGTAATAAAATCTATGGAGGGAATCCAGATGAAAAGAACCTCCAATCCGGATTAAAACATAAAAAAAAAAAATGAAGAAAGCGCCAAAGAATTATCGCGGAAAATTCAATCTAAAGTAAAGCTAAAAAAATGCTCTCCCTTGATAATGATCTAATTTTCATAAAGTTTGTTAAATGATTTCCGATTGCATACCTAATGAATCTGGCGATCCTTCTGCTGGCGGAAACGTTGTTTTCTTCTTATTTATTATATTTATACATTAATTTCACATCGTAACGTTTCAGTTTGATATGTTTTTTTAAATGTTTAGGAAAGGTATATTTCGACTACATAAAAAGATCCGCGACTAGGCCTTCAAAGCACTGAAACCATTGCACCGAATAAAATGTGATTCAGGACATGACACTTATCTTTGAAAAGAAAACAGCTGGTTTACTCTTATTAAAGAATAATTCAATTGTTGATTTATCATGTTTGACTAACAATTATTGCCTTAGATGATATCAATGCATAGTTTTTTATGATTTTTATCTCTGTTCCATTCCATCATTAGTATCAATAAATTAAAGAAGAACCTAATCGCTCTAGAACTCGTGTGCGTGCTAGAAGAAAGTAGTTTTGTAATAGTTATTTTTATTACTATTGTTCAATTTACATTCCGATGATCAAACGAACGAAGGTTCACTATGATATGTCAGGTAACATCAAAGAATATCAATAACACTTTAAGATTTACAGACCCTTTTTGTACGAGAAAAACATGTTGTTTTTTTCAATTTTCTGGATAATTTGTTTGATCCGACGCTCTAGGGGGATTTCTGCTTGTCTGAACACTTTCATCAGATTATCGCGAAATAATGATACAAATTACCCAATATGTAGTTTAATTTGGACGAAAAGGAGTTTAAAGATGATGAAAAAACGTGCTGTTCAGTAACATTGACAGCGCTCTGTATTTAACAATTAGACCAAGTGTGAACTAAGACGCTAATGAATTTTGGGAGAAAATGAGCTAGTACTAATAGCTGCCAATTTGTTTCAATACATTTATAAATTTCATAGGAAATTTTGAACTTCTACTTTCAGTTTAATATATAGTTGATAATGTGCCTGAATAAAATGTGTAAAATGACAAATGATAGAAATGATAAATCATATGATTTGTCGATAATAATATAAAATGGGTTTCAGAGACACGAACAGAGCACGTGCATATCAAAACAGGTTCATAAATGAATAGTGGTATTACCGTTTTGTCCCAACATTTATAAAAATACAAATATATGCTTAATCGGAGACAAAGTCAAGTCAAACCCCGGTTTTACGTAGTATTTGCGTAAAAGTTCAGCGATAATGTTCCTTCTCGAGGCTCGAATATTCATGAATGCAATGGATCTCAAACGGAATACTGGATCCAGGTTTTATTGATTTCTTCTATTATATAATCATTTAATGATAGTTCTAGAAGTACTTTAGTAAGCATATGTAGACTCATTAACAGAATACGTCGAATAGTTCAGTGCAAGTCAGTATGTGCCTTTAATATATCTGTGTGTACGCTTTTCACTAGACAGGTGTAATTTAATTTGACATTTCAAGTTGACCAATGTCTCATTTTTACCATGCTTATCAAATAAAATAAAATTGTTGCTTTCTTGAAATAAGTATTACCATAAACAACAAGCTTAAAAAAGAATGTAATCATTATTGACATAGTCGGAAGACAAACATATGTAACTTAATTATTTCCAAATCAATGTCACGATTTGAGACATGAATACTTTTAGCAATGTCTGGTGATATTTGCTTAGAGTGGCTTCATACTGTTTTATACTCTACAATGATATGTTGTAGAGATGTATCGAAATATTTTCCATCAAGTTTCATATAGGAATTCGCTGCATGGTTCGATTCGAGATGAAGAATGTTCATTTGGCGAGCAGAGATTGGGTGTTTGCGAGCTGTTGCGACCCAGGATAGTTTTCGTAGCAAGTCGGATAATCTTCAAATCATCATCCATATTGTCACTAGCCTTAAGTTCGAACTAAGCTGATTTTGTTCATTCTTTTATGGGTATTATAATTATATCATAGACATTATCATTATTCATATTTAGACGTCAGACAAACTTACTTTTTTAACTGCATGTGACATCAATGTAACAAAACTACGAAGTAAGCTCCTGAAAAGAAAACTCAATTTGCAAATTATTTTACAGTCCGATCAAACTTGGTTTCTCATATCAAGAGTAGGTTAAATGTAAGGTGGTATTGAATACAGCCCCAGACTAACGTTAATGTCATTGGGGACAGTCATGCTTTTTATTTGCTTTCATTCTTCACGAAATGATGTCACATTTATAGGATTTGCACAGCAACTGAGTTCTGTTAGTAGAAGGCGACGGTGTCTTATCAATTTCATACAGAGGTGTTAAGTTTGCATTCAATAATGAAGAAACTAATTCTTATTTTGAAAGGATTTTCTTTATAGTCGCAGCATTACAATCGGCGGCCGTTTCCTGGTTTGGCACTTCACGAGCGTTATATATACTTAAAGAGGCGTAATATATGTTAACGCTTGATGGATGCAAGTGTTTGTTTTAATTTAAATGCATGATTGTTTCGCTAGATAAAATAAAGTGCCGCTGAGTTAGATTATATTAATACAATTTACTCATTTGATTTAAGTGATCAAAACAAAACAACAAAATGCATATAATTTGTGTACAGCTAAAACCATACTAGCATTCATATCAAATAATAGGGTTCGAAGCTCACCTGAGCTAGCGGAACAATTTCCGTTGAAACCAATTATACTACTACTGTATTGAACATACGTTATTACTGATAGCAGGAGGTGCAGATGTCGTTCATATTTTCCAATGTTATATCTGTACTTTCGTAAAATGTCATTTATCCCCTAAGGTCAATATATAAATGAGAAAAACATCCTGTATAAAATATGAGGTATTTGAAAAAGATGGCCAAGTCACATTTCTCGTACAAACAGGGGGATTCTATAACTGTTTTTTGAACGAGAGATTTGATGTCGGAGAAAAAGTGCAACCAATTCAGACAAATGGTTAAAAGTTGTCAAAATTTTCACTAAAACTTACAAGTCTTAAATAGCAGGTGAAAAGGGCATAATCAGATCTGACAATGCATAGCAAACGTATGATTATCGAAGACGATCAAAACTCAAATTCAAACCATGCTCTGTTATTACTGCCGCCGCGTATTCAGCCTTCTATCAGCAATCATATTTCAATTTATTAGCTCGAAATTGTAGTCAAGAACCGGAATATATAACATGATGTATGATTCTCAGTGTATTTGCACATCTACGCACCAGTCCTATAACTTTGACCACCGTCACGTGATTTGCGTAGTGGCAAAGAGTACATACACCAGATGCTTATTAAATCAATATGAAATGTTCGACTGTATTTCTGCAATATAAAACTTTTTGTTCAATTGACGGTGCTAATTATTAAGGAAATAATGAACATGGTTAAAACAAGTATTGCACGTCAAGTCGGTGTAATATGATAATAGTTATTAGGAACACGCTAATATATTGCTCCCCATCAGTAGTTAAGAGTGAAAATTGCTGTGGACAGTTTGATTTCAATTTCGGTTCTAAATGTACTACTTATAAATATAATTTCTTTTAAGATTAGGCTTAAAAGCGACAATGCATATCATTTGTTTCAATATGACTTTTATTTTGTGTCCTCAGGCACATGTGTTGGTGTGATTTAAGGTAGCTGACAATATTTGAATGTGATCGTTTCGAATTGGTGAGGGTAAAATATCTGTCTAAGAGACACTGGAGGTCAATTCTCGCATTATGCGTGTCTAAAACGGATTTAAAGGGTAATGTTGAATTTAAGAGATATACATTTGTATCTGACTAAATGATTGCTAAAATGTGTTTCGTGGCTTGTTTGGCTTTGTCAGTGTTTTGTTGAACGGGTTATATTATATAGCAAACTGCATTATTAATGTAATTATTCACTTCAAATTTTATTTCCTTCTCTTCAAAACAGCCACTATATTTCTACAGGAGACGTGTAAATCCACAAACTATGACGGTTAACTGCGGCTATAAGCTTTGCTCTTGCGAACAATCAATACACAATTGACTGGCCCTCTACTGTCCTGACTAAGTGATGCTACAGATGTCAAAGTTAAAACGTTTTGATGCAACAATGTACTTACCGGTATAAGACAACTCTAATTTCTCTAACAAGGGAGATGACGACCATGTGACCTTTTGAAGCTTGGCTCCAAACTGGTTTAAACCCCCAGTAAATTTACATGTTACTGACCGTTCCATGGCGGTACCTAACAATCCTTGATAAACATACCTAGTTTTTTATATAAAGTGTGTATGCACTGTGCTGTTTGTGGAGTTTTGTGATGTTCTTTCTTTTTTCTTGTTTTTGATTTTTTGTTTTTATTTATGTTCTATGTCTTTGGCGTTTACCCAGTGCCATTAAACCGGGTCTATGTTTAAACTTTTTGCTACTGAACTTGTTTCTGTAGTTTTTCACTTAAGTATATTCATTTCTACCATTGAGGCTTTGTTTAAGATGTCGTATTTACATATTAAACGGTATGTCTAAACCTTGCAAAAATATTATTTATAATGGGCACTCTTAGCATAACAAGCATACGTAGATATGTTACATAAAGTCTGAAAGTACATACTAAGTAGTTTTATTACCGCCGTCACAAGTAAGACGCTTGCGTCTTTTTCCTACCAAACATATATTAGAGAACAAATTATTCAAAACGATGTAAATGTCATGTGCAATTATAACGACAATAGAACAAAATGCAATACATGTACTACATGCAACATATGACAGAGAAATGTTCACGAAGCCTCATCATCATTTTCGTAACTCCAAAAAGATAAGCATTAATTTCAGTGCTTGAAATTTAAGAAAGAGTAATGGTTAATAAACTCCAATATTTGATGAAACTTTTGCCGCTATATAAGAAAAAAATGTCTATACAATTTGAACAGAATACGGCGTGTAGTTTATTGCCAGTGAATATGCGCCTTTAATTTGTCTGTGCGCATGTTTTTCACTGGAAAGGCATCATTCAGATTGACATGTCGAGTTGACCAATATCTCTTTTTTCTATGCTAAGCGAATAAAAAATGTTTGTTATTTTCTTGTTATCAGTCTTAACATAAACATCAGACTTAAAAAGGAATGTAATATTTAAATACTGAATAATATTCAAATAAACGTCACGATTGAGACATTATTATATTGAACAATGTTTGGTGATTTTTTCCTAGAGAGGCTGTATTCTCTACAATAATATGTTCCAGAGATGTTACGAAATATTGTCCATCACATGTATAATATGTAATGAAAAAAATCGCAAGAAAACATTCCAGGGGCCGTATTCAATATAGTTCCATCCATATCCTTAGACATGCCTCACTGAATCCATTTACTCGATTTGCCAGTTATGTTTACAGTACTTGGATTCTGATATTAAAATTAGGTTAAATTTAAGGTGGTGTTGATTACAGCCCCATACTAACGTTAATATCATTGGGACAACCATGCTTTTTAACTTGCTTTCCTTCGTCACGAAATGACGACACATTACAAGGACTTGCAAAGCTGCTGAGCTCAGGTAAAGACGATGGTGTCTTATTGATGAATGAATTCTATACGAACTTGTACAAATTCCATTGAATAGTGAATAGTATTTTATTTGAAAAGGTTAACGTTTATAAGGGGTTTATTATAGTCATAGCAAACTTTTGCATTTGAATCATACGCCGCACATGCGCTATTGCCGGGGATTTCAACAAGACTAAGTATATCCGGTAGGCCTTGTTCGGTCATCAGAAAGGATGATAGCAGGTGAAAGTCAAATTAAGGGCTATGAAATAATAAGCAGACATTCCCTGGCTCAGCATTTCACGAGTGTAATAGTCTCTTAAAAATAGGCACACTTTAGGTTTACCCTTGATATATGCAGGGTTTTTTTGTTATTTTAATACAGGATACTAGCTACTCTTCTAAATCTAATAAACAAAACAAATCAAATTAAGGCAATTAAACATGAAGTGACAACAGAAAGTCGGAACATCATTTTACAGAGGGGGTTATAAGGTTGTATTACATATATACATAAGACCAGAATGAATTTGGTTCCCATTATCCCACAGTCTACTTCAACACCAAATGGTTGACCAAATTCATTCAGGGAAAACGGTGACGAAATTGATTATATCAAAAATTGTAAAATATGTGAATCCCCTTGACTGTGGTTGCATGTAACGACAAGTTTTATTGGCATAAGGGCATGGACATTAACAGCATAGTCATTAAATATGTGTAATTATAATAATGTATATTATTTTATATTATAACATATATATCTTACTTAAAAAAATATTATTTGAGAAAGAATGCATAGGGATACTCGGAAAACAGAAAAAAGATAAGTTGTTCTGCTTACTTCTCATTTCTGTACAATGTATTATATTGTAACAATTGTTGTCTAATCTATTTTAGTTCACTATGTTTTATTTTCTTTCGTTATTTATCAGTTTAAATATTCATGATCTATGTATTTCTATCTGAAATAAAACCTGGTTAAACCTTATGCTGTACATCTAATAGTAAATGCATGCATTTTGATATTATAAATCTGTTTTTACACTTGGTTATATATTTGCAAATACATTTACATATAAATGGAGTATTATTCTACAACGTTTAAGATCATTTCGCAATAAACGTTTTTATAATATCAAGTTGGCCTAACGTGTACTTGTTACAGTAACCATATGTAGGTCAAATGTAAATGAGTTTTGTATAGTGTAGTTATTTCATTTTGAATCTCGCTCGGATCAGCTTTATCATCATGACTGGATAATTGAGTTATTTTCTAAAGACCATTACTTAGCATTAAGAAGTATAAACGTCCTTATTGTTACGCATTTGGAAACCATTTTAAGAGAATTTTAGTGCTTACAAGACTATATCTATACTTTATGTAATATGAATGTTAACATTCAACACTTAAATCTCTAAATTTCTAAAACCAATTGTTATATGATCTTTAAACACTACGGATTTACTTGATTATAATTAAAGTAACATGTGAAACCAAAGTGCTGTTTTATACTCCACTTGAATATTTGTATGAAAAACTACAGAAAGAAGCTCAAACGTTTGAAGTTTGTGATTGATTTCCTTTGCATAACTGGGACGGACCCAGGATTTGACGTAAGAGGGAGCACTTAAATTGTGCAACTTGGAGGCATGCGCGAGGAACCTCCTAAAAAGGGTGTTATCTTGTTAAAGGAGAGGGGTGTTGGCTAATTATAGGTTGGTCAAAATAGTGCATTCTTGTGCTATTTTGCATCATTTCTCTACCATATTGAACTGAAGCGTTCACTTGGAGAGTTTGACGGGAATAAGATGGAGGGGCGACCGGTGAATCAGCTATAGATCCTCCTAATAAATTGTTTATTATAAATCGCTTAAAGTTGACATTCAAATATTACCTTTCTATAAATTTTACAGCTTATGTATGTAATCTACTTAAAATGGTGCTAGCAAATATCTTGGAACAGCTGGCATTTTGATGAAGAATTTACGTCATGAAATGATGCAAAGACGTTTGCAGTAGTCGCTTTTGCTTTGGAAATAAACATAATCGTTGCGCTTAAATACCTACTAGTTCGGGATAAACAACGTTTGTTATAAGATGATGCATTTGCATGAATTAGACATATAAAGTTTGTTTTTGGTTTAAACAGTATTTATTTCAAAACAACATTATAATGATATACACAGTTGTAGCATACTCACTATTAAATGGTTGACGGAGATAGAGATACATTGAAGGTATACACATATAATATGCACAAAACAAAATAAGTCGACAAAATTGAGAAAGAAGCTATAGTAGCTTATACTATGCCACGCTTCTGTCACTCTTTCAAGCTGCTTGAAATGGTGTAAATATTAATATTGTTTGTATATTTATGTAATCGTTTTAATTTTATGGATAATGTGGAAGATGAACGTCAAAAGTGCGCATGTGATATAAAAGAGGGTAGTGTAAACATTAGGAAGAGGATGGGAAAGGTCAGGTCAGTTGTAGAGTCAAGGTTGTTCTAATTTATCTTAAGGAGATTATAAACGTTTAGTTTGGCGAATGTAGTGTTGAACGTGATTAAATATCATTGAGTTTTTTTGGTCCGTGGCGTGTTTGATCCAAACAATAGAACTCGAAGTGACCTAGGCCTTATAGCAGGCAATTGGTCGAATAGGTGATGCCTTTGTGCATGATATAAGGGACAGATGAAAAAGAAATAGTAGGTATCCTCAATTTCACCACATTGGCAATTTGGGCTATTGATAATGTTTTTAGAGAACAAATGTTCATTAAGATTACTACAGTGCATCCGCAGCTTTGCATGTGTGACACTCAATTTGCGCTCACCCTCATAGTAGAATGTAGTGGAAATTCAATACTCTCTAATTGTATTTCGAAAGCAATCAAATGAAAACAAATGCTGTTTTCGTTTAAGCATTATCTTGATGATTGTCAGTGAAGATCCGTATCAAAAGCTTGAAAAAAATATCTTCAATTTAATATTTTTGGTTCAAATAATGCGGTAATGCTTTGGTAGCTACATGCATCCACCTGTTTTAAAGCAATTGAAAATACAAATAACTTAAAAAAAATATGTAGTGTGGTAATATTGTTTAGAAAATAATAAATAATAAAATAATTTTATTGTTTCGCATTTATTGGTCGTTTAGAATGCATTTTGCTTCAAAGTCTAAATATTCATGTTGTTTCTGGATAAGGCAAAATTATCTATCCAGCAGACGACCAAAAGTTCGCTTGATATTGCTATTTGCTATATTTACTGAAAAAAATACTGCTGCTGGTTTAAGATATAAACCGAACGAACTAGACTGAGAATTCTACTGACGCCTTATGCGAGCGAAATGCGAACAGAAAAATAGCCTTAATTAACGTTTTATCCATTGTGTGCATGCCAGTTTAACATTTGTATGCTACAAACTTCAATAACCGTTATTACACAGTCTCGATTCCTGCATTTGCAAAGTTATTTCAATGGAAGTAGGCACAATAATTGTAAAGCGAGTGTAAGATCGCCGCTTGATTTAAGTTGAGATGCCCTACATTTGCGCTTTAGCCTAAAACAATGGTTTATTTCTAAAGTCATATGATTTAAATGAGCTTTGTGTGTTTTGATTTAAAAAGGCTTCGCCACAAGTGAAATATATATTTTTTGTGGTGTTCAAGTTGAACTTAATTGCACCTTTAATTTGAAACAAACATTTTTTGATATATTGAATACATGCTTGTTACAAAGTCATGATAATAATAAACCAATGATACATAATTTGAAAACAAAGCCTTATTTTAGCTACATTAAGTCATACCTGAACTCACGTCATAACTTTTTTCAAGCATTGCTTGAGTAAAACGTTTGATTCTGACATTGACTCGGGCTTGAATACCAAAAACTCTTTATTTTGATAAATTCACTGTTTGAAACAGAACACGTATCACATTAAAAATCATCGTTATTTTTCAAGAACCCCAAGGACACATGACAAAATATCATTGCAATCCGCTAAAAATGTTCACTAGATTCGTTTTCTATGTTCATGCGATTAAAGTTGCAATTTCAAGCCTATCTTTGAAACAAGCATATGTACACCATTTGATTTACGCAAATTTCGCTATTTGAATATTGGATCTAAATCAGCAAATTCACACGTTTCTCAAATTTATTTTTACCGTAGAGATTGCGAAAAAGTAATTGTCTAAATTGTCCCTACTCAATTTGATTTGTATCAATCATATAGCTTCATTGCGCCATCAATCAGCATACAAGCGTATCCTCTTCCCGTCGTTCTATTTCGCTTCTAGTTACTGTCTTCAAAACGTTCCTATAAATAAATCTGCAGATTCACTTCAAAAACATACAAATAAAATATTCTTTACAAGATGTAGTATGGTTGTCTTGATTAGTTGTTTGAAAAAAAAATCGACGGAAATTTCGTGCTTTGTTGGTAATTCCATTATAGAACAGTAACGCAATTTTGATTTGGGTATGGTTTGTTTATTGCGCTTGTATTTGTGTATTGGGCGCAAGTAAGATTTTGGTGTCTGCATTTATGTATGTGATTTTATATGTGTGCGTCTAAAGTTCATTGTCCTTATGGGCCCTTGCCTTGTGCCCTTAAACAGAGTTTATTTTTGAATTTTCGACTACTCGGCTCGTCACTGTAGTTTCCATTTCATTATTGTGTGTAAGTTTGTTTCAAAGAAATAGATAATATGATTTGATCAATACAAATTTGAAAAGTTTTTAATCAGTGTGTGTCAATTATACAAAAGTGTCGAATCAGGGGTTTTGGAAATAAAATCTGTTTTATTCATATGTGTTTAAAATTGGATAAACTTGTTAAACCCGATACTGCGTCTGAATGCAAACCATTATGAAATCAACTTAAAGAGAAAAGACATGACATATATCAGAGTTATCTTTGAAAATCCATGTATGTATAAACACATTGCTAAGATGTCGGTTGTGCGATCCGATAAAACCTTCTTTGAAAAAGAATATCTGAAAATTTGAACGATTGACGTTTAGAAAAATATTGGTGTTTTAGCATGTGAAAAAACAAGATAGTCGCAAAGTGCTTTTCCGAGCAATGCTATCTCTAGGTATAAAAATTGTATTTTAATCTACCGTTCATTTTAGTTTCCTCGAGTTGAGGGCGAAAATTGGGGTCTTTGTCGTATAACTTGTACTGTAACTGCCTAATGTCGTGCGTTTTTCAAAACTGTCGAAATGTAAAGGTGTTTTATTTCCATTCATTTGCGTGCCTTATGCTGGCAAATGTCAACTTCATTTTAAACACATTCAGAATAATTACGTCTCAAGGTTTATTTTCTGCTATATTGAAGCAGATTTCAATGTTTCAAGCCGTAATTTAAAGTAAACGAGGATATATCAGACAGTTGTAAAAGATCATATGTTGGTCAATTAATTATAAGTAAATATTTAAGCCGCACACAGTTATTCAAACAGATATAACCTAAAATAAAAAAGAAGACATCAATCCTTTATATTAGCAATTTTAGGAAGAAAAAAAATATAATTATGATTTTGAAAAAAAACCTATTCGTAATAAAATCTATGGAGGGAATCCAGATGAAAAGAACCTCAAATCCGGATTAAAACATAAAAAAAATGAAGAAAGCGCCAAAGAATTATCGCGGAAAATTCAATCTTAAGTAAAGCTAAAAAAATGCTCTCCCTTGATAATGATCTAATTTTCATAAAGTTTGTTAAATGATTTCCGATTGCATACCTAATGAATCTGGCGATCCTTCTGCTGGCGGAAACGTTGTTTTCTTCTTATTTATTATATGTATACATTAATTTCACATCGTAACGTTTCAGTTTGATATGGGTTTTTTTAAGTGTTCAGGAAAGGTATATTTCGACTACATAAAAGATCCGCGACTAGGCCTTCAAAGCACTGAAACCATTGCACCGAATAAAATGTGATTCAGGACATGGCACTTATCTTTGAAAAGAAAACAGCTGGTTTACTCTTATTAAAGAATTATTCAATTGTTGATTTATCATGTTTGACTAACAATTATTGCCTTAGATGATATCAATGCATAGTTTTTTATGATGTTTTTCTCTGTTCCATTCCATCATTAGTATCAATAAATTAAAGAAGAACCTAATCGCTCTAGAACTCGTGTGCGTGCTAGAAGAAAGTGTGTCAAGAAAATGTAATGTTCAAATAAAATTGTCAAAAAACGGGCCAAAATGACTTGCTTGTCAGAAGAGGGATATCGCTAGGTGGTAAATCGTTGAGAACAAAAACCTCTTACAGAGTCACAAAAGTCGAAAACAATTATCATCGGATTGTAATTACATAATCAACAACAAACAATTGGACGAAAAATGCTGCATTTAGACTAAAACAATAATAGAGAACATAGTAATCAGACTTTTAAAAGCATCGGGAAGAGAAAATGTTGCAATCACGCAATTATGTTTTACAATGCTGCAAACACGCAATTATATTTTATTTATTTTGCACTCTGTAGACACGTCCTTGAAAGCATTTGAAATAACACGTGAAACATAAATTCTAACATGCAGAACAAAAGTATTAGTTTGAAGTCACTGATACCAGCAATAAATATTTATTCTCGGTGTTCGTTACCAAGCAAAAAGTGACTAATTGTATTTGCAAGGAAAGTGATCTTCTTAATACCGAATTCTCGTAATATCATATGTTTTCCTATATCATGTTTAAACTATGGATCAACTGTTCTCTGCCTTCATATACTGGTGTGTCGAAGTCCTATTTTTAGGTATCCGTTTGTTTGCCTTTGAATTTTGACATTTTGATGAAAAAAAACATGTTGGGACATGTATGAGTTTGAATACTCAGAAACTGGTTCAAACCTCCATTGAACTTCTGTTTATTTGATCTTTCCAAAGGGAAAACCAAGCAGGAGGTTTAAACAAAAGGATGTTTGCACTGATCAGCGCACGTATTTTATGAACCATTTCATTTAAAACGACATTTTCTTAGTTTATATTTATATATTACTATGGTTTCAAAATAATATCTTTCGTCAGATTAGGCAACTGTTTTGTAGTTGTTTTATTTTGAAAGTAAGAGGGTAAATTAATTTGATATTTGAAAATTTGAAAAAAACTCCCAGTAATTCGGAAATAGTTCCATTAATGATGCTGCTGTGTCCAAAGCTTTAATTTTAGTTCATCAAATTAATAATACTTTACTCCCGTTATCGAATGTTTTCTATGTTCTATGTTGATGATAATAATAGCCTTGTACAGCTGTATGGAATGTTTAGCTCAACTTTTTAATATAAATTATGTCTTTTATAAAAAATGTCAGTCATAAAAAAATCCAGTCCAAAAATCTTGATAAAGTACCCAAAATCAGATTAACAAATCAAATTGTATTCATAGCACCATGTTTATTTTTTTTGGAAGTCTGATGATATAATGAATGTAATTTAACAACTAATAGAAATCAGTGATATAATTTTTTGTTTAGAGCCCAGTTAGGTTGTTACACATATAGCGTCAATCTTTTAACAACCAATTTAATGCAACACTATTGGTGTTTGACCTCCGGTCTGCAAACACCGTTTAAGTGTAAACTGGAAATACCATTAACGCGTAATCATGTGATTCGATTAAGACGGCATGTCGTTTGATAGTTAACTCGATTGTATTTTGATTTGCGTTGATTGGTCTACTATCATTTTTTTCTCGGAACGGGAAAGCGTGTCGCCTTTTCCATCTAAATAATTGAATCATGAAAGCATAATTTCTAGTAAGTATTTAAGCGTAAAACATTCGGGCATAGTTTTCAATAATTAGCAATGAATACAGCTTAGATTTGTGACACGAGTTTAAATGGAATAAACGTAATACAAGTCTAAGGGAAAAGGTCGCTTCAATCTCAGTCTCTGACACCAATTGAAAACTTTTCTGTCTCGAAACAACAAAAGGACATGTCCGACATCTAGAAAAGTCATTCTACCTAGAAGATTATCCGGTTTACCATTACACTAAATATCAGACAGACAGACAGACGGACAGACAGTGTATTTCGACTGGTACAATGTACATCGTCAACAACACGTATGTTTATGATGATCAATATCAAGCAAAGCTTCAATTTCTGGATAAGGTTCATACAAATTGACCAATTTTGAATGTGTACTTTTGTTTAAATACAGTAAGTAAAAAATATTTTTACTCTAAAACTTAAAATGTGTTTGCCTTCAGATGCAGAGCTGAACATATTTCAGAACCCTTCACACTATTTTATCTACTGACAAACTTTTAAAGTCTGAAATACAAAGTAAAAATGAAGATAAAATCTATTTAGGTAAAAACTTAATATTTTGCATCGAGCGTAATGGATATTGTAATTGCATTGTAAAAAAACATGTGAAAAGCCCTCTGTTTTATTTATACACGTTTACTATCAATGTCACTTAAGCGTATCTCTGAAGTGAATATGAAAGTTGTTATGTTATCATATTGATAACAAATCAATTTCCATAATCAGGTGATTGATATATTTTTGTAACCTTATATTTTGAACACATTTTCTATAAATTGCATGATTTTCCATTCATTCTGGTTTATAATCCTTTTTGCTGCTCTAAATGTGAACATTTTATTTCTTTGAATTTTGTATTTTTGGTATTTATGAATACCTCATTTAATTAAACTAACCAATAAACGGAGAAAGCGTTGCTTGCGTTATATTAAAATCGGACAGATCTATGAAATCACTCGTCTTAATTTTAAATCCATTT
Organism: Mya arenaria; assembly: GCF_026914265.1. Taxonomy (NCBI): domain Eukaryota; kingdom Metazoa; phylum Mollusca; class Bivalvia; order Myida; family Myidae; genus Mya; species Mya arenaria. The sequence goes on along the minus strand of NC_069124.1, from coordinate 31,297,118 downwards.
TAATGGTAATTGGGCAACTCAGTGAGATATAGATCTTTTTTTTTAAATTTAGCAGATAAAGATTTAGATTTAGCAAATAAAGCAGCTGTCCTGAATGTTTTTAGACAATTAAAATCTAAACAAGAAACAATTTGGTGCATCAAGTCGTTGCAATTAACATAGAAGAAAAAACTTGCATGTAGATCACCAATACTTATTCATATACTTTTTGCTCGAAATATATTTTTGTTGATTTATACTAAAGAAAACAATTGTATGTATTTCGTGAACACGCTTAACTTTATGAGTAAATTGAACGGGGATAAAAAGACTATACATTCTGAGTGAATAATCTAGAATTTATTTTTGAATAACAAACAATTAAGCTAAATGTTTGTTTCTTCAAAAACTGTCTTTGTCGCTGCTCGCAAAGGGAGATTACTGTTTACGAGATAAAGAGAAATATAGGAAGCTGTATAGTACCGTATAGACTTCATCTTTCGGGGAAAATTGGCATTTAAAATGAATATTTAAGAAAAAGATGTTCACAACTTTTCTTATTTAAGACTTCGTTATCAATCAAAGTATTCTTTTTTTAAAACACACTGTACTCATATATTATCGTTCAACGTGAAAAATATCTAAAGCATTCTTTTGCAAATTATGAATTTGAAGCTACGTTTTGGACACAATCGAATATGGTGTATAAAACCTTAACATATGTTGCATTCTTTTACGTACTTATGCAGACGAATGCTACCTTTATTTATCTGAGATAATTTAGAATAGTTTTGTTTCAAGATTTATTTCTGGCATGCTGAAACATATTGAGGGAAATATTGAGAGAAAGCAGCATCATCTGTTCTTGACAGTACAATTAGTCATATTAACGAATAAAGAAAAATGGTTGATAAATGCTTCTCAAATTCATTTTTATTTCATTTCCCTCTTTCTAAGTAACCACCAATATAATAGTATATTTAATCAACCCTAAAGACTGACAATATAATTTCTAACATCGACCACGTTTGTTTAAATGTTGACATTTTACGTCACAATTTAAAAATATGTTAGTTTGTAACATAAAACAATACCTGTCTACTTCTGAGCAAAGGATTTGATTGTAGACCTTGAGTACCCGGAATCGTATCCGGTTGCAAGTGGAATATTATTGTTATTTAGGTTATTGATATATATAAATCATTGTTTATCTTTAAAGTAATATAACATTTCTTTTCAAAGTGGTTTGAAGTTTTATATCAAATAACATCAAGACATTTGCAAATGGGCCTATACGTTATTCGATTAAATGGTACCCACATTAAGCTTAAGGTAGCACTTTGTTTAACATGCATTAAATAGTAGAGTTATGCAAATCTTCCTCATTTTCACATAAAATTCCGACCATGAAGTATTTGTGTAACGTGAGGAAACCCCAACCAGCCGCTCAGACCTATTATCATTCAATGTACTAAAATTGGAATTGTTTTTTGCATTTATTTCCCTTCTTTACAATATCACCGCTGGCAGCCTCACAGTAAAGCACAGATACAACTGAATTAGATAATGCAAGCGCTAAAAGCGTCGTAACAAGCGGGATAGTACATTTTTTCACAATTCTGTTCACAAGCAATAAAATCCAATCCAAAGAGTTTTGGAGTGGCTCCAAACTGTAACAGATAAGTGCCTCTCATTACCTAAGAATAGGTAATGCAAGTTGATGAATTGTTTATATAATTACCTAGTTTCATAACAGTAACTGATAAACCTTTATGTGCTAGGGTATATGAACATTGCTTTTACCTTGCAGGAGCATTGCAAAGATGTAAGGTGAATTAAATGATTCCGATTTTGGCAGAGGACGTTTTGACTACCTCTAGCGGGAAAAGTTAGGCTGATTTTTTAGCCAACACATTTTCGTAATTTTCTATAGCCATCTTTCCAAATCGGTTCCTGACAACAATAGTTTTTTATCTGTTCTTTCGGCTTGCTTTCAACTTCACATAAAAGATGCAGTCATTTTAACATGTCTTTTATTCGCACTAAATTAAACCACATATAACCAAGGTCTAAAACCTTGTGTCACAAGCAGGATTTTCATAACATGTTGGCTTCGGGCTTGATTATGTAATTATTTAGAAAAAATAACTTTAGTAAAACTTCACCATTTTATAAAATAAGCTGAAATAAGTCCTTAAGAGCAATGGTGCATGTTCCCGGTATGTCGAGTCGGATATATTGTGTACTACATTTATTAATCTTGTTACATTTGAGACATTTCAACCGGCGATGTAGCACTTAAGGAATAATATGCATCCGTTTAGTTTCATAGCTAACCAAGACCTCTAAATGATCTTCATGATACTAATGGGCAGTCAAAATAATTTCTCCCAACAGTATATTTAATTGCTTCACCTGCTACTTCAATGACTGACACAAGTAGTAAATATGTTAAAATAAATCAAGAATATTTGGCCATCTCATCAGCTAACGTATCGTACGACCATTTATTTCGATTCGATATTTCTGAATGTTTAGATATAATATTGATTTTAAAATAAAGGCTTAATTAAGGCCTTATCGGCCATTTTAATATAAATGTATTTATGCCATACTAATATCAGAATAACTGATTCTTGTAAACAGAATCGGAATAATTCAATTAATAGTTCCTAACGTTGTTATACAGAATTATGTGATAGGTATTTATTTTATGTTGAAAGATACCTGAATATCAGATTACAATTCTCATTTAATTTACACAAATCGTTTGCAAATTTAGAAATTATAGTTGTACATTGCATATATGGAAGTAGGTAAATTTTGTTTTGATCGAAATAATCGTGTAACAGCATTTGCTGTCTTTTCGACTTATTCATATTAATAACTGAACAGTACCATGAGTTTTTTTTCAAATTGTACAAGATTTATTGGTATTCGTAAAAATGTTAAGTACTGGTCATATAGATATTGCAAAATTCAGTTATATAATGTCATCCCAAAACGCAACTCGAATGAAAACAACCGCTCTATTTGTTCATAAACTTATGTACTGTTTAGATAATAGTTTTTGTTGTAATACCGCAGACAAAGAACATAGATACAACGGTGTTTTCTGAAATGTTTGTATTGTAAAATTTATTAAAAACCGGGCAAGTCTCAACACTTAGATATTTTCAACAAATTTTGACTTTCATAGCAGTATTAAAATATGTCAGCAAGAAAAGGTTATGCGTACATTGGAATGCCTATTATTTGTTTATATATACCAATGTTCGTAACTATTAGTTTGCCGGCCTAAGAACGATATTTAAGTATAATCTCGGTATACCAGTTACTCGGCAAACAATTACGTATGGCTCATTTTAGTATTTTTTATTTGTGTTTGCATTCCATTGTTTGCTAAGAATCAATAAAAGTCGATCAGAAAGAAATTTTCCTTTTCGAACACAGTAAACTGATAGTTTGACCTGTCTTACCTGTGATCGAAAAGAATGTAGATATCGTTTTTTAAAATCCTAATTTTCGTCATTCTTTTATCGTATAACATTAGGATCCGCACTCGTTTTTTATCTTAAAATAACAAGTCTCAGGGAGTTTAGACCGTTAGATTAGCCTATATGTGTATCAAAATAGTTTATTTTCTACTTAAAACTTATATAAGCTACTATTTCAAGTTTCGCTTGTTTAGAATGCAAAACAGTTTGTAGAGATAACGATCTGCATATGAACAGTACATCACCAATGTTTACCATAATTATTTTTTTATATTGAATTAAAACATACGAAACTTGCGCTAAATCTGTTGCACTCGGTGGCCAAGCATTTAACAGTAAATAAAACATTAGCAGACAATGCAGCTGTTATAGTTCAAAATATTAATTTGCGGTTTATCCTGTCTTACTGAAAGAAGACATGTTTATAAATTTTCAGTCGGATCAGATCCATCTGCACTCATAAGCAACACTAATTAAAAAAAGGAATCGCTAAAAATGTCGCGCGAAAAAAATAGAAATTACTCTGCCAGGAAAATGTAATGTCAAAACAGAATTGTTGAAAATCGAGACAAAAAAACATGCTTGGCAGGAGAAAACTTTATTGGGAACAATTACCTATTTAAGAGTCTTAAAAGTCGGGAATATAACCATCTCTTGTTGTAACATAATCAGCAACACATATTAAGTGAGCAATCATGTATTTAGACTAAAAACTAAATAGCGCAAGAAATCATTGAGATCTCATAAATCAACAACAGGAAGAGACATTGTAGTAAAAACGCATTATTTTCTATATACTTTTTTGCAATCAGTGCCAAGTTCCTTAAAAGCGTTTGAAATTACACGAGTTACATAAAACTAACCTCAAATTATAGCGCATTTACAGTGCAAAGCATTTTAGAAAATCTGCATCTGTAGAGTTTCATAGTCAAAGAGTTTATGCTTACAATTAATATGTCTGATCGAAAACTGTGCCAAATAAAACTAAGTACCTCTATTACATGTTTTTCCTTACTTAATTTAATATAAAACAAATAATAAGAAAATGAAACGTAGAAGGGGGATTGCACGAGTTATATTAAAAACGGTCGGATCTACGAAAATACAAATTGAAAATGCTTTGCCTAATCATACCGATGTTAAAAGAGCAACTTAGTGAGTTAGTTGATGTTATAAGTATGTCAAGACAGTAAAAGATGTAGTGGGCCTATACCTGCATGTCGGGGGGGGGGGGGGAGGTACTAAAGTACACTAGGTCAGCACATAAAACCTATTAGAAGGTCTTAAATGAAAGAAAAGGGGAGACTTGTATTGTTACAAAATAACCTGTAACACATTTTAGGCGAAAAGACGTGAAACAGGTTTCAGAAAAAAAATACTTCTAAAAGATTACAGGTTATAGAAGCTTGAGTAAAGGAACACGTTTAGATTAATTTATCCAACGATTACTTCATAAAACCGTTCAAAGCATCCTGAGAGAAATACAAGTGGTCTGTTAATATTAAATAAAAATACTCCACCACTCTCTCGAAAACATACGAACAAAACATGATGTATCAAACATGACGTCAGATTCAATGTTTAGTTTAATAACAAATGAGAAGGTTTGGTGTGATGAACTTTATGCTACGCTATCACAAGACATTGAAAGGAAAGAGTCCGGAAATATGTCACGTTCGCTTGACTCTCTTTGAAAATGGTTCCCAATAAAACATTCTGGATGCATCTATCCACTGTTGTGTATTTGATTTGGTCCCCGGCTGCATTCTTTGCCGACCCGGCTTCCAATCCTGTAAATTTTCATTTTCTTTTATTTCTTTTTTAGTTGTATTTATGAAATTGATTTTATTCAAAACCCTTAAGCTTTTATAATTTTATATTAATTCTATAATATATTTCATCAAAAGAATGATTGATACGCAATCTATATCATATATTCAACGGTACCTGATTTTAGGTAATATCAGTATTATACAACTATCGTGAAAGTACATACACATAATAGAGTTATGCAACATTTCAGTAGAGAATCCGTAGGGATTGCCAGATTTTTATTCGATAATCCGACCATAAAAGAGTTGTGCTTTGCGTAAAAAACCTCACCCAGCCGCCCGGACAGAGCAGTATCATCAAATTAACTAATGCTAGCTGTGTCTATCACATTTCTTTCTTTTCGTTCCACTATTACCGCTAGCGGCATTCTAGCATTAAAGCAATGAAACAATTACACTCTATATATAGGATTTGTTCACCTACTAAAAAGGAGATTCAGAGACATTGATATCAGCAATTGGAGGTCTGGGTATCTTGTATACTTTCTAAGTTGTATTCAAAGAAATGAAGACCGGTTTTTAGCAGTCCTCACGTCTCAGTATTGGAGAAAATATAAAATGATAAATATCTTTGAAATTACGCTTATCATCCAATATAATAATTAAAAAAATAGGAAGAGGTACATTATTAATCATAGGAATAAAAGAAAATGTACAACAAATTTAATTTCGTCGTCAAATGCCCATTTTATGCAGACCTTAGACCGAGGTATTATTACAATCACAGTTTGATCACATATATTGTTTTAATGTAAAGTAATACCCAAACTATCGTAAGGAAGTAAGTGCTCTTCTGTGATATCCTTTAAAATACGTGATTCTTTAATATAGTATAACTATTTGCTATGTTTTTCCCTTTTTCTTTTCTCACTTCGCTTGTTGTTTGTATCATTAACTGTGTATATCAAACATTTCTGTGTATATTTACAAATATTTATTTTTTATAAATCAATAATCTTCTTTTACAGTTAAACAATTATATGTACAACTCAGCATGAGCGTTTAAGTTGTTTTTATTAACCGCGAAACATTATATTGAGAGAGATATACACTTCTATATATTACCAAATTCATTTTTCATTACATCTACATATTATATCTTAATATTGACAACATCTTTGATATTTTATAATCACAATATTCATTTAAAAAAGTAATGTAATATAAGTATATATTATTTCATAATTGTCACATGCCGTGTTTTTTTTTTATTCTCTATAAATTGATATGCCGATGCTCTTGTTATGCTTAAGACGAATACAATTTCTGTTCTGTTCTGTTGTGTTCTATAGAAAATGGTTTAGTACTGAACAATAATCAGAAAAACAATATATAATGAAGTTGTTCTAATTTTAGACAATACGTATGTTATCGTTGGTTTATTAAGTCTTTCTTATAGAGATGTCCTTTAACTATATCAATAATAAACACAGGATACGATTTAAATGTAAATCTTCACTCATTAACAATGATATAATTCAAAATACATTTGCTCAATTAATTAGGCGCGAGTTAAAAGTAAATAATGTGCCAACAAAATGTAATGTTTAAATACATATGTTGGAAAGCGGGCCAAAATAGCTTTCTTGTGAGGGAAAGACCGCTAGTCGGTAATTCGCTGTGAACGTTAACCTATGACAGAGTCTAAAATGTTCGTAAATAATGGACATCTCATTGTTATTACATAATTAGCAACACATATTGACCTAATTATAAAAAGTAATAATAAGGCCATTTCACTCAGTACCCACTTGAAAAAAACATGAGGAACATACATTCTAATTTGAAGAACAATAAAATCATGAGTTACGTTACGAAACCATTTTAAATAATTAACCATGAAGCAACATTTTTCTTGGAATGTGTTCCAGAGAAAACTGTATCTTATTTTATATACAAAGAAAACTTTCATGAGTGTATGATCGTGTGCACGTGTGTCTTAAACTAAAAAATATGTCTTATTCAACGCAAAAAACAAACACTAAATACATAATAAAAACTATTGAAACCGTACCATTACCATTTTTATACCAGCATAACTTACCCGTAGAAAGACATTGCATGGGCAATCTTTACGACGGTGAGATCTTCGAGCGACCTCGTTCAAAATGTTTTCCTATTATTTTTATTTTTGCATCAGACAAATTCATTCCGATGTTAATAGAGCAAATCCGTGTGTTATACGTCTGTCAGGGTTAGCAATCAATTTGATCAATGTTTTGCAAGCAGCTGCCCTTCCCCTCTTCAGAAAATTAGGATTAGTTTCAACGTCAAAAACAAGCATCAACGTCTAATATTCAACCTCCGGTGTTTTCATTTACTTAAAAAATAGTTTCGGCTGTTATCACTTGTAAGTACATCGTTTCGGTAAAAATGCGTTTTCAGCTGTATTCAAACCCTGAAAAGTTGAAAAGTTGAAGGTTTTATAAAAGGTATTTGTACGATCGAGCAAAAAACCTGCAATGTCAGGAAGAGTTACTATAAAACACCAGGTATATATGTTTGTGGAAATAAAATCTATTAGAAGGTCTTAAATGTCACATAAAGGGAGACTCCTATTGTTATAAGATCATCTGTAACACATTTCAGACGAGAAAAAGGTGCAAAAGGATATAAAAAGCATCTTCATTTAAGCATTTAACGAAATAAAAGTCTACGTTATAGAAGCATTCTGATCACTAAGCAAATACATGTTATGTCTAACCTCAAGATTACGGAGCAAAATCGATCGCCTGAATATGCTCTAAACCAAAAGAAATATGTAAAAAAAATCACCATGAAACCGTTTATGACATATTCCGTGAAATATGATTTGATCTCATAACATGCTAACTCGACCGAAAAAATACGGATCTGACTAAGACAACAGATCCATGGCAGAGAAGCAGTAAATGATAATTTTTTGATCATGTATGAAAACACTCAAATTAAACAAGATTCAGAATTCAAAATGGCGTAAATTCTAAGTTCTGAGTTTTGCAAAACATAAATAATTAAATAAACTACCCGAAAAGCCATTGGTAGATTGTTCTGCTCAGAATTAATTTCTTTGACAGCAAAACTTATTTTGTTACGTGCTTAGCAATTTCCGGTCCGTTCAATGTTATCATCAGCATCAAACATATACAAATTATCTATTCATATATAATTGTATCTAAAACACAATCAAATATTTGTTCCTGTTTGTGTCCATTCGCTTCTACTTATTTGAAAGGATAGTCATCTACATATTTATCGTGCAAAATGAAATAAGCTGTAGATTTCAGACTTTGTTTTTTGACCGTCGTTTATGCCAGTTTTTAAAAAAAATCACGTTTTTCTGACTAGCAGTTTTCTTAGAAAATCCCGAACGACATACGTATTCCTCATCTGATCGTATAAATTTAAATTAATTTAAGTATTAATTTAGAAACTAATCTTATGTTTCCGGAACAAAATCTTACGCCTGCAGTTGATCGCCTAAAGCTAAATCAAAAGAAACACGGTGGTAAAAATGCATGCATATAAAATAGAACTAGAAATAGTATTCATATATTTTTTTCTTGTCTTTACAATATTTTTTCGATGAAACGATTCTATTCGATAGAAAGGGATTAGCTATGAAGCTGATTGAGTTTTACACTATTAGAAGTGTTTTTTTTTTTCTTATTCTTTCTTACTGAATAAAGGAATGTGTTTAAAGTATATCACTAATTAACAAACAGTGCGTTGTAAATGTTTTTTGATGTTGGCTTTGATTCGCACTATCTGCACTCATTAGAAATGGAATCGCTCAAAAAAGTAAAGAAAAAATACTGTGCCAAGAAAATGTAATGTTTGACTGCAATTGTTTAACAGCGGGCCAAAAAGGCTTGTTTGTCAGGTGAAAGATACCGCTAGTCGGTATCTCGCTGAGACCTATAACCTATTACAGAGTCGTAAAGGTCGGTAACAATTAACATCTCAGTGTTATTATGTAATCAGCAACACATATTGGGCCAGAAGTATTGTATCAGGCTAAGCAACTAAATAGCGTAAATAAATATTTGGTCTATCTGGAAGATAATGTTTTGTAAAAAAGTAACTTTGTTCTCTTTTCTTTTCGCTCTCAGTACACAACTCTTTGAATTGGTCGGACTAAAACAATAACAATTGTATTTGTTCTGCTTTTACGAAACCATGTCATAAAAACAAACATTAAACAGCATGTTTCTAGGAATGTGCTCCAGTTGAAATGTAAGTTATGCTATAAACCAGGAAATACAGTTTTGTATGATTCATGTTTTGTGAACGTCTCCGTTTACATCCTTACAAACCTAGACACCATGTTGATATATGTTGGCGCAAGTACGAGGATGAGGAATTAAATTTATTGGGTAATACCCCCAGTGAAATCTGGTTTTGATGACCTCTTGATTTTGTTTCTTTTTATCTTTGTTTGTTTTAGATTTTGGCAAAAACAAGGTATTCGTAACTCAGAGTTTCTATGATTTCGAAAATTAAAACTTTCAATTCGATATTTTTTTATCAATAAATAGTTTATCGTAAAAGGCTGCTTTCTTACTTTGAATGTAGAAAGCAGATATCTTGCTAAAGAAATCTGCATACGAACTCTAGTTTTGTTACAGTTTATTGTATTGTAAAAAATAAATATTGATAATAAAATGAACGAATGTTTTATAACGTTAGGTTAAAACAACAAAAATAAAAAAAATAACATATATACACACAGCTTCCTTGCTGTACGAGTAGAACATACTTTTTTTTAATTTTCTGGTTATTATGTTCGATCCGGCGCTGTGGAGGAGTTTCTGCTTGTCTGAACTACATTTTCACTAGATTATCACGAACTAACGAGACAAATTATCCAATATTTAAATCAAAGTTTTGAGGGAAATAGTTTCAGTTAATTTGAAGATGTTTTTCGGGCACTTAAACAGTTCATTATATTAAACTACTGAACAAAGTGGAAAATAAGACGCTATTGAGTTTCAACACAGAAACAATAGGTGATAATGTGTTTCATTTCAACTAATTAGTGTACATCAATGTGGTATTTTGAACTTCTCTTAGTTATCCGTATTATTTGTTTTTATTGTCTTCACATATATGTGTGAAATGTATTAAATGTTGTAAAAAGTAATGGAACTGTAGAGTCATATAATGTTGACGTATTCGGCAGTCATTTGGAAATGAAAAACTATTTTGTAGCTGGTGTTTACCTTGAAATAACCTGTTTGGTTCCTCATAGGTGATTAAATGCAATATTTACCACAGACAAAGGCCAAAATACAACTGAAGAAACGCCGAATTATAAACGGGCAAATAAGCAATTACCTCACTTGCAATCAATACATATTTTAATAAATCGCCTATCAAACATTTTGACTGGTAAACAGCTAGGACACTCTAGTTTATACTAACAATTCTCGGCTCATGGCCGCATCTAGGTTATGTTGGTTTTCACTGAGCCAAACACTTTGGTTACCCCGAATTCTCCCGTTTTCGAGTAATCGACCTCATCGTTCATCCCACAAGGTTTTCTTATCATAATGCAATTGATGGTATGTATAAGACTCCACCGAGATATGTAGCTTCATTAACCGTTTGGACTTTCAAAAAATAGCTTAAACATTTATGCGGTTAGGCGCTCTTTACTATTGTTTAAACTGATAATGAAATTTTTCACATTCATATGCAAAGTCAGTGTTATCTCATGTAATGCAATGTTTGCAATCAAAATAAATTTGGACATAAAATGTTATCGAGCCTAAATATGCACATATTACTGCTATAAATTTATTTCTTCAATATAAAACATCTCTTACGCCGAAAATCTGTTTCATGTGTTTATGTCGATAATAGTAAGTTTTTTTGTATGTTATCCTTTGATTTAGAAAGTAAAGTAGAGTCATTTGGCATGATTAGATAAAAGATTTTCCTTCACACTTCTTATTCATTCATTGAGGGCAAAATTAAGTTCACAAAAAAGATGTATATAATTATGTTGACAATCAAATGTTGTGTTGGGTTTTATTGTGTTTCGTCTTGTTTATATCAATGTTTTGCTATTTAAACAGCTGAGCTTAAACAATAAATTAGAAATTCAAGACATGCCTTTTTGTTGACAGCATAACACAGCTATAATATTAAAATTTTAAATGTCAATCTTTGAATAATAAATCAATTCAATGCATCACATAACAGTAGAGTAACATTATGAATTCAACGGACATATTACTATTATAACCGCTTGCCCTTTATTTAAAATAACCATAAATAGCAATTTTCGAAACTATTTGTTCCCTATCGGCAAACACCAATTAAGTGTTTATTCGAAATACCAGTAACTCGGAAACATTGCATCAGGCTCGCTAAAAACATTATGTCGCTAGATGATTACTATGATGACATTTTCCCCGTTGATTGGCCTGATATCATTTTGCTTGGAACAGGAATGTGTGTCGCCTTTTACGTCCGTTAAGACTCATATATAGTAATCGAAAGCTTATGTGTGTTTGTCTGCAATATTGTCAATGACAGTCGATCACGAAAATGTAAATGGATTTCAAATAACAAATCTGAATACTGAGAAGTAAGGACGAGATTTACTGGTCGTTTGACTTGTTAGTAGCTTACCTGGGTTGAAAACGAAAGTGAATCTCTTTTAACAAATCACTATATTTAAGTCTGGCCTGTCATTTTAGTATTATATGACAATAAAATCCAACACATTTTTAAAATCCCAAAACAGTAAATTGTCTTAAAAATAGGTCACAGGGAGCCAGAAACTTACACAGGCACATTAGCATGTAAACATATTGTTCAGTCGTGTTTTTATCAACACAAGGTGACCACTTATTTTGAAAAGTTTCCAGGGTACCAATTCTCGAAATGACGTAGCGTTCGCATTCAGTTTGATGCAATTGACTTATTAATAGCGATTAAACGTCATTTAATGTCCATTTGAGGCTAGCAATAAATAGACAATATCATTGTTTCAGTGTCACATCGCAAAATATATTTAACCACGTGGATATCAATTGTAAATATTTCATTGGACACGACGCATCCCGTGAACTAAAACTTATGGAGCTCACTCGGTAAAATAAAGGGCAGTCTTAAACTGCAACAAACACTTATCCCCTACGTAAAAAATCGTGAACTCATGGGTTGATTTAATCTTTCACTTATCTTTGATTACTTATGGTGTAAACAATTTGTCTATTTAATTTCTTACCTTTCTTTATAATTTTGACGTCCTTCAAAATCCTGTTTTTCTCTCCATTTGCAAATATTTGTTGTATACATATTCGAGACAGCTTATATTAATTAAATCGTAATTTGGTTATTCAAATTCTGGCCACACATTTTTGCAAGATTAGCCATCGCATTGTAAAGATAGCTGATACGTTTTAGTAACAAGTTTAACTAAAACGATAGAATGCCTGAACATTGTCTTTGCATAATAGTCATGTTCGCTTCTGGTAAATTGATCATGATAAAGTAATGAGGAAAAACAAGCTAGGAGATGTGCATACAGTGTGTCTACTTGTCAGACAAAAATACATTTGTATAACTTTATTATAATTTAATTGATCCGAGTTTGCATTTTCGCATTGTCGACAGCCCACTTTGCACATTTTTGCTTCGGGTGAACAACCTGCATGCCAAGAAGCACACAAGGTCCTTATTCTAGTTCACATAAGACATATCAGAATGTCTTAAATGTCAGAAAGATGAAGAGTGTGCTGGTAATAAGATAATCTATAACTATTTTCAGACGAGAAGACGTGAAAAGGGTTAACGAAATGTAACCTTATTAATTCAACATTCATCGAAATGTTTTATTTAGTTTCAGAAACATTCTTATAAAAAAATGTTAAGTCTTACCCATAGTTTCCAGAACAAATCGTGCTCCTTAAATTGATCCGTCATAAGTAAATTCGCTCTACAACAAGGAAAATATGAAATGATTACATCATGAGGCCGTTTATGACATCCTCAGAGAAATATGATTTATCTGATAATATGCTTACTCGACCAGTATTTCGGAAAGTAATAAGAAAATTCACAGGTCCGACTATTACAACAGGTCGATGGAAGGTAATCGTTGAATGATAATGTATTTACGATCTGGTATGCAAACACTCAAATTAAAGAGGATTCAGATCACCTCAATTTCAAAGGTTCCAGTTGTGCACTGGTAATCCAGTCATGTTTATACTGGTCTATCGAATCGGTTAACTTGACCTGTTCTTATGACATTGTTACGCCATATTAATTATTCTAGCTACGTTGTATAAACCCTATTTTCGTTTTAATTTATTCGCAATTTTCACAAATGTATTTCCAAAGTTGTTTAGTATGTATGACGTACAATGCTTACTTGAATATTGTCATATATTGATAACTACGATACTTCAATTTGTCGTTTAATTCTAAATTTACATTAGATTAAGGTAAAGCCTGCATTATTATGAAACTATCTAATAATGTCATAAGGTTTCAGATCGGCAATGTGGCCAATTGACATGCCTTTCAAGCGCGGTGCGCTCTTTCGTATGGGCGAATATGCATTATATTCAGTTTCATTACTCTGACCTAAGAAATAGGATAATGACACAAATACTTTATGTTACCTAACTATTATCATGTAGTTGATATGGCATTTTATTTTGTAAAGCCAATTTATACATGTAGTTTTACTCTATTAACATATGTTTGAGCTTTGTAAAATCACTAACATAATGTTTGTATCTTTGTATATTGTTCTACATTTGTTTAGATTTACCATACACCACTAAGATTTTAATGTTCCTGATGTTTTTACATACTAGACTTATACTCACATTTAGTTTTACTTAAAGCGAGTATTTATCAACTAGTAATGATCGTAGGTCTATGCTCCTATATTAAGCTCTTTTTATGGTAATGTATACAATTTCTATTATATGATATACCAGAGCTTTCGATAATCAAAAACACCCCTTAAATTAAATATCTCACCTACCCTTTTGTAGAATGTGTCCACCAATATCAACCTTTTCGCATCATGCTAGTTTAGAGCGTTAATTCTCCGTTTCATTGTCATGTGTTCCTTTGTCTCACTTCTATTTCATTCTCGCATTTTAGTTTCATAGGGTGGACTGAGTCAATCCATTTCTTTTTTGTCAATTTATCGATTCGCAAAGTTTCTAAGTTAAGCAGGTCAACTGAATTCTGTTTCGTATTTTTTAACTCACGATTTCACGAGATTAAGTGTTGACCAAATAGAGGTTGTCATGCCTCATTTCTGTATTTCTGCTCGATTCCCTTTGTTATTAATGCTGTTCTTCGCATTACCAATACTCAATAACAACTGTAGTATACTTTCATTGAAATCAAACTTGCATAGTTCCTATAATGCACATCTTCTCATCTCTTTTCGACGTATATTGTAGGCGAAACATTTTGTAGAAACGCAAGATTTTCATATCAGTGTACCTGTAGCATACTTCTGTCTGTTGCACTTAGTTGGTTAGGATATCTTTTACTTTTATCCGGTGACATTCACCCGAATCCTGGCCCAAGCTCAATAAACACCACTTCTTCTGACAGTTCGGTCTGGGACAACTCTTGTAACCTATCGAAGTTTTTAAGTAGTCCTAGCTATTTTTTCTGTCTTGCATTACAATGTTCAAAGTCTAGTACCGAAATTGGACTTACAGTGAACTTTGCTCTTTCGATAAACTTACATTTTCTGAAACTTGGTTTTCTGACGTCATCTCTGATGATGACATCATCATAAATGGTTTTTCGAGACCAGTTCGTAGAGATCGGCATGGAAGTTCGTACGGTGGTGTTGTCGCTTATATTAAAGATGGTATTAGATTTGTCCGAAGAAATGGTCTTGAGTTATTTGATGTCGAATGTCTCTGGTTAGAAGTCAAGATCAGTAGAACAAAAAGTTTACTTGTTGGCGTTTTCTATCGCCCTCCCAATTCTAAAAACAACTATTATAAACTCATTGAGGATTCAATTGGGCTTGCGAGAGAAAGCGGGATCGATGATATTATTATAACTGGCGACTTCAATCTCAACACACTTCATGATTCTGGTCGTAAAATACAATCATTGTCTCAACAATTTGGACTTCAGCAAGTCATTTCGGAGCCAACGCATTATACCGAACATTCAATATTGCTAGCTGTTGTATTCCAAGCAAGGTTGTTAATGTTAATCATAAAGATCCTCCATGGATGAATGCTGATATTAAATTAAAAATTCGAAAACGCAAAAGGGCGTTCAGAAAGGCTAGGTCCAGTAATAATCCAGTACACTGGTTAAAAGTCCGTGGTCTTAGAAATGAAGTTGTTGCTCTGATTCGTCGGTCCAAATCCTTGTATTTTGATAATCTTGCTTCCAAACTCAAATCCAGCGAAATTAGTTCGAAAGATTGGTGGAAAACTCTTAAATCCTTTATTAGTCCGGATACATCCAAAGCTATTCCTCCACTCCTTAACCCAGCTGATGGTGAACTAAAGACAGACGAACAAGATGAGGCCGATATTCTGAACGATTTTTTTGCTCGGCAAACATACATTGACGACTCCAGTCAAACTTTGCCTCTGCTTGATTCAAATCCTACTCATGATATTCTTAATAACATCCACATTACGCCATCTGAAGTCAAAGATGCGATAAGTTGCCTGGTTGTGGGTAAAGCATCTGGTCCTGACGGAGTAGGCAATCGCATTCTTCTCGAAGCCTCTGCTCAACTCAGTCAGCCTTTGTGTGATCTGTTTAATGATTCATTAAATACTTCTATTATGCCGTCAAGTTGGAAGTGTTCAAATGTTTGTGCAATTTTCAAAAAGGGTGATCCTTCAGACCCATCAAATTATCGTCCAATATCACTCCTAAATACTATGGAAAAGGTCTTTGAACGGATTATATTTAAACATGTCTTTAACTTTCTCCGTGATACTCACTTCTTGTTTTCAATCCGGTTTCATGCCAGGTGACTCTACCGTTAATCAACTAACATATATCTATAATAAGTTCTGCCATGCCCTTGACGAAGGTCTTGAAATAAGAGTTGTTTTCTTTGATATAAGTAAAGCCTTTGACAAGGTTTGGCACCGTGGCCTTTTGTACAAACTCGAACGTGCAGGCATATGTGGTTCACTTCTTTCTTCGTTTTCAAATTACTTGGAATATCGTCGACAAAGAGTGGTTATTCCAGGAGCCTCTTCATCATTTTCTGAGATTAAGGCTGGTGTACCCCAAGGCTCTATTTTAGGCCCCCTTTTGTTTCTTATATACATTAATGATATTGTAAATGATGTCAATTCTAACATAAATTTATTTGTTGATGATACTAGTCTATTTGTCATAGTCGAAACACCCCAAGTTGCAGCTGAGCAACTACAGTCCGATTAAAGCCCCTTCATCCTCCTTTGCAAATGTTTGATACAGTGATACCCTCTGTTGAATCCCATAAACATCTCGGAATACATATATCTGAAGATTGTATTTGCATGTTCATATTGATTATATTAAAGATAAAGCTTGGGCTCGGGTCAACGTGATGAAACGGCTAAGATTTCAATTAGACAGGCGATCTTTAGAAGTTATTTATTTATCTTTTGTCAGACCAATCCTTGAATATGCAGACGTTATTTGGAGTAATTGCACCCAACATGAAAAAAATGAATTAGATAAAATCCAGACCGAGTGTGCCAGAATTGTAACTGGTTGTACACGTTTGGTTTCCTTACGTTCTCGAAGTTGAAACTGGCTGGGAAAGTTTACAAACTAGGCGCGAAAAGCACAAACTTCTCCTTTTCTTTAAAATGAAAAATGCGTTCACTCCTGATTATCTTTCAAACTTGGTCCCCCGAACAGTAGGGCAAGTATCAACAAGATCTCTCAGAAATCCATCTAAAATCTCCATTCCTAGAACTCGCACATCATTGTATATGAACTCTTTCCTTCCTTCGGCCATCTCTTCCTGGAATAGTCTTCCAGCTGAGGCATCTTCTTTAGATACCGTGTCTGGTTTCAAAGAGTATCTCAAGTCAGTTACTTCTAAATCTAGCAAGTTATTTCATTATGGGAAGCGTAAGCTTCAAGTCCTACATACTCGTTTACGAACGGAATGCAGCTCATTAAACCATCACCTTTATTCGAAAAACATCGTATCTTCTCCACTCTGTATTTGAGGACGCCAAGAAACAACATATCATTTTCTTCTTTTATGTCCACTCTACTCCGATCATAGACTTTCTCTGATCGACTCAGTGGAAGCACTGACTGAAGTAACTCTTCGTTCACTATTGTATGGTGCTGACACTCTGACTGAAGAACATAATTTCAAACTGTTTGATGCAGTCCACCAATATATTAACTTAACAAAAAGATTTAATTAATCGATTCCAGTTTAAATCCTTCCTATGACTTTTACTCTGCCTTCCTTCTTTCCTTCTCCTATCTCAACATAGCTTATCATTATCTTCTTTTGCCTTTTTTTCATTATCTGATACTAAATTCCTTTAAATTTGAAATTTTACCACCGTTCTATCTAAAATCATCTTACTACTCTGAGAGCTATCATATTAATCCTTTATTTAGTAAATTAACATGTATTTAATACTATTGCAAATAACCATTCAAAGAAAGGAACTTTATTAGTTAATTTTACCGTTCCAATCCTTTATTTTATATATTTGTAACAAATGCTGTATTGTTGTTTTTCTGCATAATAAATATGTTTAAACTAAAGGTTCCAGTTTTCCACAATGTTAATTACGAATGCAAAACAAACCTTATAGAAGTACTGTCTTGCTCGATATTCATTCCTTCGACTACTTAACTTATTTTTTTCTGTTATGTGCTTAGCAATTTCCTGTTCGATCTATTTTACCATAAACATCAAACGAATGCAAACTATCTATTCATATATATATGAATATATATGTATCTAAAACACCATCAATAAGTTGTTACTTTTTTGTCATTTTGTTTTTACTTATTAGATATGATAGTCATCTTCATACTTGCAAAGGGAATCTTGAGCAAGTGATCGGTA
This sequence comes from Mya arenaria, assembly GCF_026914265.1. Lineage (NCBI taxonomy): Eukaryota > Metazoa > Mollusca > Bivalvia > Myida > Myidae > Mya > Mya arenaria. Next base: position 31,278,759 of record NC_069124.1, on the reverse strand, counting down.
TCAAGTGAATACGCTAAAAAAGAAGGGAAACTTCAAAAAGGTTACTTAATCTCTTGAGTACACGGGATTGAATCCAGCAGTCATCTGAATATGTTTTTTGTTATAATCGACAATTCTCTTATTATTATATTGATTGCAAAAATAATGGCTATTATTAATAATAATTATTATTATTTATAATATAAACGATACCGAAGCGTTATTGAATTAAACACTGTAGTAAAAATGCATACATATTATATGCAAACTTTTATACACATGATTGCATTGAGACCGCAATATTTCGATGTCAAAGAATGTGTGTTTTACGATGAAACCTCCCCCAGCCACCCAGACATTATCATCCAAATAAACAACACCTATTTGTATATATCATATTTTTGTCATGTCTTACAATATTACCGCTGGCAATATAACGTTAAAGCGATGAAACAATGCTATTTCATAAAAAAGCTGTTTACAATGCATATAGTTACGTAGTTTCCTTTTAATCTTAGTCGGTCTTCCTGAAAATCAATGTGTTTAAAGTAGGGATGCAAACGAATATTCGAATATTTGAATATTCGATCAAACGTTTGGTATTCGAATGTCAAAATCGGTATTCGAATATTCGATGTTTTGTTGTTGAATAAATATAACAATAAACCCTTTGCCTACAACCCGGTTGTTGTGTTTAAAGTTCGTTTGTCTTGTTTTTACAACGATTGGCCTATACTGCCAGAGGTGTGAATGTGATGACAATACACTAAACACGCACGTGTCATAATGTCATTTAGAGACATTTCGTCGGGTACTATAAAAAGTCCCCGTAATTTTACAATAACTGGTAATAGAAAAGTGATACAAGAAATTAATTATTTTCGGGAAATGCCTTTGCCAACTAAGGAATATACTAGTTCCCGAGTTGTTGTTTTTTCTATAGTTTTATTTAGTAGAGGTCAATCCCAGAACGAGGCTGCTCGTCCTACGGAAAGACCCTTCATTGGCATATATAACGCCATTTGATCAGAATTCCATCTAAGTTCACGTTGTTTACAAATATTAAGGGGCATGAATATAATTGAAAATATTTTGTTTTTTTACTTTGTTTAGAATTTATTACTTTTTGTCTTTCTGAAATGAGGAATTTCAGAGGCTCATTTGTTGAAATTCATGGTCCGCCGCGCGTAGCGGTTGCGACAAGTTAGGGCTAAAATGCCCTGGCCCTAATTTCTCGAAACTTCTTAATTCTCTTATAACAGGATTAAGCTAAACCCACTATTTTTGTCTTTCAATATTTTGCGCTTTATATACTCCTTTAAATGGTTTAATACTTAAGAAACAAATTGTCGTTACGATTATCACAATACACCATTTTTCATTTATACAAATTCATTATAAATATGTATTTTGGGTAATTGAATTAAGCCTGTTAAGCTTAAGAAGTTTCGAGAAATTAGGGCCCGGTTATTACTCTAGCGAATACTATAACAGTTTACTTCAACTTTTAAAATATGTTTTTTGGTATTCGAATATTCGTTCGAAAGAATTACCGAATATTCGAATATCAATTTTGCCATTCGTTAGCATTCCTAGTTTAAAGTATATGAATTCCTAACAAATAGTGCCTTTTAAATGTTTATAAATGTTGGCTTGGAATCACTCCATCTGCACTCATTAGCAAATGCGATCCCTTAAAAAAGTTTCGCAATTTAAACAAAATACTGTGCCAGGAAAATGTAATGTTAGACAACAATTGTTTAAAAGCGGGCCAGAAAGGCTTGCTTGTCAGGAGAGAGATACCGCTAGTCGGTAACTCTCTGAGAACAACAAGCTATTACAGAGTCATAAAGGTCGGAAGCAACAAACATCTCATTGTTATTAGGTAATCAGCAACAAATATATGGCGAGAAGTTTTGCATCAGACTAAGCAACCAAAAAGCGTTAATAAATATTTGGTCTATCAGGAAGATAATGTTTTGTAAAAAAGCAACTTTTCATTTTTTGCCCAAAGTACCTACCGTCTTGATTCGTTTGGACGCGAGTAACATAAACCTTCATTTGTTAAACAATAATGTTTTTTTTCGTTCTGCTTTTATGAAACCATGTCGTTAAAACCAGCATAAAACAGCATTTTTCTAGAAATGAGTTCCAGTGAAAAATGTAAGTTATGTTATGAAACAGGAATACTGTAGTGTATGATTAATGTTTTATGGACGTCTCCGTTTACATCCTTACAAACCTAGACTTCTTGTTGATATATGATGGCGAAAGTTCAAAGATGAGTATGAAAATATATTGAGTTATACCCCAGGTTAAATCCGATTTTGCTGACCTCTTGATTTTGTTCCTTTGTTATATGTATTTGTTTGTTTTATCCTTTGGCAAAAACAGGGTATTCGTAACTTGTTTAATACCAGGCTTGACCCTGTTGCTTTCGTTATATCATTATACAATACGAGTCTCTCTCGTGTTCTGAAATGTCCGAGAAAAGCGTGATCATTGTATATGTTAAGTTGAAAATAAAAGTGTTTGTGGTGTCTTTAAGACGACTGGTGTTTGCCACCTTTCTCAACATACCAAACATCTTTAATTATGGTCTAAATCAGTGTCATTTTAGTTATTCCTTTCCTTTCTTGTACCATGGTTTAGCCATTATATGGAACTAAAAATCTACATACGAACTGTGAATTCTAATACAAATATAACATATTGATAACTAAACAAAATATGTTTACTATAGTGTTAGGTAACTACAAACAAAGAATATCAATGCCACTTGAATTTATAAACACAGTTTTCTTGCTGTACAAGTAAAACATGTTATATTAAATTTCTGGATAGTTTGCTCGACCTGGCGCTGTGGAGGTATTTCTGCTTGTCTGAACAACACTTTCATCAGATAATCACGAAAAAACGGTATAAATTGTCCAAAGTTTAAATCAAAGTTTGGGCGGAAAATTATTTTTAAGATGATTTAAAAATGTTTTTCGAATACTTTTACAGTGCATGATATTATACAATAAACTAGAGGAAAAAGACGTTTTGGAATTTTGACACATAAGATATATCAATTCAATTCGTTCAGTGGTCACAAATGGGGTATTTTGAACTTTCTCCATGCAGTCTTGTTATTTGTTGATAAACTCTTGAATATACGTTTGAAATTACATATACAGAAGTCTTTGGGAAATGCAAAACTAATCCCTGGTTTTGATGTTCTTTCTAATTATCTGTTTTATTCAACATAGATGATACAAATGCCAAAGTAACTGACAGACGCCAAAATACAAGCGGGCAAACAATATTCAGATAGTTCACAAAATAGGATTGATGGAATGTTTTTCACACTCAGATGCTTTATTGTGTTTCCACTTGTATATACCATTATTGTGCTAATCAAAAGGGTAAGCTTGAACAATATATTAGAAATACACGACATAACGTTTTGTTTACAGTATAACACAGCTATGATATTAAAGTTTCAAATGTAAATCTTTTTAATGCAATTTGTAATGCATCACGTGCAGGGTAACAATATTAAATAACTAGTATAAACGCTTGCCCTTTATTTAAAATATCCATAAAGGCCATTTTGTAGCTATTTATTCCCTGTCTGAAAACGCAATTATGTGTTTATTCAAAATACCAGTAACTCTGAAACATCTGGCTCGCTTAAAAACATTATGTCGCTAGATGATTACCGTGATTGCGTTCTGTCTCCCGTTGATTGGCCTGATATCCTTCTGCTCTGAACGGGGATGTGTGTTGCCTTTTACATCAAGGCTCATATCTAGCAAGTGAAGGCTAAAGTGTATTTGCCTCCAATATTTGGCTTTAGATCAATGCGAGTCGATCACAAGAGTTTAAATAGATTTTGTTTAAACTCCGGTCCGTCATTCTTTTACCATATGACAATATATCCAAAAACATTTTTTAAACCCAAAACAGTTCACTATTTTAATAAACAGGTCGCAGGGAAATAGCCAAAAACTCAGACTGACACATAAGCATGTAAACAAACTTTTAAGCCGTAATGTAATCAACACAAAGACTTTCGAAAAAGTCAACAATATCTGAACCACAAGCCATTACTTCATTGTATAATGATTGGATTTAATGTTATAATACTAACATATAATTTTATATAGCGACAATAATACTTGTTTGAATGAAAGCTTCCTATATGCACAAATTCATTTTTTTTCATTTCAGAAATTACGTAACGTTTGCATACAAAACCGCACAGTTCATACAAACTACAATTTAATGTCCTTGTGTATTCATTTGGGGCATGTAGTGATTAAACAAAACGATTATTTAAGTGTAATTTCGCAAAATATTTCACCTCGTGGACATCAAATATAAGTTTTTCACTCGTCGCTACTCACTACTTGAACTGTAAATTGTTGTGCTCACTCGGTGAAATATATCTCAATCTGATGCTGGAACAAACAAAATTTCCTCTATGTTAGTAACATAAAACGTGCACTTATGCCGTGAATTAAATGTTTACAGTTATTGGATTATTTATGATTAATTATTCTACTAAATTGCTTTTCTTCAATTTCTGTAGTTTTTGAACAGCTTCAACAATCCTGTTTTTCTCTCCATTTTGCAAGTATATTAGTACATACAAACTCGAAACAACTTAGATCAATTATATCGAATTTGGATAATTTATGATTCTTGAAACACACTCCGCAAAATTAAATCAACTTATTGAAATTGAAAGATGACTGAAAAACTTAAGTAACAAGTTTATACGAAATACGATATTATGAATTAACAAACTCTCACAAAAAACAACAACATAATTTTCAGACATAATATGTTTATGAAGTAAGGCTACTTGGAGGAACACAAATCAATTTAAAAGTTAGTATAACTTTATCATATTTTTAATGATCCGAGTGGGCGCATTTTGGCTCCGCTATTTTGCGGTTTTCGCATTTTCGCCTGATGGTAAAAACATGTGGTGTTTTGAAGTACGGGTACATTTTACTGAAAGTGCACAGTAAGTGTGTTAAGGGTTTTGGTAACGGGGCCAAAAACCTGCATGTCAGGGAGAGTTAATATTGTACGCCAGGTATATATGCTTGTTCACATAAAACCTAATATTAAAATGTCTTAAATGTCAGAAAACTGAAGACTCACATTGTAATAAAATAATCTGTATTGTATTTCAGTCGAGAAGACGTTAAAAGGATTAACAATAGAAGCATCTTCAATTCAGTAAAAGTAACAAAGAATCACGGGTTCGAATATCCATGCGCTGAATGATGATGAATATATGATGAGGTATGAATACACACATATATAACAATATTCAGAATGCCAAGAACTTCCAAGTTCCGAGATTTTCAAAATGTCAATAACGAATGCAAAACAAACATTAAAAATAAGCTTCCCTAAAAGCCATTTGTAGACTGTCCTGCTCATTATTCAATTCTTCGACTACAATATATATATTTACTTTACTTGCTTAGCAATTTCCTTTGATCGAATTCACCGTGATCATCAAACGTATACGAATTATCTATTCATATATTCATGTATATATGTATATTAAGAACCATCAATATTTGTTTTTGTATGTGTACATTCATTATAAGGTTATATTTATTGGGATAGACATTTGCATATTTATCACGAAAAGAGAAAACAGCTTAGCAAATACTTTGGGACTGGCCAGTAATGCCAGTATAACATTTATGTTTAAAATCGCATTCAGTATTTCGTAAATGGATATACTTTTTGTCTTACATGCGATTTTCCCAACCCGAAAAATGTACCATTCGTAATATTTCTTTCAGCGTGGCTAATGTTCTAGGAAGAAATTCAGACTGGCTTTCGTGTGCTTGCACCCTTTTTAGTCACAAACACAAAGCAGTATATTGTTGTGTAGTGTAGCATGCATCAGGTATGACTGATGGTCTTAATATCGCTAGTAGATATACTTAGGACGATTATCGAGCTCTTGGAATCAATAAATAATATCATTCGCTTGAGCTTCATTGATTTACTTATACACATGTTTACTGACGTTTTTAAGACAGATATGTAGTTTATCATACACTAGTGTTTTATTTTAACCTTTTTACTCAACTGATAAGATGTATAAGTAAATTAACCTAGCCTGAAGTTGTTTAACAAAAAACGTTTCAATAACTTAACTTAATACAGCTAGAGTAATTAACAACGTAATGTTTTGACCAACTTATAATGCTATGTGTTGAAAATATACTTGTATTACGATTTGTTGGTTTCTGTTTTATAATCGGCAAACTAGGAATTTGGCTATGTTGTTATTAATATGTATTTAACAACACATTTTGCTTGACCTTTTCCATTGATACTCTCAGATACAAAAGCAAATTCGTTATTACCACCATTATTTCTAAACATGGTAGGACACATTTTACCTGTGTTGCATTCATGTTGCGTACTAGCCTTTTCTATGTGTATGTTTATAAAGAAAATGACATAAACAATGATAGAAAACAAATGATTTAAAGGAAAAACATCGACAAATCAATAACAAAATAGTTCCAGGTAAATTCTAGAACCACTGTTAACATTTAATGTTCAAAGGTCATGGTCCGCTTATTCACTCCGGAGCTATTGGGCACATGACAATGACAAGTCAGTGGTACGTTGCCCTTGACAAGTTGTTGACGTATTTTGCTTTTGCGGTCACTAGGTCATATGTTGAGGTCACTGACAACAGTCCTAGCATTGTCTGCATTAAACTCCATAACGGTTTAACATAGAACCATGAAATATCAGTAGTATGTTTTCCTTAACCCTTTTTGATTTCGAGTTTAGTATTTCATATGTCAGGTCACGTTGTACGCATAATAACTCAAGTTTCATTCAACTAGGATTATCAATCATAAATTGAATATAAGGCTGTGGTCATCCGGCACACGACCCGTATTATTTTATAAGTCAGTAGGTCAAAGGTCAAAGTCAAATGTCGTATGAAAACTTTGAATGCAGAATATCCCTTCAATCTAGGAAAATAAAACTTCAATGGTAGGTTTTCCTCAAATAGCTGATAACCACTGTTGTCTGCACCATTACTTAAGAAAGGCTTGTTCTATGAAAGAAAAGTTAAGTGGCAGGTTCTTCTTGGCTGATATGACCTCTTTTCGAGACATGGTGTCACTCAACAGTCTCATGAAAATTGATTGCAATTCTGAAATCTGCCTCCACTTTCACTAAAGAAATTATGCTACCATTCATAAAGAAAACAATTTATGTTCCGACAAAGCAGCGCTTTGGCAAAATGTTTGACAAAATTTGTTGATTTATATTTGAAACTAAGTGCATGAACAGCAAACAGTTTAGTAGATAATTATTGTTATTTTCATATGTTTTGGACTCTATTCAGGTAACAAACCACTGTAAATGAACAATGTTTTACTTGATGCCGATTAATTAATCATCGTGTGAATATTTAATAAAGGCATGTGGGCATGTGACATCAGAGGCTTGTGTCACTGGCTGCCAGAGCAGAACTGAAAAGCCCCGGCTATGAATTATTCACCATACCACTTTTTGCTTATCATTTGTTGTTTGCTCAGTCATTGGAATTACATTATTATATGGTTAAAACCAGATATATGTCTGTAGAAGGCGTTTTGTGATGAATGCAAAGACGGACATCAGATAACCTGGCATTTTATCATGATTAAGATAACTGATTGTCTTTTTAGTATATAATCTTAAGTTGAATGTTCCAATGTAAGTGTAATGATCATTATTTGATATAGAGTTTTCAGCTTGTCAGTTGAAAGTTGTGTAATTGTAGCATCTTATATAAAATACATATATAGTTGAGAACTTCGCAAATTATATGCCCAACATGAATTATATTAGAACATTATCAGTGTCAAATACAACTTGCAAGTCGCTTAAACGTAAAGAAATTAGCTAAAACCGGCAGGCAGGCTGATTGGAAATACATAGCAGAAAGTCTTATTTTGTACACTTGCAAAGTTGTAATGATTTGAAGGTATAATATGTCGAGGACACTTTTCTACAGCAACCGCCCGGAAACGCGGAAATGAGAAGACGTATTTTGTAATAATTATGGAAATAGCCTTTTCGAGGAACAAGTTGTTTATTCCATTTAGCAATAAAAAACCTCTGCTCATAGAGTAGTGTTGTATAGCTCATGGTGCCTATTATTTTTGTATCTGTATATAAAAGCTAAATATGTTATAACTTCAACAATACATTATGTTCTTAACAGTTGATTTGTAATATTGTTCGTATTCCTCTGCAGGTTGACGTAGTTGTTTTCATTTATGGTACGATTGAAGATTAATCGTTTCCTAACTTTAAATGCATGTATGATTGGTTTAGTTTGTATTGCGAATTATACATTCCATACTTCACCAATAAAGAAGTCGAGCCTACAGAGACAAACTTAAGGAGCCCTTTCATTTGGTAGGAATATGGATAAAACTGAATGCATAATTGATGAATCATCGAATTTAAACTTCATTCTCTATGCATATCTGGTGCAAATATCTCCCCCACTGGAATTAGCGTTTGAACCACAAAAACTCGATTTGTGAACAATAAAAAGATTATGTCTCCGTTTACACGCTGATGCTGTTAAAATGCTTAAATTATAAATACGGAATTTGCATTTTGAAAAAGGGTCTCCAATAAAAGCTTGTGACCGAATCGTTTGATAGTTGTTGTTTAGAATTGGAAGCCAATAGCATTATTTTAGTCTATTATTTCCTTCTCACATGTTTAAATAACAATTATTCCTAGTTTTAACATTTAAACACTTTGGTTTAATGTTTAATTAATGCCTTCGACAGAAAATCGTTACCCTCCCTAAGGATATTAAGTTAAGCAAATGGAACAGTAGTTTTACTTTTAATGATGACAATAAGAATCGTTTTAATAATAACCAATAAAGACTGTCTGGAATTGTATGGACAGATTTTAAAATAACTTGCCACATGTGTTCCACATAACAAGACGACGTGTCGCGTGCAAGACCCGTGTCCCTACCTCAAAGGTCAAGGTCACACTTAGTGTTTATTCACAATGGAGTGCTGCATATAAGGACATAGAGTTTAGGTTGTCGTGTCAGGGCTGTTACTTTCCCTTGTATGGACAGATTTTAAAATCACTTGCTACATGTGTTCCACATACCAAGACGACGTGTCGTGTGCAAGACCCATGTCCCTACCTCTAAGGTGAAAGATACACTAAGTGTTTATTCACAAGGGAATTCTGAATATAAGGACATAACAGTGTAGGTTGTCAAATATGGGTGGTATTTTTTATGTTCAGAGGCAATTTAAAATAACTTGCCATATGTATTTGACACGTAAAGGCAAGATCAACTTTTCATGTACTGACCTTGTTCGTAGGTCAATGTCACATTCGGGGGCATTCGTCACATACTGTGACAGCTCTTGTTTCTTATTTTTGTTACTTGCAACATATAAGTTATAGGAACAGGGCAATACACTTGTAGACATACACAAAATCATATAAATCTATGTAATTGCATGTTTTGTACGGCCATATGCTATAGCATTCTTGTTAACTGAGCATTTTGAAATAACAGTGAAACCCAGTGTTGATCACATATTATCTAATGGAAAGTGACAGCTTGGTTAACCCGACACAGACAGTGAATAAGCTCTAGCAATTGGTTTTAGGAAGCTACCATACCAATAACTGTGTATGACAACAGGGTGATAAAACCCGTCTGTATTCTTTGTGTCGTAATTCTTGGGAAAGTTTGAACTAGTCAATCACAAAGTGAGTAGCTTCACTCCCGCTTCAAATACCGAGAATACAAAACATAGGATGAAGTGTATGCGGTAGAACTTCTAACATATTTGACATTTCACTGCTAGAACGTTGTCGTCAAATCGCAATAAAGCTAATTCAACGAACAGTCTAGTGGTGTTTCATTCATGAGTGCGTGTGTTAATTCATAATCGTTGTAGTAATGTTCTCAATATTGTGAAACTTTGGATTTAAAACATTATCCTATTGGATATATAACTATAATTTATATTTTTTAAAAGGAGATTAATGGCCGCCTATGCTCAATGGGAAACATATTCATAAATAAGGTGATTTTAACATGAACTTTGGAATACGTATCTACATGTAATTTACAATGCTATTCCTGAGGTTGGATCATATCCTGCGGATTTACTCATGCGTTGCAGCAGTTTTATTTTTGACCACATGCCTTATTTCAAACTTAGGTAAGCTGTCATGTAAGTGTTGATATGATTTGTTTTGTTTTTATTGGAACATTGGTTTGTCGGAGCACAAACACCATGAACTGGCCGTTCTTATAATGCAGACATGTTTGCATTAAGGTCGTTTCATAGTTCTTTGCTAAAATATGTTGATTTCCATAGTTCTTCATTTATTTGGCAATCTTGTATTCTGATAAAAATATCCGACATATTTATATATATTTTAGAAAGACATATGTAGGTTACTATCGCAAAAACTAAGGTTTTTACATGATTAAAATGGATTTAAAAAAAAAACCTATGCTCAAGAATTTTGTGTTCCTCGGTACAACTTCTTAAAATAACACACAGCAGGATAAATGCAATACGTCGTCTACCCGTCAAGCAGATTTATTATCAATTTACCTACTGCATGCTTTAGAGCCATCAAAGCATTCCAAGCAAAATAATCAATGCTTAAAAATCACTTAAAAGTTTTTGGAAAAAATGCCAATTTCTATTTTTTCAAGCACGCGGACGTGGAACTCCATAGTAAAGTGTTTACGCTGGATACTCAGCATAGTGTGGACATCTGATAAGTTTTGCATTCAATTGATGACATGAAGGCTCTTGATAGTTAATAAACAATTTTTGTGCTGGAGACTCATTAAATGATAAAACGGGGCAAATTTGCTGTTGTTTAAATGCAGAAAAACAATTAAAATAAACTCCAAATACTTTGATGAGGGTAAAGATTAATATTTCCCATAAAATATCCAAAATTAAGGACATGGCTGTATAACTACAGGTTATCTGTTGGTTTTGGTTGTGAAAACAATTTGATTATATAAAATTAATTTAGTTTTGCACTTAAAAAGAGTTTGCACTTTAAAATATTGTTTATAAAAAATACACTATAAATATTGCTGTAACAAGTCTTGCTCACAGCAGTTTCCACTAACAATTAAGCATCAATATACTATTTCCAATCACAGTGCGTGTAATTATATTAATGTTATTGTTGGAAGCACTCGAACAAGGCATGTTTTTCTAAAATATGTATTTTTCTGATGATAACACTCTCACAATTTACAAAGGCACAGAACTTACATCGTTTTTTAAGAAACAAACAATTTTACTGATGTGTATAATATGACTAAATAAGCTAGTAATGTTTAAACTTTTGGCTACTGAGCTCATTTCTGTAGGTTTTCACATAAGTATAGCTCTTTTTTTCCTGGTATTAATGTAAAATGAATATTTCCTGCCCTACAAAGCACGGCAAACATATCAATGCTACAAACTAACTCGACTTTATTCATCATGTCCTTATAATAAGACTAATACGCCTGTTGTCGAGTGGTTAAACTATTTTTAAGTCATTTGTGTGCAAAATAAGCGGTAACAAATGCCTTTTGATTGTTGTAACTAGAAAACAATTCCGTATATTAATTGTTTTTCAGTTTGCGATATGTAAGATAAATGTATGTGTTAATTACGATTACTTTAGATAATTGAATTCTAAAAAACGACGTACAAGGTATAAAAATCAATTTACCACTTCCATATTTTCGAATATTGATTTCTATATACTCCATGCGGGAATGAATTATATATTCTAAAATGCTAATAGATATGTTTATGCAGGCGATACACTGTTGATATTTTTGACGTTTGTTTGCATCACATCGAAAACAACAGTTAATGATACATTTTCCTTATTTCAACCTTGTCTCCACTATTCTTTATATCATTGAACTTGAACCACCTAACATAATTCCAACACTATTTGCACAAATCGACATTTTAGCCCAATAAAAATGACAATTTGTATTCGTACATTAGTATCGTTTCCCTGTAATAGACATGATTAAACCCATGTACTTGATATGCTTAACTGTGTATGTAGAGTTGCATATTATTTTATAGATAGCAATTGTCGAGATCCATATACAAATCGATGCACGTACTAACACATAAGATGAGCACTAAAAGTATTATTCACACCCGTAAAACCTAAACTAGTTTCTAGGAATCAATGAGTGCAAGCACAGAGAGACCAAAACAAAGCAACAACAAATAACATTTATCCAACCTCTAACCTTGATGTTCGGTCATTTCCGCCATGGAAGGTTAACTTTTCTTAATGCATTGGTAAAATATAAAACAATTTTAGGACTATTGTTTGCAGATTTTCCTCTTTTGTACGATATTAATCGATTGAAATAAATGTTAAACCAATAACCGTGGCCCCGTATTAGGTCATATCTGTTGAGAAGGGAAGTAACTGCTGATAGTACTCTTTTATTGTTTGAAATATTAATAGTATTTACTCTACCAACAGTATTGTCACGTGCGAAATTTTGGTTTGAAATCGTTTGTGAATTTCTACCTTTTATGAGCCATAATAGAAAAAGGTTGATTATACTTAATATAAAATTATATATTTTTTTTTTCATGTAATGCGTAACAAAATTGTTTGACTGACAACATCTTGTTTTAATGAATAATGCATAATGCAGGGGAGACAACTCTTCTTCCAATGAATGTTACAATTTCAAATTTGCAATGACACCTTCGTGTCAGTAGCCGCCATGATCGAGTGGTGTTTACTGCTGTCTAACATTATTTTACCGAAGAGATTGAACTGGTTAAATTCCAGTTTTCACAAAAATATTTTATACGGGGAAGCATCTGGTACCATGCGAAACCAATGAAACTGCCTCATAAATTATTTATGGATACGATATATTCCTAGGCACAGTGCACAACAAAGAATAACGTAGTAGTGTATCGGGGGATCCGACGATGTGTTCAACTATACGTCCTTACGTTTTGAAACTTCACGAGAACAATTTATGTCGATTTTACAGTTGTATTTCCTAGGTTCAAACTATTTCAAATTCTATTTTCTGTGACACTCGTTATTGGCCTACCTTTAAAAACTGGAACTAGATCATGTTTTTCTATAACAAATGTTATACCGTAAAGTTCTATAGACATTGGAGTAAAAATTAAAAAAGTAACTTTTCTTTTGCGTTCATCAGAAAGCTGTATGGCAGAAAAGCAACTTAAATGGATTATCATGAAAGATAGATGTACATCCAATTCTAATTACTGTTAAATACCGCTTCAATTGAAATACATCTATCTTCCACTCCGATTCATGGAAAATATACATATTATCAGTAATGTTTACCGTTGATTATGTGATTTTAGTGTCTGTATCAAAACATATGAGGTAGACGAGGTAGATTATGTAGGTTTCCTGCAATGGATTATTAAAGTCTCGTAAATTACATTGGACAATTTATTGGTATCATAAACAATAAATTACCACGGTAAGGTTATGAGACTGGTATTTCTCGTGCCCCATCATCATGATTAAAATTCAAGCAACAAGAAAACGTTTAGCCAAGCCCGCCAGAAGGTCTATGGCAGAACTTATATTCCTTAACCTGGTGGTTTGCTCACTTTCGTTATGGCAAGAGTGGTAATTTCAATAAATCGATTAAACATATCATCAAACGTTTAGTTAAAAGCAGCAGCAGTCTTGTACTTTGAAGGCTTGTCGGCAAGCCTCGTTACCGACATCCGAACTTGTCCTATGCTGAGTTGTTTCTTCTATCCGAACTTCAACCACTTGATATACAACATAATTCTATTTAAAGCAAATAATTACTAAAGCGTTTCCTTACAGTGTTAACATGGTTAAATAATATTATGGTTAAGTACGAGCAAATAAGTGTGTTCCTTTCATTACAGCACTTGCCACGTACAACATATCTGTTTCACGGCTTTGTTAATCTTTGATCCTCACTCCCATTGGTCTCCACAATGTCTCGTAAAGCGGAAATAGCAATCAGACGTACTGTGAAATGTCAATGTGTACTAGACAAGAAATTGCAGTTGACGGTCGATTACTCTATGAGTTCGTTGTATTTCAAATAACTTGACAGTATTAATTCTTGTCCTGTATAACAGCACTGTACAGAAATATGAAGGGACAGAAATTGTCTGTGTTGATCGCTGTGCCAAAAAAATCTATTAAAACAATTTGTCAGAAATTCACCTTCAAAATTGTACTCTTTTAACATATTGTTCGGCGACCAATTTAGCGATATATTGTTAACGTTTACTAATTTTTTGCTTCAATCTATGTTTCGTCCACTGAAGATTTCGTGTGGCAAAGCCTTTATGTCTATTTCTGTGTTAGTGATCAGTCGTTCTGAGCACTGATCGAAGTAAAGCGCGGTTAGGAGCATGTTAATCACTCCCTTTAAAGCATATGCAGCAGACTGGAACTAACATTTATACGCAGACGAAATGATTTAGAAGTGAAGTTGGCGCGTGACAAATGTTAATCATTGTTATCAATCACCTGCTATGTTTGTAAACATATTATATGGTATAAAAACTCATATTTGATTAATAAATAAACTCGATTTAAAACATACTTACAGATGCGCACTCAAATATAGTTAAAAGGTAAGTATGAATTTAGAAATTATGTTTTCTCTGTCTTATATTTGAATATATTACATATCAGGTGAATGACTTGTTTTAAGGCGGAAGGTATAGCAAAAATATGACGATGCATGACAAACTAGTCCACTTAAACGAAAACACTCAGTGGCGTTGTTTTTCCTTCAGAAAAAACAACGTTTGGCAGTTTAAAAATTCAATATGATACTGTATCAAACCTATCGTAGCTTCGTGTGAATTCACCATGATTTTGAAGTGAAAGTAAAGAGTCAAGGGTTATAAACAAAATTGATATACCACAGCTGATTACGGATTTCCATCCAATGGACGAAAAAAACAACAAATGGGACTTTTCTAAATGAGGAAATTTATACAAATAAAATGACAATTGACAGACTAAATGCTGGAAATATACTGAGATTTAGTTTGATGAAGGTTTACATGTAAAATGTGATCGCACGCGAACTTTCAGTACTTTGATTACCGTTGTCTTCACTTTACATTTGTTTGTAAAGTTCAGGTCTTTATGTCCTTTAATACAATTTTATTTTTGCCATCAATCAACACCTTCGTTATTTTGGACGCTAAGACTTTGAAGAAGAGTTATTGTACCATAAGAAAAATAACATTTTTTTGCCTGTTTCTTCGATCAATGAAGTGTGTTTGCCCCGCTGGAAATTTGTTTCCGTGAATTCAATTATCGTTCTCATTCAACATGGTTTTAAACGTCAACGAGTACCTTTGAAAATTTTTGTTACCGTAAAAAAATCTAATTACGCAACAAGAGAGTTTGACAATAAAGTAAACTGTTAGATAAAACATGAAGTGTATCTTATAGGGGTCTGATAATTGTCATTCAATTATATGAGCCTATGAATGATTAAACCATAATTCCGAAACAGGAGATGTAAACCTGTCTGCAAACAAGCTTCACATTGGAGTACGCCATTACTGAAAATGTTTATACGTATGGTGAATAAAATGAAGAATAATGCTGATTCTATTTCCATGTGACGTTATTGTTCTTTAAATTGATATTCGTTAAAATAAATGTATTCTCAGCATCTCATTTATACCTCAGTTCCCTCGGCAATCAAGATTTAAACAAAAAAAACTGTTACTATTGGTGGGACAGATATCGGTAAACGATTGCAGCTTGATAACATGTTTTGTTCCCAACTGGCAATTAAAATGTCAGTCTGACAGCGTGGACAGCTGACTGAATGGAATGAGAAAATTTGGATTTGGATTGACAATTTGTCAGATTTCCAACAAAAAGGGTTCTCCATTCAAAAAGCACCTTTACCACCGGAAATCAGTCAGCTTATTCTAAGTTCAATATCAGACAACACCTAGACAACAGATGAAACAGTTTGGCCATTATATTATACACTCAACGCACCTACAACGAGTTTTACCTTGAAATTACTATCGAGTATACAGCAATCTTAATATCTATAGCTTATATTGCACTGCAGTTAATTGACATATTTCAAATATTTACGATGCCTAATGTAAATTGAATTAACATCAGTTCCACAGAGAATTATTGGTTTTATCTAAGGAATTACAAGATAAAGTTCTAAAATTACGGTTTATTTTTTCTCGGAATGAATTATAGCGAGCATAAAAAATAATGTTCTATTAAATATAAACATAATTATGTGTAAGTGCGTAAGTTATCTTTGAATGACTATAGTATCTAAGCTATTAAAGGGTCAACAGCTTAACCTTTACCCTCAAGTTTCCCAGATACGTTGATACAATCCGTAATATACCCTGAGTAGTATATTGTTGAAAGTCGAAAACAAGTTAATGACCGACATTTTCTTTAGAACGATTGTAAATGTCAGTCCTGATATTAGAAACATTTTTACATACTATGAAACGTCGCTTAAAGTTTGAACACCTATCCATTACTTGGGCAGATATAAGAACTATGAATTATGCCCTTTCGTAATGTTCAATCAATCTAATTTTCACAATCTTAAACAAAGTAATCAGGTGCTGATAAACTGACAGTTCTACTTGTATTGTTCGCTGAATGTTAGTGTAGAAATGTTTTAATAAAACTGAAATGAAATTCTGCCCCATTGCTTTCTTGCATTTGTATATAGAATACATAATTTGAAACGAAAAACATTAAACAATCTCAGGACAAAATATCAAAGAAGATATAATAGAGTCTCCAGAATCAGAATGTAAAATAAACGCTTTATTCAAAATTACTTTTCAAAACAAAGGCATGTTCAAACATCTACAAGTCATTCATATCCTGGATTAATATCTGGTTCAGGATGAGCGGAACATAAATCATAGAATCATTTGATTCTATGAAAACAACTTCTGTGTGTATTTTATTGCAAAATACATAAATTAAAGGTGTTTTTTTTCTCGATTTTTCTTCATCATGCAAGTCAAACATATCAAGGAACCTCTCTACAATGTAATGACATAAATACAACGGAAAATCATAACCTATACAATAACAATAAGGATTGAAATAACGACAATCGTATTTTGGAGTAATTGAAATATCCGTTGATAAAACTATGAAGCTAATATTTGAAGATAAGAATTGTAATGACGTATATTGTTGTGTAGTATTTCTAGATACTTTTATGTTACCGCATAAACTACAAAGCGTGCTGATTTCACGTGTGTGGTCTTATTTATGTTGCGGAGGAATGCTGACAAGACGGAGTAACACACTTTCCCTGCTTTGTGACCACCGACACAACATATATTCTCCGAGCCTATGAATTGAACCATGGGCATTTGTTAAAAGCGAATGCGCTAACCATTATACAACATTACGTTTAATTGAGGGCATTCAAAACCGCACATTTTATTTTCAAGTTCATGATATAAATACATCGAGAATGTTGTTCATTACATATTGAAATGCCTTAAAAACAAGATCAGACAGTTTAGACGTTTGTTTATGATCGGATTTATTAATTGTGCAAAAAGTGTTCTTTTTCTTAATGCAAATAATGCCGAACCTTCGTTATTCTTACAAAAATGATGTGCAAGGAAATACATATATTTTAAACATAATAATGTCAACGCGACAATAAGATACTGATAACGCGTCAGAATGTTAAAAGAAAGAAAAGGCAAGTCCAAAATAGAAAGGAAAGTTAATAGAAGTTAAGAAGGAAATAGAAGCAATGTTGTCTTTATTTCGTTGATGTCACTTTGTCAAGGAAAACACAAGGAATATTATTCCCATACTACGGAATTACGTTAGGGCCATCGACTGAAAATGTGTTCATCTGATACTCAATAGTACAATGATAAAACGCTGCAATACGATAACGAAAACGCGATATCACAGTATAACAACAGTGAAGACGCCAAAGTGCGATGGTGAAAATACAATAGTATATCGCATTATCATCATTGTACTTTCGTGTTAAAGCGTTTTCACTATCGTACTGTCGCGTTAACTTTATTTTACTGTCGCATTTTCGTTATCCTAGTTTTATAGTTTCGCGTTGTCATTATCGTACTGTCGCTCTTCAGATCAGCACATTCACAGGCGATGATCCCAACGGAATTCCGTAGAACTGTGGGTTGTGATGCAAATTCTCTCAATGCAATTTTCTGAACATTGAAAAAGAGAAGAAAGGGGATATATGTATTATGGAACTATATTTAAGCAATTACAGTTTCAAGCTCCTAGGGATTTTGGTGATAGTGCAACTTATAAAATATGCTTGCAAATGCAAGGTTTTGTATGGACGAAAATAACTTGCGAAACAATGTATGCAAAGATTGTAACAGCCAAAAAGCAGTTCATGATTTAAGCCTTTAAACAAACCAAACGAAGACATTCGGGTTACTTTAATCAATTGTTAATTTTATTTGTTATGTGTAATAGGATCATGTGATTTCATTTTGTTTCAAACAGGGTGTGTATTGAAACTGAAATCCTTTATGTTGGTCTGTATGGAATATATGGATTTGGACATATTTTTACTTAAAATATGCCTATTAATTTTTTTTCCATATCCTACAATGAAAATACAGCACGCCGTATTGATAAATCTATATCATGAAACTGTCGTTTTCCGATTCCGTATCATGCGAGTACCGTGTGTAATCTCGGAACTACTTTCGCGTTGCTAAAAATAGCGTGACCAAAAAAATGGTAAAATCTGTCAACATTTAAATACATTAAATTATCTAACTTTTAATTCCTTACGCTACAGAAGCATGTTAATATTTAGGAACAGGGCTCTCATGTTCTTCAAAGGACCATGTAGATGGTTCTCATGCTCTTCAAAGAACGATGTGGATAAGCACGCAGCAGACACTACTTCCAATCTAGCTACTTCAATTAACTAGATGTTTGCCATTTCGAAATTCATAAATTTTTGCATTATTCATGTTTATTACCATAAATATTAGCAGCTTGTCAATACAAATAAGAAGGCGGATCCACGTCATCTATAGAAATAACGATTGACTCACGAACCTCCATTAATTCTGCATAATTATGATTGTCAAAAAATCCCACGAATATTTACTTTGTTAAAAATGGCCGCGTCACGGCTACAGGAAATGACGATTAGTGTATACTCGTAAAATAAGTACCGTTTTTTGTTGTTGTTGTTGTTGTTGTTGTTTTGTGCTGTGACATTTGATAATTGTTTTCGTATTAGCAATTTGTTAATTTTGCTAAAACACAAAATATTATGTTCTGTAACTTCTGACTTCGTTTCGCTGTAGTAGCCTCCCTTGATTTCAATACACAAAACTACGTAACACATTCAAATTCATACGCGCATTTGACAGATGGCGGTAAATCTAAATCACACCGAACTCGACGTGATACAGGTCACCGGAAAAGCGTCCTATCATAATATCTCCTATTTTTACTATTCAAATAGGTTGCAATAAAAGCGGATAAAGGCTAACAATAAAAAAATAATCTACTGTTTTAATACAAATTGTGAACAAAAGCCGATATTCAAGCATACATAAACTCTTTAAAAATTACTGTAAGCACATGCGCTTGCTACGAATAGTTATATGTCATGTCAAAGGATTATAAAAATTTAAGGGAAATGCAGATAGTTCAATCGCATTTCAAATAGTTACTTTATTTATTGTCAAAATTAGGATATTCATAGTGGGAATTTTAAAATATAAATAGCATTCCATTTTCATTCGCATCTAGTCTTCAATAACTTTTTTAAAAACGCAGATATCAAAAGCATGATTTAAACATATATCATCTTTTTTGGGAAGTTACAGGTTGTCAATAATTTATTTTTAACTCTGCAAACGCTTTGACATACTTGATTTGGGAAAGGGGAAATATCCTTTTTTACGCAGCAATTCACTTTATTGTGAATGAACTATGACGTAAATCCCGGTCATACCGTTGAATAAGAAATAAGTTCCAAACGACGAAAGGGCTGATTAGAAGTGTATTGCGGAAAATCATATTGTGTACGATTATAGAGATGTGAGGATCAAGCTATATACCAATGCTTTTTCGGACGTCAAACGTAGAATCATATTTACTCTTTGGAGAATACGGCGTAATGAGAGGAGAAAACGAATCTGCTATTTTGGAAATAATCTGGCCGAGGAATAACATCCTTGTTAGTTTTTTTATCACATTCAACAAAACTTCTAGCTAGTGATATTGGGATATTCTATTCCTTTTAAATAGCAATTGCTTTTTTTAGAATAGGACTGAAAACATTGTGTTGGGCTGGCAGCCCACTTCTATGCACTTAATATCTCTGGAATATACACCTACCATACACTTATCTGTCGTGTTATGCTAGTTGAAATCAATTTGCCAAACAGACACATGTACAACTACTACATCGTTTCTTAACTAACAAAGTGAGAGACTTATACTACACTAGCCAGCTGTTCTGATATAAATTACAATTGCGTGAATAATTAATGTAGTGTCTAATTATAACCGTGTGGGTTTCTCTTAGCGTTAGTTCATTGTTTGCATGGACACAGTTTAATTACAATCAAGAGCATTAAACCTAACGTCGTAAACTACCTGCTCCATGCATATTTGATGCAATGCCTGCATTATTGGAAATAGGCAATGAAACTCAAAAGTCGAGGTGTATCCTTGATGAAATATCTTTTGCTTGTATTCAAAATAAGAAAAAAAATATTCATTATCAATATTAACAACATGCACGTTTGAAATAGGACAATATGATCCATGATTTAAACATTTCAATACAGACAATGCAAATAATATAAATGGGGATAAAAACAAAAATGATGGACGTTAAATAATTTCAGTGTTCTAATTTATACATTATTAACGATATGAAATGAACAACTCTTGTTTTGTCAATATCAACTATACGCTCAACTATAATAATATAGTATTTTCATACATTCAGAAATGAAAGCGTTTGTTAACGATGGTCTTAATTTTATTTAAATAACCAAAAACAACAATGAAAATTGTTTAGGTTTTTTTACACATACAAAGTCATGATGTTTATTAAAATTATTTTCTACCCTATTGATGTTGAGAGGAATACTTATTATTTCTTCCATGTTGCTGCAAAGCAATATTTAATTACAACACATTCTGCACTGAAAGTATTATGCACACCGTCCAAACTAAACTAGTTTCTAACACATAATGAATGTAAGCGAAAAGACACATTACCATTGTTGGGCAGATTATCCTCATTTGTACGACATAAATCAATAGAAAAAAAATTACAACCAAAAAACGTCGTTCTCAATTAAGTCATATCTATAGAGATGGGCCGTTCCAGCTGAAAATACTGTTTTTTATATAAATAATATGAATAATATTTCATCTACATGCAGTCTTGTCCCTTGCGATATTTTCGTTTGAAATCGTTTGTGAATTTCTGCCCTTTGTGAGCTTTCATAGAAATTTGAATACAATAAATATTAAAATTATATCATTATTTAATGTAAATATTAACAAAGCTGTTTGACTTACAAAATCTTAATAAAATGAATATACATCAGGCAGGGAAGACAACTCTTCTTCCAATGAATTCGCATGTTACAATTAAATATTTTTCAATGACCCATTCGTGTCATTAGCCTTGATGGTCGAGTGGTGTTGACTGCGGTAAAACATTATTCTATTGAAAAGACAGACCTGGTTCAATCCCTGTTTTCGGGGGAGCATCTGGTACCTTGCGGAAGCAATGAAACTGCCTCATAAACTATTCATGAATAGTGTATTCCCATAACCGATGTTTTGCCGTAAAGTACTATGAATATTGGTGTAAAAGTACCAGAAAAAATTCCGACAGTAACTTAAAATTGCAATATGGCAGAAAAAGCAACTTCATTGAACCATCAGGAAAGATAGATGTATATCTAATTCTAATTACCGTTAAATATCGTTTCTAATTGGGAAACATCTATCTTCCACTCCGATTCATGGAAGATATACATATACTTTGTAGTATTTACCGATGATATGTGATTTTAGTGTCTGTATCAAAACACAAGAGGTAGACTATATCGGTTTCCTGCATTGTTTCATTAAAGACTCGTAAAATACATTGGAAGATTCATTGTGTATCAGAAGCAATAAAGATACCACGGTAAGATAATGAGACTGGTAATATACTTCTTCGTGTTTGAGTTTTAACCAATTTGTTCATGCCTCTTATTCAGATGGAATCATCATATTGACATTTCAAGCAAATGTTACCAACAAAACGTTTAGCCAAGCCCGTCAGAATATCTATGAGAGAACTTATATTCTTTAACCTGGTGGTTCGCTCACTTTCGTAACGGCGAGAGTGCTTTTTCAAATAAATCGATTATACATCAAATGTTTAGATAAACGCAGCAGCAGTTGTTGTACTTTGATGGTGTGTCGGCTGTTACTGGAATCCAAACGTGTTCTGTGTTGAGCTGTGTTTTTTTTCTATCCAAACCGGAACCGCTTGAATTAGAATTCTCAGATAATCAATTAATTACTAAAGCCATTCCTTAAACATCGTTAACTAAAATCATGGTTTAATACGAGCAAAGGAGCGTGTTCACTTTATTACAACACTTGCTATATACAATGCATATGTATCAGTGCTTTTCTGGGCTTTAATACTTACTCCAGTTTGATCTTATTGGTCTCCACAATGTCTCGTAAAGCGGAAAAAGCAATCAAACGTATTCTGAAATGTCAATGTGTACTAGACAAGAAATTGCACTTGACGGTCTATTACTGTTGAAGTTTGTTGTATTTCATATAACATGACAGTATTCTTTCTTGTCTTGTATTTTAGAACTGTACAGATAAATGTAGGAACATACTTTGTTTGTTTTGTTTGTTGTAGCGATATATCTGTTAAAACAATTTGTCTGAAATTCACCTTCAAAATTATATTTTTCAAACAAAGTGGTCGGCGACGAATTTAGAGATGTTTTATTAACGATTATTCGCTAACTCAATTCTTACTACCACCTGCGTTTCTTCGTCTGAGGATGTCGTGTGTTAAAGCCTTTTTTGTTAATTTATGCGTTAGCGATCGGTCGTTCTGAGCACTGATCGAAATTTAGCGCAACAAGGAGCGTGTTAATCACTTCCATGAAAGCATGCGCAGCAGACGGGAACTAATGTAGGCTTTTATACGCAGACGAAATGATTCAGAAGTGAAGTTGGCGCGTGACAAATGTTATTCATTGTATTCAATCACCTGCTATATTTGCCAACATATTATTTCGTGTGAAAACTCATTATTAGTTGATAAATGTATTCGATTTAAATACTTAACGATGCGCACTAATTTATCATTAGAATGCAGGCATGATTTAAGTAATTAAGCGCTCTCTGTTTTATATTTAAATATTATACAACATATCGGTACTGCATGTATTGTAAGGCTGTAGGTATAGCCATAATATGACGATAAATGACCATTGTATTCAAACTCTTCCATGTAATCAAGACAAGTGTCAAGTGACGTGAATGATTGCATCAGGCAATATATATATATACTCTAATAGGTATTGGGGACGTTAATTCTCAGACTCAGTCTAACTGTTTTTGTGCAGTCAAAACATTCAATGTGATACTGTATCAAACCTATCATACCTGTGTGTGTATCTACCATTGTCTGCAGTGAACGTAAAGAGTTAAGGGTTTTAAACCAGTTGATATACCACTACCGATAACGGTTTTCCATCCAATAGACGAACAAACAACACATGTGATTTTTCTTATTGTGGAAATTTATACAAATAAAATGACGATTGACTCAGTTAATGCTGGCAATATAATGAGTTTGAGTTTGATGAAGGTTAACATGTAAAATGTATTCGCACGCGCTTCGTTTCATAAAAGTTTCGTTCGAAAATTTATACTATAGACTTTTTGGTAACAATCATACCAAGTTTTGGACATGTAAATCTATGCAATCTTGCCAACCGTCCACTGTAGTACTTTCAGTACTTGGATTAAATTACCGTTGCTTTAATTTTACATTTGTTTGTAAAGTTCAGGTCTTTATAACACCTTCCTTATTTTGGACGTTTAAGACTTTGTAATAATGTTATCGTACCATAAGAACAATAGATTTATGTTGCCTGTTTCTTCGATCAATGAAGTGCGTTTGCCCCGCTGTAAACTTGTTTCCGCGCATTCAAAAAATGTTTTCCATGTCACAGTTTTAAACGTAAACGAGTATCTTTCAAAATGTTTGTTACCGTAAAAATATAATTACGCAACCAGAGAGTTTGACAAAAAGTAAACTCTTTGATAAAACATAAAATGAATTTTATATGGATCTGATAGTTGTCATTCAATGTAATGTGCATATGAATGATTAAAGCATAATTCCCAAACAGGAGATATAAGCCTGTCTGCAAACTTGCTTTAATTTTGAGTTCGCCATTTCTGAAAATGTTTGAACATGTGGTGAATAAAATGAAGAATAATGCTGCTTTTATTTCCATGTGACGTTATTGTTCTATAAATTGATATTCGTTAAAATAAAGGTATTGCTAAAATCTCATTTATACCTTAAATTAGTCATCTCTGCAATCAAGACTGAATAAAAAAACTGCATTACTGGTGGGACAGTTATTAGTAAACATTTGATCAGCACTGATTTCTTTGTTTAAATTTGAGGAAATAAGAATGTAAGAATGTTGTAAAAATACATAACTGATAGTGCTTATATCTGCTTAAGTAATGGATAGGTGTTCAGACTTTAAGCGACGTTTCATGGTATGTCAAAATGTTTCTAATATCTGGACTGACATTTACAATCGTTCTAAGGAAGAAATCTGTCATTTGTTTTCGGCTCTCAACAGTATACTTCTCAGGGGATAGTAAGGATTGTATCAACGTATCTGGGAAACTTGAGGGTTAAGGTTAAGCTTTTGATCCTTAAATAGCTAATATACAAAAGTCATTCAGCGAAAACGTACGCAAATAACCTGGCAGAAATCAATGATGGAACCAAAGTTGAATAATTAAAGAAAATGTAATCACTTAACTATGTACATATCGAAGGCCAAGATGTGAAATTTTGCATATGTATAGATATATAAAATAACATAAATGTGTTTAATTTAATAGAACATTATTTTTGATGCTCGCTGCAACCCTCCCCACCCACATATGTTTAGAACTTGTTATTATTTAGATGACACCATGAACTCCCTGTGGAACTGAAGGTAATGTTATTTACATTAGGCATCGTAAATATTTGAAACATTTTATTTAACTGCAGTGTAATATCAGCTCTAAATATTATGATTGCTTTATACTGGATAATAATGTCAAGGAAAAAGTCAAGGCAAATGATTTTATTAAAAATGAAATGAAATTCTACTTGATTACTTTTTTCATATGTCTATAGAATAGAAACAATAAACACAATATCAAAAGACAAAATATCAAAGAAGATCGAACAGAATATAGCCAGTATCAGAATGTAAAATAAAAGCTTTAATCAAAATTACTTTTAAACCGAAGGCATGTTTATAAATCTACAAGTCTTTCATCCTAAATTCTTATCTGATTGAGCATCAAGCGGAATATAGGTCATAGCATCATTTGATTCTATAATAAAAATTGTGAATTGAAATAAAGACAATCCAATTTTGGAGTCATTGAACTATCCGTTCATAAAACTATGATGTTAATATTAGAAGATAAGAATTGACGTATGTATTCGTGTAGTATTTCTAGATACTTTTATGTTACCGCATAGACTACAAAACGTGCTGATTTCACGTGTACGGTCTTATGTTGCGGAGGAAAGCTGACAACACGGAGGAACACACTTTTTCTGCTTTGTGACCACCGACACAACATACATTCTCCGAGCCTTGGAATCGAACGATGGGCATTTGTGAAAAGCAAATGCGCTAACCATTATACAACATTACGTTTAATTGATGGCTTTCAAGTCCGCACATTTTATTTTCAAGTTTATGATCTAAATACTTCGAGAATGTTGTTCATTACATATTGAAATGCCCTAAGGAAGATCTGACAGTAAAGGCGTTTTTTATGATCAGAAATAATTTTTTAATGTGTCAAAAAGCGTAGTTTTTCTAAATACAAGGTCGAACTTTCGTAATGCTTACAAAAATGATGTGCAAGGAAATCATATTCTTTAAACATGAAAATATTAACGCGACAGTAAGAAACTGATAACGCGTCAGAACGTTAAAAGAAACAAAATGCAAGTTCGAATAGAAAGGAAAGTTAATAAAAGTTAAGACGGCAATAGAAGCAATGTGGTCTTTCTTTCACTTTGTCAAGGAAAACACAATGGATATTATTCGCATACTACGTAATTCCGTAAGGGCATCGACTGAGAATGTGGTCATCTGATACTCGATATTACGATGATTAAACGCGGCAAAACGATAACGAAAACGCAATATCACGAAAATAACTTGCGAAACAATGTATAAAAAGATTGTAACCGCCAAAAAGCAGTTCATGATTTTCTTTCCCTTCTACGAATTTATTTGTCGTCTTTTTTAATTATTTCATCATTTGCATTATAATTTCCATAACATATGGAAGTATATCTCTTAACGTGAGTCGCGGACCTCTACTCGAAAGTTACGTTACGGTCCTCTCGTTGTCGCTGTAGAAGGTTGACCTCTTTTCGGAATTTTGGGGGTGAAGCTTTTGTCGTTGTCGTCGGATGCAGGTATTGCTGTTCTCGCTGATAAGAGCGGATTTCTATTCAGAAATCGCATTGGGTTGCTATTGTTGTTTGCTTTGTTAAATGCGGGCGTCTGCATGTATTGGCCCTCTGAATAATTGCTACGTTATATTATAGATCGACTGCGTTTGGTCGCGGTAATATTAAAGCGGGGAAAAACTATCTCAAACATAGATTACAGTTTGAATCATCTCTTCAAACTCATGATTATAACGGAGAACAACGATGAAATACAAACAACACAATGATCAGGTGCAATTACACATTTTAGCCTTAAAACAAAATAAACGAAGACATTCTGGATACTTTAATCGATTGTTGATTTTAATTGAACTGTGTAATTGGAGCACGTGATTTCATTTTGTTTGAAATTGAGTGTGTATAGAAACTTAAATCCTGGTTATGTTGGTCTGAATCATGTACAATGGAATTGGACATATTTTTACTATTCGGATAGGTTGCAAAAAAGCGAATAAAGACTATATAAATAGTGTATTGCTACGAATAGGTATATGTGACGTCATAGGATTATAAAGATTAAAGGGAAACGCAGAAAAACCATCGCATTTGAAATAATTACATTATTTAATGTCAAATTAGGATATTCATAGTGGGAATTTTGAAATATAAAAAGCATTCCATTTTATTCGAATCTAGTTTTTATCCTCTAACTTTTTGAAATCGCAGATATCAAAGGCAAGATTTAAACATATATCATCTTTTGGGGAAATTACAGGGTGTCAATAACTTATGTTTAACTCTGCAAACGATTTGACATACTTGATTCAGTAAAAGGGAAATATCATTTTTGGCTCTGCAATTCACTTTATGGTAATGAGTCGTTTTAAAAAAAATATGACGTGAATTCCTGTAAAAGCATTGACTAAGAAATAAGTTCCAAACGACGACTTGGCTGATTAGAAGTATATTGCGGAAAATCATAGTGTGTAAACTTGTAGAGATGTGAGGATCAAGCTATACACATATGCTTATTCGGACGTAAGATGTAGAATCACATTTACTCTTTGGAGAAAAACGGCGTAACAGGAGGAGAAAACGAATCTGCTATTACATGGTTTTCTTACGCAGGCTACCTACCAGCCGCTCCGCCCGGACTCGCAGGCACCGATGACGAAGAGGAGAATTATGGAAATAACCAGGCCGAAGAATAACATCCTTGTTAGTCTGTCTTTTTTTATCAACACAACTAGCTACTGATATTAGGAGATTCTATTGGTGCCTTTTAAATAGCAATTGCTTTTTTTTCTAATAAGAAACTGAAAACTTTGTGTTGAGCTGGGAGCCCACTTTCATGCACTCAATCTCACTGTAGTGTACGCATACCATACCAATTATGTATCTGCCGTGTTGTGATACCGTTGAAATCAATTTGCCAAACAGACACTTGTACAACTACATCGTCGTTTCTTAAATAACACAATGCGCGACTTTAACTACACTAGACTGATGCTCTGATATAAATTACAATTGCGTGAATAATTAATGATTCATCTAATTACAACCATGCGGGTTTCTTTAAGCGTTCGTTCATTGTTTGCATGGACACAGTTTAATTACAATCAAGAGCTTTAAACCTAACTTCGTAAACTACCTGCTTCGTGCATATTTGATGCTTTGTTCTCATCACTGGAAATAGTCAACGAAACTCAAAAATCGAGGTGTAATTTTGAGATATCCTTTGCTTGTTTTCAAAAAAAGAAAAATATTTATTATCAATATAAACAACATGAACGTTTGAAATAGGTTAAAATGATCCATGATTCAAACATTTCAAAACATACAATGCAAATCATACAAATTATGGTAAAATCAATGATGACGGTCGTTAAATAAAACAATTTCAATGTTCAAATTAATACATTATTAACGATATAAAATGAACAACTCCTGTTTTGTCAATATCAACTATACGCTCAACTATAATAATATAGTATTTTCAATTAAGACATACATTCAGCTCACAACCAGAAATACAAGCGTTTGTTAACGATGGTCTTAATTTTATTTAAAAAAAACATACATAAGAGTAAAGTAATAATATATCAAACATCACATGTTTTGCTAAAATGTTATAACTCTTCTCCCCTTAAATAATAAAACTACATGTACATGTAATGGGAATTATTTAGTGTTTATTTTATACATACCAAGTAATGATGTTTATTAAATAAATTAAAATGCGTAATAGCATTGCATATTTACGTATTGTATATCAGATCTTATTTGATTATGAACATTTTGTTAGATTAAGTTATTTTATCCTAACAAAAACATTTTGTTTTGAAATTGTTTACAAATCTAATAAATGTATTTAACGTAAACAATACTGTATAGATATAAAAAATATAACACCAATTGGTGTTTAACGGGAAACGTGTATAGAGAACAATCAGGCAAAATAGACGGGTCTGTTTCTGAATGGGGAGATAAATGTATCATTAATTGTATAATCCAGGAAACGCGTTAAAATAGGATTGCACTTTGTGATCTACTAGCGCAGAAGTATTCCGAAATAAACACCTAATTTCTAGGTTTGAGTTCCTGATAATTCGTCTGTACCGTTTGGATTTTTATGTGACAACAACGACCGCTGTTGAAAGAGGTACTCAAAAGTTATGCCTATACTTAAAGCCTACTTCAAATCACGTAATGGAATTACAGTATGTGAGAAAACATTTACGTTTTATAGACAAATGGCAGAAATTGAATAAATTCTAAACAGGCTATCAAAAAATGATAACCATCATAAAATTGTGTATTATCGAAATTAGAAGTAATAAAATAGTTATACTTACTGTTCCATATATTAAACGGACGCATTCAATACCACAAACAAATGTGATATTCCTGCCATATACGGTCCTATGGATATCACTCATCAATGAAAATCGAAACTCAGTGTTATCAATCACATATTTTTAAATTAACACTGACAGTTTGTTAGAAATAGGCTGTGTAGAAGTAACGTACACTAAGAAAACGCTCCAACAACCTGTTTTGTAAAGAATAACTAGAACTTTGAATGACAATCAGTCTATATTCTTGATTCTTTATATCATATATAGAACATTGTAGCTAATAAATCATGAAGTTATTATGCTACAATTTTGATGCAAATGACAAGGACGCAATCATTGAATCAAACGTTTGTAAGGTAGGATATGTAACACATTTCTATTTTAATGATTGTCAAATACAAGTATGCAGTCAGGTGTCCGTTTGTTTATTTGGTGCTGGAGTGTGAAGTTATGAGTTTTTATTGGTGACCTTTAGCTTAAGAAACTGAGGAGAAGTACCAGTGGACAGTGGAATAAAGCCGATAATTACAGTTCTATATTTCAAATGAAATGAATGACCGAAGTGCTCAATTGTGAAGGGAAATATAGTTGCATGAACATTGATTTATGTTTGAGCTTTCGAATATATATAGTCAAATTCAATTGACAATGCTATCATTCAGGCTAAAACATACTCTGCATATATATTCGTGCTTTTGTGCAGTTCATTTTTTATCTTCGTAATTATTTCAAATTTATTTAAGTATGTAAGCACTTTTTGAATAAATTGTATCGTTTTACTTTGCATATTAATTTTTCAAAGCAATAAAACACTTGTTCTAGCTAAATCGTTCTTTGTTTTAACTAAAAATTCCAAAACATGAAGTTGCGTTTATTCTGAGCTTTTACTTATAAAAGCATAATACAATTTGCACTTCAAATCATTCCACGGAAGATGTTTTGCGGATCAGGTTTCACTACCATTCTTGAATTATTATTCATATGACTTGGATTATTTTTGAGGCGCTCAAAATAGGCTGTTTATTACCCACCAATGCTCTTTTTCGGCTGGATGCAATTTACAATGGTAAACATCTAGCATAAGTTAAAAGATGACGAAAATACGTGCTTTTTGGAACCTGGCATATTATCATTATTATAAATCTAAAGGTCATTTACCCCGATATTGCATAGAATTTTACGGTTAATGCACCACTGTAATCATAATGATATATTTATTCCAATAAAGAGGTGTAAGTCTGTCGGTATACCTAAGTTGTAAAATTGTATCATCATATTTGTTTTGATCAACAATAAAAATAAATATATTTATCTGAGAACTTATCCTAAATATTAAGGTATTATCAGGGTCAAATGCAACTTGCAAGTGGCTTAAACATTAAGTGATAAGCTCTGTGTTGTTTATGATGATAGGCTTATTATGCTTAAATCAAAGTAAAAGTTTTGTTATGAAATGTTATGTTATGTTATGATAAGGAGATAATATACTTCGAATCCCATGTTTTACAGCGACTGCCAAGGGAAAATTACGAGACGTATTTTGCTATAATTAAAGAAATCGCCTTTCCGAGAAAAACTTAGCAAAAAAAAACCCTTCCTAAAGACTTGTGTGATATATGCCTTTTATTATAGTATATGTTATTTGTATAGAAGAAACAGAAATAGATATGTTCAACGTAAGCTATATAATATATTAATCATGATAATTGGAGTGCGCACACACTATACAATCGTTTTGAAAGC
This sequence comes from Mya arenaria, assembly GCF_026914265.1. Taxonomy (NCBI): domain Eukaryota; kingdom Metazoa; phylum Mollusca; class Bivalvia; order Myida; family Myidae; genus Mya; species Mya arenaria. The sequence continues at coordinate 31,247,307 of NC_069124.1, read as the reverse complement.
TAGTTTGTATTCATGTTCGGGCTGGGGAAGTTGACTTTTTAAAAGATATAATTTAAAATAAATCGTTTCAACCCTCTTTAATGCCTGTACGATTGGGTCAGTTAGTAGTGGAAATTCATACATTTCTTACATACTCAATAAAGAAATAAAAAATACATTGACAAGCTAAACGAACACTTTCATTTGGTATGAAATTGAATTAAACTGAAAGAATAATTAATGTAACATCGAATTTAATCTTCGTTCTTAATGAATATCTGATGCAAATATCACCATCACTGGAATTAGCGTTTGAAACGCAAAATCTCCATTTGGGAACAATAACAAGATTATGATCCTGTTTACACGGTGATGCTGTTTAAATGCTTATATTGTAAACACGGTATTTGTATTTTTAAACTCGTAATTTCCATACTAGCGTATGACCGAGTGGTTGATAGTTTGTTTTAGTATGATGTTTAGAATTAAAACCCAGTATCATTATAACAGACAGGATAACAATTGCATCTAGTTTCCTTCTTAACATCTTTAAACACCAATAATTCCTAGTTTTAACAAAAAATACGTTTTATTAACATTGTTTTTATGTATAATTAATGTATTCGAAAGTAATCGATTCTCTCTCTGAGGACATTCAGTTCAGCAAATAGAACAGTATTATAACTTCTTATGATGACGACAAGAAAAAGAACCAATTATGAGCGTCTGGAATTCAGGTTTCTCTACGCTGCCTCTATTTGCTTCTGAATGAGGAAGGATAAATCAGTTATCGTAGTCTCTAGCATACACTTAAGTTACGGAGTGCTTGACAAGGAGTTATCACTTTTTGATGTTATGGAGCAGAAGGGTTCCGAAAGGAGTTCACATTTGTTTTAAGAGATTTATTGATGTTATATTTCCTAATATTCGTATTAATCGTTTCAATTCGGAATTTTTCCATGATAACGATGAATGCTGTTGAAGATGAACTGAAAAGAAGTTAATGGTTAAATAAAGTAACGTTTTATAATTAAAGAAGGGAAAACTATCACTGTGCAAAAGGCTTTTATGATACGTAATAATTGAATCAATAAATTGACGAAAATATAGACAAATGGTCAAAAATTGAATACGATTTTGCACAGTGTGCTTCATGATCGACAGTATATCAGCTGTCGTCATTTGTTTGTTATTTGCAAACTTAAAGTTGCAGGAACAGTGCAATATACTTGAGGACATACGCAAATCGAAAATATCTATGTCAGCGCCTGTCGCGTACGGTCATATGCTACAGTATTCTGGTTAAGTGAGCACTTAGAAATAACAATCGAACCTAGCGTTGCTCACATTTCATTTAATGGAGAGTGGTAGCATAGTTAACCCGACATAGACAGTAAAATAGCTCTAGCAATTGGTTTAAGAAAGCTTTCATAACAATGACTTGGTGTAACAACCAGGGTGAACAATCCCGTCTGTATTTTTTGTATCGTTGGGAAAGTTTGAACTAGTCGATCACAAAGTGAGCTTAAAACAACGAGGATACAACACATAGGATGAAGTGCATGCAGTAGAACTTCTAACATATTTGACATTTCACTGCTAGAACGTTGTCGTCAAAGTGCAATATAGCTAATTAACATTCTAGTGTGATTTTCATTCATGAGCGCGTGTGTAAATTCCTAGTCGTTGGAGAAATGTTCTCAATATTGTGAAACTTTGGATTTAAAACATTGTCCTATTGGATATATAACTACAATTTGTATCTGTTTAGAAGGAGGTTAATGGCCGCCCGTGTTTATTGGAAAACATATTTGAAAATATGGTGATTTTGACATGAAATTTGGAATACATATCTACATGTAATTTACAATGCTATTCCTGAGGTTGGATCATATCCTGCGGATTTATTTGTGTTTTGCAGCAGTTTTGTTTTTGACCACATGCCTTATTTCAAGTTTAGGTAAGTAGTCATGTAAGTGTTGTATATTACTCATTTTGTTTTTCTTGGAACATTTGTTTGTCAGAGCAGACACGTCTTAGACTGACCGTTTTTATAATACTGACAGATGCCTATTTGATTTGAGGATGTTTAATATTAAGTGTGCCATGACATAGCATGACATGCATATTTTTTTATATTTTGGCAACTTGTATACTGAAGAAAATATTCGAAATATAATATATATTGTGGTGAGATATTTTTAAGAAATTTTGTGAACGTTTTGAAATAAAAGGCTGTCCAACTATCAAAAAAACATGAAAATTATCACGTGCCAAAAACCATGTTCAAGAAATGCTTGTTCCTCTGTACATCTTCTCAAATTAACGCACGACAGGATGAATTGAATACGTCTACCTATCGAACATAATCTAATCAATTCACCTACTTCACGCTTTAAAGCCATCAAAGCATTCCAAGAAAAAATACCAATGCTTAAATATCACTTAAAAGTTTTGGGAAAACCCCAATTTCTATAATTTCAAGCAAGCCGACGTGGAATTGTTCCATAGTAAAGTGTTTAGCATAGTGTGCACCTCTGATTAGTTTTGTATTCAAATGATGACATGAAGGAACTTGATAGTTTATACATACTTTCCGTGCGGGAGACTCATTAAATGATAAAACGGTTTTAAGCAGCTGTTGTTGTAATATTTCCCATAAAATATCTAACCTTAAGGACATGGCTGTATGACTATAATTGATATGTGCAAACAGCGTGGCTGTTTTTGGTTTTGAGTGTGAATGCAATTTGATTATAAACAATGAGTTAGGTTGGCGTTTAAAACGAGTTTGAGCTTACATAATATAGTTTGTTCAAATTACACCATACATGTTGCCATAACACGTCAATAATCAGAGCAGTTTCCACTAGCAATTACAGAGTATTATACAATTTACAGTGGCAATTGGTGTAATTATAGTTATTGTGAGAAGCACTCAAAACAGGCATGTTTGTCTAAAATGAGTTTTTGTGATGGATACACTCTCACCATTTACAACGGCACTGAACTTAAATCGTTTTTTAAGATACAAATAATTTTGCTGATGTGTATAATTTAACTGAATAATCTTGCTCTTTTTCCCTGGTTCCAATGTAAAATGACCTTTTCCTGCCATACAAAGCACGACAAACATAGCAAAGTCTCAATTAAAATTCGAATTTATCCATCATTACCTCATACAAAGATTAAAAACTTTGATGCAGAGTGGTTAAACTATTTCTTCTTGTCCTTGGTGTGCAGAATAAGCGATTACCAATGCCATTTGAGTGCAGGTACTAGAAAAACAATTCCGTTCATTATTTTATTTTCATTTTGTGATGTCGAAGTTGCCACTTCCATATTTTCGACTATTGTTTTCCATGTATTTGATGCGGAACGAACAACTGGATATTCTAAAACGCTAATAAATAAACGTTCGTACAGACGGTACATTGCTTTAATTTCTGACTTTTGTTTGCATCACAAGTCGAAAAGAACAGTTTATGATACATTTTTCTTATTTACACATTGTCTGAGACTATTTTTTATATCAATGAACTTTTACCATCGGACGCTATTTTCACAAATCGACATTTTAGCACAAGAAAAAAACAAGTTGTTATTCGTTCCTTAGTATGCTTTTCCCTGTAACAGACATGTTATGAAATATGCCCTTCATATGCTTGTCTGTGTTTGTAGAAGTGCAATGTACTGTGCATATTACTTCATAGATAGCAATTGGCGAGATTCACATACAAACACACAGAAAAGAAATCGATGTACGTACACATGTATAAAATAAGCACTAAAAGTATCATGCACACCCGTAAAAACTAGTTTCTAACAATTAATGAATGCAACAAAGCAACAACAAAAACACATTTATCCCATCTCTGAACTTGATATTCGGTCATTTTCGCCACGGAAGATGACCTTTTCTTTACGCATTGGAAAATATAATTCATCCGAATACAGGGGACTATTCGTCCTCTTTCGTACGATATTTATCGACTAAAATGTGTTTTCCAACCAATATGCGTCGCTCCAAATCAGTCATATATATGTTAAAAAGGAACGTTACTGCTTAAGATACTCTTTTATTATTTGTAATATTACTAATATAAGTCGTATTTAATCTATCAAAAGTCTTGTTACGCGCGATAACTTCGTTTGAAATCGTTCGTGTGTTTGTGCTATCTGTTGTCATAAATATAAAAAAATGACTACATTTAATATTAAAATTATTAAAGTATCAAATGTAGAACGATACGAATTTGATTAACTGGCTAAATATCATTTTAATGAATAAGCATGAGGCACGGGAAACACATCTTTTTCACTGAATTCCTATGGTACAATTTTATATTCTTCAAAAACCCGTTCGTGTCAATAGCCTCCATGGCTAGGTATTGACAATTGTCAAGCATTATAGCATCAATCCCTGCTGTCGCCAGAAGATTTTACACTGGAAAGCATCTGGTACCTTGCTGAACCAATGAAACTGACTGCTGCCTAATTCATGAATACAAGATTATTTGGCCAAATCACCCACAGTACACAACAAAACATAGTAGTGTATTGGGGTTATCCGACGGCGTGTTCAAATATATGTCTTTATTTTATAAATCTTCACGGGAACAATGTATGTCGGTCTTATAGATGTATGGTCTCGGGTCAAACTATTTCAAATAATTTTTCTGTGCTCTTACTTATCGGCTTGCCTTTAGGAACCTGGATCTAGTTTATGTATTTCCATAACTATTGTGTAGCCGCAAAGTACTACACACATTGATGAAAATATGCCAAAAGAAATCCAAAACTAATTTAAATATTGCGTTTCCTAGGGTAAGTTGACGAGGCTGGAAATATATTTCTTCCTGTTAAAGTGTTGTCCAATTTTCTCGTGCCCTTTTGTCAGATAGAATCATCACACTGACAGTTTATGCAACTGTTAACAAGATAACATATGCTAGCCAATCCCGTCAGAATGTCTATGACATAACCATATTCCTTAAACTAGTGGTTCGCTCACTTTCGTAAAAAAGGAGAGAGTAGTTATTTCCATAATTCGATTAAAGATATCATTAAATGTTAAGATAAAATCAGCAGCAGTTGTTATACTTTTAAGGTTTGTCGGCAAGCCTCGTTACCGGCATCCGGACGTGTTCTGTGCCGAGTTGTTGTTTTTTCTATCCGAACCGGAAATCACCTGATATATATATAGGATAAGCAATTAATTACTAAAGCGTGTCCTTAAACATGTTAACTAGCATCATGGTTTAATATGAGCAAATCAGCATTTTCGCCTTATTACAAAACATGCCACATACAATTTATCCGTCTCAGTGCTTTGCTGGTCTTTGATACTTACTCCCGTTGGATCTCATTGGTCTCCGCATAGTCTCGTAAAGCGGGAAAAGCAATCAAACGTTTTCTGAAATGTCAATGTGTACTAGACAAGAAATTGCACTTGACGGTCGATTACGCTATGGTTTGTTGTATTTGAAAATAACTTGACAGCATTCATTATTGTCCTGTATAATAGCACAGTACAAAAATATGAAGGGTCAGAAACTGTTTGTGTTGTTCGCTGTGCCGATAAATCTATGAAAACAAATTGTCAGACATTCACTTTCAACGTTCAATTTTTTTTTACTTTTTTGTCCGCGAGCAATTTAACGATGTATGATTAACGTTTATTCACTAACCAATGTCTTGCTAAAATCTGCGTTTCTTTGACTGAAGATGTCGTGTGTGTAGGCATTGTTTGTTTATTTTTGCGTTAGCGATCGGTCTTAAGATCACTGATCGAAATTAACAACATCTAGCAGCGTGTTAATCACTTCGATGAAAGCATACGCAACAGATTGAAACTAATGTAGGGTTTTATACGCCGACGGAATGATTCAGAAGTGAAGTTGGCGCGTGACAGATGTGATTCTTTGTATTCAATCACCTGCTATAATTGCAAACATATTATTTGGTTTGAAAACTCATAAAAATATATACTAGTATATTCGGTTCAAAAATTTACAAATGCGCACTCATGTATCATAAGGATCCGATAATTGTCATTCAAGATAATTTGCACATGATTTATTTAAAAGTAATTCCAAATAAGAAGATATACATTTGTTTGCAAACGAGCATCAATTTTGCGAACGCGATCGACTGAGAATATTTTTGTATAAAAGGCGATACTCGATAGAACGATGACAAAAACAAGAAAGCGCGATAGTAAAACACGAAAGTATATCGCATGATAATCATCGTGCTTTCGTGTCATCGCGTTTTCGTTAACGTACTGTCGCTTTAAAATTATTGTACTGTCGCATTTTCGTTATCCTTGTTTTATGATTTCGCGTTATCATTATCGTACTGCCGCGTATCGCTTTACAGGTTAACACATTCACAGGCGAAGGTTCTAACATAATTCCGTATAAAACGGGTTGTGATGCAAATTCTCTCAATGCAATTTTCTGAACATGGATTGGAAAAGAGAAGAAAGCGGATGGATGTATTATGGGACTATATTAAAGCAATTACTGTTTCAAGCTCCTAAGGATGTTTTTGATGAGCATTCTTGCAAAGGCATGTCTTTGTATGGAGGTAAACAACTTGCGAAACAATGTATGCAAATATTATGACAGCCAAGAAGTAGTTTATAATTTTTTCTCTGCTACGAGTTTTTTATGTCGTGTGTTACGAAAATGTCATAATTTGCATTGCAATTAACATAATGTATGGAATCGGATCTCGTCAATCGGAAATCGTAGGTTGGGGGGGGTGAAGTTCGAAAGCGGATCTCTACTTGAATGCTGCTTAGAGGTCCTCTCGTTCTCGCTGCAGAAGCTGGACCCCTTTTCAGAATTTAATGGATAAAGCAATTATCGTTGTCATTGCTGAAGGTAGATTCCTAGCAAAGATTTCACTTTCGCAGTATTTAACGCAACATATGCTTCCTCTACAATTCAACATTACTATATGCTTATTTGGCATACGTTTTCTTTCAGAAATACACTTTTATTATGGATATTTGAATTTATTACACCCATCATAAGTCCACACGCAATACTTGTCGCAAAATAAGGTAGTCCGTATTCAATTCCAGTGCAATACGGCCGTTTTTCACTCTTGTGTCGTCACGTCATAACAAGTATCATTGCGCGATGTAAAATGACGTCATAAAAGAAAACAATGCGTCGTCAAAATGACATTTATTATGAAAACATGTGGCTTTTAAATGGTCCAACCAGTAACGTATATAATAAAAGGGTTATTAGTACTGCGTTTTGATCCGGAATGTCGTATTCGACTCTCGTGGACTTTTGCAGATTTGAATTACACTCGGCTTGCGCCTCGTGAAATCCGAATCTGCAAAAGTTCACTCGAGTCGAATACAACCTCCCGGACGTCAGAGCATCATGGTTCAAGATTGTCGATTTCCCGCAATGCATGATGAACTTATCGTAAACATCATAAAACGATTTATCGTGTAACTGAACTAATAAAGATATCGAGATTAGCAGATGAGGCTGTTTATATATTTTCTTTCTGTTACATTGTGTACCAATTTGCTCGTGCGTAGACCACATACAATGATTTATCATGTAGAAAAAACAATAACGGTACGGAGTTTAGCAGACAATGCCGTTTTATATTTCCTTTCAGAGTGTGTACTAATTGTATCGTACTTCTTTGTCAGCTGACAGTTTGAGCAACTCTATAAGACACCGACTAAAAGAATATTATGTCTGAACCTTTTCTCGTCGTTTCTTAGTGAGACTGGAGATTACTGTCATCTAAATATATATATTATGAAACCGAGACATCTAGACCAGCAGTGAACTTATGCCAATTCGTTTCAACCCTTTTTTCAAAAGTGATATTTTAGACATTATGAATGTAAGTGTACGTATGATTTATTTAAGGAATGTTTGTACATCTTCTATCGTGTATGCTTTGTGAATGCAGTATGGCACTCGAACTAATTCTAGGATGCGTGCTAAAAATAGCAGTATATTCTGCAATTGAGTAATGTTTCTAAAAGAAACCTAATGTTTGTATAGACTAGTAGATGATTATTATAACAACGTATATTATGGTGAAATGACGTCGCTTTTAACCAATCGGATCTCAAGAATTAAATTAGCAATGACGTCATTCTTCTTTGGTAGTTATGAAGGTCATGTTTTATCTATACAAAGAACTAGGCGAATGTAAGCATTTTAGTTTGAAGGCTTGTTTATAGTATAGTTTGAATGCTATAAAAGTCAATTCCATAATTCACTATATTGCTATCGTAGTGACAAAGACATTTCGTTTGTGAAATGCAGTGATCTTTTTGGCTTTTTGTTTAAATTGATGGCCAGATTCAGAATTGTTTGGTTTGCAATTGTGTTTATACGATGGATGACTTTCTGAATAACTATTTCCTCGATAAGCAATGGGTTACTTAAGTGTTTCCCTTCGTATCATTATATTGTATCATAGTATTATAGATGCATATAAGACTGCTCACTTTGTTTCTTTAAACATTAACTTAACACGCAATAGCATGTGTTTATTGACCAGTCCAAGACGACAGTTGCTTAATGAGCAATTGAATAATAAAATTTCCCTTCACATTATTAAATATAATCATTGTTTAATAAATGCATAATTAAGTGTGTAATTTGTTACTTGAAGTAGAAAGGCTACATACAATACATCTGTCACAGTGATTGTCTGATCTCTGACACTTATATAAATAAAACCCTGCATCATCCTTATCCACCGAGTCTCGTAAAGCGGAAATATGAATCAGACATATTCGGAATTGTCAATGCGTTCAAGACAAGAGAATGCATGTCAATATCTATTATTCTGTAGGTCTGTTCTTACAGTAACATGACAACACTTATTGTTGTATTGTAACGCAGAACTCCACATATCTGGTGTCGGCCCATGTTGCTTTATATGTCTTTGTTCGTTGGATAATACCTCAACACGAGCTACTTTGGTATACTTCAGGAATACATTTGGACAACACACTTTGCTATTGACTACCTTGAAAGGAAACGCAACAGACTGAATCTAATGTTGGCCTTTTCATTGAGAAGAAAATACTCAGAACTGTAGATGGCGTGCAGACACACGTTATTCACTGCAAGGATATTTGCGAAGTTGGTGAAAAACTGATACTAAGATATAAAGTATTCTTATGAATAATGCCTAGGTTTCAGCATCTGTTGCCTTCACATCATTTTTAAATAACTACGTAGGTAATGTGAGGTAATTAGAGGATAGTATTGGGACATTTGTTTAGACAATTTGAGTTTGTTTCTGCACATTACCCAACTAAAAACACCCAGTAACTCCTGTTTTACTGGCTATTCCATAACGACATTTATTTTTAAAGCTATATTTGTAACTGTGTGTCTGTTTGTGTAATTTGTACTATGAGCTTCTCCCGTTAAGTAAATATTTGTACCTAGCCTGTGCCTCGTAACAGCCTAACAGGGGTTATGCTTTTTATGTTTGACTACTGGACAAATGTTCATTTTTTTTCTTATTTAAAAAAAAAAAAAAACTAATAAATCTTAAATGATAATATGGTGTTTTCAAACTAAGCTTTGCGGTACAGATTAGCAGCATTATATTTTTTATGTTAATATTGTTAATATGAATAAAAGTGGCTTTCCCGCTGGTGTTTCAATTGATGATTTGTAACAATAAAGTTTTTCAAAAAGAATGAGTTTCCTACGGCATGTTTTTTCAATAAAGGAAGAAGTTTCGCCCCGCTGTTAAATTGTTTCTAAGCATTCCGAAACTATTTACTGTATCTGGAGCGTTTTTTTTAGAAAAAAACAACAACGTTTGTAACTCTTAAAAGCCTCCAATTACAGAACTAGAAATTCGTTAAATGGATATCTATAAAAGAATGCAGTACGCTTTATATTGATCTGGACATCGTCATTAAATATTATAGGTCTTTGCAAAAACAACAACATATTTCATTTCCTAGCCTATATGATTTATACGGTAATAAAGACAATTAATTTTATAAAGTATATTTGTTACGGGTAATACTTTTTTCATTGAAGCTTTTACAAATGTTCTCGTTTCTAGCCGATAAATGGGATTTTAATTCTGACGGCTGGGACAGCTGTTCTTGTGGAAAAAAAACTGCTAGATCGCTAATTATTCCAGACGTCCAAAGAAAAACACTTTGTCATTCAAACAGCTCTATTACTACAGGAATGCAACTAACTGATTATAATATGGGTATATGGCAAAACCTTTACAGAAGAAAGAGTTATGTTTTCAGATACCAATATAATCACTCGTCTTTAAGATGTTTTAATGCAAAACTTTTTACCTGTTTCAGGTTAATATATAGCTATACATGTGTATAATTAGTTATTTTCTGTTCAAAGGAGAATTTTGAAAGAGTGTAAATAAGTAAAAGATATTGACAATGGCAAATGCTGCTTTTCACGGAATGTTTTTGACTTTACATTATTATTATTATAGTTCTGTCAATTATTTCATATTATTTATATTATATCATGTTTATGCAGAACTCAAATATATACAAGACATTAAAATGCGTTTATAATAAACCTCATTATAATCATTGTAGATATTGAAGTACCACAAACAGACACTGATCTACCAACTTCTACTACTTATGATAATCAATTTAATTTTGTAATCGTGGCAGATGGGTTGCACACGATCTTTGCAACAAATTCGTCTGTTTATTTGTTTTTTGAGTGCCTATTGTTTTTATTACTTTCAAAAGCGTCTAAGCGTCCAAGAACATAACTTATCATCGTATACCCATGATGTTTCCAGATACGTATACCAAATATCCCCAGAGTTATAGATTGTCTAAAGCCGAAAACAAGCTAATGACAGATTTTCACTCTGGACAACATACCGATCTCAAATATCCGTCCTCATACTGGAAACAATTTGACATACAATGGAACGTCGGTGAGAAAATCAACCCTTATCCATTACATGGATACCGCGAGAATAAAAACAAACATTTGTATTACCAGTTCACTATAGTTTTGCTTCTTCTAACAAACTTAGACATGCATACAATGCAAAATATTACAATCATGTTTACGCGTTGAGTCAATTACTCCAGTGAAAACACACAAATAAGTTCAAATCATTTAAAACATATTGTCATTTAAACGATTGCTTTCCGTAAGGTGTCAATCGAACACCTACGGTAAAATATAATATATACTCTACTAACTTCTACTAAGTACGTACCACGAGGAGACACTTTATCGAATGGTCGCTTTTTTGTAATGCATAAAGGATAATTGTAAGATTCGGTGTATGCGTGTAATTATATTTCACTGAGTAAGCACCAACAAAACCTGTTTTTCACGAGTGGGTTGCTTTATTTCACCAAGTGAACACCAACAATATATTTCCAGAGTGGCTTTGACATGAATAAAGTATTGACATTAAGTGTTCACGAGGTGAAATATATATTGCATTCGTAATCTGAAACAGGCATTTGTTTTTCCTTTATTTCATTCTTATTATTCGTAAAAAATGATATCAATTTATATTTCTTCTTGATGTCATTCATCGTCGTCACACAGCTAAATTATCGGGTTTAAATTATACTGTTTGGCTATATACCTCTTTCAATATGACTTACATCCGCTTTGTTATAAAACATAACTGGTCTTATATGTACGACCATTCGAAGCAATGTAGTTGTGCATACTGCGTTGATTTAATAAGAACCAAGTATTTTCAGTGCCATAACGTAATAACTGCAATAATCTAAAGACGATTTCATATTTAAAATAGTATGCGTGTATTTCATTACATCAAACTTAGAAAAGAAACGAATATACGCTTAAAGTTGCAATGTAATCGTCCTTTCTTTTATAACACAAATAAAACAATACAAGAAAGTCACAGGCGATCATAGCGTCTTTGTGAAATGCGGGTTCTTTTGGAAATTAGATAAATTGTACCAAGGCAAATTACTTGCATGGATTGTTAACAAGAAGAGAAAGACAAATGTATATTATGGTAAAATATTTATTCAATCCTAGTCTTTTTAGACTGACAGAGATACATGCTTTCAAATGTACGTAAATCTCTTGCAAAATAAAATAGTATGTGTATTTAGTTTATAACTGTTCCAAACATGATCCATGCTAAAGACAAATTGAACTTTTATACTGGTTGTATATGCCGCGTATTTAAACCGCGTCGGAAAATGCATTATAATTGAACAACCTAATATTTACTTCCCCCAAAATATTCGATTCTGAGTGACGTCTAATTTGGCTGCACCGCAAGAGGTTATGGCAATATTGCTCCCAACGTTATGCTCCTCTAAGATCATCATACATCATTGAACATGAATACCGTAATAGGTATCATCCAATTTAAGACACCGATAAACTGCTTACTCATCACTTAAACAATTCTTTCAAAATAATCATAATAAGTGTTCAATCTGGTGGGAAATTATAAGATAATATAAGCCTGTAAGCACTATTTCAATGAGTGTAAAAATATTTAATTGTTGTTGAATGAAAACTTTATTCAGTGGTGTAATGTAATGGTTAAAATCTTATTATCTGAACAAATAGGAATATTCTATCTTTTTGGTAAAATTTAAATTTCGATTAGAGATTAGAAAAGGAAACACTTTGTTTTAATAAATAATGATCATTTTAGATATCGTTTAATTGGATTATTTCTAAATGAAAAGCTATTATCTGCGAATTGTTTAAACAAACTTTAATCATTCACTTTTTATGACGTGCTAGCGCATGAAACATTGTTTATCTTTGGAACCGACATATCTGTCATCGTGTAAATATTAAACGAAAGGGTTATTAATGATGAATATTTGATGCGTTATTGTGCAATGAAACTGCATTTCCCATATCAAGAGTATGAACATGAACACAATGAAAGAGTAATAAACTTGAAGTACTAACACACACTGCAACATTCGTTTTAAACATGTGTTTAATACACCTTGTTAACATGCAAAGGATACTAAACTTATACCAAAATTACTTTCCCATTTCTGTTACTGCGACAAATATCTCATTTTCTGTTTCCCTCCAAACCCTTTCTCTTTTTTACCCTAATAGAATTTTCATTTTTTTTGTCCCTTACAATGCTCCCTTTATCAGTTTCTCTTCCACTGTTCCATTTTTCTTACAATGTTTTATTATCCTTTATCCCTAACAAAAGTCAGATTCTGCCTCAATTGCAAAGTTCCATCTTTTCTGTTTACCTTACGCCACATTCAATACACCGTTGAAATATACCAGGATTTGAATGAACATTTCAAAGTACATTTTAAATTAACTAATATTACTCGTATGAGTCGATGCATCTTACAATATATCCAAACTATCTCTGTTTCACACAGTGTATGTATATACATTGCAGGTTTTTAGTGTTTATGCACTGTGCTGTTTGTAGAGTTTTGTGCTGTTCTATGTTTCTTGTTTGTGATTTTATGTTCTATGTCTTTGGCGTTTGCCCATTGCCACTAAACCGGGTTTATGTTTAAACTTTTTGCTACTGAGCATGTTTCTGTAGCTTTTTGCATAAATATTGCTTTATATGTCAAACCCTATTTGTAAATACAAATATAGTAGTCGAAAAAATAAAACTTCTATAAAAATTAATTCTTTAGGACCGTGACCTTCCTGGAAAAAGCATTAATTCGCAAAAGCTTAAAGCAATCAGTTCAAACCGATGACCAGGCTGATTCGAAATATTTGGCGGAACATCATATTCTGTACACTTGAACGAATGTGATAATCAGTAAAACTACTAATGCTATTTCGGATGGTATATGCAGAATCACATTTATTACATTCATTGCCCGGGGAATACAGCATTATGAGATGTGGAGATGGACATTGCTATTAAACAAATTGACTGTCTGAGGAGAAAGTAGATTATTCAATTTACAACACTTTCGGCCACAGACATCTAGAGTTGAAACTTTGTTGCACTCCTGATAAAAGAAGTTGCTACGTCTAATAAAGAAGCTGAATACATTTCGTTGAAGTCTACAATCTTATGTACAAAAGAAACTGTGTACTTCTTTTTCATATTACCTTCATAACTGTGCGTATAAAACAGTGGGTGAAATGGTACGTGAAACGTTTTTAAAATGTTTTTTCATTAAAACCGTGTAATTAATTGTACCTTTCGTGATTTGTGATCATGACACTAATGTAATTAATAACTCGTGTTCAAATGACACCCCCCGCTTTGTAAATTTTCGGTTACAGGTTTAGATGACGCATTTGGAGTTGACCTGCACTAATGATATGAACGTCTAAAAGTATAAAGATAATCGTATAGTCACACATGTTTCAAGTGTGTGTTTATGATTGAAAACAGATAATACGCTCACTAATAGCAAATGGAAAAGTGTTGCTTTCATTACATTTTGAACGAGCATTTCTGATTGCAATAAATATATTTATTTTATTACCATCGTTTACATATTTAATTTCCATCTTAAACGTAAACAGTACACGAAAGATATAACTTTATGCCTGTAGCACAACAATTGAACTCTTAGGATTCTGCCTGTCTCTGCAAGGAGAGATAAATGGTCCATTAGTTGTATAATCTGGCATACGTTTGAAATCATCAAGGGATACCATTTTTTGATCTATTAGAACAGAAACGTTCCACAATAAACACACAATTGCATTAAGTGTTTAATTGCAGTTTTATCTCCTGGTAGATCGTTTAAATTGTTTTGAGTTAGAATTAGTGTGGAAAGACACTGTTCAAAGAGCAATTGAAACGGTGATTATGTATGAATATCAAATGCGTACATTTTTACATCGTTTTAACTGAATGGAAATTTTGAAATGACATAAAAGATGAGAATTCATAAGCTGAATTGATTATTGGATGCTGTGTGTCCAAGCTATTTTGGCTAGCCTTAGTCTGTGACCGCTCGCACTGAGCCCTGATCGAAACATAATACAGTAAGGAACGACGTATTCTGGAAAATAACAAACATCATGCATTCATACGCACCAGACTAAAACTAATGGCCACCCTTATATTGAGAGGAAATGATTCAGACGTGTAGATGGCGTGAAATACAAGCTATTTATTGCATTATAGCATTGAATTAGCTGCTGTGCCGACATATGATTGCATGCACATGCGATATATCTTAAGAGTCTCACACGCAAGCAAATTTGAATTTTATATTTGTATTATTGAATGGAAAGGCAATGGTATAACAATAGAAAACTTATAGTTATTACTTCAATAAAGAACTACAACTCTGGAAAATGACAAATGTTTTTCTTAGACCGCTTACAGATTCCAACTGTCATTCCTCGTAATGGAAACATTTTGACATACAATACACATCGCTTTTAATCTGAACTTATATCCATTAAAGCAGATATTTGAAATATCAGTTATGCTTCCTTTCTAATTTTCGAGATTTAAAACACTGTAATGAATTCATGAAAACACACTATAAACCTGACCCAATTCTTTCTCCAAATATTGCATGCCAACTGAATTGGACTTGTTGTCGCAGTAACCCTTCTCCTGTTGGTAAGCGAGATTAAGGGCCTATTGAAGCAGTACTTACAATATCGGTACGACCTTTTGCAATGCGTAAGCAAGTTACTATATTTATATTGCAATCATGACTATAATGAATATATGTAAAGAAACTTCTGAATTACACAGAGAATGTACCATTTCAGACTAAGAATTGTAAGCTGTCTTTGAGGGCTGGTGTGGTCGTTGTTATGTTTGTATATCATTGATATATGCTCATATGCCTAAGTCCTTTATGCATTTTTAATAAACTATAAAACGAATCAGCAATAAAAACATGGTTTGGTTAAACAAATATCTTGTTCGTTTGATAACAGGTCAACCAAATATGAAATGCCGAAAAACATATTATTTTAATGTATTCAATCGAAAATATGGACCTTGCAAGAGCTTCAGAGAAATGTTGTCCATAATCGGAGTTTAAGATTTAAGCCCTGGTGTCACGTCCCCTAACCGAGGTTTCTTCACATCATGTTCTTTGAAATGGGGTTGTTCTTATGGCTCTTATTGTTATATTATAAACACCTGTGCATAGGAAATAAAGTTTAGTACTTGCTACATTGAGCTACAAGTAATATATACGGTACTAGCATGATATCCTCATTCTATTACCCCGGGGAAAGAATTATAAAAGATAAAAATGTCCTACAGTGACGTTATTTGCTACTTGTACGGTATATTATGTAACAAGTTTCATAGCGATATCTCGAGTGGTTGTATAGTTGTGACGAAAACTATCCGTTATCCTTGAGAGACGGACAATAATTATCAAAGGACCACGACAAAAACATTACGATTTAACATTTACTGCCTGTATCTTAAAATGAGATGAGCGGAATTTCCTACATATAACTCTGATTGCGTTTATCGTAAATAGGTCAGTACCTACCAACAGTCAACATATAATACCCTTATGTTATACATTTGTCTTTTAACGTGCACTAAGTGTAAGGCAAACTTATCTGTCTGAAATCAATGAGAACATAACTAGTGAAATGGGGTATTAAACCTGTGACCCCTGGGTTCAAAGCCAAACGTCTTATTACTAGGCCATGCATTATGCATGTGTTAATAGTTCAATGCTCATGTAAAATGTAAGCAGTATTCGAGACTTGCTTATATTTTAGCACCATTTGGGACTCAATTGGGTGTTGGAAGGGCAAGGCAGTAACACCCACTTGTGTTTTAATAGCTAAGCATATCGTTTACTCATACTTAGATATTACACTCGTTTCACAAGCAAATGCTGTGACCAAATAACTCCGATAAAAAGGCAAAACAAAAAAAATCCGTTCCAATATTATAATATAACGCATACAATTTTGAAGATTGCTCTGCAAAGTGTGCACCTACTGGATAAAAGAAGCAAGATAGGTTCAAATAAATCTTAAATTCCTTGTGAATGATTTACGACTGGAATAATTGTTCTTTCTTCTACAGGTTGCGCTTTTTCTTGTCTCACCTAAAATTTCTACACATAATTATACAATTTTTATTTGTGTACATTTTAACAGAACATAACAAAGTTAATTCAATTATTCAGTTTTGAGTCATTCAAGTTACATTAGAAATTATAATTTGATTATTACTTTACCTATCCTATAGCGTTATATGTTACAAAAACGATACAAATTGATCGAATAATACAATATAATGAATCAGAAATAAGAGGCTGAGAATGTTAATGCAGTTTATACTCGTGCAATATTTAATCACTTATTCTCGCTACTGATGATATTGTGTAGCACAGACAGCAAAGTCTGCTTCGTGCAAGACACAAACACTTGTGGCTTTCAAAAACCACTTTGTATCAGACGCTGTTACCATGTGTATAATTATATCATGCATCACCTGTGAAATATCTTAGTTATTTACTTTTCTTTTTAAAATGGTAGCCCCAGATGCTTATAATGCTTCATGGCATTGGACCTTTAGATATGACTTCTGCAAATCAAGAAATTCGTTTAAAAAATTCATCCTTACGTTCATATAGTCAACGTGAATACCCTCTACAGAATAAGCCCACATTGACCAAGAATTCCCAGAAAATAAGGGACTGAATGCTAATGATACCCTAATAAATCAGAATTTCTCAACAGCTTGCTAGTGATATCGCTATTATCTGATTGGAAACATTATTGATGGCTCGTTAGTAGTGAGCAATAAGCCTGGTATCAGAAAAATTGATAGATCTAACAACTGAATATATAGTTTTGTTTTTATTAATAAATTAAAATTGTAAATAATAAACAGCATTAATCATAATTTACTTTTAATTCAAAGTAATATTGCAAAAGTTCCTATTTTGAGAAAAGGAATATGGTGGTTAAATCTGTTCAAACATTACCAAGGAAAAAAACTGATATCATTATATATGTATGCAACAGAAACTCTGACATAAACACTGTATTTTTCAAATAAGTATCATAATATATGCCACCAAATATTTATACTATATTTTCGTTTACTTATGGATTATATCTTTCTTTTTTCGATTTTGTACTTAAAGTGAGAGGTCTCAATAAATTTCTGACTGTTTCATATTGAATTCCTTTTTTTCAAAATAAATTGTTTTAATGACTATGGCACCAATTAAAGCATGATCTATTAGCTATAGATACATATGTCAATCTGCAGTTTTGAAGGGAGAGGAAATGTTGAGAAATATCAGAAAGTAAACCTCAATCTAACAGCAAGTTCTAAACTAGCCTGGCCTTGTGTATATTAATTGAATGCATAATTAATTAGTTTTCTTATACAAAAATCAGGTTTTCAATTGAGCTATGTTTGCTGTTTTAAACAACTAGATGTTCAACTATTTGAACTCTAAGATGGAATTTTTACATCTTTAAAGACAAAACATAAAAATAATCACAAATAAAACGTATATAAAATGTATATGTATGTAAACTTGAGTTTGAACACAATGATTTTATGTGCCGATTTGTAAACCCAGATATATGCACTAACAAATGATCCGATTAGTGTTAACAATAATCCCATGCATTCAATTAAACTATTTTTATCTAAACACAAAACTCAAACATCATTACATTAAACATGCAGTTTCATTTCTAAATTATAAAGGTCTTTCATTGTGTTTCGGTATATTCAGTGCTTGTTCTCTCAATATGTATAAAATTTAGCATGACCTGCGTTTTACAGTTATGACAGTGTGTTCGTTCAAAATAATAACGACTTGTATTGGTTTATATGTTTATTAATTATATTGTGATCTGATGCAAGTTGCGGTTCAGACAAGCGGAATGTTTCCTCATTTCTTTGGGGGAGCAAATTATCCAGAAAATTGAAATAACATGTTTAATTCGTGGCACAGGAAAACAGTCTTCAGATGCGTATTTGATTTGATAATTATTATGTTGCTACATCTAATCGATTATCCGTATAAAATACGTGCGTTCCCTCATTAAACGACTATGTACTACACACATATTTATCATTGTTAGCATATGAAGCAAATTAAACAAGACGCTTGCATTGAGTATAATTTTCAGTTTAAACTTAACCCAAGTTTACAAGAACTTTTTTTAAAAATTAAATGTGAAAGACTGTGATCGGAAGAATACGTATATTACAATAAAAACACTCCAAGAACATATGCAGCTGGAATTGCCTAGTAAGTTGAACTGTATTTCCTACAAGTAGAGATTAAGAAGAGACACACTGGTTCGGTCGATCTCAAATTTTTGTAATGCTGCGAAAAACCAAACGAGTTTTAGTAATGCATTAATTTTGTCATAACACAATTAAACCATCATAAATTTACAGAAATGGTCATATTACCATTCCTATTAGTGCAATTATAACTTATATTTGCAGCAATGTTATTGTTATAATGAATTTTGAAGCGTATGCGTTCAGATGCTTATTAATGGATCTGTTCGACGCGCTTATCAGCAAAATCGTATTATTTAGACGGTGACTACGACTTAAGAATTTAAATAACGTATTACTGTTGTTTTTGTAGGTTTTTAAATTTAAATAAATACTCGGTTAAAATGTCATGATTATAGATAAAGTCGCAAAAACAAAACATGAAGGAAATAAATGATTAATCATTCCGATGTATTCATGAATACATGAAAGGGAAAGAGGTAATTTACACACTATTGATGTTGTTTAATAAATCAATCGGTCAGACTGTCAGACAATTACTTCGCAAATAAATAAACCATACGCTCAGTTGAACAAACAGTTTAATGAAGTATAAATTATTTCTTTTGAAATCTAGTGTAAAGCGTCATGAATATTGTTTCATTTGATCGTTTTTGGCTTATAAGACAGATAAACAATATCGATAAAATTCTTTGTCTTTGTATCGATTACTTTCGGCAATACTTAAACTAAACTAACTTTACGTAAGTTAAGACGTTGATTTTAAAAACCTTATATTTCAATACTAAGACTGTTTATTTTCGTTGAAATCGACGTTTAGATTTTTCAGATATTAAGCCCCAGTGTAAGTGGCTCATTGAATCATTTACTCAATCATGACATCATTTGTGCCATTTTCAAACAGTCAATTATCCCTCAAACTGTTTAATGAATTGATGCAAGTTTAAGTCGTTCTTTTCGGGAAATGTTTCTACTTTTCGGCAACATTTTGAAGATTTCTTTAAATGATAAAGTTTGTGTCTATTTCACGAACGAAGCATTCGTTTCACATATGTTTTTGTTTCGTTATCGTTCTTTGGTTTAAACAGACGTATAATGTTTTCGTCATATTTAGTTTAAATCATTTGGACTAGAAAATTTGTTTGAAATCTCAGAACAAGCCATAGAACACCAGTGCTAGAGAAGTGTATAAACAACCTGTTCAATAACAGGAAAGGATCAATGCAATGAACATTTATAGTTTTGCCGAGTCATCTATATCGTCGTGTGAATATTTTATGAAGCCACATGTGTTTTTGTTCCATTGTCGTCAGAGACATTACTCTCTGACTGGCAGAGAATCCAGACGGCCAGCAAACAATGCTAGCCAGACAGCCAGTAAATAGAAGGACCGGCTGTAAATTATTCACAATGCCGTGGAACTGAGTCAGTCATCTATGTTGCAAAAAAAGCGGAAAGCACAAACATGACTATGATGAAATAACAATACCCATATGTACTTCTAACAAAAATTACTATACTTTAATACTTAACAAATTACTTTCATAAACCATGTCACAATGCATAATATATTACAGTCCATCGCAACTTGCGTACCATGTTGCAAAAGATGGCATGAAGTTCATTTATGTTTCCATTCCTGACATTGTTTTCGTTCTGAGATATGTGGTTTGTGTCAACATTCAAATTGAATTTAAATTCATCTTTCGTTTTACTCGCCATTTGCTGAAATTGTATGTACAATGTTATTAAAGATTCTTATCGGAAAAATTGCGAAAAATGTTCTTCAAACAAAGCCTTCTACGAATTTCTATATTAAAGCGTTGATGTACTAGATATTAAAGAAATTAATTCAAAGCATCAAACAGGCTTTAAGAAAACGTTATGCTGAAAATCAAATGTTGTACACTTGCAGATATATGGTGGCCAGAAACTATACTAATGATATTTCGGACGTAATATGCAGAATCACATTTTCTACATTCGCAGCCCGAAGGAAATGACGTAATGAGACGAGTATACTACCGCCACAATGAAAATAACCAATACGAGTAAAAGCATCGTTCGTTCATTCCATTGCAATGTTTCCGGATTTTCTTATCTTTTAGTGCCTTTATAAATAGCAAGTGCCGTTTATTAAATTAGAAACTTCATCTTGCGTAGTTGGAATCAATTGGCTAAACAGGTGCAAATAAAACCTCAAAATCGTTTTGAAAATACCACAAAATGCACAATTACGAGACATATTTGATTTTTTTAGTGTGAAGCAAACATTCAGAATTAATCCAAGCCGTTAACTTGAGTACGGAATAAAGCTTAGTGCATCATTAATGCACCACAAAGGGAAATTACGGGATTCCAACTCGGATTACCTGGGTAACTAGACGTTCAAAACTGAACTAGTCGCGCTGGTCCACTGATCATGCGTTCAATTCGCGAGTTTGCCACGGGTTGTTGGCTAGTTAATGTAGCCTTAGTTTAAACGATAATTTATATGAACAAAGACATCAGATATAATTATGCAACGCAGTCGCAGTAAATTTCAAAAACATTCTGTTAAATTATGCCATTCGCTTTAGAATTGTTCTGACCGATAAGTATATAATTCAAAAGTACAAAAGTATACCTTACTTGAATTGTTTCCATGGAAAGTGAAGAGGGCACTTTTACACCCCCCCCCCCCCCCAGCAAAAAAAGAATGATAAAGATACCTTATCTTTCAGTAAATGTCCGTTTAATTGAACATTGATCTGTAAGATAATGTTTGGCCTACGCAGATTTGCTATTGCATAAGAATTACAAGAGCAGGCAGCATGATGCACATTGAAACGTACAATAGTCTTATGTTAATGGCTATACATGTTTATCAAACAGTTAATGAACAAAATATTTCGCTAGCATATTAAAATACTGCCTGTGATTGTTGAAAATACAATACTTTCCCACTAAATAAAGTATAATGATTTCCGTCTTAAACGTTTGAAAGTGTCAGTTGAAAATTTCTTTCCGATGGTATCTATACACATTGCATATGTATTTTTATAATAACTTTTAGACGGAAGGCATAGCTGATTTCAAAAACGTTTTTTTCACAATGTTTATTCAATGTCGTCTTGAATGTAACTACGGCACTTGGGCTCTTTGAATATATAATAACGCCAATAACACACAAATTGATCTCTTACGATGACAACAAAAAACGTTCTGAATGAGAACCAGCGAACAGCATAATCGGGCATTCAGTTGATGAAAGTAGACAACTTCTCTACTCTGACTTTTCCTGCTTCTGAATGGAAATGGAAATGGATCATTAAGTTTGTTCTCTAGCATTTCCATGCAATCTGTAGCGTCTCACGAGGGGATATTACTTTTTTGATATACTGGAACATAAGTGTTTTGAACAACTTCATTAGTGTTCTATAAGAGATGTATTTAGTTTTAACTCGTCTCAATTATTTTGATTCGGGATTTTAATGTGGAAACAAACGATTTTGTTTGATGTGTAATTGAAGCTCTGTTAAATATAAATGCGTTTATTTAATGCTACGTAATAGAATAAAAGAATGGAAAATAGAACTGAGCAAAAAACTAAGGTCAGAATGTTTATGTCAAATTTTCAAGTAAATAAGAAGTAATACGAAAAACACCATAGACCATTTATTTTTTCCTGAAAAATATATGTGTTTAATTGACATGCCTGTACGGTCACAAATAACGATAATGCGGTTAAGTGAGCACTTATAAATGACTATCTTATCCATGTGTTATCGATCACATAACATGAAATGGAATGTAACAGCTTGTTGAAGAAGGGATTAGTATAAATAAACAAAGACGGAGGAGAAACAGCTCTTGCAATCTATTTTGAAAAGTTATCTTAAGGATAATATTTGTACAACAATCAGGGTAGTTAAACCCTTTCTGCATTCTTTATATCATAATTCTTGAGTAAGTTTGAGCTAATTAATCATAAAGTCATTCGCTACATGTTCCTTGATACAAAATATGGAATGAAAATGTCATGCGGTAGAACTTTTAACATATTTGAGTTTTAATGCTTGCACAATGTCGTCGAAATTCAGATGATTTATTTTAGCCTACAGTACAGGGTCTCCGTGAGAATTTATAACTATGAGAGGAGTGTGGGGCTTTGCTTTCATATTAGTGTTTTCAATATCACGAAACGGAGGAATTATAACATTGTTCAAAGGAATTTAAAAAAAAAAAATGGTTAATTAATACTGTTTTATTTTTAAAAAGGAAGTTAGTAGCAACCAGTGCTCAATCGGAAACATATTTTCAGGAACGGTGGTTAAAGAATGAAATTTAAAAAAAACATATTTGAATGTAATTGACAATGCTATTCCTAAAGTTGGATTTTATTCTGCGGAATTATTCGTGCATTGCAGCAGTTTTATTTTTTTCGACGAACATTATTTTAAATTTAGGTAAGTAGTCATGCATGTGTTATGTATCAATTATGTCTTTTTATTAAGATATTGGTTTGCAAGAGAACATTCACCATGAGGTAAACAATATTACGATACAGGAACTTAAATATTTAAAATGTGGTCGTCTTACAGCAATTATTCCATAACATTAGTATTTGCATAAATTTGTAAATTTGCAGAATTTGCATATTTAAGAATGAAATAGTCGATATATTATAGATTGTGCTCTAATACTTTTAGAAATTGGTAAGCTATAGTTAAAATAAGGTGGTCAAAGTTTATCTTTGGTGAACCCTAAAAACTGTTTATTAAGCCAACGTGTCAAACGCTGTTTTTGTTTAGATTATGCTCAAGGAACGTATTGTCCTCTGTACAACCGTGCGAATAAACAATTGTCGGATTTTTTTTACAATAGCATGGTTAATGTCCGTCGGCCATCCAGTGAGATTTATCGTATCGTATGACCACCTGCTTTCAGAGTCATCAAAACATTCCCCCGACAATTCATAATGCTTTAAATCCACTTTAATGTCCTCATGAAATCCCTTTCTGGATTATTTTAATCAAACGATCGTAGGATTGCTCAATTGTTTACCGTTTTCTCTTCAATTTCAACATATTTTGGAAGTTTGATTAGCTCATTTGCATAATAACCCGCGACAAGTCGAATGGAAGATTTTGAAACGGGCAGGTTTTGAAACACATAATTTTAGTATGTAAGGATGCCATTTTTAAGTTATATAAATATAGTTTCGAGCATTGTTTATTTCTAATAGGGCATACTCAAAGATGTACATGAGTTATATTGTAATTTTTTGCATCGACGATAATCTCTTTAGAATGATAAATGCAAAGTATAAAACAGTCATCAACTATTTCACACATGCTTCAATATCTGAAAGAAACCGTTCTACGAGTGTTTTGTTTTTGTCAAATATGTACATGTCGCGCAATATAACCACTTCAGCATTCAACATACAATTTCACAACCGCATTTTAACATTGCGCATTTTTTATGTTGAGTTAATTGACAAAAACTTGCATCGAAGCGGGTTGTGGAGGATCAAAGTTACACTCGACGTAATTCAACTTAATCGTTGTGAGACGTATCCGACAATTCGTAACTCTGATAACCTGAATTTCACTTAAAATAGTTATTTTAAGACATTGTACCAAGTATTTAATCTTTTGATGAATAATCGAATAATATGTCTTTCTTAAACATAAAATAAATACATACATACAATATATACAGTTAACATGAGGATAAATACTAGATTATACTTATTTTATACATTAAACTTGCATTCAGTTGTATTATCATTTGAAGGTGATTCTTTTCAGACCCTTTTAAGTCTTCGGTTGTATGGATCTGAGTAGGATATTAAATGTTTTTCTCAGGTAGTCGTGTCACGTGTTCATGTAGTTTTACATTTAAAAATAACATTTAATCCCACGTGGAAAACTTACGTCGGATGGTCATTTATCTGTTGTAACAAGTCACTTCACGCATTTAAAGATGTAATTATTTAAGTATTTAAGTCTTCCTGGCACCCCTTAAAATAGTAAATAATAAAAAAAATCCAGACAATTTGATAAGGAAAACACATTAATAACGGAATTTGTTTAAACAACGTACACGCATGATTTTCCTATCAATAAACTTAACAGACCAAAGCTATTAAATTTTAAACGTTTGTCTCGACACACAAATAATCGTATGCATATTGTATTAAGCATCATGCGTTATTGTGCCATTGTTATCCGAATTGTCATCGACGACTGTCAGAGCAGAACAGACGGCTACCAAATGTATTTGTGGCGGCTATAAATTATTTATCATGCCATGGGAGTAGGATGGGACTAGGTCTGTCATGTTAGGTTTAACAGCAAAACATTCGGTAAAGATTAATTTTAAAAAATGCATCTAACGCAAATAACGAACCGCGTTGAACAATTTATTTCTGTATGGTATGTTCGCATGCACTAGACATTAAATTGAATCAAAATTGTATCTGCCGCATAAAAACTATTTTTACTGCTGAAATATATAAGGGGTTTCGTCAACAGTTACTCCATTTTTCACATAAACTCTCTTTTCTTGCATTTCACGTTTTACTTTTTGAACTTAGCAGGTACACATTTTTAACAGAGTTCAGACGGTTAGTTTTATATTACAATGATATTAGATAAACTTGTCAGAAAAGTATCAAAAAATGTTTCTCAAAGAACAAGGAAAAACTTCGAGTCTATGACAAAGATCCTGGTTCTACCTTTGTTTCACAAAATCTTAAAGACCAGCATTCCAAGCGACGAACGGTCTGATTAGTGTATAGCGGAAAATAAAATTGTGCAGACTTACAGAGAAGTGGTGGTCAGTAATTCTAATTAGGACGTAATATGCAGAATCACATTTCTTTTTTTTACTTTCCGGGGGAAAACGGCTTAATGAGACAAGGAGACGAACTCCACTATTATGGAAATAACCTGTACGAGAAAAAGAAATCTTATCTGGTTTGTATTCTATTTACAAAACTTCTGGTATCCGAGTTAGGATTATTCTTTTCCTTTGGTGACTATTCAATAGTTTCTTTTCAAAAATCAACTGAAAACATGGTGTAAACCTGGAGCGCACTTAGAACTTACGGTAGTATACAAATACTATTTACAAGTACTATTTCATTTTCGGGAAGTTGACATCAATTGACTTAATAAATTCAGGTACACATACTTCATTGTTTTCATATTCACATATTCACAAATAAAATGCACGATTGCGAAACGGATTTAAATTATTTTACTGTTAATTATACTTTTTAACTAACAGAAACCTATATTTTTGTATTTAATTATGTTGACTGCATATCTAATATACACCATAAAAGTACACCTGTGTTGTTTCATTCTTATCTTTCAAACAAACGGCTTCATTCAGATGATGCCAATTGATGCGGTTTATCTATAATAAATTCGATATTCTATTGTAAAAGCCGTATCCTATATACATGTAAGCGGCATTTTATTACCAAAGCTGTACTCTATACTAAAAGCCGTATTTTGTTTCAACAGCCCTATTCTCTTGTAAAACCTGCATTCTATTATATTCTCAAAACTGTATTATAATCATAATGTCCGAAGGATATATAATGTCGCGTTGTATTTCGTTCCATGATTTTTTTTTAATGTTTTAAGAGAACGATCCTTGCCAGTGTTTAACAAAGAAACTCCTTTTTTTCAGACTGTTCACGCGTTGTAATAATTTAAGGCCTTGAACGTAAACACTAAGAAAATAACACAATAATGTAGTACGTAAGCATCACAATAATAAAATAGCAAAGGATAACAACGAAAAGAGTTCTGAATTAGAACCAATACAAAACACCAAGGGCATTCAATAAATGAAAAACGATTACCTCTTTCTGCCTTTGAATGGGAAGATTAATGGATCATTAATTGTAAAATCGTTATCAAACTCGAGATATCGCACGCTTTACTGATTGCTGGAGAAATAAAAACAACATAATTTCAAATATTGATCTTTTGGAGAAATATTTGCTGAATATTCGTTGAACTGTTTTTTTTTTATTTAACATGTTCACAATGGATGCGTTGATATATATACGATACGTTAAATTATTGTAACGGTATTGAATAATGAATCTTAGATCAATTTGATCTGAAAAAAAGGTAATGTCTTCTGTCTGTGGTCTGTTTGGGGTGTTTTTAATTCAGTGTATGTGTTGTTTATATGTTTGTTTCTGTAGCTCATTGTCGTTTAAGCCCTTAAAGTGTGCCTCTAATCAGGGTTTAATTTGAAATCAACCTCAGGGCTTTACTCTAGAGTTTTCATATTAGTGTTACAATAATTCAACGGATTTATTAACAGAATAGATGAAGTCCAGGTGAAAAAACACGCTTTAATAAAACATCAATTTCGTTTAATGGAAAGTGACATATTGTAGGAAGGGCTAGGTGAAACTGGCATAGACAAAATGGAAAAAACTCGATCAATCTGTTTTGGAAAGCTATCTTCCAAAAACTCTACATGATAATTTGAGTAATCCATTTTCAACGTGGTCTTTATATCATTATTCGTGAGAAAGTTAGACCTAATTAAGCATAGATTCATATGCTTAACTCGCTTATTATTCCAAGGACACACCGTTCATACTGAAGAAATTCGATCATGCGTAGTAAAATGTCATAATTCGATTCATTCACTTATCAGGTATTTAACTGATACTTTATTGAAAGCGAAAGCAATCTTTGGAAAATATGATGACTAAAACATGCAATTACACAATCATTTTTGAAATGCCAAGACAAAGGTGTATTTCTCAGAATTTCCATGCGAATTGGTTGAGTGTCAGAAAGTTACAATAGTTTAGATTACCCTGGGTAAATGCCAGCCGTCGACTTAACATCTTGCTTAATGTAATCATTTTACCTCCTACCTGCATTTAGAGCCGTCAAATCATTAAAAAAAATAAGAACGCTCTTAAGTCAGTGAAATCTCATTTAAAATTATTTGAACAATGCTAATGTAAAATGATTGTTTGGCGTATATTGTGGAAATTATTGTAGACCTCTGAAAAGATTTTTTTGCATATGTTTGCACAACGTATACTTATTTCACTCTAAGGGCTCATTGAAATAATTTTATCATTAAAAGTAACTTAAAATTGAGATTATGGCTACTATTTTGACAGGATCCCTTAGGTCGTGCTCGAATGACTACAGTAAATGCTCTATTAAACTTGAATATTCTTTGGTGTTTAGTAAGAAAACTTTTAGTTCCACGAACTATGTAACAGTAGGCGTTTGATATGATTATTATCTTTATAAAACCAATGATTAGTACGCTATAATAGTGCCACAATATGTATGTATTCTAGAGGGCACTAAAGGTAGGCTTACTGTTTGTCTACATATGTATTTCTCATTTGCTGGAAACGATCTATCAATCCATAACTTGAAAAAGCGGGAAAATGTGTTTTCAAGAAACCTTTATTTTGCCTAAGGTATTTTACATTTTTTCATGAACTCTACATATATTGCGACGTACATCACGTATAGAATAAAGTATACCGTGTGAAACTGAAACAACAAAAATATATATGCCTGTGTATCACATGACAAATCTGATCGTTATGTCAATGAGACCGCTTATGACTGTTATAACGATACTCTAATGTATGCAAATGCTGGAAGAGCGGGTCTTATTTATTTGAATTGTACATATGATTTGTGTTATTCTAGAAATCATTCTCAGTTTAATACGAGTTAAGCATGGAGTTCCTTGGTTTTACCAGAATATTGCATTTGTAAGCTAGCATTCGACATAAACTCGAGCAAAATATCGAGTACTATATACAATCTTCGGACGGACGTGTCAAGTCAATTGTGCCGCCTTCGCAATACAATAGCGACATTTCAAGAATGCTTTTCGCAAGATTAGTTTTGAAGGAGGGATAATATTGGATTTAGAAAACCCCTCGATCCTTAAGACATTTCTAATCAAGAGACAGCTCGTTCTAAGATGGACTGTTCTTACATAATAGGATTGATCTATATTGTTGAAATATAATTTATATGGATACATCTTGTTTTAAGGTGGTCTCAGATAATTCTAAATACAATGCAATGGGTACAATGCATTACATATCAAATATCGTTATATGCAAATATTTGTATTAAAGCACAAGCAATTTATTACGCCAGCCGTACCTTAGTTCGTCTGAAGACACATTTTTAAATAATGTTATTATGGTTAAAAACAATTTACCGTCTACTTTGATGCATATTGATATTCCGCTTTGTAAATATTTAACAAAGAAGGCATTTAAGTAGCATATGTACACTATAGGTAAAGATGTAAATATTTAAAAAAAAAATGAAGGAAAATGCAACAGACAAAAGTGGTAAAAGGCAATAAGAACCGAACGTCTCAAAAATGTTTATTGGTTATACCTGGACGATGATATTGAGATTTGAGATTTTACACAATTTTTAATTAAAATATATTAATCACATGATATAACATTTATTTATCGTGTTAAAGAAGCATTTCATGAGGCTGCCAATATTTGTTCTTTCTGTTTGTATGTGTACCAACATTCTTGCGCCGCTTTTGAGATAAAAGAATCATGATGACCGCTCAGGCAACTGTTAGCAACAAGAAATATGACCAAGCCCGTCCAAACTGTTATGTAGAATAATGCAAATAATGGCTATTTCTCAACGCAGCAGATCAACCATCTCTTTAAGGGCGAGACTGATATATAGATATGACAAACAGTGAACATTCAGTTTTCTATATTGGTCGTAATACTTATTATACGAATGTGTAAACAGATTTCTGTCATTTATTTTTTATTCAAATGTGTTTTGTTAAAATATTTATTTCCTGTTCTCCGTTATTCTACAGCCTTAACACTATTTTAAAATAATAGTAAGATTCAAGTATTACCGAATCGAGAAAAGTCTATAATTGGATTATGTATGTCACTGAGTACATTGACAATGAATACCTCTGTTAACAATATCACGCAATAAATAAAAAACACAAACAACGTGTTCATACTGTCCAAATGCATTTGGAATCATAATCAGTTCGTAATTTAATCTACAAGCTTCAACAAATATCAAGCAAAACTCCTATTTACTCTGATTCCTCTATATATAACATAACCTAGATCAATAAGGTTTCCACCATATCTCGTATGGCTACAATAGCAATCAGCCGTATTCGTTAATATGAAGTTGACTCGACGTTTTATTATTATATGGGTTCGTTGTATTTTCAGTAACATAAACGTTTTTATGGCGTTCTGATTAAGATATGAAAATACATGACATGAATTTATATTGAAACAAAATCCTATTCAGGGTGAAGGAAAATTCATTACATCTGTAAAGTGAAGAAAATTAGATTTTTTTACAATTATTAAACATTTCATAAAATTTCGAATGACAGTATAAGCATGAATGATACAATGTATAGCGCGTATAGAATAAGAAGTAAGTGACAAAATCATCAAACGTGTCTAACCATACACCATTCAAAATGGAAACTGTGTACAGCAACACAAATGACGAAACTATCATGGTGAGGTTCAGGTCTTTTTATCACAATCATATTACAGAGCTAGTCAAAAATGTATTAATTTGTTATTAAAAACAGACAACACACAAATCAAAACTGCTTAAGGTGGAACGCGACTATGAATTTATTTTCGAGTTACTGTCTGAAAATTGGTATACGAATAGAAGAGCATATGCCCAATTAGGACTATTTTTACATTTTCAATATTCGGAACAGTTTTGAAACTATGACTTCTCAAAATATACCACTGACGTCAACTTCGAGACGTCTCTCATATTTTTGCGTTCCAGCTACAATAACCGATAGTTTCACCAATTCTTCGTTTACCGCTAAGAAATTTCAACCTCAAGTGCGTCTTGTGAAAACGTTCACGCACATATATTTTTCGTTCTCATGTTTAAAGTTATTTATTTTAAATTTGTCTTTAACGTCATTTTTCGCGGGAAAAACGGCGTCGTGTTTCGCTGAAAAAAGTGCTCCTTTCTTTAATTCTTGAAAAAACTGCTCGTTTAATTTTTGATTTTTTTAAATACATGTATTCAATGTTTTATTACAAATCGCCTGATATCAAAAAAAGGTACCTCACCGACTTCGTTTTTGTATCAAATAATCTAACCCCCATACCTGTTCTTTTTCATTACGTATTGTTATGAAACGTTTAGCATGACGTAAATCGAACTATTATTTACGCTAATATGAGCTTAGTTTTGAATAATCCACTGATCAATAACATATAACAGTTGTTGTTAATTTTAGTTAAATTGATAATTCAACATTGTTTTCTTCTGTTGAATTCCGAATGGTTAACATTATTAAATAGTTAAAGCACTGATTATAAATGAACTATAGTTAAAGTGACATGATTATCCAAAATCCATGCATAAACATGTATAACAAGATCAATTTTATCTAACAAAACTTTAATTTCTTACTCAATTATGCATTTATGGAAAATATTAATTACTGGTTACAAGATTTTAACTGCGTGTTTAATAACAGAATGCACAAAAACATTACATTATTGGTGAATGCTAAAATATTTACTGTGGTCTACTCTAATCTCATAATGTAAAAATACCATGTTTTATGCTCATTTCTTTCAAATCAACTCGGTATTTCTCATAAGAACCTTTGTTTCAACCTGATTTCTGCATCCAAGCGTCAGATCACATACGACCTTACAATCATGGAAGTCAAATAGACTTTTTTATTTGCATGTAGAATGATGGGATAGCCACCTTTGAACGTTAAGTGAAATTCGATTTCACTGTAACACTAGTATACTTCGGATTAATTTAGTCGTTTGGGCCATTTACTCACACATATCCTAACATTTATCAATAATTACAAAATTATAAAATATGGGTCTCATAAAAACACTGTCTGAAGTGAATTACACGAGTAAATATCTTGCCTATCATGATTATACGGCAACGAAAATGAAAATGATTATATCAGTAAGGATGGGACTGATAATATATTTACGACTAGGATCTTGTACAAATTTCTCGTTCATCACCGGCAAATATTATTCTGACAGCAGGGACAGCTGCTTTTATACAACAATATATGGTCGATCACCACTTGTGCAAGAGGTCCAAGAGGTCCATATACGCTAAGTCATTCAAACAGCTTGATTGCAACCGGAATACATTTAACAGTTTGTTATCTAGATGTAAGGTAACAAGATTTGTTGTTTTTAGTTTGCAATATTATCACTGTTCTAAGATGACACAATTCTTGTCTTCATTAATTAAGCTGTTTTTACATACTTAGCAATATTTTAAAGTATATGACAAAAGTCAAATACTTACGAAGCCGAATGCCATTACCATGAATTTATCAGAGAGTTAGTAATTGGTTGCAACAGATAAAAACAAAGATAAGATTCGTGTGTGGCATTTTATTCTCAATTAGAACAAACAGTTTTGTATAGTATTATAGGTCGTTATATGAAATACTTGCGATTCTTCCGGGTCCATGATTTAGAACAGTCCCAAATACAAGTCTAGACATGTTTTACAGATATAAAAGTAACTTATTGTACTATTTAAAACTAATCAGCAAATGCCAGCTTCAATTCCCAACTTATGTAAAGTAACAATGAAATGGAGATTGCCAAGTTTGTCACTTGAGTCTGTAATTGGACTTAAGACTGTTATAAACATAGTCCCTGATTAGCTCTCTTAATAAAAAATACTAGCTTCGTAGTAACAAAGCAACACCATTTGATACTTATGTGAACAACTACAGAAACAAGCTCAGTAGCAAAAAGTTTAAACATAAACCCGGTTCAATGGCACTGTGTAAACGCCAAAGACATAGAACGAAAAAACAAAAAATCACTAACAAGAAACATGAAAGAACTAGGTATGTTTATGAAGGATTGTTAGGTACCGCCTTGGAACGGTCAATAAAATGTAAATTTACTTGGGATTTAAACCATTTAAAACGTGCACAATCCTCCTCGATCTTGTCCAAACGATCTAAAATAAAGAAAACACGTAAAAGGTAAATCTTATCAAAGTAACTCCGCAGAAGTTCGTGAATTTCTTTGCATTTACTCTTCACTGCAAAAACTGATTAAGTGTTCACTTTATGTATAACAACGAAGTAAACATTTGATATGTAACTGTAAAGCCAAATATTTGGATAAATCATTTTATGATAAAACAATGAAATCGCCAAAAAACGTTGTTTTAATTGGTTTTGTTTGAAGGACTGATGTATTTATTACAGCAATACATACGTCTGGACTATTTAAGAATTGAAAGATCAATCCCAGTCTTCAAGATACGGTGGAAAATCCTCGGAGTATTATATTATCCACAATCGAAAATAGGTCAATGACAAATTTCTTCCTGAGAACACTTAACGATTCCAATTGTCGTTCTTCAAACAGGATATTTGTTGACATACCATTCAATGTCAATGAGAATCCGAACTCTTCTCCATTACTCTCGGGAGAAGAAACACAGGCAGTTGTTCTACCAGTTATGCCTTTCTAACTTTCTAGATCTAAGACGCAGTAATAACTAAATATTAAATTTGCAGTTAATCTTTGTCAAATTCTGCCTGCGCGGCTTTTTAACTTGGTCTATGTTTGTGTGACATAATCAATAATGCATAAACAATAACAGCCAAGTGAACGAAATAGATTTATTGTCTGGTTTGATCAAAGGTTAACCAAAATGTGCATTATTTGGTAAATAGTTATCCAATGATAATTTTAGGATTCAGTTTTCGACCATTGTAAACATATTCAAAAACATATTAGGTTGTAGTTTATCTTAGGGTAGTATTCCCATTGTCTTGTATTGCACTGACAGCAACATCTGCTTCGTACAAGAGCAATTTTTTAACTTAAACAATGGTAAGATGAGGAGACTAACAATGTCATTGAGCTAAGAGTTATACCCTGTTTTTATGTGGTCATGCAGTATGAACCCAAGGACGTTATCTTACAAATGTGTTGACAACCATAGTGTTTCATAGTGAAAATTCGCTAGATAGAGCCTGAGGATTCATATATCATTAACGCATAAGAATTATTCAAACCTTGGCAATTCGTATTATTAATACATTTATTAGAGCATTCCAACATTCAATCATAATTAAGGTGGAGTTGTTGCTTAAGAAACAATTGCAAGTATTTTTAGAATAAATTAAAACAGCTTGTATTGGTTTATATGTCTATTAATTTTTGTGTTATCTAATGCAAGTTCCGGTTCAGACAAGCATGATGTAACTTTTTTTTTCGTTGGGAAAGAGCCAATTATTCAGAAAATTGAATAAACGTGTTTGATTCGTGCTAAAGAAAAACAATCTTCATATATAGCTTATTTCATTTGATCTTATATTGCTACAACTTATCGATACACTTCATCAAATACGTACATTTTGTCATTGTTACGATATGAAATGGATATGTGCTACGCTTATATGTGTCACTAAACAGCTCTAATATAACACGAATTAACCAGAACCTTTTTGTCAATTAATCTTTAAACAATATGCTCGGCTGAATACACATTTTACAATTGAATATTAAATGCAGCAACACGTGTCGCTGGACAAACACATACTGCCAAAGCTGATAGTTTCTAAAAGTGAAGCTTATGAAGAGACACACTCGATCGGTTGACTGCCGGGTTTTAACCAACCGATTTTGTGTTAAGCTTTGTTTTTATAATAACTATTAATGGTATAAAGACATCATCATTTTATATAAATAGTCTTCAAAACATAACTGTAAATTCATTGCTAACTTAGCTTTGCAGCAATCATATAGTGGTAATGCATATGACGCACCTAATAAACCATCACTTTTTATTTAGCTGGAGCCAACGAAATGAGAATATAAAAGTGGATATTTATTTTAACAAAAATAGTCGTGTAATGATAAACAATAAAGTTACAACAAATGAAAACATTTAAGCAATAAAAAATAATAATTCAGATTTATGTATGAATACATATAAATTTATACATATATACATAATCGATCGGACATTCAGTACAAACAGTATAATGCGTGTTTTATTGCTTTAGAGTTCGTGATTGACATTCCGAAGTACCATTTTATTTAGAGTTTAGCTGTAAAAAGACTTTTTATTTGATTTTAAGCCCATAGGACAGATAAATAGTATAGGAAAAACTATTTATTTGTATCGATTAATGACGATGTTGTCTGAGAGAGAATAACTGACTTTCAGTAACTTATGATCTTGATTCAAATACATGTTAAAACAACGATATATTTCAATATTGAGATCGTAAGTTTGAATTGATTAACGACTTGCTTTCCTTCAGATTCATTAACATTTACTCAATCATTAAATCAATTTTGGCATTTTCATACAGCTGATTATCTTAAACTCTTGAATAAAATGCTGCAGGCTTAATTCATTCAAACATTAGGAAATGTTTCTGCTTTTCGTTTTTTTACGTCTGATTATGTGTTTCAGGTTACCTTATTAATTTAGGGATTGTGTCTAATTTTATTAAGAAGACAATCGTGTTAATTGTTTCCTTTGTTATTGTGCTTTAACATGAAGACCATTAGTCAAATAAAGTTGACGTACAATGTATACGCCGTATTCAAGTTATTTCATTAGGATCAGTTAACTTTACGAAGTACTATCTTAATGAGCAATTGTATAATTATTTTTAAGATTATTTTAAATCAGATAATAAGTAATAGATGAACTAACTGCTGGCATACTGTTTAAACAAACCATTCAGATCAATAAAAGTTCATGATCAATGCAATAAACAGTTACTTTTTGCCAATTAATCTGTATCATCGTGTGAATATTGTATGAAGCCACACGTGCTCTTGTTTAATTTGCGTCAGTGGCCGTACTCTCTGACTGGCAGTGCAAACCAGACGGCAAGCATACATACTAGCCAGACAGCCAACAAGCAAATGTTTCAGCTGTAAATTATTCAACATGCCAGGAATCAGTCATCTATGTTGCAAATAAGCGGGGAGAACAAACATGATAATGATGAAATATGTACTTCTAACACTCATAACAATACTCACTTAACAAATTACTTTTTCAAAACATGTTCTAACGCATGATATATTGCCATTTACCACAAGTCGTATACACAAATATAGGGTTAAATATAGCATCCTTTCATAACTAAGCTTTCAGTCCTTTTGTTTTATGAAGATTTTGCTAATTCATGTTATCTTTAAAACCGTATTAATATTTTTGGCCAACACGTTTTTGACTGACTCGGAGTGTTTTGGCATGTGACTTCATTTTCTTCAAATATTTTACATTTTCAAATTATTTGGAAGTAAATATTAGCTTAAACATGTCGCTTTCATTTTTTGTAAAGTTTTCCTTAATTGTTTTAATACAATGATGCTTTTTATTATGAAACTCTATGACACACAGTTTTGAACCTTTTTTTATAAGGTAGACTGTGTGTGATGTTATTAGTTTCAAGCAAAAACTGCATCGTATCTTTGAAAAGTTTTTGCATTAGGTGCTCTGAATTGTATTCCCCCGTGTGCAGATAGAGTCGGGATCTTGAGTCTTAGAAGTACTTGGGGTTTACCTATACGTTTATTATTATTTGTTTTATTGATAAGTTTCCGCAAGTTAATGCATGCAAGATTCAACTGTTGCGTTTTATCTTTATTAAGGATTGTTGGGATAAGAGTGAGGTTTGTGCACATAAACGGGTTTAAACCTCCGGTAAATTTACATTTTTATGACCGTTCCAAGCAGGTACCTAACAATTCTTGATATACATACCTATTTTATATATATATATAGTATGTATGCACTGTGCTGTTTGTGGAGTTTTGTGCTGTTCTTCTGTGTTTCTTGTTTGTTATTTTATGTTCTATGTCTTTGACGTTTACCCAGTGCCATTAAACCGGGTTTATGTTTAAACGTTTTGCCACTGAGCTTGTTTCTTCAGCTGTTTTCATAAATATTATGTACGAAATTCGGAAACATGACGCGTACTTTTTTTTAATTTCATTTATGACATTCATTTCCGCGGGGCGATATGTGAGGGTTTCTGCAAAAATTTATATTGTAGTTTAATTTATCTGTCGCTTTTCTCGCCTTTTACAGTTAATATATATTTAATGGAACTAAGTATGCTTGTCAGAAAAGTGGGGAAAATGTTATTCGACATGAATTTACGAAACTTTGTTGATTAAAGCGTTGATTTATTAAATTTTAAAGCAATAAATTCAGAGCAACAAACAAAGCACGAAAAAACCAATAGTTGTACACTCACAGAAATATGTTGATCATTAACTTACAATATTGGGGACGTAATATGCAGAATCATATTTTCTACATTCCCTGCAGGAGGGTAGTAATGGCGAATCCGTGAAAAAAAAACCGTTGATAATATTCAACATATTTGTTATATAAGAAACTTAATGATGGGGAAGTTAAAATTAATTGGCTAAACAGGTGCCAGTAGAACCACTACATCATTCTAAAACAACACAAAATGCACGATAACGAGATTGATTTAAAATGGTTTCAGTATAAAATCAAACTTTCTTAACTCATACAAATACAACATAAAGCTGAATGCATACTTAA
Source organism: Mya arenaria (assembly GCF_026914265.1). Classification (NCBI taxonomy): domain Eukaryota; kingdom Metazoa; phylum Mollusca; class Bivalvia; order Myida; family Myidae; genus Mya; species Mya arenaria. Next base: position 31,209,457 of record NC_069124.1, on the reverse strand, counting down.
TGAAACACACAGATCAATTTCGCGATACAACCTCGGGTTACCTGAATTACTGTAAGTTTAAACATAATCAAAACGATTAAGTCCACTGGACATGCGGTTCATTCACGAGTATGTCGCGGGTCAAAACTATTCAATATGATTAGCTAGCTAAAGTCGCCTTAGTGAAAACGATTACTTTAAAACATTTAATATCCCTGTGTTGATAAAAAAAATATAAATAATTAAACTTTGATTTTGTTTTAAACGTTTATTGAAACTTGGTCTATGAGAAAAAACAGCAATAAATTAATTAATACAAGGGCTAACATAAAAAGTCTGGATACGTCAATAGTCCATTACGCATGTCCATGCCATTTAAAGTGTGAGTTACAAAAGTTGGAAGCCCAAACATTCTGCAAACGTAAATTTCCATTACTTCCCAGCCTTGTTTTATACGGATCTAATTCAATTACAATGAAGGGCTGTAAACATGTATTGACACTCGCCGTTAATGTCCTGCCTTATGCATATTCATGCAATGCCACCATTACTGAAATTAGTGAATGGTAGACAATAATCGAAAGGGATGCTCATTTCCGAACTGTTATCCTAAAACAAAAAATGTTTGGAATGTCGAACATACATTCGTCACAGAACGTTGTTACTAGTGTTCGTCACCGAATTTCATACTGAACAAATAAGACTGGATAATATTATCAAAGTACAATGATAATTGTCTGCCTAAAACGCTTGAAAGTGTCAGTGGAATATTTATAGCCGAGGTTATCTATACGAACTGCATTTGTTTCCTTAAAATCACTTTGAAAGGAAAGATCTTTATTATCAGTCTAAGAACGCTGAGAAAGCTGATTTCGAAAAACAACAACAATATTTTATTCACACTGTTATTAATGTTTGGAACGTAATCACGGTACTTGGGCTTTAGTAATATCAAGTAAACCCAATATTACACCAATTGATCTCTACAGACGAAAAAAAAGTGTTCTGAATAAAAACCAGTAAGCATTGCAATTGTGCTTTCAGTGCATGGACGTAAACAACATCTCTACACTGACTTTTACTGCTTTCGAATGGAACTGTAAATGGATCATTTATTGTATTATCTGGCATACTTTTGAGATCTGTAGCGCCTCACGAGGGGATATCACTCTTTTGATCTACTGGAGTATGAGTGTTTTTAAATAAAAGCACAGCTTCATTAGTGTTATATTGGAGAGATATTGCTTAATAACTCGTCTGAATCGTGTTATTTTGGAATTTAAATGTGAAAACAAAGGATGCTGTTAAAAGAGTAACTGAAACGTTGTTGAATATAAAATGCGTTTATTTAAAGCTTTGTAATGGAATAACAGAATGATACAGAGACCATTTTATGAAATGGTATGGTTAAAATGCCTATGTTAAATTTTGAATTAAGTGAGAAGTGATATGAAATGTAACAATATACCGGTTAAGTGCGCACTTATGAATAAAATCAAACCTTAGTGTTATCGACCAAATATCATGTACTGGAAAGTGACAGCTTGTTGTAAAACCAACATAGATGGAGGGGAATCAGGGTAACTAACCCTTTCTGTAATCTTTATATCATACGTTGTGTGCAAGTTTGAACATATTAATCATGCAGTCAAAAGCTACATTTACGGCTCAGATACCAATAATACAAAATACGACATGAAGCGGCCATGCGTTAGAACTTCTATACTTCGGTATTGTTCTGTCAAATGTCGTCAAAAATCAGTTCAGCCAACAGTTTAGCATGCATGGTAGTGTAAATTCATAGTGATTGGAGGAAATAAAGAGCTTTGCTTTTTTTTGGTAATCTCAATATTGTGAAACGGAGGAATTATAACATTGTTCAAAGGATTTAACAAAACATACGGTAGTTAATTTTAGTTTTATATTTTAAAAGGAATTACATGAAAGGTGATTTAACATGAACATTGAAATACATATTTAAATGGTCTTGACAATGATATTCCTCACATTGGAACATATTATGCGGATTTACTCGTGCAAAGCAGCAGTTTTATTTTTTACAACGAGCGTTGTTATAAATTTAGGTAAGTAGTTATGCATATGTTGTACATCTTTTATATGTATTTCTTGAAATATTGGTGTGTCCGAGAACAAACACCATAAACAGACCATCATAATAATGAAAAAACTTAGATGTTAACTGCGGTTGCCTCATTGCAGAATACCCGCATTCGGTAATGAACTGTTCTATTTTCTGTATGATGTGGTTATGTATTTAAGAAAGTGGTAAAGTAGTCTAAATTTAAGGATGTCCAAGTCGACTGTTTAAAAGCCCGAGTAACAAAAATGCAGTTAACTTTGATGTTTCAAGTATGCTCAATATACGTGCTTTCTCTGTACAAACTTTGCGAACGAATACTTGTTGAACAAAAAATCCTTTAATCATGGATGGGTAAATTACTGAAAGTCGACAGATCAACGTGCTTAGTCTTATCAAAATAACCTAGTACCTGCTTTGAGAGCCACCAACGCATTACTTAGACAATAAGTAATGCTCTTAAATCACTTTAAAGCCTTTATATTTGATGTATAGGTTACAGCATCCGGATTAAGTTTGCAAATCCGGAATTTTTGCAAACTTATTTTTTTTATTTTTCACCCAATGTTTTTTATTTTTGTATTTTTAAAATGTGTTAGGTAATACTAATAAGAGATATTTTTTGTTTCCTGAAATTTAATTTAGAAATATGTTTTTTTGGCATTTAAAGTCAACTTTTCCAATGGGAGTCCCATTGGAAAATGGCCTTCCCATTGGAAAATGGCTTTTTCAAGCTTTTCCAATTGGAAAACTGGCTCTATTAAAATTGTGGGAGAATTTGGAACATAATTTTTAAAATTGAAATTGACTGTTTAATTAAGAATATTTTACACTCACTACATGAAAAATAATATATTCATTAAAAATGAAGAACCGATAGATTCATTTAAGGCATTTGTTTGCGAATCCTTCCCATGAGTGAATCTTTCCAATTGGAGGATTCCCACATTCAAAGTGGGAAAGTATGAACATTGGAAAATTCCAATTGGAATATTTGGTTAATGGGAACATTCCAATTGGAGAATAAAGTTCAGTTTTAAAATGGGAAATTTCCAATTGGAAGGACAGGTAAGATTTTGTAATGGGAACATGTAGGAAATGGGAATAAAGAAAAATATTGCCATATTTAAAGCAAAAATTAGCAAAATGACACTTCTTACAATGTCCTTACCTGTCAACTGTCGACTTATCCATATTCCTCATCGCTGCTATACTATACAATGGTTATCATGACGTCTAACCATCGTATTGCTTCATTAACCCTGTATCAGATACTAGTACAATTTTTTATCCGATTGAAAAAAAAGACAAACAAAAAAAATCCATCTTTCATCAATGTCACAAAAACGCTGTCGTTAAGCTTGATTACAAACATCTTGCCATTTAACCGATTATTTTCAAGGTTAAAGGCAACTAAAATTTGGTCAAGAATTAGCATTAATGAAGTTCTTTGAAGTCGAAGATATAAACTTTTTTACACTTCTATCTTTGTTAAAGACCACATGATTATGTTCATATATTTACACAAATTATAAAGGAGTCGGAGAGGTGATGGAGATCTATTGTATGAAAAGGCTTAATTTATGGTATTTATGGGTAAAAATAGTGAAGGAGCGACTCGCCATACTGTCATTATTTCATGTACATTGTGCTATATGAAATTATTCTCGTTCACCAGAGTGATGGTGCCATGCGTTACACATTTGATTTATCACTATCAAACCTCTTGTAAATGAGAATGTGTGAATATGGTGTTGATAAATCAATGAATGGTTTAAAAAATAAACATTTTGAATTTTGAAAAAAAGAAGCCTGAACTTGAAGAATACTGCCATGACTAATGAGATGCAATGTGCCAGGCCGCAAAAGTTTTATCAGTGAACATATTAACAGACAATTAAGATATTACATTCAAACAGGGAAAAAGTAATATGAAAACCTATCGCTGTCGCTAAAGTAATGCACCAGTCAATGGTAAGCATCCCCCCCCCACCCCAGGTCCGGGGGGACAGTCGGTGGTTTTGTGTTCGCGCCAAAATAGCGGGGAATTGGCCTTGGACCGACTGTGTAGCTCAGGGAATTTGGTCGAAGCGCTAGCGGTTTAAGCGCCCGGCGTGCGCCACCTCTAAAATAATCGAAGTTTACTGTTTTCATCAATATCAGAGAAACAAAGGTAATAAAATAAGCTCATAATGCACCATTTCCGACTACATACATGAGGGAGTAACCCCAAATTCCCGTAAAACAGTTTAAGCCATATACTTTCGGTTCTGAGGGAGGAGCACATGTCAAAAGTTGCGCCCCTAAGTTACTACCCCTCTTACATCAATTCCTGGATCCGCACCTGCGATGTGCCATGTTTCCGCAACCTGGGAGATTTAATAATAACGCTTCTGTTTCTGGGGCTGTGATTACGAAGTTCGTAATCACTGGTTCTGCTGTAATAAACCAAGATGATACTTGACTTCTACTACTACAAGTTACCTATATTCACGTGCATTATTTAGCACGTTATTGCTATGTGTTTCACAAGATTTATACCCTGTGTACTGCTAATATTTAGCATTCTAAAACATTTATTGTTGAATAAGATTTTAGCTGATAGCTATTTTCTATTTGTCTGAAGATGATGAAAAACATAATCTTATATATTCAACCTCAAGTCAGTTTCCTAGTCTGAATTTTGAGAGGATACAAAAAGTATTCCTGGTGGGTACAACCTTTAAGGTAAAAGACAGACACAAATACATGCATGCCATACTTTTGAGAGGCTTTGCAGTGGATTTTAGTCTGAATTCCAGGGAATATTGGTCTAAAGTCCAGCGGATTTTGGTCTTAACAATATCAACATTTATTATTTAAGACTAAATACAGAAATTTGAATGCATATTTACTTATATTTATTTAATGATCTAGAATACATACAATAAAAGAATAAATAATATATTATGAAATTATAATCAATTGTCAATGCATATGATAAATAAATAATACATAAAACAAGAGGGCCATGATGGCCCTGAGTAAAAGAGTTTAACCTTTGTTATTAATATAGCTTGTTTCTCAAAGAATATTGAACAAGAGCTGTCAAAGTATGTGACAAATGCCCCCCAATGTGACATTGATCTATGAACAAGTACATAACAAGAGCACCGCGAAACGGAGCATTATACGCCCGAAGAAGATTCGGCTTGAGATCCTTTTAATGTAGTGATGATTTGTATAAAGTTATTTGAAAATCGCTTTATTAGTTACCAAGTTATGGCCCGGACACGGAATTGCTAACGGACGAGTAACAAAGATGTGGCCCGGACACAGAATTGCTTATGCCCCCCCATGGTGATTCTAGTCTTTGAGGTATGGACCTGGAAATTGCGCGCAACACATCCTTTTAATGTAGTGATGATTTGTATAAAGTTATTTGAAAATCGCTTTATTAGTTACCAAGTTATGGCCCGGACACGGAATTGCTAACGGACGAGTTACAAAGATGTGGCCCGGACACAGAATTCCTAACGCCCCCCCATGGTGATTCTAGTCTTTGAGTTATGGCCTGGACATGGAATTGCTAACATCCCCCCCATGGTGATTCTAGACTTTGAGGTATGGACCTGGAAATTGCATGTGACATCCTTTTAATGTAGTGATGATTTGTATAAAGTTATTTGAAAATCACTTTATTAGTAACAAAGATGTGGCCCAGACACAGAATTGCTAACGCCCCCCCCCCATGGTGATTCTAGTCTTTGAGGTATGGACCTGGAAATTGCGCGCGACACATCCTTTTAATGTAGTGATGATTTGTATAAAGCTATTTGAAAATCACTTTATTAGTTACCAAGTTATGGCCCGGACACGGAATTGCTAACGGACGAGTAACAAAGATGTGGCCCGGAAACAGAATTGCTAACGCCCCCCCATGGTGATTCTAGTCTTTGAGGTATGGACCTGGTAATTGCGCGTGACACATCCTTTTGGACACGGAATTGCTAACAGACGAGTAACAAAGATGTGACCAGGACACAGAATTGCTAACGCCCCCCATTGGTGATTCTAGTCTTTGATTTATGGCCTGGACATGGAATTGCTAACGTCCCCCCCATTGCTAACGGACGAGTAACAAAGATGTGGCCAGGACACAGAATTGCTAACGCCCCCCATTGGTGATTCTAGTCTTTGAGTTATGGCCTGGACATGGAATTGCTAACGTCCCCCCCATGGTGATTCTAGACTTTGAGGTATGGACATGGAAATTGCATGTGACACATCCTTTTAATGTAGTGATGATTTGTATAAAGTTATTTGAAAATCACTTTATTAGTAACAAAGATGTGGCCGGACACAGAATTGCTAACGCCCCCCCCCCCCCCATGGTGATTCTAGTGTTTGAGGTATGGACCTGGAAATTGCGCGCGACACATCCTTTTAATGTAATGATGCTTTGTATAAAGTTATTTGAAAATGACTTTATTAGTGACAAAGTTGTGGCCCGGACACGGAATTGCTAACGCACCCCCATGGTGATTCTAGTCTTTAAGGTATGGACCTGGAAATTGCGCGCGACACATCCTTTTAATGTAGTGATGATTTGTATAAAGTTATTTGAAAATCGCTTTATTAGTTACCAAGTTATGGCCCGGACACGGAATTGCTAACGGACGGACAGACGGACAGACAGACGGACGGACGATGGAGGCCATAACATAATACGACCCTTCGGGCGTATAAAAAGTTTATCTTGCCTGTATGTGTCAAATACATATTGCAAGTTATATTAAATTGCCTCTGAGCAAAAAAAAAACAATCATACTAAATGACAGCCAACACTCTTTATGTCCTCATATTCAGCATTCCATTGTGAATAAACACTTAGTGTATCTTTCACCTTAGAGGTAGGGACATGGGTCTTGCACACGACACATTGTCTTGGTATGTTGAAAACATATGGCATTTTCATTTTAAAATCTGTCCATATAAGAGAAAGTCACAGCGCGGACACGACAGCCTATAATTTCCTTCAGGTTGCCATGGCAACCAGAGTTCTGCAAGGAATTAATTTTTTTTAACAATTTTGAAAAAGCACCAACCAAGGATCATTCCTATGAAGTTTCATCAAAATTGTCCAAGCGGTTTAGGAGAAGATGATTGTAACCAATTGTTGACACTTTTCCTTTAGGTTGCCATGTCAACCAGAGTTCTAAATGGAATTAATTTCTTTGAACAATTTTGAAAAAGCACCAACCAAGGATCATTCCTATGAAGTTTCATCAAAATTGTCAAAGCGGTTTAGGAGAAGAAGATGATTATAACCAATTGTTGACATTTTCCTTTAGGTTGCCATGGCAACAGGGCCAAACAAAATTATGTGAACAAATTTAAGAGAGGTCCATGCAAGGACACTTCAAACCAAATTTGCTGAAGATCTATCAAGGGGTTCATGCGAAGAAAATGTTAAGTTTTTTTACTAATTTTAGCTCTGGTGGCCCTTAAAAGGGGCCAAACAAAATTATTTGAAAAGACCTGACAGAGGCCCATGCTAGGATGCTTCAGACTTGAAGATCCATCAAGCAGTTAATAAGATCAAGTTGTTTAAAGGTTTTTCTATTTTTTGCTCTGGTGACCCCTAAAAGGGGCCAAACAAAACCATTTGAACAAAGTTGAGAAAGGACCATGTAAGGATGCTACATATCAAGTATGGAGTCATTTTGACCTTTCCTTTCAGAGGAAAAGATGTTCAGTGACAAGACAATGTAAAAACAAATGACCCCTGAGCAAGGCCAATTTGACCCCAGGACAATAATTTGAATACCTTTGGTGTAGGTCCACTAGGTAACACTATTTACCAAATATGAAAGCTCTAGGTCTTATATTTTGGAGAAGAGGATTTTTAAAGTTTTATTATATAAGACTATATAAAAACAAATAACTTTCAGGGCGGGGCCAATTTTGACCCTGTGGCAATAATTTGAACAACTTTGATAGAGGTCCACAAGATGATGTTGTATACCAAATATCTAATCTCCTGGCCTTACGGTTCTGGAGAAGAATATTTTTAAAGATTTACTATATAACACTACGTAAAAACAAGGACCCCCTAGGCGGGGTCAATTTTGACCCTGTGGCAATAATTTGAACAAATCTGGTAGAGGTCCACTAGATGATGCTGTATACCAAATATCTAAGCCCTGGGCCTTACAGTTTCGGAGAAGATTTTTAAAGATTTACTATATAACACTATGTAATGAAACTAGTGACCCCTGGGGCGGGGCCATTTTTGACCCCAGGAGAATAATATGAACAAATTTTGTAGAGGACCACTACATGATGACACATACCAATTTTCAAGGTTCTAGGCCTTGTGGTTTTTGAGAAGAAGATTTTCCCTATATAAGTCTATGTAAAACAAGTGACCCCCGGGGCAGGGCCATTTTTGACCCCAGGGGGATAGTTTTAACAATTTTGGTAGAGGACCACTAGATGATGCTATATACCAAACTTATACTCTCAATTGTTTCAAATGAACATTATTATTTATTAACTATTTTGATTCAATTAGCATTCACATTTAGTCAAGTCACCATGATTTGCATTTGAATTTTTGCTATTTGTAACATTAGACATACCTTATATACTTCATTTGTACCAAAATTAAACAAATAACGATCTGTATTATAAGATAGCATAATTTGAAAAAAAGAAAAAAAACAACTTTTATAAACATACATTTTTCCATCCTTTTTTATGAAATTCAAAAGTAATTGCATTACTCTTCATATTGACAAACAAGAAATAAAAATAGTTCATGTATGTAATCATCTATTTTATTTAATTTAAACAATCATTTGATATCATTATAATTTAGTTCTTACAAATCATGTAAGTAATTTCACTTTCAATAAATTGAGAGTTAATAAACAGTCACATGACAAATTCCTTTTATTGGATCTTCAATGTCAGATGGAAAGCTATTATTAAGGACCCAAGTGATGTTTGTTCCTGCATCTGAACTGCCTAAATGCAGCCAATTAGAAATTTTGCATTGAATGTTACATATTTGGGTTAATTAAGGGCTATAATCCCTGTCCCGACAATTTTGAAGATAGAACTTAAGAAAAGTTATTGACTGGCTAAAAGAAAAATATAAATTGAGGAATATAGGCAATGTAATCTTTACAGATATACAAAAATGATTCGCAGATACATATTTAGACTTATCGACATTTTACTTAATATCAGGTTCTTACAAATTATTTATAATATTATTCTTCATATACATACACATTATTTAGTAAACAGTACTGTTTCAACAATTCAAACAAATACATAGTTACAAATCAAATGTTGCTGTATTATGGCAAACACTTGGTGTTCTATCAGTACTTTAACTGAACTGGAACCTCAGATCAACCCATAAAGAAATGGAGTTTAGTAACTTCCCACTCGCCTGCCTCTTGGAACAACTGGGCCATGATTTTACCAGTTACCAGTAAGTGTTCTTTTAGACCATCATGTTGGTCAAAAATGTAATCAGACAAATCAAGACTGTTCGTAACTGGAAATTGGACCTGTTTCAATACATAGGCCACACTTTTTTTATCCAACTCCTTCCAAATGATGGGTAGTGACATGGACATTCCTCAATCTAACTTCTGCAGTGACTTCATTCATTCCTTTAGTCAAATACGGACAGTGTGAGCTGTTGAGATAGACAGCTCCTGTGACATCACATTTTATTGTGAAGAATGTCCAGCATAGATGGCTTGTCATATAATGTAGCTAATATGTCCGCCCGGTCAGCTCAATCGGTAGAGCGTTGGACTCTGAATTGGACATCCCGGGTTCGATTCCCGGGCGGACCAGGTCACCTCTGTTGTGATTGGTTATGAAATCCTTTCTACGACCATTCGCACTGTACCACTGCACCTGGCATGTACAGAAGCTGTCAGTTCCTTGCAGAGGTGAAGGCACCTAGTACTGGTTCTGCCCAGGATAGGTGTGCGGTGGTTGAACTGTCACTCTGGGACCCTTCAATGTGCTCACGCCGGGACCCAGAGTATAAACTACTAACACCACCACCTGGCAGCCTGCTCTGAAGCTTGTCCATAGCCCCATATGTGTGGCCAGTCATCCATTATCCCCATTTTAATGATAATCTGAAAATAATCCCAAGCACATTTATATGCATATTTATTATATCATATCCACTTCTATACACTTATCTTCTCTAGGATGTTCAAACAGGCTTGATGTGACAATACAAAATGTGAAGACAAATAAACAGTGAGATACAACAAGTATATTGAATTTTCTGTCTGATTTAAAATGATTTGTAATATAAACAGGACAGGTGAAACTTCCTATTCGACAAATATCTTTTTTTTATTGTCATTTCCAAGCATTTTTTATGATTAGATTATTTAATATTTCACAACTTAAATACTATCAGGAAGTCATAAGATTAACCATCTATATATATATAATAAATCATATATATATATTTAATATATAAAAACAAGTCATTATACAAATGATATACACAAATTAAAAAGGTATTTATACTTCTGAAACACTGTTGCACAAGCCACTGGGCACAAAGAGGTTGATGAAGGTTTTCCTGATGCCCTTTGAGGTTTCCCCACAATAATGAGAAAGATGACCTCTGAGAGAGATGGTGGTTATTTCCTGAAACATTAAATTTATACATGTTGTATATAATTTAAAAAAAAGGACACTTGACAATATACAGAATGCTGTACATAAAATTCATAAGTCCTATAAATAAATGCTTTTGAAAAATTCCAGAACATATAAACAGCAAAACCCAAAACCTCTTGATTTTGTTCTCAATTGGCCAACAGGGAAGTATTTTTTTTTTCAAGAATCCATGAAAACCAGTGATATAAAACTGCTGACAAAAAATTAGATCATGCATTTTTCTTTAACTGTTAGTAATAGTTTAACCCACAAAACATTGGCTTTCAAACGAAAATATGCAAATCTGCGATATGATCTATGTCAGCAGTCTTTTATCATTGGTTTGCAGATACTATTAAACCCAAAAATTTGCTCTTTCCAAGACAAAAAAAATAAAAAAGTTGTAAAAACGGTAAATTTGTGAGAGTGCATGCAGCTTTAATAATAATTAATATATTCTTGTAATGAAGCTGTTATGTGCTAAAAATAGAACCCAATGTAGGCAAATGACTGAAAAGCTACCATAATTAAAGCTGCACTATCACAGATTAAACATTTCGACAACTTTTTAATTTTTGTCTTGGAACAAGCCAATTTTTGCTACAATCCATGGAAACCAGTTAATAAGACTGCTGACAAAAAATTAAATCGCGGATTTTTATATTTAAGTTCATAAATTGATGTTTTATGCATTTTTCTTAAACCGTTAGTAAGGTTTTAAGCTCTAACATTTTCGAAAATATGAAAATCTAAGATCTGTTTTTTTATCAACAATCTTACATCAATGGGTTGCAGATATTTACGCAAAAATTTGCTCTTTCCAAGACAAAAATAAAAAAGTTGTAAAAATGGTAAATCTGTGAGAATGCAGCGTTAAGAGTATTTTTTAAACTTATAATGAAAGTCATTTGCATTTATTTTACATAAGCACGAAAACTAATGTGTTATTTATTCTGAACTCCTTTATAAAAATGTAGGACAAAACATCCCATGTCATTTTTGACTAAGGGGACAAAACACGTCCAACCCATTTAGACAGGGTTGACAAAACAACCCAGATCATTTTGACATGGTGGACAAAATAACCAGGAAAATATTGGCAGTTCAAAAAGTTAAGACCCCCCTCCCATCCTATCAACACTTGAAAGATTAAAGCTAATTGGCCATTATCAAGATGTGTTTTATTACCCCCAATAAACACCCTTTTTCACTTAATTTATTAGGTTTAGAAATGTTACTATGGAGATCTTTATCACAGCATAAGGAAGACACAGTTACTTTAATCATAAGGATTTGCTACAAAGCTACAGTACAATATTAAGTTCAGCATTATGATAATCCTTACTTCAAAACACTCTTCTTAAAAAGGTGTTCAAGGCCAAAATCTAATATTCATATTCATTACAGGCTGCTTTGCATGACAATTATTAATTTCAGATATTTGCTTTAAGCAATTTATTTTTAATTATAAAAACACTTTCTCATAGTTTTCATCTTCTTTTTGATATTGACATGTTAATATTAAAGGGGCCTCATTTGTTTTTAATATTTACGTTAGTCTTATATTAAAGCTGCAACCTCACAGATTGAACGTTTTGACAACTTTTTTTAAATTTTTTGTCTTCGAACAAGCGAATTTTTGCGTAAATATCTGCAAACCAGCGATAAAAGACTGCTGACAAAATATCAGATTGCAGCTTTTCATACTTCCATCCAAAATTAATGTTTTATGCATTTTTCTTAAACTGTTAGTAGCAGTTTAAGCTGTAAAACATTAAATTTGGAATGGAAATATCAAAATCTGAAATCTAATCTTTAGTCAGCAGTCTTTTATCACATAAGCAGGTATTTACACAAAGAAATTCTAATACATAAAGTTTAAACAAAAAATAAAAAAGTTGGAAATCAATACATGTATACACAAGTTGACTAACATATATTTTGAATAATAAACCTTAAATTACTTTCCAAAGAATGCATTTAAGGAAAAGTTACTTACTGAAAACAAGACTGTAACAATGCATGTATTTTAAAGTGAAAACGCATATATATTATGCATTTTAAAAATGTAATCCTTTATAGTTTTTACTCTTTCTGTTTTTAAAAAGGATGTAACCCTAACCAAATCATTTTATTTTTGGCCCTACTATAACACAATCAAGAATTTAGCCCCACATTCCAGAATGCAGGGCTTAAATTGTGTTATCATTTTGATCACTGACATGACATCATTGACAAAATAAGGATTCAAAAATCTTTGTTTCCGCCCAACTGACCCTATTTTTATCCTTCTGATCCTTTTTTGTTTTTGGTGTTTTGATCAATATGTGCTTTTTTAGTAAAGACCTTAATAATTCCCTGATATAGGTCAGTTTGCCAAAGAAACATGGTCCTAAAAAAAACAACAGTTACCGTATGCCTACCTTTTTTGATATTTAACTGGAAACTATGAATACTTTTTTTTGGCCTAAGCAACAATTTTTGTTTGAAGCCAGTGTGCATGTGCATACTGTGTATTTTTTTACTTAATTACATTGTATTGTCTGCGAATTACCAATATCAAATCCATTGTCCTATTTAACAGGATAATGGTTTTGATATTGGTCCCATGTATTATCATTATAAAAAGTGTAGGAATTTTATTCAAGACCATTTGCAAGATGTGTCATGTTTGGTGTCAATATTATGCTTGAATGATCATATTTTATATTTGTCATTGTTAGATATTTAATTTGTATAAAAAAATGAGCAATAATAAAACCTCTAAAGTTTTTTCCTCAGTTGGTAAGAATTACACCTGTTGTTGTTGTTGGGTTAATAAAAGTCTGCTTGCCTATGGCTCCATTATGGCTTGACCCTGTCGGTGTGACAGGGTCATTATCTTAAATCAATTACAAGCCAATTCATAGTCATGCATATAGCCGCCTTTTCAAAATATGATAGTGATTGTCTCAAATGACCAGTCTTTCTCTGTGGGGGGTGGGGGCTGTCAGTCATAAGGAAACCTTTAAAAGGCATATTCATTCAGCCAATCAGATGTCAGGTTCAGTGAAAGGGGCGATGCCAGGTCAAGTAAAAGGGGTGGAGCTAAAATAAATACTGACATTCAATGAAGATAGATCCCCCTTTGGCCTCACAAATATGTTTCAGTCACACTAGGGGCACCCCACCCCCCACAGAGAAAGACTGGTCATTTGAGACAATCACTATCATATTTTGAAAAGGCGGCTATATGCATGACTATGAATTGGCTTGTAATTGATTTAAGATAATGATCATTATCTGCAGTTATGCACTTAAATTCATAAAAAATTCATGTTCCTTATACTATGAAAATTTTGGAAGAAATACATGACTGTCAATTTAGAATTGAACTTAATTTCCATGTAAATATCCTTAAATTGTATAACATGTCGAAGGCAAAATGTAGATTTTCACAGATTGATACAATTGCTAAAAGGCATGTTCATTTTTTCAAGATAATGATATTAATAGAAGGTTTCTACTTTGTGTAAGGTTTTCTGAATTTAAACATTTTTTTTGTCTTCAAGTCTCTTAACATTACCAAATAAAAAGAACTGTCCTCCAGTTTGTATTATGTAGAATAAGATGTAATTGGGAAGTAACTGTAATTTGTTACAAAGATGGTTAAACCAAACTTTAATGAAAATCCCACATTGATTTCGTGCATTTATATATATATATATATATATATATATATATATATATATATATATATAGCCCGGAATAGTTGTAGCCCGGAATTATAGCTATTCTAGTTTTCCGACCTAATCCTCCGGTACAAACAAAATTAAACCGTTGTAATATACACACATTACTTCGGAAACAATAGAGTCATTGGACTGTTACATAAATTTCAATAGCTCGAAATTCACCTTTTATTTGTTACTTCCGGGCTATATGTATTAACATAACAGGGTTTTCCCATGCTGGTACAAATAAAAGGCGAATTTCGAGCTATTGAAATTCGTGTAACAGTCCAATGACTCTATTGTTTCCTACGTATAATTCCGGGCTACAACTATTAAGAGCATATACTATCACACTCATCTGATATATTGGGGATTAAATTTATGTACCAGTACATTATCTTACAGAATGATAGTGATAGTCATTATCAAATTATTATCCTGATTAATAAGTAAGTTGTTGAGTGAAAACTATTTTTAAATTGAGACAATAAGGTGGATGACATGTTAAGTTATTGAAAGCTTTGAAGATTTTATACAAAAGTTATAAGTTGTCTCAATTTATGATTTCGAAAACCATTAAATTGGCAGGCCTAAGCATCATGAGCCACTCACAGACTTTGATGGAATTGGTAAAAGACAAAAAATAAATATTTACTTTCTTAGTGTTGCAATGCAAAAGATACTGGGCCTACTTTCTATCAAGTAAAACATTCTTAATATATATTTAGCTTTTTTCCATTTGCCAAATAATGGAAAATTATTTGAACTTGATTTTGAAAAATAATTATCTTTTATCCTGACTATATAATTATTTAGTCTTTAAAACAGACTCTCTTCCTTTTAAACTCTAAAATATCTTTAAAAATAAAATAAAATACATTTAAACCCATTAAGATTTAATTAATTATTTAAACAGGCCAGTCTGCACTGCCTTTTCAGTAAGGATTTTAGTCAAAATCATATCTTCGTAAGAACAAGACAGTACACCATAGGTAATTATGACCCCCCCCCCCCCATAATTATGCATATTATGCATATTTGTATACATGTATTAGCTAGACAATATACAACGATAAGTGTATTGTATATATTAGTGAGCAAATAAATGCATTAATAAATAAATAAATACAGATTTATACTGGTAAATAGATTTATAAATATAAATATTTTAGGAAAGATAAACATTAGATAAAAAATATTATCAAAGCCTTTTTAGCCATATTGTATTGGCTGGTGGGGTTACTCAAAATTACCGTGCATGGTCCGCTTACAACCAATTTAATATTTTCAATAGCTCTGAGAATGATTCATACAATCTTTGATATGATGTCAGTTTTTTTACATGGCATGCTTGACTTGATCAATATAAATTTTATATTATATGACTTGCACAATTCACATGACTTTTCATATATATCCTTTAAGTTTTGTGTGATAATAGATCTTTGATCTAAATTTGTGATTCAAAACTTAAAGATACATATATATATATATTTACTGCTTCGGAATCACACTTTACACACAAGACATGTTAAAATAGATTATTGTACTCACTGTTTTTTAATTTAAGTTTATTCATCAAACTCTGTCACTCTAGCTGTCTCTGTATTATCAGCATCACACTTCAACTAAAACAAAAAATAATAAGAATTATAACAAGAAAGGTTCAAGTAGTTAGAAAATATATGGGCTGTCATTGGACATATAATATAACAATTTACCATGATTCCATGAAATATTTTTACAAACTAGCAAACCTGAACTCCTTTGTATTTTTTTACATCTTTGTGAGATTTTGCATAAAGCATCTATCTAATTCTTTGTTAATTTACCACATTAAAATTTATTGATTAACTGTACTTTTATTTATTTTATAAATATCTTATATGTTGTGCACCAGTCAATTGTAACCCTGGCGCCCCCAGGTCCAGGGAATAGCGGGGACTTTGACTTTCGGTCCAGCCAACCCTGGGTCTAATCCCCTCCCCTGCGGGAACGAACTGATGGTAAAACCCCGGCCAAATGCCCCTGCACACCAGAGACTCTATATAAGGCCCAATCTCAGCTAAATTTGGCTCAAAGACAAAACCACTGCGGTCACCCGGCCCTGCGTGGCCACATAGAAAGTAAAAACACGGCCCATTTCCCGACTATTCCCAGTATACCCCCAGACCGGGGGGTGTGCGTGGTTAGTAACCGTTACAATTGACTGGTGCATTGGTTATAATAACTGAGAGGCCTCAAAGATGCTCACATGACTGTGACCTTTTTGACCTTTTAGCAGATTAGAACAAAGAAAGGATTTTTAAGAAATATACTCAATGAAACAGAGTGAAACTTTATTCAGGGGCTATACACCGTATGATGAAATAGCGAAAGAAGAGAAAATTGTCGAAAACTGACATGAATTTGGTATCAATGTGTACAATGCATTGAAACTAACTAACTGAAGTACCACATAGTTTACAATTAATTGATTTTTCACATTTTTTTTCCATTAAAAAAGATTACTAGGTGGGTATACCTAGTATAATTAATTTTTATGTGTGATTGGCTAGTCGATGATATCACTTAATGTTACCAAGCTAGGTATATATTAAATCAAATAAACAAATGTAAACTTTCATAGCAGTGGATACAACACTGGACTGCAATTTTGGCGACCACAGTTTGAACCCGGTCTCTGTTATTTTTTCTTTACATTTTGATATTTTTTTACCAATTATGATATCAAAAGGATAAACATTTTATTGAATAATTGTCCTGTATACTGGGACTGACCCTACTGTTTGTATAGTCCATTGGTTAAAGAAAATAGATTAAAAAAGAGAAAAAAATAATTGTAAAGTGTGTGTTTAAGGTAGCACTACCCTAAAGAAAACCTCCACTTGAAATGCTTCATTTTAATGTTTTATCCTTTATTGTTAAGCACATACCTACACATCTTTTGTGGGTTCATGTGAGCAGTTCAACTTCAAAGCAACCCAGAAGCTGACATACATGCCATATCCCCCGAAGGGAGAAAAATCCCCCGGAATTTCGACCCATCCCCCGGTCTCCCGGAGGGGGATGAAAATCCCCCGAAATTAAAAAAAGTGTGTTTAAAATTACGCAAAATTGTCACAGGGTTTAATTATATATGCCTGTTTGCAGTTATAATGCCCTTCTTGTCTTAATTGGATTATCAACTGATGGTGTGTTTTAACAACACCAATTGGGTGACACTTAATAAGTCAGCAGGGCACATTTCATGCATTGTTTTGATTGAAACTGTCAGAATTTGCATAAGAAATGTCAATTAGACTGGTCAGATAAAAGGACGATTTCCATTGGTTAAAACTATAGGTTTTATCCAATCAGAGAGGATGTAACAAAATAAAGTGTTTAAACATGTGTCATTGTCATCAAAATGATTTATGATTTAAAGGTGACAGTACATTATTTGGTAAAGAAAAGGATTAAAATAACTAATAGACAATGCTGTTCTTTGTTATGACCCACTAATATGTTTACATACATGACATGGCCTTCATCTCAAATATCGGAAAATAACAGAACTTCCAGAAGAGAAACTGAAAGTAGACAATTCGGATGAAATGACTTTTATTTATTTTAATATTATGGTGGTGATGTTTTTTATTTTTTGATGAATGCCAAAAGATGATATGTTTATGAACTTAAACAATAAATTATGCATTTGCTTTTTATCAGAAGCAAACAAATCTGACTATTTGGGAATTGAAATGAAAAATATTGATAAATCATTCCATTCTCTCTATTAGTCTGAAAGTCATCATTTATGATCATAATGAGCAGATTTTGTATCCAATTTTAGAGGAAGGTAAGCCCATTAAATTGTCTCTGAAACATATTTTTCTGTGAGTATTCTATTTTGCAAGTGAGTGCTTTTATTATGCAATATGGCTGTGTCTCATTAAAATATAGATGAAGTGCTGGAAAAAGGGGTAGACAAGGTAAATTGGCACGTGTGTCATGCCCGTAATGCTACATGGCGATGATGAAAATTCTCTGGTATGTGACCCAAATCCCCTTAAATTCTGGACATAATCCCCTCGGGAGTCTTTCAAAATTATGGCAATTTGTTTTTTTGTACTTGCGTCTTAAAATACTCTGAAATTTTGTCAAATTAGACCTGCTAAAAAAAAAACCTGAATACTACCAAAATCCCCCTGAATTTTCAGACTTTTGAACATTAATCCCCCTGAATGGTCTCAAGAAAATATGGCATGTTTGGAAGCATCTTTTTATTTTCCATTTCATTAGCTTACATTTTTCAACAGTAGTTTTATTAGAAAATAGTTATTTTCTTATACCGAAGGTAAAACATACTGTTGTTTTTTTTTGCATAATGTTCCTAAAAGTTTAAAGATATTTCATATTGATAAGGAACAGGTCATGAGTATTTTTTTAACTTGTTGATTTCGCTGTAAAATGACATTCACAAGCTAAATCTTAGTAGACCAAAGAATTGTACGTTTACGGATTTTTGTATCTTTTTTGATATGGCAAATCCTTCACATACAAATTGTTTAGTATCAAAAGTGGGTAGTTATTCCGATCGGGATTCTGGGTTAAAGCATTTAACATCTCAAAAATATCATAAAACAAGAAATATTACCAGATTATGTAATTTTATATCAGTTCCATACATAAAAATGTCATATCCTATGAATAATTATGAGTTTGACGTTTATTTTTCATTTCTTGCTGTCAAAACATAGCGATATATACATGAAGGGCACCTGCAAGGCTTCAGGGCACAATTTTTAAACAATTGGAACATTTCGGCCATGGCTGAGTTGTTACGATTGTATTTATGAGGTCTATCTAGAAGCTTGTCAGTGGTGGCCGAGTTATTACGATTGGGTCGAGTTGTTCCGCTTGGCATAATTGTTGTCTGTGTCAGTCAACTTTTGTTTTATTGGAAAGGTAAATAATGTGTTTTAATGCAAAATAACTTTTCACTTACATGGTAAAGTATGAATATAAACCTTTATGATCAATTTAAACCATAAAATACTTCACTTAATACAATTTCAATATTTTTCAAAACACCCCCGGTTTTTGCACAAGCCCGTTTAGACGTTACTGGCTAAGGTCACAAATCCGAACACTTTCTGATGTTTTTTACAATTATCTTGGAGAGTTTATGTTGTAGTAAGTTAAACTTTCGTATGAAACATCTTTGGTTCATGTGAAAACAGCTGTCAAAGTACAGATTCACGATCTCAACAATATTATGTCGAAAATCGTTCAATTTTATGGATAGTAAATCACCCTTCAAAATACGCTATGGAGGGCACAAATACTGAACACTTGAAAAGCGAAAATACATGGTCATACAATTATAATTAAAAAGTATGCTATAATAAATAAATGGCATTTTTTAGAAAAATGCTTAACAAAACAAGATGAAACTTCGCAAGTGTGACCAAGGCAAGCCTCTGTATTGATCTAGATCATCGAATAATCGATCACGGTAAACAAACGCGTGTTCAGGATTTGTGCCCTGTTAGGAAATGTACCGTCAACCAGTAAGGATTGGAAGAATGTATTACACGTCTATAATTTTAGACTGGTGGGCGGGGGGGGGAGCTACAATAATAAGCGATTAGGGATACTTTTTTATTATTTTGACATTTCATGTGTATCCCTGTAACTGCCATAGTCTTAAAATCGTCAAAAGACCCATTGACGGTCATTTAGGTTGACTATGGTGGGGGGGGGGGCATGGTTACAATTGACTGGTGCAACCACTGGGACACCATTTTTTATTATTTTGATATTTCTTAAAATACTCGTTGACGGCTATTTAGGCAGAGTAGCCCCACTCCCTGTCGAAGTGTGGATAAGAAGAGGACTGTTTCAAGTGAACGTTCTTTACGAGATGTCCTACTTATTGACTGTTTATATATTCAAAAATCAAGACAAAAAATTAAATGGAAAAAAATAAATGACTTACCAATGGGTGTTTGAGATATCCATTTGGCACCACTTTAGTGCCATTCATCGCTCTTCAAAGCTCCATAAAACAAAATCATTCGTCTAACACATTCCCGACATCTTAACACAGATGGTATTGATTACTGTGACATGTTGGTGTTAAACCGGTTTGAAGGTGCATTCACTCGAGTAATAAAGTCAAAGATGCACTCTTAAGTACTGCCAGATAAGGTTTACCACAATTAATAATGTTGTTTCAATATTCCTAAAAGAATGAATAAATGTCGAAAACAATGGTTCTTATGAAGGATATCGAGTTAAATTTGAAAGAAATGAGCATTACATACGGTATTTCTACCTTATGAGACTATAGTAGACCACAATAAATCTTTTAGCATTTACCAATCATTTAATATTTTTTGCGCTTTCTGCTATTAAAAACACGGTTACAATCTTGTTATCAGTAATAAATATTTTCAATAAATGCATTATTTAGTATGTAGTTAAAGGTTTATCAGTCACAATTGATGTTTGTTATATATGTGTATGTATTGATTTTGAATAACAGTGTCACTAAACAAAAAATAAACAAATTTACGCAATTTCACAACCTTTTTTCCAGTTCTTCTGGATTACCCTGTATTTTTGTTATATAACTGTAGCCATTTTCTTGTTCCAAACAAATTATCAGTCTAACAGCGAGGAGAGCTGTTTGAATGGAACAATTCTTTGTGGATCGTCAATTTGCCAGCTTTCCTCGTCCTTTTAAGAACCCTATAACTACCTGAATGCTTTCAGATGTTATAATAGCAGATAGTTTTTAGGTGAACGGAATGTCCTTGAATACAAATGAAAAAAAAGACGAAACAATCATTATATAGTTATGGTTAAGACAAACAATTTGTTTCCCTTTTTGTGTTCGGGAAGGAAAGATGTAGATGAGCAATGTGTGCAGCTCAAAACTATTTGAAATTGATCGAAAGCTGAATGTTTTTCAAAGCACAGGTGCCCAGTGTTTAATAATGCAAACCAGAAATCAAGCTATAACACACATCTCTATTTATACAAGATAGGTAAATATTATTTAAAGTACGTGTCGTAAACATCTGCATGTCTGATTTCCGACCCATATAATGTGCATGTGGTGTAACAAATAAGAATAATCCTGAATCAGACAACCACTAAATTCTACTTATATTTAAACGGAAAGGAGAGCTGACTCAATCAGCAGACATATCGTATGCATATTGTATCAATGCGGGTCGTCAGCAACGTTTGCAAGAGCAGGGTATACCGCTTACAAATAGGTACGCATCGGCTATACATTATTCATCGTGTCATACGACTAGGTATTTCATGTTAAGCTGCACAGTACGAATAAGTATAAATACACCTAACGAGTAAAACAAACCTTGATTAACAACTGCATTTCGTACACCATGTTCCCATTACTAATATATGAAACTCTTCATAGAAGTGCATACTATATTGCGAAAACTGGTTGGTGATCATTTTTCCTTGTCTCTGACATAAATCATTTAAGCATTCAAATAACTGTCGACATAAATTTGCGGAGTCTAACAATATAAAAAAAACATTGCGTTTTTGTTTCGAACAGAGCATTTGTAGATTTGTAGAACTCCTATGCGTGTCGCCAAAACTATTGACTGTTTTATGTACAATGAAATTGCATAGATGTTTTGAAAATTGCAATGTTTATACGTTCTAGAAAATGGAATAAGCAAGTCTATGCCAAAATTCCCGGTATTACTTCAGATTTACAAATATTAAAGCAATACATTCAAAGCGACGAACGAGCTGATAATTAAATAGCGGAAAATCATATTGTGTACACTAACAGAGATATGGTGGTCGGTTATACTATTTCGGGCGTAATATACAGACTCACGTTTACTCCATTAGCTATCCGGGGTATACAGCGTTATTAAACGAAGAAACAAACTCGCTTTTATGGAAATAACCTGTTCGAGTAAGGCTTTATCCCATTTACAATATATTTGGCAACAGACGGTGGAAGTTCATATTCATTTTGATTCATTTATTGATTATTATATAATAGGAATGGCTTCAACTATAGAAATTGTGTTTATCTTTGAGGCCACTATAATTCGGTTTAGAGCTCTTGTGCATCATACAGTCTCAGTATTTGGTAGTTGAAATCACTTGGCTTAAAAATATGTTCTTTGCTTTTGTCTTGCATTTTTTTGCTCAGAATCAATTCAATTATTATCAAGTGGACTAAACATGACTTTTCCTCAAGTCGTTAATTAGCCGCTTCATGCATATTTGATGCAAATGACTCCATTACTGGAATAAGCTCTTGGAAATCAACAATCTAATTGTTAACCTTATAGGAATGTTCTTTACTTAATTACAGATACATTCTAATGAATATATACTAAAAAGGTAATTTTGACCGTATAAATATACATCGGCCATACACATCTCTTCAAGTGTATATGTTAAGATCACCTAATAGCCGTAATTAGTTGGAGTCTTCGCCTAGATATTACGCACTTTGTGTAAACACAAATGCAAAAAAATGAATGGAAGGTTAACGTAAGACAAGAACCTTAAAATGTTTAGGTGTGATATTAAAGAAAAAATACAACTTAGCACTAGGTTGGGTTGCATTCCATTTGATTTAATGTCTGAATTATATATTCTTTCGCATTGTATAAAGATCCATGATTCATCTAAAAGTGTCATTGACAGAGTTAAAGAAATAACACGTTTTATTCGCTCTATTTACGTGTTTATTTAATTTAATGCTAAGAAATTAAGTGGTGTTCGAAGCAGCATTTAATAGCGTTCATAAAAAGCAATCACCATAGTAATTAGATAGCTAAGTATAGCGACAGAAGTGCCCTGAAATAGAACAAATGCACAATGGACATTAAAGGAATGAAAGAAGACCGCATCTTTTTGCTTCTGAATGGGAAGATAAATGGGTAATTAATGGTATAATCTATAATACACTTTAGGTATCTAGCGCCTCACTGATCTATTGTTAAAAAAAACAAAAACAAACACGAGTGTTCGTTTTGATTTCTACACCTGTGTTACGAAAAGTACTTTATATTTTTAGGTTTTGTGAATTTTGACTTGGAAATTTGGATTTTTGTTCTAGAAATACTTGGCATCACAAAGGTTACAATATCTCAAAATGTCATATTTGGGCGAGAATGATCATATTCCCATTCCCATCCACAAATGCAGAGTACAATGGGCATTTAGGAAATGAAAGCGACCACATCTTTTTGCTTCTAAATAGGAAAATCAATGGGTAATTAATGGTATAATCTATAATGCTTCAGTTATCTAGCGCCTTACAAATCTGAAAAACAACCTAAAAAGAAACACGAATCTTTTATTTGAGCAATACTGACTTTTTTTTCGGCGAATCGTTTTAATTAAGTATTTTAACATACTAGTCAAAACGTACATGCTGAGAAATGTACAATGTCTTTATCTAGTGTTCCATTACGCCGTAATTGCATAACGGACTTCAGCTCAATTTGAAACAAATGTCCTTCAATAATTTGACGGATTTATTTCAGAACATTTTGTATATCTTGAATAATCTCCTGCACATGTTATTTCAAAATATTATGAAAATTAAAAATAAAACATAATATAATGTGGTTTATATCAACAGAAGGAAATAAACAAACAGATATTTGTAATGTCCTTTTGTAAACGGTGTATCTCCATATTAAGGTAAAATGCATGTATGTATCACAATCAAAATCCAGTAAAATTGATTAATGGAAAGTGACAAAGTGACAGCTTGTAGAAAAACGGATAGATTAAGGAAAATCTCCATCAATCTGTTTTGGAACGCTACCATAACAATGAATCTGTATGACAATCAGGGTTATCAATTGCCTATGTAGTCTTTAGACAATAATAGAGAAAGTTAGATCTAATCAATCCTAGATTCAAATGCCAAGAACAAAGACCATATAATGAAGGGTTCATGCAGATGCAGTTCAAATATATGTAAAATGTCGGTAAATTCTGTCTTCAGTTTAGGGTCGCTACGTTCATGATTCAGGAACGTTAAGTGTCCCCCCTCAACGGTGTGACACCAAGGGGGGATACCAT
This sequence comes from Mya arenaria, assembly GCF_026914265.1. Taxonomy (NCBI): domain Eukaryota; kingdom Metazoa; phylum Mollusca; class Bivalvia; order Myida; family Myidae; genus Mya; species Mya arenaria. Next base: position 31,184,881 of record NC_069124.1, on the reverse strand, counting down.
CGTCTTATACATATGGAAAATATTGAAGATGGTTTTGTATTGAATTTAAACTATAATGACTTAAACATGCAATCACACAATCAGATCTGAAATGTCACGACAAAGATGTGCTTCTCAGATTTTCCATGCGAATTGGTTGAGTGTCATAAAGTTAAAATCGTTTAAATTACCCTGTGTAAATGCCAGCCGTCGACTTAGCATCTTGTTTAATGTAATCAATATAGCTACTACCTGCTTTAAGAGCCGTCAAATCATTTCAAAGGAAATTGAGAACTCTCTTAAATCACTGTAATCTCATTTAAAATTATCAAAATAATGCTACTTTGAAATTAGTGTTTGCCCAAGATTATTTAGATTAATGTAGGCTTCTGAACAGCTTGTTTTCATACGTTTTTTAAATGGATATAAACGTATAGGAACCTCATCACATCATAGTGAAGATTTATTAATGATAAAATCCAGGTTACATTTTGATTAAAACGTTAGTTTCACTCTAAGTGCTCATTTATCGTATTTATAAAGAAAAACAATAAAATACACTTGAGCATTACGAAGCTCATCTATTAGGATTTCGATAACTCTATCAAAAGGATAAGGCTGGTAATATATCTACTTTCTGTTTGTGTGTGTACCAATTTTCTCACGCCACTTTGTGAGATAAAAGCATCACGATGACATCTCAGGCAACTGTTAACAACAAGAAATATGACCAAGCCCGTCCAAACTTTTATGTAGAATAATGTAAATAATGGCTATTTCTCAACGCAGCGGATCGACCATCTCTATAAAGGCGAGACTGATATATAGATATGACGAACAGTAAGCTTTCAGTTTTCTATATTGCTTGTAATACTTATTATACGAATTTGTCTACAGATTTATAGTTATTTATTTTTTTAAATATGTTTTGTTAAAATGGTAGTTTCCTGTTCCCCGTTATTCTGCAACATTGCATAATTCGCTTAACTTAGTGGTCGTGTTCGTTGCTTACTCAATTTAAAAATAACCCTATTTTAATATAGTAGTTTGAATAAAGTATTACCGAATCGAGAAAAGTCTGTTATTATATTATTAATGTCATTGAGTACATGGACAATGAATATTCCTGTTAAAAATATCACGCAATAAATAAAACAAAAAAAACACAAAACATGTTCATACTGTACACACGCATTTGGGATCATAATCAGTTCGTTATTCAATCTACAAGATTGTTGACGAATATTAAACAAAACTCTTAAAAATTGTGTACTCAAAAATAATTAGGTAAAACACTTCCAACCGTACTTGATGCATGCAGTTCAAGCAACTTCAGCTTTCAGCCTAACCTTCTGTAGTATTTACTCGGATTCATTCACATATTACATAACCTATCTCAGACGTATTCGTAAATATGAAGTAGACTCGACTTTCTATTATTATATGGTTTCGCTATATTTTAAGTAACACGAACGCTTTTATGGCTGCAATGAATGACAACACTTGACATATTTGGATGCATGTTTTTATGGTGTTCTGTTTAAGATATAAAAATAAGCGACATGATTAACAATATCTGTCATGTGTTTCCGTTCCGGATAGAAAAATCCGACCCGAGGGCACCTGCGTTGCCAGGTAACGAGGCTTGCCGAGTAACCGGCAACGCAGCGTGCCCGAGGGTCGGATTTTTCTATCCGGAACGGAAACACATGATAGCTATATTTTCTAGCATACAATAAATAACATATTTTGTGAAGAAAATATATAAAAAAGGCGCATTTTTGTACATATCACCAAAAAGCGCGTGCGATGATGTTTACTGACGTCATGACGCGCAGTAATTTGTATTCACTGCATACGTCAATAAGTTCCTTCGACATTACGTCTTTTAAGGGTTATTTTGTTTTGTTTTTTAAAGTTTATTTTTGTAAAGTTAATGTTTATGGAACTCATCTATTTAAATTTCATAATTATGGTAACATAACGTGTATTATAAAAGAAATTAAAATTATTACGTCACAGCGCGTGACTCATCTGGCATGGGGGGATGCCAGATGGAGTTTTCCAGCACGGCTGAATTCACCGGAAATGCCTATCCGGTGTGCTAGAAATAATATTGAAAAGTTTTCTATTCAGGGTGAAGGAAAATCCGTTAAATTTGCAAAGTAAAGTAAATTAAATTTTACAATAATTAAATATTTCATGAAATTTCGAATAACAGTATAAGCATAAATGATACAATGTATAGTTCAAAAAGAATATGAAGCAAATGACAAAATATTTTAATGAGTCTGACCATACACCATACAAATGGGAAACTGTATACAACAAAAAATGCCTAAACTATTGTTGCGACATTCAGGTTTTTTCATCACATTAATGTCACAGACCTAATCATATACATTTGTTCTTAAAAACAGACAACACATAAACAAAAATTGCTTTTCGGACCTTTTTGACAAATAATTTTAATTTAGATGCACTCTTACTCCCAAATAAGATTAACCACAATTAAAACAATTGTTTTTATATTCTTAAAAGGATGAATAAATGTCAAAAACAATGGATTTATGAAAGATACCGAGTTAAATTTGAAAGAAAACACTGTAACTCTACCTTATGATACGATAGTAGATAACAGTAAATCTTTTATCACTTACCAATCATTTAATATGTTTGCGTATTCAGATATTAAATACACAGTTACAATCTTTTTATCAGTAATTAATATTTTCCATAAATGCTTTATTTAGTAAGTAGTTAAAGGTTTATCACTCAAAAGTTATGTTTGTAATACATGTGATGGCAATGATTTTGAATAACAGTGTCTGTTACAAATAAATTGCTCGACTGAATACAAATTTTACAATTGAATATTGAATGCAGCAAAACGTGTAGCTGGACAAACACATATTGCCAAAGTTGAAGCAAAAGTAACGCTTATGAAGAGACACACTCGGTTGAGTGGCGGGTCTATACCAACGGAGTTTGTGTTAAACATTGTTTTCATAATAACTTTGTATAAATGGTATAAAAACATAATAATTTTATATAAATAGTCTTCAAAACATAACTGCCAATGCACTGTTAACTTAGTTTTACATACATCGTATTAAATGTGATAATTCATATGACGCACCTACTGAACCAATACTTTTTATTTAGCTGGTGTCAACGAAATAAGAATTTTAAAAGTGGAGTTTTATTTTAAGAAAAATTGTTTGGTCAATAAAAATCTGTCAGATTTATGTATCAAAACATATAAATAAAACTCATGTGAAGAGATAATTTATACACTTATGGTGCTCTTTGATAATTCAATCGATCGGACATTCAGACAAATGCTACGTAATATATAAGCTCAGTTGATCAAACAGTATAATGTATGTTTCTTGCTTTAGAGATCGTGACTGACATTCCGAAGTACAAATATATTTAGAGTTTAGCTATAAAAGATTATTTTATTTGATTTTTAGCCCAAAGGACGGACAAATAGCACAGAAAAAGCTCTTTATTTGTGTATCGATAAATAGAGGTGTTGTCTGAGAGAAAATAACTGACATTCAGTAACTTATGATCTTGATTTAAAAACGTGTTAAAACAACGATATATTTCAATATTGAGATCGTAAGTTTTAGTTGAAATACGACTTCCCTTCAGACTCATTTACTCAATCATTAAATTAATACTGGCATTTTCAAACAGCCGATTATATTAAACTCTTGAATAAAATAAGATAATAAGCAATAAAAGAACCTACTGCTGGCATACTGTTTAAACAAACCATTCATATCAATCAAAGCTAATGATCAATGCAATAAACACTTACATTTTTGCCGATTCATCTGTATCATCGTGTCAATATTTTATGGAGCCACATGTGTTCTTGTTCAATTTGCGTCAGCGGCCGTTTGTTTTCCTGACTGGCAGAGCAAACCGGACGGCAAACAAACATACTAGCCAGACAGCCAGCAAGCAAAGGTTTCAGCTATAAACTATTCAAAATGCCAGGGAACTGAATCAGTCATCTATGTTGCAAATAAGCGGCGAGCACAAAAATAATAATGATGAAATAATGAAAGATATATGTACTTCTAACACGCTTAACAAAACTCGCTTAAGAAATTACTTTCTTAAAACATGTTCCAATGCGTGATATATTGCAATTTACCTTAACTTGTGTACCATCTTGCGAAAGATTATGTGTACGTTTTTTTTTTTTAATTCCATTAAAGGCATACATTTCGCGGCGGAGATATATCAGGGTTTCTGTCATCATTTATATTGTATTTAAATTGATCTGTCGTTTGACTTGCCTTAACAGTTTATTTATATGTAAAATGGAACTAAGGATGTTTGTCAGAAAAGTTGGAAAAATAGTTATTCCACATTAATCTACGAATAATTTGTCGATTAAAGCTTTGATTTACTAGATTTTAAAGCAATAAATTCAAGGCAACAAACAAAGCGCGGAAAATCAATAGTTGTACACTCGCAGAAATACGGTGATCAGTAACTGACGATATTGGAGACGTAATATGCAGAATCACATTTTCTACATTCACTGACCGGAGGGTAGGGCGAAATGAGACGAAGATATGAAGTGACGAACTCCGCTTTAGTAAAGACCAATTCGTGGAAAAAAACATATCTTTGATAAGCTTCAATATTTTGTTTAATAAATACTTTAATGCTGGGGTAGTTAAACCCAAACACATCACAAAATGCTAGATAAGGAGATTGATTTCAAATGTTTTAAGATAAAAAAAACTTTTTTAACTCATACAAATGATTACTTACTGTAAGTCACAAACTGAACAAAGGCGTAGGTCCACTGCACATGCGCTACATTCACGGTTTAAATCTGATTTAATAAGATTGGCCAAATAAATTGGCTTAAGTGAAAACTGTCACTTTAAAACATTCAATATCCCTGTGTTGATAAAATATTATTAATTATGAAATTTTGATTTTGATTTTTTGATTTACGTTTTTTTAAACTAGGGCTGTGAAAAAATCAAATAGAATTGAATTAAATTATACAAGTGATCACATAAAATGTGTGGATTCAGCAATAGTCCATTACGCATGTCTATAGCATTTATGTGAGTTTGGAAGCGCAAACATGCTGCAAACGTATATTATAATAAAGTCCGTGCATTGTTCTATACGAAACTTATTGAATTACAATGAGGGGCTGTAAACATGTCTTGTCACTCGCCGTTAATGCCTAGCCTTATGCATATTTATGCAATGCCACCATTACTGAAATTAGTAAATGGCAGACAATAATCGAAAAAGACGCTAATTTGGGAACTTTTATCCTAAAACAATGAATATTGTTGAGCATGCATCTGACACAGAACGTTGCTTCTAGTGTTCATCGCCGAATTTAATACTGAACAAAATCGACTGGACAATAGTATCATAGTATAATTATTATTGTCTGCCTAATACGCTCGAAAGTGTCAGTGGAATAATTAAAACCGAGGTTATCTATACGAACTGCATATATTTCCTTAAAATCACTTTCAAAGAAAAGATCTTTATTATCAGTTTTAGAACAAAGCTGATTTTGAAAAAAAAAAAAAAAATATTCACACTGTTAATAATGTTTGGAACGTAATCATGGTACTTGGCCTTTAGGAATATCAAGTAAAGCCAATATTACAGCAATTGATCTCTACGGACGGAAAAAGAAGTGTTCTGAATAAAAACCAGTAAGCATTGCAATTGTTCTTTCAGTGGACAACTTCTCTACACTGACTTTTCCTGCTTCCGAATTGAAATGTGAATTGATCATTTATTGTATTATCTGTTATACATTTGAGATCTGTAGCGCCTCACGAGGGGATATCACTCTTTGGATCTACTGGATCTACTGGAGTATGAGTGTTTTAAAATAAAAGCACAGCTTCATTAGTGTTATATTGGAGAGATATTGCTTAGTAACTCGTCTGAATCGTGTTGTTTTGGAATTTAAATGTGAAAACAAAGGATGCTGTTAAAAGAGTAACTGAAACGTTGTTGAATATAAAATACGTTTATTTAAAGCTTTGTAATGGTGTAAAGGAATGATACAGAGACCATTTTATAAAAGGGTATGGTTAAACGCCTATGCCAAATTTTGAATTAAGTGTGAAGTGAATTGAACTGTGACATATACTTACATATGTTTTTCATGATTAATATAAATGAAGGTTATTTTAGGTTGTATGTAACAATATACCAGTTAAGTGCGCACTGATGAATAATAATCAAACCTCAGTGTTATCGACCAAATATCATGTACTGGAAAGTGACAGCTTGTTGTAAAACCAACATAGATAGAGGGAAATCAGGGTAATTAACCCTTTCTGTATTCTGTATTTTATACGTTTTGTGCAGGTTTGAACATATTAATCATGCAGTGAAAAGTTACACTCACGGCTCAAATACCAATAAAACAAAATACGACATGAAGCGGCCATGCGTTAGAACTTCTATACTTCTGAATTGTTCTGTCAAATGTCGTCAAAAATCAGATCAGTCAACAGTTTAGCATGCATGGTAGTGTAAATTCATAGTGAAGGGACGAAATAAGGAGATTTGCTTATTTGGTGATATCAATATTGTGAAACGGAGGAATTATAACATTGTTCAAAGCCTTTAACAAAACATACGGTAGTTAATTTTAGTTTTATACTTTAAAAGGAATTTACATAAAAGGTGATTTAACATGAAATTAGAAATACATATTTAAATGTTCTTGACAATGATATTCCTTACATTGGATCATATTATGCGGATTTACTCGTGCAAAGCAACAGTTTTATTTTTTACAACGAGCGTTGTTATAAATTTAGGTAAGTAGTCATGCATAAGTTGTATAAACCTACGCCTTTGTTCAGTTTGTGACTTACAGTAACTCAAATAACTCGCGGTTGAATCGCGGAAATGATCTCTGTGCTTCATTAAGTATTCAGCTTAGTTTTTATATTTGTATGAGTTTGAGAAAGTTTGTTTTATATTAAAACATTTTAAATCAATCTCCTTAAACACCATAAACAGGCCATCATAATAACTAAAAAAATTAGATGCTTACTGTGGTTCCTCAAAGCATTGCAAAATACCCGCATTCGGTAATGAACTGTTCTATATTCTATATGATTTTGTTTTTAAGAAAGTGGTAAACTAGTCTAAATTAAAGGATGTCAATGTTCGGCTTTTTAAAAGCCCGAGTAACAAAAATGCAGTTAACTTTGATGTTTCAATTATGCTCAATATAAGTGTTTTCTCTGTACAAACCTTGCGAACGAATACTTGTTGAACAATAAATCCTTTAATCATGGATGGGTAAATTACTGAACGTCGACAGATAAACTTGCATAGTATTATCAAAATAACATAGCACCTGCTTTGAGAGCCATCAAAGTATTACTTAGACAACAAGTAATGCTCTAAAATCACTTAAAAGCCTTTGTGAAAGCCCAATTTGGATTATTTTAATTATTTCTATAGGCAATCGTTTGCTATTGGTTTACAAAGTATTAAGGAGGTTCGATAGGCTTATTTGCATGATGAGCCGAGACTATAAAAATGGGTCTGATACTGACGTGCAAACGGGCATTTTTTAATATAGTATAAAAATGTTTTACTCAAAACAAAACTACAATGGGTGCCGTCACTCTAATTTTACGCACTGAAACCAATATGCTTCTTACGACATACTTACTATAGGACCCACATCTGTTTGTCGAAGTGATTTAACTCTGTAGAGCCATTATACTTAATTAAAGCCTTTCAAGATCTTGGGCCAAAACACTAGCCTTCCTCGCTGTGCTTATATCTTATTTCTGAAGAATAAAATTACTGAATGGATGAATGATGAGGTTTAACCAGCTACTTATATATCCCAAACTAAGATCAAGAATTATTTATTTCAAGTATACGATAAAGATGATCCGTGCAAATAGCTTAATCCTATTTGATTTTAACTAAGACTCTGATAAAGGCCCAAATTGTGAGTTTATAAATGAATTTAATTTGAATTTATTATCTTTATAAAGTGCATTCAGTCTAAATAATATAAGTTGACTTTCAGTACCGCAGTATTTTACTAGTGCCATACTATAGGATAATCTATGAGGCATTCGGAACAGATTTTCTGTTACTACTGTTAGCAAATTTATTTCTATTTTAAGTCGTTGATGCATAGAAAGATCTTGGCTTTAATTCTTCTCAAATCTTCAACAGTGAAATCAAATCCAACATCTACCGTGTATCGAACGAAGTCCCAAATCGCAGAAAACCGACTGCAGCCAGTGGTTACTTTGCGTGTACTACGTTTACAGGCGTTCTAACAACACAACATCCGTATATGTGACGTCATCTGATTAAACAAATGGTAACTTTAACACTCACATGGACGGTATGATTACAAACGAACATCTTTGAAGTGTGTATACAGGAAACATATAACTTTGCAGACATTTATTATATTTTCTTAAATAAACCTTTGGTACATACGTAAGGTTGTCCTTTTCCCTGTCGTACAGAGCACTGCAAACATATCAATGCCTTAGTATAGCATGACCTCTGCCGTCATTCCTTCATTCGCAAGTAAAACATTTGATGAGATTGCTGTTGAATGTCTAAACGACTAAATTTCGTTTGTAGTGTGAAGTACATTATTGATATTCGGTTGAAACACTACAAGTAAATAATATTTGTCAGTTTGTCCTTAAACTTAAACTCGAGCAATAACAAGACTTGAAATAACGTTAAGGCCTCTTAATAGGTGAAGTCAATAATGTAGCCTCCGTCATAAATTTACACTTTTTAGGAACAGTTTGCTGCATATTTTCCCCCGCAATTCAACATTTCTATACGATTACTTGGCATACTTGTTGGTTCACAAGTACACTTTATGACGTTTTAATCACAACCATTCAAATGAAGCAAAGAACCTGATGCAAGTGATATATACGTAGTCTCGTAGGTAAATAAATTTACGTTTTAACTTGAATCTAGCGATTATTTTAGAGCCCCGCTAGGGGCGATGAAGTTTATTTTGAGATGTGTTTTGTCCCTTAAAGGAAGTTATTGTTTATATAAATAAAATGTTAATCTGTTTTATTGCAATGAGCTTTGTGTTGTTTTTGTAACCTTTTGGAATACACATCCAAACAAACATGAATCACATTCCATAAAAATCATGATTAGGCAACGTTTAGTTAACAATGCCCTAAATGCTTCAACGTTTTTCCAAAAGAATTTGTGAAAATGCATACAAACAAACCTAAAAATAAGAATAGCAACAACAAAAGTACGTATAATGAATGTGTACTACTTACCGACAATAATGTATATATCAAATCATTAGAGGTAAATAATTCCAATGAAAAGATTACTTTAAGTCTGGTAAATCAAAAGCAATGATTTATCGTGTAGCAAAAAATGATGCCGCTGTTTTATTTCAATAAGCATATTTGAAATAGTTTAATTGAAAGTAATGATTTATATTACCAGCACCTCAAACGAAGAGACTGATATAACTTAACGATATCTGTGAATCGGGTTTAAAGGGTGTCTGGTCTGTTTATAGTATTCGTAATTGTTCATGCGTTGTTTGTATCTTTAGTTCAATGTCGTTTGAGCCTTTGAAATGTGCCTCTCAAAATGATTTATATTTGAATGTTTGTCTTCTTGGCTTACCCCTGTAGTTTCCTTATATAACTATAGTCATTGTCTTGCTTCATGTAAATTATCAGTCTTAAAGCAATGACAGCTGTTTCCATGGAGCAATTCTTTGTGGATCGTCAATTGCCAGCTTTCCTCGTCATTTTAAAAGCCCAATAACTACCGGAATGCTTTCAGATGTAATAATAGCAGATAGTTTTTAGGTGAAAGGAGTGTCCTTGAATACAAATGAAAAAAGTCATTACATAGTTGTGGTAAAGACAAACAATTTGTTTCCTCATTGTGTTTGAGAACGGAAATAATTATCCTGGAAAAATAAGCATAATGTTAAAGTCGTGCAGCATAAACCCAGTTTTCAGATAATACTTATTTCATTCAGTTTGTTGATGCATTTACCCGATTACCAGTATCAAATTTGTATGATATGTTTATTCTTTTAGCTGATTATTTTAATATTTAAAGACAATATGTTATACACACATTTGACATAATGTAAGAATACGATGAAAAAGAGCATTTTTGTAGCACAAACCATTTAAAATCACAAAAGGTTGAATCATTTTCATATGTACATTTTACATCATGTGTGCATTGTATAACAATGCAAAACCAGCGCCGAAACAAAGCTATGACACGAATCTATATCTAAACAGAATAATTAAATATTATTTATAGTATATGCCGTAAACATTAACACTTTTTGTTTATTTCCGATTCATATATTGTACATGTGGTGTAACAAATAAGAATTATCCTTGATCAGACAATCACTCAATCCTAGTTATATATAAACAAAACGGAGATCTGACTCAATCAGCAGACATATCGTATGAAATATTGTATTAAGTCAAATGCGCTCGGTTGTCATTGTCGTCCGAGTCGTCAGCAGCGTTTGCAAGAGCATGATATACCAAATAGGTACGCATCGGTTATACATTATTCACCATATCATACGACTATGACTTTTATGGTAAGCTGCACAGTACAAATTAGTATAAATACACATAACTAGTAAGAAGAATCTTGATTAACAACAGCATTTTGTACACCATGTTCCCATTACTTATATATGACATTCTTCATGGTAGTGCATACTATATTGCGAAAAATGGTTGGTGATCCCTTTTTCGTGTCCCTGGCATAAAACATTCAAATATTTAAATAACTGTCGACATAAATTTGCTGATTCTAGAAATATAAGAAAAACATATGTACTTATTTTATTTTGAACAAAACATTTATAGAATTCTAAGGCGTGTCATATCGAAAAAACTATTGACTGTTTTATGTACAATGAAATTGAACATATGTTTTGGAAAATTGCAATGTTTATGTGTTCTAGAAAATGATCTAAGCGAGTCCATGACTAAATCCCTATATTGCTTTTGATATACAAAATATTAAAGCAAAAAGTTTAAAGCAACAAACGGGCTGATAAGTATATATGGGAAAATCATATTGTATACACTTACAGAGATGTGGTGGTCAGTAATATTATTTCGGACGTCATATACAGAATCAAATTGACTCCATTTACTATCTGGGGAATACGGCATAATGAAACGAAGAGACAAACTCGCTTTTATGGAAATAACCTGTTCGAGTAAGGCTGTTTATTTCATTTACAATATATTTGGCAACAGACGGTGGAACTTTATATTCATTTTGTGCCTATTGATTTGAAATAGTAATGGCTTCAATTAGATCAACATTGTTTTAATATCATTTTTATGTACAAATACTACGATGACATTATACCACAACAAAGCACGATTTCGACAAAGACATTAATTGGTTGCAGTTTGAACTGAAACGAGCCTATTTTTGGTACTTTATAAATTCAATATAACATTAAATAACAACAGGTAGGTTGTTTTTTGTCTTGCGTTGTTTTGCTCAAAATCAATTAAGTTGCTATCAAGTGACCAAAACATGACTTTTCATCAAGTCATTAATTTGCCGCTTCATGCATATTGGATGCAAATGACTCCATTACTGGAATTAAATTCTGGGAAATCAACAATCTACTTGTTAACCATACAGGAATGTTCTTACTTAATTACAGATACATGCTATTAAATATATCCTGAAAAGGTCATTTTGACCATAAAATTTACATAAAACGGCCATAAAACGTCTTTACAGGTTTATCTTACGATCGCCTAAAAACCGTAAGTAGTTTGATTGTCCACCTTGAAAAGACGCACTTAGTGTAAACACAAATGCAAATAAAAGCAATGGAAGGCTAACGTAAGACAAGACCCGTAAACGGGTCTAGGTGTAATATTATAGAAACAATCAGTGTAGTGGTGTGAACCTTCGGAAGAAAACAACTTCATCAAAAGCGGAAAGAAGAACATAAGCTTATATTGAAACTGTTCTTTGACAGTATTGAAACGTACAACATTTATGTTGAGAGGCATACTATTTTATTTAATGTCTTAATTTTATATTTTTTCACATTGTATAAAGATCCATTATTCATCTGAATTTATGAAAAAAAACGATCATTGACAGGGTTAAAAAACAAACACGTTTTATTCGCACTGTTTACTTGTAATTGTTTAATTGAATGTTTGGAAATTAAGAAGTTTTCTAAGCAAATAGCGTTTATAAAAAGCAATCACCATTGAAATTAGATAGCTAAGTTTAACAACAAGAAGTGTCCTGAAATGGAACAATACAGAGTACAATGGACATTCAGGGAATGAAAGAAGACCGCATCTTTTTGCTTCTGAATGGGAAGATAAATGGGTAATTAATTGTATAATCTATAATACACTTAGGTAGCTAGCGCCTCACTGATATATTGTTAAAAACAACAAAACACGAGTGTTGTATTTCAGCAATATGTACTGGTTATTCGGCGAATTGTTTAAATCAAATATTTTATAATAGTCACAATGGACGTGTTGATAAATGTACACTTTCGTTATTTATTGTTTCATAACGCCGTAATTTCATAATAGTCTACAAATCAATTTGAAAAAAAAACTACAACAACAAAAAAAACAACTGTTTTTCAATGCTCTTACTGATTTATTTGCAGAACATTTTGTATATTTTGAGTATTCTCTTGAACACGTCATGTGAAAAAAAGTAAGCAATTTAAAAGACATAACACCATGTGCCTAATATATCAACCCCAAAACTACAACAACATATATATGTAATGTTCCCGTTCTTAACGGTCGTATGATACTATATATAGGTAAAATTGCAACTATGAATAAGAATAAAAATCCAGTGTTATCGATCACGTTCCTTTAATGAAAAGTGACAGTTTGTAGGAAAACGGCTGAGTAAAACTCACATAGATTGAGGAAAATCTCTATCAATCTGTTTTGGAAGGCTATCATAACAATAAATCTGTATGACAATCAGGGTTATCAATTGCCTATGTAGTCTTTAGACAATAATTCTTGAGAAGGTTAGGCCTAATCAATCATGGATTCAAACGCCAAGAACATAGACTATATCATGAAGCGTTTATGCAGAAGCATTTCGAACATACGTGGTAAAATATGATATTCGATTCAGTAAATCCTGACCTCAGTTAAGGGTCGCTACTTCCATGATGCCCAATGTCAGTGTATTAATTCTTAGTTGTGGAAGGAACGTAAAGTGTGTCATCTCAATGGTGTGACACCGAGCGAGTATTCCATCGATTTATTGATTTGGAAAAACATTGCAGATGGTGTACAGAACAGTTTGCAATACCAATTAAATAGTATTATACTAGTGGATTACACTATTTTGTGTTAATATTTGTTGACTAAATATCGATTTTTTTCTCTACTGGAAACCATATAACAATAAAAAAAAGCCAAAGAAGTTAAGAAAATATTTTTCCAAAGAAATATTTATATTTAGCCTAAAGTATATTCTATCTTGATGAACTTTATATATATATTGCAAGTTAAACATGTAGAGAACCCAGTATCGTACAGAAACTCTCCCAAACATATATATGCCAGTGTATCACGTGACTCATGTCAATGAGGCCGCTATTGCCTGTTATAACGTTATGGAATGTACAAGTGTTTGAAAGCAGGACTAGAATACAATCCTCAGTTATAAATGCTTTATCAGTTTGGTGATCTCTGATGTTTGCCAGTAAATTGCATTTGTCAGTAAGTGTTCAATATAAAATCGAGCAATTCGAACATCTACAATCATCTGAAGTACATCATTTGTGCCGCCTTCGCAAAACAATAGCGACTTTTCAAGATCGGTTTTCGCAAGATTAGGTTTGAAGGGGTTAGGTATGATATCGGATTTAGCCAACCGCTCAATCCAAAATGAATTTCTAAGACAATTATTTTTAAGATGGTCTCAGACTGTTCCAATATGATATTAGGATTGATCTCTATTGATGCAATGATATATATATGGAAACCTTTCGCTGTATAATGGTCTCAGGCGGTTTAAAATACCTTGCACTGTATACAATTTAATAAACATCAATTCTTGTATGCAAAATATGGCATAAAAACACAAACATATTATTTCGCAAGTCATACCTTAGAATATTTTTCCATTACGTCTTTAGACACGTATTTTAAATATGTAATTATGCTAAATAATTAAATAATGAGTGCATTGGTTTTTACATACTGATATTCATCTTCAAACATCTTTCACACGGAAGGCATTGACGTTATACAAATCCACAACATCTAAATATGTACTTATTTCAATCAGAACATAAGTGAAAATGCATAAGAAAAATTGCATTAGACAACACATGGTACAAACAAGAAGAATTTAACGTCTCAATAATGATTTTAGTTATCCCTGACCGATCATAATGGGAGTTTAGTGTGGTTTACTAGACTTTTTTACAATGCTTATTAAAAGTCTAGTACATCACAATATGTATCATTGATTTATCGTGTATAATAAACAATATATGTGCTTGGTAGTATATTTCCTTTCTGTTGGCGTGTATACCAAATTTCTCACGCCACTTTGTGTAAAAAAAGCATCACGATGACAGCTCAGGCAACTGTAAACAACAAACAAAATAGCCGAGCCCGTCCAAACTTCGTTAGAAAATAATTTAAATAATGTCTAAAAGCAGCAATTCGACCATCTCTAAATGTGCGAGACAAAAAATATAGATATGACAAGCAGTTAGCACTTAGATTTCTTTATTGGTCGTAACAAGTGTAAAGCACAGATAGACGGGAAGAGTGTTTTTAAAGGTATAAATATAAAGAACTTGATATTATATTTACATGTTTTCGATTGTATGAACTTTCTATTCAGAGTGAAGGAATATCCGTTTGTTGTACAATATAAAGTTAAATATAAACCTTTTAAAATATCCTTTGTTTAAAGAAAAAATCGAATGCAATACCTTGGCATACCAATTGATACACACTTTACGGTGTCAAGAAAAAACGCAAAGGCGGGATATTTAAACATGAATTACCATTCAGTATCAATTATGCTTAATAAACATTAACGAAACTATCATTGTGACATTCAGGCCTATTAATGGCATTAATGCTACAGAGACAGTCATTAGTATACGTTTGTGATTTCTGAATATTAAGATTGTTCTTTGTACATGTGCCTTTGATATCTGTCAGTTGGTGCGTTTTGTTCCAGTTTATGCAAATATATCCACATGTCTGGGCAAAAATATTTAAGCTCAAGGCGAAAGCTCTAGAATTGACGCATTTATCCACCGGCAATAGGCGTTTTTTCTTTGGATTGGCAGAGCAAAAAATGGTTTAAACACTAATATGCACAAAATGGCAGGGCGAACATGTGAACTTTATTCATGGCATGGCAGTTTTATTTTATTTTTTCGCATTTTAACACGAAACGGTCAATTTTAATACGATTTTGCAGAAGCATGCCTTGATAGAGGCACTTTATTTTGTGAAATTAAAAAGGCATTTTTTTACTTGGATCTGACACTTGTAGTTTCGTTTATGTTGTAATGCTCTTTGATAACTTCATACTATAGTGACTTAATTTTGTTATGATATGTATCAATTTTCTTTTTCAAAAATACAACAGGGACAAGCCCAGTTTTCGAAAATTCAAATCAAATCGAATTAAATTTTCAAAGGCAAAATATAAGGACCAAGACGACCCTGCACGAGAGACACACACATACAAACATAGCAAACAAGCTTCATGCGCATCAAACTTTATTTACCAATAAATAATGGAATTACCGCTTTCGAATTGTCTTCGAAACTCCATTATAAATGTAACAAGAGTCTACTTGGAGTTTCAATTAGTTTCTATGACCATTAACTCGTACTTCTTCCAATATTTATCCATACTTTACAAAATTAAAAGATATTGGCCACCTCGATAATGTCAGAAGTGTAAACATCACAGTCACTTGTCGGGTAAATACTTGGCATTTTTTTCGGCAATAGGGGAATAGGGGAAAATACGAATAACTGTATAGGTAATTATGAAACTGATTGTATTTTTTCGACTTGGAGCTTGTACAAATTTCTCGTTCCCCTCCAACCAATAGAATTCTGATAGCTGGGACAGCTGCTTGTATGAAACATTATCTGGCGGATCAGCAATAATGGCAGACGTCGTAAACATATTTCGCTAATCAAACAGCTTGATTACTACCGAAATGCGTTGAGTGATTGTAATAAAGCCGTAAGACAACACCTTTGCATAATAAAGATTTATTGTTTTTAGATTACTTTACACTCTTAACGTGAAGATGCTAAATAACTACGTAAAGAAGATAAAATCATTGTATTACTAAATTCATCTGTGAGTTTGCATAAGTTATCAGTAATTAAAAAAATGTAACACAATTTCAAATATTACAAAGTCTAAAGTTCATGGCATTACCATCACTTTAACAAGAGTTATTGGTTTATCCGATAACATAATTTATTAGTGGTATTTTTTGTTATAACAAATACTTGTTCGACTTTTGTTCACGTGATTGTTGTTTACTTTCTTATCTTTACTTCGCAAATAGTTAGAAGAATACCCTTGTTATCAGCGGAATTCAAACGAGATTTGAGATCAATATTTGACTTAATGTTGTTTTTTTATATATATATGAACCTATGAAACACTATATTACCTACGAAATTAACAACGATGAAGGTCACAACGTTGTTAGATTTAACAAACCTTTTAATTATTAGAACAGTATACCAAATACTTATCGAGATGCTTTAACTGTTCTGCTGTCTTAAAAAGCCGAAGGCTTAGGTTTGTAGTTGCTTTGCAACATTAGTTTACGGTGCAGAAATTTGTGCATTGCCGTCCATTAAGTTAGACTTGTACCTGCAAAAAAGACATCAAACCCAAAAGTTAAACTAATGTATCTATATAGCCAAGATGTTTGATAATCTATTTTATGATTTAACATTGTTTTCAACAACGCCTGGAAATATAATTTGTAGGCATTTTCGATAACCCTTTTGAAGGATCGTTGTAATAATCACTTCGAAAAACCACAAATGTCTCGATTATTTAGGACTCTTAATATCTACACAGGTGTTTTAGGTACGATTTAAATTCCAGAAATTATGCATAACCCACAGTCGAAAATACGCCAATGATAAATCTCTTCCATAGACTACTTAACGATTCAAGCTGTCAGTTTTCATACGCGAAACATTAAGGCATACCATAAAACGTCACAGAGAAGCTTAACCCTTATACATTACTCTTACGAGAAAGGAAATTCCGACATTTAAACTACCAATTATGCCTTTCTAACTTTCTAGATATGAAACACAGTAACGGGTTAAAACAAAACTTGCAGTTGTTATTGTTTAGCACTGCTTATGAGTTTAAATTGAAGCATACATCCAGTGTACGCAAAAGGCCAATTGTCTGGTAAAAAATAGCGTGTTTTTTATTGATCGTTAAATAGTTATCCAATTAGTATTTCCACAAGTTGATGCAGGTCGTTTAACCAATAACTTCTTTAAAAGCAAAACAAAACAAGGCACTGATCCGTTTCAAAACCATTGAACATATATCTAATGATTAACAACCCGCCTAGGATACATTTGTGAACAAACTTAAGGAGTTATAACATTATTGCAACATTACGTGTAATAACAATCTGAACAGCTCTTTTTACATATTGAAGACTTTAACGTACATAATTGGTTAATTGTAAACATAAGTGATCGTTCTGTTTGATATAGTTTATCGTTATTCTAAGTTAATGAAGCTTTAAGCTTTTTATGTTTTATTTGTATGTACGAAACTTTCAAAGGAAAATGAAATAATGCAAAACTCAAGGACACCTTACATTGCGAAAGAGTTTCGAGTTGCGATGTCCATGCTGCAGGGTGTGGTTCTAAATGAAAATTTCAGTGGATAATTATAATACTCCTTTTGATATTCGCAAATATATGCCATATTTTGAATTTATTCAAGTAAACATCCAGTGTTATCAAACAGTAAAACGTGTTTTTTGCTGGACCCCTTTTGTGCTTAGTGGAAATAATTGCGTATGGATATGTGAAAATTCGGGGTTGTTATGGATATGTGCGTAGTGATTCAGATGATGTTAATAGTCAAATCGGTCTCTAGTTTTTACGGAGAGTGAAGCATTAATCTTGAAAAGGTGCATGAAAACCGTTTTATGGTGACATTTGAAGCAAGAAATAATAAATTAGCGTAATAAATAGTGCCACTAGACAAGGTTTCCTTGATGCTACAGACGACAGTCTTCAACAAGGGAGGTAATTACAATGTGGTGACCATTTAACGGGAGTTCCATACGGGCATTTTATCTTCGCCGTGTGTAAGATAAGAATTTCTAGCATGGTTAAACTATTGGATCTACTTATCTGAGGTGGGAAAAAATATTTCGTATGACAATCAGGGTAACCGATCACGTCTTTGTATTGATATATTCTTTATATCACAATTCTTCAGAAAGTAACAATTCTTCAGAAAGTAACAATTCTCAGTCAAATGCGTTTTCAGCTTGGTATTCCTAAATGTTTTTCAGTACATTACGTTTGTTAGTTAGTACTTAAACATAACCTTGAGCAAGTCTCTAAGTTTAAATTAGCCAACGAAAGTGTCCAAACAATTGTACCGCCATAAAATAGCAATTGCTCAATAATACATTTTGCAACATAATGTTTTGAAGGAGGTTTTGATATTGGATTTAGCAAACTCTTCGATTCTTAAGGCATTTTTAAGGCATCTCGTTTTTAAACTCAAAGCTCGTTCACCTTCATAAAGGCGGGACTGATCTAAAGATCTGACGAGCAGTAAACATTCTAATTGCTTTATTGGTCGTAGTACGTATCGTACGATTGCATCAATAGAGATATAGTTATTTTTATTATATTAAAATGTTGTTGTTGTTTTATTCACAACCGTAGTTTATTTTTGTTTTAAAATCTTTTTACAGAATAACAATATTTAAAAAAAGTTTGATGATAAAACCTTATGGGCGAATCGAGGAGTGTCTGTAATTGAATTATATTCACGGATGCCATTAAGTAGATGAACAATTAATTTCCCTGTTACTTTTTGACCATAGCGTTTCCGTTTAATTGTGCCTAACAGTATCACAGTCTTAATGACTACTCAAAGATAACGAAAATGCATTAGATAAAGATTATAAGCAGCTTACAATGGAGTCAACACAATATTTGAGGAACATTATGCATATATCCTGAAATGTTAATAGATTTTAGCCATTACAAATCACACGCGATGCACGAAAAATAAGCAACTTAAGCTTTCTGTCAAAGTGTCTGCTCCATTTACTCTGTTTCGCCTACTTACATCGTACTAATTAGGTTTCAGACGATTCTCATATGGCAATATCAGCAGTCAGATGGTTTCGGAAATGTTTATTTGTAGCAGAATCGACAGTCTATTATTATTTTGGTTCGTTGTATTTCCAGTAACATGAGCGAATGTATGGCTGCATTGAATGGCAACCCTACATATTTGGAGGAACATTTATATGTTTTTCTATTCTTGAAGTTTGAATATAAACTACATGACCAATTTATTAAATGGTTTCAATTGCATAAACTTCTTTTAAGGGTGAAGGAAAGTCTGTTTGATGTGCATCATAAAGTAATATATAATTCTTTACAAAGATTAAAATGTTCAAGATAATTCTAAGGACTCTTTAAGCAAAAATATACAAACCTTACAGTGTAAATATGAAAAAAGAAAATGAAAAACTAATTGAACGTGAAATACCATACAAGCATCACAGACTACACAGTTGTCAAATTATCCTATATAAACCCCGTCTAGAGACTCAATATAAAGTCCCGAGCGACACTGAGCGACAAATACAAACGTACAAGCACCACTAACAGACTACACAGTTGTCATATTATAATGTTATTAATTAGGTGATTTCATATTGGCCTAGTTATTTGTCCGAGGTCAGCTGTATTTGCCTGAGCCCGAAAGGAAAAATATGAAATCACCTAATTAATAAGTATTTTATTAATTAACTATTACCATTTTGGTTAAAAACATTCTTATAACTTACCTTTAGTTCACATTGAAGCCGAACTTATCCCTTATTAATTCATGGTGCCTGCTTTTCTAGACTTGACTTTGCTGATTTTGACATGCATCCTTATAGTGAAGTTGCATATACTTATGAATAAAGCACTGTACATTGTAAGGAAGCATGTCTTTTCGTCTTAATTTTGTAAATCGTTTGCCAACACGTCAAATGTTTCACCTTCGTAGTCCATTTTTTCGGCGTACAAAATCGTAAAATTCGTAAAATCCACCAACGGGTTAAATGCAACTGTTATATTAAACCGTACAAAGTGGTTCAATCGTTCAGTAGGTTCAATTATGCCAAATATATAGGTTTATATAAACACAAAATTTTCAAAAAGGTCGGAAACGGAAAACAAAATTTATTTCCAGCATATTTTTCATATTAGGCGAGTTCCGACAGCCATTGAAAATGGCTCATTTCTCAATCCTATATTAGGCGAGTTTTATAGCCAATCAAAGCGGAGTAAACTCATATTAGGCAAGTTCTGTCGATACTGGCCGAGTTTGGTCGATATAGAGCGAGTTCTGGCATAGGTTGTCTTCAATTGTCTTGTATTGATACGGCAATAGTCTCTGTATCTCGTCAAATACGTAATAGTTGATTAATAATATCCAATATAAACCCCGTCTAGAGACTTTATGTAAGCACCCAAAAGACACTGAACGACAAACACAAACGTACAAACACCACAGACAGACAACATAGATGTCCTATTATCCAATATTAACGCTGTTCAGAGGCACCAGATAAGAGATCAAACGACACTAAGCGAAAATTATCAAATTGCAAAATATGAAACCTGTTCAGAGGCACCAGGTGGTTCAAACGACACTAAACAAACATTATCAAATGTCCAACATAAACCCTATTTAGAGGCTCCAAACGACACTAAGCATAATTATCAAACTATCCAAAATAAACCTTGTTTAGTGGCACAGGATAAGGCCACAAACCTTACTGAGTGACAGACACAAGCGTACAAACAGAAAACACACAGATCAAAAGGGCTTTAACGATAAATGGTCGCATTAACCTATCAGAAAGGACTATGATATTTTTCTTACTGAAACACAAGTCTGATCTGGATATTAAAAAATAAAGGGCAAACTATCATTCTTGTCCAAATATTTATCAGTAAAAAAACAAATTAAAAGTAGTATAATTATCAAAATTATTTAGTAATAACAACATTACAATTACTAGAGAAAATACTGTCCCTCTTTGCAATTATGAGAAATGATTTATTTTTGTATACCAGGGAGAATTTGATATATTTTCTACCTGTAGCTTATACAAAATTTTCGTTCCCCACCGGATAATATAATTCTGACAGCAGAGACAGCTGCGTGTATGAAACTATATCAGGTGGATCATAAATACTTCCAGACGTCCAAAAAACATTTCGTCATTCAAACAGCTTGATAACTACCGGAATGCATTTAACTGATTGTAATTAAGATGTAAGACAACACTTTTGCTGAAGTAAGATTGATTCACTTCAGATAGCAATATAATCTCCCTTCTTAAGATCGTTATAACACTCTTAACGTGAAGATATAAAAAATACTACATAAAGAGGACAACATTCTTGTCCTCATTAAATGACCTGTAGTTTCAAGAATGCAACATAATTCAAATATACACAAATCGAATGCTTATACAATTTATTGCTTACGTCTCTTCCGGGTCCATGGTTTAGAACAGTCCCAAGTACGAGTCTAGACCTGTTTTACGAATATAAAAGTTATTAATTAAACATTTTAAAATAACTAAACAAATCCGCAAATGATATTACTGATTCTTATCTAAGAAAAAAGTTACAATGGAATGAAGATTTCAAGTTATGCCACTTGTCTCTGAGCTTAGATTTGTGATTGATTGTTTTCATAGCTTTTAATGTTCTATCACTATGGAAAAATCCTAGCTATGTTGTTGCATTTCGACAGTATTTGAAACCGCAGAAATTCTTGCATTTCTGTGCATGAACTCATAGCTGCAAAAGACATTAGACAGAATTGTTTAACTTATGCATAACAGCGAAACAAATATATATATATATAAAACTTGAACAACAGGTTTTGAAAGACTTACACAAACAACTAACAGCAGTATTCCTCTATATCTATATCGTCTGTTTAAAGGTCAGCACTTTAGTACGTGCATTTTTAATATGTATTCATACATCCAAGGTTTTTGATAATTCGTTTAAAATGAAACAATGATTTCGCCATCGACTGCTGTAATAATTGGTTGTCTTTTCAGTAAGTTTTTTTAAGGGACCCTAATTTACACCACAGCAACAAAACGTCTAGACTCTTTAAGACTCGAAATATCGCCAAAGTTTTCTAGACACGGTGAAATCCCAATTGTATGATATAAGCCACAGTCGAAAATAGGCCAATGACAGATTTCTTTCTTAGACCACTTAACGATTCCAACTGTCAGTATTCATTCCGGAAACATTTTGACAAACAATAAAACGATGCTAAGAACCTGGACCATTACCCATTTCTTACGAGGGAAGAAATGAGGACATTTATACTACCAGTTATGCCTTTCTTGCTTTCTAGATCTAACACTCAGTAACGGGGAACACAACCAATGCAATTATCTCTTGTCCTACCAGTTGAACTGGGGCGAAGTAAAGGTGACATAATCAATAATGGATATACGCCCGTTGCCAAGTATGCACAACAGGCTATTAGTCTGCTTTGGTGAAATGTTAGCTATATGTGTATTGATTGGATAATATTTATACAGTTATTATTTCAACCAATCATGTCATTGCGATATGTTAACCAGCTTTTCATATATTTATCCAGTTGATGCGGGTCAATTACCCAATACCTCCCTTAAAAGGACAGACAAAGCAATGCTCAATTGTTTTGTATTACACGAATGTGATAAGTCTAAAACCGTTAAAGATGATTAAGTTACAAATGTTGACATCTTTTCTGCATACCATGTTTTTCCAATTTTAACAAATGGGAAATACATTTACTGCAACATTTGGTGTATTTACAATCTATTTTCGTTTCATAATATGAAGGATTATAAGTTTATTCATTGATTTTCGTGAAGGTAAAAGAACATTATTTTCAATATAATGTTTAATTATTAAAATCAAATTATACTGTTAACTTCTTTTATATTGTCATTTTCATAGGATTAATAAAACGATACAAAGTTTAAAAACCTTAAATTCATATAGTGTGCGTTTCGGCTTGAACATTTGATGTAGGCGCTGCAGTGTATGATTATGTCCTCTGAACTCTCATCAGTTTATTAGATACCATTTAATTTGATTACATTCTAATAGAAAAAAAGAAGGCGCAGATCATACAATTATTCTACTTTAAAGTATTTAATAGCTCGATTGTGTGGTCGTATATAAACTCATAGGAATCATTCTCGAGGCAAAGTTCTTTTGAGAGGTCAAGAGAATCTACATTTGGTGAGTCTCGAAGCAACTACCGTTTTGAAGTCAACCAAGGGTACGTTTATCTTGATAAACTCATTTCAAGTTATTGTCACCACTGATTTTAACGCAGTAGGATTTAGTTTTGGACCATTTGAACAATATAAAAACAAAAATATAACTTCACTGAAATAGCAATGTCATCAAAGGCGATCGTTGCGATGAAGATATGTTGGTTCTTACAAACAATATACTAGGGATATTAGAGAAGGAGGGAGTTAATGTTATTTATCTTTGTCTAGTATTCCCAGTTGATTGTCTTGTATCGCACTGACAGAAAAAGCTGGTGCGCGCGAGAAATAAAAATTGATTCTCTCAAAAGCAATTTACATGTTGAAATCAGGCCAGACGTTCTCAGGGAGATAAACATAAAAAATATTACTTCATTTGTTAGGTACGCTTGCATTATATTATTTGTCTGGTTACTTTTAAGCAATGATTTATTATTTAAAACTGTTCACTGATGTGTTTCAAAACAAAACAATTAACGAGCGCCTACCTTGCATTTATGCTGTTATGCATAAGTTAAACAATTTTTTGATGATACAAATCAAAATGCCTTTATGTTAAGGATTTAGTTCGATGCAGTACGAGCTATCGGGCGCGATCTTAAAAATGCGTGAACAGCGCTTGTAACTGCTTTAGAAGCACTTGCCAGCACGTTTCTTTCTAATTAGAAACAACTTGTATGGGTTAATATGTTGATTAATAATGTTATGATCTGATGCAAATTGCAGTTCAGACAAGTGGAATGTTTCCTCATTTCGTTATGGAGAGCAAATTATCCAGAAAATTGATATAACATGTTTAATTAATGCCACAGGAAAACAGTCTAGCGATTGCCTACTTGGTTTGATCTTATGCGATTTACCGAATCAGATACTTACATTCTCTCTAGATAACATGTTTTCAATACTCAAAGGCTATTATTTACGTATTATGTTAATTGACATTGTGAACATATGCACAAAATACAACGAGAAAATTTTAAGCTCAAAGCTAATACAGGTTTTCCAGCAATAATTAACTCTTTGGACAACAGGATACTTATTTCGGAATTTTTTCTCAAACAACACTGGACTTAAGCTGACCAAACAATTAATTGCACTCTTAAGTTATCCCCAATAGAGCTAATGGCAAGAGACACTCGCATATCGTTTTCAATTTGCACTGTCAATGCAACGCATACGGGAACATTTGTATCAATAATTCGATACGTTTTTAAACATAATACTGCATTTATAAGGAATTTGATCACTGCAATTGGTTTTCGTTAAAAAAAGAAGATTGCAGATTCGCGATACATTATTGTCCGTATATGGTAAAACAATGAGCAACAAAGGCGAACAATCTAAGGTGAAAGTGATTTTATGTCATTTCATATATATCACATTAATTCAAATAATTGTTAACCATCACATAGAAAGGTACATTTTTTGGCGTATGTATATTGTTGGTTTTCTTCCAAATAGAGAGGTGGAAAAGCTTATTTATAAGTTAAATTGTTCCAAGGGGACGTTTTGTAAATGCGGTCCAACGTGCCGGTCTTGGTGGCAATAAGTAACAAATTTGCATTTTTTCCAAAGGATAAACTACGTGTTGTGACATATGTGCACTAGTATAAACTTCATCTCTCGTGACATGTGTGCAATAGGGTAGAACACGTGTATTTGCTGGTGTGCCTTTATTAGTAAACACTCACTGATATGCATTAACCTAACTGTTCATTTGCCATACCTTTATGTTCATTTTCCGTACCTTGCTGTTCATTTTCAATCCCTTGCTGTTCATTTTCCGTTTACAATTTTAAGTAATGAACTTATATTTTTTGAACTTTTATTTTTAAGAAACCAAAACTTATACCCTACCTCACTACATAAGCCAGAAATCAATGTCCAGTTCTATCCTACATCTCCCCTTTGACCAGTACCCAGAACACAGTTGACGCCTTCTCTATAATTGTTCCAGCACTAAAAAACTAGTGAGATTTATCAAGGGCGTTGACGACTATGGGTCGCAATGCAATTTTTGCAATTTACCAATTATAAATTGTAAGGGGGGAGGACGGGAGACATATTAATTGTTTGATAACATTGCATCAATGCCAGTTTGTAACTCCCAAATTGTCTATTAATAGGGCATAGGTCGTTCTACTCGATATTTGTTTGGAATGGACTGAAGTTGTTCTATAATTATGATGTACATATGATACAATTATTATAATTTAAACAATACACAAACTATATTATTTTTATGTTTTTGAATCCCAATAGCGTCAGCAATTTTGGCTGTCTTTTTTAAATACAAGGTAAAAATTATTCGGGTATTACGTATTGGGGATTTTACCTTGAAACCACGTCATGATTTCGTTATAATTGTTCAAAGCTTAATATTACGTATTCCCTTATGCATTATAGTAAAATAAAATAATGTCAATGCTTGTATGCACCAAAACGCAATGGCGAGACTGGTCATTGCAGTATAATGCTCTGTTTGCATGGATAAGTGTAACATCATTTTGATGTTGGTTGAGACAATTATTGGTCAATTTTAAGCAGTAATTGCTTTTCTTCTATTACCCTTCAAGAAAAGCCTTTCATCACAGGCGAACACGTGTCTCTAAATATAATTATATAAAGAATGGTGAAATATATGTACTTAATTAGGTTTATGATTTTCAATTAGTTGTAAGATTAAAGCTGCACTCTCATAGATTGAAAGTTTTGACAACTTTTTAATTTTTTGTCTTGGAACGAGCCGTTTTTTTGCGAAAATCCATGAAACCTGTTATATAAGACTGCTGAGAAACAATTAGATTGCAGATTTTTATATTTAAGTTCAAAAATTGATGTTTTATGCATTTTTCCTAAACCGTTAGTAACGGTTTAAGTCATAAAAACATTAATTGGCGAACGGACATATGAAAATCTGCAATCTGATCATTTGTCAGCAAACTTAAATCATTTATTTGCAGATAATTATGATAAATTTGCTCTTTCCGAGACAAAAAATAAAAAAAGATGTAAATATGGTAAATCTGTGAGAGTGCAGTTTTAAAAATTGTTGTCAATCATACAAACATCACAACATAACCCTTGTTTTAGTATAATATGTGAACAGGCAAATCAGATGTCTGAATTAAGTACTTCCAAGGGGCAACATGTATTTTTCAGATGGTTGTAAATGTACTTAATGTTGACGTCGTTACACCCAGTAAAACATGTTGCTTGCATTACAATACAATAAAGAAATCGGGATTTTATGAAGACAAGAAAATACACGAAATTGAATTACGGTCAATTGGCACGTTCTCCACGTAACTATATATCGTGTATATATTCTAAGCACACTAACAGTCTAGCATTAAGTAAGCATGACGCAACGACTGAACGCATTTTGACATTAAACACCACATTAGTATACAAATGATGTATATGCAAACTTTTTCATTATTACATAATAGCTTAATATTTCATTGACATTCTAATTGATGTTGTAAGGGTGTTCGGATAATTGCATTGCAAATGTATAAAACAGAATTGAGTTGTAGAAACAGTATAAAAGGAAACCAGTCATTCTGCGTTGCTTATGAGACGCATTAAGCCCACGGATATTCTTTAATGTTATCCACATCGTGTTTTCCATTTAAGGTTATGGCGTCATGTTTAGTTCCCGATTCGTCATGTACGTCATTTTCTAGATTAGTCGTCTAGTATTATCATGATATGCGGAAAGAGAATAAATAACTTTAGTTCTTGACAATGTTGATCTAGATAAATGTACATGAACACAAGTATATCTCATTACTAAGTTCATTATAGTTTGTGTTTTATGCGACTAGTTAGGGTACTCATGCCTAACGTTCTATAAATGTTATTAGGTAATTCATACTTAACATTGTTTTAGAAATCCGGTCCCAATTTCTAGATACACCTTAAGCATTACATGTTTAAATGTTTCATTTGCTTATATCTTGTCTTACATTACAAAACGCCGTAATATTTTACAACAAGCTCCATAAAAAAGTTCTCAAAACTTTGTAAAATTCAAATTACAAAAAACAGTACTGACATTGTCTCGATCTTGATTTAAAAAACTTACGCTTTTTAAAAAGACTTTGACCCCGTTTTTGCGGCTTATGGAGTCAATTATTCAATACGGCATCTAATGATTTTTTTACCAGCCGTAGAAACTTTTGCTAAATGTAGAATAATGTTAACTGGTATTATACAAATAAAAATGTGTCCGGATTTTATCATTCAATAAGTTGGTCGTAGTTATTCCTTCTTTACCTTATTTTTTTGTGTTATATATACATACCTCTTCAAAAAGAATTCGTCACTGATGTATCGAGGACGCGCCCGTTTCATATTTTAGGTTACCAACTAGTGAAATATCCGGCATTGGTTTTGGACCAATTCAGTCCAATGTTCTTAAAGCTGTTTTTATAGACAGACAATAAACCATAAAAACGAATGATTTGCGTATTTTCTTTTGATCAATAAACATAAAGGATAAATACAATGACTATTACCTTTGGCCCCGACTCATTATCATCGTGTAAATATTTTATGGAACATCAAAGGCTCTACTCATTGTATTCCAGGTCAGGCTAGACCTAACAAAGCACCGGCGCGTAATAATGCCATGGAAAATGTATCTGTCGTGTATATTCAAAGATACAAATGGAAATAGCAAACAATTCCCCATAAGACTTAATTTTAACAAACTCACATTTATTCTTGCTATAATAGTCTGTTTTATACCCTATATCACAACAAAATATAACAATGGCGTGTCGGTTTGACTGTTATGTCAAACCCGATTAACAGTTTATGTTCAACAACATTTGACATATTTAACCGGAGAAGTTGCAACAAGAATATTCAATACAAACCTACGTCAAATTTTCCGATCAAAGCATTGATTGCATCAAGCCTAAAGCGACACACAGGCTGATTAGAAATAGATAGCGGAAAATCATATTGAGTGTACTTGCATGATTTAATGATTGGTTAATATAATGATGCTATTTCGCATGTAATATGCATAACCACATTTCCACTTTCACTGCTCGGGGAGACAGAATAATGAGATGAGGTCTGTCATAGGAACACAGGCTTGCTTTTACCACTTGTTATACTTCAGGTATACGGTCTGTTTTATGCAATCAAAATAAACATTTTAAATAACTGTTTTAACGTGTTTAATTCATTTGATATTTGTTTAATTACACAAAGCTCTAAAATATTAACGTAGGGTAAAAACAATCGATAACCAAAGTTGACAACAATGCGGGTTCTGAAAATCAACCTATACATATCAGAATCTGATGCTGTACTAATTCCTACAGTCGTCTGTGTCTTTCTGCTTCTAAATTAGAATGTAAATGATAATTATTGTATAATCTAGGATTAACTTACGGTCTTTAGTGATTGTAAGGGCATAACGCCTTCTGGCCAGAATGAAGAGAAATGTTCCGAAATAAACAAACACTTTCAATCACTGCTCCGTTAGAGTAGTATTTCCTTATACATGTAATTGGTTTGAATCGTTTGCATTGGGAATTTGATAGTGGTAAGAAGGGATGCTTTTAAAAGGATAAAGGAAATGTAGAAGAACATAAAGTGCGCTTATTTTCAGTTATATAATGGATTTCAATGATGAAACCAAGATTGGGCAAATAGCTATGGTGATTAATAATTAACGGAATTATTGACAAATGGTAGACAAGGAAAAACATTATGACCAATAGTGTATTGAGTCTTCAAAATGTCTTGTCGATTCATTGAAGTTGTTTCAATGACAATACGAAATATGTCATATACCAACCTTCTATTAAATACATATCATTTATTGTTTTGTCCCGTTCTCGAGCACTTATGAATAATAATAACAAACGGGTGGTATTAATCACCTATCATTAAATGGAAAATAACAGCTTGAAGGGAAAGTTTTTATTAAAAAAATCGAGGAAAAACTGAATCAATCTGCTTCAGAAACAAATAGTCCATACATCAATCATTGTGATCAATCCTGCCTTTTTATATTTGTATTCTTTGTATCATACTGCTTGAGAAACTTGGAACTATTCGAACATGTCCAGAATTTGCTAAACTCTCTTCCGAGGACAAAGCGTTCATGCTGAAGAACCTCAAACATGTTTTGGAAAAGGTCATCAACACTCAAATTAGAAAATACAGGCTCAAGTTAATTGTTCGCTGCATGTAGGAGTTTTGTGTTAATTTATAGTTGTGGGCACAATGAGGAGTTAGACTGCAGTATTGGGGAATTCAATAGTGTGATTTCATGGAATAATTACATTGTTCTATGGATTTAGAAAGAAAACATTAGTGATTATTAAGTTTGTTCTACTCCAATATTCAATGGAAAAAAGATACAATAAAGGTTGTTTAGACATGAAGTATTTTGGAATATGCATTGAAATGTAATTGACAATACGATTCTTACGCTTTAATCCTATGATGCGTTCTAACTCGTGCAATGCTGCAGTGTTAGTTGTTACCACGTGCCTTATTTCTTATTCTGGTAAGTGGTAATTCAAGAAAATGCAGTTTTGCTTTCAATTTTCATCATTTTCTTGAACATCTCATATCGCAGAGCACCAAACGTTGACTCGTTTTAAAAATTCACACTAACATTTGAAAATAAAAGTTTGTTTATGCTTATACAAATATAAACTAGTATTATTTAATTTTACATCTATAAAATAGAATATTACTTATAAATGCTAATGTGATTATCAAATGTGATGGCATAATTAGTTTGACAAATAATTCATTATACATTTTTCCATACTTCATCAAACATTTTCAAAAGGAGTATATTAACTGATCATGCTTTAAAAACGATAAATTACACATGTCATCTCGCACTTGTTTTATAATTACCAACACATGTGTTTAATTTTCTAAATAAACTTCCGACATAACTGATTATCAGCAGTGACAATCGTTTACTCTCGGTAAATGCCAGTCGTCAGCTTTTCATCGTGCTTAATCTAATCAAGTTACCTACTACCTGCTTGAAGAGCCATCAAAGCATTCCAAGGAAAACTATTAATGCGCTTAAATGACTTGAATATTATGATGATTTTAACACCATTGGAGAGTTATGGTAATTTGATTTGCATAACGATGCTGCTTATAGCTTCTTAGTCCCATTTTCGTATTAAAGCCTACTGAAGTTATACAATTTAATTAACGTATTTGTTCATACAGGAGTTTCGATCTCTGTTCTCATTAATTGATGAAGAAAAACATGAACGTAAAATTATATTTAGATTATAACGACTTTTTGATTCGATGATGAAATACTCTAAACTAAATGGAAGTACATCGCGTCTGCTTTAACAGCTCGACTTTAAAAAGACTACTATTTAACTGAAGTAAGTTTAACTGTGCCTTAAACATTAGTTTTGACTTAATAAAGGTATGTTCAATCAATCGTATCACAACACATGTTGAGCAAAGCGATTCTAACTACCATTCTCGCAACATTATATTAATGGCCTAGACAATGGTTGCAATTATACGTACCTGTGGTTCGCCTCGGAACAGGCTTCCTGTTTTTCTACAAATTTTATCTTGTTTGGCTGGATACGATCGTTCAATTTATAAAACGACAATCAAAGAAGTATGATTACTTACCCAGAAGCTAATTGCCTTAGGTTTATTAAATTCGTTTAAATGATATGAATGTATTCACTCTATGTGTTCACATCGTGGTCGAAATTAGTTCTCCGTAAGCCAAGCAATGATTTTTTTCGCCAATATTTACATCATTGACTATTCTTTCTAGTTTTATAAAACAGCAATACATGTTCCAAACTACATGAGTTTCAGAAAAGACGTCTCGCATTTTATAGCTGGTTGTCAAATTAATTTCAAGTAAAAATGATCATTACATCTATGTCGATATGTATTTTGGACGTTCTATATTGCGAGTTCTATATTCCTCGCTCGTCAAGATAGAACATTGTGTGAATTACTGACAAGTGGGGTGTGCCTAGTATTTTTCCAGCTCACCATATTCTATCATATTATTATAAAACCGCTCTATCTTTGTTCAAGAACGTATTAATGAGTAACGTATTCATAATAATATACCAAGTAATATTAAATAACTGAATGAAAACTATGTAATTAACATCAACTCCACAGAGAAAATAATATCACAAGATATTTATCAATGAGAACACTACTACTTGGCTACTTAAATTTTTTATTCCTTCTGGCTTGTTGTTTTGCACTTTGTTTTATCTTTCCTTTTTTCTTTTTGTGGGTGTTCGTTTTTTGGTCAAAGTGATAGGTTTTCGTACATACACACAAGATAGACATTGAAGCGTCAATAGTAATATGCACTCAAAGGAATATGGCTAGTTAAGAATGTACTATGACGGCATTTTATTAGTGAAAATGCATAGATACAATTCAACAACATAAATTTACCAACACATTATGCATTAACAAAGCGTGTCGGTAATGTTTATTGATTTTCCCTGACGATGATTTGATATATGATTTTAGTTTCTTAATCTAAACATTATTAGTAAATTATGTCAGTTTAAAGCAAAGCTTGATAAAATTTCGTGAATAACATACTATGATTGATCGCAAACCAGAGACAACAGAAATACCGAGATCAGAAGCTAAGCTTGGTTAAATATTTTTTTTCTGTTTAAGTGGGTGCCATTTATCTCTTGACTCTTTGTGTGAAAGAATCATCATTCTGACAGCTCGGGCAACCGTAAAGTAAATATAGCCGTTCTTGTCAGGATTTGCTAGGAAACTCAATGTAGATGATGTTTATTCCTCAACACTATGGGTCAAAGCGGGTTAAGAAATGCAAATCTAGCAGACACCCTGCATTGCGTCGTAAGATGTCTTCATTTTGACCAGCAGCAAACTCAATACATTTCGTTAACGTTATCTTATATATATTGTTCACTAAGTTATGCTTTTATTTATTTGATAGAGTGTGTCATTCCAAAAGTATGTTTTTTTCGATGTCTTATTATTGATTATGTTTAAAATTTTAGGGTAGACTCGAAATTTGGTTGTGTATATGGAATAATGGTAAACTTGAATAAGGGGAAAAGCAAATTACTTGTTATACATCAAAATCATTTAAATGAATGTAAACTCTTTCACATCAATTCCAATTTGGCCAAAGCAATTCACTAACTAAAAATGAACAGTAAGTACGTAGATAAAAGACAAATTGTTTGTGGAAAGATATTGCATAAATCATAGTTGATTTGTCGAAATAGTATAATCGAATGCCAATTATTTTGCACTGCGATTGGCAATTCGAAGTACGAAAATCTTTGGAGTTGAGCTGTTTCATTATTATCTTAATTGCATTTTTTAAGTTTATGGATAACGCATATTAATTGTATTTACTGCCATCTGCATCACCCTTGTCGCACATGGGACATGAAGTCATTTTTGGACCTGTGTCACATTAAAAGGTCACTTTCTAGAATAGTCATCTAGTATAATAAGCCATTAACGGTCATGCTTAAGAAAGAATTACAGACTTATATAACTGACATTGTTGGTTTGAAACAAACGTGCTGTAGCGCCGATGGATTGAACCCATATTTTAGTGAAATGCGTAATAGGTATTAGTATAATTTCATGTTTTACTTATGCTTGATTTTACTTATTTAAAAGTTGTTTTTCATGGCTATCTACAAATTTCTTTTATGGTCTAACACACTTTTAAATTCGATTTTTACACACATAATACAACAACAAAAATAAATTTTATGTGCTAAGCTTGATCATGGGACTTAAGCTTGTACAAAACTTTAAAACCTTTCTGAATTTCATCTGTAATATATATAATTATATTAGAATATTGGAATAAAACCTTTTTTAAAAGATGCAATAGCAAACCATATTCACCATAATTGTAATATAAGTTTCAGGCAGACAATTAACAATAGAAAAAAGGATAATTTGCGTCTAGAGCAGTCTAGACCTAAAAGAACACCGGGAATTAATAATTCATCATGCAATGGGATTGTGTCTGTCGCGTATATGCTAGAACACAAATGTAAATTGCGAACAATTCATCAAACAAATTACTACCTACACACACATTCTCTTTACAAGTCTATACCCTTCATCCCCATACAATATAACAAATCTATAAAAAATCTGCACAATTTTAGTCCTCAGTAGGTGTGGGTTCGTCTGATATATCAAACTCTGTGGACTCTTCATGTTGAAAGAAATCGGTTATATTTAATCAGAAAAGTTGCAAAAGAGTTATTTTATATGTCTACGGCAAATATCTGGTCAAGGCGTTGATTGCATCAAAACTAAAGCAACCAGCAGGCTGATCAGAAATAAACATGTATAGCGGGAAACCATATTGTGTTTACTTGCAAAGATGTAATGATTAGTTAATATACTGATGCTTTTTCTGATAAAATATACAGAAACACAATTTCACATCACTGCTCGGGAAGACGGAGTAACGAGATGAGTACTTCGAAAATAGTATGTCCGAGTAAAAAATCATTGCTTCTTCAATTTCAAATTATTCTGTCTAAAGACGTCCTATTTTGTGCATTAAAAATGGAAATGTCGTTCACATTTTATATAGGATGAAATAAAGGAAACATTTTTTTAAGAAATTAAGTTAAACGTTATGCCAAAAAACAATAGCCAAGGATGACAGCAATGAGGGCTCTGAAAGTCAAACTTATCCCAATCGGGTGTTGTACTAATCCTTATACTGTCTCTTTCTGCTCCTAAATGTGAGAATAAAAGACATTTACATGAATCTTTAATTTTATAATCTATCGTTTAATATGAGATTGGTATCGCCTTGTGAGGGCATAGCGCCTTCTGATCAACCTAAGCAGAAATATTCTGAAATAAACAACCACTTTCATTCAATGCTTCAATAGAGTAATAGTTCCTGATAATTCGTCTGAACCGTTTACTTTGGGAATTTCGTAGTGGTAAGAAGGGATGAATTCAAGAGGGTAAATGAAATATAGAATAATATGAAGTGTGCTTAATTTCAGTTATATAATATAATTATATTATGAAAACCAAAATGTTGCCAATAACTATTGTGAACAATAACTTGACGGAATTATTGACATCTGGTAGGCAAGGAAAAGAAATTGATCTAATGGTTTCTTATGTGTCCGCAAATAAATGTGAAGTAATAAAAAGGATAGTACGAAATGCGCCACACAAGTCATTATTTCAATATCATTTATTGTTCGGTCTAGTTACGATATTCCGGCAAGTGAACTCTTATAAATAATACTCACAGCATATTGGTATCGATCAAACATTATGTAATGAAAAGTGACAGCTTGTAGGAAAAATGATTATTTAAATAAAACTTAATCGAGAAATATCTCAAAGAATCTGCTTTAGAAAGCTATCATAACAAATAATTCGTACGACAATCAGTGTGATCAATCATTTTTTTCATATCTTTGTATTTTTTGTATCATACTTCTTGAGAAAGTTGAAACTATTCAAACATGTCAAGATATTTGCTACACTCTCTGCATATTCATGAGTTTTTGTGTAAATGTGCAATTATGGTGAACGTTGTATTGTGAAACTAAGAAATTATAGCATTATCCTATGGATAAATAAAAAAATGCATCGGTGATTACTGATATAATCATTTTTAAAGTCTGTTTTTATTGGGAAATATTTGCATTAAAGGTGATTTAAACATGAATTTGGAATACGTATTCAAAATAAATGTAGTTGACAATGCCATTCCTACATATGGATCAAATGCTGAAGACTTATTAGTGTATCATTGCAGTTTTATTTCTTACCTCGTGCCTTATTTCTAACCTAGATAAGAGGTCATGTACGTGTTGTTGTTTTTCTAGTTGTATATCGATCCCATGGAAGATATTCTTGATGAAACATCTTTGATTATTTATTGTAATGGAATAAGTAGTTAGTTTTACAAATCATTCAATGTAACGTTGAACACATATATCAATCTTTCTTTTTGAGCCTTTTCAAAAGGAGTTGATAAACATGTAATGCATTAAAAGCGAGAACGCTTACATATCATCAATGAAGCGTGCCACCTCACAGGTATATTTGAAATACTAACACATGGGCGCATTTCTCAGAATAAGCATTGAAAGTCGTTTACCATAGACAAATGACATTCTTCGACTTACCAACTTCAATACCTACCACCTGCTTCAAGAGGCATCAAAGCATTCCCAGGAAACTTATTAATGCAATCGAGTGTAATGGTGACAGCACAATTTGCATAATTCAAATCATGCGGAAATGGAATTTCTCCATATAAGTGTTTGTCCTTGATTTTAAACCTGTATATGCAAACCGATTTAACCATGGCGATACATCTTGTAGTATCTTAATCGCTATTTCATGTTTTAGTATAAATAGTTGGTAAAAACCAGTGAACATCATGCGAAAATTATCTGTTTTGCTCGCTGTTCTCATGTGTCTCATTTCTGAAGAAAAACGCGAACTTAAATTATGGTGTTTATATAAGCATATTCTTAAATAATCCATAGTAAGTTGATGCGTAAATGGCTTAATGTCGCATTCAATGAATATGTGCAGAGATTGATCGCCTTTAGTTTTGAATATGACTACTATTTAGTTCCATGAAATGATTTTAAAAGTGCCGTTATCATATTAAGCTTTTACATTACAAAGTTATATACCATAACTCGTACTACAACACATGTTGAGCAAAGCGATTCTACCTACTATTCACGAATCATCATTTAAATGGTCTAGACAATGGTGTAGTTATACGTTACTCTGGTAGGCACTCGGAACAGGCTTGCTGTTTGTCTACAAATGTAATTTTGTTCGGCTGGATACGATCTAACAATTTATAACGACACTCAAAGAAGGATGATTTCTTTCAAAGAAGCAGATTATTTGCCTTAGGTTTATCATATTTACATCATGGTCGAAATTAGCTTAGTGCTCCAGGGGCAAAACAAGCTGCAATCAATATTTTGTCTCCAATATTTACATCATTGACTACTCTTTATAAAACAGCCATAACGTTTCCGATAGATGCATGACGTATAACATATTACAGCCGGTCGTGAAATATCTTTAAAAAATGATTTGATTACACTATGCAGATACATATTTTGGAAGTTCTATTTTACAAATAAATGCTCGAACGACCATAACATTGTGTGCATATCTGACAAGACAGTGTTTCTCTAGCAATTTTCAAGTCGACCATGTGATATCACACATTGAATTATCCGATATATATAACACAAGAACATATCTAAAAAAGAACAGATTAATGATAAAATACTAAGTACTTTAAAAGCCATGAAATAGGCACTGTGTTATTAACATCAAAAATGCATGGACAAACATGTCACTAGGCCTTCATCAATGAGTACTCTTTATAAAACGTTAAATGAGGCAAAAGGATGTATTTTCATTTTGGTTGTTTTGTAACATATGGTTTCGCTTTTTTCCTAAAAACACACAAGAAAGACACCGAAACGTATATGAGTAGTCTTACGCATTCAAATGAACATTTCATAATAAGGATTTACTATTCCGACAGATATTGAGTGAAAATGAATAAATACAATCCAAAAAACCAACTCATAATCAATGCAATATGCACATTATATAGCAACAAATAATGCATGAGCATAGCGTGTCGGTAATGTTTATTGATTATCGGAAAATCGGAATTTAGTGTCTATTTCAAAACAATATTGGTAAGGTTTGTCAGTTTCACGCAATGTTTGATTACAGTTTCGTGAATAACATACTATGATTTATCGCCTACCAGAGACAATAAAATACCAAGATCAATAGCTTAGGCTGGTAAAATAATTTCTTACTGTTTGAGTGGCTAACATTTATCTCGTGCCTTTTGTTAGAGAGAATCATCAAGCTAACAGCTCGGGCAACCGTAAAGAAAAGAAAATGTAGCCATTCTTCTCAGAGTTTCCTAGGAAACACTATGAATTTTAGGTGTATTCCTAACTCCGGTGGTTCATTGGGGTTTAAAAAGGCGAGATTGGTATATATTATGCTCTGTATCATTATTTTGACCAGTCGCGAAGATTTCAATAACGTCCAAATATGGTTTTGTTTATTTTATTTTATTGTTAAACTATTGTTTAGTATTTATTTGATACAAATGTGTCATTATAATTGTTTGTTTTATCTTTGTCTTGCAGTTGGTAATGCTTAAAAGTCGAGGTTAGGTTAGAAATATGTTTGTGTAAAATTATTGTATAACTGTAAATTCAAAAAAAGTGATAAGCAAATTATTGATATAATAACATATCACATTAATTCAAATGAATGTAAAAAGTTCTCACATCAATTCAAATTTGGACAAATCAATTGATTAAGAATGTACGGTAAGTAAGGAGAACGAGACAGCGTGATTTAGGAAATTTCTACAGCCAGTTAAAAAATACTAATACATATGACGTTGTGCATTTTTTTTATTACGGATCAATGCAATGAATATTAACTTTACCACCGACTCATTTATCATCGTGTGATATTTTATGAAGCCACATATGTTCATGTTCCATTGTTATCAACGGCTCTACTCACTGGCTTCCAATGCAGTCTAGATCACACAGACCACCGGCGAGTTAAAGTTCACCATGCCATGAAGTTGAGTTTATCGTGCATATTTAAACGCAGAACTGCAAATTACGAACAAATAATCTATTAAAACGCCTGTCAGAGGAAAAAAATGTGTTAAAAAATTCTCAAAGAATGTTTTGGCATCTGCGTGCTGTGGTATTTTATTGTTCACCAGGTTGGGCACACAATTGTAACGTCCGTAAGGTCGGCTTAAAATATTTTCAGCTAGTATAAAGAAATTAAACTACCGATAACACATGTAAATTTGGTATTGGATAAAACTGACTACACACTAACGATAACACCA
Organism: Mya arenaria; assembly: GCF_026914265.1. Classification (NCBI taxonomy): domain Eukaryota; kingdom Metazoa; phylum Mollusca; class Bivalvia; order Myida; family Myidae; genus Mya; species Mya arenaria. Next base: position 31,146,248 of record NC_069124.1, on the reverse strand, counting down.
ACTTACAACCATGTGTGTGTTTTTAGTCTCTTGGTGAATTGTTTGCATGCATGCAATTTAATTAGTATATTGTGTTTTAACCAGGCATGCAATACGTCGTATGCTGTTGGACACTAATTGATTCACATTTATCCATTACTGGAATTAACGAACAATAAGCACTAATTGACTTGCAACCGTAACAAGATGTTGATTTTGTTTAAAGGTATACATGGTAAACTTATCAAAATATGATATGATTGACTGGTAAATAATAGTATAGCACAAAGCTCGATGAATGACAAAACACTTGAAAGTGTCATTTGAACATTTTAATTACAAATGTATATACTCCCGTATTAAACTTGGACGCGTGGGGCATGCCGATTTCAAGATTTACCAATTTTAATCACACCATTTATACTTTGGCGGAAGACTTAAACAAATCCAGTACCGTCTTTGAACGAAATAAAATAAAGCCAATAACACAGCAATGGAGCTCTAGCCTCTACGTAAAACAACATGAAGCATTATGAAAGAGAACCAATACGGAGCACAATCGGAAATATAGAGGAAGTGCACAGCTTCTCTATACTGTCTTTTCCTGCTCCTGAATTGGAAGATGAATGGAATATTATTTGTATAATCTGGAATACACTCGCGATCTGTTGCGCCTCACGAAGAGTATTTTCTTTTGATCATCAGAAGAGTTCCATTTAATGAAGAGTTATATTGGAGTTAAATATTCTGATAATTCGTATTAATTGTTTTCATTTGAAAAAGTAACAAGTGACGTTTTTAAAAGCGTAAATGCAAACTTAGTGAATATAAAGTGTGTTTAGTTAGGTTAACGTTATGGAAGTATTACATCAGAATGGATATTTGTGCAAAGAGTTATAAATATCAAAAGCATGGCGAAATTATTAAAAACTGATATAAATGGAATAAAGCGTCTTCTTTCTCAATATTCTCGAACAAATAAAGAAAATCATACGTACATTTTAGTCCTACAGAGTTGTTTGTGACACTAATCCGGCAAAGTAAACACTATGAATAACAATGATAATAAATTTTTAATATAAAGTGACAGCTTGTAGGAGAAAGTCAATGTAAAATCAAAATAGAAATAGGAGAAGCTCAAGCAATCTGTCTTATAAAGCTATCACAGTAGTAATTCTGTATGACAATCACGGTGATCAGTCCCGTCTGTTTTGCTTATATCATGATTATTGAGAAGGTTAGAACTAATCAATCATAGTGACAAATACTACATTCACGCTTCAAATGCCGCGAATATGGTAACACGTTCACGCGGAAGCACATTGGTACAATGAATTCAGAGTCTTTTGTGCGCTTCAGTCGGAGTTTTAATTCATTATCGTGGGAGAAAGGAGGAATTTACTATCAATATATATGTGATCTCAGTATTGTTTAAAATCGGATTAATTGCATCGTCAGATGATTACAGTTAAGAAAACATAGTCGCATACAGTATAGTTTAAAAATGCAGAAACTAAGACTATATATTATGTAATTGAAAATGCTACCCTTAAGACTTGATCATATTCTGCGGATTTACTTGTGCATTGTTCAACTTCTATTTCTTAGCACTTTCCTGATTTCTAATTTAGGTAAGTAGGCATTTATGTGCTGTATTTTCGTAATTTTGTTTAACACTGTAAATTAAAGTTATTGGAGCAACAAAAATAAAAAAGTAGCTTGGAAACCTCTCAAATGTTGAAATTAAAAAAAAAATGATTGTATACAAGTAACAAGAGAATTTAAACGTATTCAACGTAAAAATGTCCTTTCATTTAAAAGTTTGTATTTGCTGTCAGTGGTGTGATAAATTATTTCTTAGTATATGAAACGTAACTAAATTAATTGTTGAATTATTTTGTTAAACTTAAGTTATGTGGTTTCTGTAAAATACTGTCAAGAAGAAAAAATATACTTAGATTGTATTGGTAATAGTAATAATTTCTTTAGCATTTATTAGTTTAGTTTAAACTAACTATTTTACAACGATTCTGAAACATGTTATTTCAACATTTTATTAAAATCGTTGGCACGATTTAACGCGAGAGTGTGGTTTTATATTGTATGGGAAACCGGAGTACCCTGAAGAAACTTTCTTGTAAGGCTTAGTGACCACACAACAAAACTCCCCGGGAATCGCCTATATGACAAGCGAGTCTGCTGTCCACTGCGCGGACAAGCATTTATTAAAATATTTGGAAAAATAGATCTAATTTTGTGTGTTTTATGGTTTGTGTTTTTCTCAGTGTAATCTTTCAAAGGAGTTCAAAATCAAAAAGTAACAATCGTATCGGCTAAAAATAAAGCCAGGCGTAGAACTAGCATCGAATTTAAACAAATAATTTACCTACTAACGTATTTAGAGCAACGGAAACTTAAAAAAAAACGTAAATGCATTTAATTTGTATAGTCAGATTAAACACTTCAACGTTTTAATGTAACTACTCCGTATAAAAGGAAGCCTGCCTTCTTAAATAGCCTCTTTAATGTGATGCCAGAATGGCTTAAAGTATGATGCAGATATTCCTTACAGTCAGATAGCAATATCATAGGTGGATTCTGTGGTTATCTAATACAGTCAAAAATGTTAACGAAGTATATATAAACCATGAAACATGTTGTGCCCAGCATTGTTCTATCCCAGCAAGATACCAGTGAACTAGACAATGGGTTTAACAAAATGTAAATCTGGGAAGCACTCAGAACAGACTGCCTGCTGTCTTCAGTTTTTTTCTCTGCCGAATCAGAGGTGCTAACAATTTATTACGGGAAACAAAGTGGGAGGAAATGATTTATCCAAACAATTTTTTTTCCTTGGTGTATTTTAATCCAAAAAGGCAACATGAGGTCTGCGATTTATTATTACCTTATTGAACTTACCTCACCAATGTACTTAACAACTTAATATGCATATTCTTAATACGCTTTTTTTATTAGATTTAACAAATGGTGGTTAATTGTCAAAATGCATATTTTTTTTCTGAAGAAAGGACTATAAAGAAGCTTAAGCTTTAACGTAATATTTTGGCAACTTTTTAATCAGATTTGTTTAATTTTTCAAGCAACTGTTTTATTCCTGAAAAAAATGAAGTGTGCGTTTAAAACTGAGATTTAAGTTTATACAGGAAATAAAAGTTCATCGTACAACGAACCACAGCACATGTTATTCAGAGCAGTTCTAGCTACCAATCACGCACTATCAAACTAGTGGCATAGACAATGGATGTAATTATATGTTAATCTGGATGGCACTTTGAACATGTTTTCCTGTTGGCCACATTTTGTATGTGTGTCATGCAATGTACTTTTATTCTGGTTTAAATCCTATATTCATGTGTACTGTATATGATTAAGTAGGTTATCCTTGCTATCTTGCTTCTTGAACGGGTTTCAACACTCATTTATATTCGGAAATTATAAACGCATTCAAAACAAACAATATACATATGGGCTACGTTTGAAAGTGGTATTAGGGTTTAAGACATGTTCAAATATTTAGACCTGGTGTTCACGACTCAACACATATGTTTACCAATATTTTTTATTGATCAGTGCAATATGTATATTATTTTGCACCGACATATTTATCATCACGTTATTTGTTTTATCAAGCCACTTATGTGTTCAAGTTCCATTGTCAGCAATGGCATTATTTAAGGGCTCGTGTGCTGGCTAGACAAAACATATCAACGGCTCGAATAATATTTCACCATGCCATGGAATTGAGTATGTCTTGTATATTCAAGGATTTAAATGATAATGGCGAACAATTAAAAAAAAATACTAAAACTCAAACACACACACACAAATAAATTTTTAACTAGTCGGTTTTAAGCCCTATACCACTATGAATTTTCAAATTACACTAAAACTGCACACTTTCAATCGTCATAAACGTGTCAGTTAGCCTGATATGTCAAACTCTATTGTGGTTTTTTTGTACATAAAAAAGGTCATACTTAATCGAAGAAGTTGCAAAAAGATATTACTAACAAATCTTTGATTGCATCAAACCTAAAACGACGAACAAGCTAATCGGAAATATGAAGCGGATAATCATATTGTGTGTACATGCAAAGAATTAATGAATTAGTTATCATACTGATCCTATTTCGGATGAAATATGCGGAAATGCATAACCACATTCAGTGCTCGGGGAACACAGAGTAATGCGATGAGGACCTAATAGTCTGTCTGACAGAAGACGGCCTTGTTTTCTCCGTTTAAAAATTATTCTGGCCTCAGACTACTTTCTTTTTGTGCATTATAAATATTAAAAAAATTATCCTGTGTTTAGAGGAATTTATTCACGTTTTATAGGGCAAGACAAACTAAACAATAATTTCTTGTGAAATGTGTAAACAATGCTTGTAACAATGATAAAATTTCATCAAAAGTTTGTTTTTATACTGATTTTCTTATAGGAAAAATATGTTAGTTAAATAAAACTTAACAGAGAAAGTTCTCCAATTGTTTATCTAAGAAAGTTATTGGAAGAAACATTCCGTACGACAGTCAGGGTAATCGATCCCTCATTCTTTTTTTTGTATTCTTTGTATCATTAGTCTTGAGAAAGTTGGAATTTATAACAACATGAAGTTATTCGCTACACTTTCTGTCACAAAATAGGATATAACGCGTTCATGCTGAAGAACTTCAAACATGTTTGGTAAAATGTCGTCAAAATTCAAATTAGTCCATTCAAATTCCAGTTGGTGGGCGCTTCATTCATAATCTTGTAGGTACATTTGTAGTTGTGGGAGGATTCTGAAGTTATTGTTAATAATAATAAATAATGAGGAGATGAATTTGTACTGCATTGAAAGCAGTTAAACCCTTAACAATTATGACTACTGAGGCATGCCATATCTCAGTTGTTTTATAAATACCAATACAAGTGTGTTATTCTCAGAATTACATTACGAACTGGCTGATTATCAAACAGTGACAACCGTTTTCCATGGGTACATGCCAGTCGTCGGCTTACCATCATTCATAATCTTATCAAGTAAGCTACAAACGACTTTTAGAACCATGGAAGAATTCCCAGGAAAATAATAAATGCACTTGAAGGGTTAGATGATTTAAGTCATACAGATGTGAACTTTATTGGAATGTTTTAAATTCAAACCTATTGCTGAGTTTTGATAACGTTATTTGCATTACGATTTTAAAAAGATATACACTTTAAGGACCTTAATCAGGTTTTCTAGTTTGAGTCTAGTCATCCTATAAAATCAAGCTAACATAGTTCAAACATTCTTCTTGATCGCTGCTATCATGCCTGTGATTTCTAGAGAAAAAAATAAATAAAGTAACTTTATAGTACAGTCAGGCTAGAGTAGCTTTTAAATCAGATTCTGAAATATTCTAAACTAAGTTGAAGATGCCGCCTACAGAGTTTTATTCTTACACGGCTTAATCGTATTTGGTTTTAATTAAGATAAGATGCATGAAATAAGTATAAGCGTGGCTTCAACATAAATTGTAAATTTAAAAAGTTAATAAAGTGTATACAATAATTTAAAATCTTACCACATCACATGTTGAAAAGAGAAATTATAAATACCAATCAAGCATTATTATACAAATTGAAATGACAAAGTGTGTTATTATATGAAACTCTGTTAGGCAGTCGAAACAGGGTTCATGTTTGTATACGAATATATTCTTATTCGGCTGGTTTACGATCTAACAATTCATAACGACAATCAAAGTTTGAATATTTTTCTCCTAAAAGTAGATTATGTGCCTGAGGATTGTAATATTTCTTTACGAGTAATGGCATTTCCTTCAGTGATATATTCGTAATATAATAATATCCAGTGCCGTACATTTATCCGAAAATTATGCCAGTGTAAAACATGACTACTGTCAAGTCCATAACGATTTGTTTTATGTGCAAGTGCAGGGAAAGCAGTACTTGAAATAGTCATCTTAGTAAAAACAATTCTCAGTCTTATACGAGTTAAGCTTGGAGTACTTTGATGTTTACCTAAACACTCAGTAAATTGCATTCGTCTGTTCATGCTTAACCACATATACTCGAGCAATAATCAATTTAAAATCTTAACCTTGGGGGGGGTTTAATCAATTATCATTGCCTTCGCCGATGTAGTGAATGTCCAAAATCGGATAAAACTGACTGCATGAATACTGCTAATTTAATTGATACTCTGTGTTTTTAACCTGACTTGCATCACGGCGTTACCGATCTCATCCATATTTAACGCAACCGGTCCTTTACTGGAATAAACGATGAAACGCTATAAAAGTTGCATTGCTAAAAAGGCCTTAATTCTACAAATATCTGAAACAAGTACTGTTTACCATGAACATCCACATATGCCATAAATCATTGCATAGTAAAAAACATCCCAAATCATAATCTTACAAAAATATTTCTTCACACTTCATATATGCAAATGATTTATTTCGCGTAATATTTGCAAGATAAGGAGCGGGTAAATTACATTATAGGACAAAAGAAGATGGAAAGAATGTCTAAAATTGTCATATGAAATATTGAAGGGACAATTATTCACAAGAATTGCATAAAATTTCCTTACAATCGTTTGTATATGGGAGAAATTTAATAACAACACTAGCATGGTATTTATGGCATGAACGTAAACAGTTCTCGTATTCTAAGAATCTAAAGTAAAGCCAAAGCACAGCGATTGATATCTACGGATATCTAAATGAAGCGTTCTAGAAGAGAACTACTAAGGAGAACAATGAATGGAAAAAACGCTTCTCTTCTATACTGCCACTTCCTGCGACTGAATGGGAAGATAAATTGATCATTAATTGTATTATGTGTTATTCACTTGAGATCCATAGCGCCTGACGAGGGGTTAGCACTTTTTGATAAGGAAAAGTGTTGCATTTCATTAAGAGTTCTATGGGAGTTATACGTTTAGATAGTTGATCGTAATCGTTTTGGTTCTGACATTTTATGGGCTATCAAGGGAATGTGTTAAAACTTAAAAAGGTAATTAATGTGAAATGCGTTTATTTGAGTTTTATTGAAATGTGAAGGGTAAATTGAATGAAAAACGATTTTGGCGAAAAAAAAACACTCTTGTTCTCATTGATATTTCCATATCATTTTCATTAATAGAAACGGAAATATAACAGTTTAAGTATATTGAATGTTTTTGATACATGTAATTTGAAAATATAAACATTAATAAATCAATAGATCTGTGCCATTTACTCTTACGAATACAACGTTCCTTTACATATGTATTACTCTGTACGGTCGTATATTACAATATCCAACCAAAGTGAGCTCTTATGAATAACAATCAACCCCTAGTGGTATCGATCACATATCATTTAATGGAAAGTGACAGCTTGAAGGAAAAATACTCAGTTAAACCAACACAGACAGTTGAGAATCTCCAGTAATATTATTTTGAAAGCTATCCTAGCATGAAAGGCTCATGCGGTACGACGTCTGACCTTATCCATGCAATGTCGTCGAAGTTTAGTGTGCACTAAATTCATGAGTATGTGTGTAAATTTATAGTCGACGCAGGAATGTGGAATTCTGCTTCAGTATTTGTGATATCAATGTTGTGAACATTATAATTTATAGCATTGTTATATGGACTAAGAAGACATATTACAGATAATAACAGTTTAGGAAAAAACAAAACAATGTAGTTGAGACATGAAGATTTGGAAAGCATATGCAAATGTAATTGACAATGGTATTCTTTTGGTTTGATATCATTCTGCAGGTTTACCCGTGCCTATTTGAAGTTATATTTATTACTACATGCCTAATTTCTAACTCAGGTAAGTGCTTATTTATGAGTTGTTTTTATGTGTTTTTCATTCGATTAGTTGGAGCAACAAAAGGTTAAACGAATTACCTAGACTAAGATTCACCCTATATATGTTTTTTTTTAATTCGATTAATTGGAGCAACAAAAAGTTAAACGCCATGCCTAGACTACTTCCACACTATATTGTCTATAAAGAACCATCAAAGCATTCCAAAGAACTTTTAATGTGTACAAACCTTGTATCAAATATTCCATGCAAACAGAATGTGCATTATTTGATGATGCAGTCACAAATGTGCTCCGAATTTAATGAAGAAAAATATTGAATCAAGTGAGAAGATACTTCAATGACTTACAGAATGCGAAAGATGCTTAATATCAGGTGTATCAAATTAAGATAACAATGTTTACGACATAAATTTAATCAATACACATAGTGTGCATACCATTTCTGCATACAATTGCACAACAGTTAATGAGAGTGATCTAGACAATGGGTTTAACTAAATGTCAAATTGAGTGCCACTCAGAATAGACTACCTGTTTTCTCTCGCTGTGTTGTATAAGTGCAGCCAATGATTAGTTCCGGCAAGGAAAGCAGGGAGACTGAATAATTTGGCTGCTGTTCGTCATGTTCCAATAAATGATATGTGCCTTTCATGGTTTAAAGGTAAACATAACTCTCTTATATCTTAAAGACACCCTAAATGACTATAAATTGTCACCATGATTCTTTTTTATGATTTCTTTTTTTTGCCTTTTATACCGATTACATTTTTATGATATTCGAGAGACAAACTAATCTAGAACGCTATCAATGTTTAATTCAAGCTGCTATTACAAATATCTTCTATCTAATACGTTTAAAGCTTTGCGTTGTTTTGTGATTCCTTAGAAATGTCTAAATCTAAATAAAATTGTCTGTTCGTGCTTGAACGGAACATTAAAGGACTTTTTACATATACTTAGATTATGGTTGCTTTATATTCAGATTATAACATGTTTTAAAGAAAGATCGTCTATGACGACTTTGTGTCGCGCCTACATGAAGTTTGCTTAACCAGTTAGATCTTATTTGGTTTAAATGAGAATACTATTTAGACCTACGGCAATGATTTAAAGATGCACACTTATTCCCGAATAAAATTTACCACAATTAATTCATTTGTTTTAATATGTGAAAAGGATTAATAAATATCAAAAACAATGGTTATTATGAAGAATACCGATTTTAATTTAAAAGAAATGAGCAGTAAACACCTTGATTCTACCTTATGAGACAAAAGTTGATCCAGTAAATTCTTTAGCACTCACCAATCATTTAAAATATTTCTGCGTTTCCAGCTATTAAATACACAGTCCTCTTATCAATTATAAATATTTTCCATAAATAATTTATTTATTTAAAAGTTAAAGATTTATCACTCAACTTTTATGTGTGTTATACATGTGTATATATTGATTTTGAATAGAGTGTCACTTTAAGCGTGGCTTTCAAATAAGAGTTAACTTAATAAAGTGAATGCATTTTGCACAATTTTTCGTACCTTAACATGTTTTGTGCAGAACACTTCTCACTACCAACCACAGTATTAAAAAAATGACCTAAACAATGATGCATTAGAAGAACACGTCTACAAATATAATTGTTCCCTGCTGGATACGATCTGATGTTCCATAAGAATAAACGTAATTGGAGGATATATTTTTCCATGAAACAAATTATTTGCCTGAAGCTCATTTTTGTTCTTTTGATAGACTGTTCGTTTTCCTTCTGTTTCTCAGAAAAAGTCCAGAAACATTTATGCAAGTGTATCACGTGACTACTGTCACCCACATAGCAATTCGACGGCTGGTGACTGTTAATACAGATTGTTTACGTATTCCTGCTAGACTAAATCATTTTGATTGTAAACATGTACTTTCATAAGATATATTCTAAAATGCAACGGAATTTACTTGTCCGGACAAAGCATACATAAATTTAAGTTAAATTTGTTTTACAACGTTAATATTTAGCATATTATGCGATACTTAGATGGATTGACTCTTAATGAGGAAACCACTCGATGTAAGACGGTTTCAGGCTATTCCGAGTAGCATTGAATGGGCCAATATATATGTTATAAACATCAGATCTGACATGCCAAGATTGACATTAACGCACAAGAGAAATATTATCCTAGTCGTACCCTAGTATCTAGTTATCATTGAGCCGATTGCTATAGAACATACAAGTATTCCTAATAATGAAGTATAACGTTTTTTCGACTGTATTTTAGAAAAATAACCCTGTAATTATACTCAAGTAAGACATGCTATATCTTGTTTCACAGACCTAATCTAGAGTGAAAAGGCAAAATGACATACCTGATAACATAATCAAATGCTGATTAATAGGAATAAAACATATTATTTTTTTTATCTTAATCATAGACCGGTGAGGCTTGGCTTTAAATTCATAAATCACAGCATAAGAGGTAAGGACTGATAATTTCCCGCAGTTCTTGAGTATAGTCTGGTAAACAACAACGAATTTAATGATTTATTGTGTAAAAGAAACAATTAAGATACCGAGATTAGCAGATGAGGCTGGTTATATATTTTCTTTCTGTTTGAATGTGTTCACGTTTCTCTTTGTCAGATGGAATAATCATGATGACAGCTCCGGCAAATGTTAATAGGAGAAATCTTTGCAAAGCCCGTCAGAATTTCTCTGGGAAATAATGTTATTCCTTACTTTCTATTGCAAGGTTGAAACTGACCTGATAGTTGCAAAGCATCTATTTAAACTGATATATAATAAAAACTAGTATAATTTTTAATCAAATAGCGTAAATTATAAGTTTGGTTTGTTCATTACTTTATGTTAAGATATTTTTGTGAAGGTATTTTTTAAAAATCCATTGAAATGCATTTCATTGAACATTGTAAGAAATAAATAGTTTCGTAAACAAGATAAAAGATGGCCAAGTTGTGTTGTCATTTTGCAGGTGATAATCGTAAATTGCTTTGTTAAATATATTCAGAAACTCATGTATATTAATTTAGAACATATAGAGTCTGGTGGAGTGGCAAGGATGATAATTATTTTTTTAGAAATGAACGTTACTCACCACCAAATTAAATATAATTTAAATGTTGTGCCGATGCTTCTATCACCGTATAGATTGTTAATAATTGCATAAATTATATCGGTCTTTTTTCTAGTCGTCAGAGGCTGCGCACGGCCGCAACAAAAATATTAGCACACCGTTGAACTGGTTATGGAGGATGTTTTGAACATAGGTGAAGAAAACAACAATTAATCTTGTGAAATATGATATAATAATTAAACCAACAATACACGTTCATTAATGAATATGTTTGAATGTAATTTTACGTTTTGCACAATATGATGTTGAACCAATACATATCTGAACGAAGAACTACTGATTATTAGGTGGAAAGACCAACATGCTGGAACAGCAAAGGGACCATGTTATTCACTTTTCTAAGGTTTGCTGGTTGGAATAATGTGTCAATTTCAAGTTTGTACTAGGCAAAAAATAGCTAATAGCTGAGTTGGTCGCAAAGAAACCGTCCAAGATTCGCTTCTCATGACCCAAGACAATCATTTTAGATTGGGGCTTATTTATTAAAAGTGATATCTTTAAACCTTTATAATATACACGATATGTGCAGTATGATGAATGCTGTTTCAGATGTTATATGCAAATTTAAAAAAAAAATCCATATTCGATGCGCGGGAAATACGGCGTACTGAGATGAGGACAATGACTTTGCTTAATTAGATATGAAAAAGCCTGTTCTCGGAAAAAACATGTGTTTATAATTTATCATACAATGTTCCGGCATCTGCTTATTTTTGTAGATTATTGTTTATCTTTTAGGTTGGAAATCACATTTTTAACGTCTGTGAAGTTGGTTTAAAAGAATTTAAACTAGTTAACAAATTTTAACGTACACATTTAATGTTGGTATTTAATAAAACTGACTACAAAATAGTGATTGAACAAACTAACTACTATGTGTATTTTCCCCTTACATTTTGTGTATTGTTTGCATGCATGCACTTTAATTAAAAACTACTTAAATGTGTTTTACGTTTGACATGCATCACGTTCTAAACTATCGGCCTTATGGATTTACGATGGTATTGTCTCCATTACTGGAATTAGGAAATGGTTAGCACTTATTGACTTGCGAACCGTAACGCGATGGCTTTCTTATATTTATACATCGTTATCAATGTGATCATATGTCATTTATTTTAAACACAGTAAGAAATGCTAAAAATAATTTGTATAGTGATTTGTTTACATTGGCCATAGAACCTTGCAAAACATAATCTCAATATATACTGAACAATCTTTATAAAACTCCGCATGCAATTGAAGTTTAAAGTGTTACATTTTCCAGATGTTGGACTAGTAAATAAGACTAAATGACAAAACATAAATGAATGACCAAAACGGTTGAAAGTATCATTTGAAGATCTTAATTACAATTGCATATATTTCCTTTCCTTATTATAATTTTGAGGAGTGAGGCATGCTGATTTCAAGATTCATTAATTTCAATCACACCATGCACTCTTTATTTGATGGTTTGTACGTAACCAGTAACGTCTTCGAAAAAATAAAATAAAGCCAATAGCATAGCAGTTGATCTCCAGCCTCTACGTATACTAACATGGAACATTATTAAAGAGAACCAGTAAATAGCACTATCAGGAATATAGAGAATAGAAGTTCACAGATTTTCTATACTCAGTCTGTCTCTTTCTGCTTCTGAATTGGAAGACAAAAATGCCTCTTTTTCAAAAAAAAATCTGGAATACACTCGAGATCTGATTTGTCTCATGAGAGATATCTCCGTTTGATCATCAGAAGTGTTCCATTTCATAAAGAGTGATATTTGAGTTTAATATTCTGATATATCGTTTTAATCGTTCTAATTTAGAAATGTAACAAAGGATGCTGATTAAGGGTAACTGCAAAATTAATGAATATCAATTGTGTTTATTTAGATTTACGTAGGGGAATCATTACATTAGAAAGGATATTTGTGCAAAAAGTTATTGTTATCAACAATATGCCGCAATTATTGAAAAATGATACAAATGGAAAAGAGTATCTTCTTGAATGTACGATAATTCATGGGTTTTTTTCAAAATGTAAAATAATGTTTAATTGTTTACCAACTGTGTAATATTCTCGTACAAATATAGAAAGTCATACTATATTCCAGTCCTATTCGGTTGTTTGTTACTCTAATCCGGTTTATTAAACACTAATGAATAACAACAAATTCTTGAGTTATCGATCACACATCTAAAAATGGAAAATAGGAGAAGCTCCAGCAATCTGTCTTGGAAAGCTATCACAACAATAATACCGTATGACAATCACGATGATCAGTCCCGTCTATATTGCTTATATCATGAATTTTGAGAAAGTTGGAGCATATTAATCATAGAGGCAAATGCTACATTCGGGCTTCAATTATCAGAGACACAGCAAATAAAATGACACCTGTACGCTGAAGAGCATGTTAATTACTAGTTACAATGCATTCGAAGTCTACTGTACGCAAAGAGTCTGAGTTTAAATTCACAATCGTGGGATGCAGGTGGATTTCCTTTTGTGATCTATGTATTGTAAAAAACATAGGATAAGTTGCATCGTCGGATGATAACAGTTTTGGAAACAAAGCTGCATACAATGTAGTTTAGTCATGAACAATACTAGGACTATATGTTCATATGTAATTGACAATGCTATCCTGTAGAAGGGATCCTATTCTGAGGATTTACTCGTGTAAAGTTGCGTTTCTGTTTCTAAGCACATTTCTGATTGAGGAAAGTAGACATTTGTGTGGTGTATATACGTTATTGTTTTTCTTTTAAAAAAATAAATTCATATGATAAAAAAGATAATGTGTTGAATTTGAACCTCTTAAATGTTTTAAAATTAAAAAAATAGATTTTATCAATTATCAAAGTATTTGGGATAAAAGGATAGGATTTTTGTGTGTTTTATGTTATTTCTCAGTGTTATCTTTCAAAGGTGTTCAATATCAAATAGTGATAATCGTTTCTCCTAAATGTATTGCCACACGTAGACTCATCACCATCGCACCTAATCAAATGGATGACCTACTTGTGTATTTAGAGCAATTAAAATTTTATAAAATATTAATGCTTTTTTGTATTTTAGATTTAAAACTTTTAATATAATTGTTGCATTTTAAAGGGTGACTTTTGGCGCAGCCTGTTAAATTGAACTGAGGTGGTGCCAGAATGGCTTAAAGAGAGTAACAGATGTTGTTCCTTACAGTCAAATAGCAAGATCGTACTGCGGTTCGGTGGTTGGAAACCAGGGTTTATAATATGCAGTTGATAATCTTGACGCCGTATATTTAACCATGACCCATGTTGTGCCAAGGAATTTCTATCCCATCAGTATACCAGTGCATTAGACAATGGATACAACTAAATGTACAACTGTAACAGACTGCTTGTTGTCTACAAATGTATTTTTTCTCTCACAGATAAGAGTAGCTAACAATTTATTACGGAAAACAAAATCGCAGGAAATTATTTCTCCAAGAAATAATTATTTGCCAGTGGTTTATTTTACATAGGCATATTCTTCCTATAAATATTTTTATCACATTAAACAAATGTTGATTCACTGTTAAAATGCATCTCTTTTTTCAAGAATATTTACAAGAAAGTTTGAAGTCAGAGTTTAGGCATGATATGTGTTGCATATTACCTCTCGAATCAATGTTAGTTTCTGTAGTACAATGTATGCGGTCGTTTAATAGTTTTGTTTCGTTTTTTTATCTCTTAACTTTATAGTAAAAACCTAGTAAAATATAGAGCATTATTGAATTATTTTGGAACAGTTCAATTGTCTTAGAAATGTATTTATTGAAACCAATTTTATTCAGATTTAATATGATGCACCAGTAGACCAGACAATCAACAATAGAAAAAGTATTATTGGCGTATTTTTCAACAAACGTTTTGTATCAATATTCATAACGGATCAATGCAATGACTATTAGCTATGACACCGACTCATTTATCATCGTGTAAATATGTTATGAAGCCACATAAGGTCCATTGTCATCAAAGGCTCTACTCATTGGCTTCGAGTGTTAGCTTGATATAACATAACACCGGCGGTTAATATTTAACCATGACATGGAAGTGGATCTGTCGTGTAGTCAAAAACAAATTAAAATGGCGAACAATTCGTCAAATGACTAACTACTTACACACACACAAATCGCACTTTTACTAGTCAGTTTTATACCCTATATCACCATAAAGTATTACATTTACACAAAAACTCCACACTTTTAGTCTTCAATAACGTGTCGGTTAGCCTGATATGACAATTTTTATTGATTGTTATGGACATGAACTTCAAAACCTCACGTTGATTTTCCCAATCAAAGCATTGATTTAAGCTTTAACAGGAAAATCATATTCTATGTACTTGCAAAGATTTAATGATAAATTAATATACTGATTCTTTTTCGGATGAAATATGCAGAAATAGATTTCCACATTCTCTGCTCGAGGACAACTGAGTTATGTGATGAGGACTTAATAGTCTGTCTGAGCCTTGCTTCTTCCGTTTGCAATCATTCTGGTCCGAATCATCAGACGTTCTTTCTTGTGCATTATTTATATAATTGGATTGTGTTTGAAGGGTTTCGTTCACGTTTTATAGGGTCTGACAAAGTGAACAATACTTTCTTGTAGAATGTGTAAACAACGCCTGTAACAATGATAAATATTCATCGAAATGTTGTTAAAAAGATGACTTAATTTTGCCGAAAAGCGTTCATAACGTTTTCCATAAACTTAAACAGTGGTGTAAAAATAACCTTAAACCATTTTAACAACAACAGCCTATGATGACAACACGGAATGTTCTGAAAAAAAAACGAACCTATACCTAGCACGATCGGGTGTTATACTTATTACTACAATACCTCTTCCTGCTTCAAAAAGGCAATTGTATGAATCTTTAATAGTATAATCTAGCCTTCACTTGAGATATGTAGCGCCTTACGAGGGGATGGCACCTTTTGATCTTCTGAAGCAAAACTGTTCCTAAAGCAACACTCAATTTTATTAAGTGTTCCATTTACGTAATATTTCCTGATAGTTCTTCTGAATCGTTTATGTTTTCTATTTCGGTGTGATAAGAAGATTTAAACGTAAACGTAGATGAATATGATATGCGTTTATTTACTGGAATGATATGGATTTATTTTATGAATAAAAACGTTGTACCAATAACTATGGCTATGAATATTTAAACGGAATTTTCGACAGTTGACACGGCATTTTGTTTAATCTATAATAATATCATAAATTGTCGCAAAGTATTAATTTATCGTTATTTAAAGAGCTATACGAAATATGCTATAAACCAACATGTCATTGTATACATATCGTACTATTTTTCTGTCTCGTTACGATAAACCGGCACTCAGGAATCAAAACCCAGTGTTATCGATCACATCATAATTAATGGTAAATAACTGCTTGTACGAAAAAGATAAATGCAATCCTATCAGAGGAAAGGTTCCAGCAGTTAATCTTAGAAACCTATCATAACAAATATTGCGTATGATAATCAGGGTGGTCGAGTCCCTCATTCCATTATTGTATTTTTTGTAGCATTAGTCTTGAGAAAGTTGAAACTAATCAAACATGAAGCTATTCGATACACGGCTACAAAATATGGACTAAATCGATCATGCTGAAGAACATAAACTACGTTTGAAACAATGTCGTCAAAATTCAAATTAGTACATTCAGATTCAAGTTACTCTTCATTCATGAGCCTGTGTGTTAGTTTAGAGTTGTGGGAGGAATGTGGAGTTATGCTGTGATATAAGAGATCTCAATGTCGTGAAAACAAATATAACATTGTCCTATGGATTTGAAAATTTGTCTTAAATACAGTTGCCATTTTTTCAAATGGAAAAATTGCATTGACGGTGGCAAAGACATGAAGAAAAATGAGAATGTAATATAATATCATATGATTTTGACAGTTCCATTCTTGAGTTGGCATCTTAAATTATAGACTTGTTCTGGCATTTTTGCAGTGTTATTTCAAACTATGTGCCTTATTTCCAATTAAGGTACGATTTGATTAATTTGTTTTATTCGTGTGATTTGTATCTTTTTCGTAGAACATCAGATAATACAGAGCATTAAACCATATAGTACAAAATGCACGTCGCTATATAATTCAATTAACGGTTATTCATACTTTCTTGTAAGTTTTTTTTTCCATTTGTAACATTGTTGAAAGAAGAAGATTAACTAGAACTGCATTGAAAGTAGTTAGACCCTTAAAGTTCATAGTATGCCATCTAGCAGTTGTTTTATGAATACTTACACAAGTGTGTAATTCTCAGAATAATCTTGCGAACTGAATGTTTATAAAACAGTGAAAATCGTTTTCAATGGGTACAGGCTAGTCGTCGGTTACCAATATTCTTAATCTTATCAAGTTAGATACTACCGACTTTTAAAACCATGACAGCATTCCCAGGAAAATAATAAATGCCTTAGAAGGATTTGATGATGGAACACTTTGCATGATTCAAGTCATCGAATGTGCAATTTCTCCATATTCATGTTTTGACTTGAAACCTATTGTAGAGTTTTGATATTCTTTCTTGCATTGCGATCAAGAGACAAAAGTTACCTTAAAAAATGAACTGCATTTTACCGCCATTCGTCAAACTACTTTCAAATATTGTTTTTGATTACACCTATTTGGATGTTTACCATGCCTACACGTGTACAATATTGGTTATGAATTATCTATGCCAGCAGAAAATGGGTGAAAACGCATAAAGACGATCCTGATAACTTACTCATAAGTAGTGCAATATCAACATTAATATAACCACACATAATGCATGCAGATAAGGTTCAGGTAATGTTTATTAATTGATCCTGACGAAGAAAACAAATTGGATTGAATTGTCTATATGAAAACATTAGAGGTTAAGTATGTAAGATTCACACAACGCTTGTTTGAAGTCGCGTAAATCACGTACCATGATGTATTATTTAGAAGAAACAAGAAGGATACCACGATGAGGCGTTTTATATATGTTCGTCCAACTTAAGTTGTTTCGGTCCTCTCTCTTTGTGAGATAAAATATTCTTATTGACAAATCGGGCAACAAAAGGAAATATGGCCACTCCAATCAGGATTTCATAAGAAAACAATGTAGATTTTGTATATTTTTCAACTCGGTGATAGATTCATGTTTGAAAAGACAAGAATTGTAGATCATATAATCTTTATTAATAAATGGCTATATTAATACCCGCAATGACTTTTTACGTTCAAAATGTTGTTTTTTTTCTTTTGATTATCTGGTCATTTGATTTTTCTTATTTTAAGTTATAAGTTTGTTATTGTCTCAAAAATTCAGATGACAATTGTACTTTGCATTGATTAATGTATTAAATAATAATAATAATAATCATCATCATCATCCTAATCATTATCCTCATCATCCTGATCCTCCTCCTCCTCCTCATCATCATCATCATCATCATCATTAGCAACAGCAGAAGCAGCAGCAGCAGCATTATCATCTTCATCATCATCATCATCATAATCATCATCATCATCATCATCATCATCATCATCATCATCATCATCATCTCATCATTATCATTATTATCATCTTCATCGACATCGGTTTCGTTTTTCTTGAACATTTGAAAGGATATATATATATATATACGATGGTATATTTACTATTTGAATAAGTTTAATATTTCTTATTTTCTGAACTTTGTAATACTTTATGTTTATAGAACAAACAGAACTAATAAAGGTTTCATTTTGCAACCACTGGCGTACTGCTTAAACAAGCATTTCGGACAAACAACCGCACCACAATATTTAATTTCGTGCCGACTCATCTATTGTCATGTAAATATTTAATGAAGCCACATGTGCCATCAAAGGCTGCAGACGGCAAGCAAAAAGAGAGGCCGTGACTACAAATTATTCAGCATACCATGTTACTGCGTGTAGAGTGTTTATTTAACATAGATGCAGAGAGCACATGGAAACACTTCTAAATTCAATTACTGAACGTGCTTAATACATTATATAACGGGCTTTTCCAAAAACGTAGTTGACCTGTTGCAGAGAAAATATGCAAAATGATGTACATTCAAATTGTGTGATGTTGAATGATAAAATACAAGGTGTTTTGTAGTCAAGTTTATAAAGATTTAAACAATTGAATGTGAATCTAACGATCTTTACTTATTAGGTTTTGTTTTGCAACATAATATGTACATATCATTATGGCTTGTTGGTTTGTTTTTCAAGAGAAGATATTCGACTTATAAAACATAGAGCTTACATCTGAGAACGTTGTAAAGTATATGGTCGGTACACTCTGTAATATCATGATCATTGGCATTTTTCTAGCAAAAGTGCTGACTTACTAAAACTAAAGGAAGTCAAAAAATGAAAGGGAAACTTAATTGGAACATTTAGCAGACAATCGTATTTTGTACATTTGCGAATGTGCATAGAATAATGCAATTTCGGATGAAAAATGCCCACCCAAATACTCATGGATAAAAGATGTAATGAGATGAGGAGATGGACTTTGCGCACACTATGCTGTACTGACTGTTTTTGAAGTTTAAAAATTTAATACGAGGGGGATTAAAAAAACTTCATAGAAAATATTATGCATATAATGTTCGGGCATTTAGGAATATCTAACATATCACTATTTAACCGCCCAATGAGGTTCCTTTGAAGATACTTTGAAATTGTTAATGTGAGAAAAAACAACATTTCAATCTAAATTTTTAATTTTGATATCGGATAAACCTGGCTGCATAATAACTGGAAATTAATAAATATTTTGGTCTATTTAACCTGACTTGCATCACGTTACCGATCTCAACCATATTTAACGCAACCGGTCCAATACTTTAACTCAATAATTTACCAGGTAACCGTAACTTTAGATGTTTCTTACTTGTATATGTGTTTAGTATAATGCTACTAAAATCTGAATTCTACATGCGGAACACTTATTTTTAACATAAAAACTATACGTATACGATAGAATATTGCATCGTGTAAATAACCTTCACAATCATAATATAACGAACAATTTGCTTTACACTTTCATATATGCAAATTAATTTTGTCCTGTTATATTTGCAAGATGAGGGACTGGTTTATTACATTATAGGACAAAAACGGATGGAAAGAATTTCAAAATTCTTGAAAGAGTGATTTGAAAATTTGAAGGTGATATTATTTGTAAGAATTGCATATCATTTCCGTATGGTCATTTTTAGAGGGTAGGAATTTAATTATGACATTTACATGTTATTTAATGGCTTGAACGTGAACAGATCACATCTTCTAAACAGTAAAGTAAAGCCTTGACACAACAAGTGATCTTTTCGGATAACAACATGAAGCGCTCTAAAAGAAAAAAAAAAACTACAGAGCACACTTACTGGAAAACACAGCATCTCTGTATTGTTTCTTGCTGCCGCTGAATTGGAACTATATGGACCATTAATTGTATTATCTGTTATTCACTTGAGATCCAAAGCGCCTGAAGAGGGTTAGCACTTTTTGATCAGCAGAAGTGATTCATTTCATTAAGAGTTCTATTGGGGTTATATTTTCAGATAATTCGTCGTAATCGTTTTGATTTGAACATTTCAAGGGATATCAAGGGACTGTGTGAAAATGACTGAAAAAATGAATGAATATAAAATGTGTTTGTTTAGTATTTATCGAATTGTAATGATTCAGTTGAATGAACAACGTTCTTGGCAAAATGTTCTTGTTCTCAGTGATCATTCGATATAACATGCAATGATCGAAATGGAAATAAAACAGTTTTGAGTGTTCGCTTATACATGGTATTTCAAAATGTAAACATTAAAATGTCGATACGATCTATGCCGTATTCTCGTACAAATACAACATTCCTTTACGAATGTTTTGCTCTGTACTTTATTGTCGTATACTACAATATCCAACCAAAGTGAGCTCTTATGAATAACAATCAAGGCCGAGTGATATCGATCACATATCATTTAATGGAAAGTGACAGCTTGAAGGAAAAAGGCTCAGTTTAGCCAGCAAAGACAGTGGAGAATCTCCAGACATATGATTTGGAAAGCTATCATAATATGACACGCTCATGCAGAAAGACGTCTGACATAATTAGTGCAATGTCGTCGAAGTTTGTGCGTTATATTCATAAGTATGTGTATAAATTTATAGACGACACAGGAATTTGGAATTATGCTTCAAAGTTTGTGATCTTAATATTGTGAAAATTAGGATTCATAATCGTCATATTAATTAAGAAAACATATTGCAGATGATAACAGTTTGGGAAACCTAATTGCAAACAATGTAGTTGAGATATGAAAAAAAATCGTATTCAAATGTAATTGACAATGGTATTCTTTAGGTTTAATCTCATTCTGCAGGCCTACTCGTGCATGTTTGAAGTTATGTTTATAAGTACGTGCGTAATTTCTAACTCAGGTAAGTGGTCATTTATAACTTGTTTATTAGTAATATTTATATTGTAATTAGATTAGTTAGAGCAACAAAAATCAAGTGACGCAGACTCATCTAAAATAATACAGCAATAAAGTTAAAATGTTAAAAATAAATGACGTTTAATCAAATTTCTTTACTTGAATGTTGCAGACGTTCTATTTAAGTTATGTTTACTGCGAATAAATCAAATTTAATAATACTCATTTTTGAAAAAAAATGCTTCATGTTAAACATTTATTTAAGTATTTGGAAAAAAAGGTTCAGTTTTTATCTATTAATTTTATGGTTTAAACATGTTGTTTTTGGAATACATTGCAAAAGAGTTTAATGTTTAACAGTGACAATCTAGAAAACGGCAAGACGTACACTTACTATCACACTTTATTGGCTATTTAGAACCATCAAACAATTCAAAGGAACTATAAATAATATGTTTAACCTTGTATCAAAATTTAAATGAAAACTGTATGCGCATTATTCAATCATGCAGTTACGAAATTGCTCTAGGTTATATTAAATGAAGGAAGACATTGAATCAGCGGATGTCGTGCCAGAATGCTTTACAGAAGGCTGAAAATGATAGAATTTATATTATTTCATCAAATACATTTAATTATGTCTACGCCATTCATTTTACCATTTACAGTTAACTAGAGTGTCATTGTTGGGTCAGAGCAGCTAACAATTAATAATGGCAAAGAAAGCGTTAAGAAATGAAAAAAATGACCGTGATTTTTCATATTCCAATATGAGATCTGTGTTTTTCCTGGTATAAATGTTAGCATAGCCTCTCAATGTCCTACAGAGCACCCAAATGGCCATATCTGGTCGCTATTATTTTTCATATATTGTTTATATTTTTGTTTACTTTTATACCGATTTTATGCAACATGTTATGCGAAAGACACACTGTTCTAGAACATCTTTCTATGTATACTTAAGTGTTATTTCAAAAGATCATTTCCAGTCTTAAACGTTTACAGCTTGGTGTTGTTTGATTTGTTCTAGAAAATGTTTGCATCTTAATAAAATGGTCTGTTCGAACTGGAACGGAACGTGAAAGGACTTTTTACATTTACTTATACAATGGTTGCTTTTTATTCAGATTTAATCCTGTTTTCTGGAATTATTGTTTTTGTCGCCAACATGAGTTCTGCTTTACCAGCTAGATCGTCTTTGGTTTTAAATGAAAGTACTGAATCTACGACAGAAGTTGCTTTTTAATGAGATTTAACTTATTAAAGTTAATGATAGGTTTGCATGAACAGGTATTGCATAGCGCTTCTCTCACAACCAACCTCAGTATTAAATTAATGACCTGGATAATAATTGTAATGATGCATAGTTATGGGAACACGTCAACAAATGTATTAAACCCCGCTATGTACGATCCAATATGCCATACCAGTAAACGTAGTTGAAGGATATATCTTTCCATGAAACAAATTATTGGCATGCGGTTCATTTGTGTTCTTTTGATGCTCTATTCGTTTTACTTATGTGTCTCAGAGAAAGTCCCAAAATATATATGCCAGTGTATCGCGTGACTACTGTCATCCACATAACAATGCGACGGCTGTGGACTGTTATTTCTTTGTATGTTC
This sequence comes from Mya arenaria, assembly GCF_026914265.1. Taxonomy (NCBI): domain Eukaryota; kingdom Metazoa; phylum Mollusca; class Bivalvia; order Myida; family Myidae; genus Mya; species Mya arenaria. The sequence goes on along the minus strand of NC_069124.1, from coordinate 31,123,190 downwards.
TAGTACTGGAATTTATCCTTTTTGATTGTCAACATGCATTTGTATTATATATTATCATACAACAATTCGGATAAAAATTGGGTTCTCTAAAATGAAAATGAACTTTCTTCGTTCAGATAAAGCATACATGAATTAAAGTATTTCCAACCTTAATATTTAACATTAAATACGGTAGGCCTCGTTTGAAGATGTTTTCATACTATTCCCTGTAGTTTTAGATGAGCACAATGCATAAACATCAGATCTGACGCGCAAAAAAGAAAAAGAAAAGATACCGAGATTAGTGGATGAGGCTGGTCATATATTGTCTTTCTGTTTGAGTGTGTACCAATTTTTTCCTCAACTTTGTCAGATGGAATAATCATGATGACAGCTCCGGCAACCGTTAACAGGAGAACCCTTTGCCAAGCTAGTGAGAATTTCTTTGAGAACTATCTGAAATAATGTTATTCCCTACTTTCCATTGTAAGGTTGAAACTGATTTTTTATATTTTACTTCGCACTTTTCAACTATACAACTACGACTTATAATTTCGACGGAATTGCTCGGCATCGAACACTTCTCCTTTTTGTAAAGAGGAAGTTATGTACTTTGTAAACGTGAGAGTTTCCAATTCATATTATTGTGCGATATATTAATTTCAATTATTCAAAATATAAGCATCATGTGAATAATTTATAAATCCGCATGTCTTTCTGTTTTTTTGTTTGGCTGCGTACTACCTACAGCTATAAATCATTCAGCATATGGTTTTACTTGTTATGAAATATATCTTAAACATAGTTGCAGAGAGACACAATTGATCTTGTAAAAATATTCTATTTTTCACCCTACCAATAAAATCTTTCCTTAATAAATATGTTCGAATAAAGCATAGCGTTTTGCACAATATGTAGTTCAAGTTATATCTATTAGAACCATACGAACTGCTGTATCATGTTGGAAGAATAACATTCTAGAACTAACTATAGCAAAGAGGACCGTTTTATTTACTATTGTAAGGATTGCTGGTTGGAAATATGTGGCAATATCAAGTTTGTACAAGGAAAAAGAAGCATATATCTGAGATCGCAATGAATCGCTTTTTATGATCCAAAACAATCATTCTCAAATAGGGCAGATTTAATTATAGTAACATGTTTAATTGCTTCCACGATATATACAGTATAATGAATGTTATTTTAAATGTAATATGCAAAATTGCATTTTCACTACCTTCACTTCTCTGGAAATTTGGCGTTCTGAGATGAGGAGACAGACTTTGTTTAATTAGATATGAATAAGCCTGTTCAAAGAACAATACTTTAACCTTAACGTTTTACTTTAATGTCTGCAAGGATGGTGTTAACGTGTTTAAGTTGGAACTAACAAACAAATTTTAACTAACTTTTTGAATTTTGGTATTGAATAACAACAACTTACAAGCGGTATGTTTTCCTATATTTTGTGCATAGCTTGCATGCATGCACTTTAATTACATTATTGTGTTTTACCTGGGATGTATCACGTCGTATTCTATCGGCCTCATGCATATTTGATGTAAAAGTCTCCATTACTGGAATTAACGAATTGTAAGCACTGGTCGACTTGCGAACCGTAACAGATATTTTTTCTTTAAGTTTACATCGTTATTTTAATTTTATCAACACGCTTGAATAGTAAACACAGAAAAACGAGTAATTGACATGAACTATATACATTGGCCGTAGAACAGTTCTTGTCGTGAACGTAATCTCGATTCATAATAATCATTTTCTTTTATCAGACTTAACATGCAAATGACATTTGTTATGTTCCATTTCCAAAATGATTGACGGGTAAAAAACAGTTAAGGCCAAGTCTAGATAAATGACGAAACGCTTGAAAGTCTCAATTGAACATCTTAAGTTAATTGCATACGATTCTTTATTATAAATTGGGCATGCGGGTTTCAAGACTTATTTTAGTAACATGTACATGTTATTGGATGGCTAAAACGTAAACAGTACCGTCTTCGAACGAAGTACAATAAAGCCAATAGCATTGCAACGGAGCTCTGGCCTCATCATTTATCAATAAAAGAAAGGAGAACCAACATATATCACAATCTGGAATATAGACAATGGAAGTACACATCTCCTCTATAATATATCTTCCTGCTATTGAATTAGAGGGTAAATGGACAATTACTTGTATTACCTTGGATATACTTGAGATCTGTTCCGCTTCTATAGCGGATAACACGTTTTGATCAGCAGAAGTGTTTAATTTTATTAAGAGTTCTATTGGAGGTAAATATTCTGACAATTCATCCAAATTGTGAAATAAGGGACACTGTACAAGTATAACCGAAAAGTTAATGAACTTAAAATGTGTTTGACGTAATGGAATAAATGAAACAGATATGACTGTTGTGCAAAGAGTAGTTGTTATAAATAACATGACGAAATAATTAGAGCACGGTAAAAATGGAATAATATTGTGTCCCCGTCAATGATTTTGTCAAAATGTATTAATTAAGAAGTAAATGCGAACTGTACAGTATACGAGTACGAATAGAGAAATACATATGTATTCGTCAGTCCTATTCGGTCGTTAGTTACAATATTCCGGCAAAGTAACCACTTATGCATAACTATGAAATCCAGAGGTATCGATCACACATCATTTAATGGAAAGTGACAGCTTGTAGGAAAAGGTCAATATAGAATCAACAGAAACATAGGAGAAGCTCCAGCAATCTGTCTTAGAAATCTATCACAACAATAATTCCGTATGACAATCACGGTGATCAGTCCCGTCTATATTGCTTATATTATCATACTCCATGAGAAAGTTAGAAAATAATAAGCTACACCCACGCTTCAAATGTCAAGTACACATCATATAATGACACGGTCATACGGAAAAGAGTCTAAAATCTTTGGAACAATGTCGTCAAAGTATAGTGTGCGCAACATTCATGCATCTGATCATGAATTTATAATTGAGGGAGATTTGTGGGAAATGATATATTTAGTGATCTTTATAATCTGAATAAAATAGGATTGATATCATTGTCCTATAGATGAGAAAATACAGAAGATAATTGTAGTTCTGGAACCATATTTGCTTACGACGTAAATAAGAAATGCAGAAAATAGGACTTTATATTCAAATGTAATTGACAATGATATATTTAAGATTTGATCGTATTCTGCAGATTTACTCGTGTAAAGTTGCAGTTTTATTTCTTAGCACGTGCCTGATTTATAATTTAGGTAAGTGGGCTTTTATTTGTTGTATGTTCGTTATTTCCTTTCTTTGAAAATTAAATTTAATGGAGATGGAATGAAATTAAAATGTTAAACAATTGAAAAAAATGGTTTGGTATACCTATAATATTTACATATTTATCGTTAAAAAATGTTTGACAATTTTAAAGAAGATATTTGACGTCAGTGGTGTGGGTTTTTTTCTTGGAATATGGAACGTAACTAATTTAATTCCAGAATTGTAGAAATGTATGCTTTTACTAAAGTTAGGTTGTTTCTACGAAATGTTTGGAAGAAAACATAAATTTAGTTTGTATTTGCAACAAATACATACCCTTATATTCCTTATGCAATTATTGAAATATTTTGTAAAAATGGATCGGATTTTTTTTTTGTGTTTTATGAGTATTTTCTCAGCGTTATCTTTTAGAGGGGTTCAATATCAAATGAAAGCAATCTTTTCTTTTCAAAATAAAGCCAGACGTAGAGTAGACTTACCATCGCACTAATCAAATAGATTACCTACTTACGTATTTATAGAAATAAAAATGTTAAAGAATAGTCCATGCATTTAACATAAGATACAAGACTTGGACATTTAAATGCAACTGTTGCATATAAAAGGAAGACTGAACTTCCTTTTTAAATGAACCGAGCTAGTGCCAGATTGTCTTAAAGAATGATGCAGATATTACTTACAATCAAATAGAAAGGTCGTACGTGGGTATTGTGGTTAAAAACCCGGATTTATCAAATAATTAAATGATTGATATGTTGGTATATTTAAATACGAAACATGTTGGGCAAATAGTTTCGCTATACCAGCAGAATACATGTGAACCAGACAAGGGCTACAAATAAATGTCAATCTGGGATGCACACAAAACAGACTGCCTGTTGTCTACACGGCTGGATAAGTTAAGCGAACAATTTGTAAAAGGGAACAGGATGGGAGAAAGTTATTTCTCAAAGAAATTAATCATTTGCCGGTTCATTATTTTCAAATTTTGGCTCTCCAGCAAACTTTGTACATATGTAAGCAATGATCTCTCTCGTGTCCTGAACGGCAAATAAAATAAATGCTATATTGTCGGCGTACTGTCACCGTAAATCTAGCTTATCTACCTACTACCTGCTTTAAGAGTCAACAAAAATTTTCAAGGATTTTTTTTGTTGTAAAGTTTGACAAACTGAGGTTTAGAGATATTAGGACTTTTTTATAGTGAAGACTAATTAAAAAATACTATTCCGTATACATTTTCAGTCAAACGTTACCTTTGCTCTATGTGCCCTAAGCTTGATTTTTTTTGCAACTTTTAAATCAGATATTTTAATATGCCAAACAACTGTTTACTTCCTCTTAATAAGTTTTAATTAAAACTGAGTTTCAAATAAATAAAGCTGTTGAGGGCTGCGCCATCAATCGTACAAAAACGTAAGTTATGAAGTGCAGTTCTCACTATTAATCAAGCAGTATGATACTGGTGGCTTAGACAATGGCTATAATTATATGTAAATCAGGAAGACGCTAGCATCAGGCTTCCTATTTATTTTCTTGTTTCACTTCTTGATGTGATCTAACAAGTATGGAGCATATTGGTGCATGACGTTTTAAATTTAACAATTAAAAGCGTAGGTCCAAGAAGGTTAATAACTAGGTATCACTTTAGCTATACCTTAAACAATTCAACCAACAAAATAATATAACAGTCCTCTGCATGTGCAAACGAACGAACAAAATGACAAAATTTGACTTTCAATAACTCGGAGAACAATGTTTAACAATATCGACGGACATTTTAAACCAATTATTATATTTAATGTGTGACGTTTCTCGTTTTTCAAATGGCTTTTTAATCAGATGTCGAGTCCGTCTTTATCAGTTTCAGATCGGAGTAGACACACAACTATACATGAGTGGTATATGTGTTTGCTTTTGACGCTGTTGGAGAGGAAAAACGGCCACTCTGTTTCAAATTTATTCGTTTGTCTATTATTTGCAACGAACCGAACAAATATAATATTGGAACGTTTGGAGCACATTGACATTTCCGATTACATTTGATCGTTATTTCCCACTACGTGAGACACGATGATTACCATATTCTAGCAGACTAAATGTGTCTGAGTGTATGAGATCAACAGGGCACTGAGACGGTTGTATTTTAAATGTTCTTTTTTTCTGATCAAAGTAATAAAGTGAACACTTTTACTGATTTGTACAAAATCAATATAATGTCTAACAATGTTCAATAGAATACTGTGATATTCAATAATTACATTTTTTGCAAAAAGTAATATACATATACAAACCAAACTTATACTATACACTACTCGATCTTGCAATTAATTTTATAATACTAGTTTTAATTATGTATAAATTGTATAACTCTTTTGCAGCTATCAGTTGTTAGCTTACAATGGAAAGTTGGAGAATATAATAAGTTCACTTAGTTCTCAGAGAATTTCTGACAGGCTCGGCGAAATGTTCTCCTGTTAACGGTTGCCCTAGCTGTCATCATGATGATTTCATCTGACAAAGAGGGCCGAAAAAATTGGTACGTACTTAAAAAGAAGGAAAATATATCACCAGCCTCATCTACAAATCGTAGTGTCTGTATTAGTTCCGTTACACAATACATCATTGAATTTGATTGATGAGACTTAAATTAAGCATTGTAGACACTAACATCGAACTACCATCGGTCAGCATACATTACCAATACGTTATGTTCTTATTGATTTCTTTTTACTGGAATAACAGGATTTGATTAATGTGTGTTTACTAACTATTTGTTCGACAGTAATTAAACGTCTTCATTAAATGTACGTGGATATGCATAGTTTTGCTAGACAAGTATACCTATTAATATATTTCTTGTGTGCATGTACATGGTTTTCCAAAGGAATGTCTGAAAAAAAAACAGAAGTGTATAGTATAATGAAGCATAATTATGTGTATGTTCAACGGATACAGAAGAAGGCATGTGTGTTCGGTGCATAATTTGATTAACAGATTAACAAATTTATCCCGAAGATTAAAGGTACTTAAAATGTCATTAGAATGTTGCATTTACATCAATAGTTGATTGACAATGTTTTGATCAAGTTACAGTTTTATGACAGATATTTTGGACTAGATGCACAACCAGCACTTTAATTTAATAGCAACTATTCCAAACATTATCACCATGTAAATAATTTATATATCCACATGTCTTTCTGTTTCATAGGCTGCGTACGGCCAGCAAGTATACATTATTCACCATACCGTATTACTGGTTATGGAATATGTCTTAAACATTGGTGCCTAGAACAAAATTGATCTTTTAAGAAATGAAAATTCTTCAACAAACTAAACATTTCCCCTAATAAATATGTTGAATAAATCGTATCGTTTTGCACAATATCTAGTTCAAATCATAGCTTTTTGAACCAAACACTCCTTCCTGGTTATTGTAGGCAGAATAACAAGTTAGAACTAAACGTAGCAAAGGGGGCCGTTTTATTTCCTCTAGTATGGATTGCTGGTTTTAATTATGTGGAAATATCCGGTTTGTACAAGACATTCTAGAGCATATATCTTGGATAGTCGCAAAGAAACTTTTCAAGATTCGCTTATCATCATCCAAGGCTGATTGTCTAGAAATAGGGCTGATTTATTTTAAGTAATATGTTTAAATGCTTCGACGATATGTACAGTATAATGAATGGTATTTTAGATGAAATATGCAAAATCTCATTTTCGCTACATTCACTCTCCGGGGGAATTCGACGTACTGAGATGGGGAGACAGGCTTTGCTTAATTAGATATATAAAAGCATGTTCAAGGAAAAAGAATTGCTAATAATTTCTCAAACAATGTTTTGGCATCTGAGCACTGAAGTAGTTTATTGGTACATTTAGATTGGAAAACACAACTTTAACATCGTTGAGGGTGGTTTTGAAGAGATTAAGCTATAATAAACACATTTTAACTAACATATTTTATTTTGGTATTGGATACAACTGACTAAATAATAACGATAATACCAACTTACCCCCAGGTATATTTGTTCCACATTTCATGTGTTGTATCAAGCATGCACTTTTATTAGTATATAATTGTATTTAACCTGACATTCAGCACGTCGTATACTATCGGCCTCATGCATATTTGATGTAAATTTCTCCATTACTGCAATTAACGAGAGGAACTGATCGACTTGCGAACCGTAAAATATGTTGTTGTTTTTACATTTATACATCGTTACCTTAATGCTATTAACACGTTTGAATAGTGAACAAAAATTCTAAAAACGATTAATTAACATGAGCTATATGCATTAGCCATAAAATATCACAATTAATTTCACAAGCAAAGTTAAAATGCAAAGTACAAAGATGTAAGATTGGTAAACAGAAGGAACACATATATAACAAAATTGAAGTTTTATAAGAGGGACATTGCAGAAGTTTCTGTCTTAACAATAACCCTGCAGGCCATATCATACTCAACATTTGTTGCAGTCACACAATTTTAACAAGTAAACTATTTTCATGTTTCCATAGATATACACAAAGTTTACTAGTACACAGTAACTGACTGTTAGTTGTTTTTTCTGAGAGAGAAATTCATGTTTTGAAAGAATTCTAAGATTTCTGTGTACACATTTAAAGGGGCTACAGTTTTGCTTGTGTGAACATTATCTTAATTTATAATAAACAATCCTTAGTAGACTCAACATGCAAATGATGTAAGTGGTTTTACATTTCCATAGTAATGAACTGGTAAATAAGACAAAGACCAATGAATGACCATAACCCTTGAAAGTGTCATCTGAATATTTTTCTTACAATTGCATATGTTTCCTTAAAAATGGTGGATACGAAGGGCATGTTGAATTCAATATGCAACAGTTTTAGTCACAAAATTTACACGCTATTGGATATCTTAGACATAAGCAGTTCCGTCTTCAAACGAAATAATATGAAGCCAAATAGCATAGCAATGGAGCTCTAGCCGCTACGTAATTAATAATCGGGAATATAAGAATGGAAGTACACAACTCTTCTATACTGTATCTTCCTGCTACTATACTTTATCTTCCTGCTACTAATTTTGGAAGATAAATGGACAATTACTTGTATAACCTAGGATATACCTGCGATCTGTTCCGCCTCGATAGGGGATAATACTTTGTGATCAGAAGAAGTGTTCAATTGTGTTAAGAGTTTTTTTGGAGGTACATATTCCGACTTTTTATCTAAATCGTGGTACAAGTGACGCTGTAAACGAGTATCACAAAAGTAAATCAACTAGAAAAATGTTTATCTCGTTTGACATCATTGTATTTATGAAACAGAAATCATGATATCTGTGGAGAAAGTGTAGAATTTTCAACAATATGACGAAATTATTAGAACACGGTAAAAATGGAATAATATTGTGTCCCTTTGAATGATACTTAACAGATGTATTGTCAAAACGTTTTGACTTAGAAGACATTACGAACTGTACAATATACTCGTACGAAAAGTGAAATATATACCTATTCGACAGTTTGTCTTTGGTCACAATATTCCGGCAAAGTAAGCACTTATAAATAAAAATAAATTCCAGAGTTATCGATCACATATGATTTAAAGGAAAGGGACAGCTTGCAGGAAAAGTTCAGTATAAAATCAACAAAGAAATCAGAAAAGCTCCAGCAATCTGTCATGGAAAGCTATCACAACAATAATTCCGTATGACAATCACGGTGATCAGTCCCGTCTATATTGCTTATATTAGCATACCTCCTGAGAAAGTTAGAACTAATCAATCATCGAGTAATATGCAACACTCACGCTTCTTTTGTCGTGGACACAACTTATAATGACACATTCAAACGGTAGTGCGTCTAACATATTTGGAACAAGGTCGTCAAAGTCTAGTTCCGCAACATTCACGAAGCTAAGCATAAATTCATAATTGAGGGAGGTTTCTGAAATATGATATATTTAGTGATCTAAATATTCTGAAAAAATAGGATTTATAGCCTTGTCCTATAGATGAGGAAATACAGACTATGCATGTAGTTCGGGACCATATTAGCTTACTATGTAATTTAGACATGCAGGAAATAAGACTTAATATTTAACTGTTATTCCGTAAGATCGGATCATATTCTGCGGATTTACTCTTGCACAGTAGCAGTTTTATTTCTAAGTACGCTCCTGACTGTGGTGAGTGGTCATTTATGTGTTGTATATTCGTAATTTAGTTTTCGTTTGAAAATTAAATGTATTGATTATGTCATGGAAACCTCTTAAATGTTAAAAATGTGAAACTTTTAAATATTTTTTTTCCATATCAATATATTTGTTTTTCACATGTTCGTTGTTAAAATGGTTATCCACTTTATAGCTTATAGTTGACGTCAGTGATTTGGTTATTTCCTTTCATGGAATATCGAAGGTAACTTAGTTAATTCCAGAATTAAATGCTTTTACCTAAGTTATGTGGTTTCTGCGTAATACTGTCAATAAGAAAACATGTACTCGTACTTAGTTTGTATTGGCAATAATAAAAATCATCTTATATCCCTTAAGCATTTATTGAAAAAATATTAAAAAATGGATCGAATGTTGTTGTTTTTATAAAAAGTTTCTCAGTCCTATCTTTCAGAGGAGTTAAATATCAAATAGTGGCAATCTTTTTGTTTTTAAAATGAAGCCAGACGTAGACTTACCATCGCTTTTGAAGAGAGAAAGCTATATTGAACACATTTTAAGTTATACATTTTATTTTGGAATTGGATAAATCTGACTACATACTAACGATAACATTAACTAACATCCATGTGTATTTTTTCTTACATTTCGTGTATTGTTTGCATGCATGCACTTTTATGAGTATATAGTGTTTAACCTGAAATGCACCACGTAGTAGAGTATCGGTCGCATGCATATTTGATGTAAATATCTCCATTACTGGAATTAACAAATGGCACTGATCGACTTGTTAACGGTAACAGATGTTGTTTTTTTACATTTATACATCGTTAACTGAATGTTAACAACACGATATAATGATAAACACATCCAAGATGACGGACGGGTAAATAGCAGTTACTGTATAAGACAAGGAAAAATAATAGACCAAAACGCTTGGAAGTGTCTTCTGAACATCTTACTTTCAATTACATATCTTTTCTTATTTATATTTGGAGAAGTGGGGCATGCCGAATTCAAAATTCACCAATTTCAGTCACAATATGTAAACGCTATTGGATGGCTTAAACATGAACAATACTGTTTTAGAACGAAATATCGTAAAAAGATAATACCATATCAATGGAGCTGTAGTCTCTACGTAAGTCGTAGCACAATCAGGAATATAGAGAATGGAAGTACATAACTCCTCAATACTGTATCTTCCTGCTACTGCATTGGAAAATAAACGGACATTCCGTGAATAACTTGTATAATCTGGAATATACTTGAGATAAGTTGTGTCTTTATAGGGGATAACACTTCTGATCATTAGAAGTGCTCCATTTTATTAAGAGTCTATTGGAGTTAAAAAAAACTGACAATTCGTCTAAATCGTGTACCAAGGGACGCTGTAAAAGAGTATCTTAAAACTTAAACAATTTAAAAGGTGTTTATCTCGTTTTACCTAATGGATATATTGAAACAGAACATATCTTAATTCAATGTGTATTTGTTATCAACTATATGACGAAAAGTCTGGATTACGGTAAACATGGAAAAATATTGTGTCCTTTAAAATGATGGTTAATAGATGTATAATAAATAATTGTCAATACATATTAATTTAGAAGTCAATACAAATTGTACAATGTACTCGTCCGAAAAGAGAAATATATAGGTATTCGTCAGTCCTATTCGGTCTTTGGTTACAATATTCCGGCAAATTAAACACTTATGGATAACAAATATATCCAGAGTTATCGATCACACATCATTTAATCGAAAGTGACATGTTGTAGGAAAAGGTCAATGTAAGATCAACAAAGACATCGGAGAAGCTCCAGCAATCTGTCTTGGAAATCCATCACAACAATAATTCCGTATGACAATCACGGTGATCAGTCCCGTCTATATTGCTTATATCATGATTCTTCTTGATTGCGAAAGTAAGAACTGATAAATCATCGAGTTGTATGTAACACTCATGCTTCAAGAGTCGGTTACACAGCATATAATAGACACGTTTAAACCGGTAGAGTGTCTAAAATATTTGGAACAATGTCGTCAAATTGCAAAGTATAAAACATTTATGCATCTGAGCATAAGTTCTTAAATGAGAAAGATTTGGAATATGATATAGTTAGTGGTGTCAATATTCTGAAGAAATAGGATCGATTGCATTGTAGTAATGATATAAATTTATAGCAGATAATTATATATCGGGAACAATGTTTGCTTGCTATGTAGTTAAGACATGCAGGAAATAATACTTTATATTTAACTGTAATTTACAATGCTATCCTTAAGGTTGGATAATATTCTGCAGATTTACTCGCACATAGCTTCAGTTCTATATCTAAGCACGTGCCTGATCTCTAATTTAGGTAAGTGGGCATTTACGTGTTGTATGTTCGTTATTATTGTTTTTGAAAAATAGTTTCACTGCAGACGTCTATGAAACCGTTTCAATGTTGAACTATTGAACATTTATCTATTGTGACACTCCGGAATTAATTCCGGAATTATATGTGGTCTCTGCGTAATACTGTTAACAAGAAAAATATACTTTATATGTATTTGCGACAATAATACCCTCTTTTATCCCTGAATCATTTATTGAAATATCTTGAAAAAATGGATCGGATAGTTGTGTGTTTTATAAAGAGTTGCTCAGTTTTATCTTTCTGATGAGTTCAATATCAAATAGTGACAATTGTTTCTCCTTAATATAAAGCCATTCATTGACTTACCATCGCACTAATCAAACATATTACTTACTATTGTATCTAGAGAAATGAGAACATCAATGTCAAAAATGTTCAAATCATTAAAATTGTATTCGTTTTTGATAAAACGCTTGATAATTTTAATGTTGTTTTTTGCATATTGAAGGAAGCGTGAGGTTTGTATCAGAATTTTTAAATGAACCAAGGTTATGCCAGACTGACTTAAACATTGATGAGGATATTCCCTACAATCAAATAGCAAAGTCGTACGTGGGTTCTGTGGTTAAAAATCCGGATGAGTGAATAATTGTTATGCCGTACATTTACCCACGAAACATGTTGTGCAAATCATTTTGCTATCCCAGCAGTATACCATTGAATCAAAAAATGGGTAAAAACTAAATGGGATGCACTCAGTCTGCCTGTTGTCTACACTGCCGGATAAAAGAAGCTTACAATTTATAACGGGAAACAGGATGGGAGGAAATGATTTCTCCGAAAAATGAATTATTGGCCATCGGTTCTTTATTATCTAATATGAGCTCCGCTGTTAACTTTGTCGATATGTACAAATGACCTCTCTTATGTCCTGAAGAGCATTTTCCGCAAACAGCTATATTGTCACTATGTCTATTTTGTTAAAGAATCAGATGGTGGTTGATTGTTATGTGCCTAACAAACTGTTCCTGACAATATACTCTAGAACAGTTATTCATTACTAATTATTATTCGTGAATACCCTTTCCTCTTCAATACCTTTAGAGCTTTGCGTTCTTTTAGGTTTTCCCGTCAATTTCTACATAAAAAGAAAAGAAGTAAGATGGGTGTAAGCAAACTTTTCGATTCTTTCGCTATCTATCTTTACTGGTAAGGGAGATAATTAATTCATCAAATTCATTTACACAAGATATGTGTTTAATTAAGATCAAACTAAGCCAAATCAAAACTTTTAATTTTATACAATGCAAATGAATACAAAATCAAACAAATTAAACATTACAATAAATTGTATATAATATGATATGGACGGACGTGTAATAACAAGTTTTACATATTACAAATAACAAATAATTATTATTATTAGAATGTAATTTATAATTAACGAAATGAAAGTGAGAAACAGTGAGTAAACATCCTGTACAATGTTCAATATTAACCCTATCCTTGTTTGGGCACCCTGTAAACAATCTTTTTGAACAATTATATATTTAATTATCAACATTACGGTTTTTATAACGTATATGCCGATTATGATTTGGGTGTTCTAGAGAGCATATGAATATTTCTTCATCCAGACCGAATATTAAATGTGAGAAACCTTTAAACACCATGATTATTAAAACATGCAATCACTCAAGATGTTTTTAAAAATACTGAGAAAAATGTTTTCCGGGATGACCTTCCGAATTGCTTGATTAAAAACACGGACAATCTTTCATATTGGGTAGAAGTCAGTCGTCGGCGTACTGTTTTCTTTAATCTTGCTTATTTACGTCTACCTGATTTTAGAGTCATCAAAGCATTTTGACACACTAATTGAAGCTTATTTATTATTGACTATACTACTATACTAAGTAGGATATTGTCATAGTGACGACTACATAAAAGATAAAAAATATGTACATCTTTACGCAAACGTTCGCTTCGCTCGATGTGCCGTAAGCTTGATGGTACACTTAGTTCTTGGAACTTCTAATCTGATTGTGGATATACCAAAACACTGTTTAATTCCTATAAATAAGTTTAAATTTAGTTCACAATGATATTCAAATTAATATTCAAATTAATGAAATAAATAAAGGCAGCTCCATATATCGTACACAAAAATGTTATGGAGTGCAGTTTTCACTACCAACCAAGCAGAATGAAACTAGTGAAACAGACAACGGGTGTAATTATATGTTAATCTGGAAGACACTAGCAACAGGCGTCCTGTTTGTCTACATATTTCCCTGAAGGATAAGATCTAACAGGTATAACAGCAAGTGTGGAAGAAAATACTTTCCATGAGACCAACGATTCGCAGGGAATATCTCGAAATATATACGAGCTTATTACGACACTACTGTCATCCTCGTGTCTATGTAAATGCTCCTGACTGCTATACCAATTTCTAACGTACAAGAGCAGGAAAAGTTTAACTAAATCGCGTGGATTCTATACAGGTTCTTGAAACTTCTATTCTGTAGTTTAAGCTTGATATTTGTATCTAAATTAAATAAATCAGTTTGTTCTTAAACACAAACTCGAGCAATAATTTGATTTCAAATAACCGCAGGGACGTATCAAGTCAGTGTTGCCGTTTTTTTCTATAAAATAACGTCTTTTTCAAGAATGGCATTTTCTATGAAGAGATGTGGTGATACTGGTTTTATCAAAATGCTCAATCCTTTCGATATTCTAAGTGTGTACTGTTGTGTGCTGTGCAATATCCTTTCATTCTGGTTTAGGCAAAGTCTTAGATCCTCATGTACTGCATATATGCCGTGCAATCCATTTTTCATACAACAATGTTCATACGAAAACATTCCCGCTTTAATCAAAATAACTATAATTATACCAATAGGGGTGTGTTTTAAAATGCAAATTAATGCATTTCATCCAGACTGAACAAATATGCATTTAGGAGTTAAAGTTTAACATCTGATATCATAGTATGGTTGATCAATTTAATATAATGGATACCCCTTGTTTAAAGATGGTCTCAGACTATTTTAATTCAAAGAGCAGAGTGTAATAAAAACCAAATCAGATCAGCGACGATTGTCACAAAAGAATAAGAAAATGATATCGCCTGTTGTACCTTAGTATGTTTTTATGATTTAGTCAAACGTTAATATCACATAATAATGCTACATAATATACATTATCTTAAAAAACTACAGCATGTATATACACATGGGAACTACATTGGAGTGTATACAAGCAGTACTTTAAAGGTATATAGTTAACTATAGTCCGACAGATAATGAGTGAAAACACATTAATATAAAATTCTGATAATCTAGTTACAAGTAAACCAATAAAAACATAACGTATTGGTAAGGTAGGCTGACCGATTGTAATTGGATGTTAGTGTCTACAATGCTCGGTCTTGTAAATTATATTCAATGATTTATTGTGTAACAGAACTAATAAAGATACCGAGATTAGCAGATGAGGCTGGTAATATATTATCTTTTTGTTCAAGCGTGTACCGATCTGCTCGTGCTTCGTTGTCAGCTGACAGCTTTGGCAACTGTCAATAAGAAGAAATATAGCCAAGCCCCTCAGTTCTAACGGAAACCAGATGCCCTTTGAAATGTAGGTTCTTAAAGAAGCATCAACCTTAATTAATTTATTAGATTACATCAGTTACAGAACGTAACGAGGTTTACTAAGTACCGTATTCATATCTAGAAAAAAAATCTAGTTGTGTTGATAAATATGTTGCGTCAATTTGCATGACAAATTTCACATACAAGAAACCTTGGTTCTACAGATTATGAAACCCATAGTTAATAGTTAATAATTAAGTTTCATATACATTATATAATATGGAATGATTGAGATAGTTAACGCTGTCTCTTCTTAACTTGAGAAAAGTAAGTTGTCCATTGCGTGAAATATTTTCAGGCTTATAGGAAATATCTTTAATCCGCAATGTAAAGTAAAATATAAGTTTATTTACAAACATTATTACTTTGGATGAAATAAGGAGCAGGCTTCGAGCAATACTTTGTAAATTATTAGGAAGCAATGACAGGATAATTCGATGTATAATAACGAGAACAGACGGTGCCTTTTGAGCCTTCCCTTACGTTGCCTTTATTGTTTGGTAGATGTGTTCGGACATGTTTATGAAATACTTTTTCAAGGTTTGTGTTACAGTGTTAGTAATCAATTAGAACGTTCATTACATTCTGTAATGATTTTTTTACTAACAAACTTTCCGCTCTGTGTTATTTTTGTCTACAAATGGAGTACTATTGAATCGCTTATGATAATTTTGAATTGCGTTTTATTTTTTCCGAAAACAATAGTTGAGCAATAAAATTTATATAGATTACAAAAGGGATACGAAAACATTTAAAACGAAAGGGCTGAATACCTTCATTTGAGATTTATTGTAAACGTTATTGAAAAAGTTCTTTCATTCTATATACTAGGGATTGAAAATCGGACCAAAGTCATAATCGATCATCGAAAATAATCGGACGAGCCATTTCGATCAATTATCGATTATATTATCGAAACGGAAAAAGTGAATATATTACAAATATATCGAAAACTATATTGTTGTGTACCTATATGTCTTTAAAAGAATAAACATATTACGATCAGTTATGTTTATATGCTGTTTTGTTATACATTCCAGGTTACAGTTGATAATTTAGTAAAATGTTTTTAGGAGATAACTTAATTCTAAATTAATTGAGAATAAAAACTTGATTTTTCCACACTACAAGTATATACCAGACAGTAGTTTTATATTTATTAAAAAGATCAACCATAAACTGATGAATTATTTACATAATTATCAGCATTTTCATCACATTTAAACAGATATTACATAAGTTGGAACAAAAATGTAGTACAAAATGTATTTACATGTAGCATTTTAAAATAATGTTGCAATCTTTTACATGAAATACTTATCAATTATCATGTTGAAATGAATTTAATATTTTTCTAGCAAGATATAACATGGGGAAATGCTGAATAAATAATCATTTTTACTTGATAACATTTTTTATGTTTGATATTACAATGAAGATTATTTTTTACTTTAAAAAGACACGTTCGTCCATGGGAGCTGACATTTTGAAAGTGATGTTGCGAGAGTAAGCTCCTCTGATTTCTAATTGCCGTATAACCCCGTATAAGTCCGTACCGTTTCCCGTTTTAAAGAAATCAGTACATACACAACACGGTTACCTTCCTTTGCCGTACATTACCGATAATAGTTTATGGAATAATGAAATCGATTATCACCGACCTAGGACACAAATAGTCGACTTTCGACAAAACTCTATCATCGTTTTATCCCTACCATATACAACGTTAACGACTTAACATTTATATATTTCTTTGATGTGAAAGACTGCCAATTATGAGATGCTTCATTTAACCTAGAGACCATATCATAGTTATTTATTATTACTATTACTATAACTATTTATTATTATTATTATTATTATTATTATTATTATTATTATTATTATTATTATTATTATTACTATTATTACTATTATTATAAGTAGTAAAAATAGTAGAAGTAGTAGTAGAGTTGGTAGTAATAGTAGTAGTAGTAGTAGTAGTAGTGGTAGTGGTAGTGGTAGTGGTAGTAGTAGTAGTAGAACTTTTATTATTATTATTTTTATTATTATAACTATTATTAATATTCAAGCCGACCTACACCAACAAAACAAGTACTTGATATTCAGTATTTAGAAGTGAAGTGATATGGTTAGTCAGAGATGAGTCTCGTTTCATTATAATTTTGTAAGTTTATTTGAGTGGCCATCGTACTTAATGGATTATTCATACAAAGACGTCTGAACTTCGTCCATCAAGTGTTTCCAGATACGTTGAAAAATCCTAAGTATCCCTTGAGTATAGTTTTGTCTAAAAAAAAAGAAAACAGGCCGATGAAGATTTCTTGCTAAGGCCACTTAACGATTCCAACTGTCAGACTTTATACTGGAAACATTTTGACATACCACAAAACGTCGCCGAGAATCTGAACCCATATCCATAACTTACTGCAAGAAATACAGACATTTGTTCTTTCTCACTTTCTGGGTTTAAAACAAAGAAATGAGTTTATACGAAACCTGCAACCATATCTTCAAACAACGCATGTTAACCGAATTAGGTTCTCATTCCAAATAAGGGCATGACAATAAGGTATCAATATCGTTTGGGGCTTTCATAATGAAATAGTTTAAATTCAAAAAGATTTTCAATAAAATAATGAAAAACAGTGGGCTAAATTCAATTCCTGGCTGCAAAACGCAAATATCTTTCTTAAAATTGTTGCAATTTATTTCTACTTCTTGCACTAAACGATTCCAACTGTCAGTATTCATACTGGAAACAGTCTGACATACCATAAAACGTCGCCGAGAATCTGAACCCTTATCGATAACTTGTTGGAAGAAATACAGACATATGAGCTTTTTACATTTTGTGGATCTTAAACAAAGAAATGAGAAAATACGAAATCTGCAACCATATCTTCAAACATCGCATGCCAACTGAATTAGGTTCTCTTTCAAAATTGTGGCAAGGTAATAAGGTATGTATATTGTAGATGGTACAATTAGTTTGTGTTCATGGACAATTTACAGATAACCCAGATAAAAACCAAAATAAAACGAAGCACAGAGTCGTTCCAAACTCACTGTGCTCATAATGCTCTGCTACATATTGTTTTATCACTTTTTTGATAGACATTAAGAGTCATACGTTCTACGGAATTGCTCGGTGTAATTGTTATCTTGTTGTATTTAGAGAACATAAACAAATACACGTTATATTACAGTAAATGTAAGAGAACAACTATTTTGTCTTGAGTAAATGAAGCTATGCATTGATTACGACTTGAACATTTACTCGCATCTTTGCGTGGCCTGGTTTAGTATGTCTGAACAAAAAAATGAAGAAGGTGTTTATGAAACATTTTATATGTTTTTGTTTGTTCATATTGAACTTTGTCAAAAGACAGTAAACCTTAAATTATGCTTAGAGATATTTAAGTTTCTTTACGAATGCAGCTCATCTTCTTTTGCTTAATAAACTGTCTACGAGAAGGAAATGTTTTATTACCGCTTTAGGGAATACTGTCATGATGCAAATTTTGTCGATGCAATTTACCGAAAATTAATGAAAAATAAGACGCAAACGACAATTGTACTGACGGAAGACATTAAAGCAATCATGGTTTCAAACTCCAGAATGTTATATAAATAGTGCCGATCTAGAGATTCATTATTGCGATCGCACCTCAGATATCTTTTTGTTGTAAGTTGACATAGTATTTAACGTACTGATCTTCACGTCGGTTCGTTTTACAACACAGAAGTTTGACAAGTTTTCACTGAAATAATAACACTACTTAACTTTGCTAAGTCTCATTTATAACCTGCACATAGCAACAGTTTAATAAAAAAAGGTTTCTCGCCTGAAAAAAAGTTAACCGAATAGTATATTTCAAAAATAAAATGAAAGAGCCGGTGTTACAATTGGGATCTTTAGGAATAAGACCTCCAATTAAGATAGCTTTGCCTTATCTCTATTAGTTATTAGCCATAATATGAACTTTTAATGTCTGGTGACCATAAACACTGTTAGTATTTAAACGAGTATTGTTGTTATGTAATATAAATGACCAAATGTATTTACGTATAGTTATAAGTTATTGCAGTATATAGTTTTGCTTTTTATTTTGACTGAAATCGTTCTTGAAAAAAAACTATTATGCGTCTTTGAAGTCAAAGTATTTAGATTATGATAATATTTTTGTTATATTTATATGCATTTCTATATGCATTTAAACCGTTTTAATTAATATCAAAACAATAGTGGGCCACAAAACATCTAAAATTCACATGGGTTCCTTTATAGAGTGTATAAACTATGATTATCAATATTATGACACAAACGTTTAAACAAGAAGTATAGTAACAGATACATAAATCGACACATAGATGATTAACAAACGTGCGATGTTCATAAACAGATACTTGTCATGCAATAAGAATAGGTGAAAAATGAGTGTCGTTGTCGAAACAATGGAATAGTAACACTAAGAAATACAACAATAGTATATGATGAAAAAAGAAATCACTCACATAATACCTGTAAATATTATAAATCGATCGAAATAAATGACATCAAACATATTAAATTATTCAGTAACATAGAGAAACTCGATCCAAATTAATAATGCAGGTGCACAGAAAACATTAATTGTTATAAAGCTTACACGTACAAAACACGATCAAAATAAATAATACAGATACATACAGACATCATTCAAAATAAAATATACAGGTTCATACAAAACATCGATCGAGAAACATGATAAATTCTCAGGTAAATACAAACAGTTAATTGAAATAAATGATACGGAAATACAAATCATCGATCGAAATAAATTATTCGGACACCAAATATAAGGGTGCACAAATCATGCATTTGCTCATCAGTGTTTCTTTAATCGGCTTTCAGTGTACTTCAAAATATAATTCAATTGAAAAGAAAGAGTCTTCTAGACAGAAAAATGATCGGATGTGTGAAAACTATACATATCAGTTTACTTGCAACATAATGGAAAAGTAAAAACGTAATTTGAAGCATGTGACATGTGAGATCGTTTATTCAAATTTAAACTGATGCGTTCTATTGTCTTTCAATATAGCCATTGTCAAAATATGATAAAAACAACTTGTCGTATACTCTTATTCGGTATATTCGTCCTCTGTAAAATAATTGAATAAATGGAAATGAAAATGGCGACACACATCCCCGATGCAAGCAAATTCATATTAGATCTTTCAACGGGAAACAAAAACAAATTGTTTACATTATCCAGCGTCATGCCGACTGGAGTAAACTACATGCAAATGCTACTGGCATTAGCAAATTACACTTAAACATTGCTGGTAGACCAGCGAGTATATAGCTTAGAAGATTATTTGTAAAATGGGCAAAAGACTGTATAGCGTATAATCCAAACAGCTAGTTGAATTCATTCTGTTACGCCTACAGTGGTGCTACGCCTAAATCTAACTGCTAACAGATTGGCGCTAAGCGTTCGACAAGCCATATTTTTAGTCAAAAATGTGATTAATATTTTATCAGTTGGTCTTCAGAGGGTGTGTATCACGTCGTGCTATTCACGTGGAATCATATCGCACGATACGCGTAGCATTTTTGCGAACATGGCACTGCCTGTTTTTATTACCGCTGTAAAATTGTTGACTTATATCAAATATCATATTGCATACATTTTCTAGAAACGAAATGAATTATCCAGATGGTCATTTCTTAATAAACCTTTTGTTGTGTTCATTTTCGACACATCTCATTTTATAATGTATTTTATGAACGGTCCCATCAAAAACTAACTATAGCAAGATTTGCTAGTTTTGTATAATTACACTGACAGTTCAAGACACAGATATCCATTTGAGGTTCATCGAACATTCGGCCAAATTTGGATATAATAAACCCATATACTAGCAGTCAATAGGTTGTCAGCCGAGCCGCAGACTCGAACTTAGAGGTAAGGCCAACTCAGTTTCGAATGAAACCAGCCTAAAATGAAATATTTTAGCAGAAAAATTGTACTTCATCTGCATAATGATCACTTTAATCAAACGCATTATTCCAAAATTATACTCCACTGTCTTTCAGGCAGTAATCATACCCTCACCAATTTAAAACTACCACAATATAATAGATGACTGCGACATAATTTTACACCTAATCCTTTGCCACAGGCAAAAAGAGCCCTGTTTAAACTGAATATATTTATTGTTGCTATTATAATTGAAGATATCTTAACATGAAATAATATTTTATTATTATTACATTCATAAACAAAATTGATAAATAACACAACACAGCACTATGCACTCTTAACGACCAAACTTATAGCGTATTTCCTAATAATGATAACAATACTGCATCATCAAAAATTTTAAAACATATGCATAATTACCAATCATAGGCACAAAAAAAATGCCGAAAAAACTTTAATTGCAAGAAAAAAGTTGTACTTCTTTATAATACTGAAATGATCTTGTGTTTGATCAACAGGAATGCTGTAGTATGCGAGTCTCTGTACTTGTGTATTGTCAAGCACAATTTTGTTTGTGGTCACCAAGCCGTACAAGTTGATTTTTCCCGGGTGCAGTTTTCCCGATACAACCAAAACACTATTGCATAACATCGTGCAAGCGGGAGTAATTTAAATAATGTTGTTATAACTTTTTCTTAGTTTAAGCTATAAATCCATACCCTGCAACCAAGCAATGTGGCTCGTTGTACAAATACCCTTCTTCTTTATGTTTTTGGGTGTTGAAAGACAAAACATAAATTTCAAATCGAAAAAAGTTGAAATTGTGGTGGCTATTATAACAGTCCGTAGCATGTATTTTGTTTCGGTCGACTTCTTTCATCCTAAGTTTGCTATATGCACTGTCAGATATAATAAGGTACTTTGTACAAACGGTAATTTTGAAAGGAAAATATAACTGCAAAATAGCCTTGAACTATTTATATATAAAAACACATTTACATTATATTATTATTTATCAATTGCGATACAGAGTGCATTTAGTATAGTAGTACCGATTCTGTTCAAGAAAGTTACTACTCAAGAGCCGTTGTGATTTCATAGTCGCTATCATTTAAATGAATTTGCAGAAATTGCCTGAGGTAATATTGAATGTGATAACAACATTACATTTGTTTATAAAATACTTAACCAATGACAGTTTAGATGCATATAACGCCATTTTGAACAAATGAAATGTACGTTGACGTTTAAATAGATATTTTATTTAGTATTAATATTTGTTTATTTCAGTTACCGTTTGTACAGCAGCTATAGACTACGTAGATGACTACGAAGGTCCAACCTATTTTATTCCTCAACCGAACAACGTAACTTTTAAGCCAGGCCAAACGGCACTCCTTAGGTGTTCCGTCGAAAATCTTGGCAAAAAATATGTGAGTAAATGTTATTTTTTTTGTAGTCGTAAAACAAACATCGTGTATAAGCTATATCTATTAATTTAATCTGATTGCAATCCCACCTTGTAAAACACTGAGTTTTTCAAAAACATATCCGGTGTTACCACTCAAATCGCCAAGCCCTCAGGTGGTCAATGGGGTCCAATGGAATTTATAGCAACGTTTTCCCAGCCAGCCCCTTATTGCAATGAATGTTATTTCTATACAACCACAGCCTTAAATACACATTTAAAGGCACATAATCGCTCTGAACTCTCCACAGTGTTCTATCAAAATACAATTGACTTTTTGTTCCTTTTGCAGCGGCACTAGGTACATCAATTTATTGTTTATGAATCATTACTCTTCTTCGATTTTAAGAACCAATTTTTTTTTCTCAATTTCGGGGAATTTGCCTGGCTGGAAAAGAGCCTTAGTGCATATGCTGCTGTTAGTGCAACTATGCAAATTGCACTATTTTGACTACATTTCCAACACGTATTAATAGTATATAGATAATATATCTTGAATATATCGAGAAGGTAGAAAGCTAAGATATTAAGAATACCGCATAACTTCGTAAGTCTACAAGACTTCAATTTGGTCGTTATTTTTCTCCAGTGTCCAGATCCACCCTTCGTATTTGCTCTTTAGACTTTTGATTTTTTTCTGCACAAATCGTGTAAAATTCAAATAAACAGACCTGCTGATTAATAGTAAAGATGTCTTCCTGTCGTGCAAGGAACACCCCAAGGAACGCTGTTACTTTTTATCCAGAGCGATCACGGTTTTAGAGGATTGCTACAGCATACAAAAACATCAGCTCGATCGATCAAGATCTAGTTTGAATTATTTATTTCACCTCATATTAAACAGGCTCAAGTTAAATATGCATAGCATTTCATATAAAAAATAAGTATTGTCTGAAATAAGGTGATATTAAAGTCATAATCTAACCTTCATACTAGCCCGAAATTCATTCTGGGTCGGAAGCGTGAGTAAACCACTTTCGTTATCAATATATGATCTTTAACATTTGGTCCACAGGTCTTAGTTAATATATGTCTTTATGATCCAAACAAATGTTTTTAATTCAAAACAAAAACATATATTAGTTTAAGAAAAAGTCGAAAGGAGACAATCAGAAACGCCAGTATCAAAATAAAACAAACATTTTGAACATATTTCATTCAAGGAAAGGCGTCTTTAAAAGAAAAATCTACTCTATCTTGTAAATCTTGTTTAATACTGCAAACTATATCAATAGTTATAACAAACTACAGAAACCAGTCCGGTAGTCGAACGTTTAAACATAAACACCATATAATGCAAAGCAAAGAGTCAATGTATAATATGCGATTACTCCCAATTGGCTTTGTATTCAATTGAAAAAAACATTTCAGATAGTCAAGATGAGTTTGTCTTAAAGTGCTTTTGCAGGCAGAGTTAAACAAATCTAAGAACCATTCTACCTCTCAATATAGTACTATTTGCAGTTTGTAATTCGATAGTACGTGCTGATATAATTTTTGTGTATAAAAATGTTTGAACACGAAAAAATGAAAATGACAACCTACATTGTCGAAAATAAAAATCTTGAAACGTACTTTTGTTAGTAAAACCCTCAAAGTCAATGTAACTTAGCTTATCTTTAATATATAGTATGTACCAAAACATTAATTATACTATAGATAAAACATCACAGGGTTGAGAGTGGTCTAATGATATTGGTCATCTACAATATCGTGGGTTCCACACCCAGCAGGAGATCGTTTCTAAAAAGATCACCGACAATAGGTTTTTACTCAGAAAACTGTCTTCAGTGTGATGTATATCAGCGTATTCCAGTAGTTTTATTTATTTTACTTACAGTCGAGCTTAAAAATCAATTGTTATACATTATATATTTTAACTGGATTATTGTTAACATTTTAATTGACTTATGTTTTGAAATTTCTTGACATTAATTTTTACCTCTCCTCGTAGAATCAATCGATCATTCTGAGACCTCGATTCGATTAACAAATGCAAATCGATATCAGTGTTCAGGTTTTCTTGATATGTGTAGTCGTAACGAATGCCCCTAGCTTTATAAATGCAATTGAAGGCAATTCCTCGTATATTATTGTTTGAAAACATCAGTCGAACAGTTGGCAGGCGTCATGGGTATTCAAAAACAACTGTTGACTGGTTTATCGACCCCGTAATTATTCTACAATTAACTTTGCAGATACCTGCATTTCACACTAATTGCGTATTAGTTTGTTGTTTAGATTATCAAAAACCTTTGATTACGATAATAAAACTTATTTACTACCGAGCGAAGACACTGCAAATGTTTCATTTTTCGAGTATGATGTTTTTGTTTAACACAAGAGCATGCGGCCCGAAAACGTACAAATGTCTAATTCATTTGTGTTTCAGATTGTGTGGCGGAAAGCCGCTGAGCCCCATCCGATATCAGTTGGAACTGTAATATACTCACCAGACACACGTTACACCGTCCAGTTTTCCCCGGAGAGACGCGAGTACAATCTCCAGATCCGCGGCCTCACCAACACAGACTCAGGCGTGTACGAGTGCCAGGTTAGCTCACGGGAGAAACTCGTGAGACACGTGCTGCTCAGAGTAGAAGGTCAGTTGTATATCAACAGAAACAGAGAACTCTGATTGTCACGCCTTGTTGTTTAAGCAATGAATGTTCTAGCATGTTGATCTGCTTTCTGTCTCTATTCTCGGGCGCGCCATGTTTACGGTCAAATTGGTATGAACTTGTCGCTATATTATGTTTTAAAGTTGCTATTTAAAATCAAACCTGTGTTCAGAGTTTCCAAAGGCTATCTTTGTACAAGTACATATTGCATATATACAAACGACAAATAACAGTTACATAACACACAGGATGAAAGCAAAGGGCATTGTCAAGACGGTTTTGCGGTGTTTTCGTTGAATGTATATGTATTTTTATCTCAATTTTTCGAACCTTCTTAATACCTAGTAGACTAACGAAGACTATTTTAAAGCGACAGTCCGCAAATCGGGCAAATTAGCCATGAAAAAAAAAAAAAAAAATCATCTATGTGTTGATAAGCATTCCTGACTGACGAATCCAAAAAAAATTTGGTTCAAATCGACCTAGAAATGAGTTTTTCGTGTCATTTTCAATATCTCTTCTTAACTATCGGCCCCCGAGAGTTAACGGTTATATAAATAGAAAAAACAGTGGGATTCCAAAGTTCTTGCGCATGCGCAGGGCGATACTATTTCCCGGTCTCTCCTCGTAAAATCTGGTCTCATCCGGTCTCATAATTCCCGGTTCATAACTTATGGCCCCAGGCAACGGATTGTGTTGCTGATGTTTATAACACGATTTTGACAATCTTATTTGTTTTTATATGTAACAAAATGGTATAAAATATATAAACATTATGTCTTAATTTATGCAATTTGTTATAGGTATACACTATTTATGCAATTCGTGTTAAAGGTGTAGAGAAAGATGCGATGCAGTACAAATGCTCATGTTTTTTGCATAAAAGATTGAGGACGGCTAGAGTATGAAGTAACTTAGAATTGCACCTTTTAAATTATGTTATGTTATGTTATTGTTCTTCCTTTTATGTTTACCCCCCCCCCCCGACATAAAAATTTTTAAGCATAAATGATTACAATTGAAAAATTCCATGTTTGCATATCCGACTCATATCTGATTTACATGTAGTCAAGCATTGTTATTTTTTTGTATTACTATTATCAATAGTATACTTATAACTGAATTTAATATGAAAAAAAAACACACACTCAATGTGTTTGTTATTCATGACATTAATTTCAGTACATGTGCATATTTCATGTTTTTATCTTTGCCTAAATTTATTTTATGTTTTATTGATATAAAATTTGAAATAAATAGTGACATAATTATCATCAAATATCTAATGTTTTAATCAACTGTAATCTTTTGTAATCCTATTACCCCCCGCGGTCATTAACACCTTTTTGATCACGCCCGATAGCTACTATAAAACAGAGACCGGAGGAGACCGGGACCGGATGAGACCGGGACCGGGAAATAGTATCGCCCCCAAGAGTAGTCGGAAAAACCGTAGACCTACTTTCTCTTTTGCCGTCTGAAAATAGCAACTTTCGGCAATTTTCAATTTGTTAAATCTAAGTTATTAAAGCGATTTTTTAAAAAATAATTGCGGTTCAGTCGGTCTGAAACAATGTGGAACTTATTAAAAACTTTTGAAATACGGTTACTTTTGCGGACTGTCGCTTTAACTATCCAAAATACATAGTTAAGTTTTTGATTTTAATAAATCAAAATGGTTTATTTTGAATATCACAAAAAAGCTATTTAAGGTATTTGAACTTTTAAACAAGTAAATATTACACAAATTAAAGACAAAACTACTGAGCTTTCCTTAATGCTGTTGAAGTTTCGAGAAATTGGACATTTTTATGCAAAAGTGCCTGTAAACATACAATTCCTGAATTAACTGATTTGTTGACAGCCTCCCTACTCGTATTAGTTGGTTTATGCACGTTTCAGTTTAACATGGAGCAAACTGTTTTTGGCATTTGGTTTTCGCCATGTGGGACCACTTCGCTCTGGCATAAACTATCGGGAGATTCAGGTTCAGGATGTATATATGTTTGAATGACGTGTAACTGTTTTAATTTAAACCAGCAAAGTAATGTCTCATTCGAGTGCTAAATTTTCTTCTTCTTTTCCAGGGCGTCCAAACAATTTGCCTTCTAAGTCACAAATATCTAGAGACTCGGATGGTATGCACTTGAATTTTCTTTTTATGCAACATTCACAGAATGATATTCATTATGTTAATGCTATATCTGTCTGCAAATCATGATATCGGTATTCTGATTGAAATCCAGAAATTCTGTTTTTGTTAAGAGTACTATATTCTCGGAAAAGTAAGTTATTTTTCAAAATCTTTCTCAACTGATTTCACCAAGTTATAGCCATGCAAAATGGTTTTACTTAGTAGGAGACTTATTCTCTATTAGATAACATTGATAAAGATGTTTGGTAAAAAAACGAAATATGGAGGAAAAACGAACTTAGGTAATTAATTAATTAATTAGTTTTTTAAAGGCTGCTCAACTGTTTTTTTTTATTTCATTTCTATGACCTTGTAAAGAAAGTTAGCAAAGACAAATTGATTTCATTAATATAAGATTAATCATAGAAGGATCATAATGAATCCTTTCTATTAACACTATACACAGGACTTAAATAGACGTGGACCTGAAAATTAGTTTATAATATAGATACGCGTGTTTTATCAGATGCATTGTAATATATTAAAATGTTTATTTGTTTTAGATCCAGCAATGAATCCGTCATACGTCATGCCAGGTATGCTTCCAACCTCATGTCGAAATATAAAAACTATTTATTTTATTCTTAATGAAAGCCTTTACTGATCTAAATACGCACACACTATATACATTTTAGGCAATAGTTTATCCCACTGTACTCTTTTCATGAAAGGTCAAAAAATTAGATTAGTCCACAACGTTATGAGCATGACTTGCCTTAAACCTTGAACTAACGCTAGATAATAATAATATAATGTGAATAACGATTTAACTCTTTGTTTTCAGAAATATTCCTTTCAGGCAAAGAATACGTCAACAGTGGCGAGACAATTTATCTCGTTTGTAACGTGACAGGAAATACAGATATCCCTCAAGATGTTGATTGGTTTAAAAATGGCCATTTGTTACGGTCACATGTCTCAAAGAAAATAAAAATAGTTAAAGTGACTTCTATGGCTAAACGGAAGTTGGACAGTGTTCTAGAAATTCGGGATAGTAAAATAGAAGATTCTGGAATGTATATTTGTAGAAATTCAGAAATACTCATAGCCAGTCAAAAGGTCACAGTTTTAAATGGTAAGATTCATTATTGTAAATATAAGCACAATTAATTATGGCATTATTATCATAATTAAAGACTTTAACATAGCAAAAATCATTTTCATTACATCTATTGAGTAACAACAACTTTGGCGGGATATAAAACGTCTCAACAGATTAAATACAACTTCTTTTGTTGAAAAAAAACTCGCATCTCTGTGATTCAATTGTCAATGACATTAATTACCAAACAGGCTTAGTTGACTCTCGAGAGTTTAACAATACACAATAATGACTGACCTTGAATTTTGCGGTAAAAGGGGCGCAACATGGTGTTTGCAACTTTGGAAATGCGGCTCCTCCCCTTACACCAAATGATATGTTTTTTATTATGCTCTGGTAAGGGGGTTTGGGCAATATTTTATACTATAAAGGTGATTTTGTTTTTTCTCCGATATACATACAAATACATCTTATGACAACTCTCTTTATCCGATAGTGAAATCGGTTATAAAGATGTGTATCTCAATGATATGCAGGAAAAGACTTACCATTTTAGAGTGAATGACTGTACGTCCGTCAATCTGTCTGTCACACTTTCGTGTGCCTTCGGTATATCGTAAAACTGTAAAAGGATAAATTGTTCACGAAATTGGGATGACGTATATAAACACTTTTAACAGACACAAGTGCAAGGTCAAGGTAACAGTAAAGTGCCAAACCCGATTCATTGAGTTCATGTCTGGTCTTAATCACCTAAGCCCCTAAAATGAATTTCGTGAAACTAGAGTCAATGTTCAACACGTCGAGTCGAAGTGTAGAACGCACATTGCACGCGAATGGCTCAAGGTCAATGTCAAAGGATCGAGACATATACTCCGTTATTGCTCTGTTTCTTCTGAAACGTGGGTCGAATGTTCACCACATCGACACAACATCCACTATCCAATTGATATTTCCCTTGGTTCAATGCATGAAACAGGCTTAGACAAGCATGTGGTGAAAAATTTCCAATAATATTTGATAAGTAAACATGTCAAACGGAATAGTGCTTTAGTGTGTAGTAGTCGTATTAGTTGTGTTTATTCATTTCTTTAAAATGACATGTACACTCATTTCAGAGGAGAAGTCAAATACGGGTAAACGAGGCACAGCAGCGGAGGCGAAGAGTGGTCAAATGTGCAATAAACAGTGGTGGACACTTTTCCTTGCAGTGTTTCTTTCCATGGTTGTCACAGATGTTTTTCTCTACCTCAGATGACATCAGTTGTGACGTCACATTGACGCTTTCAAGTGCAATATACATTCCAAATATTTACATGTTCTCGGCACTCATCCATCTTTATGTAAAGTCATTATTTATTTATACCATTAATCATTTCTATGATGTCTTACTTTTTGCTAAACTTCAAACGACGTTTCTCATTTCAAAGTGTTAATTGCCAAATATTGACACATTTTATAAAGAACAAGCCTTGATTTATTTGTCTTAAGTATGAAACACTTCTATTGCACAATGTATGCTTTTTATCGCCACATGGTAATGCCTAATATTTAGTTGTTTCACAAAGGGATTTGATCATGTAATGTCAACACGACGAGGTATACCATACCATGTTGTCAAAACTATGTCGACGTGTTTTCTAATTAGCTGGATATGTAGACCTGTTCATTTATTTACTTGATACTTGTTGACCTTTTTACTAGATTTTTCGACTTAGTTTCTATCGACAAATTAGGTTACACACATTTAAGAATACATATTAAAGAACGAATTCTGTGTATCCATACATGGTGTTAACTGAAGTCCCTGAAAGTAGGCATACATGTACTTCCATATGTATAGTTTTTTTTAAAAATTGTGTTATTTATTATAGATATTTGAACCTCATCTTTGCTTACACCACTTTTTTATATTCCAAAGGGATGCATTTGATTGTGTCTAAATATCAGGTACATTTGTGTCCGTTTATCTTACATGAATATGAATATAATAAATTATATTTTTAAATACAAATAAACCAAAAAGTTGAATATAAATGATTAAGATGAGTTTAATTACTTAGCTTTAGAAAATGGAATATCTTATTGAAACGAGTTTTATTTGGCTTGGTTGATTTTGTGTTGGCTACAGATCGAATATATTAATGATGTCATCATGTTGTATCGTCGATTTCTGATATGTCGACTTGACGAGATAAATCCCGACTATAAATATGATTAAAATAGCATCGAATTTTCCGGGTTTTTTTTACTGGATACGAGGACTTACTTTTTGTGTTGACAAAGTTATGAACGCGTTATGTTGACTTTATTTACAATGAAATATATATGGTATGATCTCCTTTTTCATTTAGTTCAAGCAACATACCCAGTTCATAAGTGCACTAGTCAACAACAAAATGAGAAAATGTCATGATATCATCACTCGTCAGATCGATATATAACAAATCGACAAGACAACATAATCATATCATAAGTAAACACGACGAACGCTTCCAAATTTTACAAACGAATGAAGAATTTAAGATCAGTTCGGAATAAAACATGTCGATTTTTTGCGATCTAAAAATGGCTGATCTATCAAATCACTGTACATGTAAAGAAAAATACCTTTGACATTTCTGTAAAACGCTTATGTTCGCTAAATTTATTGTTTGCAGGTATTGTTTTTTTACTACTTATTGTAAAACAAATGATGAAAATGAAAAATAAAGGAAAAAAATCTTGTCTATTTAGTTTTTCACACCAGTCTTAAACACCAGTAGCATCTTATATAGTGTTTAAAACTTCCGAGTGATATACTTTTGCAATTTAATATATGAAGTTTTACGCAGAGTCTGATAAACCGCCATGAAGAGGACATTTAACTCATTTTAACTCTGGTTCATATGTAAGTTATGCATTGTATATCTAATGAATAAAATTCGTGCTTTAATATGCTATTACTTGATAACATTTATGCGTCTTCAAAACTAATTCAATTTGTGTAATAATTTACGTGCAGACCTAAACAAGGATATTGCTTTAACTTGCCCTAATATTACACAAATACTCAAGTATAATCTCAAAATTAGTCACCACATGAACGCATAATATGATTCAAATTCTTGTATGTTTTTTTACTATTTAAAAAAAACACATTTATTTATGGAATTTGTTAATAAAAACCTTTCTCAATATTTGAAGACAGCGTTTTTTTGGCAAAACAAATATACCTGTGTAAGTGTTAAAAAAACAAATTCTATGAGAAAATTCGCTTCAAAACTAAATATATACGATCTTAAATAACTTTTGATGTCACGTGGTATGATGAGATCAATTTGAGATTAAATTTGACTGAATATTATTTTCATATTGGGGCCTTGTTTTCATATCTAGATTAACAGTACCTCACTGCACTAAACAAGCAATATTAGAAGTGCTATGAATGTGTAGAGACTGCCACAATATGTGCATAAATTGTGTGGTATTCATATATATATATATATTCAATGCCAAATTTGAGCTCAAGAACTTTCTTTTCTTCATATAAAACTTAAAAAGATCTATAAGACTTTGTATTTCCTTTTAAGAAATGTAGAGTACTCTGACGCACTATTGTGGTTAAGTTCAGAACAATAGTAATTCATCGTGATATTGGAAAATCTGCGATTACTTTGTTTAAGAAATTACTGTTCATAATAAAAATGTCCTAGTACATTTTATTAGTACCGGTTTACATTGTAAGACATTTCAGGAATTATTATTTTAATGTCCTTGCCATATGGTTTTAGTAATTGCAGCAAAACGGACAATAGTGTTATTCTTAAAATTGGATTCTTTGTTTCTCGTTAAATTTTAAAATCTCTTCAAGGATGTGAGTGCAGGATGCAGAACAATCATATTGTTGAATATTTCAATATTTTGCGCTGCCTGTTATAATTACATCTATAAAGTTATTCACCCAACGCCCGATATGTGTTGCTGATTAGGTAATGACAATAAACACCGTTATAGCTTTGTTGTTCTGATGTAAGCTTCACCAAGCTGTATATCTCTTTCGCCCATCTTTCAACAATTGTCTTTAACATCTTATTTGCAATTTATAACCTTGTTTGATCTCACGCTCTTTCAGATATGGTGATCATTAGTGCAAAGTGAACGAATCGGAATTGCAATTGAATTTAAACACATGATATTTAGGGTAATTATTTGGTTATAATATACTTCAAACGCAATTGTTTACTTCAATAACGCAGTGTTATTAAACAACATAAATACTGATATACAACAATGACAGAGCTGCATTAAATTTGATATTTTCAAACATTCCGTTTCAGTATCAAACACATCTTTATTTCGTGATATTGTTGCATTCCTTAATTATCTATCATTATTGTCTCAACTGCTTAACTTTTTTCTCGTAATTTGAAATATTTAATTTGACTCTGTAAT
Organism: Mya arenaria; assembly: GCF_026914265.1. Taxonomy (NCBI): domain Eukaryota; kingdom Metazoa; phylum Mollusca; class Bivalvia; order Myida; family Myidae; genus Mya; species Mya arenaria. The sequence continues at coordinate 31,090,004 of NC_069124.1, read as the reverse complement.
TTAGTTTAGAAGGGCAGATAATAGACATTGACACGTTATTATTTGAAATGAACTGGAATTGAATTAACTGACATGCATCAACTCAAAAGCACGCAACAAAATGCAACTAAAACATCAATTTGAAAGGTCTCACGTCATTCTTACAATAAAAATTGAAGAAGATCCAATGTATTAAACCACCGAAATTCAGACAATGATAGAATACAAATTAAGTCTCAAACGAACAGGTTGTTAAAGCAGTCTTCAGCCCTCTTTAACAAAAGAGATCACGAACATGATTTAGGGCGGCAATCCTTACACCATTGTGAATTATTGAAGTATCCAGAATTTCCAAAAAAAGCCATGTTCCATCTTCTACATGCTCTAACGAACATTTGGATAAAAAATATTGACTGTTATCTGTCATTGACAGGTTGGCCTATTAAATAAGCAAATTATTAATTCGTTTTTTTCCCCTACGCTGATGCTGATTACTTTCAACGTGAATAAGAATGTCTTTTTAACAAAGACAAACTATTTTAAAGGGGCTATACACCGTATGATGAAATAGCGATTAAGAAAGAAAATTGTCGAAAACTGACATAAATTTGGTATCGATGTGTACAATGCATTCAAACTAACTAACTGAAGTTCCACTTAGTAAACAATTAATTTATATTTCGCAGTCTTTTCGTATTTTCCTGTAAAAACGATAACTAGGTATGTATACCTAGTAGAGTCCATTCTTATGCGTGATTGGCTAGTCAATGTTATCACGTGATAATACCTAGTTTAATATATAGCTATAATAGTCTAAATGTTGATTGTACACCTTCGTAGCACAATGGATCCATCACCGGTTCGAACCCAGTCAACGACTAGATTTTTTTACATTTTTTTTGCAATTATGATATCAAAGGGTAAAACACTTTATTATATAATTGTCCTGAGATTTGATACAGAAAAAAACATTTTTTGGTGCCAATCTGATGTATAGTCCCTTTAAGGGCAGCTAATATAATAATAGACATCGTACTTTTTTCTTTATTTCCCTAGTTGATTAAAGAGTTTGTAAAATCGTTCATTCATTGTTTGCTGAGTAAATTGAGTAAGTTATAATTGTCCATGTGTATACGATTGCATCTAAGATAATATAGAATGGTTAGAATCATTATCATCATAATTATAATATTATTATTTTTAATATTAAAATGACTTTATTATTAACATTATTTATTATTATGTTTTTATGTTTTTATTTATTTATTTATTTATTTATTTATTTATTTATTTATTTATTTATTTATTTATTTATTTATTTATTTATTTATTTAATTTTCTGTTCACTCACTCACTCACTCACTCACTCACTCACTCACTCACTCACTCACTCACTCACTCACTCACTCACTCACTCACTCACTCACTCACTCACTCACTCACTCACTCACTCACTCACTCACTCACACACTCACACACTTACTTACTAGAACTTCTAGCAAGCCATTTCGGCGTCAATTCTATTATGATTGATACTATTTTGAGGAATGGAGGCTGAGTAATACCGATGATTGAAATGTATTCCATGAACATGTTTAGCTGCCATGCAATCTAAAGGGGGTTGGGGGTAATTTGGGCTATATATTTGTTTGCAATTGACTCTTGGTCTAGTTTTACACAACGTTTCTTGATTTATATCTCAAACCAGAAAGAAATAAAATTATTTCGACAGTGAAGAGATCTGATTGCAGTATCAAACGACCCGTAGCATTTTTTCGGCAATTATGATCCTTACTGACTATTTCTTCGCCTGTTGCTTGCCATATGATGTTGCAGTTGTTTAAACACTGAAATACACTTGGAATGAAATAATTGAAAGTAAGAATTACGCGCTGTAGCATTAAAACCTTACTTTAATGACAGGTGTAGGATAACTCTGGCCATTATACAATAATGTTTCATCCATGATCCTAATAAGAGCAGGACTGTAATTATACAACACAAACCATAATCTCATCATGAAACATCATGAAAATATTTAATCAATAAGGAAAAATTCAACAATACATATATAAGCACAAATGACACGACGTGATATTAATGAGCCGTTTTCAACAGCAAAAAAGTTAAGAATTACATTAAGCAGAATTAGGGATGCAGTAATATACCAGCATTTATCAAGATAATAATCTCATTGCATACAGGTTCTTGTTGCGAAGCGAAATATGTAGATGAACTTTGCTTTGCATTTCATATTGAACATTCTCGATAAAAATCATTTGTTTTTATTATAAACAGTCGCAGTGAAAACCAAATTCAGCAAGTATGGCTTGTTTTGTATTACTACACTGACCATTCAAAATATACATATCCATTGCAGGGAGGGGAGGGGTGGAATACATCGAGTTGATGGTCAAATTTTACATTGAATAAACTCATCAGCTACCAGACAATAGGTTGTCAGTCTATCCGCAAATCGGTGACGTGAGTCCACTCAAACAATCAAGAGTACTACATATTAGCAGAATAGTGGCATTTCAACTGCAAAATGAACATTATAATCAGACAAATTAATAATTCACAAAGCACCCTCATTGTCATCTAGACAACAATTATACCCTATCTATGTTGAAATCTAATTATTGACCTAGACCCTAATGTCGCACTAATTCGTTTGCCATAGGAACTAAGATATATAATTATATAAAATTAGTGTATTTATTGTTGTTGTTTTAGCTAAGTTAAGAAAAAAATATTTAATACAAGATCGATAAATAACAAGCTACAAATCTATGCACCCTTTACTTCCAATGCAAAACATTCTAAAAGCTTATTTCCTAAAAAAAATAAACATACTGCCCCGTCATAATAGTTTTAAACATAGGTCTAATTACCAACAAATTGGCACAGAAAATAGAGCTGAAATATAAAATTGCAGAGATACGAAAGTTGTACTTTACATTGAAATGCTCTTGTATTTGAACAATGGTTGTAAGTAAACCTTTACCAGTGTGTATTGCCAGAGAGAGTTTCACCCACAACACAAGAATTCACTATTGCGTTACATCGTATCAACGGGAGTGATAAACTAGCATTGGTATAACTTGTTTCACAATCATTGTAAATAAGAATTTAAAACTATAAAAGACAACCCTGCAACCAACCCTGGAAAAGGTCATGTGACTTTTGTCTTATAAGGCAAACACACGTGTGCTTAATTTTATTTGGATCAGGGCTCCAATGTTCAGCTATAAGATTTGTAATATGACTGCTAAAACCATAGACTTAAGATATAAAAACACCTGAATATGCGGTGGCAGTAGTCACAGTTTGAAGCCTGTAGATGAGTTTCGATCGTGTTCTATAACCATGCATTTTTCTTGTTTACTGTTTATCTATGGACAGTTTTTTTCACTGGAAATTATGGCTTCTTAATAGCTCTCTACGATTTCTCATTTTTTGACATCGACTTTTCATATTTACAAAAAATATTTAAACATATTATAACAAGTGGTTTGGGAAAGGGTCTTTGTTACCTGTTCTTCTATAAATCATCGACTTTTGCTTACTGCTGAGAACTAGACCTCGATCAGTTTAGCAATAAATGGATGTTTATACTTTTCTCTATTTTGCGTGATGGCCGTTAGAAAAAGTTCGTTTATTGGGATATTGCTCTTAATGTTGAACTTAACATTTACTCATTTAGACGATTTACACCCAGCTAACAGGAAGCCACCCTTGAGGTAGAACGATCAAAAATATATATGTTTTGAATTCAAAATTATCTTCACAGTTTTGTAGTTAAGGTCCTCAAAAATGAAAGAGAGTGGGGAGGGCTAACATTTAAAACGCTTCAAAAATTTCATGTTTTATTTTTTTAAGGAAAATTGTTCTCGGAGGTGAAACATACATCCATTGCAACATGTTTAATGTAATAAGGACATTTTTTTCAGGTGTTTGTTCAAAAAGGATTTCGATTTTTAGAAAAGTCCTTCGATAATATAACAATATTTTTTGCAAATGCTCCACACTATCTTATAAACAATATCGTTTTCGGCGTTCTTTCCACATTTCTGGACATTAAACAAAGAAATGAGTCGATACGAAACATGCAATCAAATCTTCAAACATCGCATGCCTACTGAACTAGGTTATCTTTCAAAATTAGGTCGCAACAATAAGGGTTGTATATTCTAGATGGTACAATTAGTTTGTGTCCATGGACAATTAACGGATAACCCAGATGAAAATCAAAACAAATGGAAGCACAGAGTCGTTCCAAACTCATTGAACTCAAAATGTTTTTCTACTGATTTCTTTATTTCTTTTTGATAGACATTAACGAGTCATAAGTTCTACGGAATTGCTTGGCGAACTTGCTATCTTTTGTATTTAGAGAACATAGACAATCAGAAACACTTTGTATAACAGTTAGTTTGAGAAGACGTTTTCTTCAAAATTACTACATGATACTTTAATTCAGTAAAACTCTTAAGAACTTAGCCTCGAGTTAATGAAGCTATGCAATGATTACGACTTAAACATTCACTCTTGTCGCTGCGTGGCCTTGTTTTATATGTCTGAACAAAACATGAACACGTGTTTCTGAAACATTTTAAATGTTGTTTTTTATGCATATTGAAATTTGTCAAAAGGCAGTATACCTTCAATTATGGATAGCGTAACAATTTTCTTTTCGAATGCAGCTCATCTTCTTTTGCATAGTGAAATGTCCTCAAGTAAGAAATTGTTTTAAAGCCGCTTTGTAGAATACTCTCGTGATGCAAATTCTGTCGAGGCATTTACTGAAAATTATTTAAAAATAAGAAGCCATAAGACAATTGTATTGGGGACGACATTAAAGCAATCATAGTTTCGAGCTCCAGAACGTTCTATGAATAGTGTCGATCTAATAGAGATACGTAATTGCGATTGCACAGTAATGAATGCGATGCACAAAACAAAAAGGAACAGTTTTCAACACACTCATGAATTAGAAATGGGTGCCCCATTTACCCTTCAGCTGTTAGTCGTCATACCAATGACTGTACATATATTCACTTCGGTTTGTTTTACAACACGGAATATAGATAAGTTTTGACTGTAATAATAACACTGTTTAATTTTTCTGAGTCTCATTTATAACCTGAACATAACCACAGCTTTTGAATAAATAATTCCTACAAAAAGTAAACCAAATATATATTTAAAAAAACACACCACAAAGAGCTGGTGTTACAATGGGGATCTTTAGAAATTAGACCTTCAAATATGCTAGCTCTGCCTTAGCTCTATCAGGTATTAGCCATAGTTTGAAATTTTAATGTCTGGTGATCATAACAAACATTAATAGTAGTTCAACGAGTAATGCTATTATGATATTTAAATGAATACATGTATATATACAAGTTTGTAAGTTATTGCTGTTTATATTTTAGCTTTTTTTATTTTTTTTACTGATCAGAAATCGTTCTTGAAAAAACACTATGATGTGTCTTTGAAGTTTAAGTATTAAGTTAATGATATTATTGTCGGTGTATTTTTGATAGAGCAATTTTATATTCACATTAACAGTTTGAATTAACAAAATAATATTAAGTGTCATCGTTGTCGAAAAATGGAATTATATTAATAAGAAAACATGTCAAAAATGTATTTGATAGCAGAAACGCAGATATAAATATTTATTTCGTGTTAGTTAAGCATTGGTATACACATACATGTTTAGAAAAGTTTGTCATATATTCGCTAAGCAATGCTTATCTTTCTTCGACGGTGGTTACTTTCAGACCAGTGACCACATTTTTACTTTTAGCGGTCAAACAGTTTCATTGGATATCACGTGATCAATAAAAGGTGTGTTTGGTCCATGGTTGTTACTTTCCTTGACTTTCGTTAACATTAAAATGACGAATACAGAAGAAAAATGTTTAACATCAAACGTACTAAATGGAATGAGAAATTACTCTCATGATAACTGTAAATATAAAAAATATCGATCGATATAATTGATAAAAGTACATAAAACACATCGATCATATTAAAATATTCAGTAAGAAAGAAAACATCGATCGAAATAAGGATAAACGAAGTTACAAAACATCGATCGAAATAAAGATAATACAGGTACCTACAAACATCAATAGAAATAAGATACAGGTTCATACAAAACATAGATCGAAATAAATTATACAGACACCAAATGTTAACAAAGGGTACACACATTATGCATGTGCTCATGATTCTTTCTTTAATCGTCTTCCAATGTGATCATTCAATTGAACGGAGTCTACAAAGTCAGTAAAATGATCAGATGCGGCTAAACTATACATATCAGTTTAAATACTTAGAGAAGTTGCAACGTAAAACAATAAAACTACTTTGTTACAGTTAGGTAGGGATAGACGTGCAATTGAGTTCAACTGACGATACTGATTACCGAGCGATGCAAAATACAAACCTAATTTTATTCTAACAATGTGGATTAGAGATGGTATACCTTATAGAACGTTAATCATACCCCGAGGATTAAATTCACAATATATGCATTTCATTTCTACAACGTTATCGTTCTTAGATTCAATTAAGATTCCTTTATCACCCCGATGCCTTGATATACATAAACAGGTATAGTTCACATCTGTCTCGTCATACATTATATGTTTACAAGTAGCTTATCATTGACATGCAGGGTATTTGTCCAAAGTTTAGGCTGAAGCCCAACTATACACAAACGTAAATGATAACAAACTTAACCTAGATTAATAAAACATTTAACATAGAAAGGAGATGGTTGTGGTTTGATTTTGTTAATGTATGCACCACTCTTCATCATAGCCAACAGTTAAGGAAAACACAAGGACAATTATCTGCAAGAAACTAAACACATTCGATGGATCACCGCCCTATAAAAGTTCCACACAAAAACTATGATACTCACTCAGTTATTCTATCATCATCGGAATGTTTTTCTCTGATTCGCAATTAAGATATAAGCCAACCTTTTCAACGAGTATTTATTTCGATATCCCGCGACTTTTAAGATAATCATCATGATCTTGAGACTCTTCTTGGGGTTTGATTTTTAAGGTTTTTAATGAATGAGAATAAAAGTGAGCAAATAATAAAAATTATTTGGTAGACAAATAGTTTACATGTGCTCCAAAAAGTGATTACAGGTATGTCAATTATCCACACACCTCACCATGCTCAGTTAACGGAATATATTTGTAGCATGTGATATGTGAGAAAGTTTCTTTAAATTTAAACTGTTGTGGTATAGTGTCTATCAATGTAGACATTGTCAAAATTAGTCCTCCTTCTGTAACATAATTTAATAAATGGAAATGATATTGGCAACACACATCCCTGCTGCAAGCAAATTGATATAACATCTTTCAACGGGAAACAAAAACAATTGTTTACATTATCCAGCGTCATGCCGACTGGAGCAAACTACATGAAAATGCTACTGGCATTAGCAAATTACACTTAAACGTTGTTTGTAGACCAGCGAGTAAATAGCTTCGAAAATTATTTGTAAAGTGGGCAAAATACTGTATAGCGTATATTCGCCACAGATAGTTGAATACATTCTGTTTCGCTTACAGTGATGCTACAGCTAGCTAAAATCACATTGACGATAAGCGTTCGAAAAGCTCTGGGTTTTTTGGTCAATAATAGTATGTCAGTTGGACTTCATGGGGTATGTATTGAGCTGTTTAAGTAAAATCATATCGCAGGATACGCATGGCATCTTTGCAATCATGGTGCTGCCTGTTTTTATTACTGCTATGATGTTGTTGATTTCATGCCTGGTAGGTGTTGCTAATTTTGTAAAAACACAGAAATATGCATAACCATGAGAAATCATGTTAATAGTAAAACATGTTTTTTCGTGGATAAGCTTTTAGACCTACTCTACAGAAATTCCACTTTCTGCACAATATTTTGTTCAATAACGCCATTTTTCCTGTGTTTGCCTCCATCTTGGTGTCATCATATGTCCATAAGATAAATGCATAGGCGTTTATCAATATCCATCAAACACATACACTTAATAATTATCAGAACATTCGGCCAAGAATATTTAACAGTGTTAAACATTAAACTTGCAGTTGCATGTTTCGACTCTTGATCTGAAGACCGTGTACTGTGACATATTTACTCAAACGTATGTTACTGTAGTTAATTTTTAGTACAATGATAAATATTCTAATTCCGTCTTGAATAAGCAAATCATTTCAGGTTTAAACAAATTAATGTTAAACCGCCCAACGTTAACCTAGTTGAACTTGTGATGTTTACTTTCTTTTCACTGACAAGTTAGGTCAAGGTCACCGGATGGTATAGTAAAAAGATAAAAAGGTTACATTATACTTTTACATAATAATATAACGGAGAGATACCACTATATACAGTTGAAAGACCCGTTTGTTGAAAAACGAACACTTTTTAGATTATAATATACCTTCGTCATTGATGACACTGACATAGTTCTATTCATGGAAGGCTCCAAGTCAGCGTTCAGTGCTGCCTCCAGCCGTAAAATGGCGTCTTTCGTCAACCTGTAACGTCCAACGCATTCCCTATCGGGCACATCGCTGATAGCGACTACCCTTTCCTTAAAAACTCGCGGTCGTCGGGCATTTTGTCTCCTCGCAACGAACAGGGCGGCCATTTTTAATATACTTACGACAAGGCTACCCAAGTCGTTAAGTTACAATCGCAAGTTACGAAATCGTAACGTTACTATTACTTACGATTCTTAGTAAAACGCTCGGAAAATCGTAACATGGAGTTACGATGCGTTTACGATTACGATTTACGATACGACCGTTGATAAGACGCTCCGATCGTTTACTTCAAATTTATTTTAAAACGATAGTGGTGATAAAAAGTACTATATTATGATTTGATAAGTGTGAAATTGAGTGCTCCTGTTTATACCTCTTTGAGTGTTTATTGTGTTTCACAAAATGCAGTAAGGCCTAATAATTATCAATACATTAGATTGTTACGTTTTTGTTATTATTTAACTAATTCATATATGTGAATTGAGATATCGTAAATATGTCTACCTTCACTGATCTTTTGATTACAAGACCGTTACAATGCGGTAACCCTATATTTCAACGCGAATGTGTTATGTAGTTTGGCGTTATTTGTCTCTTCTTTAGGTTTCAATTTTGTCGTTTTGATTCCAGTTCTTTGCCTTGTAGTTTGAATTGAATTGTTAGTAAAACACGGACTCCTTATTTCAGAAAGATTTTCTTCTAACATATGTATGTTCATCAATATTCGTCAAAACATAAATAGTAACTACAAATCCTGAAACGAGTCTTGAGACGATCAGACGCATTCGTATAAACTAGTTTTATGGTATTCCTTTCTGTTAACTGGCTTTGGGGGGAAAATGAAAAAATAAACGCAGCGGTTACTTGGAATATCATCAAACGCTGTTAACAAACAAGAGGAAATTAGAAATAATAGCGAGATGAAGAATAAGGGATGTATAACAATTGGATTTGCTTGTATGTTGATTGATATCTGAATAAAGCTTAATGCTTAATACAAATCCCATTGGAGTGGAGCCAATTTAGACAGTTTTTGTTGTTGTAATCTCTTCAAAGAAACACTTATTGTTGCAAGTTTGATTGTGCTATGAATCGGAGTAATTTATTTCTTAAAAATAATAAACAAAAGACGGAAATGTATGCAGTATTACACAAATGCAAAAATAAATTCGAAATCGGCCATATTTCGTCCAAAAAACAAGTTAAAAATAGGGTCTACATTGTATTGAGTATTTCTGTACTACACATATAACAGGCCGTTCTGGATGGAGCTAAACATTTTTTTAAATGTGTTCATTTTTTAGCAATTTCCTCCTAATATTAGCGCTGACTTTATTACATATACAGCTCAATCAGTATTCTGTATGTTTTAGTTTCTTTGAAGCATTTGCCATTTGATGCCTTCAAATTAGAACAAAACTGTTTAACCTGTTCAAGACGATAAGCTATGAGTATTTCAAATAAAACCACCTTTTTTCTTTTAGTTTTAAGTTGTACTATTAATCGGTTTATTATTTGAAACAATTTTACATGTCGAAAATATGGCAGGCCATTTGGATTCCATCATGGTTTTTAGCCTATTAAGATTTGTGTAATGATAATTGAAATCTGTTGCATAACCATTTTAAACTTGTATGCAGAATTAAGAAGAAAAAAACTAATTGGAGGTCACTTATCTGTTAATGCGTCAATTTGATTTCTGGTCTATTAATTGTTCACTGATTTATATCACAAGGCAGCAGGAAATATATCTTATTTCAGTAGCAAACAAATAACTAACTTCTTTTTCGTCTGTTGCATACCAAATGATGTTGCAACATGTAAAGATTGATAATCACTCGCAAGGCTGTTATTGAACAGTTAGATTAAGTGTTTTAACATTAAACGTTTTCTTTATTGTCTTTTGTAGTCTAATACGGGACTGAATATACTATATACTATTGAATTAACAATGATATGAAGAGCTGGAATACAGCTCATACAATATTAACATCATAAAAATGTAATAAAGAAGGATTTATACAACGAAACATTTATTTATTTGCATTACTATACCCTACGTCATATTTCATAACGCTTAATCAATAGCTGAAAAAGATATATAGAACCAAAAAGCCGATTTACGAATCCAGTAATATGCAATCATATAGTAAGATAAATATCACATTGCATACATTTTCTAGATACGAAATGAAGTATCTAGTTAGTCATTTTTAAATAACATTTTTTCTTTCATGCTTTTCGATGAAATATGGGGTTCTAACAGTGAAATAACAACAGTGAAAATATCAATTTGATATGTTCACTGCAAAATAAGGATAAATTTAAATAAATATATATTTGGAAATTAACAACTTACCAATTATTACCGGTTATCCTGTTTTTTAAACATTTTCTTGATCTTGAAGCTGAATATGTTCGACATTTGCTTTCATACCTAACAAATTACAGACGAAAACAACTGTTCATACATAAATATAATTTTATATCGTCGTTCAAATGTATTTGGAACTGTTTGCCGTTGTAATACGTAAAATGAGCTTCCCGAACAAATTACAGATAATCAGATATTTTTTACCCCACCCACGCCTCAAAATTTGTCAACAAACTAGCGTGGCATTCACTCTTTACCTGGAAAACAAACCTGTTTTCAAGCGAAACAGACTGGTCTCTGACGGTAAGATGACTGAATATTCTTTACTTTAAAACGCATGCAGTCTTAAACTAAGAAGAATGATTAAAATCCAGTGAGTATCAACATTTGTTTTGCTAACACATTTGACCTTCCAAATTTTCATTCATTAAATATCGGCGTAGTAATTTGGTTATGTATTCATGTCCCACTTAAAATAAAAGTGTTTTCGTTATTTTTTGGAATATATGTGCACTTATAAAACCGCATTGATTACTGTTCATAAAAGCTTTGCACTAAAAAACGAGCGAATAATAAACTATAAGAATGAATAGCAGAGAACTATTTCTTAACAAACTGAAATAGAAAAGTTGACAGCTATGATTTTGCGTGACTGGCGCCCCCACGGGTAGCGGCGTATATAACACCCTTTCCAAAAAAGGGGGTAATTAAAAAATAAATTAAAAAAACTTAAAAAAAATCCGAAAATAATCATAAAATAAACAGAAAATTTGTTTATTTCAGAGTAAGATCGTATTTTATTTCACTCGTGATCATAGAAAAACTACATTTTCACTCGTGGCTTTGCCACTCGTGAAAATATGTTTTTCTATGACACACGTGAAATAAAATACGATCTTACACTGAAATAAACAAATATCATCTATATATTCATTTGTTTACTTAAGACACATTTCATTTTTAGTGGCAGCGGGACTGATTTGAATAATGATGTAAAAACAAATTCCTAGTCTAAACTCTAAAACCTTATCCTGCAACCAAGAAAATCACGTGTCGGCAGTAAAAGTAATGTGAGTCATTATGAAAATACACTTCTTCATTATGTTTAGGGACATAGCTACAATATTCAGCTCCAAGACTTATAATATGGCTGTTGAAAGACAAACCATACATTTCAAATCGAAAACAAGTTGAAACTGCTTTAATCAGGTATTTTAGTTTCGAACGACATCTTTCATCATACCTTTGCTTAAGCACTGTCAGATATAATTAGGTACTTTGTTCGAACGGTAATTTCCAATGCAAAGTGTTTCTTCAATGGGATTTTAACTATGTATCTAAATTGGTTTGCAGTTGTTTCTGACATCATAGCCCTCGTTTTAATATCAGTAATTGAATGATCGTTTTTTGTACGAGAAACCTGCTTTGGTGATCTTGTTCACAGACCTTATATTTCATGGTTCTGGATGTTCTTCACGTCTGTATGTTGACCTCGAGGAATGAACTGCCATTATTGGCATTTTATTAATTAAATACAGAGTGCATTTATTATAGCAGTACCAATTTGTTCAATAAAGTTGCTACTCTAGAGCCGTTATCATTTTAATGATTTTTCAGAGTTTGACTGAGGTTATATTGAATATGAAACAACATTTCATTTTTTTTTAATAAAGTTATAAACCAACGACAGTGAACGCTATTTTGTACTAGTAACACGTACATTCACGATTAGATAAAAAACCTATTTAGTATAAATATTTTTTTTTACTTCAGTAACTGTTTGTACAGCAGCTATAGACTACGTAGATGACTACGAAGGACCAACCCATTTTATACCTCAACCGAAAAACTTGACTTTAAAGCCCGGCCTAACGGCATTCCTGAGGTGTTCCGTCGAAAATCTCGACAAAAGATATGTGAGTAAATGTTATTGTTTTTCTTTATATTTTGTTATCGCACTTCACACATCGTGCATAAGCTATCAGCGTTACTTTAAGCTGATTGCAATCACACCTTGTGAACAACAGTCGGACTGAGTATTACAAAACCAAATTGGAGTTTCCACTCAAAACGCCAAGCTCTCATTCGGTGGTGAATGGGGTCCAATAGAATTAATGGCAACGTTTTATGTCCCAGCCAGCCCCTTATTGCAATGTATGTTTTTTCAATACAACCACAGCCTAATATACACATTTAACGCACATACTCGCTCTGAACTCTCCACTCTCCTGTTCCTTTAGCAGCGGCACTAGGTACATCAAATTATTGTTTATGAATCATTCTTCTGCTTTACTTTTAAACACCAAAATGTTTTTTTCTCAATTTCGGGGAATTAGCGTGACTGAACAAGAGCGTTGTCGCATAAACTGCTGTTAGTACATCTATGCAAATTGCACTATTTTTTCTACCATTTTTGCACTTATTAATTGTCTAAAGAGAACATAAATAACACGAGAACATGAATATTTTTATTTTTAAGTTATAAAACTAAGATATTAAGAATATCGCATTAGTTTACAAGTCTTCAATTTGGTCGTTATTTATCTCCTGTGTGTGTCCAGATTGACCATTCTTATTTACTCTTTAGACCTTTGAAAAAAAAACTTTAAATAATCAACGTTTTGAGTCAAGATTTCATTTGAATAATTTGTGTCACGGGCTGATGGTTCGTGTGTAAAAAGCATAAACATAACACAATTGCTTAAATTCAGTTATAGCATGCTGCATGTTCTATTATTTACACATCTGCACAAATGTCGTAAAATTTAAATAAACAGACATGCTGATAAATAGTAAATGATTCGTCCTGTCGTGCAAAGAACACACAAAGGAACGCTGTTACGTTTTATCCAGAGCGATCAAGGAGTTTAGAGGATTGTTACAGCATACAAAAACATCTGGTAACTACTATTAGTGTTCACCGGCCATCAGTCCGATCGATCAGGATCTAGTTACAATATAATTATTAGTTAGACCTCATATTGAATAGGCGCAAGTTAAATATACATAGTATTTCATATAAAGAATAACTATTGTCGGAAATAAGGTGATACTTAAGTAATAATTTAACCTTTATAGTTGCCCGAAATTAATTCTGTGTTGGGAGCGAGAGTGAACCACTTTCGTTATCAAAATATGAGCATATGACATTTGGTCCACAAGTCTTAGTTATATGTCCATATGATCAAAAGAAAGGTTTTGAATTCAAAACAAAAACTCATATCATTTTAAGTTAAAGAAGTAAAAATGGAGTCTAGCAAAAACGCCCGCATCAAAATGAAAACAGACATTTTTAACACAATTCTATCAAGGAAAGGCTTCATTAAAAAAAGCTCCTCTATCTAGTTAATATGGTTTAATACTGCAAAATATATCTATATTTATATCTAAACTACAAAAACAAACCGGTAGTCGAACGTTTAAACATAAACACCATAAAATGAAAAGCAAAGAGCCATTATATAATGTTTGTATACTTCCAATTCGCTTTGTATTCAGTTGCACACACATTTCAGATAGTCTTAAAGTGCTTTTGCAGGCAAAGTTAAACAAATCAATGAACCATTCTACCTCTCAATATAGTATTATCTTTTTACAATGTTTAATTCGATAGTACGTGGTGAAATGTGAATAGTATTGTTTGCGAATAATAATGTTTGGTCACGAAAAACATAAAAATGACAACCTACTTTGTCAAAAATAAGAAATATTGAGGCGATGTTTTGTTAGTAAAAACCCCAAAGTCAATGTTACTTTACTTATCTTTAATAGATTGTATGAACCAGAACATTAATTTTACTATATATTGAACATCAAAGGGTTGAGAGGGGTCTACTGGTAAACGCGCCTGCCTCTCATTGAAAATGTCGTGGGTTCCACAACCAGCAGGGGGACCTTACTAAAAAGATCACTAACGATAGGTTTATACTCAGAACTGTCGTCAGTGTGATTAATATCAGCGTATTCCAGTAGTTGTCTTTATCCTACTTACAATCGAGCTTTAAAACAAACTGGTATACATTATATATTTAAACTGGAATATGGTTTACATTTAAATTGACTTATGTGTGAAATTTCTAGACATATAGTTGTTAAATATCTTCGTAGAATAAATGGATCATTTTGAAACCTCAAGTAGACTAACAAATGCAGATATCAGCGTTCAATTTTGCCTGATATGTCTAGTCGTAACGAATGCCTTTGGCTATATAAATGCAATTAAAGGAATTTTCTCGTATATTATTGTTTGCAAAACGTCAGTCGAACAGTTGGCATGCGTCACGGGTATTTAAAAACAACTGTTGACTGGTTAATCAACCCCGTAATAATTCTACAATTATCTTTGCAGAAATTTATATTTTACACTGATTGCGTATTAGTTTGTTTTTTACATTATTAGAAAGCTTTGATCGTCATAATAAAACTTATTAATGGCCGAGCGAAGACACTGCAAATGTTTCATTTTATATGAGTATGCTTGTAATGTTTAATACAAAAACATGCGGACCGAAAACGTACAAATGTCTAATTCATTTGTGTTTCAGACTGTGTGGCTGAAAGCCGCTGATCTCCATCCGATATCATTTGGCACTGTCATATATTCACCGGACACACGTTACACCGTCCATTACTCCCCAAAAGTTGCTAGTACAACATCCAGTTCGCTAATTGTATTGTATTGTTTCTTACTACTTTTTGTAACGATTAGATGAAAATGGAAAATAAAGGAAAATATCTTCTTGTTTTGAGCTTTTCATACCAGCCTAGAACACGAATAGCAACTTCCATAGTGTTTAAAATTTGGAGTGATATACAAATGTAATTTAAAATAGTAAGTTCTAAAGTCTGATATACCACCCTGAAGTGGACATTTAACTCAATTAAACATAAGTTCATATAGAATAAATTGTGCATAGCATATCTAATGCATATATTTCTGGCTTTAATATGCTATAATTAAAAACGTGTATTCGTCTTCAAAAATAATTATTTTGTTTCTTAATATAGACCTAAAAGAGATATTGCCCTATTATTACAAAAGCACTCAAATTGAATCTCAAAATCAGTCACCACATAATTATTCAAACTCTTGTTTGTGTTTTACTATTTGATAAAGACAGCATTTTATTCATGGAATTTGTTGATAAAAGCCTTTTGTCATTATTTGAAAACATCGAAGCCAAAGTAATTGGATAGTTTGAACTGTGATGAGTTTGGACTCAAATAAACATCCAATTGATCCTGATACAGTGTATACTAACTTGCACTTGGACAAAGCCGTTTGTTGCTTCATTAAAACGTCTTATTATTATAAAATTCATAGTATGATATTCAATATTGGAATATGGTCGGTGTATAATCGTTTCAGAAATATATTTTCCTATATCACGCATGTAACGGCAAATTTTAGCTAATATATGGAGAGCTAAGAATGTGTGGAAACTTCCACAATATTTGCATTGGTGGTATCCATGTGTCTACGCAAGGAATACACCTAAACAACGGTACATTCATGCAACTATGTATATACAATGCCAAAGTTAAGCTCAAAAACTTTCTTTTCTTCGTATAAAACTTAAGACTTTGTGTCTCCTTTAAAGAAATTTAGAGTACTCTGACGCACTAATATGGTACTGTTCATAACAGTAGTTAACCATAGTGGTATTGGAAAACCTATTTTTACTTTGTTTGACAAATTAAAGTTCATTATAACAGAGTAATGTCCTAGTACATATTATAAGTAACAGTTTATATTGTAACACATTTCAGGAATTATAATGTTGGTGTCCTTGCCATATGGTTGTTGTTATCGCAGCAAAACAAAAACATATAGTTGTTCTGAAACATTGGATTCTATGTTTCTCGTAAATTTTAAAACTTTCTTAAGGTTGTGAGTGCAGGATGCAGAATAAAATCATATTGTTTCATATTTCAAAATTTTGCGCTGCCTGATTTTATTACAGCTATAAACTTATTTACCCAACGCCTGATATGTGTTGCTGATTAAGTAATAACAATTAACGCCATTATATCTTTGTTGTTCTCAGATGAATAACAACAAGCTGTATATCACTTCTAACAAGCAACTTTTTCGCCCGTCTTTAAACAATTGTCTTTAACATTGTATTGGCACATTATTAACTCGTTTGACCTCCCGCACTTTGAGTTATGGTGCTTATGAGTGCAAATGAAAAAAAATCGGAATATCAAATTAACTTCATTATAATTTAAAACACATCATATTTTGATTAATTATTTGGTAATATTATATTTGAAAGGCAAATATTTACATCAGTTACGCGGCGGTATCAAACAACAAAATATATAATATGATATATAAAATTGAAACAGCTGCATTAAATGTTGATGCTTTCAAACATTCGTTTAGATACCAGACACCTCTTTATCTCGAGCAATTGTTGCAGTTCTTATATATCGATCATTATTGTCTTCAACTGCTTTAACTTTATTCGTGTGATTTGAAATAGTATATTCAACTCTTTAATCAGTTTTAAAAGTGAAGATAATAAACATTGTCATGTTATTATTCTGCATGAACTGAAAATGAATTAACTGACATGCATCAGCACAAAAGCACGCAACAAAATGCAACTAAAACCTAAATTTGAAGGTGGCATGTCATTAAGACAATAATAATGAAAGTAAAACGAAAGCCCATGTTTCATCCTACCGAAATACAGACAGTGACAAAGTACAAATTAAGTCTTATACGGACTGGTTTTCCAAGCAGCCTTCAACAACCATTTCACAAGGGTGTTATTAAGAAAAGAAAATCATTTAGGGTGGCCATGTTGATTACCATCTAAAAAATGAATTTATGTTCCATATTACACATGCCTCAACACATATTTGTTTAAACAATAGTGACTGTTATCTGTAATAGACATGTTGACTCATTAAAAAAGCAAGGAATCCATGCGTATTTGCTACGCGGATGCTGATAACGTTCAACGTGGATAACAAATATCTTCTTTTTAGCACAGACAAACTACTTTTAGGGCAGCTCATATTATATGCTACATCGTACTTTTTATATTCCTTTTGGACATAAGAGTTGGTAAAATGGTTTATTTAATAATTCTCATGAATTATTATTATTTATTTAATTATTTATTTTTATTTAATAATTTTTTTAATTATTATTCTTTTATTAATTCAATGATTCATATGTTCCTTTCGTTTTTAAGATTTTGTTTATCGTATCATATTCGGAACCGTTTAGTTAATTAATTTTATTTTTTAACAAAGTCGAGCTCCCTAAAGTAGAACTTCTGCCATTTGGGTGTCAATTCTATTATGATGTATAACTTTTTGAGGAATGGAGGCTGTGTTATACCGATGATTGAAATGTGTTGCATACACATGTTAAGCTGGCATGCAAATTCAATGGGCGAAAGTAAATTAACGGTATATATCTATTTGCATTTGATTCTTGGTCTAGTTTTACATAACGTTTCTTGATTTATATATCAAACCAGCAGATAATGAAATTATTTCGACAGTGAACATTTTCTAATTGCAGTATCGAACGCCTCGAAGCATTTTAGAATCTGGCCAATAATGATCTCACTCACTACTTCTACGTCTGTCATATTCCATATGATGTTGCAACATGTAAACACTGAAAAACACTTGAAATGAACTAATTGAACGTAACACCAAGTGATATAATATTAAAAACCTTACTTTATTGATAGGTGTAGGATCATTCGGGAATAAATACAATTACAGAACTACAATTATACCACACATACATCATGCAATTTTGTAATAAAAAGGGAAAATACAACAATAGGTATATACGCACAAATGACCGAACGTAATATTTCATAAACCTTTAAACCTTTAAAGTTACATAACAGATTAAGGGATGAAGTTATATGCCAGCATATACTTATATAATAGACAATTTGCATCCAGGTTCTTGATTCGTAGCAAAATATGTAAATAAACTTTGCTAAGAGACATATTTAAATTTAATATATTCATTGTTTCTGTTGTAGCTATTCTAACATTAATTTTATTTAATTATTATCATAATTACAATCAGAAGCAAAATTAATAAATACCATTTTACAGGAGTGATAAAATAATGTTATTATAACTTTTTCACAATCGTTGTAATTAAAACTATAATATAAAACCCTGTAATAAAACCTTGTAAAAGTCATGTGACTTTTGCCTTATTGTGCAAACGTCTGCTTAATTGTTTTGGGTCAAAGCTACAATATCGAGCTATTTGATTTGTGAAATGACAGTGGAAAGACGAACCATAGACTTTAATTGAAAAAAAAACACCCGAATACGCGATGGCAGTAATCACATTTTGAAGCTTGCAAATGAGTTGCCATCGTCTTTTATAAGCATACGTTTTCTATATTTACTTTTTGATAGACCGTAATTTTCACTGGAAATTACGGCTTCCTAATAGCTTTCTACCATTTGTGTTTATTGCTTAGCTGTTTTGTCCGACGTCATAGCTTTCGTTGAAATAACAGTAACTAAATTCTGCTGTTTGTACGAGTAACCTCATTTGGTTGCATTGTTCACATATCTCGTTTTTTATTCTTTAGGAATTTCTTCACATTTGTATATTGCTTTTGAGGAATACATGGCTATTTGTGAAAGTCCTGAAGTGGAATTGAATTATATGAACGTCGAACGTTCTAAATGAAAGTCATGAATGATAATTCGAACTTCTGAAGGGATAGCATTATTCTGGTAATTTCAGGCAAACTAATTATGATTTCCACTTACAATTATTATATACACATGTTATAAGGTGTGGTTTGAGAAAGGTTCGTTGTAAACTGTTCTTGTAGCTGTCTTGGATTACAACATCATCGAGTTTTCCCTACTGCTAAGAGCTAGACCTTATTATAGTATAGCAATAAATGGATGTTTATACTAGTCTTTGTTTTGAGTGATAGCCGTTTGAAATACCTCGATTTTTAAATTATGTAAATTTTGCTATAAATGTAAACGTCAACGTCAACTCATTTAGACGATCTACACTTAGATCACAGGGAGCTACTCTGGATGAGAACGTTCTAAAGATGTATGTTTTTAATACAAAATTATCTTTAATGTTTTTTTAGTTAAGGGCCTCAACAATGAAAAGTGGGTGGGAAGGACTAAAATTTAAAACGTTTCAAAAGTGTTTTATTTGTTTGAAGAACAATCGTTTTCGGGAGACAAACATAAATCCTTTGCTTCATGTTTTTATGTTATAAGGAGTTGACAAAATTTGACGTAAGGATATTTTATCTGGTTTTTGAAAAAAAAAATGCATTTCTTTTAATAGCTGTCCATAATTTAACTATATTTTTGCGTCAAAATGCTCCAAACTACCTTATCAACAATATATGACGATATAGTTTCAATTCAGAAAGATATTCATGAAAATGATGACAAGCAGTGGATAAAATTCAATTCCTGGCTATAAAACGCAAATATATGTCTTCAAATAGCTGCAATTTCTTGCTTAGACAACTTAACGATCCCATCTGTCAGTATTTATACTGGAACCATTTTGACATGCCATAAAACGTCGCCGAGAATCTGAACTCCTATCTATAACTTACCGGATAAAATACGGACATTTGAGATTTCTAACTTCTGATCTTAAACAAAGCCAAGAGTTAATACGAAACTGCAATCATTTTTCAAACATTACTGTCAAACTGAATTAGGATCTCTGTCAAAACTAGAGCGCAACAAGAAGGTATGTATACTATAGTGCAATTAGTTCAAGAACAATTCACGAAAAAACAATGTAAAAAAACAAAACCAAACGAGGCGCACAGTCGTTCGAAACTCATTGAACTTGTAATGCCATATAACATATTTGCTATATCGTTTATGATATACATCTACAAACCATACGTTCAACGGAAGTGCTCGGCGATTTATATTTCATTATTTAAAGTACATAAACAATCAAATACACTTTGATTTACAGTACATTTGAGAGAACGTTCTCTCTAATATAACAGTATGATACTTTAATCCAGTAAAAGTAATTAGCCTCGAATAGATAAAGCTATGCAATGATTACGATATTTATGCGAGAAACGACTCGAACAATAACTCGTGTCGTTGCTTGTCTTGGTTTTGTATGATTTAGCAAAAACATTACGAATGTATTTCTAAAACATTTTATTTGCTTTCATGCATATTGCAATATTCATATTTAAAGGCAGCATAGCTTAAATTATATCTAGAGGCATATATGATTCTTTTCGAATGCAACTCATCCTTTTTGCATAGTGATTTGTCCTCAGGAAAGAAATGGTTTTAAAACCGCTTTTTAGAATGCTGTCGTGATGCAATTTCTGTCGAGGCAATTTACTGAAAACTAATTAAAAATATGAAGCCAAAAGACAATTGTACTGGGAAGACATTAATGCATTCATAGCTCCAAACTCCAGAATAGTCTATAAGTAGTGTCGATCTAAAAGAGATACGTAAGTGCGATTGCATTTGCCATGTCTGTACTGTTCTCGTCTCCTTTATGAAAGAAAACTCTTGTACAGTGTTGTTTGCGATGTGCTTGATTTTTTTTCTATCTAGAACACTAGTTGTTTGCCAAATCGAAGGTCATTAATTGTAACATTAATATAATCATAAGCTGCTTGCAAAAGAAGAAGGCAAATTGTATAGTTTCGAAAGTAATAACGATTGATACACGAACCTCCCTTAGTTATGCATATCTACAATTTTACCAACATTTAGCTGGTTACAATGGCCGCGTTACGACCTCAGGAAATGACGATTTATTTATACTCGTGTAATAAGTACTTCTTTGTAAATGTTTGTGCTTCTACCTTTTATAATTGTTTCTGTTTTAACAATTTGTATTCGTATTTGTTTATTTTGCTGAGATATAAACCATCGTCTTCTTACTATCATTACTTCAACAATAAAGTTATTCTGTTATTTCTGACTTGTTTTGTGGGAAATAGTCTCCCTCGTTCGGTCAGTAAGCATGTATCCGTCTCTCCCTGCGGTCTCTATGGATACGTGTTTGCACACCGAAATTGACGTGATACAGGGCATCAGAAAAGCGCCCTATCATAACATACCCTACACACAAATCGCTTCTTTCAAATGTTTGGCATATATTCACCAAGCATTGCTTATCTCTCTTAGATCGTGGTCATTTTCTGACATTTACATAAATGTCGGTCGAGTATTTTCATTGGTTATCAAAAATGCATACATGTTAATCTCAGGTAGCTAGTCACTGACGGGCAGGCCTTTTGATTACACTTTTAGCTGAAACCCTACTTTTCACGAACGTTGATGTTAATGATTCTTAACCTAAATTAATAAAACAATAAAAAGAGGAAGGAGATGATCAAGGTTTGCTTGTGTTATATGCAAACCTATTTTATCACAGCTAATTGTTAGAAAAAATAAAGACAACAGTCTACAAGCAATGAAATATATCTAATGGATCGCCAACAGTTTAGACTTCCAAAAGCAAACATCCATCGTATTCACTCAGTTATTCTAATAGCATCGGAATGTATATCTCTGATTCATAATTTAGCTATAAGGCGAAACATTTTCAATGGTTATTTCCGTAAGTATTCCGGGTTTTTTAAGATTATCATCACAATAATGATCTTGATATCTTTTTAACATTTTCCCAATGTATTGTATACAAAAGAACCATTCATTTTTGATGGATATGTTCTCATTTATAATGAAGGTATTGTTGTGTTGCAGACAGTTGAACAATACTGAACTTAAAGGGATATCTCAGTTAAGACTGTAGCATATTTATAAAAAGAAATACTACACTAAAATAATACGGATATTTGAGCACTTTTTGGTTCAAAAATATTTCAAGACAGTTATTACCGCTATCATTTGTTTAGACAAATGACGCCAATATGTAATACAAATGTGTAATGCTCACATTGAAAAATTAAAAAGAAACAGGATGTATTCGACTTTTAAAATAAACTTAAGACAACAATGGAAATAAAAGGGGACATGCAGGAATGAGCTTGTATTTTATAATTGACACACATAAGAACAAAATGACACTTAAGGCAAACACTTTTTGAAGTCCTGTTCAATAAAGACATCTGCTTCCTTTGATCCGACAAAGCTGTTATATGAATGACGTAAACATATCTTTACCAAACGATCGACACCATGTTTATTTACGACTATATGATTTTATTTTGAAAACTTGAGTAGCGTGTTAGACAAAGTAAAAAAAACAAAACACAACGAATTTATTTATGACAAACTTAAAGTTTTGCTATTGAGCTTGTTTCTGTAATCAGAAGAACCAGTACGGCAGCATCTTTCCAGATCTGATGCAATGCATATGAAACAAACTATTTAAATACGGTATTTTGAACCCAATCTGACTCTTGTTAAAGAAGATCAAGATTAACATCAGAATGGCGTTTTTTCTGGGGTTTTTTTAAGAAAATCCATGACTGATATTTAAGCAAGTTATATATAATTCGCAAACATTGTGAAAGTCAATATGTCACGATAATTGGTAAAGCGCGGAACGTTACTGAGTGCCCGTTGTATCCGATGAGGAACGTTTAGATACTTTTGGTTTACCTACTAGCAGAAACTTTGTTATGACCATGGTCGTGCTTCTACCGAGCGTTTTCATTGCAATGAAGGGTTAAATGATTGCGTCGAAATCACATTTACACTAACGACTATCGACATATTTGCATAATGACCAATTATATTTATTAATTTGCCAGAGCGAGAGTGAGTGTCATGCAAGGCGGCAGTTAGTAATCCTATAAAATCAGGTAGAAAATTTAGTTTTGAAGTCATCCGTCAAACTTAATGGTTTTACCTCGCGGCAGCTTTTCCACAGTTCTATAAATTAAAGAATTATGATCTAACGTTACAAAAACACATCAAATGAGGTTATTAAAAAGAAAATTATTTGCCCTAGGCGGGGCTTGATTTTGAAGGCTGGTAACGAATTGGAATGAAAGGACAAAAATTAAAAAAAGTTTGACATGGCACATACATGTTCTCAAAAAGTTAAAAAAAATATATTTAAATCATCCATTCGCCAATTCATGATCAGTTAACGAAGTATATTTGCAACTGGATGTACGAATATGTTATTTAAATCGTGGCGACTTGTTGTCTCTCAATGTAAGCATTGTCAAATTATAATAAAAGACATCTAGTCGTATGCTCTTATTCGATAAAGTCGTCATTCTGTAACATAGTTCAATAATGGAAATGACGACACACATCCTCGCTGCCAGTAATTTCATATCAGATCTTTTAAAGGGAAACAAAAAACAATTGTTTTAATTATCCAACTTCATGCCGACTGGAGCAAACTACATGCATATGCTACCGGCATAAATAAATTACACTTAAACTTTGTTTGCGGACCAGCGAGGAAATAGTTTTATGTGTGAAAAATACTGCAGTTAATTGTCCGTGTGTACACGATTGCATCGTACATAGGGACTTTAACATATAAAGATAATGATCGACCATACTATTTGAACAGTCAACATTGCGTTACGTTTCAGACGACGAAAAACTGAAATATGTAACTGACAACTATCGTTTACTTAAATTTCATTTTAAATCGATTCTGGGGATAAATAGTATTATTTTATTTTTAGACAGTGTAAGAGTGAGTTCATCAATGTGTAGACCTATGTGAGTGTTTATAGTGTTTCACGCAATGCAATAAGGCTAAAAATTGTCAATGCATCAGCTTGCTACGTATTTATTAGTTAATTGATATATGTGAATACATTGAAATATCGTACACTGGCCGTGACAAGGTAAATTACCGACTCATTTTTGCAGAAAGCAGTATCTTAATAAATAGTTACTACATAAAATGATACGAGTGTCAAAATCCTTTTCCAACAACATCCTAAGACGACCACACTCACTCGTATAAACTAGTTGAATGGCAAGTCTTTCTGTGTACAGGATTTGGGTGGAACATGAGCAAAAATAAAAGAGGTGGTAACTTGATGTATCATCTAACGCTGTTAACAAACAAGAGGAAATTAGAAATAATAGCGAGATGAAGACTAAGGTATATGTGCAAATTGGATTTGCTTTTACGTTGATCGATGTGTGACTGAAGCTTAAGGATACACGCAAATCCCCTTGGAGAAGAGCAAAATTAAACTGATGTTGTGTTCTAATCAACCAATTGTAACATAAAACTAAAAAATGAAATGTATGAAGTATCATACAACTACAAAAATAAAATCAAAATCGATCAAGTTCGGAAAAAATGAAAACGAATAGTATCTATATTAAATAATATATTTTTATGAAGTGTTTCTTTACCAAGCATAGAACTGGGCGTTCCGGATTGACCTCTCAAAATATGTTGTTGTTATTTTTTCGTTTTTTTTTTACATTGTTCTTCTACTTTATGTTATGTACAGTATAACCATTATGTTGTAAAGTTTCATTTTTTTCATCAACATAAAATTTCACAATACTTTTCATGCAACATTTATGACATCTTTTAAAAGATGTGTATTATAATAAATTTGTCTTAATATGTTTTGTTATCAATTAAATACTCATGTATTACCATCTGAAAATAAGGATGAACACTGTGTAATACTGGTAATTAAAATGAGTTGCATACAAATGTTAAACTGACGTGCAAAATTAAGAGGGAAAAGGGTAATTTAAGATTATTTATATATTTGCATTTCCCTCGGTAATGGCGTTAATATGATTCTTGGTCTGGTTTTCCACAAATGTTGCAATTTAACTGCAAAATGAACTCTATAATCAAACACAGTTTTCCAAAATTAGACTGCACTGTCTTTCAGGCAGTAATTATACCCTCACCAGTTTAATACTTTCAAATTCTAATTATTACCTGCGATCTTATTCCGTTCCTATTCGTTTGCCATAGGCAAAACAGACATGTTAAAACTAAATGTATTCATTGTTGCTATTGTAGCTATCCTTATTTGAAATTATAGGTTGTCTTTAATACATTCATAAACACAAATTGATAAAAAAAACAATCTTTTCACAGTTTTCATTTCGGGAGAACGTACTGAAATAAGATAAAAGGTTTTATGAATAAAAATGTTTACCAGGAAAAACACAAGAATGATAACCTACTGTGTCGATCATAAGGAAATATTGAGGCGTACTTTTTTAAGTAGGTACCCAAAAGTTAATGTAACTTTAGCGTATCTTCAATGCATAGAATGAACCAGAACTTTATTTATACTATTAATATTACATCACTTGGGTGGTCAAGTGGAATAGGTCCCTGCCTCTCACTGTGGCTTTCAGACCCGGCAGCTGAACGTTTCTAAAATGATTACCGATAGTTTGTTTGTACTCCTCAGAAATGGTCTTTATTTCAGCGTTTTCCAGTAGTTGTCTTTATCATGTTTACAAACGAGCTAACAAATTAGTATACGTGTTTTATATATTAACTTGAAAGGGTTAACGTTTTAATTGACTAATGTTTTGAAACTTCTAGACGTATACCTCTCCTCGTAGAGTAAACGGATCATTTTGAAACCTCAATTCGTTTAACAACGTCTCCTAGGAGAATAAATGGTTCAACTCGTTTAACCAATGCAAATCGATATCACCGTTCAAGTTTGCTTGGTTTCTGTAGTCGTAATGAATGCCTCTAGCTTTATAAATGCAATTAAAGGCATTCCCTCATTTATTATTGTTTGAAACAATCAAACAGTCGAACAGTTGGCATGCGTCACGGGTATTTAAAAGCAACTGTTGACTGGTTTATCGACCCCGTAATTGTTTTACAATTAACTTAGCAGAAATCTCTATTTCACACTGATTGCGTATTAGTTTGTTGTTTAGATTACAAGAAAGCTTTGATCGTCATAATAAAACTTATTTACGGCCGAGCGGAGACACTGCAAATGTTTCATTTTATATGAGTATGCTTGTAATGTGTTAAACAAGAGCATGCGGGCCGAAAACGTACAAATGTCTAATTCATTTGTGTTTCAGATTGTGTGGCGGAAAGCCGCTGAGCTCCATCCGATATCAGTTTGCACTGAAATATATTCACCAGGCAAACGTTACGCCGCCCATTTCTTCCCAGACGGACGCGAATACAACCTACAGATCCGCGGCATCACCAACACAGACTCGTGTGCGAGTGCCTGGTAAGCTTACAAGAGAAACTCGTGTGACGCGAACTGCTCAAGGTCAGTTGTACATCTTCAGAAATAGATAACTCTGATTAACATTTCAGTGGTAATTTACTGAGTATGTTACTTTTTTCCTGAATTTTGTCATGCCTTGATGTTCAAGCATTGAACGTTCGAGCATGTTGATCTGCTTTCTGGCTCTCTACTCTGGCGCGCCATGTCTACAGTCAAAGTCGTATGCTGTTTAAAATCAATCATGTTATCAGAGTTCCCAAAGGCTTTCCATGTACAAGTATCTATTGCATATATACAAAAGGCAAATAACCGATACGGTTATGTAGTAAAACGCACGCAGCAGGAAATCAAAGGCATTGCTAAAAAGGTTTTGCGGTGTTTTTTGTTGAATTTACAGTTATTTTAGTATACAAAATCAGGTCTCAATTTCTCGAAACATTTTTTAATTTAAACGGCTAACGTAGTTTATTTAAATTATTTAAAATACATAGTTAAGACTTTTATATTAATAACTCAAAATGGTTAATTGTGAATATCACAAAAAAACTATTAAAGGTCTTGAAGCTTTTAATAAAGTTAATATTACGCAAATTATAGAAAGTGCCTGTCAAGATACAATAATTGAATAAGCAAATTTTCTGACAGCCTCCCTGCTCGTAAAAGTTGTTTATTAACTTTCAAGTTAAAATTTGTTTTCGCCATGTGGGACACATTCGCTCTTGAACAAGCAATAGGGATAATTAGGTTTAGGATGTACGTTTCTATGTTTGAATAACATGTAAGTGTTTCCATTTAAACCAGCAAAGTTATGTCTGATTCGAGTACTAATTTTTTTTGTGTTCTTTTCCAGAGCGTCCGAATAATTTGCCTTCTAAGTCACAAATATCTAGAGAGTCGGATAATATGTACTTTGTGTATGTAACATTCACAGAATGATATTCATCAAAATGTTATATCTTTCTAAATATCATAAACTCGCGATTATCGAGGAAATCTGTAGTAGTTATGAGTTGTATATTCTAGAAAAACTTAAGTTATTCCTCAACAACTTACTCGCCTCATTTTACCTCGTAATAGCCATGCGTAGTTCAACATTTAAAATGGTTTAACTTAGTTGGAATTTTATTCTGTATTAGATAACCTTGATATAGGTGTTTGGTATCAAACGAATGAAGAGAAAGAGACGAACTTAGGTTATTAATCACTCAATTTGTTAACGTCTGCTCCATTGCTGTTGTTTTTCCATTGAATCACATTGTAAAGTTGGCAAACACAAATTGATTTAAAAATTACGAAAAACAAGATAAGTCATAAAAGGATCATTGTGTATTTATTTTCTATTTGCACTAAACACATGATTTAAATAGAGTACTCTATAGGTATTTTTGAGAAACTGGGACCTGAAACTTAGTTTATAATAATATATATGAACGTGTTTGCTGAGCTGTATTGTATATTTAAATGTTTATTTATTTCAGATCCAGCAATGAATCCGTCACACGTCATGCCAGGTCTGCATCCAAGCTCATGTCGAAATATTAGTACTTTATATTGCATTCTTAATAAAAGCTTATATTGATCTAAATATGCACATACTATTTACATGTTAGGCATTATTTTACCTCACTGTTCCCTTTTTCAAGAAAAGTCCTTACAACCACTAAATTAGTCCACAGCACTATATGCATGACCCTTGAATTAACGCTAGATAATATGTGGATATAACGATTTAACTCCTATGTTCAGAAATATTCCTTTCAGGCAAAGAATACGTCAACAGTGGCGAGACTATTTATCTCGTTTATAAGGTGACAGAAAATAAAGATATAAGACGTTGATTGGTTTAAAAATGAACATTTATTACGGTCACAAGAAAATAAAAAGTGACTTCTGTGGCTAAACGGAAGTTGGAAATTGTTTTAGAAATTTGGGATGGTAAAATAGGAGAGGAAATTTAACTCATTTAAACACTTTTTCATGTGGAATTAGCTGTGCATTGTATATCGAATGCATATATTTCTGCCTTTAATAGGCTATGATTTGAAAACGTTTATTCGTCTTCAACAATTTTAATTGTTTCAAAATTTAGACCTTAAAAATTTCATTGTATGTCGAATGCATATATTTCTGGCTTAAATAGGCTTTAACTTGAAAACGTTTATTCGTCTGCAAAAATGATTTATTTGTTTTAAAATTCAGACCTAAAAGTCGTATTGCCCTATATATAACAAAAACACTAAAATTGAATCTCAAAATCAGTCACCACCAACTCTTGTTTGTGTTTTACTATTCGAAAAAAAGCAAACATTTATTTATGGAATATGTTGATAAAAGTCATTAGTCAATATTCGAAGACAGCGAAGCCAAAATAATTGGATAGTTTGAACTTTGACGAGTTGGGACTCAAATAAACATCCATTTGATCCAGATACAGTGTATACTAACTTGCACTTGAACAAAGCCGTTTGTTGCTTTATTAAAACGTCTTATTATTTTCATATTCATAGTATGATATTCAATATTGGAATATGGTCGGTGTATAAACGTTTCAGAAATATATTAACCTATACATGTATTCCGCATGAAATTTTAACAAACACAAGGAGAGCTAAAAATGTGTGAAGACTTCCACAAGACCTGCATTTTGGGTATCACCTAAGCATCGGTAAATTCATCCAAATGTATAAACAATGACAAAGTCGACCTAAAAAACTTTCTATTCTTCAAATAAAACTTAAAAAATGTAAATGTAAAAATGTGTTTCCTTTTAAGAAATGTAGAGTACTCTGACGCAATATTGTGGTAAAGTTCAGAACAATAGAAATTTATCGTAATATTGGAAAACCTGTGTTTCCTTTGTTTGACAAATTACAGTTCTAAATAACAGAGTAATTTCCTAGTACATAATATAAGTACCAGTTCACATTGAAACACATTTTAGGAATTATCGTTTTAATGTTCTGGCCATATGTTTTTCGTAATTGCAGCGAAACGAAAAATATTGTTATTCTCTTAAAATTGGGTTCTATGTTTCTCGTAAAATTTAAAAACCTCTTCAAGGATGTGTGTGCAGGATACAGAACAAATCAAATTGTTGCATATTTAAATAAATGCGCTGCCTGTTATTATTACATCTATAACGTTATTCACCCAACGCCCGATATGTGTTGCTGATTATGTAATAACAATGAACACCATAATAGCTTTGTTGTTCTCATATAAATAACAGCAAGCCGAAAATCTCTCCTAACAAGCAATTCCTTCGCCCCTCTTGGCACCTTATAATCTGGTTTGATCTCACGCACTTTCAGATATGGTGTTCATGAGTGCAAAATGAAACGAATCGGAATTTCAAATTAAATTCATTATAATTCAAAGCGCATGATATTTTGAGTAATTATTTGTAATTATTTGCTTTAGTAACGCAGTGTTATTAACAATATAAAATTGAAACAGCTGCATTAAATTTGATGTTTTCAAACATTCCGTCTCAGTACCAAATATATCTATAGCTCGTGCAATTGTTGCAGTTCTTATGTATGTATCATTATCTAGCATACTTGTCTTCAACTGCTTTATTTTTGTCGTGTGCATTGAAATATTCATTCAACTCTGTAATCTGTTTTAGAAAATGTTTGAAAATGAATTAACTGACATGCATCAACACAAAAGCACGCAACAAAATGCAACTTAAACATAAATTTAAAGGTCGCACGTTATTCTGATAATAATAATGAAAGCAAAACGAAGACCCCATGTTGTATCCCTCCATAATACAGACAATGACGGAGTACAAATGAAGTCTCATACCATCAGGTTGTTGAAGCAGGCTTCAGCAATCCTTCCACACGAGTATTATTAGGAAAAGAAAATCATATTGGGCGGCAATCTTTGACAACATCTTAGCGCTGCTGATCTTTCTTGGATCGTGGTCTATTATTTAAATCTAGTATTTTCATTGGTTATCAAAAATACATACATGTTAATCTTAGGTAGCTAGTCATTGACGAGCAGGCCTTTTTATTACACTTTTAGCCAACACCCTACTTTTCACGAACATCGATGTTAATGATTCTTTACCGTTTTTCCCAATGTTTTGTATACAAACGAACCATTTATATGTTCTTAGTTCAATTGAAGGAATTGTTATTTTGCAGACAGTTTAACAATACTCTACATTAAGCGACATCTCAGTTAAGACTGTAGCGTATTTATAAAAAGAAATACGGATATTTGCGAACTTTTTGGTTTAAATGTACATCAGGACAGTTTTTACCTCTATCATTTTCTAAAACCTTTGACGGCGATATGAAATCCAAAAGTGTAATCCTTAACAAAACATTAGGAGATGGCTTTGAAATGTTAAAAAGAAGCAGCATGTATTTAGCTATTACAACAAACTTTAGAAAAAAATAATATGCAGGGGACATGCAGAAATGAGCTTGAATTCTATTATTGGCAAACATGAGAACAAAATGACACTGAAGAAAAACACTTTTTTGAAGTCCTGATGAATAAAGACATCGGTTTCCTTTGATCTGACAAAGCTGTTATAGAATGACGTAAACAGATCTTTACGATCGACACCATGTTTATTTACGACTTTATGGCTGTATAACAAAGTGAAAAAATATTAACACTAAGAATTTGTTAACGTTAATGGTAAACTTCAATCATCAAAACATTTAAATTCAAATAGTATGACTGTCACATTATTTTGTTGATAAGATGAATCAGTACGGCAGCATGTTTCCAGATCTAGTCTATTGCATATGAAACAATTTAAATAAGGTGTTTTACACCCGACCTGACTTTGGTTAAAACATGTCAAGACGAAGAAAAGTCTTGACTGATATTTGAGCAAGCTATAAATGATTCGCAAAAAAAGAAGGCCAATAATCCACGGTAACTGGTGAAGCGCAGAGCGTAACTGAGTGCCCGTTGTATCCGACGAGGAACGTGAGGATACTAACACTTTTGGTTTAGATCTACTTTGTGCAGTAACTTTGTGTTATTACCATGACCGTGCTTCTCTCGAAAGGTTTCATTGCAATGAATGGTTAAATGTTTGCTTCGAAATCACTTTCTTTTACACTAGCGACTATAGACATATTTGCATTATGACCAATTATATTTATTAATTTGCCAGAGCGAGAGTAAACTTCGCCTTGCCTTTTTATCCAGTAAAATCAGGTAGTAAATTTAGTTTTGCAGTCATCCGTCGATCTTTACTGAACAGTTTTACCTCGCAGCAGCTTTTTTCCAGTACTATTAATTAAAGTACCATAACCTAACGATATATATTTTTTTCAAAATGGGGTAAATCAAAAAGAAAAATACTTGCCCAAGGCGGGGCTTGATTTTGAAGGCTGTGAACGAATTGGAATAACAGTACAACAATAAAAAAAGGAATTTGGGTGACAAAGCACAAACATATTCTCCAAAAGTGTAAAAAAATACATTAAAGTTATCAATTCGCCTAATCATGATCAGTTAACGAGGTATATTTGCAACTGGAAGTAATATGTATTCTTATTTAAACTGTTGCGACCTGTTGTCTTTCAATGTAAGCATTGTCAGAAAATGATAAAAGACATCTAGTTGTATACTCTTTTTCGGTAAAGTCGTCAGTCTGTAACATAATTCAATAAATGGAAATGGCGACACACATCCCCGCTGCCCGCAATTTCACATTAGATCTTTCAACTTGTTTGAATTATCCAGGGTGATGCCGAACGAGGCAAATTATATGCAAATGCTACTGGCATAAGCAAATTACACCTAAATGTTGTTTGCAGACCAGCGAAGAAATAGTTTAATGTGAAAAAAACTGCAGATAATTGTCCGTGTGAACACGATTGCATCGTAAGTTGGGACATTCAAATATAACGATAATGATCGACCATAATATTCCATTTGAACAGTCAAATAAACACTGCGTTACGTTCCAGACGACAAAAAAACTGAATATATGTAACTGACGATTATCGTTTACTTAAAATTTCATGTTAAAACGAATCTAGTGATAAACAGTATTATTTTATGATAAGACTGTGTGAGATTGCGTGCTCCAGTGTTTACCTCAGTAAGTGTTAATGGTGTTTCACGCAATGCAGAAATGCTCAATAATTTTCAATGCATCAGCTTGCTACGTTTTATTAGTTAATTGATTACATTGAGACATCGTACACTGCCCATTACCAGGTAAAATTTTACTGAAAGCAGTACCTTCTAACATATGTATGTTTATAACAATCTGCAAAAGATAAATAGTAACTACATAACATGATACGAGCGTCAATTTCCTTTACCCAATACATCCTAAGACGATCACACTCACTCGTATAAACTAGTTGTATGGCAAGTCTTTCTGTGTACAGAATTTGGGCTGTAAATGAGCAAAAATAAAATAGGCGGTTACTTGAAATATCATCTAACGCTGTTAACAAACAAGAGGAAATTAGAAATAATAGCGAGGTGGAGAATAAGAGATGTGTGCAAATTAGTTTTCCTTTTATGTAAATCGATTTGTTAATGAAGCTTAAGGATAAACACAAATCTCATTGGAGTAGAGCAAATTTAAACTAATATTGTGCTGTAATCTCTTCGACAAAACACGCATGGTTAAAGTTTTGACAATGCTATGGCAGCCAATTTATCTTAAAACTCATAAAAAACTGAAATGTATGAAGTATCACACAAATGCAAAAACAAAATCGAAATCGACCAAATTTTAAATGAAATAAAAACGAGTTAAGAATAGTGTCTAAAATTTATAAAATATTTCTATACCAAACATAGAAATGGGCGTTCCGGATCGACCTCTCAATATGTGTTTATTTATTTCGCTTTATTTTACAATGTTCTCGATACTTTATCTTATGAAATGTACAGTACAGCCACTATTTTGTATAGATTTATTTTTTTAGAATTATTTATCTGCATTGAAGTTAGAACGTAAAATTTAAAACGTTACAAGACGACAAACGAAGTATTTTTTAAAATGAAAATAAATGTTTTACCTTTTAGTTTAAAACGGTTGATCATTTAGACATTTGAATAAACATTAAAATAACAATACTATCCATGCAACATTCATTGCATAATTTTGAAAAGATGTGAATTGTAATAAATTTGTCTTAAGATGTATTGTTATCAAATAATACTTATGTTTAAATGTATTATCATTTGAAAAAAAAGGATGAACACTGTGTGATACTGAAAATTGAAATATTCTGCATACAAATGTTGAACTGGCGTGTAAGATTAAGCGAAAATGGGTTATTAAGGGTATTAATCTGTTTCATTTACCTCGGTAATGGCGTAAATATTATTCTTGATCTTTTTTTTTCACAAATGTTACAATTTAACTGCAAAATGAACTCCATAATCAAACACAGTTTTCCTAAATAAGACTGCACTGTCTTTCAGGCAGTAATTATACCCTCACCAATTTAATACTTTCACATTCTAATTATTGACTGCGATCTAATTCCCCACCTATTCTGTTGCCACAGGCAAAAAAGACATTTTAAAACTGAATGTATTCATTGTTGCTATTGAAGCTATCGTTATGTGAAATACTATGTTATCTTTAATACATTCATTAACAAAATTGATAAACAACAACACAACAATATGCACTCTTTACGACCGACCAATGTCAATTACTTGAATTATAGCGTGATTCCAAATAATGATTACCATACTGCAGCATTAACATTGTTTCAAACAAATGCATAATTTCCAATCATTGGCACAAAACTTTGGCAACAAAAGCTAATTTCAAAATTATAGTTGTACTTGTTAATACTGAAATATGTTTCAAAGGTAATGTTGTGGTAAATAAACCTCAGCGAACCTCTACGCTGGTGTATTATCAAGTACAGTTTTGTTTTGCGGTCACCAACCTGTTTAAGTTGTTTTTCTCCGGATATGGTTTCCCCTACAACAGAAAAAAAAATCTAACGCGTAATATAGAGCAAACGATAGTGATTTAAATAGCGTCGTTTTTACTTGTTCCTGGTAAATTGTAAAAAAAACACAATGCAACCAAGCAAATCACGTGTCGGCAATAAAAGTAATTTGTCATTATACGTTTGCTACATGCATTGCCAGATGTTCTTATTAGGTACCTTATATGAAACGTGATTTTCAAAAGAAATTATTACTTTCTTTTAACTATTTATCTATGTTGGTTTCAGTTTTATCCAACATCAAAGCAGTTGTAAAAACATTAATTGAATGATCCTGAATGTACGCGAAACCTTCGTTGGTCATCTTTTTAACAGATCTCATATTTTATTCATTTGGATGTTCTTTACATGTGTGAATTGCATTTGTGCGATGAACTTCGATTAGTGGCATTTAGAAAGACATGAAAAACTCATACAGGTTATATCATCACTTATTAATTACAAAACAGGGTGCACTTAATATAGTAAATAACTTTATTATTTAGCAGGTAGAGTTAAATAAATCTAAGAACAATTCTACCTTTTAAAAAAGTGTTATCATCTATTTACAGTTTTTATTTCGGAAGTACGTGCGGAAATGAGAATAAGTGCTTTATGAATAAAAATGTTTGATAACTAAAAACATAGACTGACAACCTACTGTGTCGAACATAAGGCATATTGAGGGGTACTTTTGTAAGAAAATACCCCTAAATCAATGTAACTTAATTTGCGTATCTTTAATAGATAGTATGTACCAGAACATTATTTATATTATAAATAGAACATCACAGGGTTGATAGTGGTCAAGTGGTATAGGTCCCTGCCTCTCATTGTGAGTTTCACACCCGACAGGCAACGTTTCTATAAAGAGCACAGATAGTTCGATTTTAATCAGGAAATGGTCTTCAGTGTGATTCATTTCAGCGTTTTCCAGTAGTTGTCTTTATCATGTTTACAATCGAGCTTAAAATAAATTAGTATACACGTTCTATATATTAACTTGAATAGGGTTTCCGTTTTAATAGACTTATGTTTTGAATTTTCTAGACGTAGACTTTAAAGTTCTCTTCGTAGAATAAACGGATCATTTTGAAACCTCAAATCGTTTAAGAAATGCAAATCGATATCAGCGTTTAAGCTTGCTTAGTTTCTGTAATCGTAATAAATGCATTTAGCTATATAAATGCAATTAAAAGCATTCCCTCATTTATAATTGTTTGCAAAACGTCAGTCGAACAATTGTTAGGCGTCACGGGTATTTAAACACAACTGTTGACTGGTTTATCGACCCCGTAATTATTCTACAATTAACTTTGCAGAAATCTCTATTTTACACTGATTGCGTATTAGTTTGTTGTTTAGATTATAAGAAAGCTTTGATCGTCATAATAAAACTGATTTACGACCGAGCAGAGACACCTTTTCATTTTATATGAGTATGATTGTAATGTTTTACGCAAGAGCATGCGGACCGAAAACGTACAAATGTATAATCCATTTGTGTTTAAGATTGTGTGGCGGAAAGCTGCGGAACCCCATCCGGTATCACATTGCACTGTAATATAATCACCGGACACAAGTTACGCCATCCAGTTTCCCCCAGAGAGACGCGAGTACAACCTCCAGAGCCACGGTGTCACCAACACAAACTCAGGCGTGTACGAGTGCCAGGTAATCTCACGAGAGAAACTTGTTCGACACGTGCTGCTCAAGGTCAGTTGTACATCTTTAGAAACAGATAACTCTGATTAACATTTCAGTGGCAATTTACTTAATATGTTACTTTTTCCTGAAATTCTGTCACGCCGTGATGTTCAAGCATTGAACTTTCGAGCATGTTGATCTGCTTTCTGGCTCTCTACTCTGGTGCGTTATGTCTACACTCAAAGTCGTATGTTGTTTTTTTTTAAATCAAACATGTTGTTAGAGTTCTATGTTCAAGTATCCATTGCATATACAAAAGGCAAATAACCGATACGGTCACAAACAAAATCCTAAAGGTCTTAAAACTTTTATTAATTTTAAAAGTAAATATTACGCAAGTTATAGAAAAACACTGAGCTTACCTTTAAACTCCTAAAGGGACTTTTCGAAATGTTTCGAGACATTTTTATGCAAAAGTGCCTGTCAACAAACAATAATTGAATTAACTAATTTGTTGACAGCCTCCCTTTTCGTATTAGGTGGTTTATGTACGTTTTAGCTAAGCCTTGAAACAACTGTCGGATGATATGTGCTTAAATTGTTTTGTTTACAACATTCACATTATGATATTCATTACAATGTTAAATCTACCTGAAAGCCATGAACTCAATATACTGATTGACTATCGAGAAAAGCTCTTATTGTTAAGAAAAGTATTTTCTCAACAACTTACTCATTTTACCACGTTATTGCCATGCGTTGTTCATCATTTAAAATGTGGAATCTAATCCTCTATTAGATAACATTGACTAAGATGTTTGATAAAACACGAAAGTAGATGAAGAAACGAACCTCAGTAATTAATTACTTAGTCTGTTTTAGTCTGCTCAACTGTTGTTTTTTCCATTTGAATGACATTTGTAAAAAAAATAAGCTAAACTGAAGTTGGACAGTGTTTTAGAAAATCAGGATAGTAAAATAGAAGATTCTGGAATGTATACTTCAAGAAATTCTGAAATACTCATTACTAGTCAAAAGGTCACAGTTTTAAATGGTAAGATGCATTATTGTTAATTTAACCACAATTGGCTTTACGATCCCAATTTTAGGCTCAGAAAATAGCAAAAATATTTTTCATTACATCTATTGAGTTACAAGTGCTTAGTTGAGGTACAAAACGTCTCAACATGCTAAATAGAAACGCATATCTGTGATTAAATAGTCAATGACATTA
This sequence comes from Mya arenaria, assembly GCF_026914265.1. Taxonomy (NCBI): domain Eukaryota; kingdom Metazoa; phylum Mollusca; class Bivalvia; order Myida; family Myidae; genus Mya; species Mya arenaria. The sequence continues at coordinate 31,052,055 of NC_069124.1, read as the reverse complement.
ATTACCAAACAGCCTTAGCTAATACTCGAGACTTAACAATACACTCTATTGACGATTCCTAAGTTTTGCGATAGATCGGGGGAAACTTTGGGTACGCAACTTTAGACATACGGCCCCTCCCCAAGCTCCAGACACAAACAACTATTTAGATCGATTTATTGTTGTTCAATTGATAATGGCTTTACTAAAAACAACTACTGCTATAATGAATTCAACATTTTTTCTTTCAATGCAAAAAACAACGACTCTGTACAACGTTAGGCCTCAAGGTTTTGAGTCCCCAACACGTCAAAAGCATTTATCAGTAGATTAAGAAAAAGCAATGTGATATCTTACTGTTATTACCTAAAAGATTTACAAGCTCATCCGAGTAAATTCCAATCAAGATATTACACAAGAAATATGTACCTCAAACTTTTAATTGGCAATAGTTGTTTGATCATTTATTTTATTTTTGTTACTTTTCAAGTCATAGCAAAAGTTTATATTATGGATATAAAGCATCAGCAATACCCAATTTAGATGACGGATTGAATATATGTTTTGATCAAAATATGTGTGTCGAAAATCTTAAGCATTGCCTCAAATGCATCTTCCATTTTAGTGCTAAGAAGAGGGATGTGGACGTAAACGGTGAGTACGTTCTCTTATTTCCCATTTTAATGGGTTTATACTAGTATATAACTCTGGGAATAAATTTTTCATAGGATTGACTGTGTCCGGAACTAGCATGATTGGCTAGAGTTCAATGTTGACGAAGTAAACATCTTCTCATTGGCATTACACTGGAAGGCGAGATAACCATTTTGAACGCAAAACAAAGTGGTGCAAATGATTGTCCGCTGTTAATAAAATGATCTGGTTAATCATATATATTCATCTTATATTTTGAAAATGTCAATACAGCCATAAATGTTAAACAGCATTCAACGCCTGTACAAGGTATCTGGTGGCTATTTTAAATATATTTTCTGCTGTGCACTACGATATGTATTAACAAAATTGGCTTGAAATTAATGTATGTTCGTGATATTTGGACCTGGTTTTTGGTCACAGCGTGCTGAAAGTCATTAATAACTTATTTTTGGATAAATCAAAACTGTAATACCAAAGGTGGCTTTACCAACACGTGTGTTCAAACTCGTTTAAAGCTTTTTATTCTTTTAATGCTGACTCGTAAGCTTTGCAAGGCCCAAAACGATTTCTCAATGTATTGCATGGTTTATGTTAGATTACTTATATATGTTAATATCCATTGGTAACGTGTTATTTTAAGATGCTTTCATGATTTATCTAGCAATTAATATCCAATGTCATTTATCATAGCATGCTGATGGATAAGTTCCATTTTCTTTCTATTTACATAAAATATACGAAAATATGTGTTTAGGTCGAAGTTTATGTGGTAGTCATAGGTCGACTTCGATGGCGAATTCTTGCTTAACCAACCGGAACCGGACTTTAAACATGACAAGACGTTGTTTGACCGATTGTCATCTAAAAAGTTGAAAGCAAATCGTTAAATTATGATATAGGATGGGTGTCAGTATTTTTTTTCACGGCTGTTGTCTGATTGTTACGGTTGGAAAACGTATTGCGGCCAAATTCTGTACTGTTTATATCATATGACCGATGAGAGTAATACTTTTTGCTACAACTATATGGATAATGTTTATTTCGTCGTAATGCCACTTTAACGAGAAAAAAAACAACATGATAACATTAACATTCATGACATTTAAACGTTTACGTAATATTTTTCGTTCCTCGATGTGCTTTGATTCAGTTTATTGAAAGTTCTGGTTTTTCAATTAGGAGGCAGACATGTTGACATGTTTATACTCAATGGACGATAAAATCCATTAGAAACCATAACGCATGGTACTATATGTTCCTAACCTTATCATAGGAAACCGGAGGAAAATCACATTTTTCCAAGGACAAATATGTTTCCCTACGTCAACATGTAAGAATCATGCCAGTTAAGTATTGTTTTATAAACATTTTCATTTATGGGAACAAATAAATTTTGTGAGTGGTGGTTGTTGTTGTTATTTTTGTTGTTAATGTTGTCGTTATTGTCGTTTCTGTTTCTGTTGTTGTAGTTTTTGTTGAGTGTAAAATTCCTAGTTGTTATTCGTGAAATTCCTAAATGTGCAGTCGCGTTAGTTACAACGGCAGCACTGCAGGCTCTGCACCAGTGATTTTCAACTTCAATAGTTCTTAATATAACTTGTTGCGCCTCAAGAGTCTCATACGAAATATCTAAAACGAACATCGATGCTAAGTATTACTGTAGAGTACTTCATCTAAACGTAAACATAAACCTTTTACTCTACTTCAAAAGGAGCAGCGTTCTGATAGATATGTATCAGGATGGCAACTACGCAAATATATGTACCTATATTGTTTCCAAGTCAGTCTCATTTCATTTTCATACCTGTCATAATCCATCCACCATATTTTCTTTGACAAATATATATCCTAACACGTTAATGTTATGATCCAATATATTATCAATGTCAATGATTTCAGTGTTTTCTATGCTCGTCATGTTCCAAATTGTTTTGTAATCATTGCAAGTAAAATACACGTTACCTTAAACAGAATTTACGATGCATTAACAATGTTTGGATGAGGCATTATAGGCGCGTATCTATATATTCGTTTAGACGAAAGAGAATAATAAACGTAAAACCTCATTTCAATAAAAGTTCAGTTAAATGAGTATTGTACAAAAGCATCATGCCCATACACAAACACAATTACAGAACAATTATAACGGATTGTAGTAAACGACGGTGGTGTGGTCCTTTTTCATTATTTATACATCTGCAAAATAGTTACTGTTCTAATTTATAAGAAGCAGACGTGCTGATTTGTATTCGAACAAATGTTCACGCTTGTCCTTCAATGAACACCCCAGGGAAAACGGTTTTGTTTTATCCAGAGCGATCACGGAATTTCCAGGATTACTACAACAAAAAGTATGTTAACTACCGATGGTGATCCGTGGCCATCAGGTCGGATGACTTAGATTTAAGAATGTGTTGTTTTACAAAGGGGTATAACATTCATTCATCTTAGGGGTTACGATTATCATCTTTAGCAAGGTAAATAAATGATGTTGGCAATAATACACATTTATTTATGCTTGATCTGATAATACAATTGTATTTAGTCCAAGTAATTCCTTAACAAAACTTGCTTATACATTCTTGCTACTTATGGTGATGTTTTGTTATTTTTACATTTTGGTCCTTTTTAAGTTTTTGCTAGTCATCCAAATATGCATCGAAATAAGATGGAGGTAAAATTGCATCTGCATTTACTCTGTTTTATCGGATTGTTAAGCGTGCAAAGGCAAAGTTCACTCATGTTCTACTTTTTTCAATGTAAAAATGATTTGAAAAATATATGATGGTCCGTTAGTTCATTTATATTACAACCGATGCCTTTAAAAGGCAAATATCCTGTGTATTGGAGTGTTCTTTATAGGTTGTATGGCCTTTTCAATGAGGCCTGTGCAATCTGAGCGGCGAAGGCCTACCCTATCGTTTGTATGGCTTACTAAGTGGACGATCGACCATATTACTTTCTTGTCAACTTTTAGAAATATAATAAAATACAAAATTGCATTGTTTGTAATTTTCTGTAAGTACATGTTTACAATGCAAGTAAAATATAAGCACTTGTTTGATTATCAGACTTGTATTAGTAATGACTAATTTAAAAAGATTAAAACAGTTTATAATGAATGCATAGATAGTAACTTGTCAGTTAAAATGCTCAATTCACATATATGTCAACAAAAATCAGAATATTAATTACTCGATCGATTGGGAAATATGATACAAAGAACCAACATGCACCTATAAAATCTCTAACTAGCATAGACAAACAAATGAAAACGAATGAAAAAAATGCAATTTACAGAGATGAAAATTTTTAGCTCTCGCAGTAATCTTATGACGGAAAAAAAACACTTCTGAAACCCTTATCATAAAATAAGGAAATCTTTCTCAAAATAAATTATTTGTCATACTATTATTCCAAAGTACAATAGTAGTCTTAAATTGCTGATTACTAAAAGTGTTGCTCATTCCAATTTTTATCGTGATGTTTTAAAGAAAATTCGTAAAAATAAAATGTTTATAGCAGTTAGTTGGGCAGATAGACTCAATGAACTGCTTGGATCTTCTTTAACTGTGGACATAACGGCAATAACTTTGAAGAGTACTTGCCTTCTTGTTTTGATGATGAATTCCATATATCAAAAATAAAGTTGAATATGGTGTCCTTACATTAGTAAAATTTTAGTGCTTTGATTATATAAGAAAATTAGCAGATTCGTGTTATCTTTAAAACCGTGTTTTTGCTTGCTAGAAAATTTCCAGCGAGTGACGTCTCTTTCTTTCAAAAAGGTTACGTAGGTAATCATTTAGAAGAAGATTCGGGATCCCTAATCATAGAAGTACTTTGATTTACCTTATAAGTTTATTATTATTTGTTTCATTATTAAGATTTCATCAACTTTTATAACAATTACCATTTATGTTTTTATTTTATTTGGTATTGTTGGGATATGTGTGAGGTTGTGCACACAGACTGGTTTAACCCCCCAGTACATTTACATTTTAATGACCGTTCGAAGACGTTACCTAACAATCCTTGAAAAACACACCTAATGTTTTTATATAGAATATATGTACCGTGTGGTTTGTGGAGGTTTGTGGTGTTGTGTCATGTTTCTGGTTTTTGATTGTTGTTTTTTGTTCTACGTGCCATTAAACGGGGTTTAAGTTTAAACTTTCGGCTAACTGAGCTTGTTTCTGTAGTTTTTCATATAAATATTGCTCTACCCTACGCTTCTTGCGAAAAGTTCTGAAGAGATTTTAAGTGTATTCGTATGATATGGTTGATGGTATTAACCCAATAATTCAATAAATAGCAGGTTATATGTAACCGGGGGTATAATATAACGCTTTTGTAGGTCTTGAATATAATGAAGCCAACCGGCAGCAAAATACTCTTTTGCAAGAATATTAAACACTTTACGTAAACAATGAATAGTGGTCCGTTGGTTGCGGTGTTCAGTACAGGAATGAGTGACCGGGAAAATTAGCACGGGTAAATTGATTAGTAAAAGCGCCCTCTATAAATCTATAAATAGGTAAATCACTCATACTGAACCAACTACTTTCATACGTCAAAAACTTAAACATTTACATACGTGTAACATACATAACAAGACACTGACAGAACATTAACTACGGGCAGAACATGATCGCGCTTTATTGATTAATATAATGAATTTATGAAATGATCAGGTTGTTACATTCTTCCATGCAGGGTTAAATTCGTCCTCGAATTTCCAAAATCATTAAAAACTAATGATTTCTAAACGATATTCATAAATTGCTTCTAAACAAAAACATTATTTCTGTAATTCTAAATGATACACAGATGAAATCGTAGTGTATATATTCTAAAATAAAATGTCAATAGTTAACGTATATATATATATGTCTGCAAATCACTCGAACACCGGTCTCCTGAAATTACCTTAACAAAATGATTATCCTGCAAACTAATTTGAATTATTGTTTCTAAAAGTTAACTGTTTGACAAGACGAAAAACATAAGTATCTCCAATCTCAATGCGCTTAACCTACCCTGAAATCAAATAAAATATTAAACAAATAAAAACCTGGACTGTGAAATTTAATACCTGCAACATGAGATATTATAGTAGAAAATTAAACAAAATTAACTACTAAACGTAATAAATACAGTCATTAGTTTCCGTACATGAAACCCACTCCCCATAACGGTCTGGTGGCTTCCGGTGTCTTACTGGCCGGGCTTCGCGCACCACAGGTTCTTCCGGTGGCGAAGGCGGCAAAGACGGAGTATTATGGATGGACGGCGATGCTTGCTGAGCTAACGGTGGAACTGTCGACCTTGACCCTATCAGCGAGACTGGTGGACTCTCGTCCGGCCCGATAGCCGTGTCTGCTGGGATCGAAGGACGAAGCGACGAGGTAGAAGATGGATGGGGCTCGTTAGGTGTCAAACTTGCGTTTGACGTACGAGACTCCTGCCTCCGAGTACCGATAGGTATCTGTCTGACGTTTGTGCTCCTCCGTTGCGAAATCACATAGTGAATGACACTTACGTCAGATGAACTCGAATCGGACTCGAAGCTGCCATCGTCGTTGCCCATTGCTCTGGTTACCGGTCTATGCATCTTGATCGGTTTCCGTTTCGTCACTTCCGGGATATCATCTTCTTTAGGGACAGACACAAACGGAAGTAGAAAAATCCTGTGTACAGTGCGAACATGACCCTTCTGTGACTCCATGGTTACCTGATAAACAGGAATATCTGGGTTAGGAATGCCCACAATAACATAAGGGTCCCGCTCCCAGTTGTCTGCCAGTTTGTGCCTGCCCTTTAGTCCAACTTTCTGAACTAGAACCTTGAGTCTCTGTACATAGTTGACGGGCCTCACAGTGTCCCCGTCTTTCCCTGTTCCTAGAAAAGAATATATAGACAACCTACGATGCCATCCAAACAATAAATAATGGGATGAAAACCCAGTGGAATCATGTTTGGTTGAATTATATGCTTGAACTAACGGTCCTATGTACGTCGGCCAGTCTAGTTTTTGGTCGTCCGTCAAGGTCCCTAACATTTTCAGAAGCGTCCGGTTGAAGCGTTCACATCCGCCGTTTCCGGACGGATGGTACGGTGTCGTCCTTGTCTTACTTATTCCTGCAAGGGCATACAAAGATGTTATCAATTAACAATCAAAATTACGGCCTTGGTCGCTATGCAATTGTTCTGGAAAAGAAAAGTTAGCAATGAAATGTTCATACAAGGCTTTAGCTGTGGCTTGAGCTGTAATTTTCTTGCAAGGAACGGCTTTTGCATAACGAGTAAAATGGTCCGTTATAATAAGAATATCATCGTAGCCGCCTTTGCCTACATCAACCTTGAGGAAATCAATGCATACAAGTTGCATAGGTCGATTTGTAATGATGGGCAGAAGTTCAGCCATCGGCTTCGTTTGGGTTTTGCAACAGATACAATTAAGACAGACGGTGACCCTCTTGTCGACATCTGCTTCCAAACCAGGCCAATAAAATCACTGCCTAGCAAGCCACATGGTCTTCTCCTTGCCAGGGTGTCCTACATCACGGTGTACGCCGTTGATCGCGGTCACACGGTGGGCTTCCGGCACCACTAGTTGCCGTACTGGTTGATTGTCCTGGGTAGCGTTCCGGAATAGAATTCCCTGCACAACCACGAGTCTATTCCGTTCCCGAAAGAGACGCTGCACTGCAAGTGGCTCGTTCCGGTATCCTTCCTCCCCTGGCAAAGAATCGCTACCCAGGATCTGTATGACTCGAGCAATCACTGGGTCCTTCTGGTGCTTCTCCTTCCATGATATTCTCGGCATAGTCGGAAGCTCGTATATCTCATCTGCAGCTTGAGAATTAGGGTCACCGGCTAGGCTGAAAACATATGGTACATTCTCCGTAACTGAAAGACATACAGCCTTAACAGCGTCCGGATATACAATTCTGCTCAAGCCATCAGCGTCTTTATTAGTTTTGCCCGTCTTATACACAATATGAAAATTTTAGTTGGCAAGGGCCGCTACCCATCTATATTGTGTGGCATCGAGTTTAGCGCTGGACAAAACATAAGTCAAAGGGTTGTTACCTGTCATGACCTTAAATGTGTTGCCATAGAGGTAGTCATGGAACTTGTCCGTGATAGCCCACTTCAGCGCAGGGAATTCAAGCTTATGAGCGGGATAGTTCCGTTCAGCAGCACGAAGACCTCGGCTGGCGTAAGCTATAACGCTCTCCTTACCATCCTGCTCCTATAGCAAGACCGCACCCAAGTCAAGACCTGAGGCGTCTACGTGAACCACGAAAGGCAAAGTGTAGTCGACAATACCTAGGACATGGGGCTTGGTAAGAAGCAGCTTAACCGAGTCAAATGCAGACTGCTGGTCCTGTCCCCATTCCCATGATGCAGGAGACTTGGCCTTCTTCTTCGACTTTCGGGACTTCTTATTCGTGCAATGGCCTTCCAGCAGCTTATTTAAAGGCTGGACGATTTTTGAATAATCTGGCAAAAGCGACGATAATAGCCCGCAAAGCCCAAAAAGGACCGTAACTCCTTCACATTGGAAGGGACAGGCCAGTCTAAGCCAGCGCGTGTCTTTTCTGGATTTGTCGATATGCCATCGGCAGAAATAACATGCCCCAGGTACTCTACCTTTGTCTTAAGTAGCTCACATTTAGATGGTTTAAGCTTAAGACCATGCTCCTCTAGGCGTCTAAAAACTGCATCTAATCTCTCAAAATGTTCGTCGAATGTTCTGGAAAACATCAAGATATCATCCAAAAACACGAGACAATCGTTTAAATTTAGGTCAGACATACAGAGCTCAGCTAATCTCTGAAAACTGGCCCCAGCATTACAAAGCCCGAAAGCCATCCTAGAAAACTCCCAGTGACCAAGACTGTCAACTGAAAAGGCAGTCTTCTCTTTGTCAGACTCTTCAACCTCGACCTGCCAATAGGCTGCTCTCTGGTCCAATTTGGTGAAGAATCTTGCCCCTGACAACACATCTACGGTATCGTCAAACCTGGGAAACATGTAGGCATCTTTGCGTGTTCTGCTGTTCAACATACGGTAGTCGACACAGAACCGCAGACTGCCATCTTTCTTTCTGACCAACACAACGTTAATTGGGCTATCTGATGGCCTAATGACATCACAAGCAATCATGTCTTTTAAATGTTGTCTAACCTCCTCATACATGGCTGGAGGTATCTTACGATAGGGCATTTTAAAAGGAATTTCATCGGTGAGTACAATTTTATGTTTGATAGAGGTAACCTTACCAATATCAGTGACACCAGTACTAAATATTTGTTTCCAGTTGTCTAGCAACTGCCGAGTACGTAAGACTTGGTCAGGCGTCAAGTTGTCAACGTCAATTTTCAGACCTAACGTCTCAGCAAAAGACTTGGTATCATCTGTACTATCAGATTCACTAGTAGAGCCCATACCAGAGGCTAAATTATCTAAAATCTTAACCTCATTTACAACACACAGCTCAGACCTAGGTTTAATCTTAATAGGTTTGGCAGAGACATTACAAACTCTTATCTGTACCTTAACACTATCGCTAGTCTCAGTAGACTGGAAGACCTGCGGTCGAATTATGTAGGGCTTGTCGCTTTTGGAATTCTCTTTAACAAAATGACAAACATTGTTGGCTACACCCCTGACGAGCCCGTTAATCACAACCGTCTCATAAGGTCCCACTTCTACAGTACGTCGATTGGTAGATCGCACTGGCAGGGAGTTACATGTCAGAGCGTCAAATGCTGTTTGCCACGATTCAGGAACAGAATCCTGCGATGTTTCCTGAAAAGAATTTGCCTTACATCGGCGTATCACATTAGTGCCCACTACTACAGGACTCGGGCCGCCATCAGGAACAATGAGAACTGGAACATCAATTGTAAAATTCGAGAAAAATGGTATTAAAATTGCTATCTCTATGTATCCATAAACATTCAGCTTGCTACCATCGGCTACACTAACGTCTAAATTGAAACTATTGATGTCAAGTAGAGGTGGTTTGTTCTGCAATGAATCGAAAAATGATTTAGAACAAACGGTTACCATGCTACCTGAATCTATAAGAGCTGGGGTTTTTACTCCGTTGAAATATATGAGGTCTATATTTTAGGGACCTACTAGTTTTTCACGTAAACTTACCTCTGGTTTAACCACAAAAGGTTTTTTCTGGTGTCGCGAGCCCTCACTCCTTGCCGCTTCCGGTTGGCCATACACGGGAGCGGCTAAAAGTTTGGGTGACTCTCACCATACTTACCTTGTTGTTGTTGTTGTGGTGGTGGTGGTGCGCGCTGCTGCTGCTGTTGGAACCCAAATCCTCTACCACGCCCACGTTCGTATCCTCCACGACTACTACGACCACGACTATAACTACCACTACCAGAAGTAGAAAATACGGAATTGACCTGCAGTTGTTCCATCAACCGATCAAGCTTTGCGTCATACGCCGTCATCTGCGCCTGCAGTTCACTAACCTGCTTTCGTACCTCATCTGAAGTAGATGGCGTGTGGGACGCGACAGCTGACGTGTGAGTTGGTCGGCGGGGGCGTGTGCTAGCACCATTATTAGGGCGTGGCTGGGAACGGGCGATCTCTTCCTCGACCTGACGCAACTCTCGTAGTAGCTCGTTGTAGTCACGTACCGTTTCATACTTGTGTCTTGTCTGCAACCTATCCGACGACAAACCTGTCCAAACTTTGTGTCTGAGAAGATCATTCCTGGCAGAATACGGAATGTCGCCTTTGTCCATGATCATCTACAAATGAATTTCTAATCTACAGGCGAAAGTAGTTATAGACTCACCATCTTGTTGAGTAGAGTTGAAAAATTGTTGTAAAAGATCCTCCTTAGACGATGCATTAGAATACATAGCATCTAACTTCGCAACAACAGTAGCTAAACTAGCATCTTCACCTAAAGGTACCATCATCTCACGCGCCCTGCCCCGTAGGGAGGAACGAATTACCTTTAAAATGTTGACTTCCGACAGGTCTCCGGCCCGGATCATACACTGCACCTCATACCGCCAAACCATGTATTGAACCTCACCTTTTGGGGTTGGCAGAATTCCAGAAAAACTCGGAATCTTGGATAATGACGGCATTAGGACTGCAAACATCGATGGGTGTAAACTGGAAACCTGTGGATTGAAATTGAAATGGTGACCGTTAATAGGTGTTGACATCGGCGGAAAACCTGGTGGGGGTTGTACTGTCGGGGTGGCCCGCGGTTGTGTTACCAACACTTCTTCCAGTTCCACCTTGGCTGATGTCTTGGGCGTGATATCAAAATGGGTCATCATCGCCCGAACAACATCTCCCACAGAAACGTTCTGTGACATACTGGAATACAATATAAATAAAACAAATGCAAAATGTAAATTTCAATTGTCAGCACACCTGAAAATTGAAAAGAACTACATGATTAACTTTACTTAAAATCAGAAAATCACGAAATCGCTATCTTAAAATGTAAGATATTTCTGTAAGTACTATTTAATAATTTAGAGCAATGAAAATTAAATGTCAACTGCCAAATGCTAAATATGAAACTAACCACCGCCTGAACCGTGTGTGTAAATGTATAATATCAAACGTTCGAGTATCAATATACTAAAACAAATCAATACATAAAACTCAAATCTGTGTCACTAATAAATGTATGTCAAATAATGAGCATCGTGAGAACATTTCATGATATAAACAACTTTTACTACCCTTTGGTACTATCAACGTAATCTGCACGTGGACTTTGCGGTCGGCTGACTACTATTATGTCGTCTGCCAATCAATACACCTCACATCTAAGCAGACGAAATTACGACAGTGGATCAGCTGATAACTGTCAAAACATTATACATGAAAGAATGGTATTTGGTCAGCGTAATTAATACCGAGATAATCGTATAACATTTGAAAACAAATGACTATTGATGCAAAATGCGCGATTATAGAATGTAACCATGCACGAAATAAAATATTCACAAATAATGGTGTACAGCTCTGAAAACAAAAGCTAAGGACAGTTTAAAACAATAAACTTAATGTTAGTGCAAAATAATGTGGTCAAGAGTCGACTTATCAACACTGAAAACTAAATAAACGGAAAGCAACAAAATAGGTTTCAAATAAAATAAGCAAAAAAAGAGCGGGAATGAAATCACGTGCGCAAGCAAGCGGAAAATTCGCAACAGAAAACACTGAATAGCAAAATACAAATAAACTAGCGCGCTAACATATACTCACATACGTACTCACCAACCCCTTAAATATAAAAAAAAACTACTTTAATGATTGAAAATGTTAGTTGGTGTGAGGAATTACAGTCAAAATGTGCTGTATACGTAAATACGTCAAAATATGCAAAATATTTCTCGAATGAATACAAACACAAATGTCAAAATCAGAATTTAAATCTAAAACAATGAAATACATGGAAAAATTCAAAGCAAAGTGAATAACACGATAACACAATCAAAGTCAATAAAATACGTACAAATAAACACAATGTATAGATGAATATCGATGTGAAATGTTTTAAACAAGACCCTTTTTCTAAATGAAACAAACAGTAACTATATTTACATGTATATATATAACATTAAATAACTAACCTACATGTACATTGGAGGAAATAGACCACGTGCGTCCGAAAAATAAAAAAAATACGTCAAAATACAAAATTGATATAATACAATATCAAAAATTTACCAGGATAGACTACGAAACACGTAAATAGAATTGCAATTCTAATAAAATAGTGAAAATCTTAACTGATTCCAAAAATGAAAAATCCAAATATCGCACTGAACCTGACCGATGACCTCAACCTTACAGGAAAAAGTAAACAAACTTTGACAGCTGAGAAATAAACACAGTCACGTGAAAAATCTATGGAAAATGAACAAAAATAAAGCACTTACTTGTCCTCCAAAATAATAATCCACATTAAAAATATTAATAACACAATTACACAAATCCTCCTTTTGCGAAGATGATGTTGTCCGACGAATCCACACAATGTCAATGTTAATCAATATCGTGAGCGCTGAGAAAAATAATCTATAAAACGTTATATAAAAAGGGGATTCAGAGCTCTGATAAGGGGAAAATGGGTGGTGGAGGGGACGAGGGGGTATGGGTAATGGGACAAGGGAGTATGGGTAATGAGGGACGGGGTTGAGAAATCACCTCCGGAGGTCCGTATCACTTGGACCTCCCGTCCGCTCGTGAACGCCGCGTCCTGACAGTACCGGGATGATTACCGTGGCACCAGACGTCTCTGGATGGAACACAGCCGCGTGTGAAGGGCGAGGTCCCTGCCACGTGGCCAACGTCAGCAGACGAAGGACGGAATGAAGAGCGCTGCCGGCTTCTAAACGTCTCGTCGGGGAGCCAAATGTATAGTGGTAAGTATCCCCGCCTGTCACGCGGGAGACCGGGGTTCGATTCCCCGTCGGGGAGCCAAATGTAACCGGGGGTATAATATAACGCCTTTGTAGGTCTTGAATATATATTTATTGTAGATGTTGAAGATGAAGCCTACCGGCAGCAACATACTCTTTTGCAAGAATATTAAACACTTTACGTAAACAATGAATAGTGGTCCGTTGGTTGCGGTGTTCAGTACAGGAATGAGTGACCGGGAAAGTTAGCACGGGTAAATTGATTAGTAAAAGCGCCTAAAAATAGGTAAATCACTCATACTGAACCAACTACTTTCATACGTCACAAACTTAAACATTTACATACATGTAACATACTTAAAAAGACACTGACAGAACATTAACTACGGGCAGAACATGATCGCGCTTTATTAATCAATATAATGAATTTATGAAATGATCAGGTTGTTACCTATATTTGATACATTTCGATTTTCTATACATTTGTTTTCATTTTTAAAGCTTATGACAATACTTACCAAACAAATATAACGCATTTTATTTATCACCAAATTAATTTAAACAACAGATAAATTAAACTTTAAAAAAAATAATATATTTTCATTGTTCTTAGATCTACGTGTGTCATAAGTGGTAGTTAAAAAAATAAACGATGTTTTTGTTATTGGGTTACTATGAAAATGAATACCATAACCCCCATAAATCATTCTATCAAGAACAAACACAACACGATTAAATAAAATAAAAGCCTGCTTATATTTCTTCGCGCTTAAATGTAATAATAATTAGTTATTGAATATCCACATTTTATTGCTTCGATTGAAGGTAATCTAAAAATGTATGGAGTTCGAGGTATAAATGTTATTGTCTTTATATAAAATCATTATGAGATGTTCAAAGTTGTTTACGACCCGGCAGATCAAGATGCTCTCTACGAAAATTCTTTTACAGTCACTCCGAAAAAGTTTATTTGGTATTGTAAGGATTGCTTTTATTTATGCACGGCAATAAATGATTAATCAACCGGAACGTTGGGAATAAACGACTAGACAGTAAAAATTCATCATAATTATTTCTGATTGTTTTTGTGTTTTTCCTCTAGAATATGGCGTAAAAATGGGAAATATTTTATTTAACACAATCAAAAATGTTAGTTACTAGCATTAGTCCTTTTTTAACCTTTTTATATCTGTGAGGAAAAAATAATTTTGATTCATAAATAACCTAAGGACATCAGGTAGATTGATTGTGTTCAACAATATGACGATATTTCGACATTTTTTTCATAAAGTACCCATGCAAATCCTAGATGTTCAATGCTTAAATTATTTATTGGAAAATTTATAAGGTCCACTTAAATTCATTCAAATCCATAAACCACAATAGATAACGTTATCATATTGGTTTGCGGTTTTATTACTGATACATGCATTTGATGTGCCTAACACTATAGAAATTCACACCCGACCCTGCCAGACAGTGGATAGCAAAAATTACACTGATGACGCCAATACAAAGATTACAATATAATTGACTAGATTTAGGGTCAAGTAATACAGCACTTAAATTTCTTTTTGATACACATCTCATTCTGGTACAGGCCATTGAAAGTATCACTAACGGAACAGACTTGTTTAAGATTTGAGGAATATAGCGGTTTTCTTTGATCTGACACATCTGTTAGATAAATTACATAAAAATAAGGTTACAAAACGATCACCTATATGTTTTTTTCCCGATTTTATGGCTTCTTTCATAAGACTTGATCTGCTTTTCAGAGAAAGTGAAAAATGAGTACACCTACTATTTATGAACATCAATGTTAAATATCAGTCATAACAGTTGCATTTAGAATAGTCTGATAATATTTTTTTTCAGACGGACACATAAGGCAGCAAATTTCCAGAACTGTTAATTGACAATGGCAATATGTGTAAAACAAACGATTTGAATACTAATGTTTTACATCCAATCTCACTCTGGCTAGAAATCGTTTAAAAATGGGGTCAGCAATCGGCGACACTTACGGTACACATTTTGTTAACACTACATAAGTAATAGTAATAATTGATTGACAAATCACCGCTAAAAAGATGTTTTACTGGACAGATATGACAAAAAAATAGGGCGAGATTCGAACATTTGGTGCAATTTTCCTTGCGCAGTGCTTTCACGAGCCCTACCGAGATAGCCATCAAGTAATGTTCATAATTTGCGTGATATTCCAACGAGACTTTGTTAGAATATAGTCCTACGATACTTTGGGAAGCATAAAGCGTAGGATACTTCCAGGGAGATCCGATGAGGAAAGTTAAAATACCTTCACTTTTGGTTTCAATCTGCCAGCAGGCACTGTAAATTATGAGTTTATTTTGTTTATCATTTTTTTCAGCATTTACAGAGAATTGCAATTGCACTGAAGAGTTAAATGCTAGCTATTTCGTCCACATCTCGTCACACTTTAACGTCGTATTGGCATTGAGTATCATTTGTCTTGATTAATCGGCTAGTACAAGAATGACGTGAATGCAAGGCTGTAGTAATTAATTCTATATTTTCAGACAGTTACTTTAGTTTTGCAGACATCCTGCTATTTTGATTAAATGTTTTAACCGGGCAGCAGTGTTTTCGAAAACTATCAATTAGAAAATAAACCATAACGACACTATATATCTAGGGTTGGGGGAATTAAAATGTAAATATTTGCCCGCAGAGAGGAGTTTAAGCACTTTTGATAAGAGTGAAAATGGAAGTATGAAAAGAAATAATGGAGTTGGTAGACAGAGTTTGTACTTATTCTTGACAGTAATTTAAGCTGTGTTCAGAGTCAATTATCAATTAAACCTTTCAATGCTCAGATAACCGAATATATTTGAAACAGTGGGTACCATAGATTTTTTTGGTCTGCTGTCTTGCACTGTAATTATTGTCAAATATGATAAAAGATAAGTTGTCTATACTCTTACTTGGTATGGTCTTTCTATAGAATAATTCAATGAATGGAAATGGCGGCACCAATCTCCGTTCCCAGCAAACTTATATTAGATCATTCAACGGGAGACAAAACACAATCTTGTTAATTAGCCAGCGACATACCGACTGGAGCAAACTACAGGCAAATGCTACTGGCATTAGCAAATTACACTTATACTTTGTTTGCAGACCAGCGAACAAATAGTTTCGAAAATTCCTTCGAAATTGGCAAACTACTGTAGAGTGGATGTCACGTTTACGGTGATGCTTTAGACTGAAGGATCGTTGTTCAGCGGGGTTAATATACTTATTCATTATATGTTCGATACAGGGCTATATCTCAGTCACTTTTAAGCCGAATGGTAACAACAAAACAATAAATCAAGGAGCAGTGAAAAAAACATCCCAAATCCTGAACTTACTGAATATGAAGAACTTCTGGCATTTCATATTTGGAGATGCTTGATGAGAAAATTCCTATTAAATTATTACCTTTTGCACACAGTCTTAAACTGAAGCCCGTTCTTCATGGTTAAAATCGTTCTTAATTGCAGATTAGTGTGCTTTTACATAAAGGAAACGGGTTTATAATAAAATACCATACAGGACGGCCAAAAGGGAGAGAAATAAAACTTAAGAAATTAAAATCGAGTTCACACCTGGTAAAAGTAAATTATTTATTCGATGTTGATTTTACCATTGTCTTGACCATAATAATGTTTATTGTCGAAAAAATACATTTTCAAGTTAAAGCCTTGTGTTTCTTTGTACGATACGGAATCAGAAAGTCCTCATACGCTTGTGTATTTGTACATGTAAACATTCTTTCACGCATAATTATTATATTATATCTAATACAGAAGCAGCAGTGTCATATTTACTCGCATAGGCAATAACCAGAAACAAACATCGTCTTCAATTGAACGATTCCAGGAAAAATAACACTGTTTCGGTTTTGGATAGAATAAAGTTGATTTTGATACAGTGTATACTTTCTTGCTGTTGGACGAAGCCGTTTGCTGCATCGAATGAACGTCTTATAATTATGATCATAGCCGTAACTATAGACAAATATTTTGTGAATAACCGTTTACAGAAAGGTATTTTCCAATTTTTCGCGTGAAAACGGCGAAATTTTAGCGAAAACTAGACGGGCCAAGATAGTGTCGAGATAGCCTCAATATATGAATTGGTGATTGATATGTGTATACACAAGCTTTTAACCAAAACCAGGACACATACATATGGAACTGTGTATATACTATTCCAAACTGGAGCGCAATATCTTATTTTTTCATATGAATATTTATGCAAAAAGCTACAGAAAAGCTAAGTAGCAAAAAGTTTAAACATAAACCCGGTTTAGTGGCACTGGGCAAATGCCAAAGATATAGAACACAAAATCACAAACAAGAAACATAGAAGAACAGCACAAAACTCCACGAACAGCACAGTGCGTACATACTATATATATATATATATATATATATATATATATATATATATATATATATATATATATATATATATAAAATAGTTATGTTTATCAAGAGTTGTTAGGTACCGTCTTAGAACGGTCAGTAAAATGTAAATTTACTGGTGTTTAAACCAGTCTATGTGCAAAAACCTCACTCTTATCCCAACAATCCTTAATAAAGATAAAACGCAAAAGGTAACTTAACAATTGTATGAGTTTTTGTGTCTCCTTTTTAAGACATGTAGAGGACCCTGACGCACTATTTTGTTAGAATCAAAACAGAAGTTAACCATAGAGATATTGAAAAACGTGTGATAGGAATGTTAAAACAGTTCAGCAATAACAAAGAAATGTCCTAAACATAGTTTAAGTAACAGTTTACATTATAACAAATTTCAGGAAATTCAAAGGTAAGTTTGGTTACTTCTCATATGGTTTTCGTAATCTCAGCAAATCCAATAGTATTGTTGTTCTACAAATTTAATCTGTGTTTCTCGTAAATATTTATAACATCTTCGAAGGTGTGAGTGCGGAATGAACATAAATAAATATATTGTTGCATCTTTGCAAGTTGTGCGCTGCCTGTTATAATAACTGCTATCAAGTTGTTCAACCGACGCCCGATATGTGTTGATAATTAAATAATAACAATGAGCACTCAAATAGCTTTGTTGTTCTCAGCTAATTAAAAAGAAGCGGTATCTATCTTTTAATAAGCAAGCATCTGGCACCTCTTTCAACCATTGTTTTAAACATTTTATTGGCACATTATTTTTTTGTTTTCTCGAGCACCTTGTGGTGTTTAAATTGAACGAATCGGAATCTTAAATTATATTCATTATGATTTAAAATGCACCATATTTTGGGTAATTATTTGGTAATAATATACTTCAAAGGCAATGGTTCTCTTTGGTAACACAGGGTTACTAAATAACAAAATAAATATTAATATAAAAAAGTGAATCAGCTGCATTTAATATTGATGTTTACAAACATTCCGTCTAAGTTCTAAACGCCTTATCATCGCGTGCAGTTTTTATTGACGTATCGTCATTGTCTTTTAACTGTTTAAATTTTCTTCGTGTGATTTGAATGTTTAACTCAGTTCTGTAACCTTTTAAGTAGGGCAGATAATAAAAATTAACACGTTATTTTCTGTATGAATTTAAAATGAATTTACTGATACTCGTCAAACGCAGCATGCAACAGAATGCAACTAAAACATCAAATTGAAGGTCACATTCTGGCAATAATAATTGCCCTGTATCGCTCTCCTGATCCAATAAATATCATCAAGAATAACATGCTGATCAAGTTCCATGAACATATGGTCAAAAATGTGGCATCAAAAGTGTTAACATGCTTTTACTCTTATTTGACCTGGTGACCTAGTTTTAGACCGCACCTGACCCAGATTCGTTTTTTTTTTCTATAGCTTATCAATATAAACATTCTGACTAAGATTCATGAACATACAATCATTATTGCGATCTTAAGAGTGCTAACAAGCTTTTCCTTTCATTTGACCTAATGACCTAATTTTTGACCGCACATAACCCAGATTTAAACTTGACTTAGATATTATTAATATAAACATTCGGACCAATTTTTTATGAAGATACCGTTATAAATGTGACCTCTAGAGGGTTAGCAAGCTTTTCCTTAATTTGACCTGTTGACCTAGTTTTTGACCGCACATAACCCAGTGTCTCCTTTTTAATACATGTAGAGGACTCTGACGCACTAGTGTGTTAAGATTCATCACAGAAGTTATCCATAGAGGTTTTGGAAAACGTGTGATAGCAATGTTAAAACAAATAACAGTTCAGCAATAACAAAGAAATGTCCTAAAACATATCATAAGTAACTGTTTACATTAGAATACATTCAGGAAATACAAAGGTAAGTATCGTTACTTCGCATATTATGGTTTTCGTAATCGCAGCAAATCGAATAGTATTGTTGCTCTACAAATATTATCTGTTTTTCTCGTAAACATTTATAACACCTTCGAAGGTGTTAGTGCGGAATGCACATCAATAAAAATATTGTTGCATCTTTGCAAGTTGTGCGCTGCCTGTTATAATAACTGCTATCAAGTTGTTCACCCGACGCCCGATATGTGTTGATAATTAAATAATAACAATGAGCACTCAAATAGCTTTGTTGTTCTCAGCTAATTAACAACGTGTGGATTCTGTCTTCTAATAAGCAAGCATCTGGCACCTCTTTCAACAAATGTTTTTAACATTTTATTGGCACATTATATATTTTTTTATCTCGAGCACTTTGTGATATTGTGCTCTTAGGTGTAAAGTGAATGAATCGGAATGTTGAATTAAGTTTATTATAATTTAAAATGCACCATATTTTAGATAATTATTTGGTGCATTTTTTATGTGTTTTTTTAAGTATCATCATTGTCTGTAACTGCTTAAATTTACTTCGTGTGATTTGAAATGTTTAATTCAAACTGTAACCTTTTTAATAGGGCAGATAATATACATTAACACGCTATTTTCTGAATTAATTTACATTGAATTATCTGACACTCGTCACACGCAGCCCGCAACAGAATGCAACTAAAACATTAAATTGAAGGTCGCATTCTGGCAACAATAAAACAGCAAAGCAAAAAAGACCACATGTTTTAACCCAAGAAAATACAGACATTGACAGAGTACAAATTAAGTCTCATACAAAGATGTTGTTAAAGCAGTCGTCAGCAAGTCTTCTCAAGGGTGTTCTGAGCAATACAAAATCGATTTTGGTGGCCATCTTTGATTTTTGAAGACTCCCGCATGTCCATAAAACATGAAACCATGTTGCATAATATATATTCTCCAACGAACATTTGGATAAACAGTGACTGTTATTTGGCATAGATGGGTCCCCTATATAAGAAACGTATCAAGCGGATCTGCTACGTTAATGATGGTAAAACCTCTATGAGATACTTAGGCGTTAATTATGTTATGAACTATAGCGTTTGAAAAAATGGAGAAGCTGTGTTATACCAGTAAATGAAGTGTGCTACATACAAATGTTAGGCTGGCATGCAAAATACAGGGGGCAAAGTAAATTAAGTTTATTTATCTGTTTGCATTTGATTTCTGGTCTGGTTTTCTTGATTGATAGCTAAAACAAGCAGGAAATGTAATTATTTCGACAGTAAAGAGGTCTTATTGCTATATCTAACGACTCGTAGCATTTCAGAATCTGGACAATTATAATCCTAACTTACGTCTTATACAAGCCATATGATGTTGCAACATGTAAACACTGAAACACACTTGGAATAATTGAACGACTAAGTGCTGAAACATTAAAACCTTACTTTATTGACATGTTTATGGTAACTTCGGAATGTACTCAATTCTGTGTCATCTATAATGGTTTTAAGATCATTAAAAAATGAAAATAAAAAATACAATAATACATGTATTAGCACAAGGGATGCAGATATATGCCAGCATATATCAAGATAATAGTCGCATAGCATATATTTTCTTCATACGAAGCGTTATAACTAGATATACTTTGCGTAATAACATTTTTTATAAAACATTCGACAAAACAGTTTTAATA
Organism: Mya arenaria; assembly: GCF_026914265.1. Lineage (NCBI taxonomy): Eukaryota > Metazoa > Mollusca > Bivalvia > Myida > Myidae > Mya > Mya arenaria. The sequence continues at coordinate 31,030,941 of NC_069124.1, read as the reverse complement.
TGATGTTTATAAATTGTAACAGCAAAAATCAGTTACAGTAAGTATGGTTTGTTTTGTATTACAACACGGACAAATCAAAACATGTATATCAATTGAAGGAAAGGGAGGGGTGGAACTCATAGACAGTTCGTCAACTATTATATTAAATAAAGTCATCGGCTACAAGACAATAGTTAGTCAGGCAAGCCATAGATTCGGACCGAGAGGCGATTCGAATTTAGTAACGAAGGATACGATCAAAAAATAAAACATTTTAGCAAAAATGTGTCATTATTTTCTACTGTAAATTGAACATTGTTACCTGACACATTTCTCAACTTGGCCTCATCTGTCTGCTTAGTTAAAAGTAAACCCTCACCAATTAAAACCCATCACAGTCTCATTGTTGACCCTAATCTCGCTCCGAATCGTTTGCCACAGACAATAAGAAACGTATTCAAGCTAAACGTTATCATTGTTGCTGCTGTAGCTTTTCAAACATGAAATAATATTCAATAAATAGCATAATTATATTCAGAACCAAAATTATTAAATAGCACTACACAGCTATATGGACTCTTTACGACACAACTTAGTAATTATAGCTTAATTCCTAATAATGATTACCATAATGCACCGTTATATCTGTTCTAAACAGATGCTTAATTACCAAATTATTGGCACAGAAAATTGAACAGAACTAATAATTTGCAGAGATAAAGTTGAACTTCTTTATAATGAAATGCTCTAGTATTTGATCAAAGGTAATGATGTGGTAAGGAAACCTTTTCGCTTGTGGATTGTCAATAAGAGTTTAATTTATGTTCACCAAGCTGGACAAGTTATTTCTACCGGGCACGGTTTTATTAATAACACAAGAACACACTATCGGGTAACATTGTGCGATCGGGAGTGATAATTAGAGTTTTTTAATAACTTGTTTCACAATGGTTTTTAATGGTCCTACCTACGAACAGTATTTTTCAATGAAAAATATGACTTTCTAATAGCTTGTTACTATTTGTCCTAGTTGGTTTGCTCCGACATTATAACTTTCGTTAAAATAACGGTAACTGATTTATCCCGTTTGTAAGAGTAACCTCATTTGGTCGCATTGTTTACAAACTTTATTCTTCAGATTGTTCTTCAAATCTGTATATTGATCTTGAGGGATAAATGGCGATTTATGGAAGTCGTAAAATGGAATTGCACGATATGAAAGACACATGTACATGCCACTATGCATTCTAAATTAACATCTTTAATGATTATTCGAACTTCAGAATTAAAAAAAATAAACGGTAATTTTCGGCAAACTAATTATTATTCCCATTAACCCTTATAATTTAAACTAGGTAAAACAAATGGTTTGAAAAGTGTTTTTTGCTAATTGTTCTTTAAACGTTCTTGGTTAACAACATCATCGAGTTTTGCTACTCTTCAGCACTAGACATCTATCAAAGAATAGCAATAAAGGGATGTTTAACCTTTTATTTGCTTTGCGTAATGGTCGTTAAAATAGCTCGTTTATTGGGATGATGTATATTGTGCTCTTAAATGTGGAAGTCAACGTGAACTCAATTAGACGATTTACACTCAGCTAATAGGAATCTACCTTGGTGGTAGAACGAACTAATGATGTATATTTTGGAAACAAACTTATCTTCAATGTTTTGTATTGAAGGGCTTCCATAGTGAGAAAGTGGGTTTGGAAGGCCAAATATTAAAACGTTTCAAAACCTCATGTTTTATTCATTTTGAGAAACAATCTTTTTGGGCAGTGAAAAAAACCTCCTTTGCGATATAACTTTAGGTATAATGAAGTTGACTCAATTATACGACAGAAAAAATTGTCAGGTGTTGGATCCAAAAGCAAGTGCAATTTTATGGAAAAGTTTGTCGATAACATAACTATGTTTTCGTTTTAAAATGCTCCAAACTACTTAATTAACAACGTTTTGTTGGTACTTGATGATATCTTTTTAAATAAGAAATATATTCAATAAAATGATAACTAATAGGGTTTAAATGAATTTTCTGGTTACACAAATGCAAATAAGTCTCTTCAATATATATGCAAAAAGCTATAGAAACATGCTCAGTAGCAAAAAGGTTAAACATAAACCCAGTTAAGTGGCATTGATAATCAAATTGCTTCAATCGCCAAAAAGACTCAAGACACTGTTGATTGGGTATTACAAACTTTTTTGACTAAAACATATACACTTTGTATTAAGACATTTTATGAAAATGCAATTACATCTTAATTTGAATTCTGATAAAATCTTCATTCGTATGAATTGCTTAACTTCTTATCAAAGCTTCATGAAAATATTATGTTGCAACCGATATATGTATTCGGGTCCGTAAATATTTTATCCTCAAATCTAAATAATAAGTGATTTTTTAAAAATAAAATATGTTTAAGTCTTACAAACGAATTTTGCAATGTGGAACGCCCTTATTGCTGCGTAAAGTATGCATTTCTTCTTTGTTTATTTGCTTATGAAGACAAGTAGATATAAATGGTGTACTTATAGAAGAATATTGTCGATTAAAACACATCATAATTTATACTCTGTCTGTCCTAATGCTCTGTTAGCAAAATAATCAAATAATAAATAAGTAACATACTATTGAAAAAATAACCGTTTCATGTCTTAATGATGATTGGATATCTTAAATGATATGTCAGCTATGCAAAGAAAGTAAAATGCATTGGCTATGGTCGTTTGGTGGGGTAATTTAATATCGAGGGATATGTTCTTGATTCGCGTTTAGATCGTCAAAAATGGACGGTTGAGCGCTTTGTATGTTATAAATATAGCTCCAACAAGGTATATGGGCTGCTTAAATTTCAGCACGTATATCATAAACGTTAGGCTGAGTAAGGGAGCTTGTTTACAAAGAGAGTGGGTTAGAAAGGGAAGGGAGGGAATGTCAATATATCTCTTTCTTATCTCAATTTTACAAACTCAACAACAGCAGCATTTTAAAATTAAACACTGTATTCCCACAGCATCACTAACCCTTATCGGAAATATTAAGTTCTGACAGCACCTCAACCCCAATTGGAAACACTATTGCCCAATAGCTTCATTAACCCAAATCTGAACATGTTCCGACAGCACCATAAGCTCCTTTCTGAAAAACATTATGTTCCGTCATCACCATTAACCACGATCTAAATTATTATGTTTCGACAGCAGCATTAAACCCAATCTAAAATAGTACGTTCTAACACTTCCATTGACCCCAAGCTTAAACATTATGTTCCGACAGCACGAATAACCCAGATCTGAAAATCCCTTTTTCCTTGAGCATCATTGGCACTAATTTGAAATATAATGTTCCTACAGCATCATAAACCCAACCTGAAGTATTTTCAACCAACAGAACCATTAACCCCAACTTCAAATATTGTGTCGCGACTGCACCATTGACTCCAAACTCAAACACTAATCATCGACACAATCATTATTCCCGATTTGAAAATACGGTTGGGACAACATGAATAACCTGAATCGGAAGCACTTAGTTCCGGCTTCACCATTAACCCTTATCTGAAACATTATGTCCCGACAATCTGTTGTCACTTAATGTCTCATTGTAATTACTATCATATACATTTAACCATATTTTAAGAAGCTATGCTTAGCTTTCATATTGTCTTGTTCTTGATTCACAAGTATATATCATATCAAGTCAGTAAGTTTATGATGCCAGACATTATTTGCAAATTCACTCGATACATATCCACTTCCGTACTCCTTTTAGCAAATAAAGCATTTGCCTATCGTTTATAGATAATAAGTATGTAGATTATAGTAGGAGCGTTCTTGAAATGCATTGGAGTAACTCAAATGTGGCGAAAATTGTAATTTTAAAGTAAAAGTGACAGAATCAATCTCAAACCCCTTGTCAGATACGACCATTTAACAGTAATGGCAATGGCAATGATTCATGATCATTATTTTCAACAATATAAGACGTCGGTCAAAATATTATATATAATCGATAAAAGTGATATCGGAGCACATGAGATGGCAACTTGACGAATAATAGTTTAGTAATAACAGAATAATTTTCTAGTGCATTACATTATCGTTTTACAAATTTTAATCTCTGTTTCTTGTAAAATTTTCAAATGAATTCAAGGAAATGATTACAGGGTCAAAAAATGAACATTGTTGTATCTTTACAAAGATAGCGCTGCCTATTGTTATAATCTCTTTTATTATCTCTTTCAGGTTTTTGACTTCACGCCTTGTATGAGTTGCTGATGTTCTTATAATACTCAGGCGTTCAGTGTTTTCCATTATAAAGAATCTATATTTAATTTGTTGCTCTCAACGAATTCACAACTAGCGGTATATCATTCCTTATAAACAATACGTTTTGCACCACTTTTAATAATTGTATTTAAACTTTACATTTTTTTAACTTTATTTTTTATTTTGTCTCGCGCACTTTGAGCTATTGACGAGTGCATTTTGAAAAATTTGGAGTTTCAAAATAAATTCATCATCATTTCAAACCCTTTCTGTTTTAAGTAATGCATGTATAATGAATTACTTTAAAAAAACACCTTATTATTCTTAATAAATATAAAATGAATTAGGTGACATTTGTCAACACAAGAATCGCATAAAAACGCAAATAAAATTGAATTGATGATCGCACGACATACTGTCAGTTTAAAACACGAAGAACATCTCGTTTGTTTTATTAAACGCAACAAATTAATAACATTGACATAGATCAATAAAATGATGTTGGTAAAGCAGTTCGCAGCCTTTTCTAATGTTAGTGTGAAATTGAGAATTTCGGTTTTCCCCCCGTTAGATTTTATGGTGTTTATAAATTAATATAAATAGTAACCACAAAATATGATACGGGTGTCAAATTTGCAATTCCAAAGACGACCATACTCACTCGTAATAAATTGGTGCATGGCATGTTTTTGTGTGCACAGAATTTGCGCGAGAACTATAAAAGCAATTATTTCATGGAAGTAGTAACTTTAAATATCATGGATTGCTGTTTAACAAAAAAAAGTAAATTGGAAATAAAAACGAGGTGATGAATTTTGAATTCGTAGAAATTGGATGTGCTTTTTTTGATTGATGTCTGAATAAAGACATAATATTGGTTCTAAACCATTCATGCCGACAAATGTTTTGAATATCTTCGATAAAGCAAGCAAATGTGCAATTTGTGGCTGTGCTTTTAAGGTAAGCCATCCATCATTTATGAAAAATACTGCTAGTTGTTACTTTGAGCTTTTTTATAAAAGCATTACGTTATTAAAGAAATGATGTTATATAATTTTAGTAAAATTTTGTTTTATTGCCTCTTTTAATATTACATAATAATAGAAGCGGCATTTTGGTGTTATTAAAAGAGGTAACACATGGAAAATAATATTAAGGTTAATAAATATAAATTGAGCAAACAAATAATCTCGACCTTTTATTTTAAATTCATTAACGTTCAATTTGCATCCTCAATATTGATGGCTTACGTTTAAGGCAGCGATTTTGTCTTAAAAGATATAAAAAGCTGCCTATGCGAGACATGCAGAATGCTAGAAGTATCACACAAATGCAAAGACCTAATTTAAAATCGGCAAAATGCAACTTATTCAACAGATTAAGAATTAGGGGTTTGGAATTTCCGGATATTTCATCGAAATTATTGATTTTATATGATACTAGGTCATGCAGTTTTTGCAGTATTTCGTATGTAGTTGAACTTTTCAGATCGTTTTTCATTCTTTGACTCTTTACAATATTCTTACAACTTCTTCACTGACTGTGTTTAAATACGTTCAGTACAAAATGTGAATCACTAATTTGAATTTACTAGGATTATAAAAGCATTTGCGCTTGGCTTCCCTTAAGTAAAGCCGAAATTTGAAACCTTTTCAAGACAACAAACTATGACTTTTTCAAATAACCAAAATACAGTTTTGTTAATCGTTTCATTATTTGTAACAATATTTAAAGTACAAAATACTTGTCCAGCAATGACGATGACAAAATAGTAAAAAAGTTATATTTTGTAACGAATATTTTTGCTTCATTGATATAATATTTGTGTCTTAACACCCTTACAATCTGAAAATAAATTATTATTTTTTTTTTTTGTATTTTCTTTTATTAATCTTACTTATATTATTGGTAGAAGTAATATGGCATCATACCCGATACCATATACTGTGTACATACATCGATTTAAATAAACCTTCAAATGTTGAATATGTAGCAGGCCATTTGGTCGTCAATTCCATAATGATTATTTTGCCAATTGAGAATGAAGACTGTGTTTTACTGGTAATTGTAAGTAATGGCATACAAATGTCAAGCTGGCATGCAAAATTTAGGGGCAAAAGTACAATCAGGTTATTTATCTGTTTGAATTCCCTTCCCTTATGGCGTCAATATTATTCTTAGTCTAGATTTTAAAGCATTTCTTGATTTATATCTCAAACCAGCAGGACATGTCATTTCTACATTAAAGAGATCTCATTGCAGTATCAAACGACTCTTAGCATTTCCGAATCCGGACAAATATGACCCTAACTCGCTTCTTTTTCGTTTGTATGATGATGCAATATGTTAACACTGACAAACACTCGGAATGTTATTATTGAACCGCAAGAATAAGGCCTTAGCCATTGAAAGATAACTCTTGACTTTATACACCTCTATTTCATACAAAATGTTATCAAGAACTTAACTACAATTCAACAACACATACACATTTGAGGCCATGTATATTAGCATAAAAGAACAAAGATAATATTTCCTAATGCTTGGTAATAGCTTAAAACATACATAAATAAGAACATAAAGTCGATGTAGAATCGAGCAATATGGCATCATATATTAATAGTCGTGTTGCATACATTATCTAGGTACGAAGCGAAATATCTATACAAATATTGCTTAATAACATTTCATATTAAACATTTAAGACAAACAAGAATTTTATGATGTTGTTAATGATCACTCACAGCGAAAATCAACTACAGCCATTGTGGCTAGTTTTGTAACATTACACTGACAATTCAAAACAGGTATATCCATTGGAGGGAAGGGAAGGGTGAATCCATTGAAGAGTTGGTCAAATTCTACATTGAAAAAAACCATCAGCTACCATACAATTGGTTGTCAGCCGAGCAGACTCGAACTGAGAGGTGAGGCCATCTCAGTTTCGAGGAAAACCAGTCGAGAATGCAACATTTTAGCAAAAAAACATTTCCAATGTCTAAGCTGAAGTTATACCCTCACCAAATGAAAACTACTACCTTCTCATTGATGACGGAGACCCTTACATCTTACTGAATCGTTTGCCGTAGGCAATGAGAGACATAATAAAATTTGATAATATATTCATTGCTGCTGTGGAAGCTATTCTAACACGTAATTATATTTAATTAGTATTACATGCAGACTCAAAAATGATAAATAAAACTCCACAGCGATATGCACTCTTTACGACCAATGCCAAAAATTGTAATTGCTTATTTGCTTATAATGATTACCATACTGAAACGTTGTTTAATTGTTGAAAACAGATGCATAATTACCAAATCATGGCCACAGAAAATTGAACGGAAAATATTTAATTGCATAGGTATTGTTGTAATAATTTATACTGAAATGATATTGTATTTGTTTAACAGTAATGCTGCGGTTTGTAAACATCTGCGCTTGTGTATTGTCAAACATAATTTAGTTCGTGGTCACCAAGCCGGAAAAGTTGATTTCTTCAGGGTACGGTTTCCCCCACTACATAAGACTACCATATCGCGTAACATCGTGCCGACAAAAGAGATTAAAATAATGTTATAATAACTTGTTTCACAATCGTTGTAAAATAAATAAATTTAAACTATAAACGAAAACCCTGCAACCAAGCCAATCACGTGACGGTGGTGATATTCATGTGATTTTTGCGTAACTATGCACAGTCCTGCACATATCCGTGTATTGTTTTGGGTCATAGCTACAGTGTTTAGCTAATAGACATGAAATACGACTGTTGAAATACAATCCATATTTGTTAAAACGATGGCAGAAATTACAGTTCGTAGATTGTATTTGAGTTTCGATCGTCATCCATAATTATACTACGTTTGCTTTATGCCTTGTCTGATAAAATAAGGTTCTATGTTCTCTGAACCATTATTTTCAAAGCAAAAGAACGAATCTTAAACAGCTTTTTGTTTTTAGTTTGCAGTTGCGTTTGACATATGAGCTTTTGTTGTATTACATAAAAATAAGTGTGTTTGTACAAGAAACTGCATTTGGTCATATTGTTCACAGATCTAATATTTTATTCTTCTAGATGTTCTTCTCATGGACTTTGAACGATAAATAATGAAATGCGAAAAGTCGTGAAATTGCATCGTTAATATGAAAACAACATGCACATGCTTTTATTATTAAATAATTTAAATACAAAGCAACACTTAATATAGTAGTACCATTTTTGTCAAAGATAGTTGCTCCCTTTAGAACAGGTGTATTTTGATTTCATGGCCGCTGCCATTATGATGAATCTTCAGAGATTAACTAAGGGAATCTAAATTAATGATTTAATGATCACATAATAGATATAAAACCCTAATTTATGGGTAAGTATTCCAGAGGTAAGCCTTTTATGATTATTCGAACTTCAGCAGTGGAAACATCTACGCGGTAATTTCTGGCAAGCTTAAGACGTTTCTTGATAAATTTTCCCATTAACCCCTATTATCTTAACATGTTATAACAAGTGGTTTGATAAGTGTTTGTTTGAACGGTCCTTGTAGCTGTCTTGGATAACAACACCATCGAGTTATGGTCCTGCTCCGCAATAGAACTCTGTGAATGCATAGCAATAAACGGAGTTTGTCCAATTATTTGTTTGCAAATTGGTCGTTAGAATATCTCAAATATTGGGTTAATGTGTATTTTGCAGTTAAACGTTAACGTGAACTCATTCAGTCGATTAAACTCAGCTGACAGGAAGCTTCTCATGAGGTTATACGCACTAAAAGAAAATGTATTGAATACAAAGTTTTTTAACTTATCTTCAATGTTTGGTCTTAAATACTCCAAAACGTATTATCACTTCTTTGTTTATTTGCTTATGCATATACGTAGACTTTCAATGGTGTACGTAGCACCTTAACTTGCTACTGCATCACAAGTATTTGCGTATCTATCTTTTTCTCTGTAAGAATAAGGATCAAATACACTTATGAGTGACATGTTATCAAAAAGCAAACATTTCAATGTCTCAGTGATAAATTGTTCTTGTTATAAAACATGTATTACTTGTTTCCGTATATGGAGTGTTTGTTAAGATAATTCTGCAAAAAAGAATATGTTTTTGAATCTCATTGGGATTTTCAAAAATAGGCGACTGCAAAACCCAAATTACTTCTTTTTTCACGATAGACAAACAGACAGCTGCACCAACCAATGTACATGTAAAACGTTCAAATTATCGAGGTTACAACTCATAAACATCCCAACTTTACATGTCTTAAAGCTGAATGGCATGAAAAATTTCTTTCTGCCAGGGAATATAACCAGCGCGCATCAAAATACGTCCTCAAGCAAATCTCACTTGAAGTAATGTATATAATATTTATAAGGTCGATGTTGCATTATGCAGAGGTTTCATGGGATTATTCGAGCGAACAAAAAAGTCTAAACAAGATCTAACATGAGGTAGCAAGAGTCATTTCCGGTGCAACACTACACTACCTTCTTCCATTTGCAAACTCTATACTGAAATAGGACTCGTATCGCAATAAACACATGAAGCGATCACATAGATTTATTACTTTCTGCAAGATTTTTCAGTCTCTTTTCGGTTTATCTTTACAACACTTATTCAATCACCTGTTGTTGATACAGCCTCAAACATTTTTGGAGTTTCGTTTGACCATCGTTCCATTTATTAAACCACATGTCAAGTTCTCTCCTCTCATATGTTTTTGCTTGGGATGTACTCCTGGAAGAAATAATTGCAGTTCCATCCTTGCCCGCCTTCAAGTACAAACTTAACAAAAAGGAAAAAAAAAATCAACTCCGCATTTCTCATGTGGTATTATGAGTATCACTTTCGCAGAGTAGCCTTTGCATTGTCTTTTTCCTCAATGAACATCTGTTTTCCAAATATATTGTTAAAACCACAACTGCCAATGTGGAGAAAACAATAATAACTACTACTTCTTCTTTAATGTTTTCACATTAAAGACAAGTTTCCTGAGCCTTTCGTCCCCACAATTATTTCCTTCTGTTCTAGGCCTGAACATGATCACGGTCTCATAGTTCATGGGATTTACAAAATATGTGGTAAATGCAAAATCGTTAGCCGCTGATTTCACTTCCGTTCAGAAGTAGCATGTTGCATGCAATTCATTCAATTACATTACCTACACGTATGCACGAATGTCGTAAAATTAAAATAAACAGGCCTGCTCAGTAATATTCGAACGATGTTTTCCTGTCGTGCAGGGAACACCAAATGGAAAGCAGTTACGGTTTTATCCACAGATATCAAGTAATTAAGAGAAATGTTACAGCATAAAATCATCGTGATAACTACCGGTTGTTTTCATCGGCTATCACTTCGGTCGACCTAGATTTAATAAGATTTATTCACCAGGCAACATATTTAGAAATCAAAGCCTTCAAGCAAAGTGCAAAAACATATAAATCAATTCAAACAAAACAACAATTATTTTCTTTAAAACAAAAGTAAAATGCACCTTTAATGTAAACTACAAATTTATGCTTTATCGCAAGCCAAAGTAGTGTATTTTCGTAATAAAACATAATGTTTTTAAATCTGAAAAAAGTGTCCTGAAAGCTAATTAAAAATCCTATTTCTTTTAGAAAAAAAATGAAAATTAGATAATCAGAAACGCTAAAATCAAATTGAAACCAAACACTCACTGTTTTATGAACTCAAACGCACTTAATACTTATCGGAAAACCCTTATACCAAGATCATCTGGTTTAAAATTGCACATAATATCAAGCATTGGTTCATCGTATTATTACTGGATTTATTATCTATGTATCTAAGTGCAAACTGATATCACAAAGTAATGTTTGCCTTAAAGTTATTTAGCAGAATGAGAAAAACAAATCCAGAAACCTTGCAATTTCTTTGCATAGATGAGCTAGCATTTTGTCATTCGTTTTAAGTTCGAGAGTATATGCTGAAATAAAGAAAAAGATTTTTGGGAAAGAAAATTATCATTAAACAAATGAAAGTGCCAACCCTAGAAAAGCCAAAGAAATATAAAGGCGTAATATTGTAGTCCAGACAAAAAGGAGTTAAATAATCAGTTTTTTTCTTACGTTATGTGACTTAAGCGTTTTGTTTACAGCTGTTATTTGCCTATAACATAATTGGAACATTGCTAGGTCGAAAGTGGTGTATAGTTGAATATGTAATGGCCTCTCATGAAAGAGTTATGGTTTGGAACGTTTCTAAAACGGAACACCTTTTTTTCTACCCATAAAACGTACTCCAGTTCATCAACATGTTTGCAATTGAGCTAAATGAAATAAGTATACACGGAATAAAACTACCATTCATACTGTTTATACTTGTGTTTCCTTTCCATCTCAAACGTAATGTAAAACTGTTAAAATTTTATTGGTTAACATTGTTAACAGGAATAAGGTCAACATATGTATTGAACTATGTTTTTAAATCACTTTACATGTTACAAGTTTTAGACCTCTCTTCGTAAAATAGGTGAATGGTTTTGGAACTTCAATTGAACAACAAGTGCGTATTATTTTAAACGTGCATTTATGATTAGTTTGTTTACACGTAATAAATGTTTTTAGCTCAGTAAATGCAATTAACATAATTTCTCATTAATTATTGTTTGCAAAATGTTAGCCGAACAGTTGGCAGGCGTTACGGGTATTTAAATACAACTGTTCACTGGTTTATTCACCCTGTAATTACCCTACAACTACCTTTGCATAGTTCTATGTTTTACACTGATTGCGTTTATGGTTGTGTTTTACATTATTAGAAAGCTTTGATCTTTTTGATAACTGTATAATACCTCTGTTGACATACTAAAATGTTTTATTGTATATGAGTATGATTGTGACTGTAAAAGGTAGGTAGACTTATTTCTGATTGTGATTGTGCGGCGGGAAGTCGCTGAGCCCCACAAGGTATCAATCGGTACTGTATATTTACCCACCGGACACACGTTACGCCGTCCAGTTCTCCCCAGTGAGGCATGAATACAACCTCCAGATCCGCGTAAGTCAACCAGACGAATACGTGAACGAGTGCGTTGTTAGCATAGGGGAAAAGTCTGTTTACGTATTAGATGGTTCAAACTAGTCTTATCTAATAATTCCGAATTTGTTTGTGGCTTTTGGTTTTCGCAATGTGGGGCCGTTCGCTCTGGGACAAATGATCGGGATTTAAATTCAGGATGTATCTACGGTTTTTTTTAAGAATAAATGATTTAATTCAAAATAGTTAAGTACTGCTTCAATCAAGTAAAACTATGTTTCTTCATTTCAAGTCACACATACCTAGAAACTGGGATGGTATGTATTTCAATATATTTAAATCCTAAATCCAGAACTCTAATTGCTTACCGGAAATAGCTTTTTTGTCAAGCAGTTGAAAACAGCTATATTTAAAAAAAGTGCGAAAAGAAATGAGTCAATTTATTTAGTGTACTCAGCTGTTATTTATTTTTTTCATTTTTTATAAAGGAATTTATATAATTAACACACGCAATTTGATAAATATATAAAGAAAACTATAGGATTAGTCATAATACGAAAGAAGCAGAATGTAGTTCCATTTACAATATATGCAGAATTTGAATAGAGTTCTCCGTCGATTAAGAATGTTAGTTTTTCGTGAAACTGGAATCTGATGATAAGTCTATAACAAAGATAAACATAAATCGCTAGGTTTATTTTAATACATTTTAAACGTTTGTTTGTTTAAGATACTACAATGAATCCGCCGTATGTCATTTAATGTATGCTCCAATATTACTTTCAAAGATTTACACTATTTTACTCGTAATAAACGCTTGTTCTGATCTGAATAGAGTGATCTGAATACGGACACATTATATGTACGTGCGTTGGGAACCATTGTACAATACTGTCACAGGAAATTCCTGAAATCAATTAGATAACTCCAAATCGTTATCGTCATGACTTGCCTTCAACCTAGATACTATCACTTAATTATATATGGATAACGATTTGATTCTCCTTTGTCTTTCACAAATATTCATATCAGGCGACGAATACCTCAACACTGGCGAGACTATTAATCTCGTTTGTAACGTGATGGGAATATACAGATATTCTTCAAGACATTGATTGGTTTAAGAATGGACATTAGTTACGTTCACATGTCTGAAAGAAAATACAAATATTTAAAGAGACGTCTTTGGCAAAACTGAAGGTGGACAGTGTTTTAAATTTAGAAGATTATTGAATGTATATTGGTATAATTTTTGAAATACTTATAGCGAGTCAAAGGTTACAGTTTTTATATGTATAGTAAATTGTTATTTTTTTAAGCACTCCTAACAATGTCATTATCCACCTTTAAAGGATTTTCATGCAAATCGGGTCAAATGTTCACACAACTATATAACGTGTATACCCTACAATCAAGGCGCACCAGCTCAAGGTCAATGTCATAATTTAAGGTCAAAGGTCTGTTCCATAACATATCATTAACCCTTTTTTATAAAACGCGGGTCCAATGTTTACCCTGTTGACACAACACCGAAAAACCAAATATCACCCAGTGTTATGTTCGTGGAACACAGTGTGACTAGCGTTGGGAGAAACATGTATTTTTGTTTTTCCATAAACAACCCCCTAATTGCAATTATGTTAGTAAAGATGTCAAATGATAAGCTACGTTGTTTTAGATTGAAATAGTCATTACTGCGTGTTCTAAATGTTTGGGAAGAAAACATAATGTCATTACAGAGATGAAGTCGAAAATGAGGCACAGCGGAGGAGGCGAAGGGTTGTCAATTGTGCAAAACACAATGGTGGACACATTGTCTGAAAGTTGTTCTTTCCTTTCATGGTTGCCACAGATGTGTTATTTCCTACCACAGATAACATCAGGTGTGACGTTAACGTACATTAAAAATATATACATGTTAATTTATCTTAATGTTTTTTAATTATTTATTCTACCATTTACCATTTTCATTATGTCTTACAGTTTTCTACGCCACAAACTTTTATTTCGAAGTGTTAATTGCCAAAGATCAGAACATTTGATAAGAAACTAGAGCATTGTTTGTTTTACAAGTTATCAACAAACAAGCAAACTAGGCTATCGACACATGCTTATGCGCAATATTTAATTGCCTCATAAAGTGTAGTGTACAATAAGTACCACGTATATTTGAAAGCGTAAATCATCTTAAGTGATGATTTGGTAATATCATGTAGACGTGAAGAGATATTACATGTGTCAAAACATTTCAAGTTGTTAAGTTATTAACTGGATATTTAGATTTCTTCACATTTTTAATAAGTCGACAAAAGTACATGATCACTTCACCAGTATGCGCTTCCATAAGTCTATCTTTTCACAAAATGTGTTCCTTCATAAAGAAAATAGGACGTCATCTTTGCTAACGCCACATTTATATAATCCACAAGGATTCCTTTGAATGTGTAAATATATGAGGTGCACTTGTGTTTGTTTATCTTACACGAATATTGCTATATTGAATCATACCTTTTAACTAAGAAACCACGTTTACTTGGTTGAATGGAATTTAATTACTTAGCATTAAATAATGGAATATCTATCCATCTATCTATATAAACGATGTTATCACTTAGTTTTGTCGATTTCTGATCTGTCCACCTTGTGAGATATAATGCTACATGTGGTTAAAATAACATCAAGATGTCCACTCATTAACTAGATATGTCGACTGAGTACTACGCGTGTTGAGAAAGATGAAAACGGGGTTAAAAGCTGCACTATCACAGATTTACAGTTGGACAACTTTTTTATATTTTGTCTTGGAATTAGCCAATATTTGCCTAAATCTTTACAAACCAGTGATGAAAGATCAGATCGCAGATTTTAATATTTCCGTTCAAAAAAGAATGTGTTATGGCTACAAGCTTGAATAACGGTTTTAGAAAAACGCATACAACGTTTCGAATTAAAATATGAAAATATGCGATCTGATTATTTGTTAACAGTAAAAAAGTTCAATCTGTGAGAGTGCAGCTTTTAAAGTTAAATTCTCAATTAATCAGCATGGTATGTACACCCATTTTCACCGACAAAGTGTATTAAACCTAGTTAATAAGTGCACACATGGACATCAATTTGACATAATGTTAAGTTTTCATTACTCGTCAGATCGATATAGAACAAATCGACTAGATAACATAACCCTTTCATCATTATACACGAGTTTTCCTTCCAAAATTAAAAAAAAAACAATGAACAATCCAAGATAATTTTTGAATAAAGGTTTCATTTCTTTGTGGTCTAAATAAGGCTGACTCATGAATACGAATTATTTCACATGAAATTAAAACAATCTGTCGACGTAACAATAACGCGATTATATTCGCTAAATTTGTTGTTTGCATGTATTGTTTTTACCATTTACTTTGAAGATGATGGATCCTGCTATACCGCCACATAGTTGACATTTAAATCATTTAATATCTAATGCATATCGAATAAGTACAAACGTTTTAGTTGGGAATGGTATATTCAATGCACAAATGGTCATGTTTTAAAAGCCTTCAAATTTATGATATATCGTATGATATATCTTAAGGATACTGATTTAAGTGGTTAAAAGTCGATCACAAATATTGTATTAAATACGAAATACATCCTTTTGTGTTTTTTACGAGATACGTAAGTCGTTTTAACAAGTTACTAGATAATCTAAACGCGAAATAAAAATCGTTTAAACGAAATAAACACGTATGCCACCATTACGCCACCGTATAGTTGGCGTTACATTTGATTCATTTCTCCCGTCCCCCTTTTTGGAAACGGAAAGACAAAGTTTAATCGTGGAAATGGTGTCGTTGTGTAAAGCAAACAATTATTATATTTAAGTATTTAATCATTATAAGTAACAATTACATGTTTTGTCTATGTAAGATGCTTTAAAGTGAACAAACGAGTAGTCAACACATGTATAACGTACCTCTGATGGCTTTGCTATTTTGATTCAGTTTATTTTACATTACATACCTCTATATTTCTCTGATGTCTTTTACCGTTACATGTTCTGTTAATGTTAAAAGCTTCAGGTAAATAAACGAGTTATCAATGCCAGTTCAATGTATAGCTTATGACTTTGCTACTTGAATAATTCCAGCAGTGCAGCTCGAGGCATATGGGTATCATTCGCTCAAAATAAATGCATTTATACTAAGTACTCTTTCTCTTTCGCATTTAATAGCTGTCTAGTAACAGCGTGATGAATGTAATAAGCAACTTGATTTTGGATGAATCAAAACTGAAACACTAGAGGTGGCGTAACATTAATGTGTTCAAACTAGTTCAAAGCTTATCGTTTCTGAAGTTGCCGAGTGCTACGCTTTACAAGGCCCAATAGGATAATCTGAATGCGTCATATTTCAAGTATTTCGTTGTTTATATACTATCATTAATACAATTTTGATGGTCGATAGCAATGAATAACACATAGATGCTTAAATGATTTATAATAATAGATTCAATCAGATTAAGCCTAACAATATGTTACATTTGCAATTAACTGAGCATATGCATTGAAAAATAGTATGTATTTAATTCTCTAATAAGACCTTCTGAATGAAAATAACCTGTGTTTTATTGACATCCATGTTGTAATCAAAGTCTTTGTTTGTTGTCTGTCTCTGTCACCAGTGGTGTTTTTATACATATTTATTGGATGCACCTATTTAAACACAATCTCTCACCGGAACTGCATCTGTTTATTCGACAATGGGATTCGTGTGAATCTTAAAAAATAAATACCAACCACAAAAATAAAACAGAGCAAAAGCTGTGAATATGCTTTAATTCTTACTACGTTGCTGATCTAACGACGCTAACTTAGATGACGATGCTCCTGCATTTCATACTGCTTTTTAGTAGTTATTCAATGTTTATACAATATGTGGTTGTCTGGTCATCGCAGTGGTCATTCCCCATGGTGTCCCGGGCTCATGATCAGGGTGTTAGGTTTGTGGTCACAAAGCAAGACAATGGGTTTTCTCCATATACACCGGTCTTCCCCGCATCACACTTTCACAAAGAGAACTTATCTTAAAATGGAAAAAAATCGAAAAACAATACAGCAGTATACAGTGTTTGGTATACGTTTATATTGTGAGTTTCATGTTAAAAGTAGACCTAAATGTGTCAGCTCCTCATGCATAAAACAAATGTTGTTACCTTCCGAAAGACGTAAATAAGAGTACAAACTTACTGCAACGATGTCTTTTTATCGTTTATTTCTTGTCATTCATCCTGTCATCTTGTAGCCCGACGTGGAACAGCTCTTAACTATAAAGAATGCCTTAATATATGGAATAAACCGCTCCCATACTCAATATATAATGCTTAAACAACATTTGCTAATATAATTGTAAATAAATTGAACTGTTCAGTTTTGTAACATGTTTTTGTGTTAGCCACACTGTCATTGTAATGTGAAAGGTTATTTATGCTTGTTTGAAGATTCTATGCCGCATTGATACACTTTACACCGTACGTTCAAAGGAATTCACTTCACGAATAGGCTATCAGGTTTGTAACTGCGTGGTTAACGCAAGGCGACAAATAGCTCCCAAAGCTCTAAATTGATATATCAAAATACTAAGGCAAGTTGCCGCTTCGTGTTAAATCAACATCAATAAGATTTATTTCATCGTGATCTCACTTTAAACGAGTAACACCATGGAAACATTCAACATTGTCATTCATGGCATGTTAACGTTAACATGATATTGTTCGTTCCTGGCTGTGCTTTGATTCGGTTTGTTGAAAGATGTGGTTATTCAATTAGGAGGCAAACATGATGGCATGTTTATATTCAAGGCACGAAAAATAACCATTTGAAACAATGACACCTGTCAGCATCTGTTCTTCACGTTAACTTAGAGTACAGAGGGATCATTACGTGTTTTAAATGGCAAATATGTATCATCACTACGCTATCATATGAGAAAAATGTCAGTCAAGTCTAGATAAATACAATTATCATCTATGTGAACGAATCAATTTGCATAATTAAGAGTTTCTGATAAAACTTAATTATCGAAAAAAAATCGGACTTTTTACATGTGTGTGCTTACTAACAAATATTCGTAACGAAACGTTCATATGAAACAACAGTTCATTTAATAATGGCATTTCATCGGAGGTTTATGGTTACTTTAGTGAAACTTGATTTCATGTCAGTGGTTACATTGGTTACAATGCGAAATTTGTAACGTTCCAACTCAAAATCGAGTTTCAAGGACATACTTTTTGAGGTATGTGATTGTGTCATTGGTTTGTTTGGTCGGTGGTGGTAGTGATTGTGGTTGTATTGTTGCTGTTGTTACCGTTGGTTTTGTCTTTGATGTTGTTGTTGTTGTATGTTGTGGAAATCCATGTTCCGCAGTCTGATTACATATATCGCTAACAAAACTATATTCCAAATGTTCATTTTTCACAACTGTGGAAATAATACTATATTTAGCTAGTTGTACCCCAAGGAGTCGCAAACAAACTGACAATGACCAGCTAGGCTTAGTGCTATTATGTAGTAATTTATCTATATATCAGAATGAGAACTGCGTTCGTTTGTGTTACTATATTATTTTCACGTCACTTGCATAGCCTTTACTATCATTACATTTCAACCATCACTATGCACAGCTTGAGTATTGGTCGTGTCTATAACAAGTACATATTATAAGACGTCAGTTAGTTTGCGATGCTAGACATCGCTTTCAATTAAAGTATCTTACAGGTAATCAAGTTTTGAAATGATCTTTACAATATCTGAATTTCAATGTTGTCAGTGTTTTTAGTTTCAACTTTATTTGAAGACTAGTGTTTGTTAAATCAAGTACTCAACATGCTTCAAGTGGTTCTGCGCCATTGCTTAATCTACGAATTACATGTAAAATACACGTAACATTTACTAGAACTACAATGCATGAACAGTGGTTAGATAAGGCTTTATAGCTTTGTATTTAATAATGCGTTTCAATTAAAGAGCAGAATGAACATTATCATGTTTGTTTCTGTTCAGTTCGTCATAGATACACTTATAATATTTAGCTTTTTAAATAAACGTTGTTGGCAAGATGTTTTTATTCTTTTTATTCACTAATTTAAAGAATCAAATTGTATTTAGTTTGAATACATCCCAAACAAAACGTTGTTTTGCGAAAAGAATGGTTTTTTAAAGTGATAGGGTTTTTCACACTATGTCCCTTATTTGGTTCCTGAAAGTCATCCAAAATTACATTAGAATAAGAAGGTACATGATTCGTTTAAACATCCACAGATCTTCTTTTTTCAAAATACGTAAAACCCCAGTGTATTGAATTGTGCGTTTAAGGACCGTTTGGTTTAACATCGTGCACTGTAAGCATTGTCAAGTATGATAAAAGATAACTGCTATTTGTTTACTCTTGTTTGGGTTGGTCCTTCATAACACAATTCAGTGAATGGAAAAGACGACACAAATCCCCGTCCCCAGCAAATAGATATTAAAACAAACAGCGGTAGACAAATAGCAGTCTTGTTAATTTTCGAACGAGTACCATTAGGTCTACAATGGGATACGGAATAAAAGAACTGGACCTAAAGTCCGTGCTTCGTGGTTACAATCATGCTGAATGACAGTTAGGTACGCTTTATTTAAAATCAAGCGATCAGTTAGATAATGAAATATCATAAAGGAAAGCCAAAAAAGAAAAACAAACCATATCGTTTATGCATCCGGTAAAGTAATTACGGCGAAAACGAATTTCCAGAAACAAATCACTATTTTAGTCCATGTTGATTTTAATCTTTTCACGTATTATAATGGAGTTATATACATAAGTTCTGACGATGATAACGATTATTTTGTAACAACTAGACTGTTCATATATTCATTCGAATTCCTAATTAAATACATAATTTGACATCTTTACCTGATGCAGAAATAACAGTGTCATCTTTAATCGCATACTTAATAACCACAAACATACACCACCTAGTTGAACGTGTCCAGCAAAAGCAACATTGTTACGGGTGAGTTCAATAACCATCCGTTTGGTTTTGATTTAAATGTTCCATCGTCGAAACGTCAAATATAGCCTTTATAACCGTAAAAATGGCAACATCTTCGGTGGTTTCCTTTCGGTGGATAATTTTCTAATTAACCCTTGATAACGAAAACAAACGGCATTTTTTAAACTGGCCATATATGTGTTAAAACTGCCACAACATGTGCATTAATAGCATTTATGTGTATTTACCAACGTTTAACCAAAACATACAGCCACCACAGACAACTACATGTGCAACTAAATATATGGAATGCCAAAGTTGTCTCCAGAAACTATGAAACTGAACTATCGTATAACACTTTGTCGCTTCTTTTACAAAATATGAAGAACTTTGCCGAACCAATGTAATAAGGTTCAGAATAGTTAACTATAGTTTAAAGTGATATTTGAACACATCTCATATCAAATGTTGACAAATAACAGTTTAGTATTAATCGAATAATTGCCTAGTACATAAACTTAAAACAGTAGTATTATTACACATTCCAGGAATGATACTGCTTGTCTTAAGTCTTAATGGTATTTTTTTCGTAATCGCAGCAGTTCAAATGTTTTTTTTGGTTCTACCAATTAGAATCTCTGTATCTCGTTATATTTTCAAACGCCTTCATTAAGTGAGTGCAGGGTGAAAAATTAAACATTGTTACATTTCTTGCAAACACGGTGCTGTCTGTTTTATTTCCTCTATTATGTTCTTGACCCAACGTCTTTCTGTGGTGCTGAATTTGTGCATTGATTCCGACTATAAAGACTCTTTAATAAGTGTGTTGTTCTCAGCAAATTAACAACTAGCGGTATCTCACTCATTACAAACAAGCTTTATTTCCCCCTCACCGTCCATCGATGGTATTTAAACCTAACATTTTACTGGCACATTATTTATTTGTTTTAACTCACGCAGTTTTAGTTATTGATGATAATAGTTGCAGTTTGAACGCATTCTGTTAAGAGTAACGAATGGTTATTGAATTAAATCAAAGGCACTAATTTTCTTCACTAAGGCAGTATGTTTTAACAACAAAATTATATTTTTATTTAGATAAAAGGAACAGCTGCATTTTATGTTTATGTTTTTTTCAACATCTACATTCAGTACGAAACGACTGTATATTGGATGCAATTGTAACAGTTGCTTTTTATCGATCATTTTTGTCATTAACTGCTTAAGTAATTTTCGGGTTATTTGAAGTATTTAATTTTAGAATGTTTTCTACTTAAGCAGGGCCAATAATTCAACTTGACATTATCATGAGTGAATTAAAAATTGAATTATGTGACATTTGTCAACACAAGTCACGCAATAGAATGCAACTAAAACATCGCGTCGTTTGTTACACGAATTACTGTCTCTAAATGAAAAGAAAACAAAGAACATTCCGATTGCTTTATTAAACGCAACGAGTAATGATTGAAAGACAGAGTCCCATAAGAAAACGCTGGTAAAGCAGGCCGCAGCTGTTTAAAAGGGTGTAATTAACCAAAGAAATTCAATTTGGCGGCCATTAAGGACGCCATCTTAAAATTTGGGAGACTCCAGTATTTTCGAAAACAATGAAATTCTTGTCCATACTCTACAAGTTCAGCGAACACTTTGAATTAACGACCTGGATTGGTTAAACCAATAAATACAAAATATATGTATGTCCATTAACACTGCTACCGGTAATGTTCAAAGTGGATAATGTTTCTTCTTTTAACATAGACAAAACACAAGGCGGACAACTACTATTTTGGGTCAGCTCATTGTATTATCCTCTTAATATTCAATTTTGGACCAGGATTGGTTAAATGCTGTATTCAATATTTGATTACATGCATACATTGCGTTATTGAGTTATTTAGATATTTGTTGGTGTTAATACCAACATACGGAAGAGTCGGTACAGTATGTTGATAATAACAAGACAATGAGTGACCATACTATTGGAACAGTTAACTTATCATTGAGTAACATGCATACGACGTACAACTGAATATTGTGAATCACATGAATGATCACATGGGCTTATCTGTTTCTAACGTTATTTATAAGTATAAGCTTTTAAACTTTTTCTGCAACGATTCTGGAGACAAAAAATATTAATCTCTGCTAAAAGAGTGTGAGACTGAGTACGTCGTTTCAGTGAGAATAAATGGTGTTTCACGCAATGCTGTAGCCCCAATAGGTCCAATACACCAGCTCTTAGTGTTGTCTTAATTCTTTATTATTATTTAATAAGACATGTGCTGAGATCTCATATATCTGTTTTCCTCCAGGCCACATAATTTCACTCACGCTACAAGGCGGTAGCTATGTTTGTGCGATTGTGTGATGAAGTTTGGCGTTATGTGTCTCTCCTTTAGTGTTCGGTTTTGTTGTTTTGTTGTTTATTACTGTGCTTGTCCTGGTAGTTTCAATTGAATTATAAGAACAACACGAACTCATATTTTCATGAACAAATAACTTCTAAGATACCTTTGTGCATAAACATTACACAACAACATGAATAATTATTTCGTTTCTTACTTAAAGGCAGCCAAGCTCAAATGCTTATATAATCCTACTAAATACAGAGTCACAAATTTCATCATTGCTTGTCTCATCGAAGAGATTAAAACAGTATATGTAAAGATTTCCTCTGCTCAGCAAACAAGCCCATCAAACTCTTATTATGTTTTGATATATTTGTGCTAATAAGCTAGACCATCCATCATTAATAAAACAAATGCTACTTGTAAAGATTCATGTTAAAGTTATAAAGTGTTTGGTTTGAATATGGGTTTACGTTTTCACTGGGAGCTTTTGTGATATAGGCATTATACTATTTAAGAAACAGACGGCTGTAATGCGTTGTATTCAAAGTATAATTTTGATTTATATCCTCCTTTTAGTTTAATGTATGTTGTATCATATCATAAAAGCAGGGTCAATTTGTTTTAATTAGAATACTTATTAAATTTAAACAATAGTTAATGAATATACATTAGACAAAGAAAATAATTTAATTATATCTTAATTTTTGATGGTTTACCTTATAGGCAGCGATTTTGTCTTAAACATTTTTAAAAAGATGCCTGTGGATTTAAATACAAAAACGAAAATCAAAACCGGCCAAATTCAAACCTCTGAACAAGTAGAGATATGGGAATTTTCATTTTCCGGGAATATGATCGAAAATAGAACTGGGCATTATGTATGGAGAAAACAATGTCAGGTTGTGTTTCATTTGTTTCGCTTTGTTTAATAATTTGTGTTTTAATAAGTAAGAAATTTCAAACATTATTTTTTCAAGACGACAAACTAAGATAATTCCAAATAAACAAATTTGTTTTTACCTTCTCGGTTTAAAGTGAACTATAAATCGTTTTATCATTTGAAACTTTATTAAGACACAAAGATACTTTTCATGCAAAAATCTAAGAGTTATATTGTAACGAATAATTCTTAAGGTGTATTGTTATGATACTTGTGTCTTATTGCATTATCATTTGAAAGAAAATGTCATTATTATCTTTATTATTAGTATTACTATTATTATTTGTAGTAGCAGTATCGTATCATATTCGATAACGTTCTCTTAGAGTTTGCATACATCGATTTAAACAAACCCTCAAACATAGAACATCTTGCATGCTATGCGGCCGTCAATACTTTTATGATTTTTAGCCCATTGATAATGGAGACTTTTTAAATCCAGTAATTGTAGTTTGCTGTATACAAATGTAAACCTAGCATGCCAAATAAAGGGTAACTAAATTAGGTTTAATTATTATTTATCTGTTTGCATTTCCATTTGTTATGGCGTCAATATTATGCCTAGTCTCGTTTTACGGAACGTTTTTTGATTTTTATCTCACATTAGCAGGAAATAACATTATTTTCAACAGTAAAAAAATCTGGCTGTAGTATCAAACGACTCGTAGCAATCCAGAATCCGAAAAATTGAGATCTCTACTTACTTCATTTCCGTCTGTTACACACCATACATGTAGACACTGAAAAACACTTTGAATGTAATTTGATTTACTAAAACATATCACTAAATGTTGAAACATTAAAACCTTACTTTATTGACAGGTGTAGGATAACTCTGGACATAAATATATAACAGAATTATACAACAAACACAGTTTTCACATCATGAAAATGTGTAAAAAGTTATATATTTATATATATTAAAATGAATAACCCTGCAGTATATCTCGCTTTGCTATATCAATATATAAAACATAAAGAATTACATTAAGCCGATTTCGGGATCCAGTAACATGATATCATAATAATATATAGTCACATTGCATACAGTTTCTAGAAGCAAAACTCTAGATAAACATTGCTTAAGAACATTTCATGCTGAATATTTTCGACGAATTACATTTTAATTATGGTCTTTATAAACAGTCACAGCGAGAACCTATTACCGCAAGTAAGGCTAGTTTTGAATAGAATTGACAATTCAAAAATCAATCGCACAGCTGGTTAAATGTCATATTGCAAAACCAAGTAGCAGAAAACAGGTTGCCAGTCGAGCCGCAGATTCGAACTGAGTTAGGTCAAACTTAGTCCAGCAAAGAATGCAATAATTTAGCTGATATGTGGCAATTTAATTGCAACATGTCCAGTGTAGTATGATTCATTATTTACAAATTCATCCCCACTGTCCTTAAGGCAGAAATGACAACCTAACTAATTTGAAACTACCACATTTTAATTGTTGACTGCGACCCTAATATCGCATTGAATCGTTTGCCAAAGCAATAGGATACAGATTTATTTCACATACAATTATATTGTATTATTCTTACATTCAGACCCAAAGTAAATAAATAACATCCCACAGCTATATGCACTCTTTACGACCATTGCAAACATAATTCAAGCTTATTTCCTAATAACGTTTACCATACTAATGATTATCAAATCATTGGCACAGAAAATTAAACAAAAATGTTTAATTTCAGGAATATTATTGTAATTATGTATTCTGAAATGATCTCCTATTTTATTAACAGTAATGCTGCGGTTATCAAATCTTTGCGAGTGTGAATTATCAATGAAAAACAAGTTTGTGGTAACCAAGCCGGACAAGTTTTTATTGTCCGTGTTCGGTTTCCCCGGCAACACAAAACAACCGTATCGCTTTACATCATGTAAAAAAGAATGAATAAAATAATGGAACATGTTTCATACTCGTTGTTATATAACTAAATTTAGATAATAAAAACCCTTCCACAAAGTAAATCACGTGACGATGGTAAGAGTTATGTGACTTTTACGTAATTATGCAAACAAAGTTCTGCTTTATTGCTTTCGGTCAAATGTACAGGTTTTAGCTGCGAAACTTGCAATATGAATGTTAAAAGACAAACCATATGTTTTTTTTAAAAAAAACAAACAATCGAAAACGCGCTGGCATGAATTACAGTTCGTAGCTTTTATTTGAGTTCCCATCGCTTCCTATAATCATACATTTGCCTTATGTAATGTCCGATGTAATTAGATGCTATCCATGAACCGTTGTTTTCAATGAACAATTTGCATTTTTAATATCTTTTAACTATTGATCTTTTTTGGTTTGCAGTTTTTTCCGACATCATAACCTTCGTTGTAATAAAGGAGCGTTGCAATTCTTCTGTTTTTACGAGAAACTATTTATCTTGTTCTCTGATCTCATATTTAATTTTTCGGGTTGTTCTTCTCATTTCTATATTGACATTAGGATAAATGATGATAATTGAAAGTCTTTAAGTGACATTGAACAACATGATCAACACATGCACATGCTATAATTTTAATAATTATTATTAACTTATTTCAGTGCAGAGTACACTATGTATGGTAGTACTATCTTGTCCAAGAAATTGTTTTGCTAGAACCGGAGTATCGATTTCTTAGCCGCTACTCTTTAATGATTTTTCAAAAATTAACTAAGGAAATCTAGATGATTGATATAATGGTCATATATTTTAATTAAGCACTAATTTATGTGTGAAGAATTCTGGAGGTAAGTCATCTATGATTATTAGAACTTCAAAAGGAGAAGCATCAGCGTGGTAATTTCTGGCAAACACATCACTTTAGACGTGATTTTAATTACAATTCCCATTAACCCTTATTATATAAACACGTCTTAACAAGCCATTTGCTAATAGTTCATAGTTCACTATTACTGTAGCCTTCGATTTATGGTCCAGTTTAACATCAGAACTCTATGAAACCATTACAATAAACGAGTGTATATACTAGTGTTTGTTTTGCGTAATGGTCGTTAAAATATCTTGTTCATTGCGATAATGTGTATTTTGTTCTCAAATGTACAAGTTAGCTTAAATTAAATTATACTCAGCTAACAGCAAGCTTCTCTGGAGGTAGGACGAACTAAATAAATATGTATTGAATACAAAAACTGTGTTGCAAAAGTAATAATTAGTTTTTGTGTGTTTGTTTGGGTAGATAGTAGAATTAGTGGTGTACTTTGAGAATCATATTATCACATCAACTTCAACTACATCAGACGATGTCGATCTGTTTAGCTGTTCGAATAAGTATATATGCAATTATAAGTGGCATATTATGAAAAACAACATTTCTTTCTAGAAATGTAACAAAACAAGTAAAACTTACATAATTTGTTTCCTTACATGAACTATCTGTCATGCAATGGAAGTAAATTGAATTGCGTATGTGATTTAAGGGGGGAGGGAAATTAACAGTGAATAATATAATTGATATATCAACTTGGATTAAAAACAAAATGGGCGGTTGAGCTGTAAGTGTGCTTTTAACATATCTCAAGAAAGGTATGTAATTTGTTAAAATTTTGGGATTATCAGAAACGCTTAGTTAGGGATTGGTTTATAACAGGGAGTGTGTTAACAAAGGCAGTTGGTAAAAAAAGATACGTAATGGAAAAACAATCAAGTACTGTCAGTGCTCAGCATATCTGAAACATTATTGTTCCAACGCACCATTAACCCCAGTCTTAAATAGTGTGTTCCGACTGCATCATTGAATCCAATCCGTAAAACTGAGTTTCGACAACACCATTAAACTCGATCTGAAATATTAAGTTCCGACAGCACCAATAACCCCAATCTGAAACATCATGTCCCGACGGTCTCCTGTCACTTTATGTCTCATTGCAATTAATGTCATAACCCATTAACCATATTTCCAGCAACTATGCTTAGCTTTCCGATAACTCTTCAATGGCGATTATATATCATAACCATTCAATCAGTTTGTTATACCAGAAATTATGCGCACATTTACTCGATATGTATGGACTTCCGTACTTCTTCTACCAAACATGATGTCTGCCTATCGTTGGTAGATAATAATTGTAGACCGATTGTATAGCTTATAGTTGTAGAAGCTCAAATGTAGCGAGAGCATAAGAGAAACTGTGAATTTTAAAGTAAAGTGGCAAAATCAGTCTCAAATCCCTGAAAGATGTCATTTTACAGCGTGATTTAAGTCATAGGCAATTGAGGTAAACTTAAAGTCAAAACTGTATCACCTAAGTTGGCGTAAAGGATATGTGTGTTCAAACTACACAACGAGTGGTAAGCTTTGCAAGGCCTTAAAAGAGTCTGTTATAAGGAAATGGCAAATTAAACTAATTATTTTGGGGTATCAACTGTGTTACATTATTTTATAAGCTACATTACAAACAACATCTTGTATAAAGACCACAGTGATTAAATAAACAGTAATTTGTACAAACGTAAATTGTGTTGATTTGTTTTGTAGTTGCTGTTTTATTACAGATTATCACAGATTTAATTTACTTTCTACCAAGTCATGATTAACACCATATTCCGTTTAATTAATTGTTAGAGTCTACTTAATAGAAACATTAAAATATGTATCTGTACTATAAATTTCAGTTTAAATACTTTCAGATGTTGCCACGTAAAGGAAAGGCAAACTAGCGATTAAATTAAAATAAAGGAAGTTATTTCCGACAAATACACATGCAATGTAGAATTAAATGAAAATAAAAGCTCACTTAGTAAAGGCCAACAGCAAACACAATCACCATCATGTTCTTACGAATGTGGTACAGATATTGTATTCAATAGACTACTCATAGCATACCCCGGGGATTTATTCACTGCATAGGTTAAATTTAGACAGGTTTTGGTTATCACCCAGATGCCATTTTGTAAACAAAAATAATGGTTAAACTTCACATTTGCCTATTATAACATTTTTTTTGTTAACAACATTAAAGGCCTGATGTATTATAGGCACTTTTGATTCTATAAAGTTTGGTATGAAACCAAAACGTGAATAACAACCTTCACCAACAAATTCAAGTAAAGCACAAAAAGATTAAGACAGCAAACGATCGAGGTTGGCTTTTGTTGACATTTGCACTAGTATTTCATAAAAAAGATCAACTCGGAAAAACAAACGAAAGACTATCGGCACGAATCTAAAACATAATTAATAGATCGCCAACCTTGCCAGAATTCCAAACAAAAACTATGTTACTCACTCAGTTCATTGATTACCATCGGAATGCGTATCTCTGATTAACAATTAAGATATTAGCCAACACATCTTCACGAGTTATTCCATAGATATCTCGTGGTTTTATGATATTCATTACAACAATGATTGTTAAATTCTGCTTACGATTCTTTCCCAATTCCATTGAATAGAAGCAAAGAATCATTCTTCTTTAATTAATGGACATTTCATTTAAAGCTATTTTTCGATGGCAGATAGCTTACATTTTTTATCAAAACAATAAAAACAGCATTAATTGCGTACAGATATTGAACTAGTTTCGGTTTAAATTTACACCAAACGAATTCTTACCGCTATAACTTGCATGAACAAATGACGGCGATAGAAAATACTAGTTTTAAAATGATTATACGAGGATTTCTTTGAAGACATCGAAATGTAAATTACTATACACTTATGACAAAATGAACATGTCATTTCTTTTTGTTACAAGTACCCTTCTGATATAGGTCATTCCGAATAAAATCGTCAGCCTAGTGCGATAACTCAATATCTACACATAGAAATCAAAGCAGTTATTTAGATCTTGCATTAAGATGACGAAATGTTGCTTACAAGAAACACTTGTTTGAGTCGGGATGAATATAGAAAGTGGTTTCCTTAGATCTGCCACATCTATTATATGAATGACATAAACATATTTTTCTGAAACGATCGAATATATGTTTACTTCCGACATTATGGCTTTCTTTTATATAATTGTTTTGTAGTATCAAACAAAATGAAATAAGAACACTAAGTAATTATCAATATAAATGGTTAATTTCAATCATTTTATTTTCAATTAAAGTGTCTGACACCATTGATTATTGAAAATTGCAAAACCATTGTTACAAACAATTTGAATAGGAATAGTTTGCTCGCATTCGAGCTTTGGAATGATTGACGTCAACCATCGGCAATACTCAAGGTTCATATTTTGTTAAAACTACATAAGAAACCTGTGTAATTTGATGGTTTAACCTCTAGGCAGCGTTTTCCAACACTACCAATTTGCAATTGAAAAACAATACACTATCTGGTTATTTATCTCAATTTGATCAAATAGAAATATTTAATAATAGCCCGAGAAGAGGCATTAACTTGAAGGCCGTTGAACAATGGGAATAGAACTACAAAAAGAAAAAAAATCTGAATTTGGTAAAGATAGTATATTTATGACTCCAAAAATCATCAAACTTGTGTTCATAGTCAATGATTCATTTAGTTTTGTTGCTCACTTAACCAGTATATATGCTGTTCTATGTTTCTTGTTTGCGATTTTGTGTTCTATGTCTTCTGTAATTGATCGTTATATAGTTACTAGTAATTAACATCATGGTTAAACTTCGTTTGGTCAACCACAAAATTGCATTTTCATGATAATAGAAATATATTTTAAAACATTTTCAAGATAAACTTGTAAATAAGATGTTAGCCTACTACACGTCATGTTCAAACATAACACAGATTAAAATTATCTAAAACGATGATATTTATGGTTATACTTATGTTTCGAGATAAAACATACATCTGCCATGCATGTGCACGTTATTTATTGAATGCTTACTTACACTCAATAAAATATGTAACTTTCCAATCGTAAAGCACTTCTTTCTTGTTGAAATGAAGAGGACTCTGATTCAGGTTCAGAACAGTGCCATAGATTAAGATTATATATAATAATTATATAACAGGTGTTATAATTGTTTTGCTAATTACTGTTAAGTAAAAGCACAATAATTTCTTATTGTATAACAGTAGTTACAGTTTGCACATCAACACATTCCGTAAATCATAGTGCTGGTTTTGATGATTTGGTTTCGTAATCGTAGCAAATCAAAATCTAGTATTGCTCTACAAAACAGAGTTATCATTTTCAAAGACAACACGTCACTTGAGTAAAGTAGAATTATAAAACAATAAAATAACTATTAATTCAAAGAATAGAAGCAGTTGCATTGAATGTTGATTTGTTCAAACATACACATTCAGTACTAATCCATTTTTATCGGGTGCAATTGTTCCGTTTTGCTTGTCTTCATCAGCTTGAAATACCCTTGTGTGATTTAAAATATTGTATTCAACTCTGTAATCTGATTTAGAAGCACAGACAGTAAACCATGACGTGTTATTAATCTAACTGAATTGAAAATGGAATTCCTCAACACGTAGCACGCAACAGAATGCAAGTGAAACCTCAAATTGAAAGTCGCATGATATTGTGGCAATTAAAATGAAAACAAAGCAAAGAAGATCTCGATGAAAATTACAGAGTTAAACTTTAGTCTCATACGAAAAGGTTGGTTGCGCAGCAAGCCTTTTGCAAGGGTGTATATAACAAAAGAAATTCAATTTGGGGTGCCTTCTTTAACGCCATCGAGGATTTTCGTTGACTTCGGCTTTTTTGATAAAAAATGAGAAATTGTTTCATGATCTACATGCCCTAGCGAACATTTCGATCAAAAGTAAAAATAAAAGTTATCTGACACCGGCAAGTTGACAAACTAAGATAAACATATTTGCTGATACTGGTAACGTTCAAAGTGGATAAATTGGTTTTATTTTTAACACAGACAACATATTATGAGTACAGCACATTGAATATGCGACACCATATTAAATAACTTAGTTCTCACTAAATCTCCTTATAACCACAGGATTTGTAAAATGTCTTTTTTTTATTTTGTGTCTATATGCTTACATAGCTTAAGCCCGCAACATGAGTTATGTTGGTTAATTGTCCGTGTGTACATTATTGCATCATACTTTGGCAAAGTAAGTACAGTACGTTTGTAATAAGAAGTTAATGGTGGACCATTCTATTCCATTTAAACTAATGAATAAACACTTGTGTGCTGCAGACAAATAACTGAATATATTTATTAACATGTATTGGTATATAACCTATCTATAACTTACGATTAGCAGTTGAATATTGATCAACGATAATGTCGACTGGACAAGTTTCATCCATCTGTATAAGATGTCAATATCTTATAAGTTCGAAAATTGATGATTTTAATGTTAGTTATGTTAGTGATAGCTTAGAATAGTTCTTTTTAAATACGTGGATCGATATTCAAATGAGAATAATTCAATATATGTAACTTTTGTATGATAATCAAGTGTTAAATCAACTCCTATAGTTTCAAATATGCCAGGTTGTTAATGGTGTCTTTATTCTTTAGGGCATGTGCTGAGATCTCATGAATCTGTAAATCTCCAATGATCTCATGTTTTACGGATCATTCCAAGGCGGTATAATCAAGATATTTTAGCGATCATGTTATTTCCCCCCCAAGATACTGCATGGCTTGTCCCAGCAGTTTCAATTGAACTATACGTACAATACATGCTCATGTACAGGTTGAGGTATTTTCTAACACAATTATGTGTAACTATGTACTATTTCGAAGCACAAATAGTAACTACAAAACATAATATAAGTGAAAAAATTCCAGTTCCAACAGCATCATAAGAAGACAATTTTCATTAATTTTGTATAAACTAGCTGAATAGCATGTTTTTCTATGTACAGGATTTAAAACAATTAAACTCTTTTATCTTCCAAGGAGTAGTTGGAAAAATCTTTGAATGCTGTTAAAATATATGAGGAAATAAGGAATAATTGCGACATGAACGATTTGGAATGTCTAAAAATTCGATGTGTCTGTTCGTTGATTGATGCTAAAGGAAAACTAAGTAATTTATACAAATCGAATTAGAGCAGAGGAAATTAAGACAGATTTTTTTTGTTATTTGTTTGATGATGCATGCATTGGTGAAATTGTGATTGTACTATTAAAGGAAATGATTTTCCTTTTCAAAAATGTACAAAGAATCACAAAGGTGCGAAAAAAATCAGAATCAGCCAAATTCCAGTCATACAACTGTTAGAAGATGGATGTTTTTGATCAAATTTATCTATTTTTAAATGTAGTTGGTACTAATGCAACAGGTTTCGTAGTATTGCCATTATAAAAATATAATTGGGTGTTTTGTGGAGATTAACTTCGCAAACTGTGTTTCATTTTTGTCGCTTTATTTCATATTTCATTTATGTTCTTGCAACTTTTCCACTATGTAATAAAATGTACAGTACAATCAGTGTACAACTAACTCGTATTTTATGAGCTTTAAAGAAGCATTTGAGGTAGGCTGCTTTCAAGTAGAACAGCAATTTTAAACCATTTTAAGACGACAAACTGAGAAATATTCAAATAATCACATGTTTGTTGCCTTTTGTATTGAACTTCTTATCGCTTAATCTTTTGAAAAAAATATTAAAACTCAACACTATTTTTCACGCAATAGTAATGAACCCATCGTAAATAAGATTTGTATTGTAAATCTTATGTCTCAACATGTATTTCTTTTATATTTCTGACATCTGAAAGAAAAGTTATAATTATTATGATAACTATTTTTTTAGAAGTGATTATTACATTTCTTATTTAAGTTATTAGTAGTTGAATTCATTTTTATATTATCATTTTCATATTTTTCTAGCAGATCATCAGATTGTCAATGGTCGTCGCTCTTATGATTTTAAGCACATTGAAGAATGGAGGCTGTGTTATCCCGGAAATTCAAATTTACTACATTCACATGTCAAGCTGGCATGCATGATAAGGGGAAAAGGAATATTAAGGTTATTTTTCTGTTTGTATGCCCTTTAGTTATGGCGTTAATAATATGATTTGTCTATTTTAACGCGTTTCCGTAATTTGTATCGGGAACCTGCAGGAAATGTAATTACTTCGACAGTAAAGATCTAATTGCAGGATCAAACGACTCGTAGCATTACAGAATCTGAACAATTGTAATCCTTACAGTTAGCCACCTTATGACCTTATGATGTTGCAACCTGTACACACTGGGGATGTTATGATTTAACCGTAAGAGCACGTGTTTCACCATAAAAACAGTATTGATAGGTGTAGGCTTACTCGGAACAGTTTATACTCTTATTTGACCATTAATGCTATGAAGAGCAGAACTACAATACACAACTTACACAACACGAACATATTTCAGAAATAAAGAACACTTTCGTGATACATATATAAGTACAATAATATTACGTCATCTTTCATCATGATTTATTATAAGCTTAAACATCATAAACAGAACTATAAAGCACTATGTCGAGATCAAGTTATATAACCTTATATATCACGATAATATATATGTTGTTTCCAGAAACATGTTTATCCACGTGTGGAGTAAATGCCTTTGGACTCCATCGAACAGTTCTTCCAAATTCACCATGAATAAACCCACAGAGGAGCACACAACAAGTGGGCAGCCAAGCCTTAGATTTAAATTTGAATGAAACAAGCTAAGAATGTAACATTGAAGCGGAAGAGCGGCCTTTCAGATGCAAAATAAAACATTATAATTAGAAGCAGTATTTCAACATTAACATTTTCTGTCTTATGGCTTACCATTACCATTTTGAAATTACCACATTCTTACCTTTAACTCTCACCCTTATCGCACCGAATCGTTTGTTACAGTAAATTAAATACAGATTCAAACTGAAAAATATTAATTGTTGCTGTTGCAGCTTTTAAACATGATATCTTTTTTTGCTACACGCATAGCCAATATTGACATATAACAATTCACCACAACATGCACTCTTTACGACCAATACGAAACTAAATAATAGCTTATTTCTTAAAAGTATTACCGAACTACACAGTCATTATTGTTTACAGATGCTTAATACCCTAATCATATGCACAAACACTTGAAACGAAAATATTAAATTGCAGAGATATAGCTTGATACTGAATTGATCTTGTTTTTGATCAACCGTTATGTTGTCGCAAGTACACGACTGCGCTGGTATAATGTCAAGAATAGTATAGTATGTTTTTACCAAGCTTGACAACTTGCTTTCCATTGGAAAAGTTATAATTATTATGATAACTATTTTTTTAGAAGTGATTATTACATTTCTTATTTAAGTTATTAGTAGTTGAATTCATTTTTATATTATCATTTTCATATTTTTCTAGCAGATCATCAGATTGTCAATGGTCGTCGCTCTTATGATTTTAAGCACATTGAAGAATGGAGGCTGTGTTATCCCGGAAATTCAAATTTACTACATTCACATGTCAAGCTGGCATGCATGATAAGGGGAAAAGGAATATTAAGGTTATTTTTCTGTTTGTATGCCCTTTAGTTATGGCGTTAATAATATGATTTGTCTATTTTAACGCGTTTCCGTAATTTGTATCGGGAACCTGCAGGAAATGTAATTACTTCGACAGTAAAGATCTAATTGCAGGATCAAACGACTCGTAGCATTACAGAATCTGAACAATTGTAATCCTTACAGTTAGCCACCTTATGACCTTATGATGTTGCAACCTGTACACACTGGGGATGTTATGATTTAACCGTAAGAGCACGTGTTTCACCATAAAAACAGTATTGATAGGTGTAGGCTTACTCGGAACAGTTTATACTCTTATTTGACCATTAATGCTATGAAGAGCAGAACTACAATACACAACTTACACAACACGAACATATTTCAGAAATAAAGAACACTTTCGTGATACATATATAAGTACAATAATATTACGTCATCTTTCATCATGATTTATTATAAGCTTAAACATCATAAACAGAACTATAAAGCACTATGTCGAGATCAAGTTATATAACCTTATATATCACGATAATATATATGTTGTTTCCAGAAACATGTTTATCCACGTGTGGAGTAAATGCCTTTGGACTCCATCGAACAGTTCTTCCAAATTCACCATGAATAAACCCACAGAGGAGCACACAACAAGTGGGCAGCCAAGCCTTAGATTTAAATTTGAATGAAACAAGCTAAGAATGTAACATTGAAGCGGAAGAGCGGCCTTTCAGATGCAAAATAAAACATTATAATTAGAAGCAGTATTTCAACATTAACATTTTCTGTCTTATGGCTTACCATTACCATTTTGAAATTACCACATTCTTACCTTTAACTCTCACCCTTATCGCACCGAATCGTTTGTTACAGTAAATTAAATACAGATTCAAACTGAAAAATATTAATTGTTGCTGTTGCAGCTTTTAAACATGATATCTTTTTTTGCTACACGCATAGCCAATATTGACATATAACAATTCACCACAACATGCACTCTTTACGACCAATACGAAACTAAATAATAGCTTATTTCTTAAAAGTATTACCGAACTACACAGTCATTATTGTTTACAGATGCTTAATACCCTAATCATATGCACAAACACTTGAAACGAAAATATTAAATTGCAGAGATATAGCTTGATACTGAATTGATCTTGTTTTTGATCAACCGTTATGTTGTCGCAAGTACACGACTGCGCTGGTATAATGTCAAGAATAGTATAGTATGTTTTTACCAAGCTTGACAACTTGCTTTCCATTGGATACGGTTTCCTTCACAAACACAAGCCCAAACTATCGAGTACCAGCCTGCGAACAATTGTGATTAATAAACTGTTGCAATGACTTGGTTAACAATCGTTGTAAAATAAATATGTTTTAACTGTAACAGGTAACCTAAACACCATGCAACTCACGTGACGAAGTGAAACTTCAAGTGACTTTGTCGTAAATATGCAATGAAATCCATAAATTCTGCTTTATAATCACACCTAGTTTTCTATTTATTATATATGTAGTGTGTTCCTTGTGGAGTTTCGTGCTGTTGTTCCATGTTTCTGGTTTATGATTGTTTGTTTTTGTGATCTATGTTTTTGGCGCTGACCCTGTGCCATCAAACCGGGGTTATGTTTATACTCGACTAATGTAATTGTTTCTGTTGTTTTTCATAAATATATTTATATTTTCAAGTATAATCTTAACTTTTAGCAACAAGAACTATTGTATGATCAGTAATAGACAAGCTAATCAAATAAATAAAAACAGAAAGAACAGAAAAAAACGCGGCAGCAGTAATCACGGTGAGTAGATTCTATATGAACTTCGATTGCCTTCTTATAATCATGCTTTTCACTGTCAGATATGATTAGGTGTTATCTATAAACGGTAATTTTATGACTTTCTTACAGCTTTTTACCATTTATCTTTATTGGTTTGCAGTCCTCCGACATCAATGTCGTTATTGTAATAAGATTAATGGAATTCTCCTGTTTGGACGGGAAACCTTATTTGGTAATCATGCTCACAATTCTCATATTTCATTCTTCTGCATGTTCTTCTGATTTGTTTATTGACCTGCAGGGATAAATGGCGTTTTGTTTAAGTCATGAAGTGGCACGGAAAGATATAAAAAAAAACTCATGCACATTAACTACACATTCTAAATTAAGTTCACCCAGAGTACATTAAGTATAGTAGTACTTTTTTGACGAAAGTTGTTATGTTAGAACCAGTATGTTTAGCCTCAATCATTTTTATATGTCTACATAATTATATTAAATATGGTACTTGAAGAATAATGATTTAATAATCACATAATTAAGACGACTATCATTTATGGGTGAAGTTTTTTTTTTTTTAAAATGTGAATTAATTGCAATACAGAGTACACAAAGTATGATATGATCATTGATTTCAAATGAAGTTGTTCCACTAAAATCGGTGTTTTCCGAATGTGTTTTTATCAAATATCAGTTTAATGAAGCCACATAGATTAACTAAGTTATTTCTATTTCTAGAATGATGATTTAATGATCACATAAAAGATGAAAACAATGCTTAATGGGTGAAATATTCCAGATAATCATTTTATGATCGTTCGAAAGATAAAAATGTGATTTTAAAGTAAAATAGGAAAATCTTAGTCAGTCTCAAATCCCTGAAAGATACTCTCACCTAACATTAAAATTGCACCTCTTGTATATACAGCATGAGTACAAAAGTATTATTTGTGAATTGTACTTTCGATGCACAAATGGTATGTTTCAAAAGCTTATAATTTTATTATATTTCTAGTGACTATAAATATAGTCCATTTGTTATTATTATTAACGTGCACACATAAAAGGATACAGAGCAAAGTTGTTCAAAGTCGATACCTAATATTGCATCAAACACGAATATGTTCGTTTGTGTTTTGAGAAGATACGTAAGTCGTTGGTACTAGTCAACAGGTAATTTAAACGCGCTACGAAAGAAAGTCGTTTGAATGGACTAAATGAATAACACGTATGTCATCTTAATGCCATCGTATGTTTGGCACTACATCTTATTAATTTGTCTCGTCTCCCCTTTCGGAAAAGGAAAAAGAAAGTTTTATCGTGAACGTGGTGTCGTTGTGCAAAGCATTCAATAATTATTAGAAACACTTACATGTTTTGTCTATGTTGGAAACCTCAAAAGTGAACATACGAGTAGTCAACTCCTGCACAATGGATATGTGATTGCTTTACTAGTTTAAAATTTACTGTGCAGTTTGAGACATATAGATCGAAATTGCTTAAAATAATTGAATTTATAGTTCTCGGATGTCTTTAACATTTAGGTACACTATATCCTCCGCAGTTGACAGCGTTACAGCGTGATAAAAATCATAAGCAATTTAGTTTTGGATAAATCAAAACTGTAACACTAGAGGTGGCGTAACATTAATGTGTTCAAACTTGTTCAAAGCTTATCGTTCCCGTAATTGCTGAGTGGTAAGCTTTACAAGGCTCTATAGGATATTCTTTATGTTTCTAATGAAGTTCGTGGTTGCCTGTAAGATCATTTATATATTTTGATGTTCGATAGCACTAGATAACTCAAAGTTGCTTATAGATGATTTATAATACTAGATTAAATCAGATTTAAGACTAACGGTATGTTACATTAAAAAAATAAACGGAGCATAAGGATTGTGCATGTTGTAATCAAAGTCTTTGTTTGTTATCAGAATCCATTTTCAATGGTGTTTTTTATACATATGTATTTGGAATTGCACCATTCTATTTGACAATGGTCTTTGTGTTTTATTTTTCAAAAATAAATACCAACCGCAAGTTAGAAAAAAAAATGTGTATCTGCTTTGATTCGCACTACATAACTGATCAACGACGCTCACTTAAATGACAATCTATCCGCATTTTATACAGATTTTTTAGTATTTATCAAGTGTTTATACAATAATTGCAAGTGGTCGTCCGGTTATCGCAGTGGTTAGCACACTCGCTACTCACAAAGTCATCCTGGGCTCGATTCCCGGTTAGAGAGTTTGGTTTGTGGTCACAAAGCCATACAAAAGGGTTTTCTCAATATAGTCCGGTCTTACTCACATCACAATTCCATAAAGAGGACTTATCTTAAATTGAAATACAATTCGAAAGACACCATATACAGATTCGGTCTATTTCCAATCACCATATGATGAGTGGAACTTAACACATTTTACATTAAATTTGTTGTATTGTTCATCAGTTTTGAATACAGTAGTATACAATGTTTGCATTATGTTTGTATTGTGAGTATTATATTAAAAGTGTACCAAAATGTGTCAGCTTCTCATGCATGAATCACCTGTTGCTACATTTCAATTGACGAAAATCAGTAGGAGTACAAAATGACTGCAACGATGTCGTTTTATCGTTTATTTCTTGTCGGTTATCCTTACTCGGACAGTCGGCACACGCTGGCAAATTAAGTATTTGAATTAACTGTAGCCCGACGTGGACCAGTTCTAAAGAATAAAGAATGCCTTATTGTATGGAATAAAACCTTTCTCCCCAAATTCAATTCATAATGCTAAAACAACATTTACAGCACTACTGTATTTCTGTACAAATTAAACTGTAAGTGTCGAAGATAAAATGTATCGTAACATGTGTGTGTGTGTGTGTGTGTGTGTGTTGTGTGCGTGCGTGCGTGCGTGCGTGCGTGCGTGCGTGTGTGTGTGCCACACTTTCATTTAAGGAATTCATTGAGGGAATGGTGTCATACTCGGGGTATGAACGCAAAACCTGAGCTGGTCAAAATGTGTGGTGTACGAAGGACCAGCCCAATAGCATTCATATCCGCGATAATGACATTAATCCCGCAATTCATAACTAATATTTACACCAATAGTTCATTATTTCATTCACGAATTGTTTAAAGTAATTCTTCATTTCATTGAAGAAAACCTTTCAGTAATCCTTTCTTACCCATTTTGTAAATAGATCGACCCAACTGTAACCAGAAATATTTTATCAAATGGTGTCATGATAACGCGGGAAAGGATAAACCACTTGAAATCACTTTAAACGAAAAATTAAAACACTTATGGCAACAATACATTGAACATATCATAAATGACCACTATCTAAAATGTTGATTTATATTTTACGTGACCTGCTGACACAATATAAACAATCACAAGATCAGCAATTCCCATGTATATTGTTATAATTTTACGATGATTGCGATCCGAACGTATTCGAAGATGTAGCGTTCATTGGATGTTAACCGCAATTGCCGAAAGGCAGTTCATTTAAGGAATAGAAGTTAATGTGTAAATATTGCCATGTGAAAGGTTTTTCATGCTTGTCTGAAGATTCTATTGCTGTTTTGATACACTTGACACCGTACGTTGAAAGCAATTCATTTCACGAAATGGCTATCATGTTTGTTCCGAAATGGATAACGCATGGCGACAAATAGCTCCCAAAACCCTAAATTGATATATTAAAATACTGAGGCAACTAACCGCTTTGTGTAACGTCAACATCAATAAGATTTATTTTATCGTAATGTCACTTTAAACGAGTAACACCATGGTAACATTCAACATTGACATTCATAGCATGTAAACGTTAACAAGATATTGTTCGTTCCTGGCTGTGCTTTGATTTGGGTTGTTGAAAGATGTGTTTATTCAATTAAGAGACGAACTTGATGGCATGTTTATATTCAAGGCACGAACAACTTTTGAAACAATGACACCTGTCAGCATCGGTGCTTCTTAAATGGCAAATATGTATCGTCACTACGTCAATATAAGAGAAATATGTCTTCAAGTCTGAAGAAACACAATTATAATTAATGGGAACGAATTATTTTGCAAAATTATATTTAATAAAGATTAACTAGCGTCAAAAATCTTCACATTGTGTAACCCTTACCAAGGGGTGCTTACTTACAAATACTGGAAAGGAAAACAATTCTAAGAAACCACAGTTCATTCAGAAAAGGCATTTCGTCGGAGGTAAATGTTTACTGGGTTGCAAGTAAATGACATATATTTTCAGAATCAGTGTGCTTTTATGTTTGTGAGACTCAGTGGTTACATTGGTAACAATGCGAAATTTGTAACTTTCAGTCTCAAAATCGAGTTAAAAGGACATATTTTTATTAGAGGTATGTGGTTGTGTTATTGGTTTATCTTGTCGTTAGTGGTAGTGAATGTAGTGGTGTTGTTGATGTTGTTACAGTTGTTGGTGTAGGATTTTGTTGTTGTTGTTGTTGTCGTCGTAGTCATTGTTGTGCACTCGGATAAGTTACATTGCTAACAAAACAATATACAGTGGAAACTCACTAAACCGGATCTCCACAAAACGGAATCCTCGGGATACCGGACTTTTTTCAGAGTCCCAGTTTCCCCATTCTGTTTTCAATGTAATGAAATCCCTAAAAAACCGGAACCCCGGAATTCCGGATACCGGACCAAAAATCGAGAAAATTTGTTAGATGTCAACGTAATTTTACCTCACAAAACCGGATTTATATTTGTTCAAACATGTCAAAATGATTTTGTGTATTAGGAATTCGAGAATCGCGAATCGCGTGTCACTTTGTTTTGACAGCCGGTGCGTCGTTAAATATTGCACCTGTGATGTTGTGTTTACTCGATAATCGATAATGATGATTGCGCTTAGGATTGACTGCCGCGCTATAATCAAACGATAATCAAACTTGTGAAAAGAAAATTGATTGAAACATTAATTTGTTTGTTGCAGAAAATAAAGAACTAGAAACGGTTATTAAGTGATCATTTTGGAGGGTTGTTTTATCTGAAGACTTCTATGATTAAATCAAATTAGAGCGGTGCGTTAATTAAACTATGAAACAAACTTAACACACATTAAATTACGCGAGTTGTTTTATTTTAAGACTTGGAAAAAAAGATGATTTTAAAAACGCAGAAATGTTTAACTATGTTTATCACTTTTGCATGTGCTTTAATCATGTCTCAACCTCCGTCTAAACGTCGAAGAATTGAACTGTCCCTTTTCATTTTATTCCAGTTTTCAACTTCCCTCTAAAGGTTAACTCAGTTGATATTTTGAGTAAACTTTCTCCGTTTATCAAATCCTCACTAAACCGGAATCCTCACTAAACCGGAAATTTTGCCCATTCCGGACCTTGTCCGGATTAGTGAGTTTCCACTGTACTAGATAAAAAAAATCAAAACTGTTGAAATGGTACTTCATATAGCTTGTTGTGCCCTAAGAGTCGCATATAAACTTACAAAGACCGGAGAGGCTTTGTACTATTGTGTAGTACTTTATCAGCGGGAAAACTGTATTAACTGGAAAAAGGTCCGCTCAGAGCATGTTGAACGGTATACATCATCACTAGAAAGTGATGTAGACTCGGTATACATATATAATGGTAAAGTTACTAACGAGGACATTGATACTATGTATGATCGCTTATGTGAACATTTAATTGCATGCTCAGATAATGTCTTTCCAAAGAAAACATTTAAGGCACATTTAAAACCGTACTGGTCAAATGAACTTTCAGATCTCCATAATGCAATGTTGGGTGCGCGTGATCGATGGTTTCGGGCTGGTAGGCCTCGTAATGCCAACTGTGATGAGTACGTTTACTATAAGGCAGCCA
Organism: Mya arenaria; assembly: GCF_026914265.1. Taxonomy (NCBI): domain Eukaryota; kingdom Metazoa; phylum Mollusca; class Bivalvia; order Myida; family Myidae; genus Mya; species Mya arenaria. Next base: position 30,988,298 of record NC_069124.1, on the reverse strand, counting down.
AAGCTCTATTTAGGAGGACACATAGGCGGGTAGTCAATGAGTACATTATGATGCTTGATAAAAACCTAGAACTAGCTGCTGAAACTGATAATGTTCGATTTTGGAAAACAGTAAATTCAAGGAAAAAACAGTCCCAATCTAAGATAGGATGCGGTTTGAAATTCGGGGATAAGGTATGCTTTAGCAGAGAAGAAACTGTTGAAGAGTGGGGATTGTACTTCAAAGACCTTTATTCACCAACCGAATCGACCGATCTTGATAAAGTATGGAAAAGAACAGTAGAGCGCACTGTGGAACAGACATTTAATGATATTTCACTCGATACTTGTGTAATAGTCTCGCCTGAGGTAGTGGCATCATCAATAAAATCCCTCCCTCGAGGTAAAGCCTGTGGACCAGACAGGATCACACATGAACATTTGTTATTTGCAAACTACATTGTATCCCCGTGCCTTGCACATATATTTACTAATATGCTGAGGTCCGGACATATACCAAATAAAATGAAACGGGGAGACATAATAACATTACATAAGGGAGGCAACAAAAGTAGAGATAACCCAAATAACTACCGCTCTAACTACCAAATCACTTTATCTTCAACGGTGCTCAAGGTATATGAGATGGTGTTGCTGGACAGATGCAAAGAGAAAATAATCTCTACTCTTAACATACAGCAGGGTGGATTTCAACAACAACTTGGCTGTTTGATGACGTCGTTTTCTCTCCGTGAATCACTACATTTCTCCCGAGAATACTCGTCACCTGTATATTTGTGTTTTCTTGACAGTCGTCAGGCGTTTGACCGGGTGTGGCATGACGGATTATTTTATAAACTCCTGACCCTCAAAGCCGACGACCATATACCGGACAACAAATGTATTGATAACAACACGTTAATGGCCCTGCGAAATATGTATGTTGGCGCAAAGAGTAAGGTGCGCTATCAAGGCATTCAGTCGGCGGAATTTCCAGTGCTGCAAGGGACCCGCCAAGGAGGGAAAAGTTCTCCAATCATGTATTTATTGTATATTGATGGTCTCATTAAAGAACTAGAGGATAGTGGCAACGGAGTATGCATATATGGTATGAAAATGAGTTCCCCTACAGTAGCAGATGATATGGTTTTGATTTCCTATTCAAAAATAGGGATGGACAATATGCTAAGAATATATTACGAATACTCAAAGAAATGGCGATTCCTATACAATCCCCAAAAGTGTGCTGTTGTTACCTTTAACATATCAAAAGCGGTTAAACATAAACCATTTCTTCTCGGACAGAACATGTTAACCGAAGTAAATAAATATACTCATTTAGGTGTAGACTGCAATGAGACATTGACTTGTAAGGAATTGATTCATAGTGCAAGTGTGAAACTCCGTGGGATATATTTTAGTATTATTAACAGTGGGATACATCCGGACATGATGAGTGCGGTAACGCTGAGAACTATTTATATATCCGTTATCCTACCAAAAGCCTTATACGGCTGTGAAATGTGGAGTGTTTATTCTAAGGACGATATTCATAAACTAGAACTTGCCCATCGCTTTTGTGTCAAACATATGCAACATTTTCAAACATATATGTCTACGAACTTCGCGCTTTGTACGCTAGACATGACACCAGTTGAAATAATAATTGAGTATCGAAAACTCCAATTTCTAGGCCAACTGTGCTTGTTACCATGCCATTATCTGGCGAAACAAATATTCGTACACAGACTTCTACTTTTCATGAATGGTGATAAACAGAAGACTGGATTTCTACCGGACATATATAAGTTACTCCAAAAATACAGTCTCGTTGAGTATCTAAATGTATATATTAGTTCTGGTGATTTCCCAAATAAGGTATCCTGGAAAAGGATCCTTCAGAGAAATGTTATGATGCGCGTGAAAGCAATAATGTATGATAACATGACGAAATCTTCTAGTGACGAGGCCCTGCAAAACATCATTACGCAGTACAAATGTTCGCCGCTATGGTTTGTGGTTAGAAGTAGCCCTCGTCTCCAGAAAACATGTACGACGCTTATGAACTTAACGGGTATGTTTGTGTCAAGGTCATTCCGGACTGAGTGTAAAGCGTGTAATCTGATGGTCGAAGGTCATACTGAACATTTAATATGCTTTTGCCACAAAAAAAGAAGAAGAGCGTAGGGCCTTGTGGGATAGCATAATTCACTGCTGTGGCGTGGATGCTTTTAAGTGTCTAATTCTTAAACCTAATAAGGGCCAGTGCGCAAAGGTGTTTCAATTTGCAACAACAAATTCTCATAATTGTTTGATGTTTCAGCCAATTGCAAAGGCGTTGATTAACTTACTTGTAGCTAGGAAAGCTTGAGCTATGCTTACATGTTTTAGGGTTATGTGATCCATGGCGTTTTTGTGTAACTTGTTACCATGCTACATGTATGCACGTTATGACTTTTGTAAATTAACGTTTATTATGTACATAATAATTGTATATCTATGTTTTATATTATACTTGTAAATATGTTATGCTCTCCGTTACTGGAGGAATAAAACGTATCTATCTATCTATCTATCTATTTCGCCAGAAACTATGCTAAGCATCCTTATTGATCATATCTATGACAATGACATATTATAGTTTGCGATGCTAGACATCGCTTTCATTCAAAGTATCTTTCGGGTAATCAAGTTTGAAAATGATTTATAATATATAATCTTAATCTCAATGTTATCAGTGTTTCCAGTTTTAGCTGGGCAAGGCAAACTTTATTTGAAGACTTGTGTTTGTTAAACCCGGTGCTCAACATGCTTTAAGTGGTTCTATGCCATTGCTTAATCTACGAATAACATGTTAAATACACGTAACATTTACTAAAACTGCAATGCACAAACAATGTTTAGATAAGGCAAAATTAATTTGTATTTATGCATGCGTTTCAATGAAAGAGCACAATAAACATTATATCATGTCCATTTGTGTTCCGTTCGATGATTACTGCACAAAAGTCTACATGCAAACACAACTAAATATATAGTTCTGATTTAAATTCGAACAAATGTTCTCCATTGGCGTTCAATGAGCTACATAAGGAAAAGCGGCTTATATTTTCCACGATACCTATAGCATAAACCATCTGATAACTTTCGATTTTGCGTCCTGGCCATCGGGTCTGCGACCTAGATCTAAGACTTTGTTGCAATCATAAAAGTGATGTAACAATCTAGCAACGTAAAATGTTGTTGGGAATATGTTTTCATTTATTATTATTTTTTTTTACCTAAGACTCAAATTATTTTTAGACTTATTACTTCCCAAATTAAACGTTTTGTTGCGAAAAGTATTATTCTATATAGTGCAAAGGTTTTTTACTCGTTGGGTTGTTTTGGATCTTGAACGTCATCCAAAATTACATTGAAATTAGGAGTTATTTGTTCTGTTTAAACATCCACATATCTCCTTTCTCCCTGTTTGATAATTTCATTAAAAGATAAACCCCTAGTGCATTGACTTGTGCGTAATAGAATCGTTTGGTCTCTTATCTTGCACTGTAAGTCATGACAAGTATGATAAAAGACAACTGCTATTGGCTTGTTCAGTTTGGTCCTTCATTTCACAATTCAATAAATGGAACATTAGACAGATATCCAAGTTCCCCGTTTCAAGCAAATCGGTACTAGATTGAACAAAGGAAGATAAATATAGTCTTGTTAATTATCGAGCGAGTACCATTGGGTCTACCAATGTATGCCTTGTTTTATCAATTACGGGCATTTGGATACAATACAGAATCCGAAAGAATGCATACGCATTCGTATTCCTACTTTCACAAATACATTTACATCTTAACCTGATGCAGAAATAACATTGTCATATTTAATCGTATACTTAACAACCATTATACTGCTCGTCTTTATGATATGTTTTTTTAACTCAAATGGTATTATTGTTCTTAAAATTGGAATCTCTGCTTCCTCTTAATACTTCTAAACTCTTCGTAAAGTGAGTGCAGGGTGCAAAAAAATAACATTGTTGCATTTTTGCAAACAAGAAGCTTTCTGTTAGATTGCCACTATTAAGTTGTTGATCCCAAGCCTTATATGTGTTGCTGATTTTGTTCATTGGGTCCGAATATAAAGAGTCTAGAATAGGTTTGCTGTTATAAGCAAATTAACAAAAGGTGGTATCTTCCTCATTATAAGCAAGCTTTATTGCCCAACCCCACTTCATCAATGGTATTTCATGATAACATTTTATTGGCACATTATTTATTTGGTTTATCTCGCGCACTTTTAGTTATTGGTAATTTTAATTGCAGTTTCAACGCATTCTGTTAAGAGTGACGAATGGTTATTGAATAATATCAAAGGCACTAATTTTCTTCACTTAGGCAGGATGTTTTAACAAAATAACAAAATTATTTTTATTTATAGAATAGAAACAGCTGCATTTAATGTTGGTGTTTTTTACAACATCCACATTTAGAATGAAACGACTTTATATCGGATGCAATTGTAACAGTTGCTTTTCATCGATCATTTTTATCTTTAACTGCTTTAATACTGTCCGTGTTATTTGTAGGATTTATTTTAACACTGTGATCTGCTTAAACAGGGCAAATATTAAACATTGACATTATTATGAATTAATATAACATTTAATTAGGTGGCGTTCGTCAACACAAGTCACGCAACAGAATGCAACTAAAACATCGAATTGCTTGTCGCACGACACACTGTAAGCCAAAAAAAAAAGAAGCAGAACATTCCGGTTGTTTTATTAAACGCAACGAGTAATGACAATGAAGAAATTGGTAAAGCAGTTCGCAGATATTTTCAATGGTGTATTTAACCAAAGAAAATCATTTCGGCGGCCATTAAGGACGCCATCTTGTATTTTGGGAGTCGCCAGTATTTCGATAAAAATGAAATCCTTTTTCATACTCTTCAAGATCAACAAACACTTTAAATTAATGACGTCGATCGGTTGACCCCCTAAATGGACAAGATACTGCCCATATGCATTGCTTCTGGTAACGTGTCTCCTATTAACACAAACAAACCATAGTGTGGACAACCATTATTATGGTTTAGCTCATAGAACAAACATTATCATATTAAATAAGTTGTATACTCCCCTTCATATTGCATGTTGGCCCCAAGATTGGTAAAATGACGTATTTAATATCTGTCTATATGCATAAATAGCGTTATTGAGTGTATTTGGTAACGTTGCAGACGACGCACAACTGAATATTGTTATGTACCTGTTTTTTACCATGAGCCTATTGTTTACTAACGCGGCTATCTCTTTGTATAAACTTAAAAAAAAACATCTGGAACGAGTGTTGAGACAAAAATATTATTTTCTGCTAGGTGAGTGTGAGACTGGGTAAGTAGGCTGCAACCCACGTGATAACTAATGGTGTTTCACGCAATGATGTAGCTCCAATAAAATAAATACACCAACTCTTTGTGCTGTCTTAATTCGTTATAAGAACATAATAAGACATGTGCTGACATATCGCATACCTGTTATCCTCCACCGATCAACTATTTTCACAGTTGAACGGTGGTAGCACCGTTTTTGATTGCGATTGTGTAATGAAGTTTGGCGTCATGAGGCTCTTGTTTATTGTTCGGTTTTATTGGTATGACTCATCGGCTTGTCCCGGTTGTTTCAATTGAATTGTTAGAACAACACGAACTCTTACGGGAACTATATCTTCTAAGATATTTATGGGTTTAAACATGTACAATACGAAAAATACGAATACTTCTGTTCTTACTTAAAGGCAGCCAAGCCGCAATGCTTGTATAATCCTAATAAAATACAAGTTCAAAAATCTCACCGTTGCTTGTCTTATCGAAGAGATTAAATCATTATTTATCAAACTTTCCTCTACCCTGCAAGCTCGAGCTCATCAATTTTTCATTTTGTTTTAATCTCTTTGTGCTATTAAGCAAGATCAATACTTGCCCTGCGATAGTCTAAGAGTTGTATCGCAATGAATAGTTCTTAAGATGTACTGTTATTATACTTGTGTTTACCTACATTATCATCTGAAAGAAAAGATGTAATTATTATGATATTATATTTTTACTATTTTTACTTAATATATCATTGATAGTAGCAGTATCGTATCATATTCGATAGCGTCAACTTTGTGTTTTGCATACATCATTTCAAACAAACCCTCAAATGTAGAACATCATGAATGCTACGTGGTCGTCAATACGATTTTTAGCCCGTTCATAATGGAGGCTTTGTAAAACTGGTAATTCTAGTTTGCTTCATACAGATGTAAAGCTGGCATGCAAAATAAAAGGGAAAACGTAAATTAAGTTTAATCAGTTAATAATATAGAAGTTTAATTATTATTTATATGTTTGCATTTCCTTTTATCATAGCGTCAAGATAATATTTTAATCTAAAATTACGGAAAATTTCTTGATTTCTGTAATTATTTCAACAATGAAGAGATCTGGTTGAATTATCAAACGACTCGTAGCATTTCAGCACAGTTATGGTCTTAAATCACGTCGTTTTCGTCTATTACATACAATACGATGTTGCAGTATGTACACACTGAAAAACACTATGAATAAATTATAATTAAACCATACGACTAAATGTTGTAACTTCAAAAACTACTTACTTTATTGACAGGTGTAGCATAACTCAGGACGGTATATTCTTTTATGACATCAATAATGCTATCAAGAACAGACCTACAATTATACAACACACACATCATGAAAATGTTTTCTTAAACAATACATATATAACCCGAATCGCCCTACGTGATATTTAAGATTGCTTTATCACTAAAAAAACATACATAATAACATGAAATCGATTAAGGGATCCAGTAACATGCCATCAAAAGAGTTAATAATCACATTGCATGCAGTGTCTAGATACGAAGCGAAAATCCAGATAAACTTTGCTTAAGAACATTTCATGTTGATTTTTTTTGACGTATTACACTTTAATTATGGTGTTTATAAACAGTCACAGCGAGATCTTATCACCGCAGGTAAGGCTAGTTTTGAATATTACTAACGATTCAAAAATGCATATCCATTTGAGGAAAGGGGGAGAGGTGGAATCAATCGCACAGCTGGTTGAAAGTCACATTGTAAAACCACGTAGCAGAAAACAGGTTGCCAGCCGATCCGCAGATTCGAAATGAGAGGTAGGTCTAACTCAGTATCGAAGGAAACCAGCAAAGAATGCAAAATTTAGCAGAAATGTTGCAATTTAATTGCAAAATGTACAGCCTGGTAAGATTCATTATCTACAAATTCATGTCCACTGTCTTTTATACAGAAATTACACCCTCACAAATGAAACTACCACATTGTTGTCTGTGGCCCTAGTATCGCACCGAATCGTTTGCCAAAGCAATAAGATTTATTTCACATAACATTATATTTCAAACAGATGCATAATTATCAAATCATTGGCACAGAAAATTGAACCGAAATATTAAATTGTAGAAATATTATTATAATTATGTATTCTGAAATGATCTCGTATTTTATCAACAGTAATGTTGCGGTTAGTAATTCTTTGCGAAAGTGTTTTGTCGAGAAAAAAATATTTGTGGTCACTAAGCCGAACAAGATGATATCGTCCGTGTTCGGTTTCCCCGACAACACAAGACAACCGAATCAATAAAATAATAGAACTTATTTCACTCTCTTTGCTCTGTAAATGAATTAAAAGAATATTAAAAACCTGCCACGAACGTGATCACTTGATGATGGTAAGAGTCATATTCCAATTACGTTATAATGCAAACAAAGTTCTGCTTTATTGCCTTGGCTCAAAGCTACATTTTAGCTGCAAGATTTGTGTTATGAATGTTGAAAAACAACCATATCTTTTAAACAAAAAACAGCTGAAAACGCGTTGGCATGAACAGTTCGTAGCTTTTATTTAAGTTTCGATTGATCTTTTTTTATTCGCAGTTTTCTCCGACAGATTAACCTTCGTTCTAACAACTAATCGTTGTAATTCTGTTGTTTGTACGGGAACTTTTTGGTTATCTTGTTACCAGATCTATTTTTTCTGGCTGTGCTTCTCAATTATATATTGACCTTTAGGGATAAATTTGAATGTTGAAAGTCCTAGTAGTAGTAGTAGTAGTAGTAGTAGTAGTAGTAGTAGTGGTAGTGGTGGTGGTGGTGGTGGTGGTGGTGGTGGTGGTGGTGGTGGTGGTGGTAGTGGTAGTGGTAGTGGTAGTGGTAGTGGTAGTAGTAGTAGTAGTAGTAGTAGTAGTAGTAGTAGTAGTAGTAGTAGTAGTAGTTGTAGTAGAAGTAGTAGTAGTAGTAGTAGTAGTAGTAGTAGTAGTAGTAGTAGTAGTAGTAGTAGTAGTAGTAGTTGTAGTAGAAGTAGTAGTAGTAGTAGTAGTAGTAGTAGTAGTATCATGATTATTAACTTATTCCAATGCAGAGTACACTTAATATGGTAGTACCTTCTTGTCCAAAAAAATGTTTCGCAAGACCTGAATTTTTTTCATTTCTTAGCCGCGACTTTTTAATGATTTTTTAGATATTACATAAACTATAGAAATCTACATTTACGATATTATGATCACAAAATACAATTAAATACTAATTTGTGGGTAAAGAATTCCGGAAGTAAGTTTTTTTTATGATTATTAGAACTTCAGAAGGAAAAGCATAAGCGTAGTAATCTTTGGCAAACACATCGCTTTAGACGTGCTTTCTCATTAATCCTTATTTTTGAGTTGCCTTTAGGCAAACTCTCTGGAGTCATGTTTGATACCATATTTCAGAGTTACACTATTTTTCGCGGACCCCTTGATTCAGGTAGAATGCCGCGCTGAAAGAAGTTCCATATCTATCATGTTTTCCACATGCATAGTTCAATTATTATGTGTGATGTGTCTTAATAAATCATTTATTGTGCGAGTCTGAAACTCGATTATTTACATTTTGGTCAAATGAAGGTATTAAAAATGATTTATCCTGTCTCGTAGTAATTTATGCTTTTACATATTGTCAGAGGGGTGAGCGCAAGACTGTGTTAAGTGTAAAGCAATAAAGAATGCACTTAGCACAGTCTTGCGCTCACCCCTCTGTCAAATTGTGCAGTACCGGGTAATAAAAGTAGTCCATTGAATTGCCCGCCAGCTTGTCAAAACCCGCCCAATTCTGTGGTACTTCGGCTAAAAGTAGTCCATGAATGTGAAGTGTCGGGCGTGCTATTTTGTTATTTCATTAAAATAAACGTATGGAAATTAAAAAAAATTAACGTCGAGAAACGTTTGTTATCATAAGTGATTTATATACAATTCATTTTGAATGTTCGACTAAAATATCGCGGAGGAATCGTCGCCAGCTTCAATCCGGGCTAACTCTTCTACAAACCACAAACTATATCTGGTAAGTAGCCAACTATAACAAATTGTTTTTCCTTCAATTTCTTATTGTATGTGTTGAGTATTTTACAATCATAGCAGTGCATTGTTATTTTTGTCTTGTGACATATCTGCACAATTTACAAAGCGTCCGAAGTCAGTCATTTTTCAAAAACTCTGGGCATCGTTCAACAACACCGGAGCCTGCCATTTTGTAAAATCTCGGCCCTCGTTCAACAACAACGAATCGACAATCAGCAGTTCCGTTTGCATGCACTTGAATATATTGTCATTCACTTGAGTTTTCTTTTTATCGTAGGTTATTTATGTTTGATGTTCTCTGTGCATTTTTAAACAAACCATTTTTGCACAAATTACGTGAATTCGACTTCGGAAAAACGATCCGTCTTCGTTCATTTTAGCATGCATGGAATAATTTCGTAACCAAGCCTTATGTTTATCTCGGGTTATATATGTATGTTGTATTCCGTGCATTTCTACTTAACGTTACTCGAGTGCGCATGCTAAATTTAGGTTATCAATGATAATATCATTTTACTGCGCTATTCGCCCCCACCACCATTATCAAACACGTACATTTGGGATTTTTTTATTGATGTTCACACTCACAGACATGTATTGAATTGACATATTAAAGACTGGTTAAAAATCAATTAACATTTTGTTTACATCAAGAGTTTGATAATCAATAGTTTGAGGTGTTTGGAATATTGGATACATTGTTAAAATATTGTAAAGCAAGTATTTGAGAAGCACTTGTGACTTTTTTCATCAAGTGTTTACATCACACGTGTTTGAATATTGGAAACGAGATTTTAATTGTTAAGTGTGTGTTTGATCAATAGTTTGATTTTAACTTTTTCATTTTTATTGGTCGAGCGTCTTTGATTCTAAGTCCTTTGGACTGTATTGAGCACAAAGTGTATTCTAAGTGTTTTCTCAAAGTGTATATATATAAAAGTGAACACTTAAAAATTGATTGCGTAATTGTTATACAAAGTATACCATCACCCATACATAGAGCTTATTGGATAGAGTGTAACAGGATTCGCCCTATGTGTCTGTCTAGCCGTACACATGTTCGTGTCTGATCCATATCTCCCGTCATGAATAAATGATTTTTTAAATTTTACAGAAATGTTAACCACATCCAAGATTATGTGTTGCAGGTCAAAGTTCAATGTCACAAAGCTTAATTGTCATATATTCTACTAATACAGCTAGTGACTTCATATTTGGCATGTAGGTGTACCTGATGGAGCCACCAATTTTCAGTGGTAACATTTGAAGGTCAAGGTCATCCTTCAATGTCAAAGGTCAACTTTTGAACTATTGCAGATACAGAATTGATACTTGACATGCATGTGTATCTCATTAAGTTGCAGATATTCATTTGTAACATAACACAGTCAAGGTCATCCTTCAAGGTCAAATGTCAAATTTATTTGTGACAAGACCCTTTGGGCGCATTGGTGTTTCAACTACACACTTTTATTTACCATCGCAAGGGTTACAATTTGACAGGGTAATAACTAACGTTTTTTTTTGTGTGCAAATTTAATGCCCCTTTACAGGCAGACAAATGTTGGCATACATAAAAGATGATGATTGAAAATAAGCAATCAAAAACTTCTTTATGCCACATCAAAGATGTCGATGTTATTTCTCCTTGCAGGACAGCGTTGCCACTACAGTAATGGTGAATGACAAAGAGGTGAATGTGCGGACCATTACGGTGGAGGACCGTACTGGGAAGGTGAAAGTCAGCCTGTGGCGCAACATTGCAGCAGAGCCTGTGGTGTTGGGGGATGTTGTTGCCATCACCAATATTGTTGTCAACAGCAAGAGATATAACAATGAGGAATCCCTGTCGTCAACACAATTTACAAAGATAGAGGTAAATGCTATATCTTGGAACATACAAACATACATGTACTCGAGCAAAAGTTCCTTTCCAAATCCTCTGATCTACCTAAACTATTTGCAATGCACAGACTTGAATTTTAGCATGAAGGTGCATCTCAATGACCCACACATTTTGAGGGTCCACTTGTCAAGGTCACATTCAAGATGTAAAATTGCCATTAACTTTTCATTTATTTGACAAACTTCATATTTAACATAATATTGCATCTCAGGAAGCCGCTCATTTTTTTAGCGGCCATGTTAAGGTAAAGATGTCCCATCAACATCAAGCGTTTCATTTATGAAATGTTTATACTACCCCTGGCAATTACGCATGCAAACTATTTCGATAGTGTATTTGTCCCATACTCTAACTTAAAAACTACTTGAAAGAATTAAAGGAATTGAAGGAATTTGATTGAAACTTGCAACTTAGATAGATAGCAATGTGAAGTTGTGCACTTTGCAAGGGTTATAACGCTTGGTCAATTTGTTGCAGAGTTATCTCCCCTTGTTCCATAGTTTAATAGTGTAAACTTTGTCCAGAGCATACTATGACAACTACTAGATTATATTTGATAAAGTTTTAAACAATGGTAGAGCTCAATTAGAGGAAGTACAGTTTACAAATACCATAACCCATGTTTGTTTAATGACAGAGTTATTTCCCTTTGTTACTTTTTCTTGTCCAGTGCATAACTTGAAAACTACCGGATGGAATTTCATATACTGCATACAATGGTAGAGCTCAATGAAAGGAAGTGCAGTGTACAAGAACCATAACCCCTTTATGCTTAATAACGGAGTTATTCCCTACTTTATTTATATAGGTTACTGACATGCCAAACACCGAGATGACGGCCACCATTCTAGGACTTGACCTGGGTGATGTGGAATCCCAGTTACTCACAGAACAGGATGGAATCTTCAATGTATCAAACGAAGTGCTAGTTGCAGCCTTTCAGTGTCAGTTGGAAGACATTACAGCCAAACTACCAAAAACACTGAATTTCATAGCCAAAGGACAGTCTGTGGTCACCTTTAATGAGTGAAAAATCATGTTCAAAGTTTATAGTTTAGAGATGTTTACTTTTCATACACTGGAGCATGACAGTCTGTGGTCACCTTTAATGAGTGAAAAATCATGTTTATAGTTTAGAGATGTTTACTTTTCATACACTGGAGCATTCATAGGGTTGCCTGTTATATCATTCCATCACCAAGAATTACCAAACTTGCTAGCTCTTGACCTGGGTGGTGTGGAATCAAGCTTAGTCACAGAACAGGATGGAATCTTCACTAAATCGAACGAGGATCTAGTTATCACCTAGGATTACCAAACTTAGTGTGAGGATGCATATATTGAATGCAGCGTTCCACTTTCATCAGTTTCATGTCCTTCTGACGTTGACCTTTACATTTGATCTTCATTATTTAGAGTAATATTCTTGATGAAAATTCACTTTAAAACACACAAAAATCTATCTTTGTCTGTTAGAGGACATTACCTATCTGTCATTGATGTGACAGATTGATGCATTATTTGATGTGAAAGTGGCGTATTTTACCTATTATAAAAGTCATTTGAATTCAATTTGAGAATTTTATTTCTCATAGTTCCTGCCCACAACTGTCAATCATTATGTGAACCACCAGCCGCGTTTCACATTTTTACTTTAAAGGTACCAGTATGAAACAAGAGCAGCAATGTGCCAATCAACCTCTTGTGTACTTTTTAATTGGCCAATTGTAAAGCACGCAACGGTTCGTAAACTAATTTACAATCTGGGGTGGGAATCATGAGGCATTAAAATCCTCACACTTTATTCATTTTGGTGTAATTAGGGACCCCCACACATCAATGTGGGAGCCCTATAGTAATCACCCTGTTTGTCTGTCCGTCCATTCGTTTTTTGTTTTTCTTCCATAACTTCAGTATTTCTTAACACATTATCCCCTATGCTATATTTAGATTCCGACGTCATTTTTATATTTTTAGCTAACCAAAAATAGTCTTGAAGGCTTGAAGTATCGGTTTATCTCAATGGTTTTAAAGGCATTATGGGATATAGAGCATTTGCTCCTAAGGAGCAAATGCTCTATTTCTCACAATTTCTTCAAACATCAGCCACAATAATTGTGCAATAATGTGTCTCTAGGAGATAATGAGTTAATGGAATTTGATAAAACTTCATACAATAGTAAAGCTCAATGGGAAGAAATGCAGTGTACAAGAACCATAGCTCTAATTTACCTAATTATGGAGTTATTGACCTTTGTTACTTTGTCTTGTCCGGAACATAACTTGAAAACTACTGTATGGAATTTCATAAAACATCATACAATGGTAAAGTTCAATGATAGGAAGTGCAGTAATTTGCTTAATTACAGAGTTATTGCCCTTTGTTACTTTTTCTTGTCCAGAGCAAAACTTGGAAACTACTGGATGGAATTTCATAATACTTCATACAATGTTAAAACTCAATGAGATGAAGTGCAGTGTACAAGAACCATAACTCTTAATTTGCTAATTATGGAGCTATTGTCCTTTGGTACTTTTACATGGTCTGGAGCATAACTTGAAAACTACTGGATGGAATTTCATATTTACTTCATACAATGGTAGAGCTCACTTGGTCAGAGTTCTAGTTCAATTACATATTGTAGGAAAAAATCTACCTCTTTTACTAAAAATGATTTCATCTATAACGTTTTTGGTCATTACTTTTACCAGACGATATAGGTTTTTTTTCGTGTTTGAAAGATTGAATATTCATCAGCAGAATTACTTTTAAATCTTTGTCAGTGCATATCTCCTATACTATATGGCCTACGATCACCAAACTTGGCTTGTGGTTGCATTTTTGGATTGTGAAGTGTCATGTATCACTATCATTCTGACCTTGACCTTCACATTCTACCTTGATTTTCACACACCAATTGAGTGGAGGCGTCCATGTACCATATATGCATGTCTACTAGTAGTTAAGTTTTAAATATACTTTAGTTAAATACAAGGAGTACAGGAATACTCGCATTTTATTATACCAGGCTTTAAAAATTGAATTTGCTTTTGCCAAATTCCAGCTACAGCTGTCTGCATTCTTTTTACATGCTCTTGGTGACACCTTCCCTAATTGACCACTACCTATCTAAGACAGGTAGTTGTATTAAAGAGTTGTTTTGCTGAATACACTCAACAAAACTCCTAATCGGTCACCTAGGTAATCTTCTAATATTCCCTTCCCTGTACAATAAGCTTAATTACAAATTAGATTTATGAAAAGACCATTATCTCGTACACATGCTGTGAAAACTTGGTTCACGTACTACGCTTCATCAAAAAGATACAGTGTCTCAAATGACAACACTATCAATAATAAAAGTCACAAAATCTAACATAGCGTATAAAGGAAGAAAAATAAAAATACCACCCTTTGTCACTTTAAAATGATATTACATGACATGTGAGACTGATACACAGTCACCAATGGCTTAATAAGTTAAAAAAAAATGTTCAACTTTAACATTACCTTCTATGTGAAACAGAGACTGTGTCAAAAGATTTTAAAAATACAAAATCAATGAAAAATGTGATTCCCTATGGTATTTGCATTGTAATTTCTTTTCCTTGTGACTTTTGGATTAGGAGTAATCACATATGAACTGTGTTTTCTCTGCCGTTTAAGCTTCGATTTAGCTGAAATTTTCTAAGAATATTGCCACGAGATGGGGAAAATAGAATACTGAACTGTATATTGTTGACACTTTATGCATTTTTCAGGAAAGTTACTTTACTAAGTGACCGATTAGGAGTTTTGCCAAGTTTACATCAGCTGAGACAATTACTAATTTTTCAGACAGGACAGAAATATAGTTTTAAAAAAAATCCAGTTTAAGAAGTGATCGGTTAGAACTTTGACTGAGTGTATGTCATTTCACATATCTTACAAACTATTGATATGTCATTTGCTTATTATGTTGCCTATGATTTCTTTCTATGTTATGACTAAACTTTTACTATACTGTACATATCGTTGTCTGTTTATCTTTGTTTCATTCAACTTAGATATTTTTTCAAGCCAATTTTTTTTTTGCTAACCTTAAATTAATATAACAGGAATACAACTGCTTTCATAGTACATCATTTACCCATTACCCGATATGCTATATTTGGATGATGACATTATTTTCTACACTTGGTTATAAATTTTTGAAATGCTTTGCAAAAGAAAAATTGAATTTCTAACAGTTTTGAAAACCTTTTTAAAAAAGTGAGCATTTGCTCCTTAAGAAGAACACGCTCCATTTTTAACATTTCTCGGATGCATCAAAATGTGTCTTATCAGATAATGGGTTAATAGTGTCGCGGGTTAGTGTTAGTACACATAATTAATGGCAACATATCAAAGCCAAGATCATCCTTCAAAGTCAAAGGTCAAATTTAAGGTTAATCAAGATGTTAATAGGCCATATTGCATACAGGCAGCAAATTGTTTTACAAACAGTGTTTTATGTGAAACACGAGACACACTATTTTACAAAACTGATAATGTACAACATAAACCTTGTACTTGTATTACTTTTACACCATCTTGTATGTACAATCTCATTCTAACCAGTATTTCAAGCAGATTCTATGCCAATCTAGTCATTGTTTTTTTAGCTCCACTGGCCGAAGGCCATGGAGCTTATGTCGTCACAGATTGTCCGTCGTGAGTGCGTGCGTGCGTGCGTAAACTTTTACTTTAAACGACATCTCCTCTGAAACTGATAAGCGGATTTTGACAAAACTTCACAGGAATGTTCCTTTGGTGGTCCTTTACCAAAATTGCTCAAATGGTTCCGGTCCATTGCACAATTTGGCCGCCAGAGCTAAAAATAGCAAAATCTTTAAACGACATCTCCTCTGAAACGGTTAGGCAGATTTTGATGAAACTTGACAGTAATGTTCCTTGGGTGGTTCTTTATTAAAATTGCTCAAATGGTTCTGGTCCATTGCACAATATGGCCGCCACAGCTAAAAATAGCAAAATCTTTAAACGACATCTCCTCTGAAACGGTTAGGCAGATTTTGATGAAACTTGACAGAATTGTTCCTTGGGTGGTCCTTAACCAAAATTGCTCAAATGGTTCCGGTCCGCTGCACAACATGGCTGCCAGGGCAAAAAAAATAGAAAAACCTTTAAAGAACATCTTCTCAGAAACCGATGATCAGATTTTGATGAAACTTTACAGAAATGTTCCTTGGATGGTCCTTTATCAAATTTGCTTCAATGGTTTCGGTCCACTGCACAAGATGGCCCCCAGAGGTAAAAATAGAAAAACCTTTAAACGACTTCTCCTCAGAAACCGATGATCGTATTGCAATGAAACTTGACAGAAATGTTACTTGGGTAGTCCTTAACCCAAATAGCCCAAACAGTTCTGGTCTGCTGCACAACATGGGCACCAGATTTAAGAATAGAAAAAAAACGTTAAACTACATCTTCTCAGAAACCGATTATCAGATTTTGATAAAACTTTACATAAATGTTCATCGGGATGCCCTTTAACCAAAATTGCCCAAATGGTTCCGGTCCGCTGCACAACATGGCTGCGAGAGTTAAAAATAGAAAAACCTTTAAGGACTTCTCGTCCGCAGTCTTCACGAAAAACATTTTAACCTACTAGCCAGTTGGACTAGCATAATGGCATATTTTACTAGTCCGAATGACAATCTAGTAGTCCGACTATTTTGCCACATTATAAAACTGTATGCTTGAGGTAAATACCTATTTCAATTGAGCAGCGTGCAGTTTGAGTAAACATTTCTTTATTATGATGCTCATGCAGTGATAGGGAGTGACATCCTTCTGTTGGGAATAGTGCTCCTTGTTTTTCAGAACCTATGGGTACTATGTAAAAACAAAAGGCATCTTGCTTGAATAGACTGTAATAATATCAACATGGTTAGAAAAGAAATGCCATGCTTTAATAGCTTTGATTACATTTTACTACTGAATTACCTCCCTTTAATAGAAAAAAAAATAATGTCTTAATTTTTCATGTATAGCATCTTTAAATAATTTTTAAACAATAAAAATTTATGAGTAAACATATAAGCATAAAGTTCTCACAAAAAGATCAATTAAAAAACCTTACATTTATACATAGGAAAGTATATATAGACTGAACATTAATTTTCGTTTAAGTGACATTCTGAAAGTTTATGAAACAGCTATTTTTAGTAACTTAAATGGCCGAAAAGTGTAAGTGAAACACCAAGTCGATTCTATCTCGTCAGTTCTTGTTCAGGTTAGATATTTGCTTCATAATCTATTCAGATTAAATGTTAACCGATGATAAGATTTTGATGAAACTTGACAGAAATGTTCCTTGGGTGGTCATTAACCAAAATTTGTTAAATGGTTCCAGTCCACTGCACACCATGGCTGCCAGAGCTAAAAAATAAAAAAAAACTTATAATACTTAATAAAAAAAGACTTGTCGTCGAAACCGATGACCTTTTTTCGATAAAACTTGACAGAAATGTTTGTTTGGTGCTCCTTTACTCAAATTGCCCAAATCATTTCGGTCCACTGCACAACATGGCAGCCAGAGCTATTAAAGTAAAAAAAAAATCAAATAACTTCTCCTCAAAAATTGATGATTGTATTTCTATGAAACTTGACGAAAATGTTCGTTAGGTGGTCTTTGCTTGAACCTTTTGGCCAGTGGAGCACAGGCACTGATGTGCCTCTTGTTTCTTCATCTCATATCTTCAAAGGCTTAGAAAAAATAACCCCTTCACTCCCAGGCCAAGTGTGCACATGAAAACTATTATATTTACTTCCAATTTAAAACACTTCCCCAACCTTTGGTTATAAAATCTATGGATTGAATTTCAAACAGTTTGGATCTAGATGAAACTTTAGTTACTAAGTGCCTTGTACAGGCTCAAGCCATATTGATAAAGCTCCTAAGGCAAATCTTAAACTTAAGTGAACATTTCCATTGCAGATTTCTCACTTTTTTACCCATAATACTTCAATGAAACTTTGCATTCATATGCAAAACTATGTTTTTCATAAGCATGAAAAGTTTCGTTGACGTTTGCTTAAAAATGAATTGGAAATCCGCATCTGAAATGTTCACTTAAGTTTAAGATTTTCCTTAGGAGCTTTATGAATACGGCCCCTGAGCTACTGTGTGCCATTTAGGCCAGTAAACAGGTTAAATATTCACTATTTTGTTACCTCTGATTTTTTACCAAATCATACTTAATGTGCAATGTATCTATTTTCTTGATAAAAATAAAAGAAAAGTCCACAATTATTTTTTTTGTCACTATAACCACTTCATCAACGTCAAGGTCACACTGATTTCAACTGTTTTATGCAAGACTTGTAACTGCAAGTGATTTTACATCCGACAATTGTATACAGCTGTTTGTCTCCCTCCAAGTGTGATCTTGACCTTATAGGTAGGGACCTGGATCTTGTATATGTCACATCATCTTCATGTGCTGAACAACTGTGTATAGTTCTTTCAAACCATGACAATATTACATGTCTCATGT
The DNA here is from genome assembly GCF_026914265.1 of Mya arenaria. Classification (NCBI taxonomy): domain Eukaryota; kingdom Metazoa; phylum Mollusca; class Bivalvia; order Myida; family Myidae; genus Mya; species Mya arenaria. The sequence goes on along the minus strand of NC_069124.1, from coordinate 30,969,441 downwards.
CTGCTAAAAATCTAGAACCTTTCGTCAAATATTTACAAAACTTTTGTTTACTCATATAAGCTTCATTTAGCAATGCATCTGCAAGAAACTTCTCTTGGCAACTCTCAGGACCTTCAGTCCTTTGATTTAAACTTGTTAAAATAAGTGAGTTCGTTGTAAACTATTTTTGTAGCTGTTAGCCACACGTTCGATTTATGGTCCATGTCAGCACCAAAACTCTATGAAACCATAACAGTAAACGGCTGTTTTCAAAATTGATTGTTTGCCGAAATGGTCGTTTTAATAGCTTGTTTATTGGAATAATGTGTATTTTGCTCTTAGATATGGAAGTTAGCTTGAACCAGATAAAACGATGACGCTCAGCCAGCAGGAAGCTTCTCTGGTGGTAGAACGAACTACATAAAAATGTATTGAATAAAACATTGTCTTGCAAAAGAAGAAAATAAATTATTCTGTGTTTATTTGCTTAAATGTTAAGTGGTCTACTTTGAGAATCATATTATAACATTAACTTCAACTGCATCAAACGTACTGCCAGTCGATCTATTTCGCTGTTCGAAAACGTATCAAAAACAATTATAAGTGGACTTTTATAAAAAAAAAATTGTGTTTTTTTGTGACATTGTAACAAGTAAAACTTACATTATTTGTTTCCTTACATAAACTGTCAGCCATGCCGTGGAAGTAAAATGCATTGACTATGTGATTTTGGGGGTAATTTAACAGTGAAGAATATGGTTAATATTATCATTTGTATTATATACAAAATGTGCGATTAAGCGGCATTTGTGCATTCAAAATACCTCCAGAAAGGTATATAGTTTGTTTCAGTTTTGGCACGTTTATATGAAACGTTTAGTAAGGGATTCGGTTAAAACAGTATGTTAACAAAGTAAGTGGGTTAAAAAGGGACGGAAGGAAATAGCAATCAAGTGCTTTCAGTGCTCAACCTTAAAAGCACAATTACAGCAGCATTTTATTCTATATTCGGACAGCATCATTTAAACAAATCTAAAACATTATTGTTCCAATGCACCATTAACCCCAGTCTTAAATAGTGCGTTCCGACTGCACCATTGAATCCAATCTGTAACACTGAGTTACTACAAAACCATTAAACTCGATCTTAAATATTAAGTTCCGACAGCACCAATAACCCCAATCTGAAGCAATATGTCCCGACAGTATGTCGTTATTTTATGTATTATTGCAACTAATGTCATAACCCATTAACCATATTTCCAGAAACTATGCTTAGCTTCCTGATAACTCTTCTATGACGAGATATATCATAACCAGTCAGTCAGTTTGTTTTACCAGACATTATTCGCACATTCACTCGATATGTATGGACTTCCGTACTTCTTTGTACTACCACACACAATGTTTGCCTATCGTTGGTAGATAATAATTGGAGATAACTTTTGTAGCTTGTAGTAGGCGCATTAGATTTTCTACACGTATTGAAGCAGAAACTTAAATGTAGCGTGAGCATAAGAGAAACTGTGAATTTAAAGAAAAGTGTCAAAATCAGTCTCAAATCCCTGACAGATACGACCCGGCTTGATATAAGATCATAATTGTTTCAAATATAAGACAAATGTGAAATGCTAAAAAATACTCTTTTATTCAATTATTAAGATAAAAATGGAGTTTATTCGATTAACAAAAGGCAATTAATTGAATGAAAACTGTTTTAAAATGTCTAGATCATACAACGACAAAATTATGTTTTTTCTGAATGACTAAACATATGACAGTGTAGATGCGTATAACACGTATGTGTATTTCAGGTACCGTTTTTACAGCAAGTATTGACTACGTAGATTACTACGAATGTCCAACCTAATTTATTCCTCAACCAAACAACGTGACTTCCAAACCTGGCCAGAATAGTACTACAAATGTTTATTTATGCTAATGTTATCGTACTTAAGTAAAACAGAGTCGAATTTTGAATTGCTCTGTAAGGTACACAGTTAATGTTTTGTTACAGCGTGGTTAAAATCATAGGTTATTGAGCTGAACTTAATGTCAAAACTGTAACACTTAAGTTGGCGTAAAGGAAATGTGTGTTCCAACTAGTCAACAAGTAGTTAACTTTGCAAGGTCTTGAAAGAGTCTGTAAGAACAATAATTGAATTAATTATTTTTGGGTATCAGCTGTATTATACTCTTTTATATACTCTTTTTTAAGCTTGAATGAATACAATATGTTGTATAAAGAGCACGATGATTAAATACACAGTAATTGGTACAAGCGTAAATGGTGTTGATTTTCTGTGTGTTTGTTTTTAAAACAGAGCTGCACCAAGGTTGAGTTTCGCAGATTTTATTTACTTTCTACCAAGTCTTGATTAACACCATATTCCATTGAATCATATTGGTAGAGTCTACTTGATAGAAAAATGATAATATGTAGCTGCACTATGTATTTCAGTTTAGGTACTTACATATGTTGAAAAGTAATGAAAAGGCAAACTAATATAACAGTAAGTACTTAGTGTAAGAGTGAGTTTAAATAAAGGTAAAGATTTCCGACAAATACACACGCAATGTAGAATTAAAATGTTTTAAAAAGATAAAAGTTCACTTTAGTAAAGGCCAGAAGAAAACACAATCACCATTATGTTCTTACGAGTGTGGAACAGATGTGGTTTTCAATTAATAACTTATAGTATACCTTGAGGATTTTATTGCATACTCGTTTTTAGATTAAATTAAAACAGACTTGGGTTATCACCTAGATGCCATTTTGTAAACAACAATAATGGCTCAACTTCACATTTGCCTAGTAATATCAGTGTGTGTTAACAACAATATAGGCCTGCTGTTGAAACATTCGGTCCGATAAAGCTTTATCTTAGACCAAATTTTGCTAACCAATTGTTTCTACAAAACATAGGAAATAACCTTCACCCCAACATTTAAGTAATTACAAAAAAGATAGAGACAACAGACGATCGAGGTTGGCCTTTGTTGACATTTGCACCAGTATTTCATCAAAAAAGATCTCGAAGAACAAACGAAACACTTTCTGCACGAATCTAAAAACAATTAATGGATCGCCAACCTTTCAAGAATTCCAAACAAAAACTGTGTTACTCACCAAGTTCAATGATTACCATCGGAATGCGTATCTCTGATTAACAATGATGATATTAGCCAAACCATTTTTAACGAGTAATTCCATAGATATCTCGCGGTTTTATGATAATTATCACAACAATAATTGTTAAATTCTGCTTACGATTTTTCCCCATTCCATTGCATACAAACAAAGAATCATTCTCCTTTAACTAATATAATTTTCATTTAAAGGTTTATTCGATGGCAGATAGCTTACATTGTTTTTTGAAAACGATAAAAACAGCATTAATTGAAGATATTGAACTTGTTTCGGTCTAAATTTACACCAAACGGGTTTTTACCGCTATTTCTTGCATGAATAAATGACGGCAATAGAAGATACTAGTTTTAAAATGATTGTGCGATGATTTCTTTTGAAGACGTCGAAATGTAAATTACTATACACTAATAACAAAATGATCATGTCATTTCTTTTTGTTACACGTTATATTCTGATATATGTCATTCAGAATAAAATCGTCAGCTAAATGAAATAACTCAATATCTACACATAGAAATCAAAGCAGTTATTTAGGTATTGCATTAAGATGACGAAATGTTGCTGCTTACGAGAAACACTTGTTTGAGTCGGAATGAATATAGATTATAAGTTTCTTCCATGGCCGAGAGGGCAAGATAGGTTTCCATGATGCTACAGACGACAGTCTTTAACAAGGCAGGTAATTACAATGTGGCGACCATTAAAAAGGAGATCCATTCGGGCATTTTATTTTTGCCCGTGGGCAAGATAAGAATTTCTAGCATGGTTAATTTATTGGATCTACTTATCTGAGGTGGGAGAAAGTGGTTTCTTTAGATCTGTGACATCTTTTATATGAATGACTTTTTTCTGAAACGATCGAATATTTGTTAAAAACGTGTGAAATCTGACTGACAAGTCTTTGTTTTTATTTTACTAAAAAGAAAAATATTTGAAATTTTAGAGATATCCGATCATAAGATTCAACATAACATGCGTATCACACTCATGAGCCATACCGAAAGGGCTTTCAAATATATATATATATATATATCTAACTTGCTTAAATTTCAAACGAGGCTTTGCTTACACTTTAATAAAACCCGACGAATCTTGCCTGTCATTAGCTCCCTGATATATGGTGAAGCGCAGATCGTAACCGAGAGCCTGTGGTATCCGACGACGTGAGGTATTAAAGATACCAACGCTATTAGTTTCAATCTCAGATAATATACAATAAAGAGCTTATCTTTTATAATGATCGTGCTTCCAATAAATGTTGACGTTGTACTGTAGAATCGAATTGTTTATTTTTGTCAGATGTGCATTATTAACAATTACTTAGATAAATATGCCAGAATGAAAGTACCTAGCATGCAAGGCCTTTGTTATTAATTCAATTAATTCAGACAGAAAGTTTTTCAGTCATCCTTCGATTGTTATTTAATGGTTTTACCTCTCGGCAGCGTTTTCAAGCACTACCAATTTGCAAAATTAATACACAATCTGCCTATTTCTCTCAATTTTATCATATTGAAATGTTTAACATGCCCGAAAAGAAGCATAAATTTGTTGACGGCTGTTGAAAGGTATTGGAATAGAACTTCAAAAAGAAAAATAAATCTGAATTTGGTAAAGTTAGTATGTTCATGTACTTTCAAATTAATAAAACCTGTGTTCAAAGTCAATTATCCATTTAGTTCTTCTTGCTCACTTAACCAAATATATTTGTAAAATAAATTTTAGCACATGTTGTTGAATATTGAGACTGTGGCGGTCTATTGTCTTTAACTGTATGCATTGTCAAATACGACAAAAGACAATTAGTCGTATTCTCTTACTCGTTTCTTCCGTAACATAATTCAATGACTGTAAAATGTGATCTACAAACCCCGCTCCAAGCAAATTTATATTAGATCAATCAACGAGAGGCAAACACAATCTTGTTAATTTTTCAGCGACATGACGACTGGAGCGAAACATAAGCAAATGCTACTGAATTAGGAAATTATAATTGTACACCTTGTATGCAAACTGGCGAAAGAACTACTGACGAACTGTTTCGCCAGCTTTTCTTTTAAAATGAAACATACAAAATAACTGTATTATTCTCGACAGAAAACATTTTATTTTGGAAAAAATCTAGTGCAATTGTTTTTGACCATGTAAAGCTGATGCTGTCAGAGAGCCCGAAAAACATATTAGAATTAGTTTATATCCTAAATATCAACTACCTTTTGGGTAATTTGAATGATTTTTTCGTTTTAATCTTGTGACAGTGATGTTCAGACAAGGAGACATTTCTTCAAAACGACGGTCGAACAACCATAACAGCTGAATAAAACGTTTCGCTGAAACAATGATAAAATTATCTGTAATTGATCGTTATATTGGTATATAACATTATAGTATCTCTTCTTTTGTTCTATCACAAAATTGTTTTTTGTTGAAAATAGAAATATAGTTTAGAAAATTGTAAAGAAAACCTGCAAAACAAGATGTTGCTGTTGAATACTTATATGTCGACAGGACTAGATTTATTCATCTGCATGTGCTGTCTTTATCTTATAAGTTTTAAATGTTATGATCTTTTTATGTTGGTAATGTGTGCAAGTTCAGAATAGTTCTGTATAAATGTGTGCTATTTAAATGAGAATAATTGAAACTAATTGGTATATGTAGCTTTTGTATGATAAGCAAGTAATTATAATTTAAATGTTTCGTCGATATATAAAAAACCCTCATTATCTACTTCTTTTTCACATTGCTCTTATAGATATTTGTTACGACAGTGCACCATACGGTAACTCCTATAGTTTTAAAAACGCTGACTTGTTTGTGTTGTCTTCATTCTTAAAAACATGTGCTGAGACCACGTAAATCTATTATTCGCCAATGATCTCATGTTTTACTTTTCTTTCCAAAGCGGTATCACCAAGATATTTACAGCGATCATGAAATGTATTTTTCCCTCAAACCATGTGTGTCAAATAAGACATTTGTCGTTTCGACATTTGGGATTGCATTTACAATTGAAATACAATACAAGCTCATTTACAGGTATTTTCTTTCACAATTAATTGTATTTATTTCTACAAATCACAAATAGTAACTACAAAACATGATACAAGTGACAAAATTACATTTCAAACAGCAGCCTTATATGACAATATTCATTGATTTTGTTTAAACTAGCTGAATATTTCTATGTACAGGATTCGAAACATTTAAACTCTTTACATTGGAAGGAGTAGCTAGAAAAAATATCTGAATGCTGTTAACAAATATGAGGATATGTGTATGTTCGTTGATTGATGCCTAAAGAAACTTAATGATTTATACAAATCCTATTCGAGCAGAGAAAATTTAGAGATTGTTGTTATTTATTTCAATAATACATGCATTGGTGAAATTTGTGTGCTATTAAAGGATTTTGTTTCATAAACGTATGAAGAATCACATTGATACAATTATGATCCCAACTCACTTCTTTTAATCTGTTAGACACCTTATGATGTCGCAACCTGTAAACACTGAAAAAAACTGGAAAAGTAATAATTCAACCGTAAGAGTAAGTGCTCCATTAAATCTAACATTATTGACAGGTACAACTTAGTCGGTACAGTTGACACTTTTATTTTATAAATAAGTTTATAAAGAGAAGAAATATAATAACACATACAGTTGTGTTGTTTTATGGAGGTTTTGGTGTTGTTCCAGGTTTCTGGGTTGTGATTGTTGTTTTTTTGTGATCTATGTCTTTGGCGTTGACCATGTGCCATTAAATGGGTGTTATGTTTAGACCTTCGACTCTTGTACTTGTTTCTATTGTAGTTATATTTGCAACTTTTAGCAACACGACTATTGTATGATTGGTAAAAGCTATCAAATTAAAACCAAAAAACCGTCAAATACGCGGCGGCAGTAATCGCCGTGAGAAGCCTCTACACAGAAGTTTCGATCGCCTTCTTATTATCATGATATTCACTGTCAGATATAATTAGGTGCTATCTATGAACCGTAATTTTATGACTTTCTTAGACCTTTTACCACTTATCTTTATTGGTTCGCAGTTTTCTCCGACATCAATGTTGTTATTGTAATGACAGTAATTGAATTCTCCTGTTTGGACGAGAAACCTTCTTTGGACATCATGTTCACAGATCTCATATTTCATTCTTCTGCATGTTCTTCTGATTTGTTTATTGACCTGGAGGGATAAATGGCGATTTGTGAAAGTCATGAAGTGGCACTGAAAGATAAAAAAAACTTCATACACATGTAACTATACGTTCTAAATTAATTTCACCTAGAGTACACCAAATATAGTAGTACTTTTTTGACGAAAGTTTTTATGTTAGAACCACTATGTTTAGCCACTATCATTTTATTAGTCTACATATATTAACTGTGATACTTGAATAATAATGATTCAATGACCACATAATTAAGTCGACTATCATTTATGGGTGAAGTTTTATACAAACATTATGAATTAATTGCAATAAAGAGTACACAAAGTATGATATGACCATTGCTTTCAAATGAAGTTGTTCCCTAAAATCGGTGTTTTCTGAATTTGTTTTATCAACCATCAGTTAATGGAGCCACATAGATTAACTTAGTTATTTCTAGAATTTTGATTTAATGATCACCTTAAAGAAAAAACAATACTTAATTGGTGAAGTATTCCAGAAGACAGCCATTTATGATCGTTCGAACGATAAAAATTGTGATTTTAAAGTAAAATACAAATTTTAGTCAGTCTCAAATCCCTGAAAGATACTGTCACCTAACATTAAAATTGCACCTCTTGTGCATACAGATGAGTACAAAAGTATAAGTTGTGAATTTTACATTCGATGCACAAATAGTCATGTTTCAAAAGCTTATAACTTAATTATATTTCTAGTGACTATAAATATAGTCCATTTGTCATTATTATTAACGTGCACACATAAAAGGATACTGAGCAAAGTAATTCAAAGTCAAAGTCGATACCAAATCTATACTTCATTAATCACGAAATAATTTCGTTCGTGGTTTGACGAGATACGTTAGTCGTTTTAACTAGTCAATAGGTAATTTAAACGCGATACGAATGTGAACTAAATGAATAACACGTATGTCACCATTATGCCAATGCGTACGTTTGGCATTGAATTCAAATAATTTCTCTCGTCTCCCTTTTCGGAAACGGAAATAGAAAGTGTAACGTGAACATGGTGTCGTTGTACAAAACATTCAATTATAATGTATAACGCTTACAGGTTTTGTCCTTGTTAGAAGGTTCACAAATGAACATACGAGTAGTCAACGCCTGTACAATATATATATTATGGTTTTGCTAATTGAATATTTACTGCTGTGCAGTTTGAGACATATAAATATAATTTGCTTGAAATGAATTTATTTATAGTTATCGGATGTCTTTAACCGTTAAGTACACTTTATCCTTCGCAGTTGATAGCTGTTCAGTTACAGCGTGATACAAATTATAAGCATATTTAATTTTGGATAAATCAAAACTGTAGCACTAGAGGTGGCGTAACAGTTATGTGTTCCAACTAGTTCAAAACTAAGACTTTTGTGGTTTATGTAAGACCATTTATATATATTGATGTTCGATAGCAATGGATAACACAAAGATGCTTAGACGATTTATAATTATAGATTAAATCCGATTTAAGACTAACAATATGTTACATTTGAAATTTTCGGAGCATACGCATTTAAAAATATCATGTATTTAATTATTTAATAAGACCTTCTTAATGAAAATAACCTGTGTTTGATCGACGGCCATGTTGTAATCAAAGTCTTTGTTTGTTGTCTGTCTCTGTCATAAATGGTGTTTTCTTTTACATATTTATTGGATGCAACTATTAAAACACAATCGCTCACCGGAACTGCAGCATTCTATTTGACAATGAGATTCGTGTGAATCTTAAAGTATAAATACCAACCGCAAAAGCTAAACATAGCAAAAACTGTGAATCTGCTTTAATTCGCACTACATAGCTGATCTTACGACGTTCACTTAGAAGACGATGTTCCCGCATTTCATACAGCTTTTTAGAAGTTATTCAATGTTTATACAATAAGTGGTCGTCCAGAATCGTAGTGGTTACTACCCATGGCGTCCCGGGCTCGCGATCAAGGTGTTGGGTTTTTGGTCACAAAGCCAGACAAGTGGGTTTTCTCCATATAATCCGGTCCTTCCCGCATCACAATTTCACAAAGGGAACTTATCTTAAAATGGAAAACAATTCGAAAAACACATTTGAAAACATTTTACATTTGTTGTATTGTTTATTGGTTTGGAATAAAGCAGTATACAGTGTTTGCATTATGTTTGTATTGTGAGTTTCATGTAAAAAATAGACTTAAATGTGTCAGCTCCTCATGCATGAATCAAATGTTGTTACCTTCAAAAAGACGGAAATAAGAGTACAGACTTACTGCAACGATGTTTTTTATCGTTTATTTCTTGTCGGTCATCCTGTCATCTTGTAGCCCGACATGGACCAGTTCTTAACTATAAAGAATTCCTTAATTTATGTAATAAACCGCTCCCAAACTCAATTCATAATGCTAAAACAACATTTGCTAATATATTTGTTCATAAATTGAACTGTTCAGTTTTGTAACATGTTTTTTTTGTGTTAGCCACACTGTCATTGTCATGTGAAAGGTTATTTATGCTTGTTTAAAGATTCTATTGCTGTATTGATACACTTTACACCGTACGTTCAAAGCAATTCACTTCACGAAAAGGCTATCATGTTTGTTAACGCGTGGATAACGGAAGGCGACAAATAGCTCCCAAAGCTCTAAATTGATATATCGAAATACTAAGGCAAGTTACCGGTTCGTGTCACATCAACATCAACAATATTTATTTCATCGTAATCTCACTTTAAACGAGTTACACCATGGTAACATTCAACATTGACATTCATGGCATGTTAACGTTAACACGATATTGTTCGTTCATGGCTGTGCTTTGATTCGGTTTGTTGAAAGATGTAGTTATTCAATTAGGAGGCAAACATGATGGCACGTTTATATTCAAGGCACGAACAACATCCATTTGAAACAATGACACCTGTCAGCATCTGTTCTTCACTTTAACTTAGAGAACAGAGGGGTTATTCCGTGATTTAAATGGCAAATATGTATCATCACTACGTTATCATATGAGAAAAAAGTCAGTAAAGTCTATATAAATACAATAACCATCTACGTGAACGAATCAATTTGCATAATTAAGAGTTTCGGATAAAACTAAATAAGCAAAACAAAATCGGACTTTTTACATTTGTGTAACCCTTCCAAGATGTACTTACTAACAAATATTGGTAACGAAACGTTCATATGAAACAACAGTTCATTTAATAATGGCATTTCATCGGAGGTATATGGTTACTTTAGTAAAACTTGATTTCATGTCAGTGGTTACATTGGTTACAATACGAAATTTGCAACGTTCCAAGGACATACTTTTTGAGGTATGTGGGTGTGTCATAGGTTTTTTTGGTTGGTGGTTGTAGTGATTGTGGTTGTATTGTTGCTGTTGTTACAGTGGTTGTTGTTTTGGATGTTGTTGTTGTTGTTGTTGTATGTTGTGGAAATCCATGTTCCGCGGTCGGATTACATAAATCGCTAACAAAACTGTATTCCAGATATTCATTATTCCAAACTGTGGAAATAAAACTATATTTAGCTAGTTGTACCCCAAGAGTCGCAAACAAACTGACAATGACCAGCTAGGCTTAGTACTATTGTGTAGTAATTTACCTATATATCAGAATGAGAACTGCGTACATTTGTGTTACTATATTATTTTCACGTAACTTGCATAGCCATTACTATCATTACCCCTCAACCATTTGCCAAAAAATATGCACAGCTTGATAATTGGTCGTGTCTATAACAAGTACATTTCCTAATTAACCCGTGATAACGAAAACAAACGACATTTTAAACTGGCCATATATGTGTTAAAACTGCCACAACATGTGCATTGTTAGCATTTATGTGTATTTACCAACGTTTAACCAAAACATACAGCCACCACAGACAACTACATGTGCAACTAAATATATGGAATGCCAAAGTTGTCTCTAGAAATTATAAAACGGAACTTTCGTATAAGACTTTGTCGCTTCTATTACAAAATATGAAGACCTTTGCTGAACCAGTGTAATAAGTTTCGGAATAGTTATTTATCATCTCATAGCAAAGGTTGGCAAATAACAGTTAAGTATTAACCGAGTAATTGCCTAGTACATAAACTTAAAACAGTAGCATTGTTACACATTCCAGGAATAATACTGCTTGTCGTAAGTCTTAATGGTATATTTTTCGTAATCGCAGCAGTTCAATTTTTTTTTGTTCTACCAATTAGAATACGTCTTCAATAAGTGAGTGCAGGGTGAAAAAATGAACAGTGTTGCATTTCTTGCAAACATAGTGCTGTCTGATTTATTTCCTCTATTATGTTGTCGACCCAACGCCTTATCTGTGTTGCTGAATTTGTGCATTTATTCCGACTATAAAGACTCTATAATAGGTGTGTTGTTCTCTGCAAATTAACAACTAGCGGTATCTCCCTCATTACAAGCAAACTTTATTGACCCTCCCCCCACCATGAATGGTTTTTAAACCTAACATTGTATTGGCACATTATTTATTTGTTTTATCTCGCGTATTTTTAGTTATTGATGATATTACTTACAGTTTGAACGCATTTTGTTAATAGTAACGAATGGTTATTTAATTATATCAAAGGCACTAATTTTCTTCACTATAAACTTAAAGGCAGTATGTTTTAACAACTAAATTAGTTTTTATTAAAATAATAGAAACAGCTGCATTTAATGTTGATGTTTTTTCATCATTTTTCAACATTCAGTACGAAACGACTTTATATTGGATGCAATTGTAACAGTTGATTTTTATCGATAAATTTTATCTTTAACTGCTTCAATAATGTCCGTGTTATTTGAAGGGTTTAATTTAACACTGTATTCTGATTTAGCAGGGCAAATATTAAACATTGACATTATTATGAATTAATATAACATTTAATAAGGCTTGTCGCACGACAAACTGTCAGTCAAAATAAAAACAAAACGCAGAACATTCCGATTTATTTTATTAAACGCAACGAGTAATGACAACGAAGAAATTGGTAAAGCAGTTCGCAGATATTTTCAAGGGTGTATTTAACCAAAGAAAATCATTTCGGCGGCCATTAAGGACGCCATCTTGTATTTTGGGAGTCGCCAGTATTTCGATGAAAATAATGAAATCCTTTTTCATACTCTTCAAGATCAACAAACACTTTAAATTAATGACGTCGATCGGTTGACCCTCTAAATGGACAAGATTCTTATGCCCATATGCATTGCTTCCGGTAACGTTTCACCTATTAACACAGACAAACCATAGTGCGGACAACCATTATTATGGTTTAGCTCATAGAAGAAACATTATCATATCAAATAAGTTGTATTCTCCTCTTTATACTTTGTTTTGGCCTCAAGATAGGTAAAATGATGTATGTAATATTTGACTTTATGCATACATACCGTTATTGAGTCTATTTTTAAACGTTGCAGACGACGCACAACTGAATATTGCTATTTACCGGTATTACACCATGAGCCTATTGTTTACTTACGCTTTCTGTTAGTATAAACTTTAAAAACACATCTGGAACGATTCTGGAGAAGAAAAAAAATATTTTCTGCTAGGAGATTGTGAGACTGGGTAAGTAGGTTGAAACCCAAGTGATAATTAATGGTGTTTCACGCAATGCTGTAGCTTCAATAGAATCAATACACCAACTCTTTGTGCTGTCTTAATTCTTAATTAATACATAATAAGGCACGGTGGTAGCACCGCTTTTGATTGCGGAATGAAGTTTGGCGTAATGTGTCCCTTGTTTATTGTTCGGTTTTATTGTTATGACTCATGTGCTTGTCCCGGTAGATTCAATTGAATTGTAAGAACAACACAAACTCATACTTACGGGAAATATATCTTTTAAGATATGTATGTGCTTAAACAATACGAAACAAATACGAATACTAAGTTCTGTTCTTACTTAAAGGCAGCCAAGCCCCAATGCTTGTATAATCCTAATAAAATACAAGGTCACAAATCTCATAATTGCTTGTCTCATCGAAAAGATTAAATCATTATTTATCAAACTTTCCTCTACCCTGCAAGTACATCAAATTTTCATGTGTTAATCTCTTCGGAACTTTTCTTGATTTATATCTCAAATCAGTAGAAACTGTAATTATTTCAACAATGAAGAGATCTGGTTGCATTATCAAACGACTCGTAACATTTCAGCACTGTTATGATCTTAACTGACGTCTTTTTCGTCTATTACATACAATACGATGTTGCAACATTTTTTTTTCTCATTTATTTTTCACATAGATACATATATCAGTACAGTTTTAAATTCTCAACATATACAACATATCTATGTATTTTGATAGGAAATACATATATTTAGAAACAATAATGCTCTCACACATGCACACGCACAAACACTCGCTCCCACACGCGCACACACGCACGCACACATACACATTTCATACACACCCGATCATATGGTGTTTATACGATCGGTGTCCCCTGTATTAGATTCCATTAATGTTTTTTTTATATTTTTTAAGTCTAAGATTTCTTTGTATGGCTTATTGTGTCTTTTATCATTAAATTATATTGTATGTTTAAGTACTTCCCATTTTTTGTTGTGGGTTTCAAGTTTGTCATTGTTCAACGCAATTTGTTCTTCTATTTTAATCCGTCAAGTATGCATCAAAGGATAGTGTTCTGTTATTATACTTGGTTGAATGTATATAAAATTTCATAAGAATAATAACAAAGTTGCATATGTTGTTGTATTTATGTTTTGTCACTGTTCCCAATAAAGCTTCGCATTTACCTATACTTATGTTAATTGTTGTTGAAGCTATGAAGTTGTTTAATTTATTCCATAATTGTTGTGTCTTGTAACATTACCAGTAACAATGTTAAATAGATTCAGTACCTGAGTTACAGAATGTACATAAGCTACAATCGACAAGTTTCAATTTAAAAAGCAGTTTGTTGGTTGGTATTGTCCTTAAAAGAAATTTGTAGTAAAAGCTATGTAACATAGTATCATCTATTGTAGATATGTATATATTACAGTATATTTTTTCCACTCAACATTTTCTACGGGGGCTTCATTCCATTTTAATTCTGAAGCTGGCGATGTAATTGTTGCTTTGTTCAATATTTAGTACGGGATATTATTTCTTTGCCTAGATTTTACTATTTTTTCTCGAAGCGACGTGCCGTTTATGTGGTTAATTCCGTCTTTTATCAGCTGTTGTTTCGTTTCTGCAGAAATAGATTTAATTAGGGTCTGATATCTTATTAAGTCGGTGTTTACTATGCCGTATAGATATTCAATTTCATTAAAAACATAAAATTTATTGGTTCTATAATCGAAAATGTGTTCACAAAAGTTTTATACCTTTTTCATACCAATGTTTGTAGAAAAGTGTGTTTCCTAGGTTTTATTTTATTTAGATCATAAAATTGTTTTATTTTGCTCCATGCTTCAAGCACATTGTCCAGAAATGTACATTGTCCTGACACTTTATCAATGAAATATTTATCCATTTCACATTCAAATATTAGTTGGTTGCCATGTGCTTTCAGTTTATTTTTAAAGAAGATTTTCCATTGGCTTTTATTATTATCATCCAAGTATCATTTAACCCATAAAGCTTTTATTGAGTCAAGAAAATGTTTAATGTTTGTTAGTTTTAATCCTCTATATTCGTAATTTTGATACAGTATTTGTCTTTTTATTTTGTCTGGCTTCCCATCCCATATAAATTTGAAGATAGCCCTTTTAACATTTTCAATAACGGATTTGCTTGGATTCGCCAGCGCGGTAAATGGATATATTATCTTTGGTAGCGCATACGTTTTTACAACTGTTACTTTACCCAACAAAGTTAGTTTTCGATGTTCCCAATGTTTTAATGTTTTATGTAGTTCGTTTAGCTTTTTGTTGATATTTGTGTCGATTGTTTGTTGCTTGTTATTGTAGAATGTGATGCCTAACGCTGTCGCACATTCTGAAGTCCATATAAAGGATTTAGATTGACATAATTTAATTGTAGTATTCTTTAACGTTCCCACTCTTAGGATTATACATTTATTAATGTTGAGGTTTAGGCCAGAGCATTTAGAAAAGGACTCTAATGATTTGATCGAAAGATTTCTCAGAACCATCAATAAAGTAAGTTGCATCATCAGCAAAAAACGATTGTTTGATTTCCTTATTAACAACTTTGATTCCCTTAATATTGGTATCTTGTTTTATATTGCTAGACAGTACTTGTAGGCAGATAATAAATAAAATCGATGAGAGTGGACATCCTTGTCTTACCCCTTTTTCAATTTGGAATGTTTCAGACAAATGACCATTGTTCGTTATTACACTGTGTTTATCGCTGTAGAAGAGTTTCGTCCATTGTATTATATCCGAGCCAAAATTTAAAATTTTCAAACTGTCTAATATAAAAGAGTGGTCAACGCTGTCAAAGGCTTTTTGAAAGTCGGCAAAAACAGGAGTCCGGGCATATTATTCTCTTCAAGGTATTGCATGACCTCAACTATGAGACGAACGTTTTCACCAATATATCTGCCTTTGATAAAGTCCGTTTGTTCGTTGTCAATAAGTTCAGGTAAAACTCTTTTTATTCTGTTCGAAATTGCCTTCGTTGCTATCTTATTATCAGTGTTTAATAAGCTGATTGGTCTCCAGTTTGAAAGGTTTTCTAAGTCTTTTGATGTTGCAACATGTACACACTAAAAAAAACACTATTAATGTTATTATTAAACCATACACCTAAATGTTGTTACTTCAAAACCTACTTACTTTATTGACAGGTGTAGCATAACTCAGGACGGTATATCCTTTTATGACATCAATAATGCTATCAAGAACATACCTACAATTATACAACACACACAGCATGAAAATGTATTTTTAAACAATACATATATAACCCGAATGACCCTACGTGATATTTTATATTGCTTTATCAATAGATAAAACATACATAATAACATGAAGCCGATTTAGGGATCCAGTAACATGCCATCATAATACTTAATAATCACAATGTATACAGTGTCTAGATACGTAGTGAAACGCCAGATAAACTTTGCTTAAGAACATTTCATTTCGAAGATTTTCGACGAATAACATTTTAAATATGGTGTAAATATAAACAGTCAAAGCGAGAACTTATTACCTCAAGTAAGGCTAGTTTTGAATATTACTGACGATTCAAAAATGCATATCCATTTGAGGGAAGGGGAGAGGTGGACTCAATTGCACAGCTGGTCAAATATCACATTGTAAAACCACGTAGCAGAAAACAGGTTGCCAGCCGAGCCGCAGATTCGAACTGAGAGGTGGGTCCAACTCAGTTCCAAAGAAAACCAACCAAGAATGCAAGTTTTAGCTGAAATGTGGCAATTTAAATGCAAAATGTACAGCCTAGTATCATTCATTTTTTACAAATTCATCCTCACTGTCGTTTAGGCAGAAATTACAACCTAACCGATTTGAAACTACGACATTGTTGAATGCGACCCCAATATCGAGCAGACTCGTTTGGCAAAGCAATAAGGTACCGATTTATTTAACATAAAATTATATCATAATATTCTAACATTCAAACCCAAAGTAAATAAAGACACCCAGCAGCTATGTGCACTCTTTACGACCAATGCAAACATAATAAAACCTTATTTCCTAATAATGATTACCATACTACACCGTCTTAATTATTTCAAAAAGATGCGTTATTATCAAATCATTGGCACAGAAAATTGAACCGAAATATTTAATTGCAGAATTATTATTGTAATTATGTATTTTGAAATGATCTCGAATTTTATCAACAGTAATGCTGCGGGTAGTAAATCTTTGCGAATGTGTATTGTAAAAAAAATAAGTTTTTGGTAACCAAGCCTGACAAGATGCTATCGTCCTTGTTCGGTTTCCCCGACAACACAAGACAACCGTATCGCGTAATGTCGTGCACAAGACAATGAATAAAACAATGGAACTTGTTTCACACTTATTGTTATGTAAATGAATTAAGATTATACAAATCCTGCCACAAAGTAAACCACGTGACTATGGTAAGAGTCATGTGACTATTCCGTAATTTTGCAAACAAAGTTCTGCTTTATTGCTTTGGGTCCAATGTACAGTTTTCAGCTGCGAGACCTGTAATATGAATGTTAAAAGACAAACCATATGTTTCAAATTAAAACACAATTGAAAACGCGCTGGCATGAATTACAGTTCGTAGCTTTTTTTTGAGTTCCTATCGTTTTCTATAATCATACCTTTGCTTTATGCAATGTCAGATGTAATTAGATGCTATCTATGAACCGTTGTTTTCAATGAGCATTGTGCATTTTTAATATCTTTTTACTATTGATATTTTTTTGGTTTGCAGTTTTTTCCGACATCATAACCTTCGTTGTAATAACGGAGCGTTGCAATTCTTCTGTGTTTACGACAAACTATTTATTTATCTTGTTCCCTGATCTCATATTTCATTTTTCGGGTTGTTCTTCTCATTTCAATATTTACATTAAGGGCTAAATGATGATATTTGAAAGTTTTAACGTGGCATTGAACAACATGATCTACACATGCACATGCTATAATTTAAATTATTATTACTATTAACTTATTTCAGTGCAGAGTACACTAAATAAGGTAGTACCAAGAAATTGTATCGCTAGACCCGGAGTGTTTCGATTTCTTAGCCGCAACTCTTTAATGATTTTTCATAAAATAACTAAGGAAATCTAGATGATTGATAATATAATGGTCATATTATTCAATTAAGCACTAATTTATGGGTAAAGAATTCCGGAGGTAAGTCTTTTATGGTAATTAGAATTTCAAAAGGAGAAGTTTCAGCGTGGTAATTTCTTGCAAACACAATGTTTTAGACGTGATTTTAATTACAGTTCCCATTAACCCTTATTATAAAAACATGTTTTAACAAGCCATTTGATAATAGTTCATAGTTAACTATTCTTGTAGCCTTCGATTTATGATCCAGTTTAGCATCAGAGCTCTATGGAACCATCACAATAAACGAGTGTCTATACTAGTGTTTATTTTGCGTAATGGTCGTTAAAATAATTTGTTTATTGCGATAGTGTATTTTGTTCTTAAATGTGAAAGTTAGCTGGAACTAAATTATAGCAAGCTTCTCTGGAGGTAGGACGAACTAAATAAATATGTACTGAATACAAAAACTGTGTTGCAAAAGTAATAATTAGTAAGTGTGTGTTTATTTGGGTAGATAGCAGATTTAGTGGTGAACTTATCACGTCAACTTGAACTGCATCAGACGTACTGTTAGTCGATCTATTTCGCTGTTCAAATAAGTATGAAATGCAATTATAAGTGGCATATTATAAAAAAAACACATTTCTTTCTATGTGGAAATGTAACAAAACAGAAGTTTTTTTCCTTACATAAACTTTTAGCAATGGAAGTGAAATGAATTGACTATTTGATTTTGGGGTGTAAATTAACACTGAATAATATAATTGAAAAATCAACTTGGTTTAAAAACAAAATGGGCGGTTTTGTTGTAAGTGTGCTTTTAACATACCTCCAGAAAGGTATGTAATTTGTTTAAATTTTGGCACGACTATCAGAAACGCTTAGTTAGGGAATGGTTTAGAACAGGGAATGTGTTAAACAAAGGCATTTGGTAAAAAAGGAACGGAATGGAAAAAACAATGAAGTAGTGTCAGTGCTCAGTAGCATTTTAATCTATGTTCCGACAGTATCATTAATCCAACCCTGAAACATTATCGTTCCAATGCACCAATTACCCCACTCTAAAATAGTGTGTTACGACTGCACAATTGAATCCATTCTGTAACACTGAGTTTCGACAACACCATTAAACTCGATCTGAAATATTAAGTTCCGACAGCACCAATAACCCCAATCTGAAACATCATGTCCCGACGGTCTCCTGTAAATTTATGTCTCATTGCAATTAATGTCATAACCCATTAACCATATTTCCAGAAACTATGCTTAGCTTCCTGATAATACTTGTATGACGAGTATACATCATAACCAGTCAGTCAGTTTGTGATCCCAGATATTATTCGCACATTCACTCGATATGTATGGACTTCCGTAATTCTTCTACCAAAAATGTTTGCCTATCGTTGGTAGATAATAATTGTAGACCGATTGTTTAGCTTATAGTAGGCGCTTTAGATTCTCTACATGTATTGAAGCAGTAACTTAAATGCAGCGTGAGCATAAGAGAAATTGTTATTTTAACGAAATGTGGCCAAATCAGTCTAAAATCCCAGACAGATACAGCCTGACTTAAATGTATGATCTTAAGAGTTTCAAATTCAAGACTATGTAAAATAGTATAATTTACACTTTTTCAAAACAGATAACAAAAATGGAGTATATTTGATTAACGAAAGCCGTCAACAATTTGAATGAAAACTGTTTTAAAGTATCTAGACCATACTAAAACAAAAATACTAAACAAATGACAGTGTACACTCGTATTACTTTGTACTTGTAATATGTACGTTCATGTTAAAATAAATTCCCTATATAGTATTAATATCTGTTTATTTCAGTTACTGTTTGTACAGCAGCTATAGACTACGTAGATGACTACGAAGGGTCAACCTATTTTACTCCTCAACCGAACAACGTGACTTTTAAACCTGGCCGGAATACAGTCCTTAGGCGTTCCGTCGAAAGTATTGGCAATGAATATGTACCTAAACCTACTTTATATGTATTAATAGTACTACAAATGTTTTTCATGCTGATTTTAATCGCACTTTAGTACAACACAGTCGGATTTTGTATTGCTCTGTTAGGTACACAGTTAATGTCTTGTTACAGCGTGGTTAATGTCATAGGCAATTGAGCTGAACTTAAAGTCGAAACTGTAACACCGAAGTTGGCGTAAAGGAAATGCTTGTTCCTACTGGTCAACGAGTGGTAAGCTTTGCAAGGCATTGAAAGAGTCTGTTATATGGAAATGTCAAATTGAATTTTTTTTTTGGTATAAGCTGTTTTATATTTATTTCTAATCTAGATTACAGACAATATGTTGTTTAAAGACCACAGTTATTAAATATACAATAATGTACACACGTAAATTGTGTTGATTTTTTGATATTGCTGTTTTATAACAGATTATCGCAGATTTAATTTACTTTCTATCAAGTCTTCATTATCACCATATTCCATTTAAATAAATTGGTAGAGTCTGCTTGATTGAAAATGAAAATATGTATCTGCACATTAAATTTCAGTTTAAATACTTACAAGTGTTGCCACGTAAAGAAAAGGCAAACTAATATAACAATAAGTACTAAGTAAATGATTAAATTAAAATAAAGAAAGTGATATCTTACAAATACACATGCAATGTAGAATTAATTCAAAATAAATTTCCACTTAGTAAAAGCCAGAAAAAAACACAATGTGGTACAGATGTGTATTCAATTAACTACTCATAGCATACCAAGAGGATTTTATTTACGGATTAGGCCCTTTATCTATACTACATAATCGTTTTTAGATTAAATTAAGACAGATATTGGTTATCACCCAGATCGTAAACAACAATAATGGTTCAACTTCACATTTGCCTAGAATAACAGTGTTTGTTAATAACATTATAGGCCCGATGTATTATAGAAACTTTTGGTTCGATGAAGTTTAATCTGAAATCAAACTTTGCAATCCTACAAAACGTTAATAATAACCAAAGAGTTTAAGTAAATAACAAAACGATAGAGACAACAGACGATCGAGGTTGGCCTTTGTCGACATTTGCACCAGTATTTCATCAAAAAAGATCTCGGAAAACAACCGAAACACTGTATGCACGAATCTAAATATAATTAATGACTCGCAAACCTTGCAAGAATTCCGAACAAAAACTCACTTAATTGATTACCATCGAAATGCGTATCTCAGATATTAGCCAAAACATTTTTAACGAGTAATTCCATAGATATATCGCGGTTCTTTTATAATCATCACAACAATGATTATTAAATTCTGCTTACGATTCTTTCCCCATTCCTTTGCATAGAAACAAAGAATCATTCTCCTTTAATTAATGGACATTTCATTTAAAGGTATTTTTCGATGGCAGATAGCTTACATTTTTTTATCAAATCAATAAAAACAGCATCAAATTTACACCAAATGAGTTTTTACCGCCATTTCTTGCATGAATAAATGACAGCGATAGAAAATACTAGTTTTAAAATGATTATACTAGGATGTTTTTGAAGGAGTCGAAATGTTAATTACTTTACACTTATGACAAAATGAACATGTCATTTCTTTTTGTTACACGTAATATTCTGATATTGGTCATTCAGAATAAAATCGTCACCGTAGTGCAATAACTCAATATCTACACATAGAAATCAAAGCAGTTATTTAGGTCTTGCATTAAGATGACGAAATGTTGCGAAGTGGTTTCCTTGGATCTGCCACATCTATTATATGAATGACATAAACATATTTTTCTGAAACGATCGAATATATGTTTACTTCCGACATTTTGGCTTCCTTTTATATAATTGTTTTGTATTATCAAACAAAATGAAAATAAGAACACTAAGTATTTATCAACATAAATGGTTATTTTCAATCATTTCATTTTCATTTAAATTGTCTGACACCATTGATTATTGACAATTGCAAAACCATTGTTGCAAACTATTTGAATAGAAATAGTTTGCTCGCATTCAAGCTTTGGAATGATTGACGTCAACCATCGGCAATACGCAAGGTACATATTTTGCTAAAACTACATAAGAAACGTGTTAAATTCGACTGACAAGTCTTTGTTTTTATTTTAATGAATAGACATGACAAATATTTGTAATTAAAGAGATATTCGAACAAAGGACTCAACATAACATGCGTATCACACTCATGAGTGCTACCGAGAGGGCTTTCAAAAATATATATCTAACTTGCTTAAATTCCAAACGAGGCTTTGCAATTTAATTAAACCCGACGAATTTTGCTTGTCATTAGTGTCCTGACACATGGTGAAGCGCAGAGCGTAACCGAGAGGTTGTGGTATCCGACGGAGTACGGTATAAAAGATACCTACGCTATTAGTTTCGATCGCAGAAAATATACAATGAAGAGTTTATTTTTAATAATGATCGTGCTTTCACTAAATGTTGACGTTGTACTGTAGAATTGAATGGTTTATTTTCGTCAAAATATATTTTACGCTTAATTGTCAGATTTGCATTATTAACAATTACTTTAATTAATTTGCCAGAATGAAAGTACCTAGCATGCAATACCATTGGAATTAATTCCATTAATTCAGACAGAAACTTTAGTTTTTCAGTCATCCCTCAATTGTTATTAATTGGTTTTATCTCTCGGCAGCGTTTTCCAGCAGTACCAAATAGCAAAACTAATAAACCATCCGGCTATTTATCTTCAATTTGATCATATTAAAATGTTTTATATTAACCCGAGAAGAGGCATAAATTTGAAGGCTGTTGAAAAGAATGGGAATAGAATTACAAAAAGAAAAATCTGAATTTGGTAGAGATAGTATATCAATTTACTCCTAAAATCTGTGTTCATAGTCAATTATCAATTAAGTGTATCTTGCTCACTTCACCAAATATATTTGTAACATAAATTTTAGTACATGTTGTTTAATACTAAGACTGAGGCGGTCTATTGTCTCATACTGTCAGTATACGACAAAAGACCACTAGTCGTATTCTCTCACTCGTTTCTTCCGAAACAATTCAATAACTGTAAAATGCGAACTACATTCTCACTCCAAGCAAATTGATATTAGATCAATTAAAGGGAGGCAAAATACAATCTTGTTGGATATCAAGCGACATGCCGACTGGAGCGAAACACATGCAAATACTACTGAATTAGGAAAATATACGTATACACCTTGTCTGCAGACCAGCGAAAAAATACTAACAAAATGTTTGGCCAGCTTTTCTTTTAAAAATAAAACATACAAAATAACTGTATTATTGTCGACACAGAGGACATTTTATTTCGGAAAAAATCTATTGTAATCGTTTTGTGAGCATGTAAAGCGGATGCTGTCAGAGAACCCGGAAAACATCTTAAAATTAATTTATATCCTAAATTTGAACTTCTTGTTAAGTAATTTGAATAATTATTTGGTGAAAGTGATATTCAGACAAACAGAAATGTTTTCAAAACGATGGAAGAACAACCAGAAAAGCTTAATGAAATCTTTCGCTCAAACAACTATAAAATTATCTGTAATTGATCGTTATATTGTTATATAACATTTTACTGCTAAACGAGATATTAGCATACTTCATACATGTGGAAACATTAGATTCACATAATGTGAATTGTTGCTATTCATGGTAATTCATATGTGTTTAGATAAAACAAACAGCTGCCATGCATGTGCATGCATTTTACTGAATGCGTAGTTGAACTTCAATAACATATGTAACTTTCCAATCGTAAAGCACTTTGCTTCTTCCTATTTGAAATGGGGAGGACTCTGATTCAATGGTTTATATAGGTTCAGAACAGTACTTATCCATAGGTGAAGATCATAATGGATAGCAGGTGTTATCCTTGTTTTATAAAATACAGTTAGTAATTACACAAGAAGTTCTAATTGCATAACATTACTTTCAGAATGTACTTAAACACATTCCGTGAATCATAGTGTTTGTTTTGATGATATGGTTTCGTAATTGCAGCAACTCAAAATGTATTATTGCTCTACAAAAAAGAGTTAATTATGATTTTTCAAAGACGCTGCGTCACATGAGTAAAATAGAAATGTAAAACAATAAAATAAAGAATAGAGGCAGCTACATTGAATGTTGATTTGTTCAAACATAAATATTCAGAACTAATCAATTCTTTATCGGGTGCAGTTGTTTTGTTTTTCCCGTCTTCATCAGCTTGAATTATCTTTGTGTGCTTTGAAATATTGTATTAAACTCTGTAATCTGCTTGAGAAGCACAGACAGTAAACCTTGACGTGTTATTTATCTAGATGAATTTAAAATGGAATTCGTCAACACGCATCACACAACAGAATGCAACTAAAACATCTATTGAAGTTCGAATGACATTGTGGCAATTAAAATGAAAACATACCGAAGATCCCGATAGTTTTTAAACAACGAAAATTAATGAGTAAAATTTAAAAAGGTTGGTAGCGCAAGGGTGTATTTAAAGAAGTTTAATTTTGTCCCCCATCTTTAACGCCATCTAGGAATTTTGGAGACTTAGACATTTTCGGTAATAATGAAATAAATTGTTCCATGTTCTACAAATGTTCTTTGATAAAAAGTGCCTGTTACCTGACGCCGACAAGTTAACGCCCTAAGATAAGCAAGGTATTCATCGTAACCTTAGTGCAATACCTCAATAACTGCATATGGAAATAGAAATAGATAATGCGTTATTGCTCTAAGGTGACGTTTGCCTATTTGCTGCGCTGATGCTATTACTTGCGATTAGCTGTTGAATATGGATCTACGATAATGTCGACAGGTCTAGATTTATTCAACTGTATGTGCTGTCTGTTTGATATCTGTCTGTTTTTTTCTAATTAGTTTTAAATGTTATGATTTTTATGTTAGTAAGTAATTTGAGCTAACTTAGAATTGTTCTGTGGAAATACGTGGATCGATATTCAAATGTGAATAATTTAACATATTTTAAAATACATATAACTTTTGTATGATAATCAAGTGTTAATAATCTCACTGTTTTATCGAAATGATATAATCCCTCATTATCTACTAATGTTGCACATTTCTGTTTTTGATGTATTTTGCGACAGTGCAAATTGCGGTAACTCTTATAGTTTTTAAATAGTACGCCAGCTTGTTTGCGTTGTCTTAATTCTTATGGACATGTGCTGAGATCTCGTAAATATGTGAACCTCCATTGGTCTCATGGCTTACTGATCCTTCCAAGGCGGTATCACCAATATATTTCAGCGATCATGTATTTGTCCCTCGAACCATGTGCCAACCAAGATAATTCTTGTTTTGACTTCTGGGTTTGTCCCTGTAGTTTCAATAGCATTATTCGTACAATACAAGCTCGTTTACAGGTTGAAGTATTGTCTAACACAATTATGTGTATGTACTTCTGCAAAGCACAAATAGTAACTACAAAACATGAAACAAGTGATAAAATTCCCTTTTCCAACAGCTAAATAATATGACAATTTTCATTAATTGGGTATAAACTAGCTGAATTGCATGTATTTTTATGTACAGGAATCATCATTTTAACTCTTTTATCTTCGAATGAGAAGCTAGAAAAATCTTTGAATGTTGTTAACAAATATGAGGAAATTAGAAATAATTGCGACTCGACGGATTTGGAATATCTGAAAATTCGATATGTCTGTTCGTTTATTGATGCTTAAATAAATCGAATTGGAGCACAGGAAAATTAGACAGATATTTTGTTTTTATTTGTTTGATCATGCATGCATCGGTAGAAATTGTGATTGTGCTATTAAAGGAAATGATTTGTTTTTCAAAAACGTACGAAGAATAAAAAATAAACGAAAAATTTCAGTCATACAACAGTTAAGGGAGGTTTTTGATCAAATGTATCTATTTTAAATGTAGTTGGTACTAATGCATACAGTTTACGTAGTATTGCCCTTCTAAAAATATAATTGGGTGTTTCATTATTGTCGCTTTATTTCAGACTGTTCTTGCAACTTTTCCACTATGTTATAAATGTACAGTTCAATCAGTGTATCACTAATTTGTTTTTATGAGCTATAAAGAAGCATTTAAGCTAGGCTGCCTTTAAGTAGAACAGCAATTTTAAACCATTTTAAGACGACAAAAATTCAAATAGACACATTTGTGTTACCATTTATATTGTACTAATAATCGCTTAATCTTTTGAAACAATGTTTAAACTCAACACTTTTTTTCGCAATAGTAATGATCCCATCGTAAATAAGATTTGTATTGTACATGGTATGTCTCAACATTTGTTTTTTTTCCTTTATACTGCTGACATCTGAAAGAAAAGTTTTTATTATGGTAACTATTTTTTAGAAGTGATTATTATAAGTTAATAGTAGTTATAGTAATCATTTTTATATTATCATTATTATACATTTCTAGCAGGTCATCTGATCGTCAATGGTCGTCGCTCTAATGAGTTTAAGCCCATTGAAGAATGGAGTATGTGTTATACCGGTAATTAAAATTTGCTTCATTTACATGTCAAGCTGGCATGCATAATTAAGGGGAAAAGGTAAATTAAGGTTTTTTTCTGTTTGTATGCCCTTCAATTATGGCGTTAATAATATGATATGTCTATTTTAACGCGTTTCCCTAATTTGTATCGGGAACCTGCAGGAAATGTAATTACTTCGACATTAAAGATCTAATTGCAGGATCAAACGACTCGTAGCATTACAGAATCTGAACAATTGTAACCCTAACTCACTACGTTTAAGTCAGTTAGCCACCTTATGATGTTGCAACCTGTACACACTGGGGATGTTATAATTTAACCGTAAGAGGACATGTTTTACCACAAAACAGTATTGATAGGTGAAGGCTTACTCGGGACATTTATACTTTCATCAATAATGCTATGAAGAGCAGAACTACAATACACAACTTACACAACATGAACATATTTTAGAAATAAAGAACGCTTTCGTGATACATATATTAGCACAATAATATTACGTCATGTTTCATCATGATTTATTATAAGCTTAAACATCATAAAGAGTACTATAAAGCACTATGTCGGGATCAAGTTATATAACCTTATATATCACGATAATATATATGTTGTTTCCAGAAACATGTTTATCCATGTGTGGAGTAAATGCCTTTGGACTCCATCGAATTCATCATAAAAACCCCACCGAGGAGCACACAACAAGTAGGCAGCCGAGCCTTAGATTTGAATTTTAATGAAACAAGCTAAGAATGCAACATTGAAGCGAAAAAGCGGCCTTTCAGATGCAAAATAAACATTATAATTAGAAACAGTAGTTCAACATTCACATTTTCTGTCTTATGGCTTACCATTATCATTTTGAAGTTACCACATTCTTATCTTTAACTCTCACCCTTATCGCACCGAATCGTTTGTTACAGTAAATTAAATACAGATTCAAATTTAAATATAGTAATTGTTGCTGTTGAAGCTTTTAAACATGAACTCTTTTTTTTTTTTACATGCATAGCCAATATTGACATATATCAATCCACCGCAACATGCACTCTTTACGACCAATACGAAACTTAATAATAGCTTATTTCTTAAAAGTATTACCAAACTACACAGTCATTATCGTTTCTAACAGATGCATATTATCCAAATCATATGCACAGACACTTGAACTAATTTGAAATATTAAATTGCAGAGATATAGCTAGATACTGAATTGATCTCGTATTTGATCAACCGTAATGTTGTGACAAGTACATCACTGTGCTGGTATAATGTCACGAACAGTATAGTTTGCTTTTACCAAGCTTGACAATTTGCCTTCCATCGGATACGGTTTCCCCCAGAACAAAAGCCCAAACTCTCCAGTACCATCCTGCGAACAACTATGATTGATAAACTGTTGTAATGACTTGGTTAACAATCGTTGTTAAATAAATATGTTTAAACTAATACCGTAAACCTAGACACCATGCAACTCACGTGACGATGTTAAAATGCATGTGCCTTTTTCTTAAATAAGCATATAAATCCGTAAATGTTGCTTGATAAACACACTTAGATTTTATATAATATATATGTAGTGTGTTCCTTGTGGAGTTGTTGTGCTGTTTCCCATGTTTCTTGTTTTTGATTGTTTGTTTTTGTGATCAATGTCTTTAGCGTTGACCCTGTGCCATCAAACCGGGGTAATGTTTAAACTCTACTACTTTGATTGTTTCTGTTGTTTTCATAAATATATTTATATTTTCAAGTATTATCTAATGTTTTAGCAACAACAACTATTGTATGATTGGTAAAAGACAAGCTAATCAATTAAATTAAAACAGAAAAAAAAACCAGAAAAATACGCGGCGGCAGTAATCACCGTAAGTAGCTTCTATATGTTCTTCGATCGCCTTCTAATAATCATGCTATTCATTGTCAGATATAATTAGTTGCTATCTATAAACCGTAATTTTATGACTTTCTTATAACTTTTTACCATTTATCTTTATTGGTTTGCAGTTTCCTCCGACTTCAATGTCTTTATTGTAATAACAGTAATTGAATTCTCCTGTTTAGACGAGAAACCTTATTTGGTTATCATGTTAACATATCTCATTTTTCATTCTTCTGGATGTTCTTCTCATTTGTATATTGACCTGGAGGGTGATATAATAACCATTGTTTTCAAATGAAGTTGTTCCACTAGGACCGGTGTGTTCCGAATTTGTTTTTATCAACCAACAGTTTAATGAAGCGACATAGATTAACTTAGAACGATACAAATGTTAACTTAAAGTAATAGAGGCAAATCCCAGTTAGTCTCAAATCCCTGACATATACTGTTTTAAAACAGTAAAATTGCAACTCTAGTGCTTACAGAATGAGTACAAAAGTATTCGATGAACAAATGGTCATGATTCAAATACTTATAATTCTATTATATCTCTAGTGACTATAAATATAGTCCATTTGTTTATTAGTATTAACGTGCACACATAAAAGGATACTGAGCAAAGTCTATACCAGATATTGCATTAAACATGAAATATTTTCGTTGGTGCTTTGACACGATACTTAAGTCGTTGTTACTAGTCAACAGGTTATTTAAACGGGATGCGAAGGTCATTTGAATGACCTAAACGATTAACATGTATGTCATCTTTATGTAACCGTATGTTTGGCATTACATCTTATTAAATTTTCTCGTCTCCCTTTACGGAAACGGAAAAAAGTTTTATCGTGAACATGGTGTCGTTGTGCAAAGTATTCAATTATTATTAGTAACACTTACATCTTTTGTTAGAAGCTTCAAACGTGAACGTACGAGTATTCAACGCCGCCTGTACAATGTATACCTGATGGCTTTGCGAGTTGCATAAGTACTGCTGTGCAGTTCGAGACATATAGATAGAATATGCTTGAAATAAATTTAAATCATATAGTTCTCTATGTATTTAACCGTTAAGTACACCTTATCATGCGCATTTGATAGCTGTTTAGTTGCAGCGTGATCAACGTCAGAAGCAATTTAATTTTGGATTAATCAAAACTGTAACATTAGAGGTGGCGTAACATTTATGTGTTCAAACTGGTTCAAAGCTTATCGTCCTCGTAAATGCTGAGTTGAAAGCTTTACAAGGCCCAATAGGATAATCTTCATGTGTCAAAAAGAATTTCGTGGTTTATGTAAGATCATTTATATGATTTAATGTTCGATAGCAATGGATAATTCAAAGATGCTTAGATGATTAATGATAATAGATTGAATCCGATCGTACAGACTAGCATTATGTTAAATTTGAAATTAACGGAGCATACACATTGAAACATATCATGATTTTAATTGTTAATTCTCCCATAATACCTTCTGTATGAAATAACCTGTGTAAATATCGACGTCGATGTTGTAATCAAAGTCTTTGTTTGATGTTAGTATCTGTCATCAATGGTGTGTTCATATACATATTCATTTGATGCCACAATTTAAACACAATCTCTCACCGGAACCTCAGCTTTGTTAGTTGTTATCCAGTGTTTATACAATAATTGCAAGTGGTTGTACGGTTAACGCAGTGATTAGTGATTAGCGCACTCACTACTCCCAAGGCGTCCCGGGCTTGATTCCC
This sequence comes from Mya arenaria, assembly GCF_026914265.1. Taxonomy (NCBI): domain Eukaryota; kingdom Metazoa; phylum Mollusca; class Bivalvia; order Myida; family Myidae; genus Mya; species Mya arenaria. The sequence goes on along the minus strand of NC_069124.1, from coordinate 30,939,332 downwards.
GGTTATGATTTGTTGTTTAAATGGGTTTTCTCAATATAGTCTGGTTTTCCCCACATTACAATACCATAAAGAGAACTTATTGTGAAATGGAATACAGTTCGAAAGACACCTTTGACAGATTCGTTCTGTTCCAAATCACCATGTGAAGAGTGGAATTTAACACATTTAACATTAATTTTGTTGTATTGTTCTTATGCATGTTTGTATTTTGAGTATTATGTAAAATGTAGATCGAAATGCGTCATGCATGAATCACATGTCGCTACCTTCCAAAACACGAAAATCAGAGTACAAAATGACTGCAACGATGTCGTTTTATCGTTTATTTCTTGCCGGTCATCCTTAATCGGACAGTCGGCACACGCTGGCAAAAAACAAGTATTTGAATTAAATTTGGACTGTAGCCCGACGTTGACCAGTTCTAAAGAATAAAGAATGCCTAATGTATGGAATAAACCTTTTTCCCTAAATTCATTACATAATGCTTAAACAACATTTGCAAATATTTTTTTTTATAAATCGAACTGTTAAGTTTCTAAGTTGAAATAATCGTAACATGTGTTTTTGTGTGTTAGTCACACTGTCATTGTCATGTTAAAGGTTATTCATGCCTGTCTGATGTTTCCATTGCTGTTTTGATTACACTTTACACCGTACGTTTAAAGCAATTCACTTCACGGAAAGGCTATCATGTTTGTTACGGAGTGGATAACGCAAGGCGACAGATAGCTCCCAAAGCCATAAATTGATATATCAAAATACTGAGGCAAGTTACCGCTGCGTGTCACATCAACATCAATAAGATTTATTTCATCGTAATCTCACTTTAACACCATGGTAACATTCGACATTGACATTCATGGCATGTAAACGTTAACACAATATTTTTTGTTCCTGGCTGTGCTTTGATTCGGTTTGTTGAAAGATGTGGTTATTCAATTAGGAGGCAAACATAATGGCATGTTTATATTCAAGGCACGAAAAACATCCATTTGAAACAATGACACCTGTCAGCATCTGTTCTTCACTTTTTCTTAGAGAGAAGAGGGATCATTACATTCTTAAATGGCAAATATGTATCGTCACTACGTCAATATATGAGAAATATGTATATCTAAGTCAGGATAAACACAATTTATAGGAACGAATAATATTGCAAAATTATGTAACTCTGATGAAGTTTAACAAGCGACATAAATCTTCACATTGGGTTACCCTTACCAAGGGGTTCTTACTAACAAATATTGGAAACGAAAAGTTTGTAACAAACCACAGTTCATTCGGAAAAGGCATTTAATCAAAGGCACATGGATACTTTGGTTGTACTTGGTTTCAAGTAAATGCACTTTTCAGAAACAGTGTGCTTTCATGTAAATATGTGAAAATCAGTGTAACATAGGTTACAATGCGAAATTTGTAACGTTCTAACTCAAAATCGAGTTTCAAAGACATACATTTATTAGAGGTATTAGGTTGTGTTGGTGGTTCATCATGTAGGTGGTGGTAGTGATTGTGGTCGGGTTGCTTCTGTTGCTGTTGTTTTAGTTGTTGTGGTGTTGAGTTTCGTTGCCGTTGTTTCTGTTGTTGTTGTTTTTGTTACTGTTGTATATAGTGGAAATCCTTGTTGCGCAGTTAAATTAGTTACATCGCTAAAATCGCTAGATTCCAGACAAATATTTTTTTCAAAATCTGTTCAAATAATATATTCTATAGCTAGTTCTGCCCCAAGAGTCGCGTATAAACTTACAATGGCTAGCGAGACTTAGTAAATATTAGTGAATAACAACTTTGTAAATTTGTGTTACGATATTTATTCAGTCTAATCGTCTCATCGTCATTACTATCATTACCCATTCACCATTTTGCCAAAAACTATTCTCAGCGTCTTTATTTGTCGTGTCTATGACAAGTTCATATTACAAGTTGTCAGTCAGTTTTCGATGCTAGACATCGTTTTCATTCGGAGTATATTTCGTGTTAATTCAAGTGCTAACTTAAATTCAAACAAATGTTCGCCATTGTCATTCATTGAGCTGCCTAGAGAAAACAGTTTATATTTTCTAGTATGACTACAGCATAAACTACCTGATAACTTGAGATCTTGCGGCATTACCAATGTTTCGGACGACCCAGATCTAAGACTGTGTTTCAGTCATAAAAGGGATGTAACAATCAAGTAACATCTAAGATTTAATTCATTTTCTTTTAATAGATATACTTATAATATTTAGCTACTTTAATAAATGTTGTTGACAAGATGTTTTAATTCATTAATTCACTTAAGAATCAAATTGTTTTAGCTTGATTACTTCCCGAATCAAACGTTGTTTTGCGAAATGTATTGTTCTTTATAATGATATTTTTTTACACTTTGGTCCTTTTGTTGGTTCTTGAAAGTAATCCAAAATAACCTGAAATAAGAAGGCATTTGCTTTGTTTAAACATCCGGAGATATCCTTTTTTCTTACATTTACCTTGCTCAGTTTGGTCCTTTATTACAAAATTCAATAAATGGAAAAGGCGACACATATCCCCGTTCCCCGTTCCAAGCAAATCGATATTAAGTTTAACAATGGGAGAGGAATATAGTCTTGTTAATTAACGAGCGAGTACCTTTGGTCTACCATATGATACGGAATAAAAGAACTGGACCTGAAATGCGCGTTTCATGGTTAAAGTCACACTGAACAACAGTAAAAGGCCGCATAATTTCAAATAAAAAGGTAAATAGTAAAATACTATAAAAGAAAGCCTAAACTGAAAAAGAAACATATCGACTATGCATCCGGTAAAGTAATTACAGCAAAAAAGGATTTCGCGAAGCAAATCAATATTTCAGTCCATGCTGATTTTAAACATTTCACGTCTTATGATTGAGTTACAATCATAAGTTCTAACGATGCTTACGTGTATCTCGTAACAAATATACATACTTATTAAGTTATGATGCCTTGTTTAATCAATTACAAACGTTTGTTAACCTTACAGAATCAGAAAGCAAGCATACGCATTTGTATTCCTATTACAAAAATACTTTCATATCTTTACCTGATGCAGACATAACAGTGTCATATTTAATCGCATACTCAACAACCATAAAAATAATAATCAAGTTAAGTTGAACGTTTCCAGCAAAAGCAACACTGTAACGAATGAATTCAATAAACATCCGTTTGGTTTTGGTTTGAAAGTTCCATCGTTGAAACGTCAAATTTAGTCTTCATAACCCTTAATTTGGCAATATCTTCGGTGTATTTTTTTATTTATAATATATCAATATGTTCGTGATAAAAGAACCAAACGGCAACTTTTAAACAGGCCACATATGTGTTTAAACTGCCACAATAAGTGTATTATTTGCATTTATGTGTATTCTATATTGTTTAACCAAAACACACAGCCAACACAGACAGCTACATGTACAACTAAATATATGGAATGCCAAAGTTGCCTCTAGGATATATGAAACTGAACAATCGTATAACACGTTGTCGCTTCTTTCTAAAATGACTTTAACGAATCAGTGTTATAAGGTACATAACAGTTAGCTATTGATTTAAGATATATTGGAACACAGCTCATATCAATGGTTGACAAATTACAGTTTAGTATAAGTAGAGTAGTTGCCTAGTACATAAACTTAGTAACAGTAACATTGGAGCACATTCCACGAATTATACTGTTTGTCTTTATGATATGTATTTCGTAATTGCAGCATATCAAGCGTTATTATTGTTCTACCAATTAGAATCTCTGTTTCCCGTAATATTTCACATTAAGTGAGTGCAGGGTTCATAGAAATAACATTGATGCATTTTTGCAAGTACGGTACTGCCTGTTTCATTACCGCTATGACGACGTTGACTCCACGCCTTATATGTGTTGCGGAATTTGTTCATTGTTTCCAACTATAAAGACTCTATAAAAGGATGTTGTTCTCAGCAAATTAACAACTAGCGGTATATCCTTTCTTACACGCATGCTCTATGTCCCAACCCCTTTATTAATGATATTGAAACCTAACATTTAATTGGTACAATATTAGTTTTGTTTTATCTGGCTTTTAGCTAACGATGTTAATAATTGCAGTTTAAACGCATTCTGTTAAGAGTTATGAATGATTATTAATTATTTCAAAGGCACTAATTTTCTTCACTAATGCAGTATGTTGTAAAAACAAAATTATTTTTTTATTTAAAGATTAGAAACAGCTGCATTAAATGTTTTTCAACATCTACATTCAGTACGAAACAACTTTTGATCGGATTCAACAGTTACATTTTTGTCTTTTACTGCTTTTAAAAGTTTCATGTTATTTGAAGTATTTAATTTAACATTGTAATCTGCTGTAGCTGGGCAAATAATAAACCTTGACATTATTATAAATTAATTTTAGTTAGGTAACATTCGTCAACAAATTTCACGCAACCAAACGCAACTTAAATATCGTATTGCGTGTCGCACGACCTACAGTTAAAACGTTGGAAAACGTTGGTACAGCAGTTCGCAAATATTTGAAAGGGTGTAATAAACCAAAGAAAATCATTTTGGCGGCTTTTAAGGACACCATCTTTGGGATAACAATGAAATTATTGTCGATACTCTACAAGATTCAACGAACACTTTGTGATAATAACGTGGATCGGTTACCTTAAATAAACAAGACATCTATACTGAACAACCATTGTTATGAGTCAGCTCATAGAACAATCAATATCAAATCACATGACTTGTTGTCTGCCCTTTATTTTTATTTTTGGCCATAGGGTTTGTAAAATGATGCATTCAATATTTGACTACATGCATACATAGCATTTTTGAGTTATTTCGAAATTTAAGATAGCTTCCGATGTATATACGGTTGCATCATACTTTAAAGGTGTCGGTACAGTATGTTGATACTAACAAGATAATGAGTGACCATACTATGCCGTTGAATCAGTTTAGTAATCATTGAGTAACTCTGCAGACGACGCACAACCGAATATTGTTATTTTGTAGCATTACATAGGCATAACTGTTAATAACGCTATCTGTAAGTAAAAATGTTTAAACATTTTCTGCAACGATTGTGTGGCCACATAACATTAATTTCTGAACGAAGAGTGTGAGACTGAATACGTCGGTTTCAACTACAGTAAGAATTTATGGTGCTTAACGCAATGCTGTAGCTTCAAAAGAATCAATACACGTCAAGCACTTTGTGCTGTCTTAATTCTTAATTATTACATTATAAGACATGTGCTGACATCTCGTATACATTTTGATATTTTCACCGTCACGGGCGGTATCACCGTTTTTTTATTGCGATTGTGTGATGCAGTTAATGTCTCTCGTGTATTGTTCGATGTTATTGTTTTTACTGCTTGTCCCGGTAGTCTCAAATGAATTTTAAAAACAACACTAACTCATATTTACTGGGAAAGTACATCTTCTAAGATTTATATGTGCATAAACATTACGAAAAAAACATGAAAAATAATTTCGGTTCATAATTAATGGCAGCCACGCCCCAATGCTTTTAATATCCTAATAAAATATAGGGTCACAAATTTCATCTTTGCTTGTCTCATTGAAGAGATTAAATCAGTATGTATCAAAATTTCCTCTACTCTGCAATCACTTCAAATATTCATTTTGTTTTAACCTCTTTGTGATATTATAAACTAGACCAATACTTTCCCTGCAATAGTCTAAGAGTTGTATCGTAATGAGTAATTCTTAAGATGTACTGTTATGATACTTGTGTGACTGCATTATAATCTGAACGAAAATATGTTATTATTATGTTATTCTATTTCTATAATTCATTTACTAATATTATTGGTGGTAGTAGTATCGTATTATATTCGATAACGTCAACCTTGTGTTTTGCATACATAATTTTAAACAAACCCTCAAACGTAGAACATCTTGCATGCTACGAGGTCGTCAATACTATGATTTTTAGCCAATTGATAATGGAGGCTGTATAAAACCGGTAATTGTAGTTTGTTTCGAACAGATGTAAAGCTGGCATGCAAAATAAAAGGGAAAACGTAAATTACGTTTGATTATTATTTATCTGTTTGCTTTTCCTTTTATTATGGCGTCAAGATGATTTTTTAGTCTAAATTTTCGGAACTTTTCTTCATTTATATCTCAAGTCAGTAGGAACTGTAATAGTTTCAACAATGAAGATATCTGATTGCATTATCAAACGACTCTTAGCATTTCAGCACAGTTATGATCTTAACTCACGTCTTTTTCGTTTATTTCATAAAATACGATGTTGTAAACATGTACACACTGAAAAACACTATGAATGTTATTATTAAACCATACGACTAAATGTTGTAACTTCGAAACCTACTTACTTTATTGACAGGTGTAGCATAACTCAGGACGGTATATCCTTTCACGTAATCCCTAATGCTCTCAAGAACAGAACTACAATTATACAACACACTCATCATGAAAACGTATACTTAAACAAAACATATATAACCCATATGACCCTAGGTGATATTTTGTATTGATTTATCAATACTGTATTATAATAGTTGTTTCATTGTGTTTCATTGTACTGTTGCAAAATATTGTAAATTCATACTGTATATTGAAATGGGCCGGTGGCATTAGAGCAAATCATCTTTGTCATTGTCATAGATAAAACATACATAAGAACATTAAGCCGATTTAGGGATCTAGTGACATCACAGCTGGTTAAATGTCACATTGTAAAACCACGTAGCAGAAAACAGGTTGCCAGCCGAGCCGCAGATTCGAAATAATAGGTGGGTCCAACCCAGTTTCGAAGAAAACCAGCCAAGATGGCAATATTTTAGCAGAAATGTGACAATTTAACTGCAAAATGTACAGTTTATTATGATTTCAATATTTACAAATTCATCTCCAGTGTATTTTAGGCAGAATATACACCCTCACCACTTTGAAACTACCACATTGCTGATTACGAGCCTAATATCGTACCGAATCGTTTGCCGAAGTAATAAGATATAGATTTATTTAACATAAAATGATGTTAACATTCAGTCCCAAAGTAAATAAATGACACCCAGCAGCTATTTTCACATAACACAAGCTTCTTTCCTAATAATGATCATCAAACTACACCGTCTTAATTTTTTCAAACAGATGCGAAATTATCAAATCATTGGCACATAAAATTGAACCGAAATATTTAATTGCATATATATTTTTGTAATTATGTATTCTGAAATGATCTCGTATTGAATCAACAGTAATGTTGCGATAACTAAACCTTTGCGAATGTGTATTGTCAAGAAAAAAATCGGTTTTGTGGTAACGAAGCCAGACAAGATGTTATCGTCCGTGTTCGGTTTCCCCGACAACACAAGACGACCGTATCACGTAACATCGTGCAAAATAGATTGAAACGAAAAATGGAACTTGTTTCACAATCGGTGATATGTAAATGAATTAAAAAACAATAAAAACATGCCACAAAGTAAATCACGTAATTAATAGATCGCCAACCTTGCCAGAATTCCAAACAAAAACTATGTTACTCACTCAGTTCATTGATTACCATCGGAATGCGTATCTCTGATTAACAATGAAGATATTAGCCAAAACATTTTCAACGAGTATTTCCATAGATATCTCGCGGTTTTATGATAATCATCACAACAATGATTGTTAAATTCTGCTTACGATTCTTTCCCCATTCCATTGCATAGTAAAATGAGTCATTCTCCTTTAATTATTGGACATTTCATTTAAAGGTATTTTTCGATGGCAGATAGCTTATATTTTTTATCAAAACAATAAAAGCAGCATTAATTGCGAAAAAATATTGAACTTGTTTCGGTTTTAAATTACACCAAACGAGTTTTTACCACTATTTCTTGTTTGAGAAGATAACGGCAATACAATATAATAGCATGGTTAAATGATTATATGAGGATATTTTTGAAGACGTCAAAGTGTAATTACTATACACGTATGCCAAAATGAACATTTCATTTTTTTTGTTACAAGAAATATTCTGAAATAGGTCATTGAGAATAAAATTGTCAGCCTAGTTCAATAACTCAATATCTACACACAGAAATCAAAGCAATTGTTAGGTCTTGCATTACGATGACGAAATGTTGCTTACGTGAAACACTTGTTTGAGTCAGGATGAATGTAGCAAAGTGGTTTCTTTAGATCTGTCACATCTATTATATGAATGAAATAAACATTTTTTTCTGAAATAATCGATTATATGTTTACTTCCGATATAATGTCTTCCTTTTATATAATTGTTTTGTATTATCAAACAAAATGAAAATTAGAACACTAAGTATTATCACTATATATGGTTAATTTCAATCATTTCATTTTCATTTAAAGTGTCTGACATCATTGATTATTGACAATTGCAAAACCATTGTTACAAACTATTTGAATAGGAATAGTTTGCTCGCATTCGAGCTATGGATTGATTGACGTCAAACATCGGCAATACTCAAGGTTCATATTTTGTTAAAACTACATAAGAAACCTGTGTAATTTGACTGGCAAGTCTTTGTTTTTATTTTACTGGATAGACATGACAAATATTTGCAATTATAGAGATATTCGAACATAGGACTCAACATAACATGCGTATCACACTCATGAGTGCTACCGAGAGAGCTTTCAAAAATATATATCTAACTTGCCTAAATTTCAAACGCAGCTTTGCTCGCAATTTAATAATACCCGACGATTTTGCCTGTCATTAGTTCCCTGATATATGGTGAAGCGCAGAGCGTAACCGAGAGCCTGTGGTATCCGACGACGTGAGGTATTAAAGATACCTACGCTATAAGTTTCGAGCGCAGATAATATACAATAAAGTTCATTTTTTATAATGATCGTGCTTCCACTAAATGTTGCCGTTGTACTGTAGAATCTAATGGTTTATTTTCGTCAAAATATTTTTTACGCTTAATTGTCAGATTTGCATTATTAACAATTACCTTGATCAAAATGCCAGAATGAAAAAAACTAGCATGCAAGGCCATTGAAATTAATTCCATTAATTCAGACAGAAACTTTTTTTCAGTCATCCTTAGATTGTTATTTAATGGTTTTACCTCTAGGCAGCGTTTTCAAGCACTACCAATTAGCAAAATCAATACACAATATGGCTATTTATCTCAATTATATCATATTGAAACGTTTAAATAATGCCCGAGAAGAGGCCTTAATTTGAAGATTTTTAAAAGAATGGGAATAAAACTACAAAAAGAAAAACATATAGTATATTCATGTACTCCAAAAATCATAAAATTTGTGTTCATAATCAAGGATTCATTTAGTTTTTCTTGGTCACTTAACCAAATATATGTGTAACATAAATTTCAGTACATGTTGCTGAATATTAAGACTGTGGCGGTCTATTGTCTTGTACTGTAAGCATTGTCAAATATGACAAAAGACAACTAGTCGTATTCTCTTACTGGATTCTTCCGTAACATAATTCAATGACTGTAAAATGCGATCTACATCCCCGCTCCAAACAAATTGATATTAGGTCAATCAACGGGAGGCAAATACAATCTTGTAAATTATCCAGCGACATGCTGACTGGAGCGAAACACATACAAATGCTACTGAATTAGGAAATGAACCTTACACACCTTGTCTGCAAACCAGCGAAAGAAATACTGACGAAATGTTTCACCAGCTTTTTCTTTTAATAATGAAACAAACAAAATAATTGTATTATTCTCGACAGGATACATTTTTATTCGGAAAAAATCTAGTGTAATCATTTTTGACCATGTAAAGCTGATGCTATCAGAGAGCCCGGAAAACATCTTAGAATTAGTTTCTATCCTAAATTTCAACTACTTGTTGAGTTATTTTAATGAATAGTTCGTGTTAATCTTGTGACAGGGATGTTCAGACGAGCAGACATTTATTCATTGACAAAACGATCGTGGATCAACCAAAAAAGCTTAATGAAAAGTTTTGCTCAAACAACGATAAAATTATCTGTAATTGATCGTTATATAGTTACTAGTATTTAACATCATAGTAAACTCCTTTTGTTCAACCACGAAATATATATTTTAAAACATTTTCAAGATAAACTTGTGAATAAGATGTTAGAATACTACATACATGTGAAAACATGACACAGATTCAGATTATCTGAAACGGTGGTATTCATGGCTATACTTATGTTTCTAGATAAAACAAACATCTGTCATGCATGTGCACGTCTTTTATTGAATGCTTAGTTACACTCCAATAACAATTACAGTTTAGTAATCGCACAATAATTTCTTATTGCAAAACATTAGTTAGAAATTGCACATCAACACATTCCGTGAATCATAGTGTTGGTTTCGATGATGTGGTTTGGTAATCGTAGCATATCAAAAGTTAGTATTGCCCTAAAAACAGAGTTATGATTCTTCAAAAACACTGCGTCAATTGAGGCAGGTAATATTATTTAGCAATAAAAAACAAGTAATTTAAAGAATTGAAGCAGTTGCATTGAATGTTGATTTGTTCAAACGTACATATTTAGTAATAATCCATTTTTATCGGGTGCAATTGTTCCGTTTTTCTCGTCTTCATCAGCTTGAATTACCCTCGTTTGCTTTGAAATATTGTGTTCATCTCTGTAATCTTCTTTAAAAGCACAGACAGTAAACCTTGACGTGAAATTATTCTAAATGAATCTAAAATGGAATTCCTTAACACGCAGCACGAAACAGAATGCAATTGAAACATCGAATTGAAGGTTGCATGACATTGTGGCAATTAAAATTAAAACAACGTACATGAACATCCCGATGATTTTAAAACAATCAAAATTACAAAGTAAAATTTAAGGCTCTTACGAAATTGATGGTGGCGAAGCAACCCTTTTGCAAGGGTGTATTTAAAAAACGAAGTTCAATTTGGCACCAATCTTGAACGCCATCTCTTATTTTCGGAGACTTCGGCATTTTTAGTAAAACTAAGAACTTATTTAATGATCTACATGTCTACGAACATTTCGATGAAAAAGTTGTCTGACCCCGGTCAGTTGACACCCTAAGATACGCAAGGTATTCGTGCCTATTTGCTGCACTTGATCCTGGTATTGTTCAAAGAGAATAAACGGTTTTATGTTTTAAACAGACGAAATCTTAAGATCACATCTCATAGTATACGCCACATCATATTCAATCACGTGTTTCTCAACACTAAATCTCCTTTTAACCACAGGATTTCAATACAACAACTGATTATATTTATTTACATGTATTGGCATATGACCTATCTATCACTAACGATATGCTGTTGAATACTGATATACGATAATGTCGACAGGACTAGATTTATTCATCCGCATGTGTTGTCTGTATTTTATACGTTTTAAATGTTATGATTATTTTTATTTTTTATGTTGGTAATTTGTGCAATCTTAGAATAGTTCTGTATAAATACGTGATATTAAAATGAGAATAAATGAAACTTATTTACATAGAATTAACTTTAGTATGATAATCAAGTAATTACAATCTAAATGTTTTATCGAAATAAAAAACTAATTGACTACTTCCTTTTCACATTGCTCTTATATATATAAATATGTTGCGACAGTGCGCCATACGGTAACTCCTATAGTTTAAATTCGCTGGCTTGTATGATCCCATGTTTTACTTTTAATTCCAAAGCGGTATCACCAATATATTTACATTGATCATGAAATGTATTTGTCCCTCAGACCATGTGCGTCAAATAAGATATTTGTTGTTCTGACTTATGGGCTTGTCCCTGTAGTTTCAATTGAACTATACGTACAATACAAGCTCATTTACAGATTGAAATATTTTCTAACACAATTATGTGTATATACTTCAACAAAACACAAATAGTAACTACAAAAAATGATCGAGTGTCAAAATTCCATTTCTTACAGCATCCTAAGAGTACAATATTCATTGATTTTGTTTAAACTAGCTGAATATTTCTATACAGGATTTAAAACATTCAAACTCTTTCATCTTGGAAGGAGTTGCTTTAAAAATCTTTGAATGCTGTTAACAAATATGAGGAAATTAGAAATAATTGCGAGGTGAAGGCGTTTGAATGTCTGAAAATTGGGTGTGTTTGTTCGTTGATTGATGCCTAAATTAAACTAAACTAAATGATTTATACAAATCCTATTAGAGCAGAGGACATTTAGACATTGTTGTTATTTCTTTCGATGACACAAGCATATGTGAAATTTGTGAGTGTGCTAATAAAGGATTTTGTGTCATAAACGTATGAAGAATAACATTGATACAATTATGATCCCAACTCACTTCTTTTAAGTCTGTCAGACATATAATGATATCACAACCTGTAAACACTGAAACAAACTGGAAAGTAATAATTCAACTGTAAGTGTTGTTCCATTAAAATATAATTATTTACAAGTAGGTTTAGTCAATACAGTTAACACTTTTATTTTATCAAAAATGCTTTAAAGAGTAGAACTACAACACATATTTTTAAACACTCGTAGTCATAAATATACTATATATGTAGTGTGTTGTTTATGATGTGTTTGTGTGTTGTTCCATGTTTCTGGTTTGTGAGTGTTTGTTCTTGTGTTCTATGTATTTAGCGTTGTATATACTTGCAAGTATAATCTTCACTTTTAGCAACAAGAACTATTGTATGATTAATAAAAGACAAGCTATCAAATTAAAACCGAAAAACAGAAAAAAATCCCATACCACAGTAATCACCGTGAGTAGCTTCTATATTAACTTCGATCGCCTTCTTATTATCATGCTTTACACTGTCAGATATAAATAATATACTAATAATAATATACCACATTTATATAGCGCTCTTTCCAAAAATGCTAAAAAGCGCTTAACAATATATGGTTAAACAGTACAAATTAATCAGAAAGGAAAAATATATATGCAAGTTAAAAGCAATGTGAAAAGTTCAAAGCAATGCTTAAAAATAGGCATGGAATTAAAAATATAAAGCAGTTTTCTAAGACATATTCTGAAAACATAGATAAAACAATTGAATGACTAATACTTAAAAATAGGCATGGAATTAAAAATATAAAGCAGTTTTCTAAGACATATTCTGAAAGCATTGATAAAACAATCGAATGACTAATACTTAAATGGAATATAATATGAAATAAAACCATTCTATTAAGATATTGGAATATGGGATATTTTCCATCTTGACTGTTCCAAATTACATAATCACAGTTAATAAAGTACGCGATTCAGTTTTCAGTTCCCATAAACTTGAACGAAGAAGTGAGTCTTTAGTTGTCGTTTGAAGCTTTCAAGAGAAGTACAGTCTCTAGCATGTGCTGGTAAAGTGTTCCATAGTTTAGGAGCAGCTGCAGAAAAGCTCCTATCCCCAAATTTAAGTTTTGTTTTTGGTGGCACAAGAGATAGCGATTGGTTGGCTGAACGTAGATTTCTAGTCGGTTTGTAAACGTTGATCATATCATTAATGTATTGTGGAGCTTTGCCATAAAGTGATTTAAATACATGACTTAGTATTTTGAAATTGATTCTGTAATCCACTGGGAGCCAGTGAAGATCTTTAAGCACTGACGTGATGTGACTAAACTTCGACGTTCTGGTAATTATCCTAGCAGCAGTATTTTGTACAAGTTGTAGCCTGTTCAATGATTGTTGTTGGACTCCATACAAGAGATATAATTAAGGCCTATCTATGAACCGTAATTTTATTACTTTCTTATAGCTTTTTACCATTTATCTTTATTGGTTTGCTGTTTCCTCAGACATCAATGTCTTTATTGTAATAACAGTAATTGAATTCTCCTGTTTTGACGAGAAAACTTATTTGGTCATCTTGTTCACAGATCTCATAATTCATTCTTCTGGATGTTCTCCTCATTTGATTATTGGCCTGGAGGGAAACATGTCGAAGACTACATATATTAAATAAGGAACTTCAAGAATTATGATTCAATTTGAATGATCACATAATTAACTCCTCATTTACTGGTGAAGTTTTCATATGCTACAAACGTTATAAATAAATTGTAATACGAAGTACACAAATATTATATTACCATTGTTTGCAATGAAGTTGTAAACACTATAACCGGTGTGTTCCGAAATTGTTTTTTATCAACCATCAGTTTAATGAAGACACGTCACTTAACTAAGTAATTTCTAGAATTATGAATTTGTCAAACAAGGGATGAAAACAATAATTATGGCTTAATTATTCCAAAGGAAAGCCAATTATGATCGTTCACCCTATAAAATTGTGATTTTAAAGTAAAAGAGGCAAATCCAAGTCAGTCTCAAATCCCTGTACAGATACTGTTATTAAACAAAGATATGATCATTTTGGTTTCCAATTCAAAACATTGCCGAAATAATATATAGAATAATAGAGGAAGAAACTATTGAGATAAAATCACTAGGACTTCTTTTATCTGTATGTTACTGTATGTAGTCCATATGCATAACGGGGAATTTTACATGCATTTCAATAGTTCTTCGCTATGTTAAAGATAATTAAGATAACAAAAAATACAATTTTATTCGATTATAAGAATGCAAAACATTGTATGTAATCGGTACTTTACTGTCTATATCTATATTAAAAACAAGTCTTAAATGTTTTTTTTTTTTTATTACCCGAAAGTGTTTAATTTGATACGTCGTTCGCTACTTATTTATAGTGACATGAATGTAAAAAAAAAACTTTTCAAAGCATTGTCATGCCATATCAGACCATTGCCTACTGTTATTTTTTTAGATTTGGAAGTTTAATGGTTTGTTTTTAAACGCGATCTTGCTGAACATATTGCTGGGTGTAAACATGGTCACTACATTAATTGTACTATTACGCGGGTTCGTGTAACTTCATTGATAACATTATGGTTACGATCAATCAATTCTATTTTCGAATCATAAACTTTTTTTGCTAATTTTATTTTATATTTTTAACACAAGAACAAAACTTTCATCTCATATCATGTGTTGTGTATTGTGTTTCCCTCGAAACCAGAATTATTTCGCGTGAAAATCAGTCAATTCACTTAAGAATATATGGAAATATATCGGATATTTATCTTGCATATAAACATCAGTTTAAATATTTGTTCATTTCAGTTAATGTTTGTTTTGCAGCTATTGACAACGAAGATAATTACAAAGGGCAAACCTATTTTATCCCTCTCCTGAGTTGAAAATCTCAGCAAGAAATATGTGAGTAAATTTCATTTGATAATTAGAAAACGTACTACAAACATCTTGCAAAAGCCATAACAGTTAATTTAAGCTGATTGCAATCAAACCTTACAGTTTCGTCAAACACAACCGGACTGCTTATCTTATAAAAACAGTTCTAGCCAACCCCTTTCGCAATTTATGTTATTTCAATATAACCACAGCCTTATCTACATCATGAAGGCACATACTTTCTTGCACTGGCACTGAAATATTCGCAGTATTTGTTAACTTTCTTTTTTTGCCTATATCACTTATCTCTGCACACACACACACACACATGCAATTTACCCAAACGTTTTAAAGGGAACGTATCCGTGAAACAAACTGTAAAGCTATTTGAGTACTTCCCCTTACACATAATATTCCTTGTTCTTTCTTCTCCCCATTTTCCGGGGTACAGGTCAGTTTGTAGAGACCCCTCGTTCATAGAGCTGTCATAGAGCTGTCAACCTGAAAATAACCTCTTTCTAACACGGAATAATTTGAATTGGTTTTAACCATATTTTTTATAGAACAGGCAATGTGTTTTGTAACTTCGGGACACAACAAACTCCTTTACAAACGTTTAGAATACTGAATAATATATTCCAATTTTCCTGCTCAGCCGTGCAAGCAAGGTACAAGAAATTTTATATAAATATTTGTTAAAATTTGTATGTCTTTTAAATCGTGAAAGCTGAAAGTCTGGCTCCTTATTATTCATATAAAAGCCTACTGATATAAATAAAAAAGATATGCTGTTTTTTCTGGTACTCAATTGTTACGGTTAAAATGTCCGCTGGAGTCCCTCATGGCTCAATTTCTTTTGCAGACGTCATAACCTTATAAATAATTGTTCGTGATCCTGTGGTGGCTGTCTAGCAATAAAATGATGACATGAACACGATCCACGTATTGGCTTATAAAAGGCTGGTAACATTTACCAATGAAAATGCCAAATCTCTATTCTTCTCATACGAGCAAACAGACAGCTGCACCAACTAATCTTGTATGTTCTATCAGGTACTCATGGCATAAACAATTTCAATCCATTAAGAAGGCATAGCAATATCATTCAATTACGTCCTTGATCGCAAATCACTTGAAAAGGTTTATTCAACATTTCTAACGCCACTGTAGGAATATGCAGATGTTACAATTCACAGAAGCTAACAAGAAAGACCAAGCAACATTACAACATGAAGTGTCGAAATTCATTTCCGGTGCATGAAGCCTTGTTCCCATTTGCAAACTGTATGCTGTAACAGTACTCGAATCCCTAAAGAAAAGGAAGCTAAAGTATAAATTTTCCTTTCTTTAAAATAGTTTATTTTCTTACCCAGGTGTATCTTACATCACTTATTCGATAATATGTGCCGATACAAACTCATACAATCTTGACTTGCTTACCATTTTATGCAAAGCACATGTCTAGTTATTTACTGTCATCAAAACTAGCCGCTGTGGACGTACTCTTGATAGAAATTTGCTCATCTCAATCTTTGCCCGCAGTACAACTTTGAAAAGAACTCAACATCAATTGCTCATTTCAACTGTGTGGGTTGACGCAATTTAAGTTTTGCATACGCAGGATAACCTTTGCACTGATTTATTCTGTAAGTAACATTTGTTCTCCAAATTAAATGTCCGAACTGATCATGTGGAGAAATTTGGGTACCTACTACAATTTTCTTATTTATCCACTAGAGTTTGCTTAATTTCTTCTCTACATCAATTATTTCTGTCCTGTCTTATGTCTGTGAACCATGCCTCATTGAAATATCTAATGTCACGGGCTCATAGTTCATGTAGTTTACAAAATACTTGTGAAATGCGAAAACATTACTAACAAATTTAAAACAATCACTTTATTTCAGAAGAAGCATATTGCATGCAATTAAAGCCATTCGTTTAATTATACATCTGAACGAATGTCGTAAAATCAAAATAAACAGGCCAGCTCATAAATACTTGAACGATGTTTTCCTGTCGTGCAATGGGAATTTGTGACTGTTTTATCGAAAGAGATCACGGAATTTCGAGGATTGTTTCAGCATGAAACTATAGTTCTCTGGCCATCAGTTCGGTCGGCCTAGATAAATTTAGAACCAATTATTAGGACTCGTTGTTGTTCGTTTAAGTTCAAGCAATAATTAAAAATAAAGCAATAATTTACCTTTATTGCAACCCCAGAATTGAATCTTTGTGGGAAGCGAAAGTAAACAATGTTCGTAACTAGAATAGGATAAGCATTCAATATCAGACTGGAAGCATTCGTCTATATGATCCTAGTTTTAAAAAGCAAAATCAATGACTTATCTTATTTTCAAAAAGTCAACAACAACAACAAAGATACAAAGAAGATATTTAGAAACTAAAACATCTCTTTTTAAACATAATTTTATCAAATAATTGCTTGTTCCAACGAATGAAAGCCCTTATACCTTGAAATTTATTTTACATAGATGATTTGTATAATTTCTGGATTGATTCTTGACATGTCCCACTTATCTGAATATATGTTGCGAAAACAAATCAGAAGGCAGAGTAAAGCAAACCTACGAATTCTTCTACCTCTTAAAATAGTGGTACTTATTATTTATAATACAATATTCTAGCGAAGGAATACAGAGTAAAAGACCCAAAAGCGCTTAAATATTCAGTGTTTTTCTTAAACAGTTTTACTGCCAATGTGAACTAAGCCTGTCTTTAACAGATGGTATGTACCAGATCTTGAATTATACTTTAATTAAGTCATTTCAAGGTTAACAGATCTAGTGGTATAGGTCACTTGTCGTCGACCCCACATGTAGAAGGGAACGTTTAGTAAAAAGGTACACCGATATATTTTTCTACCAAGTAAACAGACCCCTCCTGTCTTGACAATGCTTACAATTAAAACAAGTATATACAAAATAAACTTACATCAACAATTGTGTTTGCTTCTGTTTCATTTCATTCACGTAGTAATGATAAAATGTATTTTTGGCTGTAAAAAATGATCAGGGGAAAGGTAAACATACGTTTGTTCTTTTTTGTTTTTAAAACGCTAGACATGTTGTTGAAGACCTCTCTTTGTAACCTCAAATCAATTAACAAGTGCGTATCAATTAAAACGTTCATTTGTGTACTCATAATAAATGCTTTTATCTATCTTAATGCAATTAAAAGCATACTTTCGTTCATTTGCAAAATGTCAGTAGAACAGTTGGCAATCGTTACGGGTATTTAAAAACATCTGTTTACTGGTTTATCGATCTTATAATTATTCTGCAATTAACTTTTGCTGTTTATGAACTGAATGTGTATTAGTTTGTTGTTCAGATTATGGGAAGACTTTGATATTCATAATACAACTCATAAAACACTAGAAAGCAAGCAGGCTAAAACGTGCAAATGTCTACTTGATTTGTGTTTCAGATTGTGTGGCGGAAAGCCGCTGAACCCCATTCGATATCAGTTGGAACTGTAATATACTCTTCTGACACACGTTACACCGCCCAGTACAATCTCCAGATCCGCGGCGTCACCAACACAGACTCAGGCGCGTACGAGTGTCAGGTAAGCTTACTTGAAAAACTCGTGAGACACGTGCTGATAATAGTCAAAGGTCAGTTTTACATCATCAGAAAAAGATTACGCTCATGATTATTTAACTTCCATTCTATTTACAAAGTTATGATAATTTCTGAACTATGTCAATCATAATGTTGAAGAATTGTACGTACGAGTACTGCTCTAGCTCTTTCGGAGTTTCCATAGACTCGGGATGGTAAAACACTGAAATGTTTATATGTAAATCTTAATAAAAATACTCAGTGCTAGTCAAAAGGTCACAGTTTTAGATTTTAATGTCACATTAATATGCATTAACATAACTCTCAGGGCATATCTTTTGATATGTAGTTAGCCCGACATGGTACACTTATAAGTGAAATATGTTTTTGTTCTTTTCATGGAGCTCGATTTCAGACTGATCTGTTCTACCATTGACTGTAACACATATTTGTTGCTTTTAAAATTTTAAAATTTGGGCGAGAGCGAAAGAAAAATAGAAATTGAATGCTATTTTTGTGGGGCAATAATGTATAAGACATTAGTTTTGGAAAGTTTAACCAAGTTTTGAGATCAATTGAATGCTGCAAATATAGCAAGGGGTTTACTGACATAGCAAATAAATGGTTATGATTGATTTATATCTTGAACGGAATTGCTCCAAATGAGTGTGGCTAAACAATTACATTCATAGATTTACTTAATTTTATTCTCAAGGCTTTATTTTCAATTTTCATATTTTGTGCCAATCTTTTGTCAGGCAATCGGAACAACTCGGCCTGCCTTCCGACGCTAGCCTCAGAACGTCAAGTACACAATTGTGCGATATCGATATTCCTGGGACAATATCGTATGAAAATATGAACAATATGGGGTCACCTGTTTGTCAACATCTGGGACAGATAGGGCACCTCCCTAATACACCAGTGACACAACAAAACCAGGTCAGCATTGACCCATTCGGACTTACACTACAAAGGTTTGATCAGGTGGATTACAGACTTTGGCAATTAGATCCCATTCAGCAGTCCATTAATACCGTAATGGCACGATTATCGGATATAGATCAGAAAGTTGACAATTTCGAAAAGCGAATCATTGAACTGGAACGTATTCGGAACTTTGATTCCAGGAAGAACAGAGCAAAAAATTGACTTTATAGAGAACGACGAATTTTAGATATTGATTTAAATGATGTATTGAATGATGTGCCCCCTAAGAGACAATCGGCGGACCATACCAGCAATCGATTTGGGGATCTAGTTATTGATATTTGTAAATCGGTTAATCTGTGTATAATGAACGGTAGATCTGGCATGGCCTCAGATCAAGGTCAGTTTACTTGCTTCACGCATAATGGGGAAAGCTTAATTGACTATGTAATCACAAAATACAGCAACTTTGCGTATTTTACAGATTTTACAGTAGATATTTACAATGAATTCTCGAACCATGCCCCAGTAATGTTTAAGTTAAAAGTTGAATATGGGACACCTTGTAATAAGACGCAGTCTGAAAAAGTGCAGTACAAATGGTCAGCGGATAGCAAAGACAGTTTTAGGTCCGATATATACCAAGGCATTGAAACACTATCGAGAAATATTGATATATGTGACAATGTTGATGATGCTACTTCGACGTTGACTGACTATATTATTGATAAAGCTGATAAATATTACAAACGCAAGGTTAACCCTAAATCCAGCGCATTTGTTGATAGCAACTATTCTGAACATAAAGCTTGGTTTAATTCCGAGTGTAGAAATAAGTTAGTAGCATATAAAAGATGCAATAGAGAGGTATAGTTGTAAAAGAACTGTTGAAAACTTTGAAATTATGAAAAATTGCAGAAAGGATTATAAATACTGTGTGAGAAAGTTAAAGAATAAATACAAGTTAGAACAATGTCGACAAATGAATGATTTACGACGAACTGAACCTAGAATGTTTTGGAAGAAGTTTAAGAAAAGGAAACAACCCGTTGATGAAAGTATTAACTTAAAGGATTTGTAAAACACTTCGAGGCACTGGCAAAAGTCCCCGAAAATGAACATGATGATGAGGTAGACGAGTTTATAAATGATTTTGATGAAAATACAAACAATAGACAAACCATGTATGAGGAGCTAGATGTGTTAATATCAGATAAAGAGATTTTAGCTGCAGTAAAACGACTAAAAAGGAACAAAGCTTATGGTATTGATAATATTTTAAATGAATATATCATTGAATGTGCGGACATTTTATTGAGACCTTTATAAATATTCTATTTAACAGGATCCTTAACGATGGTGTGTTCCCCACAAAATGGTCGTCCGGAATTATAGTTCCAATCTTAAAGAAGCAACCAGCCTCAAATGTGAACAATTACAGGGGTATAACGCTGATAAGCTGCCTGGGAAAACTGTTCACGAGCATTGTAAATGAACGTTTGAAGAAATGGTCGCTTAAGTATGATCAATTGACGGATGCGCAATTTGGGTTCAAAGCAGGCCATAGTACGACGGACGCTATTTTCATTTTACATAGTATTGTAAAGATGTTTTTGAATGAGAACAAAAGAGTGTATGCTGCATTTATTGACTACTCTAAGTGTTATGATTTAATTAATCGCCAGGCATTGTGGTTTAAGTTAATTAAAGAAGGCATTGATGGTAAATTATTGAAAATTGTTCGGGCAATGTACAGTAATGTGAAATTGTGCGTGAAGCATATGAATACGCTGTCGGACTACTTTAATAGTGATGTGGGCCTATTCCAAGGGGAGATTACATTTCCGAAATTATTTTCCCTCTTCGACAATGATCTGGAACACAACATGCAAGAAAACATAAATTACGGGTTAACACTTGACCAATTATCTATATTCCTGATCATGTTTGCAGACGATTGTGCATTGCTTAGTGATAGCGCTCAAGGATTACAATTACACCTCAATCAGCTCGACAGTTATTGTATGAAGTGGAAATTAACAGTGAATATATAAAAGACTAAAATTAGGATATTTAGGAAAGGTGGGCAACTGACTGGGCGTGAAATATTCACGTTTAAAGGGAGCCGAATCGAAGTGGTAGAAAATTTTAATTATCTAGGTTTTGTAATGACCTCAAAGGGCACATATAGAAAGGGTATTGAAAACTTGGCCAGTAAAGGACTTAAATCTGTATGTTCATTAAATAATATTATAAAAGATATGTGTATACCGTTAAGGATGACTTTTGATTTGTTTGATACTTATGTAACTTCAGTACTTAACTATTGCTGTGAACTGTGGGGATTCTCTAGTGCTGACAATATTGAGAGACTGCATAGAATGTTTTTAAAGCAAAAGTTAGGTGTTAAAATGGCAACCAGTAATAGTGGACTGTATGGTGAAACTGGAAGGTTACCATTGATAATCAGCAGAAAGATACGCATTATTAAATATTGGTTTAAGCTTATAAGTTGCTATGATAACAATTGTATTTTGTATGCTATATATGTTAATATGTTACGAAAATGTGATAATAACGAAAGTAATTGGCTTTCAAATATTAAAGAAATGCTTCGGCAAACTGGTTTTAATGATGTGTGGCTATTTAGGGACTCAGTAATAAATGTTAAATGCTTTATTGCTCAATTTAGATTAAGGCTTAAAGACATTTATACTACCCAATGGAGAGAAACAGTGAACACGTCAAGCGGATTATCGTTATATCGTGAAATAAAGACTGTCTTTGAAATAAGTGATTATTTAGCAGTGTTAGACAACTTTAAGCACAGACAAGCTATTTCAAAAATGAGATTGAGCTCACATAAGCTAAATATTGAAAGGGGCAGATACACACGAATACCAAGACAAGATAGAAAATGTGAACTATGTAACAGGAACGATATTGAAGATGAATATCATTTTATGATTGTATGTGATGTATATAGTGACTTTAGGAGAGACTATATCCCTCCGTATTATACAAACAGGCATAGCATGTTCAAATTTGTTTAACTACTAAATGTAAAGAGTAAACAGCTCCTGCATAAAATAGCTGTATATATTATTAAAGCCTCTAAATTAAGAGATACTATTATTAATATTGTGCAATAGAATATTGTATCATTTCCTTCTCTCGTGTAATTATATGAGATGAAATGCATGTTTTGGTAATGGTATTGTATGCCATTCTTTGTGTATGTGTACATTTGTGATCTATTAACATGTAAATGATGATAAGCTGTATATGCTTAATTCTTAATAAAATTATGTTTTGTTATGTTATGATATTTTAAACCTCTGCGCAATATGTTGTATTTTTTTTTAAAGATGAAATTGGTATCTTTGGAATTTTGACTTAACTACCATATACATGAAAAAGCTTCGTATAAGAATACGCATGTAGCAGCTGTGTTATTTAAAAAAAAATTACATTGAAGTTCCATTCGCCTTGCTGTTGATACCAGTTCAAAACGCATTGGATCATCGTCGGAAACACCGATACTTTCTTCCGTTTTACTTCATGCATACCGTGGGACAACTCATTGACAATCTTTTAAATGAATATACATGAGGCAGGAGAGACAACTCGTGTTCAAATGAATTAGCATGTTACAATCAAATAATGTACAATAACTTTACAGTGTCAGTAGCCTTCATGGTCATGCTGTCTTGACAACTGCTAAAATATTGTACTGCGAATGAGGACCCGGTTCAACTCCGGCATTCGACACCATATTTTGCAACCGTAAAGCATCTGGTATTGCGAAACCAATGAACTGCCTCATTAATTATTCATGTTGACGAGATGTTCTTAGCCAAATTGCCCACGGTACACAACGAAGTATTGCGTAGTGTGTATCGGGGCATCCGACGATGGTATTGAACATATGTTGTATCAAATTCTCGAAGTTGGAAGAAAGCGTGTTGTTCGGTATGGTTCTAAAGAACTGTCTAAATGGCAAAAATCGTATGACCCTACAAAACTTGAATTACTTGGAGTTGTCACCAGAGTACCTGACTGTGCTTCTTACCTACGAGAGAGACATTTTGTTGTTCAGTGCGATCATCAAGCATTTAATCCGTTGTGTCAGAAGCAACTGAAGGGAGCTATATATGAAAGAGGGTGATCCAATTTGCAACAGTTTGATTGTGATATTAAATGCAAATCAGCAAGTGAGATAGTTGTTGCCGACAGTTTGTCTCTCAAATCATATTTTCATGAACAATTGTTGTGTAGTCCAGATGAAGACGATAAAAATATAGGTATTATCATGAATATGACTTGGATACAGAACACGATGTTCCTGTAGATTCCAAACAAAAAATCAGAGATGTTGGCATTCCTTATAGAAGCACAGCTCTCCACATGAGGTTGATAACTCTGTTGATAGAGACAATAGTACTGCGTTGGATGAACAGACAAGTGAGAAAGCGGTTACTGAACTGAATCAGTCAACATGTTTGTCCACTCCCGTCAGCAGTGATGCACCATATTAAAAAGTCGAATATGTCTGAACATCAGGAGGTCGCTCAAAAGGTTACGTTTCAGGGATTGTGACAAGTACGAGTTTTCGCATAGGTCAATTTCCTGATACTTCTTTAAAGCTTCTAGTGGATTAAGTTGAAAACAGAAAATTTACCCCAGTCTCAAAATATTGCTAGAAAATTGTTACTAGAAAAAACTTACTTTGTAGTTTATATTGTTTCATGAGCGTGTGTCAAAGAAATCAAAAACCAATCTTCAGCGACGTTATCAATTGGTGCTTTCAAGGACAATGTTTCAAACTACTGTTTAGTTGCACTATGGTGGAATACAAGACAATATTAATCGCATCAAGGAACACTATTACTATTCAAAGTTTGCTGAAGTTGTTAGCGAATATGTGCGTTCTCGTCATGTTTGTCAAGCTAGGATGAAAACAACCATCCACCTGAAAAATCGTATTATATCTAATAATACCGTACATGAATGGTCATCTAACAATTGGGATGTCATAGTCAATGTAGTTGTGTTCAATATGAATAATGACGTTAATTCAAGAACTGGTTATTCATCACTTAAAACAGTGTTCTCCTTATGACCACGGTTTGCACTGAAAACAGTTGATATACAGATTTTAATACTTTGCCAAAGGATTGTCATACCTACATATTTCAAAAGCAACACTATCTGGAAAATATTCGTCAAAATGAAATGGACAATGCCGTTGCCGCATCGGAGAAAAAATGTTTCGAGGTGAAAATGACAAGGCCGCAAATATTGTTTTGGCCAAATGTGACTATGTATATCTTACTGATGAATCTGTCGGACCAAGATTAAAACTTCAATATCAGGGTCCTTTCATAGTCAAAAGTGTTGAAAGTGAACATATGGTTGTACCTGTTGACCCTAGGTCAACTGTGACATTTAATAAACAGTTGCATATTGGTAGACTTAAACTAGCTCATATTCGTCAGCTAGTTCCTTCGAACTATTTCAAGGTTACTACGAAGCTATCTTTAGGAAATCGGCCACAGTGGTTGAATAATCAGAATAAATGGAGTGCCTAAAGTGGACAATGATGGAGGGAACACTCGCCCCAAAAGGGTTTTTCAAAAACCTGTACGGTTTCGTGACCCTTTGTTTGAGAAAAGTAGTGACGTTTCATCTGATGATGGAAAACAAGGAGCGATGGTCCAAATGGACAATAGTATTTGATTCATATTATTTGTGAGTCTTCCTAAAGCTCTATTTGGGTGAATGGATCAAATCGCAACCCCAAAGCTCAAAAGACTGTTACATATATACCTCCACCTCTTGTCTAGGTCGACTTTAGTTGTTACTACATGTATATTCATTACTGCTTTGAATAGTCAGATACGGAGGGTTGTATGCATGTGTATGTAAATATTAAAGTTTTTTTTTTTTCATTTTATAGTATTTAGTTAATACTGTGCTATGATTGTTTGTTGTATTGCTATTCATAGTCACATAAGTTTGTATCGCCTTTTTTACTTTATTTAATATGAAAATATTAGTAAGAATCTGTATGTACATTTCTTATGACATGTACATCCATTTTCCTTATTCAACTTGTCTATTTTAATGCGCAGTAACAAATATGCACATGTAATTAAATTATAAGTTTCAAATTTAACATTTTTCATTTGAACACTCATATTCTAATTGCTGGTTTGTTTTTGTACAGCTATATAATGACCCATGTTTTATCTCAATCAAGGCTATTAACTTTTGTATTGATTATTGCGATTGTTTTTTATCTACAGTTGTTTCACAAACAATCATTTTGAGTGGTAAACCTTTAATGACCTTTAAATAATGCATGTATAGAAAATATTAAATACCGATATTTATCGAATGTTCTGCCTGCTCGCAAATGTGTTTATTGGGCGAGGAAGTTCATCTCGTGAACGAATGCACGAGTACAGAACAACTAAGATGGAAATTCCTTTGTGAAATCACCGAGCTGGACATCAACATAACCGAAAACTTATTGATCGCAGACGCAGAAACATTCCACCTAACTGTACTTGGTTTTCCAAGGAGCTGTTTGAAAGACATTCAGCCTTTCTGAACATATCATTACGGTTTGCAATGAAATGTGTGGGCTACAAAGATGTATAATCACATAAAGAACAATAAGTTGCAATCCACAAGTTTGAAAATGATTAATATCATTAACTTATGTCCTTATTTTTTGTTGTATGTATAAATATAAGTTTTAAAAGAATACATATACATGTTGTAAATAACAAATAGGTATGTGTTGATTGTGTATATAACAGTGTATATATGTTGTGTTTTGTAGTATTGTGGTACTCCTACTGTGTTTTATAATCATCGACATTTGGTGGAAATAAAGATTATTGAATTGAATTGAATTGAATTGGCGCATGGTAAACACTAAAGAAATGGAACACAATAACAAACAATCACAAACCAAAAACATTCATCAACAGCACACGGATCCACAAACAACACAGTATAAATATATACTATATAAAAACAAACTAGATATGTTTATCAAGGATTGTAAGGCTGCTCATTGGAACGGTCAGTAAAATGAAAATTTACTAGGGGTTTAAACCAGTGTGCACAATTTTACTCTCATCCCAATACTCCCAAATAAAAAAAAAACGTAAATAATAAATTTTATTAAAGTGTCCATTAACTTGAGAAAGCATTATAACAAAACAAAAAATAGTAAACTAACAGGTGAATCCCAAGTCCTTCTATGATAAGTGATCTCGACTCTTAATGCAGACGAAGGAATACAATTCAGAGTACCTAATTCAAAAACATTTTAAATTTACGATGCTATATTGCTTTAAACAATGAAATTCCCACACGGTCAACCTCAGTAAATCAAAGGTTTAAAACTGTGTGATCATAGTGTTTGATACCGACAAACATCATTGTAATAAAACTGGTAACAAACAAAGAGAACAGTAATAAAACTAAGTTAAATACGTTAAATTTGTGCATCATACATTGAATGATGTGTTATAATCTTTCTCTATTGATGATATATTTCCTAAAATGAAATGCTTACATTCTAACGAAGCAAGAGTGTAACCGTGTATTTAATGACAGAAAACGCACAAATATTTAATGATAAGTGGTCCTAAAATATTAACTGTAATCAACTATAAAGATAACACAATGTATGTTTTCTGCACCTTTTTTTCAAATGCAGCACGATATCCTTTATAAGAACCTTCATTTTGATGTATATACATCTTTTTCGGTAAATTAAAACAATTCTATTAACTATAGTTGTTCTTATTTGAGAGTAAGAGTGCGTCTTCCAATGTGTTTAGACAGCCGTAGTCTGTTTACCAGTTCATCATTTTTCTTCATTCGGAAGGCGAGCCTCCGACCTTCTTTGGATATTCGTCGCTGCCATGTTGCGGTAACTCTGGCTCCGAATTTTTTACTGCTTTTTTTCTAAAATAAAGCAAATTGTAAACTAAACTTAAAAGTATGATGCCAAAAAGGTGAAAATCACTTTTAAATATTTTTTCATAAATATGCACTTTTGGACTGTCCGTTTATTCTCACATGTTATTGGACTTTCAGCTACCAGGGTCACTTAATCCTCTTGGTACTAAATTTCAATTAGCTGATACAGATTTACAACAATTGGTATTTAACCAATTTCAAGCGTGATGCACATTTTGGTGTAGTAACCCATTTCATGTTTTTATCGTACTGAACTTTCACTTTCTTTACTTTCATTTTCACTTGATTGTTTCCGGCTTAGTCGTTTTCCGCATTGACCGGATGTTATGCGTAATAAATTTAAAGCGATTGCCCTCTACCAAAACCACTTTCCACGCTAAATGAATCGGTTATGAAAATAAACCAAAGTAGTTAAATTCGTACCTCCTTCAATGAATGATGTGTAACCATTTTTCACTATTGTTAATAGCATTCCTATAATGAAATGTTCGCTTTCTAAATATTTGTTTCAATAAAAATGTTCATGTCATTTGTATGGATTGTATATACCTAAGGTACGTTTAGTACCAGAAGGCATTGTTTGAATAAATAGATACATGTGCAAAAAAACGAGGTTGAGCCTAGTACGCTGTTTTGTATCACAGTTCATTCTGCAAAAGCGCTGTTTGTACTTATATAAGTAACCCCCCCCCCCACACACACACACACAAACACATAGTATATTTCAATTTCTACAATGCTTTCAAATGCACTGGCTTTCTGTACAGTACATGAGTAATTTGTCTTTGCTATGGCGTTCTTTGTTGTCAAGCTTAAATGTGTTATTGAAATGGAAGATATGATAAAAGCATGGTCATATAAGAAATAAAGATATATAATAAGATGTATAGGAAACATTCATTTATCATTCATATTAATGTGTTTAATAGCCTAATACTTGTTCAAACGTACTGACAGAGCCAACTGGTGGGGGAACTTGGAGGTACCACAAAAAAGAAGGTATTACACCACTTTTTGACGGCCTGGCAGCAGTGAATCAACCAAAAGTCTTGACCACTAGTGTTCCCCTTCAACCACTGTAATAATTCTTTATCGTTGAACTTGCGCTGGTACCTAAGTAGCACCTGTGACACCTGAAAATATAAAATTCCTGAAAGTACACTAAACTTTAGTGATATCAATGAAGTTTCAAAATTTATCAATGTGACGGGATCGTAATTTGTAATGGCGATGATAATGACGACGATGATGATGATGATGATGATGATGATGATGATGATGATGATGATGATGCTGATGCTGATAATGATGATGATGAAAACAAAGCTAACTGTACATATATGTGACCTTTAACTCACCCGTTTTATTCCTTTCGCTTTCAACCTTTTTGCATACACTCGTCCAATTCCTGGCAAACTTTGAACAGAATGTTAACCTACGTCAGGGTTGGTTACAAAGTTGCTGTACTTCTTAGATTCCATCACAGGACACTGTAGATAAAAACAAAACTAAGCCAATAATTACAGAACCTGTCATGGGTCATGTTTTTCAATGCTCTATTTGACTAGTGAAGGACAAATGTAAGTAAGCGAGTGTTTGCGATTTAAATAAAAATGTATTTTATGACGCCGAGAAAT
This sequence comes from Mya arenaria, assembly GCF_026914265.1. Classification (NCBI taxonomy): domain Eukaryota; kingdom Metazoa; phylum Mollusca; class Bivalvia; order Myida; family Myidae; genus Mya; species Mya arenaria. Next base: position 30,909,986 of record NC_069124.1, on the reverse strand, counting down.
AGCCATCCTCTTTATTGCACATGCTAATTCCTTAAGATGTATTACAAAATATTTCCTTACCGCAACAGCACTGGCACCGGATTTTTTTACTGTTTTGTTTTTCTAAAATAAAACAAGCTGTAAACTCAACTTAAATATATGATGCCAAAAAGGTAAAATTTATTTTAAAAATATTTGTATTATTATGTCCTTTTGGACTGTCCATTTATTATCACGTGTTATTGGACGTTCACTTACCAGTGTCACAAAATCCTCTTGTTTAACTAAATTTCAATGAACTAATGCACACTAACAACAACTTGTATAGATAATTTAACCCATTGCTAGAGAAAACAATAATATTGAAAGAAGATCCACAGCCACAACGTATGTAGAAAAAAACAGACTCGCTTTTATTAAGTCTATTCATGCAAGGTGATGAAATATGTAATAGCCTAGCCTTGGTTCGACTCATAACTACTGGATATACATGTATAGGAATTATGGTCATCGATTGAGTAATGAAGGCTTGATAAACCTATGTTCCTTCGATAATAAAATGATGTGCATGACAATGAAAAAACTGAAAGGAGATATAGACACTTTGATGATCAATTTTGTGTTTAAATAGCTGAAAAATATGTAGTCAAAACCACTATTTAAAAAAGTTTATACGTGACCAGTTTTATTATCACCTATATTGCTTATATTAAAGTATAATCGAGCATATTACTATCTACATAATAATGTTTTGAAAAATATGTATGCCGTTTACACACGTCCTGTATTGGTATCATGTATTCATATCGAATTAAGAAATAATTTTGAATCAATATTGTTTAATAAAAAATAATTGTTCGTTTATGTATCGTTTTGAATCCTCGTTACTCCAAACGGCCCGAAGTCGAGAGCATGTTGCATACTAGGCCATCCGCCAATTCGAGGATTATTGGCGGGCCACACATTTCAGGCCTAATTTCTTCCAAGCGAACGTTAAATTTCTTATAAACGGTTCATGAAACTTATAAAATGAAAACATTTTGTTTCTTATCCATCAGAATAAATGAAAACTCTTACCATCGCCCAGATTCTGTAATCATTTCTTCATTTTGAAAACTGTCCACTATCTAGCAGGTCTCATAACTGTCTGACGTGCTGAAATATTACAAACAAGGCAAGTGTTTACATACTACGCAGTTATAAATGTATGCAATTATATCATAAGATATTAATCACGTCACGGTTACATAAACAAGTGTTGCAAAAAACCTTGTAATTGGGAAACCTCGGTTTACAATTTTAAACCTTGTTTATATGGTACTCGTTGCAAGTCATCTTGAGAATAAGAGGATTGTAATGATGAAGAATTTTAACGATTAGTACAACGAAAACAATTCAAAACACTTTAAAACCATTTTAAACCATTTCAAGTGTTCTGTATGATTATGAAATGTTTTAACTTAATAGGTATGTTCACTTATCGTATGCATTGTTTGTTGTCAATTTTTCAAAAAAAGACCTGGAGTATTTGATATATTCTTTTCCAGAAATCGTCCTTCATAGAGGCAAAACATACGATTCGTTCCACGAGGTTTCCCTGCCTTTTGCATGTTTTATATTTTATGGTGCCGGAGTTTTTGGCATCAAAAAACCGTTGATTTACTGGGTTAGGGATTTATTTTGCGTTTAAACTTGTCACTTTTTTATGTTCAAGATTTGCCATTCTGTTTTAATGAGTCGTTAGGTCGACCAACCAAATGCGGCTTTAAGATTGACCCTGTTGATTTTAATGACATATTTTTATGTCCGCCATATTGACTAACATGCTGTTTCGCAACAGACTTAAGCAGTGCGTCGGTTCCACCATGGTTTTTTGTTCATTTAACCCTATGTTAACGAACGTTCACTGTTTGTATGAAATTTAGACAATACCGTTCTATGATCAACCGCCTAAGAGAACGTATCAATCCATAAATGACTTTAGATTTCAACACATTAAACGAATTCACATTGAGATGACAAAACATATTCTGTACTGTAGTGATTCATGTGTTTGTTATTTTCTAACAAAGCGTATGTACAACATAAACATAAAGACATAAGACATAAAGCATTATACAACTGAGATTTGCCTTTGAAAGAAGTGTGACTGAATGAAATTGTTGAACCCTTGGACTATCATCGTTGAATTTTAAATTTCTCTCTACCATGTGGACACAAACCAGTTATCATTTGTCGAATGTTTTTCCTAAATGTATGGGACTTCAACAACCATAACAATGAAACACATACAAATGTAATGATCGGTAAAAGATGTTTTCAACAGTGCAAAATCGGACTCATGTTTCCGTTAGTTGTTGTGAAAAATAAGTCAAGTCTAGTTCCCAATATTAAGCAACTGCAAGACGTTAAGCGTTGAAACTATCGCTGATATTATGTAGACAATAAATACGTATTGGTAGTTGGTTGTTATCAGTGAGTCAGATGAGTCAGATGAGAGATGTGTATTAATAATCATATCAAATGTTTTGTTGTCAAAATAAAGCTTATGTCATAATCAAAAACTTATTTTATCAAATAAGAAACAATGTACTGTCGCCTTGCCAATGTTTAAAAATATGTGTGATACACAGGACATTGAAGGTGAGTGAGAACTAGATACGAGATAACCTACATTGATAAATAACCGACAAAATCGTTCACACAAACCAGTTTAAACATTGTTCATTGGGAGAACAATCTTATCGTGTTAAAAATAACCTTTATCATAGAAAGTGTAACGATTGTTGCAATAGTTGTATTGATATCCATCTATATAATGGGTTGTTTTATTTACTTTACATAACATATTGATACAAATTATATCGAACTGACCTAACAGTTGAGAGGTTATGATAACAACCATTGTTTTGTACATTCATCAACATTTTCAATGGTGTTTATCAATCCCTTTTACAAGTACTAAACAAGAATTTTATCACACGAAAAATGACAAAGGTTTGATGACCGTATATGATTCTCAAAGTTTCCAGATTAATGTTCCATACAAGAATGTTTTTTCAAATGTTCATTTAAAAATATGATTAGATTTATGTTGTCCTTTTTATCACTAAGAAAGGTTTTTCATTACCACAAAGATTTATGATGTTTTTGTTCTACAAAAAGAAATATGTTCTTTATTTTACAAAGGCAAAAAGCATATCTGGCGGGTTCCGCCAGCGCCATCTTTGACGGGTTTCCGGCGGTTCCATGGAATGTTGACGAGTTCATTATTTGATTGAGAGTTTTCATTGCAATTGGGTTTTTGATATGCTATGAACAATAGCATTCTCATCTTTATCAGACTAGTGTATTGTAAGGACAACGTTCCCAAGTTTCGAACGTCGGATTATGGACACATTTTATTTATACTTTTGCCTTTAATTGTTTTCCCCTTATCAGACGAGGGACTAATTATTACCCCCATATATCTTTATGAGTGATCAAACTTCTGATTATTGTATGTGTTAGATCACATATCATTGACGCATTGTTATAACTTAAAAAGTGAAAAGTCGTTAAATGATGTGTTGACAGTCCAAAAGATGAGACTGTAATTATCATCGTTATCATGCATTTATATTATCATTCATGCTTACTAAATCTCGTACATTGTGGTGAACTATCACACACAATAGGTCACCAATTAAACCATTGTTAAATACCAACGATCGATTCATTAGACTCCATCAATTTCATCAGAACAGAACAGAATATTTATTAAACTTAGCATAACAAGCTTATCGTCATTATAATAAATATATGCATACCAAAACATAAGTGGTATTAACACGTAGAACATTTTAGGATAAATTTACTTGATTGTATCGTTACTGGAATTTAAATGGTGAGAATAAATTCAAATCATATCATTATTGTTTTTTATGGAATATTAAATACAATTGGACGTTTTTTAAGATGGATCAAACAATAATAATGTACTGGTTATGTATATAACCAAATATGACAGAGTATAATGGGTAATACAAGTGCTTAATATTTCAGAGTACGGACAAGGTAAATGATGCAAATATGTACACAATTACAAAACATAGGGAAAACACAACCAACAAAGTATGAGTTTCTTTCCTATCAAATAAAGTAGAAACCATCCGTGACACATAACTTATATTAACGAGTCACGAAGTTTGAGCGCCTTATCAAAATACATTGCTACTATACACATACTTCCTCATTATTAAAACGCCATTCATCATTATTACCCAACCTATCACCTTTCTTAGACACCATGACCTTAGTTTTATCAATGCTTACCGTGAGGTTCCATTTACGACAATATTAATATAAACATTTAAAAGAGTTCTGCAAACGATCCTTTGTCTCGGAAACAATAACAGCAGCATCTGCGAATAGCAGTAGGTATATTGAAATTTGATCAACAGTAATACCGACATGAATATATTCTTGCAAATGCATTTCAATATCGTTCAAGAAAAATATCTGAGAGGCTATCTCCCATTGAAACAAGCCAAGGTTACTGTTGAAAAATCTGATAATGTCCCGAAGTGTTTTACACAAAGTTTTACCTAGCTATACATTCATCGAACAAGGTTCAAGAAATTTCCGTCGATTCCCTATTTTATGAACTTATATCAAAGCCTGCTTCTATCAATGCGCATCGTAAGCTTTTTTATAATCAATAAAACAGCAAAACCACCTCTTTCTGCTTTCAAACTGTTTTTTTTGGATCAACGAATGAAAATTAAAGAAAGGAACAACAGTACTATACTTATTTTTAAATTCAAAATGAGCATCTGTTAACATACTATTTTTATCAGCCCATAATTTCAGCCTTTCATTCAGTAAAATAGTAAATAATTTTGAAAAACAGCCAGTAAGTTTTATTCCCTGTAATTGTTAGGGTCGGATTGATTTTCAAATAATTTCTAAAACTCTCTCGGGGACTTCCTTCTTAAATAGGTCAATTTTCGACTACGTGCAAGTTATATTTTTTTTATTTTTTTTACCTCAGACACTTATGCTTATAATCATTCCAATTCTATTTTCGATCTGTTCAATTTCACACCAACAAGATCTTCAGAGAAAATCCTATGTTAATTGTGAGTAGACTTGGTGGAGACCTTCTTCAAGCGTTTTTAGCTCGACTATTCGAAGAATAAGGAGAGCTATACTACTCACCCAAGCGTTGGAGTCGGCGTCAGCGTCGGCGACGGCCTCTGCGTCGGCGTCGGCGTCACACCTTGGTTAAGGTTTTGCATGTAAGCACCTTTAAGTCATTATCTCAGTAAATACATCATGTATGGTATTGAAACTTTAGATATGTATTGCCAACTATCTAACCTTCTAAATTAATGAAGTTAGATAACGCTTATTTGAAATTAATGAAACTAATGGCCCTTTATTGTTTGACTTAGAAATTCCCGCTAAGGTTTTGCATGTAAGCACGCATAGGTTTATATCTCAGCAACTACTTGATGTATTACATTAAGTCTTTATACAATGGTACTCAACCATCCAACTTATATAATTAACCAAGTTAGATAACTCCAGTTTGCATTAAATGCAAAATAATTGCCCTTTATTATAAGACTTAATAATTCTGGTTAAGGCTTAAACCACATTTAAGTCTATACCTCAGCAAATACATTATGTATCTTTAGATATGTATATCCAACTATCTAACCAACTAAATTAATAAGTTCGTTTTTGAATATAATGCAAATTATTGGCCTTTTTTATATGACTTAGATATTCTTGTTAAGGTTTTGCATATAAGGACACATAGGTTAATATCTCAGCAACTACTTGATGTATTGCATTAAGACTTTATACAATGATACTCAACCATCCAATCTACTTGCATAACCAAGTACGTTATCTCTTGTTTGCATTAAATTCAAATTATGGCCCTTTTTGACATAGAAATTCGAATAGTCCATGTATAACATTGAAACTTCACACACATACTCTTTAATTAATCAAGAAAGATAACTCTATCTTGCATATTATATCATTTTTGCCCCTTTATTATGCGAATTAGATTCTGGTTAAGATTTTGCATGTAACCACATTTATGTTAATATCTCAGCAAATACATCATGTATTGTATTGAAATCTAATCTAACTTTACAGTGATCCATGTTTCTCCAAAACCATTTAATCCTTACACCGAAAAGTGACGGAATAGTCGAGCGCGCTGTCTCTGTGACAGCTCTTGTTTTGTACGAACTAATTCCACCGAACGCTTGAAAAGATTCCCCTGAAAGTAGACAATATTTGATGGTTTGTTATCTATAAACATGCAATTGATATGCTTTACTGCTCTATATGTGTGTTAAATATATTCTGATGTCCTAAATATACCATTCCAATCATGTACTGATTGTCGGACACCGGTATTTGCGACCCTTATGAGAGACGTGAAATCAGATCCGGAAAATACACTTTTACTTTCCTGTTGAACGGATAACTTACTGCATAGACAAAAATGATCACTTATTTGAAAATGGTTTTCTTCTTGATCATTTAAATTCAATGGTTTCATACTTTTAACTTCTGTTCTATTTCATAAGCTTCCCTAAACAAACACTCTAAAACAATGGGGGCATCAGGACACTGTACACCACTGTGTTTTTGGTGTAATTGGAATCAGTGCACACTACTTTATATCCAAAAACATGGTTCTAATAACTGAATTTGATTGTAGATTTAGATTGATCCGATGTATCTAAAGGTTTATTCAGAGTTTCAACATTCGCATAATTGATATAGGGAACTCGTTATGTTTTTCGTAATCCTTGATTTCTAAAAAACAGTCTTTTTTAGTTTTTAGTTAGAAGCTCTATTTTCTGTGCACCGTTTACTTGATATTATTCAATTTTGATATTCAATAATTCATGATGTGTGAACCCAAGGAAACAATGGCGACAAATATGAAGAAAACAGTGTGTTTTTTTGCATGAAACTTTAAAATCTGTATACATTTTGAATAAGTAAATAATGTGAAGTTGTTTCTGATTGTAATAAAAGCAAATCTATGTAATGAAACCTATGTTGGCATTTTGTGATATCTACTAGTAAAATATTTTTGTCTTTAAATGCAAAACATTGATAGATATAAAAGTATTTTGTTTCTCAAATTTAATAATTCGATTAATGGTCATGGGATATTGCAGTCCATTCATATTCAATTCATGTTCAAATGGTTTATAATCACTTACTACAAGATAATCCATGGAATGTATGGAAGCTAGACAACATATAAAAAAAATCATCTAAATTTCTAATATTTAACAAAGACTGACAACGTCGTTACTTTTGAGATGATTCCATGAAATTAGATCCTTATAATGGTGAATGGTTTACGGTGTGAGGAGTTTACCATTTAAACTTTTTTCAACACCCACCCAGAGCTTTCTCTAACAAGCGTTTCGAAACTTTCAAGCATTTTTTTTAAACTTTCAATCAAATCATCTTCGGACTTAGAATACAAATTTAATAATGAATTTGTTTTACTCCTAAAAAAGGTGTTGTAATGATTTCTCCATGTCGTTCATCCTTGAAAGGTTCTATGTGCACTGGCATGTTCCACTTTATGGCCCTATTGGGTATACGTGTAGAAAGTATGCTCAAAACTGTGTTGTATTATGTTGGCGAAAAATGTTAACATGTCATACTGATTATAGCGATTTGGTTCAATAGTAAAGTATTGTATATTAGTGTTGATACAATATTCAAAGTGCATGTTTTGTATCGCTTTGTTAGGTTAGGCGGAAACCTTAGATTTAGAGGTTATGCTGGCCCTAGTGCAAAGTCATTATCAATGGTTAAAGTTGAAGACTGGTCGTTTTGTGCTGTTGGTTATGTCGCGTAGTGATGGTCAGTGACTGAAGATGGACTGTGTTGTGCTGTAGATGGTCTTAGAAGTAATGAAGACACAAAGTTGTGATCAGTGGATGGTAAGTCCCCAGGTTAAACATTGTTTAGACGTCCACCATGTTGATGCTTTCCTTTAACATGTTTTTGAAGACAATCTCTTCATTTAAATTTATTCCCACAGTAATTGCATGTGAAAAATGTACTGTGTGATAGAATAGAATGTCTGTTAAGATGAGTTTTGTCCTTGTACACCTTCACACAATAATAAAATTCGAATCCATATTTTTCGTCAATTTTCCCGTTTTTTTATCTTTTTTTTTTTTTTTTTTTTTTTTTTCACAATTTCATTTCGTTTCAACGATTTTTTTCTGCTTGTAATTTGTCTCTTTCATCTGAATATGTTTTTCTCAACTTATCAAAATCTATGCTCTCCATTAAAACCTGTTTCTTTCAAGCTGAGTGTGACACTCAATGTTGTCAATTAAAATAGCGGACAATTCTGATGAAATACATTTGGAGGGGGAAATGCGCTAAATGTTTGGACAAAAATAAATTGAGAGAAAAATATGTCACACATTGTATGATATCCATTTGATATTTTCACTCGACTTTATCTACTATTTGTTTTCTTAACAATTGGCATTTTCATTTTTACTTGTAGAACGTCTTTTATTGATTTTTTTTTTCAAAAGCATTGTTGCTTCGTTTAACATACAATTTAATATTCACTTCATTTAATATATATCCACCTTTTTGTTGTGAATCCACGTGTTTGCCTTGAACAGATGATTGTTGGTTGTTTTGCAAATTTTGCACTGCTTTTAGAAAGTAAATATTTTGATTAAGGTATACACTAGTTCTTGAGCAATAATTCACAGTGGTTTTTTTTAATATTTACTTAAAAGTGCTCTTCTTTTTTGCTTGATAATCCTTGGAGGCCAATTTAAGAATAACTTGTCTATATCGCGTAATTACCGTTTTATCTCTGTCAGATATTGTCAGATTTCCCATGATAGCAGTGTATATTATTTCTATTATAATATCCAATTGACTTTCTGTTAAGTTTTTCATTAACATTTTTGTTGTTGTTCTTTCTGTAGTTTATCTCCCAAACTTCTCCTTTTCATGACTTTTTAGTCAAAGATTGATGAGGAAATATGTTGTTCGAAGTTTATATAACATTTGTTTTGCTAATGTTTAAATCTGCTATAAATCTCTTTGATTGTTAAAAATATTGACTGTTTAAACTGATGGTGCGAATATATTTCCCTCCTGTTAATAGATTTTGAAATTACTAAAATTTTGGAATCCGAATTCATTGACCATATATCCATGTCTTCTTTGCTCGGTTAACTCTAAAAAAATCAATATTTCCTCTTTCATTTCATATCATCAAATAGGGATCGATAAGTGGAATATGATCTTCTTTGGAACTTTGGCACAAACGTATTGTATAACTATAAACACTTCAAATAAAAAGGTATACCTTCCACTTTCCATTTGCTCCATTGACAATACGTTGTACAAGTAGCTGGGCATTCAAATTTGATAAGAAGAAGACAGTTTATTCAAAGAAATATAACACACAATATATTCATCGAATACAATGGCTTACGTATACAAATTCAAAGAGCGAACAAGTAAACTATAAACATGTATAACTGTATCAAATATATAGCAGCTGTACCTATACAGTTTGATATATATATCATAAATACATAAATGAACTTAACTATGAAATATTATATTTGTATCATATTATTAACAACAGTATCTATAGAGTTTGATAAAAATATCATAAATTTACTATAATGTCTACATAATACAATAGTACAGCATGCATATGATATGTATTAAATGTGAATTTTAATTATTTCGGGAATAATTAAAACAATTGATATGAATATATATCTATATATTGGCCGAAAAACGGCTGCATAATTATTACACACATATGATACAGAACAATAGCAGCCAAATCCCCCTTTAATCGGGGAAATATGAATATAAACACAATACATGTAATTACAAATAAATGATAAAATTACAATATTAATACAGTGCATGAAGGGCAGGAGGGAAGGTAAAAATATTCGACGACCATTCCCGCGACTTAAATTCTAACAATGAATGTGAGCTTCAAATTAAGGAAATCAAGCGTAGAATTACCGAAAAGGAATTAAAGGTACTAGAGTAACAAGAGTTATCTTCCTTATAATTAAGATTTTTGAAGCAAAAATTGCAAATTATTTCGGGAATAATTAAAACAATTGATATGAATATATATTTATATATTGGCCGAAAAAAGGCTGCATAATTATTTCACACATATGATACAGAACAATAGCAGCCAAATCACCCAAAACAAAAAAGCGGCCAAAAAAAATAAAATTGACAGAACTACATGTCTAGTGGACTGAATCAAAGATTCATCAGAAAAACGTAAATAAGGTAAATAGCAGTCCGACTTCCAGTTGCCAAATAATTGAACAAGTTCACCTGGAACTCCACACTTAACGTAAAATATGCACCTCCTCTTCAAAAAGAATGTAAAGTATACTCAGAGGCTCCAAATACAGAAGTGAGTTTCATGATGCAAACTTACTTGCATCAAGCGGAACTAAACAATGAGACTCTTCGACACTAAACCGAGAATCTAAAGAGATTGCTGGATTCGAAAACACATATTACTATATGCGACATCTGGATATAGCGGAGATGTGTCATTCGTATACCTCGGAAAAACAACATTTTTGTCTCCAAATTGAATTGTCTTAGCGTATTTAAGGTTAACAAAAATACCGAAATCGGACAAGGTCATATCATTGCGACATAAATATATAGTGTCATCAAAAGACAATTTCGTAGGAGGCACAATTGTCAATTTTCTACACACCATATAAAAAGCAAATACAAGAACACACCAAACTGTGGCGTAAAAAGGAATTTCTATATTAATAACGTCTCTGATATTTAGCAATATACCAGGCGTAATCGGAGGTGTCTGATGCGGAGAATGAAACAAAAGCTTAGCTAGACCTCTAAATGTCATCTGTAAAGAAATATTAGAAATGTCGGGAATTACTAATCCCCTGAACACGTAATATAAACGTACGCCATTGATATAGTTATTGGTAGATTGTACAGACTTCATACTTTTACTTAAAAACTGAGCGTACAAACACAATGTTTCTACAGATACAGAACAGTAAAAATACTCGACGACCGTTCCCGCGACTTAAATTCTAACAATGAATGTGAGCGCCAAATTAAGGAAATCAAGCGTAGAATTACCGAAAAGGAATTAAAGGTACTAGAGGAACAAGAGTTAATATTTTTGAAGCAAAAATTGCAAATTAATTAATCATTAATTATTTTACAAAATATACTACTAATGCATTATATTCTTATAAGTACAAACGTGTTTAACTTTAATGAATATGTCCCATTCCCATCCCACTAAAAAAGGCGAAAACGAAATATAAGAAGGGTTTACAGGGTAAAGCTATGTCGATCTTAGTATTGTTTTGCTTACGAAATAAAATGCATATTTCAAAAAACATGTTTTACAGATGAAAGCACGCATAGTTTCTACCCATTAGAAATCTATTCGTGAACATACGTTTTCCTTTTTCAAATGCATTAAATATATATACAGCTAAATTTTATAAGATTTTAAAATTTTAAATTTTACATCGTATGTTGTTGTCCATGATAATGTTCACTTTGTGGTGAAAGACAACACACTGAATAGAAATGAGAAACAAAAATAGTTAAATACACTTGGATTTTATCGATAAATTTCGTTAAGCCGTCTTTTGAGATCGTTTTTTTACATCGTGGCATAGTGTGTTACTTCCCATCGATCGTTCATTATGAACGAGAAATACTACCTCAGATGTTTTTATACCATCTCGATTCAGTTCGCTTTTTGCCTGATTCACAGTCTGCTGTGCTGGAGAAACTGAATACATTTTACTTCCTGCAGAAAACGTGTATGGTATGGCTTATTCTTTACCAACCTGGGGTTTGTTCTTTTTAGAATAGTCTCTCCTTTCTGTGAATTTGCGCATACAACTTAGATTGTTTCAAAATTGGGATCAAATAGATAACGTTTTAAATGAAGATTGAGATGCACTGGTAAACTTACAAATGGTGTAAGGTCACCTTTCACAGTTTTTATATCGAACTTCATGTCTTAAAATTCTGCTTTCTTTAGTGGCAAATACAATGGAGATTCAAACACATATTGCCAGCTTTTTACACCATTTGTCTCTTCACGTCTTAACAATGAATGTTCACCACCAACAATGCTTTCTTTGCATGTGTTTGAGTAAATAAATAAGGTGTTGTCTAAATAAATTTGTCTTGCTTTGGGATTTGATTGTAAACTGATTATATGAATATTATGTTGATATCTGTTTTATTGTCTGGGAATATAGTATTCGATGTCTTTTATTTGACAGAATGTTTTTTAAAAACGGTATGAATATACACTGGTCTCGCCATTCTCCACGACTTTTGTACTCATCAATATGGATTGAAAATCGATACTTCTTAATAAATCTACCAAGTGCTGATGGCTGTCTCGCCCGAAACTGTATATAGAAATTGCTCCAAATCAGTAACCCAAAACAACATAGCTTCATTCTCATCCCAAAAGAAATTAAACATTCTCTCGTTCCAATTATATGGAGTCAAATTGAAACTCGTCTTTACAAAATCAGTTACCCAAAATAACATAGCTTCATTCTCATCCCAAAAGAAATTAAACATTCTCTCGTTCCAATCATATGGAGTCAAATTGAAACTCGTCTTTACAAAATAAGTAACCCAAAACAACATAGCTTCATTCTCATCCCAAAAGAAATTAAACATTCTCTCGTTCCAATCATATGGAGTCATATTGAAACTCGTCTTTACGTAAAATAATGATCGCAACTTCATTCACAAACGGATTTATAGTGATAATGCAAGGTCCTTACATATACATAAAATCAATTATAACGCGTTGCCGAATTGTTTGTTCAATATTATTTATAGAGTCACGGCTTATGAGTTTTCATTGCTATCTAATCTAAGTAAAAAAGACTGCCAAACCCCTCGACCCACCAGAAATGAGGCAGCAACATGGCCGCAAAACCCCTCGACCAATCAAAAACCACCGACCCACTGACCCGCCGACCCGCGAAAACAAAATGGCCGCGAACATGTTATTTAATCCTACTTGTATCAATTTCCTTAAGGCAAGTCAACAATAACCGACATTTGTTTAGATCAAATTAATTTTGCAGTTTTTCTCATTAAGAATCAACTTGTTTATACAAGTTTAATAAATTGTTATGATTGATATAACTTCCAAATCAAACGAATCGGCTTTTTAACTAATAGTTTGTGCAAACAAACTAAAAAAGCAAATTTATATGCATCGGTTTAAAAAACATTTCACTGTAAAACTAAACCGAAAATGTTACGATATAAATCCTTGCAGCTGGTTCCCAGACTTTATACCGTAAGGTACAGTATAAGGATTTATAGCGTAAGATACGGTTTAAAACGTAACATTTTTATTAAGGTATGCACCGTGACTTTACGTTTAAAGTACTCCAAATCAGCTGCCAGGATTCATATCGTAAAACGGGTGTTATCATGGCATAAGCCCGTAACCTTTTCATTTTAATATGCACTGTCATATTATTATTATGGCCTACACATTTATTTACCACCGTCTCTCCACAACACATATGGATTAAAATTCACATGCTAATTCAATACTCTTCCCTTTTCATTAGACAACCTATGAATTGTGCCCCTAAAATATCATATCGTATTGCAAGAGAATTTCGTAACAATTTAAGGCAAGGTTTAAACTCAATTTTGCAAATACGGTAGTTCAAGCACGTTGGAAATTTGTTAACTGTGAAAACTGATCCCAAACTCTAGGCATACCCATGTTTTTGAATACAGTATAACTTTTTACATCATTCTGATTCATCCAGATACCTGCCATACTGGGGCCATTCAAATAATCATTCACTTGATCCATAGAGAGGATGCACTAACATTTTCATACATTTTGGCTCAAGTATTGTACAATTTTAAGATATGACAAATCTTATCATTATTTTAGACCTAAGCAAACTATTACTGTTAAGTCAACAGTTAACAATAATTTACGTATTTCCTATATTATAAAGTCAAAAAATAACAATAATGTATGTGTTTCTTATAACAGCAAAAACAAAGCCTTTCTTGCTTGACCTCTTTTTACTGAACAGTACAGACTGTAAGTCATCAAACGTTCTGTTTCATATGTATACTTACATACACTACATCTCAACACCAACATAAATCGACCATTATGCAGTTATGCATAACTGAATAATCATAATAGTGATAAGAATGTATGCTTCATTTTTGATACAATATTGTGGCGAACTAAAGGAATATTGAGTAAAGGACGCTTTAATAATCATTGTTTTCTTAGACAGTCTAACTGTCAATGTCAACATAGCATACCTTTAACACTTTTTATAAAACAGATCCTTAATTATACTACAAATAGATTATCACAAGGTTGGCAGATCTAGTGGTACAGGTTCCTTGTCGTAGAATCCAAACGCAGCAAGGTAACGTTTTTAAACCGGATCATCGATATATTTTTCTACCCAGTAAACATACCCCAGTTGTCTCGACCATGTTTACAATTAATCAAAATAAAATAAGTTTACACAAAATAAAATTACACGTACATTTGAACTTACGACAGCGGTGACGAAGCCACGCCCCCTGATATCAAGGAAGCGAACTCTGTCTATGTCCGTTCATCAAACAAGGAAGCAATAGCGTCTCGCGTCGGTTCGACTTATACATTATGACTCAATTCAAAAAATGCCAAAATCAGCCGATTCTGAGACTTTAAAATTAAAAAGTGTCAAAACAGAAAATCTATGTGAGTGCAACATTATGAATACTGGTAATCGGTATGTGCATGTGATCCAGAAGTTGAATATGGTATGAACTATCATATCACTATAAGATTGTAGATATATGTAAATGGCAACAAATATCAAAATAACATTGAAAGCATATATACATGTTCGACTTGTTCTTTATTAGAGTCTTTACAGAACAGGTTTGGCAGGATCATGATCTTAGAAACCTAATCATTGATTTAAATGTACGGCGAAATAGATTGATTTAAACAGTTAATAATACCTAAACGATTCAGACAGTACAGTTCTTGATTCTTTTCTTGGTGGCTCAGATATTGATCTAATTTTTAGAGGAGGTCTTGCTGGTGTGAGCTGGTCAAATACAGTTGCTGCTTGATGGTCAGGGTTTCTTGATTTGGCTTCCCATCGACAATGTGCTGATATGAAAATAAGAAGTCTGTGAAAATGAGTCGAAATTACAGATATATTAACTGTTGTTTGGATAGTAACCATACGGGTAGATGAGATTCGGAAGCATGCGAGGGTTCGGACAAATTTAGTTGTACAATATTTCCTTGTTTTTCTCTGAAAGCAAAGCAGTTTATTAGCATATATAACGGTATCAACAAAAGTACCTTTATCTTGAATGAAATCGTGTCGATGTTGAAACTGATATTAAAGGGTCATAAGTTGTTGATTTGACAACACAAGCGAAACCATAAATGTACGATGTTTATAGTTTAGAAATATTAACACTAATTTAGGTGACCAATTGCAGACGGACAACTTTTGTATTAAATAATGTTTTAACAAATTGATTTGTCCCCCTTATACGCATATTATTGCGATATTAATTCAGAAACATACTTTTGTATAGACGTATGGATGTTTCACCTTTGAACGATCTTTCAAAATTTACAAGTTCAGCTGTTGGTGATGTCTTCCACAGAGTCTGATCCAGCGCTTGCATTTTTCTAAATTACTTACTGGTTCCGGAAACGGAACTAATTCCGCACCATCTGTAAGTCGGTCTGGATACCGTGTATCCGAATTGCAAGTGCCATAACAAAACCATAGTTACCTAAAACGGCGAGAAAATGCCAGGCTTTGTATATGACGGACTCTGGTCAGTTTGACGGACAAAATGGCGGATAACAATAGGGCTTATCAGCGCTGTATTCTGATTGGCTGATAGGACCTGTCAATCGAATCCTGTCGTAAGGTCAATTGTGTATACTTGTGTTTCATTTCATTCACTGACATAATGTTAAAATGTTAAAATGGATTTGTGGCTGTATAATGTTTAACAGGGAAAAGGTACATATGTTATGAACTATGTTTTGGAATCGCTAGACTTGTTGTTTAAGACCTCTCTTTGTAAAATAGATGAATCATTTTGAAACCTCAAATCAATTAAAAAGTGCGTATCAATAAAAGCATTCATCTGTGTTTTGTTTGTGTACTCACAATAAATGCTTTCATCTATTGAAAGCATACTTTCGTTTATTATTGTTTTGCAAAATGTCAGTAGAACAGTTGGCAATCGTTACGGGTATTTGAAAACATCTGTTCACTGGTTAATCGACCCTATAATTATTCTGCAATTAACTTTTGCCGTTTATGAACTGAGTGTGTATAAGTTTGCTGTTAAGAGTATGAGAAAGTTTGATCTTCATTATAAAACGCATTAAAGATTGAACAATGACACTAAAAATGTTTCAATTTATACACGTATAATTTCATGTTACAGGGATATTAAATATGTGTAAAGTACGAGGAACTACGACCAACATAGTCTGAATTAAAACAAACAACTGTTGCTAATATTTCCAGCAACTTATATAAAAAGGTGCAAACTTAAGTTTAAACATTTACACTTGAAATAAATGCTTTGATACCTGGCGAAAAATGCGGATCGACTGCTTTCAATATTCTTCATGAATGCATGCTGTCTAAAACGTGTATATGTCTACTTGATTTGTGTTTCAGATTGTGTGGCGGAAAGCCACTGAGCCCCATCAGGTATCAAGCGTGTACGAGTGTCAGGTTAGCTGTACGTACGGGTACTTCTCTCCAGCTCCATACCCTGGCATGCCATGTTTACCGTCAAAGCCTTACGAACTTACGTCGTTATATGATGTATTTAAGTTGCTGCTTTCATAAAACTTGTTTTCAGAGTTTCTTTAGGCTAACATCATAAACAAAAATTGCATGTACATACAAGTATGCATTGCATATATACAAAAACCAAGCAACCGATTCGCTCATGCCGACAAAAGTCACATTAGATGAAAGCAAAGGCATACTCTAATATGTTGATTGCGTCCGTTTTCGTATAAGATGATTGATGTTAGATTCAGGTAATAATTGAGAAACCTGGTTTGAGGCTCTTCTTTCGCCATGTTGGGACCCGATCGCTTTGACACAAATTATCGGAATACTTAAGTTCAGGTTGTATTGTATTTGAAAAACATACACATGCTTCCATTCAAACCAGCAAATTTCTGTATCAATAAATTTAAAATAAAATGTTTCTTCTTTTCAAAGTTATGCGAACAATTTGCCTTTTAAGTCATACATATTTAGACACACGAATGATACGCATTGAAATGTTTTGTAATCCGCAGTAACTGTATGATATTTTCTAGACCTCTAGGAATCTTAACAAAGCATTCTTATGGATTTTCTAGAAAACCTCAATTACCTTGTATCTAGCATCTCATCGAAAAACGTAAGTAAGTACTCATGACCTAACTCAACTTGATTAACCACCTTATAACCACAGGTGGTTCAAATTTTAAAATATGTTACTATGTAAGAATGATATTCTCTTTTAAATTATAATTATATAATGTTTTGTCAAAACGTTGAAAAAATAGAACTTCTGTTTTTTTTCGAGAAGCTTGGACCAGGTGATTTATTTATGATATGGATAAACATAGACGGCTACCTTTATTGAAAAATATTTTTAATTTCTTATCAAACAATGAATCCAACGGCAAGCCAGGTATGCATCCATGCTGAAGTTCAAAGATAAACACTATATTTTATTTGTATTAAACGCTTTTACTAATCTCATTACAGACACATTTTTTTTATATTTACGTTTCATTAAGCACTATCTTATCCCTTGTCGTTTATTTCCAGAATATTCCCATTTAAAATTAAAATATTTCACAATGTTATCTACATGACTTGCATTAAAAATAAGATATTATTTGCATAACGAGTTAATTCTCATTTGTTTTTCAGAAATATTCCTTTCAGACAAAGAAGACCTGAACAGACGTGAAACCAATATTCTAGTTTGTAAGGTGACAGAAAATACAGATTTCCCTTAAGATGTTGATTGGTTTCAAAATGGACATTTGTTACGGTCTTCTGTCGCAAAGGAAATACAAGTTCATAAACAGTATACTATTACCAAACGTTGGAAAGTGTTTTAGAAATTCGGGATGGTAACAAAACAACTAAAAGTTTTATTTGTAAAACTTCAAAAATACTCAGAGCTAGTCAAAGGTCACAGTTTTAGATTTTAAGGTTACATTAATATGCGTTGCATAAAATGTGTGTTTTCGGTCCGTTATAATGGTGTATTAAACGAGAAAACCCGGGCGTTATCGGTAGAAAACGTGCATTAAATAGTAAAATCACGTGCCGTTAATGACCCGGCGTTTTGTTTTTACATACGCGCGCATCAAAACAATGGACGCTAAGCGATACCAAATATTGCACAAAAACCACGGAATTGTGTATCAGGTTCTTAATATTGTTCAAGAATGGCCCGACCCTAAATACTTTATAAAGTCAATCCACAATGAAGCAAACTCGATAGTGTTTCGGCATGAGTTAGAACCAGCAACGCATAGCCCGGCGCCTATGTCCAAGGCCCAATGATACGGAACATGGTATTTCCATCATTAAAAACGCAGTTAGATACCAAACGACGTAATCAACGAATATCACTTAATAGGCAGCTTTCATTTTCATTCAATAGTATACTAGAAGGTAGTTTAAAACTATGAATTAATTGACTCTTTCATTCATTAACTACGAGAGCGTCTGTCGATCAATCTTTGTAGTAAACAAACTCCACGGCAATGACCTAGTTCCCACGGTTTGTTTATTTTACCCCTTGAAGGTTTTTCAATGAACTTGTGTTAAATGGCACCACATCCAGTTATCATGCAGAATATACATTTCAGGCGCGCCCTCTCAAGGTCAATTTCACAGTTGAAGGTCATTCGGACTTGACACCCTTTCATTAGCCCAACTGCTTTCATAACCCGATAAAAACACCAAGCATGCGATTCATTCCTTAAATAATGATTGAAAAGCAAACGGTGGCCCTTTTGATCATTCGTGTAACATTAGATGCATTCAAAAGGTAGTTATACTGCGTATTGAATTGTGCAAGTAGCGGCAAAGGAGTAGCACCCAAATAGCCAGTAATATCCTATTACATATATGGCTTACTAATAGAAGTTGTCTGTCCATACATTTTTTAAGATAATATTGAGTTCGTGCCTTAAAATATTTTATCATTTACGAAATTGTTTTGTTTTAATACACTGTGTACGGCTTATATATTATGGAAGCGAAAAATAGGCACTTTAATCTATAACGTCATAAGATTTGTATGCTGTTATCCGACCACAACTTGTGTCTGATTGCCCTGACTTAGCGTATTTATCAAGAATATAAGCTCACCATTAGCCCGACAGTGCAGCAACGAATGATGCAGACGAGAAGGGAGTTGAATTGTTGTAACGAGTAATGTACACTACAGGTATCACGGCCATGCAACCGAATATCGACTACTTATACCAATAAAATCTTTTAAAACACATTCTTTACTATCCCTTTTCAGAATCTCAAATGCCTGCAATGTGTCCCATACTTTAATTGCCTGCTTATCTATTTCTGCGCCAATCGTTGCGATCTGGTTTGTGATTGTTTGTGTTTGAGTTTTATGTCATTGGCGTTGACCCTATGCCATTAAAGGGAGTTCATGTTTAAACTCTTGATTACTGGATATGTTTGTGTAGTTTTTCATATAAATATTGGTGGAATACAATGACATTATGACGGCTGATACAAACAAACGTTGGTTGCATAATCTCATCCAATACTGTGTACTTTGTACTGTAAGACTACCGACGTAGGATATCTTGAAGAGGTTACAAACCAGACCATAACATCTACCCCTTACCGGTCCAAGGTACATAACTGCACTTAAATACGACAAATGATCGGCCACTGAAAAGACTGCTAATGGTTAGTGCACATCGTCAGTCTCTTGTTCTCGAATTACGTCATTTGTTCCTATATGTGTGTCATGTCCCTACCGTCATTGTTGCAGCAAACTATCAACATTTGATAGCGTACTTACCTGATTGAGCACAAACAAAACGTCCTTCCAAATATTTGTCACTTGTATTCTTTACCACTTCCATCTGAAGTTGCGGGAACCGAAATCAAAAAAAGAGAGCTAAGGTATACTTGATTGATGCGTAAACGACGGGGATGTCATGCAAATGTTGAATTATCGAATGCACAGAATAAAATTGCGTTATGGATTCTGATTCCAAGCAGCTCAATGTTTCCCTATGTTACAAGGAAGGATCATTTCTCCATCATTTGCAGTCATTTTGACTTTTATTCGTTTCCAATGCCTTGAAACGAAACTCGGTTGTTAATCTTAAATCGCTGAGTATATATGACAATGTAGCGGTGCTAGTCTCACAAGAGCAGATTCCATTAATTATCAATGCACATATGTGGAGTAATTTTTATTCTCAATTACACACGTTAACTATAAGGGTATTTACATGTTTCCACATTGAATATGTATCTATTATCTAGTGCTCTTTAATTGATATAAACTTGCCTAACCCCTGAAAGTGTAAAAATTGATTGAAGTTTAAAAGTTTATTCGCAAAACGGCATAAAAGGCCATTCACAACATATTATTCAAAGTAAATAAACTGTGCAATTTCATTGACCAAGAAAAAAACATTTTAATCGGTATAATATGTTTTTACTTTAAACTGTTGTTTATTTATACGAAAATGTGCAGATTCTGTTCATTGTAATTTTAGCAGGACAATTTGCCCTTACTCTGAGTAGAAAGGAGTCGGATGTGCTCATGTGTACACTAATTCATCCTTTAACAATTATATTTGGTCAAAATATTTTAAACTAATTCAGAAAATAAAATTTTGTTTTAATTACTTCAACAAAAGCTTTATATGACTGGTTTCGATATCGTGCCAACAATGAACTGCCTGTCATAAACCTATGTGTGAAGTTTGATAACGTTCAACTCTCTCTTCTGCATTTTTCAATGGCAGGTACTGCAGATAAGTTTGATGGGAGTTTATTTCTTGTTCTAACAAGTGGTTTAACTCCCGAAGTATTTGAGATTGAATGCTATAACAACATGCCTCTTTGTAATACATGCTGTGTGCCGTTTACCTGACCATGTAGTTTCATAACATTTTAACCAACCCTATGTTAAAATTTTCAATAATAATGAAGTTGGACGGATAGTAAATGATTTACAAATATATTTACACGTACAGCGATATATTTATCTTCTTAGTAGTTTATATATTTGGTAGCCTCATAAAGTGAACTGTTCGTGAAGGATTTTAACTCCCAGAGTATCACATAAACCGCCTTGACGAAGATGAGATTTTAAGATGCAGATCGTGAACTAAGCCAAAGTTGTTTTTTTTTATTTTGTATTTGCTTAAATTTGCCATTCCGCCGGCAAGAATGAAATCCATCTAATTTTCAGCTTGTAATTTTCATACAACAGGCCTCAATATCGTTTCCCTCTATTCTCTTGATATGTATAGTATAAACATTAAAACAATATAGTTGAAGGTATCTTTATAGTTTATATAAAACTCGAAAATAACATGTAAATTAAGGAAAAGACAAATACCTTTTCCAGACACGGGTGTGTACTATTTCTATACATACCATGTATAATTAATTTAGTTCAAAATGATAATTAAATTATTCAGAAATATACATTATGAAAGTCTGCCTAGGTGTTGCACTAAGGAAGCTCAGAGGGGCTCCCCTAATGCTTTTACACTTTCCAAGAACATACTTCGCTTCAAAACTTTGTCATTCCATCCTCCATCCTTTGAACTTTGCTTGCGGCAGTAAGTTTAAACATTTTTCACAGTATACAGGTGATAGTTTCACCTTGAAAAATGTGCAATGTGTAAATACGTTCATGTTAACCTAGTTTTTATTCCGGCGCATGTGTGTGCGAACAACGGCCTTACCCATTCGGAAGGGGGCAGGGGCGCGAGTCCCGGACCAACCATGGACGTGCGTAGCTGCCGTGATGCCTCCATGTTGTAATTGCAAATACTACTAAGTATGGATGAGTAAATACAACTCCAGCTGATGATATAAGTTTATTTTACAAATTGATCCTAAAACAGCTTAAACGTCCATATTCACAATGTATTGTTATAAAGTTAACACAAAATCGTTCATTTTACACAGTGTC
This sequence comes from Mya arenaria, assembly GCF_026914265.1. Taxonomy (NCBI): domain Eukaryota; kingdom Metazoa; phylum Mollusca; class Bivalvia; order Myida; family Myidae; genus Mya; species Mya arenaria. Next base: position 30,887,639 of record NC_069124.1, on the reverse strand, counting down.
TAAGATTTATTGTCACAAAGGATAAGATAAGTTTAAGTTAAACTACTGTGGTTACACGCAAACAATTATTATTCGTTTCAAGTAATAGTATATCTCCACCTTTGTTTAAAACTTGACTTTCATTTAAAACATTCAATTAAACTTTGATCTTTGACGACAAAGGTGACGATTCCAGCTTAAAGCTCGGAACATTCATTAACATTGCAGACAGGAAGCCGCTTACAGGAAGTTGGATTGCTATTTCAATTATAATACAATACAAATCTTGCTGTTATCAATAAACAAAATTATAAAAAATGTAATTAAAGCAACAAGTACAAAGTATATACAATATCGTATTAATAAGAGCAAAATGAAATATCAAAACAAAAAATATCAATAAAATTAAATTAAAATTTCAAAATATTTTGACGTGAAAATAACACACATTCACTTCACTTTTTTATTTTGTCACGGTAACATATCGTTACAATAGACATGTAATAAATATACAGGCAATTAAGTAAACAACATGACGGAAAATAACAATTGAGGCAATTTTACCACCGGGTACAGTGACAAATCGCTAACAATCATGATAAAGGAAATCAATGTAAGTTTTACAGCTTAAGAAGTTTGCATGTATACTACTCGTTGATCTGCGAACTTATCTGTAGTAAAAACAAGTCCCTTAAACCTGCCTCGGAATATTTTATGTATGGAAATTCGCCTCGTTTCATTTGCTAACGGTACAAAAAAGCAAGTGCAGAAATTTATGAATGTTGTAAGTGGTCTTGGCCTTGCTACAAATTTAATATGAGATTATTTAGATTTAACTAGTTATGAATAATGGACTTTGTTGAGATAATGATCGCTGCGTGATTTGGAATATAAGCCTGGAGGTAAGAAGAAGTAGAGTAATTAATAATTGTTAAAATTTCACGTGATTCATCAAATATCTGGCGAACTTTGACAGATTAACGATAGTTTTTTTATTACTTGTATTTAGGAGCTCGCGATACTATATCATATTTGGATGCTGCCAATAATATTGTGAAATGAAGATTTTTCTTTGATCCTGGAAATTTTGTACGTTAATGGTAGCTGTCGCCAATGTCTGACTGACAGAGCGGACACCGCCTGTGCGCGTATTCTATTCCTTGCCATGCTAAAGTTTCAACTGGAAATTTAAAGTTACATGATCTAAGTTTGTATAAATTTAAAGCATGATTAAGTGGAATGATAGATAATTATTTCTCTAGTGTAATCGTTTGCTTAAAGCTATTATAAGATATTCCTTTATTAGACGATCTCATTTTTTCGTGCCAAAATTGTAAGTACTGGTCTTTTAATATTTTCGTTATACTATAACTTGTGAACTTAACATTTACGTTTATTTGATTTTCAAACAAATTTGAATTACCAGTGGAGTAAAAACAATACTTTATATAATTAAGCCATTTAAAATTTAGGTTACTTTGTCGCATAGAGCGGTAAACAATTGATGCATATACGTCCTCAAATAGTACTAGTTTGCTCCAATAAGCAATCATTCTTTTTTAAATTGTAATTTTAAGCGGTTCTCTGCCAAGCTCGCCATATAACATATTTGCAGGTGCACTTTTCCTTGAATTTGTTATTTTCCTTAAAAAATCTAGATGTATTTTTTCATAAATTTCGGTATTCTCAAATCCTAGGATTTCACAAGAGTAAGTTAATATAGGAACAATATTATGATCAAATAGTTTAAGTTGGAGATCAATTGGTAAGTCAAGTTTATTACTTCTTCTGTATAGGAAATTTTGCTTGTTGGGCTAAATGTTCTTTGGCTTTATTAAACTTCCCGGTTGGGCTAAATACCATTCCTAAATACTTATAATTATCACCGATTTCTAGTTCTTCGTTGTTCAGTATAAATCTATAATGTCTCCACGATCTTCTGTTCGCCCCAAATAGCATGACCTTTGTTTTGTTTATATTGACCTCGAGCTTCCAATGCTGACAATATTCGTTAAAATCACTAAGGCATTTCTGAAAATCGTTTTTTGATCTGGCCAGCATAATTGTATCATCGACGTACAACAGGACAAGAATTTTTAAATAGTTCGTTAAATCTTCTACTAAATACTCAATCGTTATTCCATCATTATTTCTAGTATCCAGAATTTCGTACAAATCATTAAGGTAATAGGAGAAAAGTATTGGAGAAAGATTTTCTCCTTGGCGTAAGCCTATGTTACAAGAAAAAGTTGCGGAGCTATTTCCATTTAATTGAACACAAGATTTGATGTTCGAGTACATATTACGCACACTAAGAATTTTGCCGTCTATGCCCATTGAAGTTATTTTTTGGAATAATTCAATTCTAGGAATGGAGTCAAAACAACGTTTGAAATCGACGTACCCTACAAAGAGCTGTTGTATCTGTAATCTTAATAATTCGATTAAAACGTGTAAGGTAAAAATATGGTCCGGGGTGGAATGATTTTTCCGGAAACCTGCTTGATTTTCAGAAATAATTCTGTACTTATCCGAGAATTTAGTAAACCGTTCCTTAAGCACAGCTGTAAATAATTTTCCTAAACAACTTAAAATTGTTATCGGACGATAATTTTCAGGGGATTTTGTTTGTAAATTGGTATAATGTAACCTTCTGCCCATGATTTCGGAAAAAATCCGGTATTAAGAATGCAATTAAAGAATTGTACATATATAGGTAAAAGTATTTGTTTAGTTGAATTTATATATTCGTTACATATATTACCAGATGGACTAGAAGCTTCGCCATTATTGCATTTATTAATCATCTTTTTGATTTCTAAGGAAGTTAAAGGTTAAATTAGTGTCTCTTAGTCATTATCAATATTAATGTATATGATATCTGTGTTTTCGGCACCGTTAGTGGTGTTAAGATTTTTGAAAAAATCTTGAAAGTCCTCAATACTAGGATTTTTGCCATTAACTTTCTTTTAAATGTCTTTAAGGTAAGACCAGTATGTTTTTGGCTGGGATTTCTGCATATTCCTTAAGGGTTGGCCTTATTAAATTTGTATTGGCTTACATAGAAATTCATCGTACGTTTATAATATTTACTTTTACAGTTGAGTAACATTCTATTTTTGTCCGATTTATCAATATTATATTGCCTTTTTGCTTGATTGTAAACAACTCGTTTGTTCCTACACGGAGCCCGAACCATGGTTTGTTAGGCTTAGCCGTATTATAATTGCTATTATTATTATTATTATTATAAAAGCTTTTTCGTTTGGCGGGAAAAGTATTTGTGGCTGCTTCGCTGATAAAAATATTGGCGAATGTGCTTGCTATGTTATCTATAATACTTCACTGTTTTCAAACTGATCTAGTTGTGACTGCAAATGTTCTATTTTTCCGTTATTCATTTTGTTTACAAAGATAATAGTACATGACCATCGGAATAAAGTGGGTCTAATTCATGTATTTCAAATTGTAGTATGTTTTTCAAAATAAGGGGCGAGCTTATGAAGTAATCTATAACGGAATTTTGCTTATAGGTACTTTTGCCTATGCCCTTATCCATTCCAAACCTACCATTTAAGATGAATAAATTATTAATTTTGCATATTTGCAAAACAGTTGTACCGATTGTGTTTATTTTGGTATCAACAGATGAGCAATTCAGCGTTAACTTACTCAAATCAAGTGTTCGTACTTGGTTAAAATAATCTAAGATTTCGTTATCAAAATTGAATAAATCTGCGATAAAATCATCGCTTTCAACAAAATCCTTTGCATTTGAAGTGTGATTATTAGTGTCACCACATAGCATAACATTGTCATGGTTATTACACATATCAATAATTTCATTTTCAAAAATAAGCATTTCATCATGGCTAAAGAATCTGGAAGATTCATGAGGTATGTAAATAATACCCAATATTACATCTTTATCTATGGACAGAGATACCTTTTTAGCCTTTACCCAAATGCTTGACAAGTTTTTCCTTTATAAACAAACCAATACCTCCTGATTTTTTCAAAATATTATGTTTTCTAGGTTAAAAATTCATAATTCTTAATGCTAATGATGTCTAAATCTAATAACATTGTTTCGGTACAGCAAAATTTGTAAATTCCGTGTAATTCAATCTTCATTTAATTCCACACACATTTAACGATCCTATTGACAATGTTTCATAGTTTCTATCATTGGTAATTGGACCCTGTCTGTCCTAAGCGGGACCATTTCCGGAGGGCTTGGCCGGCGGTTCTGGGGCCGTTTGGCCGTGAGGGGGCGTTTCTGCGCTGTTAATTCGCGGGGGCGCCGAAATTACTGGCTCACTGGTGAGGGGTGTTACGGCCCCGTCGTGTTGTTGTTGAATTGAGTCAGAGGCGTCCGGTGCCGCCGCTTGGCTGGAAGTTGGTACTGTAGCTGGAACTGCTTCATTGGGTCTTGGTGGTACGCTTTGGGGTGAGATTTGAACCGTCTTGAAGGGAACTGGCGGGAGCTGGCGTCTCGTATTGGTCGGAGCGCCTTGTTTCGTATGCAGACATCACACGTCTTTGTAGGTTTATGATGCAGATTTCGGCTAGTATTGTGTTCCAGTTCGGGAACTGGTCCCGTATTGTTTGGCCGTTTACCACTAGAGCAGCTGGGACTTTGATTTTTACGTTTTTGGCTCCAAATCTATCTCAGTTTGCCTTAAATTCGTGCCAAAGGGCTTTTTTCGCCTCCTGAATTTCCCTAGGGTAGTCCCTATTCAAGCTCACTTTTGAACCCTTCAACTTAAAGGCATTTTTCATAACCTGGTTGATCTGGCCTGGGTGCGAAAAAGACACAAATATGAGCCTAGGCTGTAATTGTCGGGGACCTTACTGATGTTGCCGTTTGCCAACCCGGTATGCAGATACGACATTAATGTCCTCTTCTTTCAGTTTGAGATTTTGAGCAATGACGCTTTAAGCAAGGTCCATGCAGTAATTACCTAGCTTTTCTGGCAGGCCACCTATTCACATATTCGATTCACGTTGACGGGCCTGAAGTTCGATTTATTTATATTCTTATAGCCTTAGTCGTTCATCAACAATATTAAGTGAAGCGAGATTATATGTACATGCGTGCTCTACATCGTTTATTCTGCAGTGTCCCAAATTCAACGACACAATGTTTTCAAGTATGACATTCAGTTTTTCATCATTTGGGAGTTACTTTAAAATCTCAAAGTCCACAGGAGTGTTAAATTTGGTCAGGGACGGATAAATATCTGGATATATTGGGTGGCTCGGGCTGGAGTTTAGGCCTTTAGGTTGAGGTGGTGGCGTCCTTATCCCACCCGTCGACGTGGAGGTCGTCTCTTCTCTGGTCCGTTTTTTCGGTGTAGGGTGAAGGTAACCGTCGCTTAAGGGTAAATTCTTCCCTGTATATATTGCTTGGTCCATTGCAAGGTTGTTGAGGCTCTTATATGCTTATTATGCTTTTTAACGTGAAGTTAAAAGTTTACTTTTTACCACGTTAGTTTTAGGCGGCCGCCATGTTTGATTACCGGAAGTCAGTAAATATATTTTTTCAATTAGGTGACACTGTCAAAATGTTGGGTTCACAATACTGCACTAAAACCCAAGGCCTCCAAACCACAGGGATTGGTTGATAGGTCCAAGGGGACATCGAGCCATCTGCTAACAAATGGAAAATAAAATATAATATAATCAATGTTAGAACGTTTAATGGCTTCGGCAAAATATTACAAAAAGTGTATAATTCCTCTTTCACCTTTGCCTTTTCAGGTAAAAAGTTGAAAAATTTCAAAACACCTAACCGTGAAAATGAAGCAATAACACTTCCAACGCTAAATGCATTAAAATGTAGTTCCCATTGAAAAATTTCATTTCTAAAGTTGATCATATAATAGAACTTTGATCACCCTATGTTGCAGTGTAATCATATATTTTACGTTTCTTTTTGTAATTTCTAATTGATCTGTTCGCACTTTCAAAACAATGCTTTTAAAATGTTTAAGTAAATTGAATGGATTAAGTTAGTATAGATATCTTATAGGTATGTAAGTAAAAGAATGCAGTGTTGAAAAGCTAGAATTAAACACAATAAATAGAAAGTGTATAAAACGTGCCACGAATGCAATAACGCGGTCTCATAGCTAAACTTATTATGAATATTGACCTGTATGCGAAGTGAGAAGTATCACCCCCCCCCCACCCCACCCCCCACACACACATACACAAACACATGTTATTCAATTTCTTCAACGTTTTCCATTGCACCTTCGTTCTTTACTTTGTTAAAGTATTTTTCACTACAACTTGGTTTCTTATAATTTTAAGTTTAAATTAGTGATTTAAATAAAGTTGGCGCCTAACACTGCGGGAGGATAACAACGTTGACATATTAAGTATATAGATGGAATATATCATGAAAATAATAGGCATTTGCTTATCGTTCATATAATTATTTTTAATAGCCCCATACTTTGTAATACTTACTGGTAGAACCATTTGCTTGGTAAACATTAAAGTGCCTTCAAATCTTTCACACCAGCACTTCAGGGCTTCAAAGCAATGTTCGAAAAACTGATTGAGACAGTTTTTGTGTTGTGCTCCTGAAACACACTTCATCCACTGTATGAACGAGGTGTAGGACATTTTTTTATACACGTCTAGGACTTGCGACACCTGAAAAATGTGATAAACGTTTAAGTACAAGGATTTTGAACTATTTGCCATTACTGGCGTTAGGTCATCCCATACCGTAATTCTGTTTATGTATCCAAGGACAGACTTGTTTGAAACGGGTGGTTGAAACTACTCATACTATTAGTTTGCAATATTATTTATGATCATAACTTACTATGTCATAGTCAGGGCATTCGGATCTTGTGGCGGGGATACAGTGGACTTTGTATCAATACATTGGACGATACCCAACATTAGGGTATATTGCAGTGCCATCCTAACACTGCATGCCCCGAACTTTTCCCGATGGGGCAAAACGTCTATAAGGCCAATACTCAAGTTAACACAAGATTTTTGTCGTGTACCATTCCAGTAAGGATTTTGACCAGTATGCGTCTTATATAACAATGTTATAGGAAAATCACCACGATCAATTTAATTAATTTTCATCAGCCGATAGATCGCTTGTTCAGATCGCTATAATACAATTAACAGTATATATTAGACTCATAAAATTGTTTTCAATGAAGAGAAAGTTGACTTCTGATTTACGGTGAAATCATAAAACTTGATATTTTTCTAAAATGATGCATATATACACTTGTGTAATAATACTTTTCATGTAACAATTTTAGAGGTAATTCACCAGGATCGATGTCATCATTTTGCAATTAGAATTGTTCTTATATAATTTATCTTGTTTACAGTATTTATTTTACACAAGAAGGACGAAAACGAACGGTCGATCCATAAAAATGATTTATTTAAGAAATTTGTTTCACTTGCATCACCATATAAATAAATAAATAAAACTGATAAATGTGACCTTCTTACATATAATGTATATAAAGATCATATTACGCCATTGGACCGTTTTGCATACGTAGCTTTTCCCCAACAGGTTACAACTAAAATTTAGCCAATTAAGTAGAGGAAAGGCCATACAAAAATAAGGATCAGTTTCTCAGGAGCTGCTGCTTTCGTTTGTTTATACCCAATTTTAATTGGTGATCATGTTTGCAATAATACTTATTGCTTGTAAACAGGTGGTTCAACAAAATTATGTTTTTAAAAAGTGTATTAAAACTAGTATTATTAGAATGAAATAAATTAGATATTCCTCCTCGTTTTTTAAATGCCTCAGTACAAACATATATTTTTTATTTGCTTATTTAAATAATTTCACGTTTGGCTGATCATCAAAAGAGATGACGTGTATATAGGAAATAGAGCAATGAAAGAGCATTGATTATAAATGCCAATAGGTCTGATAAGAGTGTTAGCTAATGCGTTCGGAAGAATCGACATACCTAATATGAATATTTATGTGCATGTGTGCGTGCGTGCGTGTGTGTGGGGTGGGGGTATCGTGCGTAAATTATATGTGTCCAGTTATTTTTGTTTGCATGATCGATTAACATATTGATAAAGTAAAGATAAAATTTTACAAATACAAGTACTTTATCTTACCTAGTGTATTCCATTTTCAGCCATACTCTGGCTTATCACTTTCCCAACTCCCGGTAGAGCGGAAACATATTGTTGATAAGCGTTGGGGTTTTGGACAAATCGTGCAAACTTTTGAGATGTTATTGTGCACGCCCCCTGAAAAAGTCCAAGTACACTATTAATGGCAGAAAAGCTAAAGAAATACGCTTAGAATTCACAATTTCGGATTACAAAGTGTCACAATTTTAGGGGATTAACCCTTAACCACAATTCAAAAATTGTATGCAATTTTCATATCGTTTCTGAGGAAGGGATGCATGTAAAAGTAACGCCCCCTCTCACGTCAATTCAAATGAGCTGTATGAATGTTGCATTTAATAGCCATTTTATTGAATACATTTATAAGGAGTGAATTCATTATTGAAGAGCACTGCCTGTTACAGTGAGGATCATTTTATTTATGACATTTATATTCATATGTTTAATTCAAACATCTATAGTTTAGGGAAATGTCTGAATAAGTATATCTACTGTATGTGTAACGCGCAATTTTAATTTCATTTCATTTCAGTTCAGACAATGTCTTTTTTCTATTAGTGTGTACCGGCACCGTCCTCCAAATAGCACGACCATACAAAAACGTGCAGAAACGGAGCTCCTTTTCGGGGAACTCCTCGTCATCGAACACCATGCTTCCTACGGTGCACATCCCAACGTTGGCGTTGTTGAAGAACTGTTAAGAAATATACTTTGTTTTAATGTTGGTTATAATATGTTTTAAAATAAACGACAACGTATTTCATATCTATAATATGAACATTGTTAGATTTCTTTATCTCGTATCGTCCTAAAGGAGGAAACATGTACAAACTTAAACAAATAATTGTTCCGACGTTCCTGAAAGATACAATACTATAAACTCTTCATATACATAATAAAAACATATTGCATGCATGTTTATACAACAATGACGAAGGTTTACAAGTATTTGAAAACATGTAGTTCTAGAAGATAGCAAATATCAACAAACTGCTATTAAGGTACATGAAACATGTTTTTTTCTTTGAACCAAAATACATGATAATTGCAACAAACTGCTATCACCCTTCTTTAATTTAATCCAAGTAAGGTACATAAAACATGTCTGTTCTCTTAACTAATGATGCCAAGATACATAATTATTGCGACAAGCTGCTATCACACTTCTTTAATTTAATTCAATTAAAGTACATTAAACTCGTGGGTTCTTTGAACTAATGAGGCCTACATCTAACCTGTCGGTTCTTTAAACTAATGAGGCTGCAACGGACGTATCTAAATCTGAGCGTAATTGGTTTTGGTAAAATATACGTAGCTTGCAGGTGAATATTTGACTGCAGTTATTCCGATACTAAAGGTTGGTCAAGCAATAGTATACCGATGTAAATGCATTTGTTCTCAGAAACTGTGAAATTGTGTTTTTACTGGTTTTTCAAATGTTAACATTAGTATTTTTGATAATTTCTATGAAAGTAAACATTAGTGGTGTTGTTACAGTGTTTCTGATATGTACACAAATGACGTGTGTGTGGATAAGAACTAGCCACCAGGGTTTGGCTCATTTAGTAAGAGCGCTGTTTTTGTGTTCTGGCGGTTGTGGGTTCGAACCTCACACCGAGCACACTATTTCTCCCAGGTTAGCTTTAAAACTGCACTCTCACTGAGTGAGCGGTTTGGAAACTTTTTCATTTCATGTCTCAGAATCAGCTGATTGTGACATTCGAGATTTCGAACAGTCATATAAGATAACTCACAATAGCACAGATCTTAATTTGTTTGGATTACTGCCGAAATCTGCATTTTTCTTCAAGTGTTAGTAACACTTTTAGCCATAAAACATCATTTTTCGAGCGTAAATATTAAAAACTGCCATTTGGTCTTTTATCAGCAGCCTTATAATACCGCTTTCAGACATTTACCCAAAATATAGCTTATTCCAAGACAAAAAAATGTCAAAACAGTCAATCTGTGAGAGTGCAGCTTTAATGGTGGCAGCTGTAAATGACATGAGTGCCTATTTCAGGCTAAAGGAATAGTAGGGGAGAAGTGTGGTGGATTTTGGTAAGAACCAGCCATCGAGTTAGCTCAGTTGGTTAAAGCATAGTGCAAGTGATCAGGTGGTCGTGGGTTAGAACCCAACACCGAGCGCAAGTTTTCCTCCCAGGTTTACTTAAGATGTATGATAGTATACATTTTGATTCACCATGTGTACATACAATACACAATGTTTGTTCCATTAGTTATTCACACGGCAATATGTTTTTCTTTAAAATAACATTTTTTTATTTAATAGTAAACGAAAAACATTTACATTGATCGATAATACTAGTATCTACATATTTCGTAAAATATGTTTACCGTCCAAACAGAATTTCCTTTGTTCTTTTATGCATGCAATAATTCACGGGGTTAATCAGTACAAAAAAAAAACATAAATGATAGCTGTACATAAATTTCGCATTTTATTTTATTATTGTATATCTTCTGTTTATAATGTCTTTAATGTTCTTTGACATTTTTATTTCTTATTTCTTTATTTGTACTCTTTTTAAAACATTCTATTCCCTTAAACGTTGACAAGAATCATTCTCCATTCGAACACCGCACACTGAATTGAATGCTAGCTCTGTATGAATTAACTTTCGGTTGCGTCAGTGTAACGTATTTCGCATATTTCGGATAAATAATGCATAATGTTTTATTTATTAATAAGTACAATATTTGCTGAATTGAATAAAATATTTTTGTTTTATTCTTTTATCAAATTTTGTACTTGAATCGCGATCCAGCGATCTCAGCATTGGTGAGTATTTGTATCGAATATTTTGCTTTGACTCGCTATTACTCGGGTACTCGGGTACTCGTTACAGCCTTTATATATAGCTCATCGTTATAATTCATAACGTTGAGCTATAAATGCGTGAGTTAAATAAACATTCTGTTCTGTTTTGTTCTTTTCTGTTCACACACATCCTGTATGGTATGATGCAGTCATCTCAATTAAGAAATAATTAAAATTAATATTAATTAATTACATTATTGTTCTCATATATACAGATTGAACCATCGGTACTCTGAGCGGCCCGAAGACAAGAGCATCGTGCCAACTACGGCATCCGGGCACCCTAGAATTACTGGCGGGCCACACGTTTTAGGCCAAATTTCTTTTAAACGAACGTTCAATTACACGTTATAAAAGAAAACATTTAGTACATCTATATAAATACATTTATCATTTATACATTTATATTCATCAAAATAAAAGAAGACATTTAGTACATCTATATCTATACATCTATCATTTAGACAATTATATTCATCAACATAAAATCAAACTCTTACCATCGGCAGCATTTTTGTCTTTATTTGTTGATTTTGAAAATCCAGTCTAACTTGAGGTGGTATTCAATATGCAATCGACTTCATTCACTGTATTGGTCAGTTATTAAGGTATTAGCCATGTAATACAACTCGGGAAACATCGGGTAACATCGACAAATATCGCCACTCGCCGTAACAGATCGTGACGAACATCGGGCGTATTCGGCCTGTACCGGATGTTGCTATTTTTAGAAACAGAAGGTATTTCCCGGCTATTCATAGGGTAATAATGGAATTTCTACATCGTAGGATTTGGAAACATTGTGATGTTTTTCTCATGAATATACGTTTAAAATAAATAAACACTAAAAGAACACGCTGACAGTTGATTACGATACATCTAACAATTTGAGTCATTACAGTAAAACATGGATTATAAGTGAAATATACGCGTGAGAAGATTTTCTCTCGAAAAAACAAACTGTCAACAATCGGCATGGAACTGGGATATTCGTATCAAAGGGCTCTGAATGTAAGTATCCTTGAGCAGTTTTGTACGTTGATGTGTTCAAAAATGTTTGTTTTTTAATTTATCTTTGGAATTCTTAAATCATTTTTATTAGCTAAATGTTTAGACAGCATGTTTATATTTTACATGTACTTATGTACATGTTACATATGTTTATATGTACTTATGTACATAACTTATGTTTAAGATATGATATGAGTATGTAATCTTTAAATTGATTGTTTTATCTTAGAAATATAAGACTTAAAATTTTGTTTTAAAATGATGTGTTTTGGTACGTGACCTATTTCTAACATACCACAATACATGTACATACCCGTTATTTGTTTACAAAATGCATATTTTCAAAATTAACCTGTGAAAAAAAGTTGTATGTGATTTGGGGCTTGAAGCCGCATCTGCTAGGACACTATTGACATTCATTGGCTTGGTGTAGGTCTGGTTAAAACCCCATACTGTTGTGAATCATTATCAACCATATGCACAACAACTACACATTTGTGCCTACCAACCCTTACTCTTGGCTAAAACAGATATTAGTGCAGAATGTATAATACTTGTGCATTTGTATTTTACGGTGGTAGTTTCTGCTGGTTGATAATCAGAAGTCTAATATCTTCCAGGCAGGAAAATGACTGAATATTACTTAGTCAACAACACTGGGTTATGAAGAATTCCAGCCTGCATTAAATACTATGTTGGATCCTTGAGAGCGGATTTGACAGCCATGTCCATCCACAAGGCAGTCGCATCTGATCGAGATGATGTGTGTATTTCATATAAAACATATTTGACTTGGTTTTTGTTTTTATAAACCTACTGTATTCAATAATCAAGTGGTGGTGGTGGTGATGGTGGTCAAGTGGTGGTGGTGGTGGTGGTGGTGGTGGTGATGATGATGATGATGATGAATTTTATTGATAAATCTAATAATTTTCTTTATATATATACATGTATGTATCAGCTTGTTGTTGTTTTTTCAAAATAATGTCGTGAAATATTAAACTGTTTATATTTTATTTTGTATATGTATGGCAGTATAATTATCTATACTAATTAGTTAGAAAGGCTTTAAAGTACAACTTTTTTCCTTTACAGCACTAAACATTCTTGATGGGTAAAGTACCTGAAGGTGCATGAAAACCAAATCAGCATTGACTCAGCATTGAGAAGTTATCATCTGTTCACACACTACAAGTACAAAGCATGGGAACAGACCAAACTTTAAATGTTGAAGAGTGATTAATTATTGCGAAAAAAACTAATTGTTAGAATACCAATGACAAAATAAAACAGATATACATCAAATTACCCATAGAGATTGTTTACATGTTATAATATTAAAAACAACATTAGTTGAGAACTTTCACTCTGATATTTTTGGAGGGGCGAGCCCACTTAGTGTTCTTGTTTCTTCACATATTTTAGTTTAAAAGTACACTCGTTTGTTTTAAACTCTGTATTCTGAGTTAGTATCATAAGTAAAATTCATTTATTTGAAAGAGTACATTTTATGAATAAGTCCAATAAAGCTTTATAAATTTTTACAAGAAAAAGGTTGATTTTTAAGCATTTTATTAGCTATAAAAATGTATGGTAACATGACATTTTGTATATTTTCTTCAAAACTGGACGGTAAACTATCATAAATTGTCTTTTAAATTGTTCAATAGACATCATAGATAATATCTGAAATGATTTCAGCAGCTTGCCATATAGTTAACTATTTTTTATGAATTTTATAAAACTGCTATATATTTTCAAACATCGAAAAACTGCTCTTTCCCGAAGAATCATAAGATCAATCAAAATGATTTTTTTCCATGTGTTTCAATAATGTGTTCATTTGAACTTTAGTTTTCTGTTAACTGAAGTTTATTTTACCAGAAACTGTTGTGTTTATTTCATAATCTCTGATAATGTGATAAAAATTCAAATATAGACCAAATATTTACTTGTCGCTCTTTGTAGCCCTTGGAGTTTGGGGGTTGGTGTAATGAAACATAAATAACTTTTTTAATTCATGGTAAAAAATCTTCAAAATTCGGATAAAAGTCCCATAGTGTACCGTGATTATAACTATGTTGTCGGTTAAAGCTTTTAAAAAAGTGTGTATTACTCGGCTAATACCTTAATATCGGGTAATCCCATTAGCTACATCGTTCTTAGATCTAGTTAAGACCAGTATTGAAAGGCAGTTGTTTACTTACAACGCAGTTATAACATCGTTCAATCCTGTAATTCGATATTAAATACGCGTAAATAGCTTAAAACCTTGTAATTGGAACACCTTGATAGTAAAATGTGTCGTCTGCCTCTTTTCCACCAAAAATATAGTTTAAGAAAGTGCCGACTATATAAATTGCAAGCTATGTTTCCAATAACCGAGCTAGATTTGACAAAGCAAGAAGCAATCATAACGCAATATCTGTTTTATTCATTTAATTTGTTGAATTTAGCTTAAGATAATATTAAAGTAGTATCCCTGCGCCAAAATATGAATGAACATCGAAACGTAAACAAAGAATTACTATCCACTCAAAGCGAATCATTCGATCGCGTGACACAATGATCTCATCCACTGCGCAGTTTCTCACATAAAAACATCGCTTGATAGCCCGCATCCAATCAACAGTCGTTATTTGATCACGTGGGAATAAGAAGCGCACACCAGGCACGTACTAAAGTGCTGATGAGTTGCTGACCATATGGACAAAGAAGGAAAAAAATAAGTTTTTAAATTTCAAGACTTATTTTATTTTATATACTTTTATAGTGTACGTATAGACGGATGATTGTGTTGTTTTTTTATTTAATGGCATTTTATTGAAATGAATTGAGTTGTATTTTTTGCTGGTTTGGAGAAAATATGAGAAAATGTCACGGGTTTAATAACTTTTTTAGGTGTTTCATTTACAGTTGTTTGAAAGCAAGAATATTATGAACATATGGAATACAATAGAATAATGGATGATAAACTGAATATATAATTACACAGCACACTGTGGATTGAACTATATTCTTCAATACCACATTTTAACAGTTAATTAAAAATAAATAGCACATATTCAAATATATTCAACTTAGAAAGCCTGATTTAAGTTTTAAGTTCAACTACATTTAAGTCTATATCTCAGTAACCATTTATTACGTTGAAACTTCATGCAAGGCTTTTCATTCAATTACACCAACTGAACTTGTTAGGTAAGGTATCTCTATTTTGCTTTTAATGCAAATTATGCCCCCTTTACAGGCACAAATTGCATTGTTAATGCATTTATTTCTAAGACAAAGCGGTGTATAGTCGAGTGCGCTGTACAACGACAGCTCTTTTTTAATTTATTTGCAATTGATACACATGATCTTCATCATTAAAAGTCTTCACTTACTGGTTTTACTCCAGCCATTGGAACTTCAGAACATATTTTTTTTAGACAAATCTGTAGATAAAATGCATTTTGAAAGATTTCCATCATCCATAAAATTTCTCCCAATACTTCGCAAAATTACTCGATACTGGTACCGTGTTCGTGTATAATCTGTTTTGCATTGCACTGATTTTTGGGGGGTATTTTAAAGGTATAAGCTGTGTTCTGTATAAAATTGATATGTTTCATTTTGCAAATTAGCAATATTGTATATAACATTGTTTCTTCTATTTTGCTTTCAAAAAAATACAAAAACATCTGTTACAAGAACCTTTTAGAGTAATTGAATCCAACTTGTTACTTGTATGTGTTTTAATTGATGCATGTTTCATTGAACGTTTTGTTAACACAACAAACTTATTTTAATGAATAATGTCAAACAAAGTTTTGTTGTGAATTTATTGTTTTATTTTGTCTGTTTTGATACTATTTTTTATCCCAAACTTTTGATATGTATTTACAAAAACAATGCTCAAACTGACAATAAATCCACGATAATAATAGCTGTTGTTATGTTATATTGTTGTTTTTAGTAAACCATTGACCTTGCTGACCCAACGGCATATTGATTAACTGTAAACCAACACAAAGGCATAACCGAAAAAATAAATGTAGAAACACAATAACAAAAGTAACAATCTATAATTATTTAAAAGTTTAGTTCACCTTCAAAATTCGTAAAGCTTTCATATACAGTAATTGCCGATCTACATAAACTACCTGGGCTCTAAAACCAATAGTGTACCACTACAATAAATGAAGACATCACTTTATTAATGGCAATTGACCATAAACTTTATCTCACAAAAATAGCAACAGTGGCTTGACCAATCATCCCTGAAAATCAATCCCAGTATCTCAAGGTTTCCGACTTGCGGTTAATTGACATGGCTATTTTAGCCACTGGTAAAATGTCATCTTAAATGCATAATAAAATACATCTTGACAGGAACATAAAGCAAAACATGCTTTTAAAATATATTGAATGATTATTATTAGATCATAAAAGAAGTTTTAAAAATAGGTGCCTGATAAATTAAAGATTATTTTCTTGGTATATGAAAACAGTTTCATGCTTAACTGTTCATTAAATGTGATCCATTTTGCCTCGAGGAAATCGTGTTTTAGGTGTTGTATAGATATTTCTGCTGGTAAGAGACAACGTGTATATGAGAAATAGAGCAATGAAATAGCCAATGCCGATTGGTTGGATTAAATTGAGCGTGGTCTAAGTAGTGTATTAACATTATGACCTAGTTTATGTAAAGCAACTCTATACTGGGGAGCCAGATCAGTCTGGTTTGTTTACGAATGGATCCTGTTTTGTAAAATAATGTTGACTGTTTATCTTAGTTCATTACAACCCAAAAGTGTATCGAGCGATTAGTAGTTGTACATCAAGGCCATCATTATTCTAGAAGTAATAAATGTGTGTAATATTGGTGTCTGAGATATATTATGGACTGGAGAGAAATTAGTAGAAGTGAGTACTGTTGACAATATGTTTGAAAACATATGTTGTTTGAGATTACCACAGAGCATACCCAACCTAGCATGACAAAAGATTTGCGGTCACCTTCGTAGTAAAAGTCTGTACTTGTTATTGTAAAGCGCTTGACTAGCCACGACTCGTTGTATTTCAAAATCATTTGCACCCGTATGTAAAGGCAAATGTAAAACAGCAATGATAAGGATACCACGACATATTTGTTGGCCGGGCGGTATTTTTCAAGACGTATTAATTTACACTTGTATTACTATTGAGACAAGCACTCACGCATGAGCTCTCATGATTAGTTTTTGGGTATTTTGGGTCAACTTTTCACCAATGTTTATTGGCCTAAACGTGTGTCACTTCCCCTTCTGCTTGACAGAGATGACAAGTAGGCGAATACGCGGCTAAGTAATATCTCAATAAGTTTTTGATACGTATTCAAATTGTTAAAATCTAAATATTTGGAATAACTAGTTACTTCTAAATGATCTTGTTCACTATATATTATATATGAATTCAGTGTTACTCAATTCAACACTGTCCCCACACGCCCGTGCATTAAGAAAATATTGTATACATGTGGAGTTTATCAAAAAAAACATATTTTGTTGATGCACGGGAATGGGGACCAATACTTGATTCATGGTCATGTCTATAAGTACATAGTGGTATAAACTATAAACCCATTTTCTGGGTAAAAGTTTACCTGTTGTTTAGCACTCTTTTAGAATGCTTGTGAAAATCAATACAATTGGTTTAAATGAGTGAAAAGACTAAATTGATATGTTAGATACATGTAATTAAATGAATTAGTGATATTTCTTTACTTATGGAGCACTTATGAAATATTGGTTTAATTATGGTAGATTTGTGGGGGGGGGGTCGATAAAAATATGTATATTTAAGTAAATATATTGGGCATATTTATTTTAAACCTTGCCATTTTAATGATATATTAAATATGCAAGTGTTTTAACTACTAGAATGAAAGGTTGTTCATGTATGCAGAACATAACAAGAAAAGGATAAGTGCGCTAGATAGCCATGTTTAAAGTTAACTACAACAAGAAAGTATAAACTCTTATAAATAGGCAAATTCAAAGATGACAATTCTTTACAGACAAACTTAAATGTAGAGCTTGAATCGCGCATGGCCAATGCGTTGGAACAAAATTAATCAAATAAATGGCTTCTGACAGAAAACGAAGGTAATAATTTCAAATATTGAGGACAGGTAATTTCATTTTCATTCATGAACAGTATAATTATACATGTACATGTTCATGAGCTTTCAATTTATAAAATTGAATCAAGAAACAGTTACAAAAATAAATATGAATAATAACTATGGTAAAATAACTTGAGTCACACTCCTCCTATTTCTTTAAAATGATAATACGAAATAATATTCCAAACACAAATTCTGTCTTTACCAATTTTGACCATTGGTTTTGGTATTGTCTCCGATAGATAAAAAAATACATTGCTTACTGCCAACATTACATAATTGGCTACTGGATTTGTCCCTGTATCTTCAAATATGAATTACAATACCATCTATTGACTTTGGCAAACAAAAAGCAAGATACTTAACTAGTACATACTTTATAGATTTCTTTATTTTATTTACAGATTGAGACAATTGGCAGGTCAAAGACAGACTGATGGAAACCGTAATATCACATACCTTAGTGATCAGAACAGACCAACAAAGCTTGGAGAGATGTACAGTGAATTGTACGACAACGAATGGACGGACGCTTTCGTTTGTTTGATAAAATCGGACTACGACGAGTTAGAGGTAATTGAAACATTAAAACTAACACTGCTGGTGGGTACACATGGTGATGAAAGTCACAAAAGGCATATTTTAGAAAAAAACAAAACAAGACAAGTTATCAAGTGTGCTGAGGTGGTATGGTTGTGATTAATTTTAGTGATTTATTTTAAACGAAGTTTGTGTTAAAATATTTTATCACATTCTATACCTTGTTTGCGGTTATTTTAACCATCACGTTTTTTTTTGTATTACGCATGTGTACCATGACATTGATCAGTTTCTAATTTTTCGGAAAAAACCTCGACATGTTTGTAAACAATGGCACAGCCTACTAAATAAATTCCCTATATATTCTATAGACAATTGACCAATTTGCACGCGAAATAACAATAATATATATAGCATTTCACGACCCTTTACACCATATATGGGGAGAGAGTTCCACTTTCGTACTAAACATTAAACAACGTTAGAAACAGAGTGATGTTTTTTATAAAAATAAAATTCGTTGAACTGTGTATCCGATAAATGACGAACTCCGGTGTAGGTGTACTAACAATGCGGTAAAATGTAAGCAAAAAAGTAAATCAAGTAGACCCAGCATATTCAGCCTGTTTTTGAAACCAGAAACCACTCACATTGAAAACCCATAAATATGGAAAGTAGCCAATAGTCTAAGATTGTATAACCATGCTTTGATTCACTGTCATGTGTCAGTTAAAATAAATAAGGCATGTAACAATGAGCAGACACTTCCAAATTGGTGTAATTTGCCCACAATTGAATTGGAACAAACTATTGCCCAATTAGTAATTTTCCAGCTAGTCATACATTTATTTCTCATTTGTTTTTATGATATTTGAATCAGTACTTATTTCCATCTAAAGCATAAATGGAAAACTTGATACCTCCTTTTGATATTATAACAAAATCGTTTGTCACTCTCTTTATTAAATCGAGAAAATAAATCATGAACAGATTATACAATTATGAAGGTATCTAGCCGGATGTAACATCACAATTTAAAATAAAACAAATTTCGTTAAACATATAGTGTTTATGTTGTGAAATTACTGGATATCATCTCAGTCTTCAATTATTCGGGTACTCGTTTCTGGAATGCATGTGCCTCAGGAAGTGGCATTGCGTTTTGCTATTCGACTAACGAAAACTATGACGTTTTATATTGATATCCTCATGAAATGGTGGCGTCTGCAACAAAAATGTCTGCCAAATGGAAAGAAATTACACCTGAGCAGAAAAAGTAATATCTTTGGCAAATGATTGACTTTCTCAAAAACAATGCTGGGGTATTGCAAATAAGTCGATCTGGCGTGACCAAAATTCTAAAGAGCTATAGTGCAAGGGAAAATGTAGAAAATGCACCACGAAGTTGAAGACCTTTGGCAGGAGGAAAGATGGGTGACCGTCAGATTGTGAGAGAGGCCAGAAGAACTCTCTTAGCGGAATTGACGGGACTAGTGAATGGAACTTTGCCTAAACAAATATCATCTACTGTTAGACGTTAATTAAGAGTTCATGCATTTTTAAGGAGAAAAGTAAGGAATGCACTAAATATCAATACATTTAATCGGAAAAAGGCGTGTTTCTTGGTGTAAACAGAAATCACATTGAACCTGAACAAACAGGGAAAACGGTGATATTTAGAGATGAAACACAGGTAAAACTTGATAGCAAAAACGACTCAATGTGTGGAGAAAAGCAAGTGAAGTATGGCGTCCAGAGTGCCTAGATCAGCGTGGAGGCAGCTTTGTGTCAGCTTTTTGGGGGGTTTGTCCTTACAATGGTGCTGGAACTTTGGAACCTGTTGAGGGAAATACAGACTCAGAGACTCTGAGACGTATATAGACTATATTTTTCAAGACGAAAATGCCCAAGTGCATACATCAAGGGGGACCACTCAGTGGAAAAATGAGAACACCATTTCCTGTATGTATTGGCCTTCTCAAAGCCCTGCCATTAATTTTATCGAAAATGTGTGGCGAACAATAAAAACTACAAAACTGAAAAGAAGAAACATATGGTCAAATGAAAACAACACCTCATAGAAGAAATTAGGAAAAATTGGTATGCTCTCCAAGCGCACTATATAAAAAGCCTGAAGGCTCCGTTCAACAAAGAATTTGACAAGTGAAAGTCAGTAGAGGACATATAACCGAATATTAACCAGTTATCACAGTTTTGTATAAAAATGTTCATACAGTTGATCTAAGGTTCAGTGTAACAAAATATTTTGATGACTCATTTATGGCCAGCTACTGTTTACCATATTTCTTTCGAAATAAACGTTCATTACCCTAAATATGGTTATGTACACCTAATCAAATGTAGACAGTCAATATCTTACTTAGCGAAATAAAAGGAAATGCTTACCATCTTTTTCTCTTTTTTTTAAATCCAATACCTTTCAATGTTTAAGTTCACAACTTCCTTGTTATTTGATGGATAAAGTTTGGTAGATTTAACAAAATTCACAATGGAGAATCGAGTCGTAGTTGTCACGACTATAATGGAGCATGTGCGTTCAAGTTAGTATCATCATTATCATCAACATACATCATTAACACCATCGTAAAATTATCAAATTATATTTATTCGATTAATTTGTTTGCATAATTGAACTGTGTGATTTTTCATATTGACACTTTTACTTACATATGTTATTCCTAAAGCTATCATCCTAACACCAAAGACATGTCCAATGCCTGGTAAACACTTGGGAATGGGGTGGCTACATAGTTTGTGAACTTCTGAGGCTGCATCATCTGTATTAGTTGATATCAATGCAAAACTATAAGTCTAAATTCAGTCTTTTTAAAGTTTGTGTTATTTGCTTAATAAATAGTACAAAGACTTCCTAACCCATACTGCTATAGGTCCTAACACCACGATACACTTTCCAAACCATATTCATTCCTTGTAATTATGATTTGATGAAAACGCGTCTAACAAAGCCTTATGCACGTAAATACAAACGAAGAAAGACCGATAGTCTATTATATTTAAGAGGGAAATAAAACTGAGACAAATCATCAGGTGTGCTGCAATTGGTTGTGATTTAGTTTCGATATTAAATTTAAAGGAAGTTTGTGCGACACTATTTTATCACATGCTACACATTGTTTGCGGTTATTATAACCATCACGATTTTTTCTGTATTACTCATGTGTACTATAACATTGCTCAATTTCGGAAAATAACTTCGCATGTTTGTAAACAAAGTCCCAGATTACTAAATACACTCCCTTTATATTATATAGACAATTGACTAATTTTCACGAAAAATAGCACTAATTTCTAGTGCTTCATGACCCCTAAAACCATATATGGGGAGGGAGTTCCACTTGTGTACTAAACATTAAACAACGTTAGAAACAAACGTACGTTTTTATAAGAAAAATAAAATTCGTTTAACGTTATCACTGTGTATTCGATAACGTGATAGAATCCGGTGTAGGTGTACAAACAATGCGGTGAAAATGTAAACAAAAAAGTAAATCAAGTAGACCCAGAATGTTCCGCAAGTTTTTAAAATCACAAACATCTCAGCTTCAAAATCTATACAGTATAATTATATGGAAAACAGCCAATAGTCTGAGCGGTATAACTATGCTATGATTCACTGTCATGTGTCAATTCCGAAGTGTAATTCAGTCGAAATTGAATTGAAACAACCTATTGACGATTTGGTAATATTCCAGCTAGACATACATTTATTTCTCATTTGCTTTATGATGTTTGAATAAAGTAGTTATTTCCATCTAAATTATAAATGGAAAACTTGATAAGTCGTTTGTTACTCTCTTTATTTTAACAGGTACTGATATCATATTACACCATTATGAAGGCATCTAGCCGGATGTTATATTACAATTTCAAATAAAACAAATTTCGTTAAACATATAGTGTTTATGTTGTTAAATTATTGGATATCATCCCAGTCTTCAATTATTCGGGAACTACATTTCTGCAATACACGTGTCTCAGAAAATGGCATTGCATTGTGCTATTCGGCTCATCAACAGCACAGTTGAAAATGTAGGTATTTTTAACTGGGAAAAGCATGACTTTTTGTGATACAAAATAATCTGACACTCATCATAAAATACACAAAGGCTCGATTACAAACATATTTCCTGAATTTAATGAATAAATGTGTGTATTATAATTATTGTGTGTATTATAATTATTCTAATAGTGACGACTCGTGACTGATCCTATATATTAATAAACATATGTGCGATTAAGTGCTAGTTTCTCACAATACAATTGCAAATGGATATATTTTAAGACCAAACATATGTATTCAACTTTGCAACAATAGTAATGGTTGCATGAAACGGGAAATATAACGTTTAATGGCGTTTCCAATTTAAGATGATCTAGTAAGCAAAGCACAGATATCAGAAGAAATGTCATCGTTCTTCAAACATAGTTTGATAGTTTTTTTTGTAAGATTCTCTACAATCATCTTTGAATTTGTCGTTTTACAGTTCATATTCGGTAACACGCTCAGTACGAATGCTTGGAAATTAGCACTTGGTGACCGTCAGATTGTGAGAGAGGTCAGAAGTAATAGAAGAACTTAGCAGAATTGACAGGACTTGTGAATGAAACTTTGCCTGAGAATATCATCTAGAACTGTTAGACTTCGATTGAGATTTCATGGATTTACAAGGAGAAAAGTAAAGAAGGCATTGTTTTGGCAGCCATTTTGATGACACACTTAAGGCCAGCTACTTTATACCATATTTCTTTCAAATAAACGTTCATTCCCCTCAACATGGTTACACCAAAACAAATATAGACAGTCAATATCTTACTCAACAAAATAGAAAGAAATACTTACCATGTTTTTTCTCTTTCTTTTTAAGATCCAATAGCTTTCAGTGTATAACAACTTCCTTGTTATTTATAAGTTAAACTTGGGTAGGTTACCGATGAAACAATAATGGAGCATGCGCAATGAAATTCTGGATTATTCCGTATGATGCAATCTATAGGTTACACACCACCATTGTCATTTCCTCTATAATTCAATGTGAAATTATTATTTTTAGACAACATTTAAAGGCATTTCGAGCGAATGCAGGTTATGATAAACATATATATTCTTCAAGTACAAGCTTTAAATTACCTTTTAAGCCAATAAAAAAGGGTGGTCAAGTTATTCCTAAGAAAAATCTCTCCACTTGAAAAACAAACTCTGAAAATTGCACAGTCCGCCATGACAGTTCTTCCAAAATTACCTTTCAACTATAGGGCAGCAGTTTATGCTTAAATCTCTATTCTAAATCATAAATCAAGCAATAATAGATACTTAAGGTATAAACGTTTCAGGAATATGATTTTTGATTTACAGTGTATTGAGCATGTGAAAACATGTCTATCAGTCATGAAAACATTATTTTTTTATTGAGAATTTTCCACACAACGGAAGTACATATGACGCAATGGTGACGTCATACCTATACATAACGTGAACGCCGGAAACCAAACGAGATGCGAAGTAGGTCTCCAGTAGTTCTCGAAATAGTTCAGTATACTTATGAACAAAGAATAATATTATGAATAATATTGGTCAACTAACAAACAAAAGAACAGCAATGTTAAGAGATATGCTTATTTTGCGTTCGCTTCTTGATTAAAGATATTCATACGCATTGTTTACCAATGGGTCAACGATGCAAACTTTTGCACAAGAACCATGGAATTGTGTATCAGCGTCTTGATATTGTTCAAGACTGGCCCAACCCTAAACACTTTATATAGTCACTCCACAATGAAGCAACCTCGAAAGTGTATCGGCATGAGTTAGAACCAGCAACGCCTAGCCGCCAAGGCCCAATGATACGGAACATGATATATACATCATTAAAAACGCAGTTAGATACCAAACGACGTAATCAACGAATATCTCTTAATAGGCAGCTTTCATTTTCATTCAATATAATACTGAATGAAAATGAAAGCTTCATTGTGGAGTGACTATATGAATTATTTTACTTTTATTCATTTACTACATGAGCGTCTGTCGATCAATCGACGAACTGTAGTAAACAAACTCCACGACAATGACCTAATTCCCACAATTTTACCAGCTTACTACATGAACGATGACACAGAATAAGATCTTCAAACATTATCGACTGGTTTATTAGACAACATTCAGGACGCTTGGTATATGAAAGGTTATAAAATATAAATATAAATAAATAAAAATAAAAAAAATTCTGCCATTTGTCGTAATAACAGAAAGCTTTAAGACCTGTCAACTAACAGCAAGACTGATTAAGAAATTGAAACTCAAAAGAAGGACGGTGTACGGACGCGCCCCTTCCCGCCAACCAACATCATAGCTGGGTGAGAGATTGTGACTACAAAGATGGACGGGGAGATGCGCAACAGCACGCAAACCAACAGCATGGCTGAATGAGATAATGTACCTAAAGAGATGGACGAGAATGATACGGGCGGGCTGTCCCCTCCTGCCAACCAATAGCATGACCTGTTTAATAATTAGCGTGCGGTATAAGTGAATAGCGTTTGAGTTTATCCGCACGGTAGTTACATAACAGTTACGCCTATTTTACTTGTTACCGTTCCGATATTGGAGTTCATATGTAGACATAAAAAACGAAAACACTCTCAGACATAGTACGGAAGCAGCATTTAGTCTGTCAATAGTGAAAGCAGAATTTTACTTGGCGGCCGACGGTTAAAACTGTTGTGTATTTAGATAAAATTGTTAAATATAATTATTGGTTCCTTAACATGATTGTTTTTAAATTCCTGGCGCCTGGGGCTTTTCTGGCATCAAAAATTAAAAAAGAAAATTATTCTTCCTCGATGGGGGTTTCATTTTGCCAAGTCAAATGACTAGATTTCCCCTCTTTCGTTTTCGTAACAGGTTATTCCTAAAATGGTGGTACTTTTTAAGAACTTTTGAAATTGCAGTATGGGTCATTTCATCTCATTGCATTTTCATATTTCTGATCACATGTTAATGTAACATTTCACGGTATGTAGATACAACTTGTTGAAAAGAACGCACTGTGCCTATGTGGTAAAGTGTTCAATACAACATACTGGTTAGATATATATGTATGACTGTGATCTCATGTTAATGTCTGTCATATTTACACTTTTGGCATTTTATACATCTAGTTGTATCACGTATTGTATTATGCTGTATGAGATTGATTATGTATTATTTGCGGACATTGGTAGTGTATTTCAATATATCTAATAAAGTCGTAATAAATTAATATTGATGTATATTCCAATTCTAACATATTGTTTAAAATTAGTTATTTTAGTGCACGAATTATCGTGGCAATAAACAGCCGTAGCTGATTTATAAAATAGAAGAACTTTCAAATGACGCATTATTTAGGCAAAATGCCAAGAAGAACATAAGGTCCGGTTATATTTGGCGCCCTGCCGAGATTGAACATATAAAACAGTGGCAACCTGTGCAAATTTAGAATAAACATACGTTATACTATAGTACATGAGGAGACTGTCGGTAGACGGTATTGACGTGTAAATCAGGGGGCCATTTCTGTTTTCCGTAAGAAAACGAAACATCCGCTTCCACATCAGGGAAAATGAAATGTTTAGAAATAAAACTTGTTTACCACATTTAACCTTCTTTAGCACAAAACAATAGAGTAGACAGAATTGAGAAGAAAACCTTGAAGCTTATGCTATGTCTCGCTTCTGTAATTCATCAAGGCTGCTTATGCTTGTGTAAAAGTTGCAGTTATTCGAAAATATGTAATATAATAGTTGTGCGGTATATCAACTCGTATGTAAAAACAAATTGTTTTAATTTGTAATCAATGTATTAGAAGGAAGAAAGGAAAGAGATAGAAGAAAAGGAAGATGGAATAAGGCAGAGCTACCAGGACTGGTCAGGTCGTGAATGGGATAAGTTTTGTTGAATTTATGTGTATACTCATAACCGTTTAGACAGTATATAGTTGGTTAAAGATATGTTTGTTAGTCTGATATAAGGCTTCCATTGATTTAAAGAGTGGATGAGTGACCAATGAGATAATTTGTTTTGAGAAGATTATAAGTATCTTCCATTGCGAGAGTGTAAGACAGGTTCATTCCTACCAGAGCGTAGGGTGTTCTGCGGAAACGAGGTTTACCTGCGCGAGGGTCGGGATAAACCTATCTTATACGAGCGGCTATAGTAGATGCTTTTTCTCCCACCTCAGTTAAACAAAATTAAGTAAAAATGTAATTTTTGCTGGAACTCTTTTTTGCTTAGTGAAAATAATTGCATATGGATATGCGATAGCACGTGGTTGTCATGGATATACGCGCAGTGATCAAGTTAATGTTAATAGTCAAATCGTTTTTTTTTAAATAGTTCTAAGGAGAATGAAGCATTATTTCTTGAATGGTGCCTGAAAACTGTTTTATGGTGACATTTGAAGCGAGAAATAATTAATTAGCGTTCTAAATATTACCATAAGACAAGATTTCCTTGATGCTACTGACGACAGTCTTCAACAAGGGAGGTTATTACAATGTGGTAAAAGGAGTTCCATACGGGCATTTTATCTTCGCCCGTGGGCAAGATAAGAATATCTAGCATGGTAAAATTATTGGATCTACTTATCTGAGATGGGAGAAATGTTTTTTTTTATATAACTACAGTGCATACGGAGAGGTGAAAGCGAAAAGGTTCTATCTTCTTCTTTGTTTAATGTCACCTAGAACCTTTTCGCATTCACCCCTCGATACGCAACCGCGCATGATTGACATGCTTGACACAAGACTTGCGGTCACCTTCGTAGTAAAAATCGGGTTGGTATTTATATTTAGTTTCATTTAAAAAACGCACGGATGGCGACAAACATATCTTATTTCTTCCGGGAGGGCGTTCCATACAGAGATAGTTGATGGCAGAAATGAACTCGTCAACAACTGTGATTTGCATGAAATGTTCCGTACGCTCCAAAGCCTCTACGAAATGGCATCGCCATCTCTTGATGAAATCAGTGAATTTAGATATGCTGGTGTTTGAAAGTGAATCCTTTTAAAAGTGAATGTTTACGTCGCCTTCCCTTTAGGAGTTCGATTTCAGCTTCAACTTCGTCTGGTTATCGTAGTATTAATATTCAAACAGAGGCTTTATAAATATTAAATACAGAACTTTAAGCGATTTACGATCAAGAAGGTAATTGAAAAATCGCATGAAAATAATTCGCTGCCAGGCTTCTGCTTTACGCATGATCGAGCCATGAGCGGTGCTCGAGCGTGTGACTCTAGATGTTTGGGTATTATTCATGACTATTGCTAATGCTGATCTTTTAGACCACATATTTTTTTTAAGTCATCAGTAAGTTGCTGTGAAACACACATGGGGTCTTCGATTAGAACAAACAAGGCTGTATCATCTGATAAGAGTCGTTTATGCGATTGAATATCGCCAAGACTGCCATTGATGGTAATGCAAAACGTCAATAAATGGGAAAGAAATTTCAAAAGTTACTTACCTCAGACCATAGCTTTTTACTTTATCTTGTCCAGTTGCCTTGTCGGTCGTGACAACCATAATTGAATCAAAAACATCTTGAAGTGAAATAACAAAGTATTGTAGTGTTGAATTTTCAGAGCCACCGAAAATACGGAGTGGCCTGTCAGGTTCACTTTAACGTTCCTGAGATTGAAAGTAATTATTAAGTTAGCTTTATCCGTATATAAATATCTGATTCGTAGATAGTATATTCATAGATTTCCTTGGATGCAGTTGTCGGTATGGCAAAATTATTTGTGGTTGTCCAAAAGTCGGTGGCGTGAATAATTATTTCATTGAGTCTAGAAGCCACTCTTTCATAATGCAACTGCTCGAACAAGATTGTTTACACGATTACGACTTTGATTGTATATACACCATTGGTGTTCAGAATGTATACGTTTTGCCCTTCTGTAAGCACACCGCCTTTTCCACACTCCGTTATGAAACCGGAGGGGGGAGTCTCTTTTACGAATCGTAATAATCTTAGTAGGTATACAGGTCTCGCAGAGAGTCAAAATGTGTTTAGTGAAATTGGCAGTACAGTATATATGCTGATATTTGTGTGCACACATGACTTCCAGTCAAAATTTGAGAAAAGATTTCTACGTTTTGTATACTGACCTTGAGAAAATTTCCAACATTATCGTTTAAATGATGAGCTGATGGTTTTATCGAAGCATAGGACGCAGTAGAGAAGACACCACAATCGAGAACAATATAGTTTAAAAAGTCGAGAAATATGTCAATGGGAAACTCAAAACTATGATATTGAGTTGTTTATAAATTTCAAGAAAATATAAATTGGAGTTATGAGTTTTAGTCGAATAATTGCAATGTCTTTGACCTCTAGGACAGACATATCTGACTTAATGTAGAAAATATTACCGCCATGTGAATCGGAAGATCGATCTCTTCGGTAAGGAACATTGGATGTTGGATATATCAAATCAGATGTTGCTCAATTAGGTGAGCCATGTTTCAGTGAAAGCTAATTTATCAAAGTTTCATTCATCAGCGATCGAAATATAGTTTTGCTACTAAAGCTCTGAACATTGAAGTGCACAATATTTAAGTATCCAGTATCGCCAATTGGGATTTCTGAAGAAATAGATGAGAATGGAGAATGTGTGGGGCCCGTATTTTTATGAACATTTCCGGAACGGAGTAGGAGCATTGCCAACCAGCTTATTGATATGAAGCGATGGAGGAATGTGATTACCTTACTACACGATTGATAGCAGCAGAACAACCCTACCCTTATTCAAAATGTGCCTTATTAATGGGCATCCTTATACCAACTGACCAATACCGCAGTAAGAATAGGCAAAACAATAAATAAGTAGGAAGTGTACTATGGCATCTACGAAATGTTCGGGATGAATTCCCTTTTAAAATAAGCTGAAAGGGTAAGCGTAAATTTTATTTATAAATTTAAGGTCGAAAAAAGAGTAATGCTCATTGTGTATGCATCTATCTGCTCATTAGTTTTCTTCTAAACAATACTTGATATTCTGATCGGATATAGATAGAATACCCTAATATTGCGATTAAAAAGCTTCAGGGAAACATTATGATTATCCGAGTAGATAAATTCATCTGTAATAGTTATTTACTGCTTCACCTGCCAGGACTTGTTGTATTTCAAAACTATTTGCACTCGTACGTTAAGGCAAATTAAACACAGCGATGATAAAACCAAGACGCATTTGTTGGCAGGGCGGCATTTGAGAAGACGTATTAATTTACACATTTACACTCACGCACGCTCACACATGCAAAAACGCCTTCACAAACACAACCAAGAAAGAAAATAAACACGCACACAAACCTACCTTCAAAATGTTTTGCTTTTGAACTCAGCATTTTACTTGACCTCATAAATAAAGCGAAATATATACATCAGAGGGCATGAGGGCATCAGAAGGCATGAATGAGCGCGAAAATATATAAAATGATGAGGTCTTAAAATAAGGACACACTGATGTGACATATGTAACAAACAACTTTGACAGTATAGCAAATTCTGAGACATCTTAAACAACAATTTTTAAGTTTTAAATATATATATTACGTAGATATGTTTCTCTTTCCAAGTGTTAAACTAATGTCAACGTGAATTTCAGAAGAGATTCCTTTGGATATGATGGAAATTTTTAAATGGCTAATTTATTTCCGTATAATATGCAGCGCATTAATAGAATATGTTTGTATTGCTCTTTGTACAGATTATTCAGGGCTATTTTTGACAAGAATTAGCAACTGCACACTTATTAGTACTGGAACTAATAAGGGATTGATACTTAATTAATGTTAATGTAATATGCAGTATCACAGTCAGTCCATCTGATTCTGATATTTTGTAAATAAGTTCATACAATAATAAGATATTACAGCAGATATTTCCCTAACAAGCTTAAAGTCCATTTGCTGCAGTTATGATGTTATCTTCCGTAAAATAATCTGAATATTTTGGACCTGAGAATAATTTCACAAAAATGTTGACCAACTACATATATATATATAATTATATATAGTTTTAGGCGGAAGTTGCTTTATAAATTTAACCGTTTAGCATATGTATATCATGTGCACAGCATTGGTCTATTAAGGACCAATTTTTATTGGAAAGTGTATATTATGTATTGTCCAAATTCTAGGCGGTAAGGTCACAGACCGGGTTCAACAAGCACCTTACTTTGATGAACACTAGATATTTATTTGAAATGCTTCTTCATTTAATAGCATTTTTACCAAATCGGCCCTGCAAACTTAAATCACGTCCACATTTTGTACCTGATAAAACTCTGGAAATTTCCGCAGAGGCCATATATATGCACTATTCGCCACCTTTACGCACAATTTCTTAATAGACGCGGACGCTATCCCAAAAACTTTAGCCTTATATGTTAAGTATGTCAATTAGTATTATTTGCCTATGTACGATGGATCGAAAAGTTGCAAATTCTATTAGTACAAACTGCCTTCTGAGAAAAACGACTTACTCGGACGAAACCTTTGTCATGACATAGGTAGGGTGGTAATTTAGGAAAGTAACTTTACACAATAATAAGTGGCTAAATTCAATTAGTAAACTTATGATCAAGTGCGCTAAGTATGTTTGTTTTCTTTGAAAATTTTGCCGAAATGACCATTTCTTTGTAAATAAACGATTTTATTGATGTCATTTACGTATGTTTGAATTGCAACTCAGATATTGGTGAGAGAGGTCCGGTAGTAAAGGTTGTGGGTATTTTCCCCACAAGAGTTACTTTCTGATGAACGCCAGTATTGGTTTCTTCCTAGGAAACGGACACGTGAGTGATTCTATAAGACATCAACTTCCATCAGATTCAAGCTAAAAAAAACTAGTATCAACTAAATCAGATAGGTTTCCCGTAGGATAGTATATTTTGTCCGAACTTAAAAGCCACTAGCGGATTTAGAGGGGGGCGCATCCGGCGCGCGCCCCCTCTAAAATCGTCAAAGTTTACTTTTTATGTCAATTTAGGAGATAAAAAATAATAAAATACGCCCATAATGCATCATTTCCAACTACAAATTGTTAATTTTTCTTGATTGCTTAACCCCCAATCCATATGCAAACAGTTTATGCCATACACTTTCGGTTCAGAGGGAGGGGTGCATGTCAAAAGGTTGCGCCCCTAAGCTACGCCCCCTCTAACGTTGATTCCTGGATCCGCCCCTGAAAGCATATCCGAAATACATATAAAATATCATTCTTCTACAAGAAAGATAAATAATAAAGGTTAAACAGCAGGAAACCAATGATCAATTAAAAAGACACTATCTTGTGAAAGTGACCGAACCACGATCGATAAAAGCAAAGAAATACCATCAATTTAGGTTAACTACAATCGACATATTGCTATTGACGGGAGAGAACACTAATATTACAAACAATAAGAACGCGTTGGCAGCAGTAACTTCCCTTCTCTAAGGATAATACTTAATGGGTTGATGTTTACTTGTAGGAAATGTTATTTTAGTCTATTGACATATAAACAAGATATTTCGTGTAAAACAATAATATGACAACTGTCAGCGATAAAGAATCACGTATACAGACAAACTTACCTTCCATATCACAAGATTATACATGTATAAGTCATATTTCTTTCAGCAATTTTACATTTGGGAGTAGTTTTCATATTTCTTTTAGTGATTGTACGATTGAGTGTATTTTTCACATTTTTATTAATGAATGATTGAACGATTGAATGTAATTTTCATAATTCCTTTAGTGATTGTTTGGTTGAGTGGGTTTTTCCACAATGCGAGCAAATCTAAAAGGTATAATCTATTTCTTATAATTACAGAAGCATAAATATGCATATAGGTATCTGTTTATAAACCGTTATATAGATTGTTCTATGATTGTCAAAGACGTTAACAAGTGTATTAGTTATTCCAATTGTAAAATTATAC
Organism: Mya arenaria; assembly: GCF_026914265.1. Taxonomy (NCBI): domain Eukaryota; kingdom Metazoa; phylum Mollusca; class Bivalvia; order Myida; family Myidae; genus Mya; species Mya arenaria. Next base: position 30,854,948 of record NC_069124.1, on the reverse strand, counting down.
CGCCTGGTGGCGTTACTTGACAACAATAAACTATACGAAACTGAAGATATTTAAGACAGAAAAAGGTGGCTGGTACTTTTATAAATAACAGTTTTTGCGTCATAATATTCACCAGCTTTGTAACGAACAAAAACAACTTCAAGACTAATGTAGTATAAGACCAAACTACAATCGTATAAGTTCCTTTTCCAATACAAGTCTTGATCTAAGAATCAAGATAACAATCGCAAAAGGTATATGTTTATGTATTGATGACCCTTTAAATTATAATCAGCATTGCTAATCCGGAACGAAATTACTGATACATAAAACAGTATCGCGACATTGCTGGTACGGAAATCAGTATCACGACATTGCTTATACGGAAATCAATATCACGACATTTCTGATACGTAAATCAGTATCACGACATAATTGATACGGAAATCATTATCACGCCATTGCTTATACGGGAAACAGTAGCACGACATTGCTTATACGGAAATCAGTATCACGCCATTGCTTATACGGAAATCAATATCACGACATTTCTGTTACGGAAATCAGAATCACGCCATTGCTGATACGGAAATCATTATTACGACATTGCTGATATGGAAATCATTATCAAGACATTGCTGATACGTAAATCAGTATCACGACATTGCTTATACGTAAATCATTATCACGACATTGCTGATACGTACATCAGTATCACGACATTGCTGATATGGAAATCATTATCACGACATTGCTGATACGTACATCAGTATCACGATATTGCTGATATGGAAATCATTATCACGACATTGCTGATATGGAAATCATTATAACGACATTACTGATACAGAAATCATTATCACGACATTTTTTTATGGTCCAATATCATGCTAGTAGCGTGTGTTGGTTAAATGCTTTACTTAACACCCTATCTCCTGACGTAATCGTTCTGAAATAAATCAACCGGTTTATCTGGTTGATAATACATAATTTGGACTTTATAATTGTTGGGATGTTTCAAATGGCGAAATGATCATCTTATATGGCATGGCCAGTTTGTTATTATTACACGAGTTACTGCATTTTCCAAATGATAAACTGCTTGTACACGTGGCAACTCTAAAAACATTTATGATAACATTTCTTATTTCAGGACTTTTAAACATGGAGATTTTTGGCAATAACAGGAGACAACGATAAGTTTTCTATAAAAATATAAGAAAGTAAAACAGAACTAAGAAAATATAACTCAGTATAAGAGACGTAAACATACAGGGGCCAAACAAAAAAGATACAATTAGAACACTAAAAACAGTAGAATCATTGATGGATATTAACATGAAAGCTTTGTTGAAGAACAATATAGGTTTTGTGTTAATATTTATCTGAAAAATAGTTCAATACTAGTAGTATCAATCTTCTGGAATACATGTATAATGCACTTAAAAATCTTTAAAAAAAACACTAACTCCATTTTTCGTTATTTGACATTTGATCATAAGATAACCCATAAACACCGTAAGTTATCTATTTTATTCAATTTGGAAATAATAAAATACTAAGATAACACATCGAAAACAATTTCCAAAAAGGAACACAAAACCAAATGAATAAACATACCTTTAAAGCTGCACTCTCACAGATTGAACGTTTTGACAACTTTTTTATTTTTATGGAACGACTCATTTTTTTCACAAATCTATGGAAACCAGTTATATAACACAGTTGACAAAAACAATTGATCGCAGGTGATTATATTTAAGTTAAAAAAATGATGTTTTATGCATTATTCTTAAACCGTTAGTAACGGTTTAAACCATAAAACATTAATTTTCTAACGGAAATATAAAAATAAACGATTCAATTTTTGTCAGCAATCTTAAATTATTGGTTTGCAGAAATTTATGCAACAATTTGCTTTTTCCTAGACAAAAAGTTGTAAACATGTTATATCTGTGAGAGTGCCGCTTTAATCTATATGGTATGAGTACATATTTATCAAGAGATAACAATTTTCGGGTCATATTTCTATTCGTGATTGTGCGATTGAGTGGGTTTTAATCTGCGGTAAAATCTAAAATAGTTTGTGTGATATACGTTTATAATTTAAGTACCGTATAGCAGAATACATTTTCCTTGTCAGGCAGTATAACATAAACACCAATTATATTAGGTGTGAGTTATAATACGTAAGTTGAAAGATTTTAGTATTATTGAATTACTGTTAAACAAATACCATTTAACTTCCTGGTTCTGATGTTTAAAAACGAAACGGAAGACATATAAGAGAGAAAAAATTCGGTAAGATATTTTGTACTTCATTTGCACTATTTTTCCCATCCTTAAATTAATATTTTTAGTACAGTGTTCGAAATTAGATAATGCCTACAAGCTCTGCACTGGTAAAACTTGTTTTGGGCTTGCTCAAATGCGGTATTTTATACAGACAGCCGGGCTTGTTAAACGTTTTAATGCCAGGCATAGGTGTAAGAATTCGGGTTTATTTATCCAAAAGTCTTATTTTGATGACTGAAATTGTGCGGCAGCTTTCAACTATGCCAGCCGTTGAATACAATTTTCGAAGAGGAGAACATGACAAATAATTAAATATGCCTTTAAACTTCCTGGTATGTAAACACTTCTATGAAGAGATATCAGTATCGGGTTGTATTCCGCTCCGATATTGTACGGTTTAGTACGTTTAAACATCGAGGCAAACAAAAGATTGGTAAAAATATGTTTAATTTTCAAGTATCGTAAAAAAAATATGATTGTTTGTGTGACAGAAAACTGTAATACTTATTGTTTAATGTGTAATTAATAATCTGTTAATGAAAGCATTAAATATGTTTTTCTTTTGCTAATTAAAATTTTACTTCCTGGTTTTGACGTTTCAAAAAGAAACGCGGTAAGATGTTTGAAAACGAAACCAAAAACATTACAATACAGTGGACGGAAAAGGCACATGTCCGCACGCCCTACACTGGCTAAATGCTTTCTCTGGCATATAGAGAAAACAGAGACTTGATAAAAAGCAAAATATTATTTTGAAGACATGCTTAGTATAACAATTAGTATGTTACCATTATATTTTCCGATACAAACCAAAGGGCGGCTTCATCATTGTACATTAGGGTGTATCTTGGCTAATGTAGGCTAAAATGGTGCATTAAGGTGCATTTTTTTCATTATCATATTCATCTTTAATCCTCGCCCCCCCTCAAAACCATGATTGCCGTCCATCTCCCCACCCCTCCACACACACCCTTGTAGCCGCATGTGAGTGCAAACCGCTTTACATTCGTTCAAAATATAAGATCAGTAGAGCAAATGCAAAAAATGGGAACTATCCATATTCTTAAATGCACCATCTAACCTATACTTCAAGGTGCTTAAAGGAGTAGGGGGTCATTTACAGCCAAGAAAATATATCCAATAAAAATCCTCAAAAGTTGACACTGTTCGACATTAACTTGTAGCCGAATTATAATGAATTTCACATTGGTAGAAGACGATGGTTTCATTTAAAGACGTCCACAGGAATATGAAGCAAGTTCAGCAACAAAAAAAAACTGTTAACAAGAGTAATGACGTTTTCAATTCACAATCACTTTTTATGCTTCATCCGATTTATCCCCATTTGACAACAACATTGTATAGATATAGAGTGATATGAAAACAACGGAAGTAGCTATGACTTAATGGTCATATGGTTCCTTGAAAAATAAAACCAATCAAAACAATGCATTTCATTATAACAACCATTGGTCAAAGACCTTAGGCAAAATGAAATATTCAATAAAGAAAACGAACTAACTTTTGTTTTAGGGCAACATGGGTCAATCTGCCTGTTGTCAGTCTGAAGAAGAGTCATTGCCTCTGCAACGTGTGCCATGTCCTGAAGGTGTGCGTCATAAAGGTGTGCCATTTCCTGAGCTGCTTCACGAAGTTGAGAGGGATGCGAATAGGTGGCTAAGTAATATATCACATATGCGCAAAAATCGACCATATGGACCCCAAACTGTTGACTGGTTTAGACAGGAGTGCTTAGAATCAGAACGACTACTTCACAACATACGATTTGTACCAACGGTATGTTTCTTCCTTTAATATATGTTTCCATATGAGTGGTAAAACTCTTCACTTTTCTTTTTTTTTCTATACAATAAAGCATTATGAATTAGTATGTGCTCTTCTTTAAAGTCAATTTATATTTACAGTCGGGCTACTGTTTATAAATAATTTCAAGGCGAGTGTTTTTGCATGTTGTTTTTTGTTACTCGGAAACAACGACCGGTTTTGCTTTTGAAATGAACAAATGTCCAATATAATCCCTTTGTTCTCTGTATTGCTTTGGAACGGTCTGATAACTTTATTTCATTACACATGATTAATATTTTTAAACAATTCGATCCACATAAAATATTAAACACACCTTGTGAAATACTAATTAAATCAAACATCACCTTAATATTAGTTCATACGAAAAGGTAAAAAAACTTACTAAATAATATATATATATAAACCAAAGATCTAGCACTGGTAAAACTTTTATCAACTGTTTAAACATACCAAAGACTCCAGATCAAAACGTTGTCCTTAAATACAAAATTAAAAAGTTTTAGAACTGTTTACAAATATCATCAGGAAAAATATATTGTTTATTCTCAAAAAATTAACATGGAATACAAAGAAAACTAGAACTACCTAACAAAATCTTGACAAATACATGCTTAAAATATAATAGGGTAAATTATAGTATAGTGTAGGCCAGCGTGCAGATAATACTAGATTATGGTTAAAACACTAATACTTAGGACCTAATTTTGAAATACCTATCACTGTAGCGGTGTATACAATTAACAGTTGATGGCAGTACCAAGAGTCGAAAGCCTTCCACATCGAGCGAAGTTGGATCAAGCCAAGAAACGACCACCACCCGTCTCTAAGCCCGAACAACAACAGGGAAAAAAAGAAGATAAAGTTAAGAAAGAAGACAATCCTGTACAGACAAACTTAAATGTAGAGCTTCAATCTCGTCTGGACAATGCCTTGGAACACAATCGCCGCCTCGAGGAATCTAACAAACGGCATCTGGCAGAAAACGAAGATCTTTTACTTCGGTAATAATTCCACATGCTAAGAACAGGCTATTCTTTTCTGTCATAATAAAATATATACTGAGTTTTCAGTTTATCAAGTAAATTAATAGGTAGTTATAAAAATCTGTATGCACAATAAAAAAGGTTAATTAGTTTTGTCACACTCCTCTGTCTATTGTGTTAACACTGAAACGACGAATTAATTTACTACACATAAGTTCTGTCTTTATCAAGTTTGCCCATTGCCTTTTGTTTTGTCTCAAATATATAGAATAATACCTTGATTACCGCCAAAATTGTTATTTAACATTGTGTTGGTGGTGTCTCTCGAGTGCTTTGAACCTTATGTATCTCAACGGGGTCATCGTTAAATGGTTGGCTATTGGACTTGTCCCTGTCGCTTCGAATTAATTACAACGTCATCTATAAAGTTTGTCAAACACAAAGCAAGATACTTGAACATTTGTTTTAGATTGAAATATTTACTTTTTTCAGACTGAGCCGACTGGCAGGTCAAAGACTGACTGATGGAAACCCAAACATCGCAGACTTAAGCGATCACAACAGACCAACAAAACTTGGAGAGATGTACAGTGAATTGTACGACAACGAATGGACAGACGCTTTCGACGGATTGATAAGAGCAGGATACGACGAGTTTGATACAATCAAAACATTAGAACTAACACTGCAAGTAGGTGCACATGGCGTCAAATCTTTAAGTTTAATTCTCATACTCAGATTTTCACATGGATCAAGCATAAATTCGTTTCTTTTATCATCAATGAACGTATGCTTGAAGTCATAGTTGTCATACTTCAAGCACTTCTTGTACAAAGGTATTTGACATCGATATGATAACACCTTCCTGAAAATATATAACGAAAGACAAATTATGGTATGCCTTCTGTTTTTCAGAATATTTACAGTTTTTGTGCAACAAAGGCGGAACAAATGCTGACCCAGACGGAAGAGGCTGTAAATTGTTTGTTTAAAGAGTACAAAATGCTAACAGAGAAAAACAAGGTAGGGATTCTTGCGTTAAATCACAGTCATACACGTGCACTCAAAATTCCATTAACTTCAGGGTTTAAAACACACATTATTTGATTGGGGCAGGAAAAGCGGAGCATGTTCAATGACGATATAAAACATAAAGTTCGCAATATGAAACATGGCAATATAAAATACGAAGCTGGCAATATAAAACATGAAAGTGGAAATATGTAACATAGACCTGGAACTTTAAAACATTGTAATTCAAAACATGAATCTGGCAATGTAAAAATGAGGCTTGCAGTATTAAACCTAGCAAAAAAACATAGCACATTAACCTGGCAATGATAAAACATAAACCTGGCAATATAAAATATGAAGCTAGCGATATAAAACAAAAGTCCATAGTATAACCAATTATGGCACTTATGTCATTTATACAAGGAGAGAAAGAGAGAGAAAGATAAACAGGAAGTGCTTGTCTAAGAAAGTTTATTCGAACTCATTTTTTATTGATTTGTATTTGGAATGGTTACGTATATACTTGTATAAATGCATACTCAAAATAATTTTTAGTAGTGCCTACAAATACACATGTGCACATGAAAACGTAAGAAAATATGTCTGTTTACATCGTCGACAATGAAAAACATGTACTTCTCATGCACATTAGTGGTGTTTTTCATGTATTTAGTTATTGTTTGTGTTGTTATATGTATTACGTTTTGCTTTTTTAAATGATTTCAGGAGACAATTTTTGTAAGTGCTTTCAACATATGTATAAACAATCTTTTAAACAATGCCAAAATAATGAATTTGAAAGAAATTCAGTAAAAATGTATTTGTGCTTTTAGTATGGAAACGTTAAAGGATATCCCATTCCGCAATACACTTAGTCTAAAACATAAAATGGGAACAAAATATATACTGCCCTTATAATACTTTACCCATACCGTTAGTTCATAGTATAGTTAATAATCGATATACATTTAAAACACAATATTGAGTCCACTAAACGCTATAACAGTTGCTGTATATGGAAGGAGCTTACGAGGATTTTCTAATCATATAACACAATTGAAATTAATTTTTACCCTTATACCTTTAATATTTGTATTCTAGTTTTTATTCACCACATTATGAGCATGTGAGTGCTTGTTTGTTTTGACCGCTGCTGCACTAAGTGTCTGATTTTATTTTTAAGAATGCTCGGGGACATCTCACAGTTACGAAAAATCAGGTAATATAATTCACTTACAGTGACGTGTTTACATAATCAATAATTTATAAGAAATCGTTTTTCAGACTGTTTGTTAACATTAAGAACTCATAGTTTTCACAATATTGTACTTTTTTAAATCGGATGGTTGTTTCACACTTTAGAAACCTGGACATTTGGTATCCTATGATAGGTTCCGTTACTTTTTTATTTCAGTCCCGGGGAATTACGCACCATTTGAGTGAAAAGGAGCAGGAATTTAACCTCTTTGAAATGTGGAAACCAATAAAACCAATGAATCCTGCTGCTGAGAATCACAAGAGTGTGGATTCAAAAGAGGGGGTATAATTAGTTAACTTTGGAAAAAGTCTGCGTCGTACCTGTTAATAATTTGTGTAGTATACCAGTACTGCCCCTTGTAGGCCTTAGTCCTACATTTATTAAGTAGTATACGAGGCAGTAGAGGAAAAATAAATGCAAGTGTGTAGTTGCTTTTCAGGCAATTGTACATTTAAAAAACCGCTAATAGGGTTATGGTCGTGCCAGTTGGGCGCAAGAGAAATGTTTGTTTTATTTGCATTTATGAATTCATTTAAACTGAATTAAACTACGCATTATTAATCTTAGCGGCAGTCAAGTATAAAAAATAGCTGTTCTTGCAATGTTGCAAGCTTTATCGTGTACCACGGTAAGCTGTTTTACAAAAGACAACATTTCAGTAAGGTGGTTTTATATACAAGTACAGTGTATGCGTATTGTTCTTTTGCAGGATATTCAGCCTATTCGTGTCACGGATAGAATGGTTAAACTTCGAAAGGAGATGTCGGAATCAATGGTGCCAGTTGTCCAAAAGGTAACATCAAAGAAACACAAACAATTTATCTAAATTAAATTTTCTTTCGAAATCAATTAAACTGAACACGTAACATTTTTATGTCATGGATACGTACAAAATATTGAAAAGGACATACGTTTACGATCAATTGCTTCTGGATATGTTACGTTAAAAAATATTTTAACATTGTCTTGACAAAATCCCAGCAAACATGTATTTAGTGTATCTATTAAACATACTGAATTCAAAAATTGATTAAACCTACCATGTTTCTCATTTATCCCTTCAGGCCTATATCGAAGCAAGTTGGGATTCAGGCTGTGTTGACGAATTGAAAACCTTCATCATGAAATGTATCTACGTTTGCTGGATGATGGTTGTGCAAAATCCACAAATGGTTTTTTTCGTGCCTGAACTGGGAACCGACGTCAACACAAGTATGTTCAAAACGTACACAAGAAACGGAAAAGCTGTTGATTTCATCGTTTGGCCAGCCATGATGTTACACAAAAAAGGCTCTGTTGTTTGCAAGGGTGTTTTGCAACCAAAATGAACATTGTTTACAAAACAAACGACGACATTATATATATTATTCCTTCCGATACATACAATCATTGTTTTCATGAATAAATCAAAGGCATGCAGTGAACTTATAGGCGATATGTGTGTCATCAATGTATACCTATATTCATGTTCTGCTTGTATTATGAATAGTGCATCATAATAGCTTACATATTATTAAGCCAATGAAGTCTTGTATTTCACATACCTGTGTGAAACATAATTTGAACGTTATAAGTTGAAGTACTGTCATGCTGTGCAATTCAGACAATATTTTATAGCCTTTGTATATTTTACTACTTTGCTTGTCCCTATATAGTTACTATTATATTATTTATATATAACCAGCAAAAGAATCATTAAAACATAAGTTAACACGATTACAACATTGATTAGTTTTAATTTTAATCAGCTTCATACATACTTACAACTCAACATTTTATTAGAATTTCTCTCAATGAGTGTGCATTTTTCATTTTGAAAACTGTCATATACATGCTGTCAATCAGAACGATCGTTTCAATTTGATTCTTTTTATCACATGCTGTTGCTACAAATCAGTCAGATGCTTTATGTTACGGAAATGTATGTGTAAGGTATTGACCCGTGTTCAAAATCATAGAAAAGAACTAGGATATCTTTCAAGCCTGCATTGTCTGTAAAGAACTAAAATTACATTTTGCATGTATAAAGGATGCACCAGCTAACATAGGCTATAAATTATCTGAGGATTACGCCAATTTCGACAATGGCATTGTAGATGTCAGGCAACCTGTGCTAAGCTTGCAAAACGAATTTTAATAGATATAATTTTCACTTGGACTTCTCTCAAGGATGGTTCACTACCTTCAATAGTTATATTGTACGAATTTCGGTTTAAGAAGTTACTTTTTCATTATTTATTTTATTTACCATCTAAACCTTAATTGTTTAGTTTTGCTGTTGTTAAATTTATTGTATTCTCACATTATTATTTTATTTTGAACAATATAGTCATCAATAAATAAAGATACTTAAAATATGCGCCAGTGTCTGTCTACTGTCGCTTTGAATTACTTTTCTATCCCATTTTCATTCAGGAATGCAAATCATTGATCAATATCTTATAGACTCCATGTGCTCATATTTGATACCAGCCATGAGTCTACTGAAGTTTTATAAAAAAAGTAATATAACAAGAACACGTCTACATACCCCTGTAGCACGTCTCCATAACGGTTTTGTTGCCTGCTGAAAAATTCATTGGGTTGGTTGTGAGTCTGCATACACTACCAATCCCTTAATTATCACAAACGACGTTCTATTTACTTGAAAGATATATTCCAATTGTACTTTTCCTTTATTTTGACAATATTGTTCAAATGCATGAAATCTTATTCTGAACCAAAATAAAAACATAGATTAAAAAACTACGTATGATTGATAAAAACTCAACTGATAAAAAACTAATCTGAAAACATATGTGTACAAAGAGAACAGCTCTGAAAGATTCACAAATCGTTTAAAACGGGTGAATCATAAAATATATAAGTCGTTTACAGACAAATGTCAAACGATGAATATAATCATTAAACGCGTGTTAGATCATTACCTGATTGCGATAACGGTTGTTCACAGCTTCTCGGGAAAGGCGTTCTCTTTCGAAGAAAAACAGAATCAACACAAGGACTGCCTTACGGTTTTTCATTTGTCACTTAATCGATACAACGCCAATAGTTGTACATGAGGCGGATATTAACTTGGATTAATTATAGCATGTGTGTTTTAATCTTAATTAAGATCAGCATTTTAATATTTATATAATACGTGTGTGTTGCTTTGTGGAGTGTTGTGTCTTGTTGAATGGCAGGGACCAGCTCTGTAGAAAAGATTCGTCTACAGAGGACAAGAGGGCATAAAACTTGACGCCCAGCAGACATCTAAATAAACAAACAAAATACAAAACGACATAGACAGACCACACAGGCATCAAAATATGTGTATCAAATATTATAGTAACCATCCGGAAACGATTGGCGTAACTTGAGCTTAAGTTGGGGTTAAAAGTAGTGTTGGTACAAACAACGCTTCATTTGCATTCGTCAACAAACTATATAGAGCCCGACCTAACGGCCTCAAACAATGACATCACAAAGAGCCACCGAAGACAACAGATCAAGACTAAATATGAATGTAACAAGCTGTGTTTTTATAAATATTTGGGTACCGCCTTTAAACAGTAAATTGAAATGCGCAGGATTTAAAAGGAGGCTTAAAACTGGATTATGTACGTACAGCGTCACGCTTGTCCAAACATGTGTCAATAATTTGAAGCTTTTTATCAGCCGCAGCAATGACAAGGAAGAATAAAGTAAACTCAAAATGTAATTTCAAGTAATCAAAGACTAGATACATACATCATCTGCAAACGAATGAATCCAGCCGGAACAAAAGTACCAACTCATCGACACATTCTTTCAAAGATAGTTATCCAACATGGCTCGCCTTAAACATAGCTTGCCTTAGTAAATTTCAGATTCAAATATGAGTGTCTTTATATAGAGGATTTCAAATGAGTGTTTAATTTGTATCGAATTTATCGAGTCCATTTAAAAACGATAAAAACGAGACTCTGCCGAGTTTTTATCGTTTTTAAATGACGAGTTTAATAAACTTGATACAAAATAAACACGCATTTGAGAATCTATTTAAAACATAACTCATTTACGGTCGAAATCTAGGTCAAAGTTTCTTTAATACACTTCTCTTGTCATAGTGAGAAGAATTTACATTGTGTGTTACTAGGATGCTTCATCCGCAGAAAAAAAAGCCTGACATAAAAACATTTTATTTAAATACATAAAAACATTTTATTTAAATACAAAACATAAATCATGTCAAAATTATCAACCGATTTTCAAAAGTTTTACTAAAAAACAATGAAAATACAAATTTCAATCCATTTAAATGAAGCAAATCATAACTGCGTGTCGTCACAAGTAATCATGCGATTGTGTACATGTCATTTGGCGGTTGAAGTTAGAAAAGAACGTAAGTCAGCGTCACAGTCGCTTTCAATAGTGCGAATTCGCTTTGTAGCTGGTCGATTACAGCATGGATTTTTATCATTTTAACGGATGTGCACAAGGACATTACTTCCGTGAATTTGAGCTACATAAATGTTGCAAAATCCACAAGAAAATGTGAGATTTCATGTGGAATCAGTAACTGTTACAGTGTGTGAACTTGAGCAAGGAAGTAGACAGTTTTTTTCACTTGAATACAGGATGCGAGACATTTCCTTGTGTTGATTTATATTTATGCGGCTATAATTGTTTAAAGAAGCATTGTTCTATTGTGCTATGTTTGCATAATCTGGAATGCAGGAACATTGTTGTCATCCATCAAAAGCCGCAAATAAATTTAATCCATTATTGTGAGAAAAAAACACTTTTAATATAACAACTAAGTCCATTTTTTTGCAGTCGACTTATGCGAAATCCATGATGTTCAATTAAACTTTTTGCATAAGTACATGTATAGAATACTTAATAATCTTTTAAAAAATAAACACTAATTCCATAGAAATTTTGTAATTTAAAAGTTGATCTTAAATTTAAAATACCGTTGATGTTAACTATTGTATTCAGTTCTGCCTGCAAATCTTCTTACAAACGGTGATATTTTATACTAAGCCTGCCAGCCCCCGCTCTGGCACGTTCTATTATGTTCTTTTATTATGTATTCAGTTATTAAATCTCATGATGCGTTAGTGCACTGACACTTTGTTAGACATGAGATGACTGCGACCATTCGGAAAATACTTAATAATACACTATCGTTTATACCATTTTAAATAAATATTTAGATTTAAATTAATTATCATCTTCCTCAAGTCGTCATTTCATTCTTGTCCAACAAAATGCTGCATCTTCCAACAAGGTCAACCGTTGAATTCAATAACCGGAAAGGAAAGTGAAAGCAAATTACAAATAAAACCACTATAAACAACTTGGTGTATGTACTATTTGAGTCATATAACTCTCCACGATTGAACAGTTGAGTGTGGTTCAACCTGCGGACTAGTCTTACTGGTATGATATATGTTTATAATTAAATTACCGTAAAGCAATATGTTATTGTTTGTTTGACAGTAAACTGTTAGAACCAATTATTTTAGGTGTAAGTAATAATGTGTTGGTTGAAGTAGTTTAATTATTCTATATTACTTATAACACTTTATTTCCTGGTTGTATTGTTGGAAAACGAAACCTGGTTTTTATGTTTGAAAGCAAAAATGAACACGTTTAAGAGAGAAAGTTATTCGGACAGATATTCGTGTACTTAATTAAATTTTGTACTTTTTACATACATTAAAATATTCATTCCATTGGTCGAAATAACCACATGCCCGCTTGACCAGCTCTGGTAAAATGCTTTCCGAGATTGCTGTTTCTACTGGCATTCAGTGTTAATATAGGCTTAATAAATACAAATTATGTTTCCAAGGCATGCTTATTATGAGAATCATGACACTAGAATTATATGTTATTATTAAATTCTAAGTTTGGTTCCAGAATGTAGAGTTAGAGGGGGCGCTCTGTAAAGACGCACCTGGGCTAATTTTAGTCTATAATAATGCAATGTGTGTTATTTATGTTATTTCGCTCTTCTATATTGTAATGAAATATTCACTTCGACAATTATAGGACGTAGAACGATTATCCCCGTACCCAATGACAAACCAATATATTCTATAACTTCAATATCTAACCTTTATCTTAAGCCGAAAAAGGGGTGGGGTCATATTGTTTTAAAGAATCATATCTACACTTGAAAAAGTAAAATCAAAATTTCACATTTCCCTACATGGAGTTTTTTTCGGAATGAATTTCAGTTTGGCAGCGGACGATGTTTTCATCTCCAAAAGTTAACAGATACTTGAAGGAAAACAATTGTAAAAGACAAATTACATTTTAACATTTTTCGCCAAACGTCAAAGCAACCGTTTACAGCTACGCATTAAACCTGACAAAACTAATTTTAAACAGTCCATATTGTGACACTGTCTTTTCCTGGTCCAATTTACAAGTGTCGAGTGAATCATCAAATTCAAAATGTGACTTAAGAGAAATAAATAATCACTTACCTATTGGTCGCACATTTAACACTTTTCAGTAAAACCGAAAATGACTACCAAACGCAACAGACAAAGAGAAACATGTAAACAACAACAACAACATGTTTTTACTTACCTTGAATAAAAACAAGTGTCAACAGGTCACAAAATCAAAATCCTGTAAATTTTGAATGCACATAGACTTTAATCCAAATGTTATATTTAAGGTGCAAAATGTGCCGAAAGACTGTCTGAATGCTAGTACTTAAGTGATTGTAACTCGCGCAATGCTTGTGGACGTAGACTGACTTATTGTGTTGGTTGTTGCGTTAGGGAGAATACTATTTCTCTAAGCTTAAATTATTTTCATTGCAGAAATATGGCTGAAAGGTCGTTCAGGTAACTCTTAACAAATATTGAGTTAATAAAATGTGAGTGAAGCGCTTATAAATGTTTGTTAACGTATTAAAGAAAAAACACAATAAACTTACCCTAAATATCTGTACTTATCGTATGTATTCTTAAACTTCTATATGTTAAATGGATAAACAATTCTGGAACATTCTAAACAAATCTTGACAAATGCATACACAATATCATAGGGAAATCATAGAATCTTTGACGTAATGACGTAATGGTGAGATCAATCCTCCAAATATAAAACAATCAAAATATCGCTCTGGTTCGCTTAGTATCTTGGTCAACCCCCTCGTATGAAGCGACGCTTAAGACCTAACAAAAACTATATCAATACATTGTCACCCCCCCCCCAACAATACATGTTGTGTATGTGTTATCATATTCAAAATGTGTCTTGAGGGAAATACAAAATCTCTTAGGAATTAATTGCAATAATTATACATATATATATATATATATATATATATATATATATATATATATATATATATATATATATATATATATATATATATATATGTGTGTGTGTGTGTGTGCGTGCGTGCGTGCGTGCGTGCGTGCGTGCGTGCGTGCGTGTGTGTGCTAGTGTATTTTAATGTATTCAATACAGAACTGAAAAATAAGTTACTTTTGTTTTAGGGCAATATGGGTCAACAAGGCATCAACGATTTTCAGCTTGTAGGTGTGACAGCTCCTGAAGGTGTACGTGAGCCATCCCCTGGAAGTGTACCTTTTTCTGAGCTGCTTAACAGAGTTGAGAAGGAGGCGAATAGGTTGCTAAGTTGTATCATAAGTTTGCGCAAAGCTAAACCATACGGACCTTCAACCGTTAAATTGTTTAGAGAGGAGTGCATTTACTCGAAACGAGAACTACACCTGATACGTTATGTGCCAGCGGTATGTATGTTGCTTTTAAAACTCTATCCATTTGTATGAATGTTGTTTTTTGTGTGTGTTTTTAGTCGCCTCTCAGTGGCTGTATTGATGGAAATAATTATTATGAAGTAGTCTTTAGACTTTTAAATAAAGTTCTATCGTGTACCAATTATACGTCTATTTAAGTGAATTACGTTCAAAATTGGGCTAATGTTTATAAATTGTAAGGTGAGGATTTATTTTTATTTTTTGTTATTCTGACTCGCCGACCTGCTTTTTGCTATTCAAGAATAATAAATAAGAAATAAATCGTCCAATTAAAAATAATGCCATTCGTTTGTTCACGAACAATCTAGTAGCTTTATTGTTTTAATTTATCGTCCATATAGGCTATGCATTTTCAAAACCATTTTCCATGATTTTTCTTAAATTCTTTGAATATCTTGTTTAATCAAAAACTTTTAAACAGGGAACAGATAGAAAATTCTTGAGCATTCTTAACTAATCTTAAAAAATACATTATTTAACTATCACATGGGAAATCATAGTTTATTTTAGGTCAACATGTATATGAAGCTAGCTTATTAAACAAGTAACAGTCCAAATGGATGAAACACTAACAATAAAGTAGTTATACATACCTATTTATATGACATATAATTAATATAAACAGCTGATTAAAGTGCCTAGAGTCGAAAACCATGCAAATCCAGCGATGTTGGAACAAGCAAAGAATCGACCTTCACCCGAACAACAACATGAACAGAAGGAAAATAACGTAAAGAAAAAAGATAATCCTGTACAGACAAATATAATTGTAGAGCTTCGAACTCGTCTAGCAAATGCGTTGGAACACAATGGCTACCTCGAGGAATCAAATAAACGGCTTCTGGCAGAAAACGAAGATCTTTCAATAAGGTAATAGTTTTAAATCTAGGGAAAAAGTAAAAAGTATACAAAATAAGTTAATAAACAGTTACAAAATAATTGATGATTAATTACGATGTTAAAATAAATTTTATTGCACTCCTCCTTTTGTTTTGTTTTAAATGAATAGGCGAATTATTAACCAAACATAAACCACATAACCATTACCTTGGTCTTGTCTTTGATAGTGTGGCGTATTGTGCCCTTTGTTGTGTGCATTGAAGCTTGTGTATCTAACAAGGGCCATCCTGAAAAAGGCTACTGGGCTTGTTCCTGTATCTTCCATTGAATTACACCTCCATCTATTATGTACGGCAAACTCAGTGCAAGAAAATTAATCGTCATCATTACTAGATTTCTTTATTTTATATTCAGACTTAGCCGACTGGCGGGTGAAAGACTGACTGATGGAAACCCTAACATCACTGACCTTAGTGATCGCAACAGACCAACAAAGCTTGGAGAAGTGTACAGTGAATTGTACGACAACGAATGGACAAACGCTTTTGATGGATTGATTCAATCGGGCTACGACGAGTTGGAGGCAATAAAAACCTTAGAACTAACACTGCTGGTGGGTACACATGGTCACGAATCTTTTCTGGTACTATTATTTACACAAATATTAATAGTTATTCCGTTGTTACTATTTTCAACAATAAACCTATGCGTTTACTCCTGAAATGTTTTACTTGAACAGTTCAATACAAACTTACTGTACAAAGATATTTTTCTGTATATGATACTTTTATTAATTATTATCACTTCAATCTCTAAAAAGAACTCCATCCTTAAACTGTAGAATGTGAAACTCATTCCTTTATGTATTATGCTTTTTAGAACATACACGAGTTTTGTGAAACAAAGGCGGACACAATATTGACTCAGACGGAAGAGGCTGTAAACTGTTTGTTTAAAGAGTATAAAATGCTAACAGAGAAAAAGGTAGAGCTTTTAACATAAAAATCAAATGCATCCATTTATAAACACTTAACTTAACTATGGCATTAGAAAGTATAAAGAAAATACATATATTATAGTTTCAGAAGAAGCACAGCATGCTTAACGACACTAACGACACCCGACACTGTCATTAAAATAAAGCAGTTCATAGTTTAAGAATAATGTTTAACACGTTTTTTGCGAATAAAGAGAGAGAGAAATAAAACGAAACTGAATGTCTACGAAAGTACATCAAAACACAATATAAAATGCATTGATCTTTTAAATGATAACATATATACTTCATAATATGATGTCTGTGCAAATGCTATCCACAAATGTACACTTGCACATGGAAACGATAGAAAATATGTCTGTTAACATCGTCCACAATGAAAACTACTCGTCTTTATCAGAACAAGTGGTTGTTTTGAGAGAGTTTAATGTTGATCGTTATGTCTAAGGTAAAATATTTCCGGAGACATTCGTTGGTTACGGCTTTCAACATATGTATTACCAATATTTAAAAAAAAAAACGAAAAATAATGAGTTTTAATGTACTTCGTAAAATGCATTTTGGTTTCTAGTAAGGAAACACTAAGGAACCATTGATTTTCCATATTACCGTTATACATTTTTTTACTAAAAAATATAATTATTACAAAATTTATATTGTGTCTCTTATGATGTACACATACCGTTACGTGTTTCAAGTGTTAAAATGGAAATTTCGAAGTCCACTTAGCCCTTCCATATTTGCTTTATCGGAAACAAGCACACTTAGATTTTCTTATCATATCACACAATTGTAAAATTGCTGGTGCAATAAGTCTGTTTATTTTTAGAATTCACGGCAACATCTCACAGTTTTAAGAAATCAGGTGTTTATCTTTTTGCAGGAAATTCAGCCTATTCATGTTACGGATAGAATGAAGAAACTTCTCAAGGAGATGTCGGAATCAATGGCGCCAGTTGTCCAAATGGTAGCTTAAAAGAAACTAAATTGATATATCTAAATTCATTTTTAAATCAATTATACTGAATAGAAAACCTAAACGTATGCAACATGGATACGCAGAAAATAGTTAAAATAAAATAAGCCTTATTTCAAATGGGTCTGCATTTAAGTTCATTTGTTACATAAGTTGCGTTTTAAAATTTCGTTTAAGAGTTTAAAACCCGAGAGCAAATCTCGTGACAAAATCACAGCAAACGTACTTAAGCACATTATGTTCACTAGTTGGTATGAGGCTTTATGTATTTCATATCACTGCAGGCTTATTTGGAGGCAAGTTGGGATAATGGCTGTGTTGAAGATTTGAAACCCTTCATCATCAAATGTATCTACGTTTGCTGGATGATGGTTGTGCAAAATCCACAGATGTGTTTTTTCGTGCCTAAATCTGGAACCGACGTCAACACAAGCATGTTTAAAATGTACACAAGAAGTGGAAAGGCTGTTGATTTCATCGTTTGGCCAGCCATGATGCTACACGAAACAGGCTCTGTTATTTGCAAGGGTGTTTTGCAACCAAAATAAACATTGTGACTGTACGAAATAAAAGATAGAATATATTTATTCCTATAAAATCATCTTTTTGTTAACTAAACGTAGGCATGCAGTAATTTTATAAAAGGTTTGTGCCATCAATGTATACATATTTTCATGTTTTGTATTCGGAATCGTTCATCATTATCATCAAAACTTCATTAGACTTAGATATAATAAAAACCTATGGATCAGTATAAAAACGCAGTTTTCATAGCAGTTCAGAACTCTCGTCTCTACTACTTTCGAGAAAGAATATCCATATCTTATGCATAAAAGACTGATGGCACCAACAAAGGTTTTTCTGTGTCAGATGCTTTATTACTTGTGTGTAACGGGAAGGTTCTTGAGTAAGTCAAAAAGGCTTTTGGATGAATGGCACAAACGGTCACATATTTACATCGAATTGTGAGGTTGCTTTATATGAGAAGACCAGTTTAACTCTCGGGTGGACAAGTGCATTGTCTGTGAAGTATAATAATCATAAGTGATTTGTTTAAAGGTGACATCGACTGACATCTAATGTATTTTCTGTGAACTTCACAAATGGTACCAATGTCATTATGGTGTCAGACAACATCTGCAAAGCTTCACAAAAAAAAAATACTTTTAACTGAACGTAGATTGCTCCCAAGGATTGTTCCAAACGTCATGAAACTACGAGTATTTTGTATGGATTTTTACCTATCTTTATGTTGAACCTGGAATCGGACCACTCAAAGGAAGGCGACATATTCACAAACTTATCATATTTTACAAAATGTTTCACTCTCTTGCATCAGCATGTGTTACTTCACTGATTCCATCAAGAAGTGGTGACACTACTTCGTATACTCTTCGAAATGCAACTAACCTTCGGAACTTTTCATGCAAATCACAGTTGCTGACGAGTTCATTTTTGCCATCAATTCTATCCGCATGGAACGCACTCCCAGAAAATATTCGTTCAACGCCGACTGTGTGTTCTTTCAAATACAAACTTAAAATGAACATAAAACAAGTTTCCCGATCATTACTACGAAGGTGACCGCATATAGTGTGTCAATCATGCAAGGTTGCGTTTGCACTGTAGCATTCTCAATGAACATCTATTCTAAAAAACACATTTTGTCAACAGTCCTAGTTGTCAATGCAGTGAAATGGAGGGTACTTTTCACTGTTTGTTCACTTGTCCGTTATATAACATCCAAAGAAATCATCTCATTGGTCAGTTACCGTAGGTCATTTGACTTTGATTTCAACTATTACTCTTTGGATCGAAGAAAGCCTCTTATCGCACGAACAAATACTTATCTTTGACCACGTCCAAAACTACATTCGTCAATCAAAACGTTGTTGAGTACAAACTCCAACAGATCCCGATCCCGATCCCGATCCCGAGCTCACCAGTCCCTGTACCACCCCACTCATCACACCATCCTTTTCTTCTACCTTTATCTTTTCTTCCTTCTAATTAATTGATAAAATACTATCGTTTACACCCTAAGACAGTTAGATAACATTTTATATTTATTCGAATCACAGCACTATCGCATTAGCCTAAGCAGCGTGAATGACTTACAGAAGCGAGACATAGCATAAGCCTCATGACTTCCTTCTAAACTCTGTCTACTCTATTGTTAGGTGCATAACTCAAATGTTCCTGTTCCAATGCATTAAGTATTTGGTCTTCTTTTATTTTGATTATGCTCAAATTCGTTGAACTAAGCTGAATGTATATGGTATATCGAAACTAATGTTGTTTGAATCAACTCTAAGTTGTGAATTTCTTAGTTCACTGACTAACATTATACTACCATCACTAATTAAAGCATCATTTTGTTGTGCTGCTGTTGTCCACCGTTTAATTTTACTTCAAATGTGAGGTTAGAACGGTTTCTCACAGGTATTTATATACTCAGTATTATTGTGCTATATCGCAACGGAATTTGCAACAACTTGAGATTTTCGCACAAATTACGCACATCAGCGCAGTAAAAAAGTAAAATAAAAACTACCATGTGCTACTTAGCTGTTAACAGTGTTTTTTTGCATTTCTGCAGTCCGAAGGGCAGTGCACTGCTTTGACAATTATAGCAATCTAAATTAGGATTCCACATAATGGAGCTTCTGCATACAGCCATTATGTCTATATTTCTTCAGAAAAATGATACCGCAGATGGTCGTCTCCCTGTTTTAGCCAATTGGTGTTTTATCACATGCGTTCGATCATTGTTTGCAATGTTGTTGTTGTTTTTTTCAAAAAGAGCTAATTTTCGGATAGACGACCGAAGAAACGGCCTCCGAAATGCCTATCTGATGTGCAAAAATACTTACAAAAGTAAATTGAGTATAAACGAGTTGCTTGGAATAATTTGAATGATATCGGTCAGCCAATCTGGTAGTCGTAATGTTCAAACAAATGGCTAATTACTTTGAATGAAGATATTTACGGGGTATAAAACTACTTGCTTATTTACTGTTAGAGTTAAGATTACACGCTTCCAATAACAATTTCGCATACATTGCTATGTAAAATAAACATCTTAGACCAATATCTAATACCGTGCGATTGCAGACTATGAACATCATACGCATTTTAAATGTACACAATATTAACTTCATTCTAAGCCAATGAAAATATGCTCAAGTGATTCCTAAAACATCTCCACTTGAAAAACATTGTATACCTAATGTAAGCATATATATATGCTTTAATATAAGCATATTCTACCAACAGGTTTGGTTTTATAAAGCGATCTTTGTCCACAACGGATTTAGATTGAAGTAACGTTGATGCCATTCCTTGAAAGCATTGCCCGAACTCCGCCAAACTATCAAGCGTGTAAACACCACCATGGTTTCGTCTGCAAACTTGTCGGAATTAAATGGCTATGGGAAGTTTACAACTATAGTGCAATTTCAAGATTCGACATCCACGACTGAGTGTTATGTTCTTTTTAAAACAATCTTCCATCCTTTTGGCATAGCACACTATGTTCATTCAAATAACGCCAGAGTTTTATTTGTTGGATTTATCACATGGCTACTCGCCATGTGACTTACAATCCCAAAATTCGCAACCATTTCCAAACTCTCGAATATATGGTCACATGATTAAATAGCTCGCTCGGGTTGTTATGTCGGGTAAACTTTAATTTCACTTAGCAGATTGCAAATGCAGATGTTAGATTTATAAAAGGTGACTTTAAAAAGATGTCAAGATACTTGAACATAAGTACTCTTGGGAAAATTTTAATAATATGTCAACGTAATTTTTAAATTTATATTTTATTCTTTCACACAGAAGTTATAATTAAAAACGACCAGTTCAGAGATGCAACCAAAACCCAGCGAATTAGAGAAAAAATTACAGTTTAAAGGGTGCCTCTTATAAAAGAGCGAATGATAAATAAAGAGTTGTAATCTAATGAATTATTGAATTGTCAAGTCAAAATCAACAAGTTTTACTGCCTGAATTCAAGACACTGCCTGAATAAAAAAAAATCTTATCTTCATCCAATAATCATATAATTTCCAAACTCTTTTTTGTTACTGCTTAATATATCGTTTCGAAAAATAATTTTCGGTGCCAGTAAACCGGGTCTATGTTTAAACTTTTTGCTACTGAGCTTGTTTCTGTAGGTTTTTGCATAAATATAGATCGGAGAAATAGTTCGTTCATAATTAAAGAGTCCTTATCATAGCTTTGTGCAGATATTTCGTTAAAACATACATGCTTTGTCAAACTTAACATTCCCAAGGATGGGAACATACCTCTTCTGTATTTCAATTAAGAGTGTCAGGAAGATTTTAAGTTAATATTCCTCGTTTGAAGGTCCAGGGTGAACGCAGTCAACACGGTGTTTCAATTGCAAATATGTTGACCGAGACAAACCAGTTAGAGGACAAACTAACATATTTAAAAGCTGAGAACGAGCACCTTCGTTTACGGTTATTAGCTGGTTAGCTTTTGCTTATTCACGTAGAATTAAGTTTTTTTTATTCTTTCATAGTATAGTTCTGGTTTAAAATAAAAACAAAACTGGACGCGTTCTGGCACTGATAAAGCTTCAGTCGAGCTGCAAATGCGTTATGTTTAGCTCTTAATGGGATTCATGGATGCCAAAGTATGGCCTGTTTGGCACTGAGTTGGCTTTGTTAGTATTGCACGTGGGTTTGCTTCACTCTGAATGTGCTGTATGGTTGCTAAAATATGGTTTATTTGGCACAACGTACTATCAATTATAGCTGAATATTGGTTTGTTGGACTCTAAATTGGCTGTATGGTTACCAAACTGTGTTATTTGACACTGATTAGGCTTATTAAGAAATGTGCACAAGTGTGTTTGTTTGGATTTAAATGAGGTTTATGGTTACCTAAGATGGGTTTTGGGGCACTGAGTGGTTTTAGTTAGAAATTCACATGTGTACTGGGTTAGTTGGCACGTTTTAAGCTTCATTAGAGCTACACATCAGTTAATTTGGCTTTAAATTGGTTCCATGGTTACCAAAAGTGGCATTGTTGGCACTAAGTAGTCTTAATTTGAACTGAACATTGGTTTGACTCTAGATGGGCTTCATAGCTATCATATGTGATCGGATTGGTACTGATCAGGCTTTAAAATAGCTGGGTTTTATTTTGGTTTTAGTTGGCTTAATTGTAATAAAGAGGTCTATCTGGCATTAAGTAAACTTGATTAGAGCTGCTTATGTGTGGATTTGATCACCGTTTGTGCTGTAACACGGGTTATCATAATACCAGATCACAGAAGCACATGTGTTTGCTGGTTCTAAAATAGGATTATTGTTGACAAAGAAAAGTCTATTTAGCACTGGTTATGCTTCATTAGAGTTGCCCATAGGCTTGATTCGCTCCGAATGGTTGTCAGAAAGTGGCTCTGGATATAAACCCAAGTTTTGCTCTGAATGGGCTTCATTGTTGCCTAAATGTGGTCCATTTGGTAGTAAGGAGGTTGAATAAACGATTTCTTTACACTAAAATGATATGAAATATATAAAAACTATTGTTAATTGTGAAAACAATAGAGCGTCATAAAGCCATTGAATTGTTTTAGTAGCAATATGGACTGTCAAAAGGTACTTTGGACACACCATGTACGTGATAGGAGTAAGTCTTGAGCTCTTATATGGTTTGAGATACTCAGTGGACTAATAGGAACACATTTAGACTTTTAAAATACTGATTAGACCTGAGCATAAATGTTCTTGTGGTGTTTTTTTGTACTTCAATATTGACTCATTATGTTGAAAAAGCAATTGATAGACTTAAAAAGTGGTACACTTGGTATTAACTGAGCTTTCAGGGGGCCATATCTTTTGTTATACTACGTGCAGCGGGAAACGAACCCCCGTTGCACAACTTCACAACCGTATTAACATTCCTCTTAAGTTTCATGACTAGTGTGGAGTTCTGTGCGACTCAATTCGCCTTATTATAACAGACGGAATCTCGGACGACGAACGCACGGATGGAAAAGGCCTGATCTATGTTACTCCTTATTTTGTATTTCATGTTTCACCATAATAGATTCACTTCATATACTAGCTGTTAATGTGTAAGTGCGATATATCAAGTGACCAGCTAAATTACGATCCGCTGTTATGCGTGTTGTCACTATTCTTTATAGATTTGCAAACACTTCGATAGATGTGTATTGTTGGTAGGATACTATGCACCCAATTTCTTAAAATGTACGTTTATCGTATAGTTTGGGGACTTACAATCATAATACATGTACGTCTAGATAATGACGTTATCGAATGAAATGACAAACCCTATATCTATCAACAATTATATGTGCCAGTTACATTATTAACATTCGCCTTGCCCTTTGTATAGATAAAAACTTGGCGTTCACATTGTATAACACGCAAGGAGTTATGACGGCATTCTTTATTTAAATATTGCGCTTCGATTTGATAATTGCGACGTCATTTAGCTAATGATATACGACAAATAAAACAAGCTATTGTTTTAAACGAACTTTGTTAACAGTTACATTTCTTTAAGTCTTAGAATAAAAACGCAAATGCAGAAGATACGGCTAGTTTCTAACCATAATGAATAATTATTTAAAATGTAAATATAAATATTGATCGCATTTGTTTCTTGCGTTTATGCTGTATGAGCGCAGTAGTGCACGGACCTAATTCCATGAATATCCTTAAATATTGGCGTGCACTATCGCTTTATCTTTTTTGCAAATATAGTCCATTGGTAAACAAGTGCTTTTCCGTGCGTTGTATCATAAAAGTTTAACAGTCTCTATACTAACATTTTAGTTTTATGTAGGTGAACACTAGATAAAATGAAATCAAATAGTTAACTTTAACCTCTTAACAGGGAGGTATTACGTATATTAAATAAAAACATGTTCAACAAGTAAACCTGAGGTATATTTACATGCAGATAAAGCGTTGAAAGTTATATTTCAGTTTCTATATTAAGAATTTAACAACGAGAAACAACGTTACAACAGTTTTACAACGTTATATGATAAGTCAAACTTAAGCGGTGTGTTCTTTTTGCGTATATAATAATAAAATCTGTTTAAACCTTTAAGAATGGGAACATCTTCAAGTGCACCAACACTTGGATCAGAGTTTTATACTAGTGAACAAATTCCAGAACTGTTGTCAGAACTTGAATGCAAAGTAGATGTATGGCATGGGAAATTAAAGGCAATCAAAAAGAAGAGCGAAAATTCAGAATCTGTATGGGAAGAGTTACTGAGAGAAATAAAAGAATCATCGGACTATCTGCGTACCATGGTTAAGAATAACATGTCAAATAATACTTAAGAGTTTTGGTTTTTCAACACGTTGTCATATGTAGTAGCATAGACAAATAATATCAATCAATTATTGCTCCAAGTAAATTACGAATATTATATGTCAGCAAGTAACGGTTTGGTTATCAATGTACAAACAAATATTTTATGCCTGTGTATGATAGATATTTATTTGGGTATTACACTTTTTGATTAAAGGGCTCAGATTACAGATAACCATTACAAGTAATGGAACAAAGGTAGCTCATAGCAAATATTAAAGATATTATCGCGCGAATGCAGACTATGACTATGATAAACATTCTAGAAATACGCAATTCATCTACAGTTTAAGCCAATACAAAGAGACTCGTGTAATTCCTGAGAAAAATCGCTCCATCTGAAAAATAAACTCACAAAATCAATTCGACTTTAATTCGACCCGAGGTTACCACTTTAGCTACAGTCAATTATTACATCTCCGCAGGTTCAATTCAAAATGAAGCAAAGATAGACAGGTAAGGAATACTTCTTTCAAGAAAAATGATTGTTATTAATTCCCAGTGTAATTTCCATGCAACAATATATCAAAATATGAGCATACAGAAATATAATGACGCAAAGCTGTCATTATAAATTGCAAGCTCTACCTAGATTCCGCCAACCAATCAAAGCCAAAGGAAAAAAAAACACCGGTTACATCATGTACTATCGGAACAAACAAACTCATGGTGGTGTTCACGCACTGCGGACATCGAAAAGCTGAAATCATATTTGATCATACAATACATATTACCTTTATTCAATTATCCAAGAGGTATTCGCGTATACAAATAAGGTAATAAATATTCACAACCGAACTACTTTCTTAATATTGATGTGAAACACTACAGAAACAATAGGCTCAGTAGCAGGCAGTTTAAACATAAACCCTGTTAAATGACACAGGGTTAACGCCAAAAACATAGAACACAAAAACAAAAAAAAATCACAAACAAGAAACATGAAACAACAGCTCAAAACTCCACAAACAACACAGTGCATATATACTACATACAAACTATGTATGTTTATTATTAAGGTTTATTATAATAGTAATTCAATAAATATATCCTTTTTGATAAAATATCGTTTCTTGAATATGATTTGTGTAAAAAACGTGTTCTTCAAGAACTAGACACATAAGCCTTGGTTTCTCAAAATTGTAGAGTAGCCATTGTTTTAGAATTCAGAGCATGTGAAGCATTTTGAAGCTCTTATTGAAGCGAACAAATGCTGTTAAAAGATGCTTCCTCAAAAATTGTATTAAGGTACAATTCATAGTTATAACAAGGCGCTTTTATGTAAATGTCTAACTTGCAACGTTTAAAAATGACTTATCTGCACAGAGTGTCATGATAAAGCGTGATGACTTTGTTATCAGTTTCTATCTTAGATATACTAAATAGATAATATCAAGGATGTTACATCTAAATTGAAGTTGAAGCGTCATGTACTTAATTGTGAAAATATATTATAAGGTTAAGCAGTATGGGGTCATATGTTAGTGCCCAATTAGATGAATCTATTATGTTTAACACCAGTAAAGAAGAACTGTTGTTAAAACTTGAGGACAAATTAACGCTATGGCAGTTGAAAATAATAGCACTCAAAAGGAAGATAGAAAGTTCAGAAATTTTAGAGAAAGATTTGCTGAGAGAACTGAAAGCAGCTTTAGAATATCTTCGACAAATGGTCAAGTAATAAATTGAGGGTTGTGCTAAGATTTGAGGTTACATTATACTTTGTCATTGTACTAAAGCGTTGTGGCGTATCAATCACCGGAAATGATAGATATGATATTTTAATGGTAAATTCAATTTCAAAAGATAACTTCTTTAAGATTTCAAAATAAAATACTATTAATATTTTTTGTACTTCAAGCTGGACATTAGTGCTCTTGGAAAAGCACAAATATCGTATCTATATACATCACTGTTTAGATATGTATCTTAACCAATGCCGTTAAGCTCAGCCGATGTTCAGGTCTTAGTCATCTATGACTTTAATTTCAGTATATAACAAAATTCATTGAAGTTGAAACAATATTAACAATTGTATACACAGTAGCCAAAAACGTTTTGTAGTTAGAGCACAATGAAGCTCCCCTCTTAGCAACCCCTGAACGTCTGCAAAAGGTCGCATCCTCAGTTCCAATAGCAACACAAAATGGTTGTGTCAAAGGCAATGCGGAGCGTCTCGGGGAATCTATTGCTCAGATTCAAGTAGAGGATGCCTCATGTCAATGTTCGGAGCGACTCTGAACTTCGAAAACGGAAGCACTTTAACTATGCCATCGCTATGAATTTATTTCTTCTAAAAATCGCGACTGGCTTAAGGTTTTGAATATTCACTCTAGTAGATCAATGTGTCCTTCTGCTTAAAAAGCTGACAAGCTCTGTAAATTTTTGCAACCTGTTTTGTTTAAATATCTCGTTATATATATAGATATGTAGATACAAGATTATTACATGTAATAAATAGAACTTTCTGGTCTGTAAAAACCTACAGGTAGTATACATATATGTAATAAATAATACTACTGATTTATATACACTCTAGTGATTTTCCTGACAATCTCCTTAAATGCATTTCTCTTTAAAAAATTGACAAGTGAAGAAATAAACTATTAATACTGTTTTCACATAAGATTGGCACTTAATTCTAAAATGATTTCTTTTTATAACAGCACGATAATGAAAAACCTTGTTAGTACCACTGTAGAGTGTTTCACTTTAACATCCGATTAAATGCTTTCCTTGGACCTGCATATTTCAAAACATATGTCCTAAAATATAACCTTCACATGATACATGTTGTTACACATTCTGAGAACTGACGGGTCAAGTCATTAGTTGTTTGTGGTCATGCAGATTAAGCCGACAATAAACATACACACAATGTGATATATAATTCGTTTTAACCATGACCGCTCTCAATCTCTCATCGCATTAAATTGTCAATTGACTTCGCTTGGAAACGCAGTTTGGCATTGGGTTCAATGATGTACCATGGAGCATCCACCGTTATCAAAATGGGCCATCCAACATTATTTTTGTAAAAAAACTATTAAATGTGTTGAATAAAAAAAAACAATCCATATAAACAAACAAATGTATAAACTGATTAAAGAAAATCGAAACATCAAGAAACATAAAACGTATGTCTTTACCGTTATCAAAAACCTTTTGGCCAATTTAATGGGTATTTAATAACTCGTAGGCTACGGGGTTTTACATCTTGGTTTACGAAACTTAGTCGCAGTAGCAGTTAAGATACTTCCGGTGTGAGTTAATCCACAAGCAAAACTTGTGCTGAAAGCGCTGAATATTGGCAAAGTCCATAAAATCAATCAGATTTGGAATAATGGTGTTAAGGTGGGGGAAAGTGTAATGCAGATGAACGGTACCCGGAAAACCTGATAGATGGAAAATTGGTTCGTTTTGCAATGCTTAAACGGAACATTAAGTGTTTACGTTGGGTCAGATATTGCGGAAAACCCCACCAGCAGCTGAATATTGGTCAGATTAACCAACAAAAAGCCGTGTGTACGCAGGTTACCCATGATTTGTTAATCGTGCGTTTAATATTAGTCTTCTGTTACATTATGTCATATTTTATATGCTTCAATTGATCACACATCACCACAATTTTCCTGTTAAGTTTCGTGTGTGTGTGCGTGCGTGCGTGCGTGTGTGTGTGCGAAGTGAACTTTTTATTGACTAAACAAACGCGGTTGCCCAGACATTTATACTTAACAAATATATAAAGGGATATTCTTATGCGGAATTCAGTTGATTCTATTTTTATGTGTCCCGTTGGGTGAAAGTATAATCGGTAAGTTGGTACAACAGTGGTTCCGGGTGTTATTCGAATGCTCAGCAAATAGAGAGATCACGGTTTTTCCGAGTACATAAGAAATACTCATTTTTCTGTAACAATGGCAGTTGTTTGGTATGACAGTGTATTCCATTATTTTGTATCATTATGGTTAACTCTATGAATAGAAAGTGTCTACAACACTCAATATAAAATCACAGGCTTTCAATACTGAGAAATGCATGCTTCAATCCTCCTGGGCATACTCCCTATCAAAGAAGTTATCAAATCAGGGCCCATAGTGTCCCAGAAACTGACTACCTTCTGCTTCATAGCATCTATGGTGGTTATCTTTTTCTGGAAAATATTGTTTTTCATGAGCCCTCAAATGTTCTCAACAGGATTCAGATCAGGACTGTAGCTTTAACACTCCAAACCTGTCATATTTTCCTGTAAATACCAGGATTTTGCATGTTTGGCAGTATGTTTTGGATCATTATCTTGTTGCAAGACCGACTCATTTCCATTTTAAACCATGGCTCTTGGAAGCAGATGTCCATGACAAATGTCTGCATATCACTCTCTAGTAAGATTACCCTCGAAGACACACAGTGGCATCACTCCAAAGAGACCTACCCAGCCCCACACATGGAACTTGGGACTGTGTTTTTGTCGCTGGTAAAGTGGAGATTTGTCGTTTTTATTCCACATTTCTATGCCATTTGGGTAGAGCCAGAAAGAGCTTTCAGCATATAATATCACATTATCCCAGTTGTAGTCTCTGTGACGCAAACACCAATCCAACCTCTTCTGTTTTTGCTCTGGCCTCATAAGTGGTGATGGCGTTGCACTCTTTTTTCCAAGCCTATGGAATGAAGCTCTTTCCTCATGGTCTTTTTCGATACCGGCACAGTCCCCCTGAAAATCATTTCACATCTTGGAAATATTCAAACTCCTGTTTTGGTATTTGACTAAATCCAACCTCCTTCGATCACCAACTGTCCACAGTAACTTAGTATTTGGACAGCATTTTGGGCCAGTTGAGCTACCTGATTCGAGCAATTTGGTCCCAAGGGTGATCTCTTGGACTGAGAATCAAATAAAAATGTGTCACAGTACTCTAGGATACGCATAATAAACAAATATTCCACGTTTGGTCGTTTATATTTACATATAAAATATTTTAAAATTTCATACACACCTTATCATTCACAAGTTATGAAGGTTAGCAGATTTTGGATTGATACATGTATGGAAAAGAGCTCCGATCTACAAGATTTTTTTTATTAAACAACTGTATACGCCACATTAATGTTCAGAAGGAAGTTATCTCCAAGGTGCAATCGCTCAACAAGCACTAACTAAACGCTTGTTCGCAATTTTCTTTAATGACTCTTCCAAATACTGTTTATATACCGACTCACAGATCTTTGCCAGTAATTTTGAGTGTGCACAAATGCTGAACCCGGCATGCGCTCTTTGGCTCTATGCGCGGACGGGTACCAGCCACGAGGTAAACATATCCCCGATTCCCGTTCGTCGCGTATAGTTGAAAAGCGCATGCCGGGTCCGGCCGGTGTGCATGGTAAAAATTACTGGGAATATCTTTGAGTCGGTAAGAAAGGCCTTTGTTAAATTGACATATGAAAATTATGGAAATTATAACATAACCTTTCATTAAACACCCTAGTTTCTTTCAAACATCGAAGTTTAAAATTAGAAGAACAACGTTCACTACTGCGCAAACACAATTGGGCAAAAAACTAACATACACGTATTTGCTTATCACTTCAAATAAAAATTTCTGTTACAACCTTTGAAATTGTGTGTAGGTTTTTACTTTTATGAAACATTTATATATACATGCCATATGCATAAAACGTTGCACGAACGGTCGCTTTTGATATAACGGTCAGTAGGTTAAAGGTCAAATGTATGTAAATTGTAGAATAAAGTTTGGGAACTCGTTTAAGCATCCAAAATAAGAGAATGGTATTATTTTGTTATTACTTTTTACTGATATATATGTTTTACTCTGTCATCAGGTATAAACATAGAAGTGTTTGTTCTGTTTGAAGAATATGATTTACATTGTTAGAAAAATAAGGTTACATATGTAAGTGGCGTATGGCCTGGTAGTGTGCCTCAATATGGCATAAAAGAAATAGCTATTTATCCAAATAGAGATCCCAAAGTATAAGAAGTTAAAATGGGACTATTATTGGTACTAAAATAGTTTATGCCCTCGTGTTTCGTGAACTCGCCCATCATTTATCGGTTAAGATATATGTGTGGCCTGTTTGAGGTGTTTTTTGTTTGTGCTTAAACATTTTATTTTATTTTTCAATAGTTCATTGTTGCTCGGGCCTTTGCCTTGAGCCTCTAAACAGGTGGGTTTTTAATTATCGACACCTGTACTTGTCAATGTAGCTTCCATTTCCATAGAGAAACATTTAAAATGCTCCTGTGATAGAATACACTCTCAACCCCTATTGTACATGCATATTTGATTACCGTGGCATTTTATAGTTCATGAGCAAATCATAAGTGCCCGGTCCTAGTTTTGTGAAAATATTAATTTTAACCTTAAAAAAGAAAATAAATATATAAGTTATATATATATATATATATATATATATTTAACTTTGAAAAATCACAATCAAAGGTTCGGATAAACGGAAGTTGCATGAGACAAAAAGTTTGAAAAAGGAACTCAAATCTTTAAAAGCCGAGAACAACCGCCTTCGTTTACGGTAATTAACTAAACACTAATCGATATTTAGTATCCGGTGCATTGGTTCATGTACATAAATAATAGCAAAATAACTCTATACTACTTGTAATTGTTATGATTCATATCTAAATATATTTTACATTTACAAATGAAACCAAGGACGACGTTTAAATTTTCGAATATATTTCAATAAAATATGTTAATTTGGCACCAATTTCTAAAAACTTAATAAGCTTAATACGCTTATGAAGCTTATGTCAACTATCCAAACACTTACTATAATTTGATAATTAGGAATGAAAAATGGTGAATTTAGATTACCATAAAGCCTTAAATATAACGTGAATTATAGAAAATCAGTAGTGAGCTTACCTTAATCATGTAATAAGCGACTTGAAAAGATCAGAAAAATTGGTGCATGTCCAGTGAAACGACATAAAATCGTACAAAAAGGATTGATCTTGCATATTCGTTTATGTTTTAAGTAATAACTATTCTCATCTTATTGTTTTAACAATGAATGGCGCGGGCGTAATCTGTGGCATGCGTCTCACTTATATAAACAGACTGACGCAATCCACTGCATTCCAGTGACCATAAAGAGGCATGTAATCTTTTCAGACATTTTCAAAGTACCTAAGAATTAGATTTGAAGGTTTATACCAACATAATATGGCTTTCAATGGCGACGTTGGTAAAAAACAGGGATCAGAGTTTGTAATTTCCACATATGGACAGTTTATTAATGCATATATGCTATCTTTCGTGATAAAACTTAACTTGATACATAAGGTTAGCATAATCTATGCGATTTTAGAACGGGTTCTGGTTATATAAATATTTGCAGTCCTACTTACTTGCGGTGTGACTTTAATTGGAAACGAATAAATACGTTACGTAAAGTGTTTGTCCTTGAAATAAAACCCACGGAGGACCTTTGGTAGATATGGTTGATCAATGCTGGTCCTATTGACTACTAACAAGTTCACACAATATATAATTGATTAACCGACATGAAGTCCGAATATGTATTCTACAAGCTGCATTGGCTTTATTTTTGTATTGTTGACTAACGAAGATCGGTCATATAGGGTTAGGCAAGCTTAAGCGTCATTCGAAATTGTCAAGAAGGATCAAACATACTTTCATACTTATTTCTTTGCAACATATTTGGCCACGCGTAAGGAATGACTCACTAGCATTTAACTACCATACCAAAGATTTATGTTCATGCATTGACTAACTCTCTATGACAATTTGCCGCCATTCTCCTAGTGAGCATTTTAACACGCATATTAGCTCTCTGCGTGGATATTTTTTTCTAGTTTTTTTGCGGTTTACTATGACCACCAACCTTACCTGGCTGTAATTATTCATTTCTGATGTGTCTTTTAACATTTCGCTGGTCGATGGGCTCAGTATATTTTTGATTTGATGCTTTAGCAAATGTTATTCAGAACACTGGATGTGCTCAATCAACTGAATGTTAATTAAAACTTACTTTCCTTATTGAGATGTATAAGTTTGATGATGTGGTGTTTAATTAATTTTGAGGACAATGTGGGCATTGGTGCATCGGTCAACTTCTCGATAGTATGTTAATAAATGTTATATCTTGAATAATTATTGCATATTTCATACTTTGTATTCAGACAAAGCCAGCTTAAAAGGGGAACAACGGACTGATGTGCATTCTAACATCACTGACCTAAGCAATCCTGACCGACCAACGAAAATCGGGGAGTTGTACAGTGAACTGTATGACAACGAATGGGCAAATGCGTTCGACAGTTTAATTACAGCGGGCTACGACGAAGAGGAAGCGATTAAAGCATTAGAACAAACACTGCTGGTAATTACACATTGTGATGAACCTTTTATGGTCATTGCAATGAAGATAAAATTGTATTTATATCGAAAAGGTATGCGTCAAAAATAGTCCAGGTATTGTTTGTGAAGCGCCTTAATTGTAACATATATTTAAATTTGTTTAAAGTGGGCATTATAAGCACGTTTTGGGGGATTTAAATTTTTGTATGCTCTGCACTTCAGAACATATACGATTTCTGTGCAACAAGAACGGACAAGTTGTTAACGCAGACAGAAGAGGCCATGAATTGTGTATATATGGAGTATAAAATGCTGAGAGAGAAAAAGGTTCGCATCCAATAAACAATTTTCAAACTTGTATTTTTATAAATACTTGATAGTGTACATTAAGTATAAAAAAATGTATCGCTGTCTGATATATCCGAAGCCTGTTTCTGTGACTTAACTCATACAATTGTTAACACCTCTCTATCTTGACTTAGCTGAAAATAATAGTTTTAAAACTCAGTATTCTGTCACAAGATGTTTTGATTTTTTTGTACTTCAGTCACTAGCCACTAAGGGGATTGCATTGGGTAAACGAAAACCAATCGTGACGTCACAGCACAAACAAGTATCTTCAAAAGAAGTGGTACATTTATTTATACTTATAAAACATAATAGAGTTGTACATGTTACCTCTCTGATATAAATGCGAATTAAAGTCAAACATACCTCGACAAAACATAATTCGTTGAACACGGCCCAACTGATAAAGCACGTTATGTTGCTGGTAGTTCAGCCCATTCGTGTAACGGAGATTATAAAGCAACTTCGAAAAGATATGTCAGAGGCAATGGTGCCAGTTGTCCAAATGGAAACATTACAAAATATTGAGTATTTTGGAAGTAATCTTTCTTCAATTTCTATGGACCGATTGCTGAGAGCGTAAGTAAACAGCGTTGTTAAAGGTATCGTTGTTTACTTTTTAAGGTGAAATATTTATTATGTACTGTTATATTTATAACAATCGAAGGTTGATTAGTTATCTCAAAATGCGTGTCAATGAATTATTTACAGTTCCAAAGTTTTGAAAGTTAACAATGATTCAGTTAACAATGTTGTTAACTTAAACAATGCTCTTTAAAATCAGTCCAATTAGTAACTTTTCAACTTTCACTATTAGAATAGTTACCTAAATCGTTATATAATTTACCAATTTGTTTCCGCCTAAGGTTAAGCTAAATCTATTTAAACTTATACATTTTATCCTCTAAATTACATTCTGTCTGTCACCTCAGGCCTACATAGAAGGAAATTTGGATTCAGCCTATCATGAAGATTTGAAACCATTCATCTTTAAATGCATTTACGTGTGCTGGAAGATGGTTGTGCAAAATCCACAGTTGTGCTTTTTTGTACCTGAAATCGGTTCCAACTTCAACACAAGTATGTTCAAAACGTACACCAAAAGTGGGAAAGCTGTTGATTTCATCGTTTGGCCAGCCATGATGCTAGACGCTTCAGGTGCTGTCCTCTGCAAAGGTGTTTTGCAGCCAATTTGAAGTATTTGTATGAAACCAAAGATTAAGGAACACCTGCATTTCATTACTGTATTTCCAAAATCGAATTCGGGGAACATTCTTTCTTTTACATGTATTATTCTACATATAGCTTTTTCTTTTATGTGTTTATTACTATAGCAGAGTACCATTTGTGTCAATTACTCACAGAAATTAGTTTCCTATCATGTTCTACATCATGTGCCTAAATATTAGAAAATCCAAGGGCGCAAACTAAGAGTTTTGGAGAAGATTTTGTTTACAATAACCGCAACTGGGAACATCTGGAATTAGTTTGTAGTACAAACAGCAGTGAACAGGGTTAGTGTTTTTGCAAAATTACTTGAAAAAACATGATTATACTATATATAGTTCAAATGTTAATGGATGTCGAAAGAAAAAACAGAATGTTGATGGTTTATTTTTTTAAATGTAAAATTTGAAACTATTACTTTAAGTGTTGTTTTTTCAGCTATGTGATAATTAATCCATTACTCTTAAATAATGTTTCCCTCTATGAAAAATTGTATTACTGTCATTGGATAATAAGGCTTTTTATTACATAAAAAATATGAAAACATTAAAAAAATATCAGCATCTGTATTTAAAATATCAAAATATGAAGTTAAAAAAAAATACAATTTAAGCAAAATTGTTGATTAAAAAGAAATATTTACATTGAATATTTTAAGATTAAATATTTACTTCATTATGTTTATTTAATGAAAACATAAAACAAAAAAAGATATCCTCATTATTGCATTGTTTAGTGAGATGATGTGGTTTTGGGATTGGCGTAATTTATAGAATAAAATTATATTTGGAGCGCGTTTGGGGCTTTTTTGGTTTATTTTAGGTTTTGGAGTTTTGAACATTAAAACTTCTCGTAGTAGATACAGATAAAATCCCAATAAATACCAGGAGAATGTAGCTTTTCATTTTGTTTGCAAACTTACCTAAAATATATTTAACATATTGACATACAACGTTGATTCTGTGTATCAAAAACTATGTATAGACATATCCAAATGTGATCTTTTACCTTTTTTAATCATGATTATGCATCAGTTTTGTCAAATTATTTGTTTAAACTTTACAGCCGCATTACAAATCTTGCATTGTATGTATTGAAAAGTTTGAATTATTGCTTCTTCTTCTTCTTCTTCTTCTTCTTCTTCTTCTTCTTCTTCTTCTTCTTCTTCTACTAATACTTCTTCTTCTTCTTTTCTTCTTCTTCTTCTTCTTCTTCTTCTTCTTCTTCTTCTTCTTCTTCTTCTTCTTCTTCTTCTTCTTCTTCTTCGTCTACTTCGTCTTTTTCTTCATTTTCAATTTTGGCTGAAATTTGTACCTTGTTCCTTATTTCAAATAAACCATGTATGCTTTTAAGTCCGATAACTGAATGACGTCTTCAATTCGAAATGTTTGCCTTTATACACATCAACAAATTATATTGGGGTGGGGGAGTATTTCTTAATTAAATGCGCGTTCATCATACAAACGGTTTATTGTTATTTAACATCAAAACCAATTGTGTTTTTTTTTTTGCAAAATACGTGAAATAAAGTAAATGAGTGGACTTCGTTACAACGATTCGAACACAGTCGGTTCGTCCCAAATCAGTAGATGTCCGAATTAGTAATTGAAAAATATCTTGATCGGTATCGTACTTACCGCTTTCTCATAATTGCATGAAATTGCCGAAACAATTCTTTTATTAGAACCTTTTCTTACAACTTATCACACGGACTTTTGTATAAAATCGGGGCCAGAAATATGCATTTTGTAAAACACCTAACCAGACCATTTTTGCAATATTTTTGCATTCCTTTTACGGGCGTTAAAAAGAGGTTTTACTCAATATATATATGTTTTGATATACTATGTTATGTTTTAAATGCAAAGTGCACAAACAGAGTGTTACCTTGAATAGAGCTACCCGGGGCACAACTATACACCAGTGTATAACGCTGTCACACTGGACAACATTTTAACGTCCCTAGTCAAGGTTCATCGTGTATGATCATTCGCTTACAGCCTTTATGCATTTGAAGTAAACTCTAAAACCCAACCATAAGTCTCTAAATATGAAAGACATATTTAATTAGTTGGGGAATTGGCAATAAAGTTTTACGGCGCGAAGGTTATGCCTTACAACAGGATCCCCATTTTAATTTCTGCCATGAAATGCAGAGCTAATGGAAACTATGCAGTGACCTACGGTACATAGTATATAAAATACAATTGGAAGGCAAAATAGCGTTAAACTGATAATATTTAGCTGAGTTCTACAATAAATTTGTTTTACGTCAGACATTACTAATGGGAGACTATTGTGATAAAAATGGACAAGCCTTAGAACAGAGCAAGTTGATGTGACACCTAATAGGGTCCGAATTTCCTCGATAAAAAGCTACTGTGTTTAACACCATATATTGAATCCATGTCAACTTGCATTTGTTTGTCCAGACTTATCACGTATCTAGAACATGTCTCCATTAACTGTGATGCATATTTTTTTCTCAAGCTTGTTCGGCTTAATGAACATTTTAAGAAGAGAAAAACATACATTTTAAATCCCTACTTAAAATATTGAAGCCCTATTTCTATATGATTTAGTTTTTGGAAAGTTAAACTTAACTTTATCTCAAAAATACTTTTCAGTGATCTACTGTATTCAGTGATATTTCCATAAGTCGGACTGCCCCCGCCATGGCACGTTTTATTACGTTCTTTTATTTTGTACCCAGTGATTAAAACTCATGATGCATTTGTGCACTGACACTTTGTTAGACATGAGATGACTGTGACCATACGGAAAACACTGGCTTTTATACATTTTTTAAATAAATATTTCAGACGTAAATTAATTATCGTCTTCGTTAATTCGTCATGTCATACTTGTCTTATAAATAGTGGCATCTTCCAACTATGTCAGCCGTTATATACAATAATCGAAAAGGAAAGCGAAAGCAAAATACTGATAATAAAACTACTTGGTGTATTTGTAGATCGATATAGATAAATTATTATTTAGGTCAAATTTCTCTCCATGAGTGAACGATTGAGTCGGGTTTAACCTGCGGACGAGTCTTAAAGCATTGGTATGATATATGTTTATAACTGAATTACCGTAAAGCAATATGTAATAGATGGTTTGACAGTTAACTTTAAAACGCATAATTTTAGGTGTAAGTAATAATGTATGAGTTGAAATAGTTTTATTATTCTATATTGCATATAACAATTTACTTCCTGGTTGTGATGTTTTTCTGTGTATGAAAACGAAACTGAACACGTTTAAGAGAGAAAGTTATTCGGTCAGATATGTGTGTATGTAATTTGTACTTTTTGCATACATTAAAATATTCATTACATTGGTCAAAATAACCACATACCCGCTAGATCAGCTCTGGTAAAATGCTTTCCGTGTTTGCTGTTTCTACTGGCATTCAGTGTTAATATAGGATTAGTAAAATGCAAATTATTTTTTTCAAGACATGCTTATTATGAGAATTATGACGCTAGAATTATATGTTTCTATACAATTCTAGGTTTGGTTCCAGAATGTGGAGTTAGATTGGGCGCTCTGTAAGGACGCACCTGGGCTAATTTTAGTCTATAATAATGCATTTTGGTGTAATTTATGCTATTTCGCTCTTCTATATTGTAATAAAATATTCACTTCGACAATTGTAGGACGAAGGACGACCATCCCCGTACCCAATCGCAAACCAATATATTCTATAAGTTCAATATCTAACCTTTATCTTAAGCCGAAAAAAGGGGTGGGGTCATGTTATTGCAAAGAATCATGTATCCACTTGAAAAAGTAAAATCAAATTTTCACATTTCCCTACATGAAGTTTAATTAATTTAAATTTGCAGTGGACGATGTTTTCATCTCCAAACGTTATCGTAGGAAAACATTTGTACAAAACGAATTACATTTTTACATTGTTCACAGTAGATTTTTAAAAAACATTAAATATATATATATTGTCAACAACCTTGTTTCAATAGAGTGTTATTTGCCTACAACGGAAACAAAACTATTACATAATGGAAACATCAATCCAAACAAAACATCGCGTTTAAATAACAGCTTTTCATTTGCCAAACGTTTAGGTCAAAGCAATTGTTTACAGCTACGCATTAAACCTGACAAAACGAATTCTAAACAGTACATATTGTGACACTGTCTTTTTCTGGTCCAATATACAAGTGTCGAGTGTTTTATTAAATTCAAAATGTGACTTAAAA
Source organism: Mya arenaria (assembly GCF_026914265.1). Taxonomy (NCBI): domain Eukaryota; kingdom Metazoa; phylum Mollusca; class Bivalvia; order Myida; family Myidae; genus Mya; species Mya arenaria. Next base: position 30,815,448 of record NC_069124.1, on the reverse strand, counting down.
TAAATAAATAATCACTTACCTAATGGTCGCACATTCATCACTTTTCAGTAAAACCGAAAACGACTACAAAACGCAACAGACAAAGAGAAACCAGCTTCAAACTGTAAACAACAACAACAACAACAACATGTATTTACTTACAGTTTTATAACGAAAAATTGAAATAAGTCATGTGAATATTCACCTGGAATAAAGAAAAGTGTCCACAGGTCACAAAATCTTGATCCTGTTAATTTTGAATGCCCATAGAATATAATCCAAATGAAATATTCAAAGTGCAGATTGTGCCGAAAGACTACAAACAAGTACTTTTAAAAGCGATTGTAAATCTAGGAATGCTTGTGGACGTACACTAAATTGTTGTGTTGAAAAAATACTTTTGTTTTAGGTCAATATGGGTCAACAAGGCACCAAAGAATATCAGCCTGTAGGTGTGACAGTCCCTGAAGGTGTGCGTGAGCCATCTCCTAAAGGTGTGCCGTTTCCTGAGCTGCTTAACAGAGTTGAGAAGGAGGCAAATAGGATGCTAAGTACTATTTCCAGTATGCGCAAAGCTAAACCATATGGATCTCAAACCGTTGACTTGTTTAGAGAGGAATGTCTTTCCGCTAAACGAAAACTACACAACATGCATTATGAACCAGCGGTATGTCTGTTGCTGTTTAATATGTATCCATATGTATGCATGTTTTAACTTTTCAGTCACCTTTCAGTGGCTGTATCAATAGAAAGGATTATTATGAATTATTCTTAAAGTTTAAACAAAGTCAAAGCGTGTATCGACTTAAAGTCTATTTAAGATTATTGCTTTCACAATTTGGCCATAAATACATAAATTGTAAGGCGAGGATTTTTTTGATTTTTCTTTACTTATACTCGCTGTACTGACTTTTGCTATCAAAATTTAAAAAAATAAAAGAATTATTGTCCAACTTGAAAAACAAATGGCCAAACTGTTGTTCTCGAAAGGTCTGAAAACTTTATTGTTATGCTATGCATCTTCAACAACAATTTAACATTTACAAACATTCGTCATAAACTTACTCTTAAATTAACTTGTGTATTCATATTCTTCTATACATGGACTAGAAGAACATTCCAGAAACGTCTAACCAAATCTTAACAAATACATACTTTCATATGAGAAATAATAGCTTATTTTAGGTCACAATGTATATGAAGCTAGATTATTAAACAAATTAATGTCCAAATGGATTGAACACTTCCAATCGAGTACTTGTATATATTTATACATATGACATATTACTAACAGCTGATTCAAGTTCCTAAAGTCGAACATCGTGCACATCCAGCGAAGTCGGATCAAGCAAAGGATCGACCTTCACCCGAACAACAACATGAACAGAAAGAAAATAACGATCAGAAAAGAAAAACAACTGTACAAGCAAACTTAAATGTAGAGCTTCAAACTTGTCTAGCAAATGCGTTGGAACACAATGGCCGCCTCGAAGAATTAAATAAACTGCTTATGGCAGAAAACGCAGATCTTTCACTTCGGTAATAATTTCATATATTTGGAGAAGGTAATTCCTTGTATTCATAGAAATAAACATAAGCTATAGCTAAGTATATCAAATAAATCGATAAGTAACAATATAATTGATAATTAGTTTCGATGGTAAAATAAATTTTATCACAATCCTTTTTTAAATGAATTTTACCATACATAACCTCTGTCTTTATCCCTTTGACTATTGCCTTTGGTTTTGTCTACGATAGATATGTAGTGTTGTGTAGTGTGTCATTCCATGTGTGCGTTATAGAGTATTATCTTACTAGTGTCATTCTTAATTGGCTACAGGGCTTGTATCTGGATCTGCTATTGAATTACAATTTCATCGATTGAGTTTGACAAACACACAGCAAGATACTTACTCGTATTTATTACTGGATTTCGTACTTTTATATTCAGACTGAGCCGACTGGCGGGTGAAAGACTGACTGATGGAAACCCTAACATCACCGATCTAAGTGATCGCAACAGACCAACAAAGCTTGGAGAGGTGTACAGTGAATTGTACGACAACGAATGGACAAACGCTTTTGATGGATTGATTGAATCGGGCTACGACGAGTTGGAGGCAATTCAAACTTTAAAGCTTACACTGCTGGTGGGTACACATGGTGACGAATCTTTTCTGGTACTAGTATTTTCACAAATTTTAATAGTCATTCCGTTGTTACTATTTTTGACAATAAATGTATGCGTTTATTCCTGATATGTTTTACTTAAACAGTTCATTACAAACTTATTGTACAAATATCATTTTTGCATATGATACTTTTATTAATTATTTTCACTTCAATCTCTAAAAAGAACTCCATCCTTAAACTGTAGAATGTGAAACTCATTCCTTTATGTATTATGCTTTTTAGAACATACACGAGTTTTGTGAAACAAAGGCGGACTCAATATTGACTCAGACGGAAGAGGCTGTAAACTGTTTGTTTAAAAAGTATAAAATGCTGACAGAGAAAAAGGTAGAGTTTTAACATAAAAATCAAATGCATCCATTTATAACACACCTAACTTAAGAAAATACATATATTATAGTTTCAGAAGAAGCAGAGCATGCTTAAGGAAACTAACGATATGAAACCCGACGCTGTCATTAAAAAAAGCCGTTCATAGTTTAAGAATAATGTTTAACAAGTGTTTTGCGAATAAAGAGAGAGAGAAATAAAACGAAACTAAATGTCTACGAAAATACATCAAAACACAATATAAAATGCATTGATCTTTTAAATGATAATATATATACTTCATTATATGATGTCTGTGCAAATGCTATCCACAAATGTACACTTGCACATGGATGGAAACGATAGAAAATATGTATGTTAACATCGTCCACAATGGAAACTACTCGTCTTTATCAGCACAAGTGGTTGTTTTGAGTGAGTTTCATGAAGATCGTTATGTCTAAGGTAAAATATTTCCGGAGACATTCGTTGGTTACGGCTTTCAACATATGTATTACCAATATTTAAAAAAAACAACGAAAAATAATGAGTTTTAATGTACTTCGTAAAATGCATTTTGGTTTCTAGTAAGGAAACATTAAGGGACCGTTGATTTTCCATATTACCGTTATACATTTTTTACTAAAAAATATAATTATTACAAAATTTATATTGTTTCTCTTATGATGTACACATACCGTTACGTGTTTCAAGTGTTAACATGGAAATTTCGAAGTCCACTTAGCCCTTCCATGTTTGCTTTATCTGAAACAAGCACACTAAGATTTTCTTATCATATCACACAATTGTAAAAGTGCTGGTGCAATAAGTCTGTTTATTTTTAGAAATCACGGCAACATCTCACAGTTTCAAGAAATCAGGTAATATAAATAACTTATAGTGACGTTTTAACCTAATTTGTATAAAAGTGCATCGTAATCGGGGTTTTTCGGAACTCACATTTTTGTTTGTGGTTATTTTATATATTACAGATTGTTTTAAAGTTTTACAAAAAAATAATTGTTTCACGTGATAACTAATGCTCATAGTTATGCCTCCATTTTTAAAACAGTAATAACAACCTAGACAAATCCCGTTTAACCGTTGATATCAGGTTTCATTATTTGTATTTAAGTCCCGGGAAATACGGCGTTCTTTGAGAAAATTGATGCAGGAATATCTCCTCCAATCAAAGTGGAAACCAAAGACTCCTGCTGCTGCAGAATGCAAAAAGGAACCTACAAACGATGTGGTATATTTATTGAAATATTCTGCTATTTAAAATTTCATTCTACGAGTAAGATAATAAACAATCTTTACTTATATTATGTTTTATACAACACAAAACATCGATATATGTACTCGGGCTATCAAGAATGAAAGTATTTCCATGCAAGTGACAAGTAAAGTAACATTTCTCATTTCAAATTTTTCATGCTGATTATGGTTGTGATAGTTGATCGTGAGGTAAATGATGTTTTGTTTTTCCATTTCACCTAAATCAAAATTTAATCAAAAATATATATATATATATATCTAGGCAGCCAAGTGTAAAAATAGCTGTTGTTACGATATAACAAGCCTCGTATAGTACCAAGGTTAGCCTTTTTAAAGGCCCAGAATAAAATTTAGTGAGATTGCGAAGTTACCTCGATTCTACGAGTTTAACTGTATACAGAGTGAACGTGTTTATCTCTTGCAGAAAATTCAGCCTATTCATGTTACGGATAGAATGAAGAAACTTCTCAAGGAGATGTCGGAATCAATGGTGCCAGTTGTCCAAATGGTAGCTTAAAAGAAACACAATTGATATATCTAAATTCATTTTTTAAATCAATTATATTGAATAGATAACCTTAACGTATGCAACATGGATACGCAGAAAATAGTGAACAAAAGAGTCTTATTTCAAATGTGTCTGCATTTAAGTTTATTTCTTACATAAGTTGCGTTTGAAAGTTCGTTTAAGACTTTTACACCGAGGGTAAATCTCGTGTCAAAATTGCAGCAAACGTGTGTTCAAATTATTACTTAAGTGTGCTGTATTCATTAGTTCATATAGGGCATAACGTTTTTCATTTATCACTGCAGGCCTTTATCGAAGCAAGTTGGGATTCAGGCTGTGTGGAAGATTTGAAACCCTTCATTATGAAATGTATCTACGTTTGCTGGATGATGGTTGTGCAAAATCCACTGATGTGTTTTTTCCTGCCTAAACCTGGAACCGACGTAAACACAAGCATGTTCAAAGTGTACACAAAAAGTGGAAGGACTGTTGATTTCATCGTTTGGCCAGCCATGATGCTACATGAAACAGGCTCGGTTGTATGCAAGGGTGTTTTGCAACCAAAATGAACATTGTTTACAAAACCAAAGACGACATAATATGTATTATTCCTTCCGATACATACAATCATTGTTTTCATGTATAAATCAAAGGCATGTGGTGAACTTATAGGCGATAAGTGTGTCATCAATGTATACCTATATTCATGTTCGGCTTGTATTATGAATAGTTGTCTAGTGTTTCTTGTTTGTGATTTTGTATTCTATGTCTTTGGTATTTGCCCAGTGCCATTTAACCGGGTTTATGTTTAAACAGTTTGCTACTGGGCATGTTTCTGTAGCTTTTTGCATCAATATTGCAGTTGTTTAGTTTATTTTATTCTCACATAATTATTTTGAAAAGTATAGTTATCAATAAATAAAGATACTTTAAATGTGCGTCAGTTTCTGTCTTCTGTCGCTTTGATTTACTTTCTTTCACATGTGTGGATGAAATGGATTCTCATTGTCATTTAGTAATGCAAATCGTAGATCAATATCTAACAGACTCCATTTGCTCATATCTTATACCAGCCATGAGTCTACTGAAGTTTAATAAAAAAAAGTAATATAACAAGAACACGTCTACATTCCCCTGTAGCAGGTCTCCGTAACGGTTTTGTTACCTGCTGAAAAATTCATTTGGTTGGTTGTATGTCTGCATACACTACCAATCCCTGAATTGTCAGAAACGACACGTTCTATTTAATTGAAAGATATAAATTGTACACAGTACAGTATTAATTGTTCAAGTACTCAAAGATTAGATACAAACATCAACCGCAAACAAATGAAACCAGCCAGAGCAACACTACCAAGTCCTCGACACATCCATTCAAAGATAGCTTTCCAACACATCTCGCCTTTAACATTGTGTTATGTTCAAATCAATGTTCATATAGCCTTATAACGTGTGTATCATTTTACGAACCAGTGGGTCAAATGCAATTAAAATGGAAAATATAACGTAAAGTAATTAAACATGTGGTCGAATTTTATCTGATCTGCCCTAGCCGAAATGGCTCAAAAACCTTGTATACTGCTACGTATATATACGATGCATTGTTGTCATACTGAATGACGGTAATAAAGATAACCAATATTTAAAAAAAAACTTGAAGTATATGAAGTAAGATTGTCGCACTGACTTTAATACTAGATATCCAAGCATTCAGAAGAAAACCATAAGCGGATGCCAACGCACATATCGACAACGTTTAGGTAAACATCCGAAAATATTATAGAAGCAAGCGATAAAGATTCAAACGACTCCCTTATCACAGCACCATATCATACTTTGTCCAGACATTGAATGACAACAATGTTCCTGCGTACCCGATAAAGCAAATATCGGGACACAAGAACACTGCATCCATAAACAATTAAAACAATAAATCAAAATCAACACAAGGAAATATCCAACACCCTTTAACCCAGTGAAAATACCACGTCCAATTTAATTCAAAATGCTCACTCTATGCAGTTCGCCAGTAATGCTCTAATTCACACACTGACACATTCACTGATTCTTAATCAAAGCACGCTTTTCTGGTGGTTTTACAACATTTTAGTGTTCCAATTCACAGAGGTTATACAGATGTGCACACATCAATTAAAATGACAATACGCCACGCAATAATCTACAATCTACACATAAACTTTCACTATTGAAACCGACTGTAACGATGACTTACGGTCTTTTCAAACAACCACCACCACAGACATGTGCACGCTCGCGTGATTTCTAATAACGTAACGCAGTTACTCTTATTATTGAATTGCTTGACTTAAATAGATTGAAATAACTGTTTTGTTGTTCTTAATTGAAACCTTTGAAAATTGATTGATTATTGAGACGTGATGAATGTTCTTTATTGTAAATAAAATGTTTTTATGTCGGACTCATTTTCTTTCCGGTGGATGAATCATCCTTATCACACAAAAGTTTATTTCTTCGCACTAAGGAACGAGAATGTGTGATTGAGGATCGACTACAAAATGTATATTCTGGAATTCTCGTAAACCTTGTAAAACTAGTTTTTAACATGTGTTTTATAGCAGTCAGACAATTCATACAATGTAGGTAAAACATTTACTTTTTTTGTAGAACAACAAATAACATTCAATCCCGTGACGTATATGGTTCCTGATTCTCAGACACTAGGCTTATTCTTATGGTTATGAATTCTTACTTATCAAATCGGTAGTCAACGTGTACGATTGGAAAAAAACCCAGTCCTCTTTCCATGTGTTAACTTAGGTGTTCCACAAGGTTCCATACTGGGTCCTATTTTGTTTATTCTACCCGTCTTCATCATTCATATTTTGACCAGTATGCTGACGATCCGATTCATACCGCCTCAATTAAAATGACCAACCCAAAATCAAATGTACGGCTGTCAGATAAAGTGGTCATAATTAAACTTCTATCCAACGCATGTATTTATTTAATTATTTAGTTATACATCAAAATGATCCTCAACACTGGGAAACAACATCAATGTTTTCAATATGTGGAAACAACAGAAAAAAACATATTCTGAACGTCACTTTAACTCACACTTTTGCCACTTTTCATCAAGAATGTGTTAAGATCATAAGGGCACAAAACAAGTCCATATTATTGTCTGTGAACAGTCAATCAAAACACTTAGGAATTTACTGGGTACTTATATTTGGATATTTTAAATGAAAACATTTTAAAATAACTATAGTGTGTGAAAAGAAATGAAATACTCAATTTCTCACCGAACGACACGCAAAACAACAAACGTGTCAAAACAAGGCTGTATCAAAATTTTCTTAAGACTATTATAAGCAAATGCGATGCTTAAGTGCCTTTAAACCGGGTTTATGTTTATACTTTTTTGCTACTGAGATTTTTTCTTTATTCTTTTACATAAGTATTGGTCATTTATTTGTTGTCGCATAAATTGTTATGTAATTGCAAAAGATAATGTTCAATTGAGTCAATTATGATTCTGGCTGAATTATTATAATAATTTTTAATTTAATAAAGCTACTTAGTGAATATTTTCAGCTTTGTGAAAACAAAACAAAACATACTTTAAACAACTTCTTTTTCCTCATATTTATTAATACACATTTATAAATCGGACCATCGTCCTGCTTATTTTCATTATTTCTTGCAAACACCTTGTTTATTTTCTTCAAATGTTCTCTAAGTTGAAACATTTCACTGAGTTGCTTTATGCATACGGACCCTGGTATAGGATGCAAGGTGAACATGTTTTGTGGAAAAGTGTTTAACAAGGTTATTTGATAAAGAGCATCCATCCACAGACGTTATTAAATCTAATCAATAATTATGAAGAAAACTTAAGTTAATTTCCGCAATCCAGTCCATTTCTTTACATTTAACTTCCGTTACGCCAAATCCATGATGTTCAATTAAACTGTTTTCTTGAGTACATGTATAATATACTAAACAATCTTTAAAAACATTCACGAATTCTATAGGAATTTCGTAATATGCAAGTTGATCTTAGGTATATCTAAATTACCGTTCATGTTATTTATTGTTATAGTATTCAGTTCTGCCTATGACCTTGTTAAATGAAAACGATGAACTACATAGTATACGATGAAATATTCATGCTAATCCAGACTGCTTCCGCCATGCGCTTGAACGTTTAGTAATTATCTGTGCTTGTCATACTATTCACTTACCAAATCTAATGTTGCCTTTGTATACCGATAATTTGTTGGACATGAGGTGACTGCGACCATTCGGAAAATACCTAATACTCTTGCGAGCATACATTTTTGAATATTGTAGACCGTAATAAATGTCATCTTCTTCAAGTTGTCATGTAATACTTGTCTAATAGAGGGTGTTACCTTTAACGATGTAAACATTATAATTTTCAAAACCGAAAGCGAAACTAAATTACGCAAAAATACACATTGAATGACTCAGTATGAGTACATATCCAACTAGAGATAAGAATTCGGGTCATATATCTAAACCCCAAAATCGAACGATTGATTGTGTTTTAACCAGTGGACAAGTCAAGGATTGGTATGATTTATTTCATGAATAAAGTACCATAAAATAAGATGTAATTATTTGTTTGAAAGTAGACTTGTTATACCCATGGTTCTTAATTTAGGTGTGAATAATAATAATAATATGTGAGTACATATAGTTTAAGTATTCTTCTATTGCTTATTTTTTTTTTTAATTCCTGGTTGTGATGTTAAAAATCAACCTAATTTTGATGTATGATAAATGGAACTGAAAACGTTTAGGAGAGAATGTTATTCGGTACGATATTTGTGTACTTATTGCAAAATTTGGTTCATATTATAACATCTTTATTAAATTTGTCGAAATTCTTACATGACCGCTGGACCTGCAATGGTAAAGTGATTTTCCCGCTTGCTGTTTATACTGGCATGCAGTGTAAATAAAGACTTTTTAAACAGTACATGTTTTCAAGGCAGAAGATGTTAATCTTAAAATTTAAAATCTTACCTATATCCTTAGCCAATGATGGGGGGGGGGGGGGGTCAGTGTTAATGTCATAAAAAATTATCTCCACTAAAAAATATCAAACTAAAAAAAATATGAAATTGTTAAGATGAAATCCACTTAAGCATCTGTTTTCATATATTGCAGGAAAACATTTTTACATTTATTTTTAATTCACTGTGTATTACTCATGTACAATAGTTATATCTACTTTTGACAACAACATCGTTATATAGAGAGATATTTGCATACAACGGAAGTAGCTATGGCGTAATGGTGACCCCATATATCGGTAAAGCGGTTTTGATGAGTGTTTGGTATGTTTGTGGTGTTTACTTTCGTGTATGCGCTGTTTACATGTATATAATTCTAGCTCATTGTCGTTTTGGGCCATGCTTTGTACCTTTAAACATTTGTTTTTGATGTTCGGCTACTGGGATTGTCCCTGAATGTTTCATTATATTATTCATTCTTTAATAAAAACCAATCCAAATATATCATAAATTAAAATCATTTGAATTGCCTAATCTCTAGGTAACATACAACGTATGCAGTTAACCTGACAAAAGAATGTCGATAACGTTTTCTCCTGCTACACTTTATGGTGGCGTTATGTTATCAAATGTGTTTTGATGAAAATACACACTCTTTAAGCATTGGTCTATATACAGTCAATAAAAATGAAAATTACGTTATTTTTTAGGTCAATATGGGTCATAAATTCACAAAAGATAATCGACCTGAGGTTGTGCCAATTCCTGAGCTGCTAAACAGAGATAAGGAGGAGGCGAATAGGTTGCTGCATACTATTTCAATTATGCGCAAAATAAGACCATATTGTCTCCAGGTCGATGACTGGTTTAGACACGAGTGCCGTTACACTGAAAGACAACTACACAACATACAATTTGTACCAGCGGTATGTCTATTGCTGTATACTCTGCATTCAAACGAAATACTGGTTTGATATTTAAGTGGCCTTTCAGCGGATGTAACAAATAATTATAATTTATTCTCAAAGCTTGATTTAAGCTCTAACGTGTCAAGATTAAATGTATATAACTGCGAGTCCACCAAGACATAGCGGCTGCACTTGACAATAACTCATGTGTGGTTTTGATAATGTTAGATCTATCTGCCGCCTTTGATGTCATCGACCATCCTATTCTACTTAAACGTTTGGAACATGCCTATGGAATATCTGGCTCTGCCCTGCTGTGGTTTCACTCTTATCTGAGTAATAGGTCTCAACGCGTTGCAGTTCGGTCGGCTGTTTCTGACGAAACCTCTTTACATTTTGGCGTTCCTCAGGGCTCGGTACTGGGACCGAGAAAATACTGTATGTTCTCTAGACCAATAGGGGATATATGTAAGAACCACAACATGCTACACCATGGTTATGCTGATGATACGCAATGCTACCTTGTCATTAAACCAAAAGACAGTTGGACTAGTGTAGTACCAGCAATTGAAGCGTGCTTGTCGGACATCAGTTCCTGGATGCACCTGAACATGCTTAAGGTCAACCAGGACAAAACTGAACTCATCATCTTTGCACCAAAACATCAAGTAAAGAATTTTTCTGGCTGCAAATTACAATTTGACGGAACAATTGTTCATGAATCATCATTTGTGAAAAACTTAGGTGCCTTCTTTGATAAAACTTTAAGCATGGACAAACAGGCTAATGCAATTTCAAAATCCTGTTTTTTCCATCTGCGTAATATTGGGCGGATTAGGCCATTCATTACCATAAATGCCTGTAAAACACTTGTGAATTCTCTCGTGACCTCTCGGCTGGACTATGCCAATGTTTTGCTATGTGGTGCAAACTGCAAAGTCATCGACAAACTGCAGCGCATCCAGAACACTGCCGCTCGTTTAATCACGCTTACAAAGAAGCGTGACCACATAACCCCGGTTCTATATTCTCTACACTGGCTCCCGGTTCCGTACAGAGTACAGTACAATGTCATACTGTACTCTTTCAAAATCAGACATGAACTTGCTCCTGTATACATGAACAATCTAATTAGTGAATACCAGCCAATACGACTTCTGAGATCAGACTCTGCTAAGCTACTGAACGTTCCACGTACAAAAACTAAAACATATGGTGAAAAGAGATTTGATAAATGTGCAGCCAATCTTTGGAACAGCCTGCCAGTAGAAATTAAACACATTGACTCCCTGACAGTTTTCAAAAAGGCTTTAAAAACTCACGTTTTTAAATTGGCGTATCAGTGAAATGATGTGGACTTTTTAACCTGTTAATTCGCGTGTGCAGCGCTTAGAGACTTGTTTTATAATGCGCTATACAAATATTTACATTCATTCATTCATATATGTGTGAATTAAGTTTACAATTGGGCTACTGATTACAAGTACTTTTAAGGCGATGTTTTATATTTTATGACTTTGACTCGCCGAAATGATTTTTTGCTTTTTAAGAAAGAGAGAGATAAAAAAGAAGAAATATTTATCTTTAAAAAACATCGCACTTCGTTTGTTCTATTAAACTTTTTGGTTCAGTCGGAGATAACTTCATGAACTTCAAAATCAAAATATATAATTACCTTGTTTGTTCTAAAACTTCTTTAAATGAAATAAACAAAAAAAATCTTAAACATTTTTAAACAAATATTGACAATGTATAATTTAAATTTCATATTGGAGATCATAGTATATTTTAGGTGACCATGTACATGAAGCTAAATAAGTAAGCAGATATCAGTCCAAAGGATTAAACACTAACAATTAAATACATATGCATTCTTAAAAGTATAACATAATATTAATATAAACAGCTGATTGAAGATCCTAATGTCAAAAACCGTGCACATTCAGCGAGGCCGGATCTAGCAAAAACTCGACCATCACCCATCTCTATGCCCGGACAAAAACATGAACAGAAAGAAAATAGAGTCAAGAAAGAAGACAACCTTGTACAGACAAACTTAATTGTAGAGCTTCAATCTCGTCTGGACAATGCCTTGGAACACAATGCCCGCCTCGAGGGATCTAACAAACGGCATCTGCCTGATAACGAAGAATCTTTTACTTCGGTAATAATTTAAATTATTGTTATTGAAAACAATATGCAAGAGCTTACATAACAATAACGACACTATAGATGAATAATTATGATGGTAAAATAACTTTGTCACACTCCTCCTTTTGGAGTTATTTTCACATGAACAGAAGAATACATTTATCATACATAAACACTGTCTTTACCACTGTTGACTATTGCCATGATTTTGGTCCCGAGAGATAAAAGCATATATTGTTTTTTATTGAATTGTGGCGTTGTATGTCTCTAGTGGAGTATCTGGAACCCTGTACATTTGAACATGGTCCTAAATTCGCATGTAACTGGACTGTTCCCTGCATCTTCCATTTCGTTACAACGCCATCTGCGTTTGAAAACAACAAAGCAAGATACGTATTCCTATTTATGACTGGAATTCTTTATTTTGTATTCAGACGGAGCAGACTTATATATCAAAGACTGACTGATGGACACCCTGACATCGCAGACCTAAGTGATCGCAACAGACCAACAAAGCTTGGAGAGATGTACAGTGAATTGTACGACATCGAATGGACAAACTCTTTTGACGGATTGATTAGATCGGGTTACGAAGAGTTGGAGGCAATTCAAACATTAAAGGAAACACTGCTAGTGGGTACATTTGAAGAATATGTCCTAGTACTTAGTATTTTCGCAGACAGCATTTATATACATTTCATTTTTTTACCAACGAACGTTTGCGTTCATTCCTGTATATTTTACTTGAACTTTTTCAACATACACGTACTTCTTGTATTTTTCTAAACATGATATTAGTGTTACGTACTTTATTATTTCTATGCATATTGTAACTATATCTTTAAAAAGGGATTATGTAAAACACATCTTTCATTAAATCTGCACTTTAGAACATATACAACTTTTGTGGAGAAAAGGCGGACGCATTGCTGAATCACACAGAAGAGGCTGTAAATTGTTTACGGAGTATAAAATACTGACGGAGCAAAAGGTAGAACTTCTTACCATATTCATACACATCTTCGAAATATATTTATTTTCAGGATTTTAACACACGTAACTTGACGATGACATTATAAAACACCTAGAAAAAGACATATTATAGTGGTCGGGCATGCACAACGGCATAATAATAAAACTATTTTTACCATGAATCCAAAATACATATAACTAGAATAATCTTTGTGATAAAAGCTAAACAGTTTGACAGAAATAAACAGAGTTATACATCTACGAAACTGTTTTCAAATGTATTATTTAATGCATTGTTCATACGAATGGGTATATAAATATAGTCGTTCAAACTGAATATATCAAAATATTACCCTGCAAATGTACACATTTGGTTAAATTGAGTATTATTTTATGTTTTGAGTTATGTCTAAGGTAAGAGACTTCTAGAGACGATTCTTTGTAAGTATTTTCAAGACATGAATAACCAATTTTACAAAAATGTCATAGAGAGTTTGAAAGTATTTTTGTAAAAAAGGTTCTTCCAATAATTTGAAAACTGTAAAATAGCATTTGAAGAATGCGCGACTACATCTTTGAGTTACATGAAATCTGGTAATAGAAATAAACGTTTCAGCCTAACATGTCTTTTTTTTAAGAATGAAGTCACTTCGAAAGGAGATGTCGGAGACAATGGTGCCAATTTTCGAAATGGTAACATAAAAGATATATTCTCAATTCTAAATTTTCAAAATCAATCAAACTGAATAGTTTACCTTAAAGTACAGGGAAAATAACATTAACTCCAAATGTGTGTGCATTTAAGTGTATGTGTAAGTGTCGTTTATGACTTCAACACCAAAAAGGACAAATCCCCTGACAAAATCACAATAAACATGCATTCAGTGTATCACTTAAGCACACTTTAATCACTAGTTGATATCTGTTCATTGTCATTTCAGGCGTATATCGAAGCAAGTTGGGATTCAAACTGTGTTGAAGATTTGAAACCCTTCATTATCAAATGTATCCACATTTGCTGGATGATGGTTGTGCAAAATCCACAGATGTGTTTTTTCGTGCCTGAATTGGAATCCGATGTCAACACAGGCATGTTCAAAACGTACACAAAAAGTGGAAATGGAAACGCTATTGGTTTCATCGTTTTGCCAGCCATGTTGCTACGCAAAACAGGCCCTGTCGTATGCAAGGGTTTTGCAACCTATTTAAACACAAACGAAAACGAAAGACAAAAAAATGTATTTAGTCCTATACAATCATCATGTTGTTAATTTAAACGCATGCATGCAATTAACTAAGAGGCATTGTGCACCCAATTGTTGTATGAATCGTGCATCATCTTATTGTGTTGTGTTTCTGTTGTCCACCGTTTAATTTTACTTTCACATGTAAACGGATTTACAACGGTTTCCAAATGTCTTTACTTACAGCGATATCTTGGAAGTTATCATACGGGGATCTTTTATTGATATGTTTTACCTTTGAGGAATCTATACAAGTTCAGCGCAGAAATGTACCTAGAACCTATCTATTTTAAACGGCGTCTTCCTGACTTATAGATCAGATTTGGTTGCTTGTTGAAACGCAGAAATAACTAAATCGTGCATTGTCATAAATGTGTTCTGGATGTGCATTAGAAGATTTAAATAAGGAGTGTTAAAAGGTGGAAAATTTGTATTTTGTTATGCTTGTTTCACTGTGTATTTAAAGAAACAGTGTCATAGAATATTTAGAAAACAGTTTATATGTATGTGAATGTATTTTTACTTTGACTCTTTTATTTTACATCGATAGTGTATAAGTTTTGGTGGAGCTATTTTCTTCGCTAACCATTCTACGGCGGTAACCCCAGCAATAATTTGAACGAAATTTTAAAAAGTGATAATCTTATTTTAAATAACGTATAAGTGCCTTATATACACCTTGCGTGCGTTATTACAAGCATCTGTATACTCAGAATACTGAGTTTTGGTGTTCCAACACATTGAGAGTTGGGCACAAATAACGCACAGCAACGCAGTAAAATAATTAAAACAGGGCTTTTGAAATTCTGCGGTCCAAAAGGTCCACCTCCACTAAACCATTTTGAATTCGCCAACTATGTAGTTTAAGAATTCACTTTGACTAATGACATTTACACTAACTTATAATTAAATTATTTAACATCATAAGACATGATTTTCTCAATAATATTTTAATGACAAATATTCTACTTCGTTCACTTCCCTGTTTAAGGAAGTGAACTGAACATTCACTGTATGCATTTTATTTAGCAGAAAGGTAACATACTATCAATGTCATTCCATATAAGTCTTCATGATGTATCTTAAACAGGAACTTTCCTGGCGTTTTAAGCCAATCTGTAGGTTGATGTCGTACATGTACATTCGCGAAATGTGATGCGTTAAAGATTTGCCTTAAATAGCTTACAAGATGCTAAATTTTGTTATGGTTAGTGTTCATTTAGGTAAATCAAATTTATTTCATTTATTAATAAGTTGTTTTACATTCAAAACAAAGAAAGGGAACTAATGTTTTATCGTTATCATTGCGTTATTAATGTAAATAATTCTTATACATTATACTTTCAATAAAAATAGAGCTTTTCCAAATGCCTCATATACATAGAACAAAGTTGGACATCGTTAAGCCAAAATTAAACCAACATCCTTAACCTATAAAGTTTTAGTCAAAGTCAGTTCTTTTCTCTACTCGAATGTAATGTTCTAGTTGGGTGTTGTTTTTTTCATTCCTTTTTATTCCATTTTACATGGCTGAATAAGTCAGACCAATTTACTGAACTTCTATTTTCTCGCTGTCACCCTGATAATATCCATTTCTATTTCAAAGATTTTAATAAACTACAAACAATTAGTTGGAAATAGGATTGCTATTTTGCTATAATTAAATTAAGCACACCACGTCTAAACAAACACCAACAATCAGATTTATTGGCATATCGGCAAATTTGCCTTGGGCCATTTACAAATATAACCATAAATTATGGCCAAGACGTACAAATAACATGACAAACAATAAACATACAAGCAAACATAAATAAACTTTATATAAGTGATACAACTTTAAGCAAAAATTTCGTTTGTATTTACATGATTAACATTATAATTTTACTGTTCTATATTAAAATACTCTACACGTTTAATTTTGATTTATCAAGAAGCAACTAATTCTTGTAGCTTTTCATTTCTTAGTTTCATAGCATAGAAAACAAATTTTGCCAGATTGTTAACCTGTTTGCGGTTTCTATTTAACATAATGTGCTTAAAGTTACCCTATATACATATATTGACAAAATCATAATAGCAGGTGAAAAACTCTAAATAACAGGACAACATCTCTCTGGTTCCTACCATTTACAAACAACACTGGCCTACATGTAAATGACTCGAATGAATAAACTCATCTATACAGACATTCTAACCAACATCACTGTTAAATATGTCATTACTGTAATATAATGCAAAATTATTAATATTCAAAATTAGTTCATGTTAATCCACCCTTACTGTCTTTTTTGTATATGCACATGTTTGTCCCGGGAACTCTGGGGTGGGATCAAAAGTCCAGGTGGCCGACTTTGTTCCTTTCCTTGTGCAGGCTTACAATGTCGCCAAAAACAGCTCGACTGGGTTCTCTCCCAATTATCTGATTTTTGACTGGCATTCCCGGCTTTCTGTGGATGCCTTTTTGGCACTGCACTTGGGACTATTCCCATTCTACTCGCAAGTGTCAGACCAAACAAGCCTTCTTTACATTATTCTCCCGTTCCAAATCCACGCAATCCTGTCCTTTTCCCCCGTTATTCCCGTTCTCTGCTACCCGTCACACCACAAATTCACACCACACGCGACACAGAGTCACTTGTAGTTAATACACCAACAAAGTTTTAGCTAGTTTCAGGGTTTGTAATATTCATTTAATTATCAACACTAAACATACGGTTCAAAAATATATATGTTATTGGTTATGTGCAATATTTGGTACACTGCAACTTCATTTTACTATTTATAACAGTTGGATCGTCATTCCGTGACTTATTAGCATATTTGTGGTACATTTGATTAAATATAGTAAAATCTGTAAATCTCAGATACAACGACGTTTTGCGTGTTTGCAAATAAAAAAGTGGATCATTTCTTGTTATGATTTTATATCGTGAATATCGATTCTATAATAGATTGATAATTTGTTTTACAATACCAGTACATGTATGTTTACCACTAGAGTGTTAAGCACTTTTCGTTTATATATAATATTTATATTAATATTTAGAAATGTGTGTAGACAAGTGTAACTCCACCCCTACTGTTCCTCCATGTATAGGTCATGTTCTGAGTGTGTGTTTGTATGTATGGTATGATCTTTGAGTGATTAAGAAGTTTTATATTTTCATCTTACATTTTTATTTGGTTCTTATTATCAATTCACTGCCATTTACTTATTTCTGGCAACTAATAGGCATTACGTTACTAGCACTCGAACTGAGAGGTTCATGTCCGTATAAATTGTTCACCAAGACTAAACCTAAATATCGTTAATTAAGTTATTTAAGGATTTTTAGGCTTATGTTTTGTTATACTGCCACGCAGTCTGGTGAGTTGTTTTAGCATACAATATAAACATTAATTTGTAAGAATTAAAAGATAATTATTAAGCCCGTTTGTAATATTTCAATAATGGGCGTGTGTTTGTATTTCCGTTTCATATTTTTGCCATGTTCTTATATTTATTATTATTTTGTAGGCTTATATTTTCTAGATAAACAAATATACGAAGCCCTCAGAAGTGTGTGAATTGGCAAAACCTTAAATGCTACACATGTAATTTTTGTTTTGTGTTTTACATATCGATGAACTGTATAAGCTTAACTTGAATGCACATTCTGTTCTGTTTTGTACAATATTTATCTTTATAAATTAATGGAAAACAATCGAAAGGTGACAAACGTTATCTCTAGCAAACTCTTTTTTTCCCAAAAAATCTAAAAAGTCTAATAATTCTAAACTTAAAACTATTATTCCAAATATGTGAGAAAAAAATATATAAATTTGCATTTTGCACTGTATATACATATATATATACTAACATGGTTTTGAACGTTTTGCTACCCGGGTCACGTAATCATCTAATTAAGTGACTTCATTTGACTTTCTGCCGATTAACAACCATCGGAATTTTAGGACATGATCTCCATCTCCCAAACACTCCACTCTAGCCCACGAAGAAATTCGCCGAGCATACGATTTTTTTTTTTGCTTTATTCACATATTTCTGTTTTCCTAGTTAGCTCTACTTGCCAAAGGCCAGAAGACCTTATGCGATGGTAATGTGTACGTAGTATGTGCATCCGTGCATCCGTGCGTCCGTGCGCCTTGAAAGTATCCGTGTGTGCGTGCGTCTGTAAACAATTGCTTGTAAACACGATACAGTCTTCAGTTTTGATTGTATCTCGATGACACTTGTACAGTATTTAGATATCCATTAGAGCTCGGTTCCTTTTGAAAATCAGCCAGATCCGTCAATGCATGCATATATTATGGGCCTTGAAAGTATATGAAAATTATATTTTTAGATAAGTCATTTTTTAGCCAAGTCTACATGAGCGAAGTCTATTTTAGCCAAGTTTACATGTAAAGTCACAATTGCTTGTGAATGTTTGTTCAAATTATGCCCCTGGGGTCATTACTGGCCACGCTCCCGGGTTCACAGGTTTGGTATACTTAAATTTGGAAATGTTTGAACATATTTTTGTCTTAAACAGCTATGCAGACCCTTGCTATTTTTAATAAGGCTTAATTTAGTGGTCCGTCACCATGGTTGTTCAAATTAAGACCCTGGGGTTAAAACTGGCACTGCTCCGGGGGTCACAAGTTTCCTAGACACTTATTTAAGAAATATTTTCAAAATCTTCTTCTTTCTAACCACAAGGCTTATACCTTTGATATTTGTTGTGGAGCATCATATGATGACCGTCTAGCAAAACAGTTGAAATTATGCCCCTTTGGCAAAAGCTGGCTCCGACCCTTTGACCTACTTTTTTATTTTTAAAGCTACAGCAATGAAATTTGGACCATGTGTACAGTTTTGCAAACGAGCATCAATGTTGTCCTCGGATTTCCATGACTTTGACCTTTTGACCATTTTTTTTTATTTTTAAAGCTACAGAAATGAAATTTTGACCATGAGTACAGTTTTGAAAGCAAATATTTTTTTTCCTCAGATGACCTTTACTTGGCACATAATAAAATTGTTCATGCAACTAATCTGCTTACAAAACTTTCTGTTTTCAGATGTTGAACGTGCAATGTTTTCATCCAACCCAAACACAAAACATGAACTATATGTTTGTTGCCTATTACCCATACATACATGCTCTGAATTAAAAAATGACCACAAGCCATACATGCTCTGAATTAAAAAATGACCACAAGAGCCATGCCAGTATAACATAGGCCCTCACGGGATTCTTGTTTTTCTACCACCCTTCACTCCCGGTATAAGAGTCAGCATATTTAACAGCTTATTTCTTTGGCTCATGAACTCTGCGAGACGTTTCGCGTCCAACTCTCAACAACTGTAATATTTGGACCGGAAATGTCAAACACAGAGATGTTTTTGGCATGTAATGCCGCTTTGAGTGACTTAGCGTGCTTATTTCGGATCAGGCTTGTATTTGAATTACACATACTATCAAAGGCTAAATATTGGCTTAATATGCACCACGGGATTGACTTGTTTCCTGTGCAGCGATTTAGACGCAAAACCTGTTCGCATGATACAAGTGCAAACTGTTTTATTTATAAGAAATAAAATCCGTCCACCTATACGTCGTATTAAACAATAATCTATATTTTTGTGGAAACATGCGCGTATTTTGTTTATATACATGTGTTTGGTTCATATACACATGTATATTTATTAAGTAACATTTATACATTTTGTAGTTTATCCTTTGTTTTTTATGCAGAAATGAGTGACATCGCAATTTCCTTTGCAATTGCCAAAATGCTGAAATTGGAAATTTATATGTTTAAATTTACCTGTATCACATAAATATTTTAATGTTTGATATCAAAATTGTAGAAAAAAGGGAATAAGTAACGAAAGAGATCGATCGCCAGCGTGATGCGAGTCTACTCCTGGAAAGTCAAAGGATTTATAAGAAAAATGTGTAGTTCACTCAACTACTTTACAGGTTTATTTAAACCTAGCTACAACAGTACATCTATTTTAAATGATCAAATAATGCATAATGCATACATGGATTTGTAGCTAGCTTTCGCTGAAAATGTTGAATATCAATAAATATTTTTCAAAACATTTATCATCAGGCAGATGCTACAAATCTATGTGTGTAGTGTGCATTAATAAATAGATTCAAAATAGATGTACAGTTGTAACTAGGTTGAAATAGACATGTAAAATCAGTTTTTATATCTTTGAAGAGAAGTGTTGGACGGCAACACTTACATCCGTGACGATCACCTTATGAGGATCGGATATGAGGACGAGCGTAGGGTCGTAGGCTGCATTTCCACAGATACACACCGACACTGTCTCCTATCCCAACATCTAGATATGGGGCCCTTTTCAGGTTCAGTGCACATGTTACAGACAGAGCGCTAATAATTTTTACATGATATCGCTACAACCTGGAAACAATGAATTAAGTTTAGACAATCTGTCATCTTTATGTTTGTAGCAGTTGGGATTTTGTTCTGGCTTTGATACAAGTGTTTCTGTTGGATTCATACAGAGCTTGTTGTTTCATATGCTTTAAATGAAAGAACATCTTTACATTTAGTGGAAGACAATCTTTGTTCTAAACTATTTTTTCACAACTTTTCCTCCAGTGTTGTGACAGACTATTTCTAGGCACTGGATTTTTGTCAACTAGCCTACAGCTACAAACTTAAGCTTGTTTAACTGCGTTGAAGACAGTAATGACAACTTCAGAACATGTGAGATCAACCCCTAACTTCACTTATGAAAATTCACTCCCTTTGAAGAATTGAAGCATCGGTACGTGTTTATTTAATCTATTTCGAATAGGCCGAATGTTAATAAAATTATAAGCTAGCAGAAAATATATAAATATCTTATTGCAGGTATTGGACTAAACTTAAAGTAAAGCAACTATTGATAATTTGCCTAATCAGATTTAAACAAAATATTAGCCTTAAGCAGCATTCTCAGTTTTAGATATAGAGAGTGCATCATGAACTACATCCAGTTTCTTTATGAAAAACGTTTTCGCTTAGTTCTACAGGTATAAATACACCCAGAACTAGCTCAATCTGATTGTATTTGTACGGCTTTGCAGATCCATTGGTCATTATCAAATCACCTTTGATTTAAACAATAAAAGGGTGGGTGTGCCATGTTTCTTCTCAGAAAATTCACTCTTTGAACATAAGCACCGTTAATTTCGCTGTTATCCATTTGCATAGCAACTATTGGTAGTTCGTATTGCTCAGACTTAAACAAAATATTAATCTTATGTAGCACTCTTAATGTTAAATATAGTTAGTGCATAATGAACAACATCCGGATATTTAGCATTTTGGCATTTAGTTATAACGTACTTAATTAGCTGTTAATTTTGAAATGCGATATTGCCTATTGATGGAACAGTTAAATTATGATTGTCTGGATGTGTGCGTCTTAAACATTGCAGATTTTGCAAATAGTTCAACGCAAATAGTTTGTTGAAAGGCCACAGTGCACGCATATTTGCTAGATTTTGTTTAAATGTAGGTTATCATCATAAAACGGGTATGTTTTGATAAAGACGTTACATGATGCAATTAACAATCATTATTCTTTTATCAAAATTTACAATCCGCTATGAAAGTGTTCTGTGCCTTTATAAGTATGGACGTGCACAGTGGCTTTTCGATTTGCTTTGCGATTGGTATTCTCATGCTTTCCATAACACTGTATCATAAAGATGCAATCACCTATGTGTTAGCAGTTGTATATAATTTTATAATTTATGAATAAAATAAAATAAAATTGTTCGCAAAAAACAATCAACCTATATCACTCATTTTGTCTTGCTCTCGACGAAGGTATAGAAGTAAGGGCAGTCTGTCGTGGCAAAGTGGCATTTGAGTAACACTTCTTTCATGTCTTATTGTACTAAATATGAAATAACATTTGTAACAGCCGGAGTTTCTCAAGGATCTATTATTGGTCCGCTTCTTTTTCTAGTATATACAAACGACAATGTGCAGAAAATAAGGTCTCATATTCGCCTTTTCTTAGATGAAACAGCCTTATCCATTATTTTCGATGACCATATTGCTGCAGCAAGTCAACTGAATGAAGAATTGGCAAAATTCATGCCTGGGCAGAACGTGGGCTTTTTTAATCCAGAGAAAACAGAAACACCTTTTTAACTCGAAACATAAACAAGCTCTAACATCCACCAGGTTTTATGTATTATTCACAGATCAAAGAAGTTAACTCATTTGGTTTTAATACTTTCATTTATTGGTTTCTGCTTCTGGCATGAACATATTCAATCTGTCAATCAAAAGGCCTCAATAAATATAATTCGTCCTTTACATATTCCTCTTTGATCATTATCATAAGAAATATTTCATACAGCATTTATCCCACTCTTAGTATGCGAATGTCTTTTAGGACAATATCACTCAAAAAGAACATGAGAAAATACAACCCAAGGCCGCTAGAACTATTCCCGTTGCAACACAGCTTGTGTCCTCTAACAATCTATACATCGAAACTTTCATAGAACCACTAACGGATAGAAGACGCACACACAAGCTCACCCTATGTTACATGATGTTTTATTCAATGACTCCGTCCTACTTGTCGTCCATGACATCCTTCCGCGTTGGGGATACACCCACCTATCATCTTCGTAACTCGGGAAATATCCGCAACTTCCAATGCAGATCGCAGCTGTATCAAGGTCTTCTTCCTTCTACTATTTCTTCTGGAATGTTCTTTGTGACGAAACTCGATCCAGCTTTCAAACACAATCCGAACAAAACCGTTTTATTACGTTTATTATGTTTTTCACACATTTATTCTCCGATATTTATTTATTCATATCCCATTTCAATTTGCAATACTATTCATTGTTTACACTATTCAATAACACAATAACTACAATACACTTCACTACACATAAAACCATTTTGTATTTTAAAGCAGCTTGTAAGAACGACAGAATCGAGGCATTGTATAAGCTTTAAGCTTTCTTCTCAATTCTTTTAATACAGTTCGATAAACATTATTTATTTTCCATCTTATTTAAATTTCATTTTCACTTGTTCTAGTTTGACTGTGCTTAATATAAGCATACTTTATCTTATATCTTATCTAAACAAGTACTGTTTTAACAAAACAAACAACTTAAATCTCCAAACAAGACAATCAATATTCAAAGTGAAATATTACGTATGAATTTAATCAATGTACACCCTGTATACCTAGATTCGATTTATTTAATGATAAAGCGTTCGATGTTCGATATAAGTTTATATTTTAAATATCTCACTTCAAGAAGGCAGTAATAGTTAACCTACATAGTAGTATACATAATGTACTGTAGTGTGTATATGTAGCACAAGCTGTTTCACCTTTTCAGTATGGGAAATTCTTATAGTGGACAAGCACCGATATTTTACACCAGTGAACAAAGTCAAGAACGGTTATCGGAACTTAAAGACAATAATGAAACAAAAACAGCGTCGGAATATCGTCGAACTAAGGTTATGTATTATATTTTAGTATTACTACGGCCAGTCAGTGCGTTTCGGTTGATACCAAACTAGTTTCGGTTTCAAGGATTTGGGTGGTTTGGAAAACTGTTTCGAAAGATTGGCTTGAGGTAACAAACGCAAGGTTTTGTGAACAGCTTCAACAACCTAATGGAGCTTCTACAAACAGCCATCATGTCTATATTTCTTTAAACAATGATACCACAGATGGTCGTTTCCCTTGTTTAGCTAAATCATTTATGATGTTTAATCACATGTATTGGATCATTGTCTGTTGTTGTTTTTTAAAAGTGAGCTAATTTTCGGATAAAATGAACAGATGAAACTGCCTCCGGAAATGTATGTCTGATATGAAAAAAAATAATAGAAAAAATGAACTGAGTATTAACGGGTTGCTCCGAATAAATTGAAGCATATATCAGTCAGCCAATCTGGTAGTCGTAATGCACAAACAAATGGCTAATTACTGTGAATGAAGATGTTCATAGGGTAATACAGCATTTGCGTATTTACTGTGAGGGTTTTGATTACACGCGACCAGATTACTAATTTTCGCGTACATTGCTTGGTTAAATAAATATTTTAGACCAATATCTAAGATCGGGCAAATAAACAATATTGCCTTCTATGCCAATACAAATGGACTCGAGTGATTTCCAAAGAATTTTCCACTTGGAAACAGTGTATACTATTGTAACAAAATATAAGCATCTGCCACCAACAGTTTTGGTTTCATATAGAGATAGTTGCCCCAGCGGATATAGAATGACGTAATGCTGATGTCATTCCTTGTAAACATTGCCAGAATTCCGCTTTACTATCAAGCGTGTTAACACCACCATATTTTCGCCTGTTCCGAGCCTTTAGCTTATCAATTTACAACATTTACGTGTATGGCTTGTTATCAGCATCGCATTTCTGTATCCATTGAACTAAATGCTAGCTTGTCGGCATTAAATGGCTATGGAATATTTATTATAATGGTGCAATTTCAAGACTGGATTTCCATGATTAATTAGTTTGTACTTTTTAAAAATTCTTCCTTCCTTTTGGCATACTACACTATGTTGATTCAAATAACGCCATAGTTTTGTTTATTGTATTTATCACATGGATGCCATGTGACTTACAGGTCCAAAACCATTTCCAAACTCCCCATTAATCGTCACATGATTAAATAGCGCGCTCGGGTTGTTATGTCAGGAAAATTTAATACCACTTTGCAAATTGCAAATGCAGATGATAGATAAAAAGGTGACTTTAAAAAGATGTCAAGCTACTTGACTAGGCTGTCAGACTTTTCAACCCCAAGACTTTTCAACCCCTTTGTCATTTGTGAAATCAAAGACTTTTCAACCCCTTTGTCATTTCAACCCCTAAAAGTGCTAAGACTTTTCAACCCCACCTTAAACAAAGACTTTTCAACCCCTAATAAACGAAGACTTTTCAACCCCTTAATTTCTCACCTTTTTAAGAAAATAACTACAACAATAAACAATTTATTTTGAAATTTATTTTAAAAATCAAGAATATATTAAGACTAAAAATATAACAAACAAAACATATGTAATACATACAAAATATACATACTTAAAACACATGATAATACAATAATTCATTAAATATTTTCATTGAAATAAGTAAAAAAAATGCTCGACTGTCCATTTAGCTATTTAGTCATTTAGCCATAAATCTTCCTTATCTCCCTGAGGATATCCTCATACAATACATTATGTACATGGTACTGCTCCATCAATTAATTGAAAATGCTTTTGTTTTTCTTTTAGTTTTTTTAAACACTTTTTAAAAACATTTTGTCATCAATAAAAAAGACAATAAAATGAGTTGAACTTTAAAATAAAATTCTTCATAATATTTCAAAATATCATGATTTAGCAGACAATGTTTAAGAAATACAAAAGTATACATTGAGTTCAAAGATGATAAAAATGTATTATAGATTGAGTTCCAAATGCTTTCAAATTACATAAGTTACATGTGTTGAAGTTGGACTTCTTTAATTATCACCATAAGGGGAATATAAGATTTTATTAACATTTTTTATTTCTCAGTTTAAAAAAATAAGGACATTCTATTGTAAAGTGGTATAAATGTAAAAAAAAATGCTATAAGCATTGTATTGTCTTTTCATATATGCAGTTAAAGAATGGAATGAAGGTCGCACATTCATTAATGGGCAACATGTGTGACATGGTCATAAAGTCCTAAGGGATTAAGGGGCTTCATAACACCTTTAATTGAGGTTATACAGTGAAAACTCACTAAACCGGACAAGGTCCGGACCGGGGAAAATTTCCGGTTAGTGAGGATTCCGGTTTAGTGAGGATTTGATCTACGGAGTAAGTTTAGACGGAGGTTGAGACATGATTAAAGCACATGCAAAAGTGATAAACATATTTCTGCGTTTTTATAATCATCTTTTTTCCGAGTCTAAAAAAATAAAACAACTCGCGTAATTTAATGCTTGTTAAGTATATTGATATTTTAATCAACGCACCGCTCTAATTTGATTCACTCATAGAAGTCTTTAGATAAAACAACCCCCCAAAATGATCACTCAATAACCGTTTCTAGTTCTTTATTTTCTACAACAAACAAATTAATGTCTCAATCAATTTTTCTTTTCACAAGTTTGATTAACGTTTGATTATCGCGCGGCAGTCAATCCACAGCGGAATCATCATTATCGATTATCGAGTTATCACAACATCAAAGGTGCAATATTTAACGACGCACCGGCTGTCAAAACAAAGTGACACGCGATTCGCGAATTCCTAATACACAAAATCATTTTGACATGTTTGAACAAATAAACGTCCGGTTTTGCGAGGTAAAATTACGTTGACAACTAACAAATTTTCTCGATTTTTTTGTCCGGTATCCGGAATTCCGAGGTTCCGGTTTGGTGGGGATTATTTTACATTGAAAAGTATAAGGGAAAAATCGGGACTCTGAAAAAAGTCCGGTATCCCGAGGATTCCGGTTTTGTGGAGATCCGGTTTAGCGAGGTTCCACTGTAGTAACTTGAAAGTGACAGTTTTAAATTAAGGTTCTAATATCATAGCCATCATTCCAAACTATGGCCATCTTGATACATTTTGTGTATAATTTTCAGGATTTAAAATCAAACAAAAAATATATTTTATTTATTTATACCCGCAAACTCTGAATTTTTAGATAATACATTATCAAGAATTAAAATCAAACTGTACTGAAATAGCAATCTGGTACTACAAAAAAACTTTCCACTGTTGACCTTTTTTAAAAGCAATGAAAGTTTTATAAATGTTCAAGTTCAGGTTTTTATTGGCATTCTACAGGCACAAGGGAGAATGTTCCGTAAATTCTTCTTTGCATTCATTTTCTTTTGCAATTATTCAAATTTGTTATTTAAAGAACACAATTATGGTAATAACATTGTACATAATATATGAGATATGTAATATCCTTCAGAATAATACAACAATTGCATGTTCGGAGTAACCAGGCACCAAAATCTTACTTTACCGTACCATTGTTAATGTTCGGAATATTATTTTGAAAAAACCTTACCATCACCAGTGCTTAGTAAATTAAGGCAAAGCCTTTGTAAACTTCATCCAATACTTTGGAGAAAAGTGTAACAAATAAGCCACACAAATCTCTAATTGTATTTCAATAACAACTGGTTAAGTTTCTTGCAAAAACAATGAAAAAGACAACATCTGGCTGAAAAAAATAATAGGGGTTGAAAAGTCTTTGATTTAGGGGTTGAAAAGTCTTCAATATGGCTATCAAAATATTTCAACTAGGGGTTGAAAAGTCTTTGATTTAGGGGTTGAAAAGTCCAAACAGGTAGGGGTTGAAAAGTCTTTGAAATAGGGGTTGAAAAGTCTAAGGGTTGAAAATTCTTCGTTTTGAGAAGGGGTTGAAATGTCTTGGGGTTGAAAAGTCCTGCTCCCCTTGACTATAAGTACTCTAAGGAAATATTAGATAATATGTCAACGTTATTCTAATATTTATATTATATTCTTTCACACAGTGGTTATAATTAAAACGACCAGTTCAGAAATACAACCAAAACACAGCGAATTAGAGAAACATTTGTTTTCAAATTTTTAGGTTCCTCTTATAAGCGAGCGAATGATAATTAAAAATTTGTAATCTATTGAAATATTAAATTATCAAGTCAACGTCAACAAGTTTTACCATCTGAACTCGAGACACTGCCTGAATCAAAAATCCGTATTTTCACCCAATATATTCCTAAGGATGTTAACATCTTTATTTCAATTAAGAGTGTCAGGAAGATTTTAAAATAGTTGATATTCCTCGTTTGAAGGTCCCGGGTGAATGCAGTCAGCACGCTGATTCAATTGCAAATGATTTGACCGAGACAAAACGGTTAGAGGACGAACTAACATATTTAAAAGCTGAGAACGAGCACCTTCGTTTACGGTAATTAGTCTGTTAGTTTTTGTTTATCAACGTAGAATTAAGATAAAAAGAAAATATTCTTTCATAGTACAATTATGGTTTTAAAAAAATAAAATTGGACGCGTTTTGTTGTCAGTTAAACATAATGAAAACCAATATATAACGACAATATAATTAAGTTATTCCTCATGTTTTTTTTAGGTTAAGTAAGATAGCTGGTGACCAGCTCACAAAAGACAACCTAAATATCACTGATCTAAACGACCCAAACCGACCTCTGAAACTCGGGGAGAAGTATAGCGAGCTTTATGACAACGAATGGACGGACGCATATGAAAGTCTCACACACAGTGGATACAGCGAAGCAGAGGCTATTGAAACGTTACAGCTAACACTCGAGGTAGGTTGTTATGAATGTTTCAAGTGTTATTGACTTGTCAGTGAATGAAACTCTTCTTATGTAAGCACTTTAGGTATGGTTCAGCTAGCATTACATGTTTGTATTTATTTTAAATATGTGTCCTTTAGAATACGTTCCAGTTCTGTGAGAAAAAAGCTCATCTGATACTAAAGAAAACAGGAGATGCAGTTAACCTTTTATTCGAAGAATACCAAAACTCTGCCTCATTAAAGGTATTTGGAAAAGGCCGTTTCTTCTGCTATTTTAATGGACTTTGTCAGGTAACAAAACCTGTATATAAATAATGAAAAAATGCATAAAGCGGGTCACGGATGACCTCGTAAGATCGCACGAGTAAGAAGATTAAGTATGTGTTTCACATACTGTAGAACAAGGAAGGTTATTTGCAGCTACACATGTTGTATTTCATTCGAATATAATCAAAACGGCATCAAATGTGTTAAAGCTTATCGAGATTTATTTAGTATAAACATTTTGAGTTAATAAACGAAGGATTTAAAAAAAATCTATAAACTCTTTTTTGGTAGACAATTTCGCATGTAAATGATGTTTCCATTCTGAATACATATTCCTTCCATATTTCATTGAACAAATACAAAATAATTCAGATGATATTTCCAAAAAATGTTGGTTTTATAGTTTGTAAAATGATATAAACATTTAATTCTTCAGCGTGTATCAAGCCACCTCACCATGAGACGTGGACAGGTATGCTAGCGTAACAGTCAATACGTTCAATCTTTCAAAGCTTTTTCAATCCAAGGATTGATCTGCATTGGTGTGCTTTTGTATTAGAGCGAATCTCTCTGAGAACTGTGTGTTACATACAGCATATTTTTTTATAGAAGTGTTCGGCCCAGATAAGCGGCGAGGAAATAGAGTTAGAAAAGAGATGGAAGCCTAAACAAAGGAGCTCCATGCAGATCCAAACAGCCACAGGCGATGATCTGCAGGTATAATCAACATGTATTTGCGCATAGTTACGTGAAGGTGGTGTGTTCATAATCAATAGGTAAAACTAGGTGTGGTTGCCATTTGTGGATGTAATATAGACACTACTTCATATACTTACAAATCATTTTGTCTTCATTCTAGAATGTTCATACTGTCGATGTTGATAAGCAGATGAAACATTTGAGAAAGGAGGTGGCAGATTCAATTGTTCCTGTTGTTCAGAAGGTTAATACATTATGTTGTTTCAGTTTTAGTTTAAGAATATCGTATAACATGGACATAGTTTAACATCAGATGTTACAATAACAAACCTATTTTACGAATAACCCAATGCATTATCTATCGAAACTAAAATATAGTCTTAAACATGTTTATAGGCATACATGGATGCAAGTTGGCAGAAAGAGTATTTGGCCTCATTGAAACCATTCATAAATAAGTGTTTGTTCATTGGGTGGATGATGGTTGTTCAGACGCCGCCAATGGATTTCAAATACGCAAGAAAGGGCGATCACTTTGACACAAACAGTTTCAAGCAGTATACAAAGTCGGGAAAGTTTATAGACTTTGTCGTTTGGCCCGCTTTGTTGCTTCACAAGGATGGTCCAGTTGTTGGAAAAGGAATTGCACAACCAGGACAATTCCAAAACTGCTGAACAGGTGATAGCTTAACGAAATGGGTCAAAACGATATTCGTATTTGAACTGTTTACACGTTTCAAATATAATTAAGCATGTGCACTAAATGAATGCTTTCTTCACCTTTGCACAGAAAATTAGAATTGTCATTGGCGAATATCAGAATTTGGGTGTTTTATGCATCCTTATATATTTGGGAGTGAACACTCTTATATTCACAATAAAATGCATATATATAAAGACTGAGTAGACTAAAAGTCTATTTTTTTATCAGATATAAGATTAACAAGAAAACAATTGGCGTCACTGGCTCATAGAATATCGCCGAAATCTTTATCATCTTTATGAAACAGTCTATTTGTTGGTAAATCTGAAATAGTGTTCTTTGGAACAGGTCTGTTTTTAAAAATGCCCTAACAACACCATGTCTTTGGTTGTTTACAAAGTTAACGTAAAAAGAATTCAAAAAATGCCTACAATTACAGTAATATACCTTCTTATATTAAAATGTTTCATCATGTGCTTGTGTGTGGTTTGTCAAACGCTTTCAAGCATTTTACACACACGTGCCACGGTATCGTTACCCATTGTGGTGTTGAGAAGGTGTGTTAGCGGTCTGGTAGCTCCGTCGGTTTAGCATTCGCCCTGTCCACGAAGGGTACCGGGTTCGAACATCGGTCTGGTAGCATATTTTATCACCCTGTGAAACACAATATAAATAACAATTTGTTAATCTGTCATTCTGTGTTTAGTCTGTGTGTTGTTGTCCTGAGTATCAAAGAGTTTCCTCGAAAGTTCATTCAAGATTTTGAATAGTTCAGGGCATTCAGAATGTTGATATCAACATCTACAGGTTTATTCTGAAAACTGTTTATCAATATTTAGAAGAGATAATTATATTATACATTTCTATTTATATGACTAATAGTGACAAACTTCATCAAGCGTGGTAAGACCAAAATTACTAAAAAAACATCCAAAGCAGTCTGTTAATTCTTATTGCCTACCTTCACCTGGAGGCGCATTCACTCCATGTAAATATGTTCTGGTTAAATTATTTATTTTCTGAATTATTTTATTGAGGGTGATACTTTACGTTGAATAATATCATAACTTTTTGTTTGCTTTTGAAAAGTCAATACTTACATAAGCAAAACGTCTACCAATTCCCGCACACAAACAATAAAACGTCGACTAAATACACAACTAGTCAACCATTGCCACAAAAACTCCTCTGCTATCTGACATTGACGCACAATCTCCTATGCTGTAAAACATTGCCACAGAAACCTCACTGCTATCAAACATTGCCACAGAAACTTCACTGCTATCAAATATTGCCACCGAACCTTCACTGCTATCAAACATTACCACATAAACTTCACTGCTATCAAACATTGCCACAGAAACTTCACTGCTATCAAACATTGCCACAGAAACTTCACTGCTATCAAACATTGCCACCGAACCTTCACTGCTATCAAACATTGCCACAGAAACTTATCTGCTATCAAACAATGCCACAGAAACTTCTCTGCTATCAAACACTGCCACAGAAACTTCACTACTATCAAACATTGCCACAGAAACTTTACTGCTATCAAACATTGCCACAGAAACTTCACTGCTATCAAACATTGCCACAGAAACTTTTCTGCTATCAAACATTGCCACAGCAGCTTCTCTGCTATTAAACATTGCCACAGCAGCTTCTCTGCTATCAAACATTGATACAGAAACTTCACTGCTATCAAACATTGACACAGAAACTTTACTGCTATCAAACATTGCCACAGAAACTTCACTGCTATCAAACATTGCCACAGAAACTTCACTGCTATCAAACATTGCCACAGAAACTTCACTGCTATCAAACATTGCCATAGAAACTTCTCTGCTATCAAACATTGCCACAGCAACTTCTCTGCTATCAAACATTGCCACAGAAACTTCACTGCTATCAAACATTGCCACAGAAACTTTACAGCTATCAAACATTGCCACAGAAACTTCACTGCTATCAAACATTGCTACAGAAACCCCTCTGCCAGCTAACATAGCCACAGAAACCTCTCTGCTATCAAACATTGACACAGAATATCCTCTTCTAGCTAAAATTGCCAAAGAAGCTAAGCTGCAATCAAATATTGCCAAAGAAACTCCTTTGCAATCTAACATTTACACCGAAACAACTTGCATTATTGCCATGGAAACTGCTATCAAACATTAATACAGAAATTCTTCTGCTATCTGTCTTCCGGGTCAAATTTTAAATGAGTGGCAATATTTCTCATTAACAGATGGTTGAGGTTGACAAATAAATTTCATCTAAAATGTCGAGGACCATTGTTAGGTAAATTGGTATGAAGAAACAATATTATACGCAATTGTATGTAAAAAAAATCGTAAAAGGATACTTTAACCAGTTTCATGAAATAAAGTTCAATTTTAAAGAAGCATTAGCTTCCAAAATTGAACACCTAAATAACTTTATTGTCTTTTAAAATAATTAACTAACTTAACATACATTGAAAACATGAATCCGAACTTTGATACTGATTTTTTCTCATCCAGTTAGTCTAGTACTTACAGTCATCTTATAGAAATCACTTCAATTTTTAATAAATACAAGTCCACAAAGGTAGGGGTGATATTTCAAGCTACTCTTTGTAATGCATGCGCAAAGTTTGCATGTCAGTCGTTAATTTTCGTTGTAATTAAACCTCTTCATTGTTTCGTAATTGGCGTTTTCAGTGTTGAGTCTGCGCATTTCGTCTAATTATGTTAGAATTGTATCAATAACTGACTTAAAAGTTACATTTTTCTTGTAGCTTAGTCTTTTTATATTTCTGGCAGTGTACACATCATAGCAATTTGTCAATTACTTTAGGAAATATTTGACATTGTTTAGGGAAACTGTGGTTTTGGGGATTTCCGTACACGAGAACCTTGTCTATCACATATATATTTTTTTTAAGTAATACTCCTAGAAAATTATTGAAATGTCATTTTATCAATTTTAATTATTTGTTGCTAATTTTAAATCAATATCGAAGGAATGAAGGGCCATATTTTAGTTATGAAGCTATGTGACGAAAACCTGTGACTTTAATAGCAATAAAAGTACTTGTTTATCATTTAACTTGATCTTAAAAATGTGATCCGAATGTTTTCTCAACTTCTTCGTTTTGGCGCCCTTCTTTGTAAGTTAGTTCGATTGTGTCAGACTGATGTTCACGGCGATATGACATGTGATTTCATCTCGGCGACTGTAGTCTGATCTACAAGGTCTTGTGTATACCGGAGGTGTAAGCGGCTTTCGGCGGCGCCTCACTTCTTGCCATACCTGGGCGCCGCAACACTCCTCGAAGTCAGTTTTCTGCACGAATCGGTTGCTTTTATCCCCAATAGTTAATAATATTATGTTTGTCTTTTTTGAGTTGCCTGAGAGAACTACGACCCTGCATTCGGTAGATTAATTTGCACACTTTCTTTCGGCATATTTTTCTTTAAAGATGCACTCTGACCCCCAGATAAGATTTACCACACTTAATACATGAAAACTATTTATAACTGATAACAAGATTGTAACCGTGTTTTTGATAGCCTAATACCTAGATTTTAATTAAAGTGAAACTCTTATTCAAAATCAATATATACACATGTATAATAAACATACATTTTGAGTGATAAATCTTTAACTACTTACTAAATAATGCATTTATGAAAGCTGTGTGAAGTTAGCTAAACATACGACATTGGACATTGGACATTCAAAATCGATTGTTGTGCTGGCACGGCATTGGACATTGGACATTCAAAAGTGAAAGTCGTGCTAGCACGACATTGGACATTGGACATTCAAAATCGAATGTTGTGCTGGCATGACATTGGACATTGGACATTCAAAAGTGAAAGTCGTGCTAGCACGACATTGGACATTGGACATTCAAAATCGAATGTTGTGCTGGCACGACATTGGACATTGGACATTCAAAATCGAATGTTGTGCTGGCACGACATTGGACATTGGACATTCAAAATCGAATGTTGTGCTGGCACGACATTGGACATTGGACATTCAAAATCGAATGTTGTGCTGGCACGACATTGGACATTCAAAAGTGAAAGTCGTGCTAGCACGACATTGGACATTGGACATTCAAAATCGAATGTTGTGCTGGCACGACATTGGACATTGGACATTTAAAAATGAAAGTCGTGCTAGCACGACATTGGACATTGGACATTCAAAATCGAATGTTGTGCTGGCATGACACTGGACATTGGACATTCAAAAGTGAAAGTCGTGCTAGCACGACATTGGACATTGGACATTCAAAATCGAATGTTGTGCTGGCACGACATTGGACATTGGACATTCAAAAATGAAAGTCGTGCTAGCACGACATTGGACATTGGACATTCAAAATCGAATGTTGTGCTGGCATGACACTGGACATTGGACATTCAAAAGTGAAAGTCGTGCTAGCACGACATTGGACATTGGACATTCAAAATCGAATGTTGTGCTGGCACGACATTGGACATTGGACATTCAAAAACGATTGTCGTGCCCGCACGACATTGGACATTGGACATTCATAACCGAATGTTGTGCTGGCATGACATTGGACATTGGAGATTCAAAAGTGAAAGTCGTGCTAGCACGACATTGGGCATTGGACATTCATAATCGAATGTTGTGCTGGCACGACATTGGACATTGGACATTCAAAAGTGAAAGTCGTGCTAGCACGACATTGGACATTGGACATTCGAAATCGAATGTTGTGCTGGCACGACATTGGACATTTGACATTCAAAAGTGAAAGTCGTGCTAGCACGACATTGGACATTGGACATTCAAAATCGAATGTTGTGCTGGCACGACATTGGACATTGGACATTCAAAATCGAATGTTGTGCTTGCACGACATTGGACATTGGACATTCAAAAGTGAAAGTCGTGCTAGCAGTTAGCACATTCAAATCAATGTATAACATGTTTTATGAATGAATGGGTTTTTTTACCGACTTTAAATTAATTTTGATGGTATGCAATATTCGGATTTTTTGTTTGTTTGAGATACTGTCTTGAAATTATTTAAAAGGGTCAGAGATTACAAAGCAATGAACCATTATAAAATTTATTAACACCAAGAGAGCATTGTCATGACGATTCCATCGCAATATTTGAAACTTAAGCATGATTCAGATTTATATGATGTCACATATGCAGAGAAAGATTCAAATGAATATACTTATGAATGGTCGGGGAATATATGTAGACGGATCTCCGTCCGTGCATGTTTTAGGATCACACTTATTATACATGTGTATTGTAATTATGAAATGCTCTTCATCAAGATTATTTCTAATAGGCTTGTAAAAAATATCGCTATGCAATTAAAGCATTAACCTTACAGAATTAAGAATGCGGCGACGAGCTTTATTTGTAGATAATGTAGCGATACAATTTGATTTTCTACTCGAAAGTTTCAAACTATTATTAGCTAATTCGGAATTCAAATTGCACCAAAAATAATTGGGTATATTTTATTTAATAATGCTAAAGAACGTGTCGCTGGTTGTCTTAAATAAATTACTGCAATGTACTTATTAACAGCCAAACAAGCGCTAGAACGCGTCGGCTGTTGTCTTTGTCCACCACCAACGCTTATACCTCCGCCACCACAACATCCCCTACTCCACCACACCCACTATACCGCAACACCCCATCCCCTCCTCCACCACCATCCCTATACCGCCACGACCACATCCAATACTCCACCACCACCCCTTATACCACAACACCGTCTCCCCGCCTCCACCACCACCTCTTATACCACCCCACATCCCCCATCCACCACTACCTCTTATACCGCAACACCCCCTCCCCTCCTCCACCACCACCTCTTACACCGCCGCCACCACACCCCCATCCACCACTACCTCTTATACCGCACCACCCCCTATCCCCTCCTCCACAACCACCTCTTATACCGCTGCCACCACACCCCCATCCACCACTACCTCTTAAACTGCACCACCCCCATCCCCTCCTCCGCAACCACCTCTTATAACGCCGCCACCACAACCCCATCCACCACTACCTCTTAAACTGCAACACCCCCATCCCCTCCTCCGCTACCACCTCTTATTCCGCCGCCACCACAACCCCATCCACCACTACCTCTTATTCCGCACCACCACATCCCCTCCTCCGCAATCACCTCTTATACCGCCACCATATCCTCCATCCACCACTACCTCTTACACCGCAACACCCCCTCCCCTCCTCCACCACCACCTCATATACCGCCGCCACCACCCCCCCCCCCCCATCCACTACCACCCCTTATACCGCAACACCCCATCCCCTCCTCCACCATCACCTCATATACCGCCGCCACTACACCCCATCCATAACTACCCCTTATACCGCACACCCCCTATCCCCTCCTCCACAACCACCTCTTATATCGCCGCCACTACACCCCCTCCCATCCACCACTACCTCTTAAACTGCACCACCCCATCCCCTCCTCCGCAACCACCTCTTATTCCGCCGCCACCACAACCCCATCCACCACTACCTCTTATTCTGCACCACCACATCCCCTCCTCCGCAACCACCTCTTATACCGCCACCATATACCCCATCCACCACTACCTCTTACACCGCAACACCCCCTCCCCTCCTCCACCACCACCTCTTATTCCGCCGCCACCACATACCCCCATCCACCACTACCTCTTATTCCGCACCACCTCATCCCCTCCTCCACAACCACCTCTTATATCGCCGCCACTACACCCCCCATCCACCACTACCTCTTAAACTGCACCACCCCATCCCCTCCTCCACAACCACCTCTTATTCCGCCGCCACCACATACCCCCATCCACCACCACCTCTTATACAGCACCGCCACATCCCCTCCTCCGCAACCACCTCTCATTCCGCCGCCACCACATACCCCCATCCACCACAACCTCTTATACCGCAAACACCATCTTGAACTATTGCAAAATGATTTTTTTTTTCTGGCGTTAAGTCAGCAGAAAAATTGTTCATTATTTGTGGGAAAATCATGACAAAGTGAAATATTTGTTCTGTAAATTTAAGAACATAGAGATAAAGCCGTGAACACGAGTCATTTTACATTTAACAAGTAAGTGAATTTCGTTGTCGACATCGTTTTAGATTTCCTTATTTTTCAAGCGCCTAGACGCCATGAATAGCCACTTGTATGATAAAGCTAAAAACTCGCGTTAGTAAACGCCAAGGGTCTCGCAGATTTTACCGGTTTAAACAATATTTGTTCGGTATCATCACGCCTAGCGTCTAGCTAACGAGCCTCGTCGTCTTACAGGCTTACATCGTATTCTGTCACCCTATAAGGGATCTGATGTTTACATATATTCATATTTCGAACACACACCAGTACCATGTCTCTAGCGGTGAAATGCCAGATAACATTGAATTAAAAGACCTTCATGAAAAAGGTCTTTGTACCTTTTAGAGGAGATCAGTCCTCTGTGTAATAGCAATCCCTTATGTTTTGAGCCAACAGTTTACAAACCGTTTAGTGTATTTAGAAATACATTCGGAGCTCCTCGGCCATTTTTTCAAAAAGAACCTCGGATGTATATGGACGGTTTACATACTTAAAAAGTGGTACGTTTAAGTCCGCTGCAAATAGATCGCGTAGTAATCTTATTTAGTAGTTAAAATTTATGACTTAACTCATGGGAATCGTAATTATGTTTGCAATAATACACTTCACTGGCAATCAATTTAAACTGAGAGCAATGAACACAACACTTAAACACTACATTTAATTAATGCTTTTATTCTAAAAAATACGGACTACTGCAACAGATGTACCGGCATACATCCGAGGTTGTTTTTGAAAAAATGGCCGAGGAATTCCGAATGTTTAGAAATAGTGTATCGACATGTACACTTATCATTCGGAACTCATCGGCTTACCGATAACATCCACGGATGTGTATGGACAATATTTGAAATCGGTACAAGTAGATCGCGTAGTATTTTAATTCAGCAGTTAACCTAAATGACTAAACAAAACAAAGGTTCAATTATGGCAGAAATGGTCAACATTAAAGAAAATAGTTTTTGTTTGTTGTTTAGATGATGTATGCGATATTGAATGGCCAATATTTCCATACTGAAATAAGTTAACTTAACGTATTTTTAAGTTCAAATTATGTTAGAATTCGAAGTAACCTATATGTAAGAACTAAGAAATGAAATTAAAACACAATTAGTTGTGTACAAAAGTTTGAAGTAATCAATTTATAATAATTGTGTAGTGCGTTCAAAACAATTTCATTTCTATTCACACTATTTAATCAGTCTGTAAATGCGTTTTAGTTAAGAAATAGATAATTACCATTGCAAACTTAAAACAGATGATGAATTATATACTTAGATATTGTTTTTTAAACATGTATTCTAATGTTATTAATTGTATCATCCTTAATCACTCGTATATCATTCAGATGCTTGAAACACAGTTGTTACTTCAAGACACGAACTTCAGATGTGCATTTCGCCCTATATATCTTAAATAATTAATGACGAAAAACTAACAATAGTGTTTTCTTTAAATTATAAGGCATGGCAACCGTTTTTGTATTCTGACGTCTCAAGAGGGTTACAGTTGTAACATATCATTTTCAGGTTAATATTCTAACACCTCAAGTTTGCCTTTCACCAAACTGATGCCTTGTTTCAAACTTGAAAATAAAATGTTAAATGGTCTATTATATCTTTAGTTTGTATTTAACATGTTTGAAATCTCCTCCATTCCTTTATTAACTAGTATTTTATTGAGATGCTTGATCCACTTTTGTAACTTAAGGGTTATAAGCTTTTATTAAAAATAATGAATGTAAAAAGACTGAGTTTTTTTCAAAAAACCGACATACATGTAGTATTTTTTTGAATTTAACGATACCCGTTTCTATGGAAACAGCACTCCCTTAGCATGACACTCTTATTCAAAATGAATTCATTTACATGTATAACAATCTTACATTTTATATGATAAACCTTTAACTGTTATCTAAATAATGCACTTACGCAAAATATTAAATACTGATAACAAGATTGTAACCGTGTATTTAATATTTGAAAACGCAAAAATATTAAATAATTAGTGAATGTTAAAATATTCACTGTGATGAGCTATCATCTCATAAGGTAAAATACCATGTTTTCTTAACCTTTCTTTCAAATTAATATCGGTATTCTTCATAAGAATCATTGTTCTTGAAATTTATTCATCGTTTTGGTACATTTAAACAAAAAGGATTAAATGTGGTAAATGTTATTTTGGAGTACAAGTGCATCTTTAATTAAACTTATATAACCTTTTTCAATTTCAATTCCATTCTTTGGCAACATTTTCCATTTCAAAAGTTTAGTTTTTTTCAATGGATTTTAATGTAGGTCGTAAAGTTGATATTTTTACTCCTAAGTTAGCAGTATAAATATGAAATTGATATTTCTACTGTTGTTATTTCACTGATAAAACTCCATATTTCATCGAAAAGCATGAACGAAAACGTGTTCTTCATATGGTTAGGTGAAAATAAATTCAATGCAATATTGAACATAAAAATAAAATGAGAAACAAACGTACGAATTCCTGGAATATTAACAATAAACCCATTTTATTCAATTTAAAATGTTACCAATCATGCCGAACGATATACTTTTCCTATAAATAGAAAATTTAGGCATTTTAATATTACGCATGTGTTATACAGGAACATACGTAATATTAATCCGGAAATGGTGTGTAACATGTTATAATAATGTGCATGTTTTTCATTTTCGTAAACATTCAATCTTTCCACGAAAAATTCTCTATTCTTCAACTCATAACGAGAGATAACTGCACAAAACGTATTATTATTAATTATAACTTTATAAATGTTAATCATCAAACCGATTTGAAATATCGCTTTCCTACCGCTACATTTACTATGGATAATTGTATTTCAAACCAAATTAGTACCATATATGTATAATTCGATCGATCATAAACGTACATCAGTGGACTTTATTCATATAGAATTATTCGCCTATAACGACCAATCAACGTTGGCGTTACAAAATAAGTTAGACTCAAAAACTATGATGTCCAGATTCAAAAAATGTGTACATTGGTTAGGTAAAACTTATGACAACGAAAACGACAGCTATTGGCTGGCACAATAAAAATGGCCGCCTACATTGTCCTCATATTATAGGACAATTCGTATTGCTCCGTTGTGCCGTGAAAACTGATTGACCTCTATTGGAGAGTATATATTGGAACATCGCTCCGGAATAACAAGATATATTGTGGAAAAAAGTGTATGCTATATTCTGAGCATTTGGAAAAATAACCAATTCGTTCTACAGCGACGATACACTTATGTATGGTCATTTTATGAAGAGAAACATCTGTACAAACAATGGAGAGGAAGAACAAAGTCATTTGTTTGCTGTT
This sequence comes from Mya arenaria, assembly GCF_026914265.1. Lineage (NCBI taxonomy): Eukaryota > Metazoa > Mollusca > Bivalvia > Myida > Myidae > Mya > Mya arenaria. Next base: position 30,774,363 of record NC_069124.1, on the reverse strand, counting down.
TATGTATGTATATGTAACACAGATAACGAAGTGCTTTGCTCAAACAGATGAGATGGACTTTCAAGATTTGATCAACTTTAATGATTCACTATACACGATAATGGCTTATTGTCCATTTACTAGAAGTTGCATCAACAAGACTGAGCATTACAATGAAATTCTGGAACAATCCTTTATAGACGGCAAATGTTGCGTGCCATGTGACTGCAGTGACTCGTGCTTTCTGAAAGGAAACTGTTGTCATGACAAAGAGGTAACCGGAAACGAAACTTTTCTTCATAGCAACTTGACCAACAACCGTTCGTGTGTCCGTACTTTTAACGACATCAATCCATTTTCGAGCTCGGTAAGCCCATTCTTCAACACGTCGTATTTATTACATCAATATTGTCTCGAGGAAGGCACAGATGCTGCCAGGAAATGCTTGGATCCGAATGGAACAAAAATGGACGAAACGAGCCCTGTCTACATCAAACGAACGGGACTTAATTACCGAAATATATTTTGTTTGGAGTGTATCGGAGAAAACTCCACCAATGCGGAATATTGGCCTGCAAAAATACACTGTACGAACACTTATGATCCATTTCTTTTAAGAAATCTTCTAAGTTTGAATCGAGAGGAAGCGAACGAAAATTTTCTACAGCAGGCACTGGAAATAGGTTGCGTAATAAATTATGATCCTATACATCCACAGACAGCTGATTGGTGCGTTCACCCTAATGACGTCATTTCCAGCTGTAATCCTCTATATGATATGACATCGCTATGGTACAATGAGACAAAACGGCTCTGTGAATCCGACTCGTCTGACGACATCCATTACGTGCCGATAGTAATGGATGAACAGATCTTCAAGAACATTTACTGTGCTGCTTGTAATACCTTGGCAACATCACCTCTCCTTACGGAGACGGATAACTGTTCCACAAACGTATTTAATTTCGAAGATGGTTCCTTCGTTTCTCTTCTCAATAGCAACGCGTACTTGGTTCCAATAGAGGATGTCACTGACTCAAACTGCTACGTTGAATTTGAAGCTCAAGAAGAGGTACGTTTGTCTTTTACGGTAGAAACTATAGATAAAGAAACAACTGATGTAATTTTTTTATAAAACTTGTTAATTCAATCTGGTTTTTTGTTTGTTGTGTTTTGAGGGGGTGGTGGAGCGGGTGTGTGTGTGTGGGGGGGGGGGGGGGGGGCTTGGTTAGTCCAAATGTTCATTGTTGGTCAAAATAATGACAATTGATCAATTAAATTGCGTGCACGTACAAACACTCCAAAAGATAACCCATGGAACACTTTTTTTTTATTTTTATAACAATCCGAAATACAAGAAGTCATATGCGCCAAGGCCGGTTATCGAACCCGAAACTACTTGGTGAGAACCGCGTGCGCTAGTTACTACGCTGGACAACAACAATAATTTCGACTTATGATTGAAGTTGCAATTAAGACAGATATGCATTCGAAACTAGCTATGTCGATCCCTCTTAATTTATTATCTTGAAATACCAAACTTTTTCGAATGTGTTGTGTAAAGTAATACATTTGTGGTATTTTTATTGTTTCGAATGTTCGTTACCTCGAAGTATTTCCCGAGGTCCAAAAGACTTCGACATAGCGAGTTTTGACAGTAATTTATTAACATTAAATTCTGTATTTCTTTTTGCAGAATGTGTGCGTATACGATTCTTGCCCATTGACCGATTTACGTGTTGCCGAACGATGTTTGCCGTTAATGACAAAGATACAGGGATTCTGCCTCGACTACCGTCTAACAATCAGCTTCCCATTAAAAGAGGGACAGGTACCTTTGAACGAACAACTCAAAGAAGAATTATTTCATGGTGCTCTTTCCGACATCGAGGGGGAGACCATTGAAAATAACCTCATTTACGATAAAGTTGAGAATACTTCATTTTCCAAAGAAGGCACTTTTGACATGTCAATGATTTTACTGAGGAAAATTAATGACATAGGTGAGGTGAAGTATTTGTACGACAATTTTATGAGAAAGTTAGACCAATTCAACGCCAAGATAGCGGGTAGTAATGTCAATTACAATACTAAGCTAAGTCCTTTAGGTTTCGAGCCAATAACTGGTGAATTCAAAGATATGGCTGTGTTCTCAAACCACGACAAAGAGCATGCATATTCGTGTAACATAGTTTACGCTATGGCGAAAATTCAAACTTGTCCTGCGGTCGAAACATCCTCCTTTACACCACTCGAGGAGAAAAAAATACAGGTATGGTATGTTTGTTAACACCGTATTTTTCGTAAAATTTGTCTAAATTGACGTGAGATATTAAAACCTTACCCAGCTGTACTTTCACGATTTCTGTATTGTAAATTTGATTATATTTTTTCAAATCACTTAAAAGGGGATATGTTACATTATCAAATTAGCAAACTGTAAATACAGTCGAACCTTATTTGCTCCAACTCGCATAGCTCAAATTCCTCGTTGGCTCGAACTGGAGTTCGGGCCAACGGGGTCCGACTGTACATTAAAAGTAAGGTGTGTTTATTAAAGAAATGCATTATTTATCCTTTGTGATCAACAGGTTGGCCAGCTTGTCTTCGAGGCGTACGAGTACGTGTTGATAACGGCCAACGACGGGCGGAGTGACGTTGTCCACATCTGCAAAGACACGTTTGACTTGAAGTTGTACTTGTCTGAGAAAGCGGCCAACGCCGGTTGTAGTCTGAACTTTGAACATCTTGTCATACGAAACGTGATTTTGATATTTTTCTGTATGTTTACACCGACCCTGATCTCTTTGTATAATGGATAATAGAGACATTCGGAGCTCCTCGGCCATTTTTATCGAAAACAACCTCGGATATATGCCGGAAGATCAGTAGAAGTAGTTCGTAAATTTTTGAATCATATCATTAATTAAATGTACTGTAGTGTTTTAGCTTGTATTTGTTGATCTTAAAGTTTAAAATTAAGTTTCAATTGATTGCCAGTGAAGTGTGTTATTGCAAACATAATACGATTCTCAAGAGTTAAGTCATTACGTTTAACTGCTAAATTAAATTACTTCGCGATCTACTTGCAGCGGACTGAGATTGTACCGATTTCTGACAGTGTAAACCGTCCATATTTATTCGAGGTTGTTTTCGATAAAAATGGTCGCCGAGTTCCGAATTACAATGATAAGTGATCGTTAAATAATCGTTTTCTGGTTCACGTACGCCCGGCATTTACATATATATGAGGCACCTATCGTACTATAGCTTTTTCAAAATAATATATCTGGGTAGGTATACAGTCAAAACACGCTATATCGAAGTCGCTGGGACTTCGATATATACTTCGAGATAATTCGACATAGTCGAAATGCAAAACATGTCTTGCTTTACCCAACACATTCGAATATAGCTCTACATAACCAGAACATCGAGATGACAGAGTTCGACATAGCGAGTTTCAACTGTACTATCTATTTTGAAAATTGATTACAAGTGAAATGAAATACGATCTTACACTACAATAAACAAAGTTTCTGTTTCTTTTATGCTTATTTTCGGAGTTTTATAATATACTAATTTATTTTCTTAATTACATCCTTTTTTAAAATAGTATTATTTACGCCGCTACCCGTGGAACACCCCTCATGCAAAGTCATAGCTGATGACGAAGCAGTCAAATTTCTATTTCCGGTTTGTTGAGAAAAAGTTCTCTGATACTTTTTTATCGTTTATTATTTGCTCGTTTTAGTGCAAATGTTTGATGAACATTAATCAATGTTGTTTTATTAGTGCTTTTTGTTCCCAAAATATAACAAAACACGTTTATATTAAGTAGGGCATGAATACATAACCAGATTACTTCGCCGCCATTTTTTGAATGGAAATTTGAAGGTCTTTTTATGTTCGAGCAGTTGTTTTCGTCCTTGATTTTTTTGGTATGAAAGATACTGTTAAAACATTCAGCTTCAAAGTTCAAGAAAATGTTTGAAATACGGGATAACAGGGTGTGTTTTTTTCGAATGAAGGGTAAATTATTTATTTCCAGATGAATCTTTATAAACGAATGTTACCTTTGTTTAAATTTCAAAGTTATTTTAGGGCAACATTTTCTGTTTCAAATTAATGTCTTTCGTTTTGTTCAAGGGGAAGAAACTATAATGGGTTTTAAAAATAGTTCTAAAATTTGATATTTTTACTCCTTATTTTGCAGTGAAAATATCAAATTGATATTTTCACTGTTGTTATTTCACTGATAATGATATTTCATCGAAAAGCATGAGAGAAAATGTATTATTTTATGTATGGTGTATATTATATATTGGTGAATAAGTGAAATATCAAAAAAAAAAAAAACAAGACGCTCGATGGGACATGTTTTAAAGGTCATTGCTTCTTTCAAGATAAATAAAATGCGATCTGTAAACTTCCATTCTCGAAATTTTACAATAATACCAAGTTCTGCTTGTCGCGATTTATACTAAAAAGCCAACGTATTTTGTTGTATAACTTTTAAAGCGAACCCCTAATTGACTGAAATTTGTCAAAACTTGTCTCGTTGTATATGGCAAATGGAGTCTAAAAGTTTTTAACCTGTCAGAAAAGTCGGCTCTGAAAAAAAAAGTTCCTATTGTAAATCCGACTTTCCTTGCAGATTAAACCAAACAGAAATAAATCGGTGTGTGCTCTTGATTAAATCCTTCCAGAATATTTTATTTTTCAAATTTTGACTTTTTGGCTGAAAAATATGCTTTATTAAAATCGACTGATAGCTGAAAACTCCGAATTTCAAAATGCATATGAACAATATTAACATTAACCGCTTCAAAGATACCACACGTAATATAATTGTTTGATTTACTAAAAAGGTTGAATAAATGTTGAAAACAATGGTTCTTATGAAAGCTACAGAGTTTAATTTGAAAGAAATGTGCAGAAAACATGGTATTTCTACCTTACGATACTATAGTATATCACAGTTAATCTTTTAGCACCCACCAATCATTTAATATTTTTGCTTTTAGCTTTAAAATACACGGTTAGAATCTTATTATTAATAACTAATATTTTCCATTAATGCATTATTTAGTAAGTAGTAAAGGTTTATAACTCGAAATTGATGATTATTCTACATGTGTATGTATTGATTTTGAATAAGAGTGTCACTTTAAAGATTACAGAGTATGTGCCTTTGACAATTATTGTTCAACATAGAATTATCTAGATGACTGATTTGTTATACATGAGTATTTAAGCACTTTAATTGATTGATTTATCATTTGGGTTCATACATCAAAAGTATTTGTTCGCAATGTCTTTATCGATTAAGCAAAATTTTCCCGCCACAAATTTTATGTATAATCTAATAATCGTCCTAGGTAGATAAAAAAGGAACGTTTAGCTAATACATTTCGTTTTAATTTTTGATAATGTTGTTTTTATTTGTTCCAAGTTTTAGTACAATGATGCTTTTTATTATGAAACTCTATGATCACACAGTCTTAAACCTTTTATTTTTTAAGGCAGACTGTGTGTGATGCTCATAGTTTCAAACAATAACTGCATCGTATCTTTGAAAAGGTTTTGCATTAGGTACTCTGAATTGTATTCCTCCGTCTGCAGATAAGGTTGGGATCCCTAATCATTGAAGTACTTGAGGTCTACCTATTATTTTATTATTATTTGTTGTATAATTAAGTTTCCTCAAGTTAATGCATACTTTGATAAGATTTACCTTTCTACTTTATTCAGGGTTGTTGGGATAAGAGTGAGGTTTTTGCGCACTGGTTTAAACCCCCAGTAAATTTACATTTTACTGACCGTTCCAAGGCGGTACCTAACAATTCTTGATAAACATACCTAGTTTTATATAGTATATGTGTCATGTGATGTTTGTGATTTTTTGTTTTTATGTTCTTTGACTTAGGCGTTTATCCTATGACATTAAACGGCAGTTATGTTAAAAGTTTTGGCTACAGAGCTTGTTTCTGTAGTTTTTAATATAAATATAAGTAATTTCTGATTGGCAAATGATTGTTTTCCCAATTCAGGGCTAAGTCAATTAACCTTTTAACATAAACTTATTTTATTCTCGAGTTCGTATTCAATGTAACATACTTACAGAGAAAAGCTACGTATATTTTTTGTTCGCCTTTACAACGCATACTAATATTAATAAAGGATATATTAGAATTCTAGAATATTAACACATAGTATGAACTCGTTAAATAAAATTGTGTATTATATGACGACTCATGACATATTCTATACATGTTTAATTATGGAAAACTGGTTGTGTGTATTAATAGGATAAAAATAAATCATACGCCTATAAAGAGATGTGTTTTTCTTTCTTATTTATATTGGTTTACATATGTATTTTATCTAAACAAACCAATTTGTTCATGTTATTTTTTGTCGTCCAGCTATACTAAGCCAAGTCAGTGAGACAAGGAATCTTTACATTTATAAATTGTATTATCAAGTATAAACTCAAGAATGTACTTCAATTATTATTAAATAGTTTAATAAGAATGTCATACGAGAGAAACTAGTCTGAAAGTGTAACTCCTTTTTTACATCTGAAGAAAACCAAAACTAGTAATTCTAACTAAATATTTTACAAGCCCGAAATTGGATCGCAATTTGCATGTAATGTATATACTATATTTGTATTAAATATACACTATGTATACCGGGGATAGCGGGTGGAATGGGCCGTGTTTTTACCTTCCAGGTGGCCCCGCAGTAGTTAACAATGCGCTATGAAAAGTAAGTGTAATGTGCTTTTTTTAATTCTTAGCGTGAACTGTGGCTGTTCAATGTATTTACAAGTCCAGTCGAGTGGTATGCTAGTGCTTTCCATAACACTGTATTATCAAGATTAAATCATCTCTATGGCAGTAGTTTTATATCATTTAGGTGCAAGATGGCTGCTATATTTTGACAGCATGACAGCATGAAATTAAATGAAAGTGTTGAAACAGTCCATTTAAACCTCCAAACAGGACAACAAATAATGAAAATGAGATCTAAGATATGAATTTAATCAATAATCAGCCACTTAACTTACATTTCATTTATTTTCCTGTAATGCGTTCGAAGTTTGATATCAGTTTCCATTTTTAGTGACAAGAATGAAGTAACATTGGAATGCGAAGTTAAACAGTATGTACTTAATTGTGTATATAAAATCAAAGCTGTTGAACCTTTTAAGAATGGGAACATACTTTAGTGCTCAGACAACTGAATCAACGTTTTACACTAGTGAACAAAGTCAGGCAGAAGTGTTGTCAGAACTTGAAGACAAGTTATATGTATGGAATGAAAAAATAAAAGCAATCAGGTGGAAGATCAAACATTCAGAATGTATCAGAGAAATCTTGCCGAGTGAAATAAGAGCAGCGTCAGAATATCTTCGAACCAAGGTCAAGTATGACATGTCAAATATTATTAAGATTTGTTCGTTACTTAACGCTTTCACATATGAATTACACACTTATGATATCAATCATGTCTTTAATGTCCGGGTAGAAAACCCCGAGAACACGTAGGCCGATTACGAGAATGGCTGGTTTCCCGTTCAAGTAACGTACCCAAAGGATTTATTGCTCAATCAGGATTGGAAATATGTGATTTTTGGACATACTTTCGTGTAAAATTTTACGTAGAAAAACCATAATAATTTTACTAAATTGATCGTCCAGATCGGTTATGAATTTTCAACAACAATTTACCATTTACATAACTGGAAATCGTCATGGACTTAGTTTCAAATTATAATATTATCCTGCTTATTTTTTATCTTCGATACATAAAAAAAAATTCTGAAAAATTCTCAACAAATCTTGATAAATACATGCTATATCATATGACAAATTTAAGTTCATCATACATATAAAACTAGATAATTGAACAAATAACAGTCCAATTGAAATAAACACTTACAATGAAGTACTTATACATATATATACATATCACACATAATGAATATTAATAGCTGATTGAAGTACAAGGAGTCGGATACAATGCACATCAAGCGAAGTCTGATCATGAAAACAATCGACCACCATCCGTCTCTGAACCCGGACAAGAAAAGAAGAACAAATATAACCCCGTACAGACAAACTCATACGAAGAGCTTCAGAATTGTCTGGTCAATGCGTTGGAACACAATGCCCGCCTCGAGGAATCAAACAAACGGCTTTTGGCACAACTCGAAGAGCTTTCACTTAGGTAATGATTTCAAATATTGGGATCATATTTTTCCTTTTTTCATAAAAAAAATAATGAGATCTTACTAGTTTACGTATATCAAATTAGTCAATAAACAGTTTCAAAACTGTACATAAATAATAAAGATGGTAAAATAACTTTTGTCACACCCATCGTATGTTGTTGTTGTTTATTGTTTGTCTTATAAAAATGAAAATATGTATTAATTTATCAAAGTTAACATTAACTCTGTCTCTACTTTTTTTTACCATTAATTTTGTTTCCGGGAGATAAAAAAGATGCATTGCCTAGCCCCAGGTGTCAGGGCCATCCTTAAATGATTAGCGTATGGGCTTGTCCCTGTATCTTCCATCAAATTACAACGCAATCATTGAAGCTTGACAAACACAAAGCAAGATACTTACTCGTATTCATTACTAGATTTCTTTTTTACATCAGACTGAGCCGACTGGCAGGTGAAAGACTGACTGATGGAAACCCTAACATCACCGATCTAAGTGATCGCAACAGACCAACAAAGCTTGGAGAGGTGTACAGTGAATTGTACGACAACGAATGGACAAACGCTTTTGACGGATTGATTAGATCGGGTTACGACGAGTTGGAGGCAATTCAAACTTTAAAGCTTACACTGCTGGTGGGTACAAAATGTGACGAATATTTCCTTAGTATTTTGACAAACATCAGTCATATACTTATTATTATTTACGGAAGTATGCGTTCATTCCTTCTTTCATATCTTACTTGAACATTTTTCAAAAATACTCCACGAACTTCTGGTAATTTTATGGAAATGATATCATTTTGATTATTAATCACTTTAATTTATATAAGATCTCTATCCTTAAAAAGCGCAGAATATACATCACATTATTTTATCATATTTTAGAACATATACGACTTTTGTGGAAAAAAGGCGGAAACAATGCTGACTCAGACAGAAGAAGCTGTAAATTGTTTATTTAAGGAGTATAAAATGCTGACAGGGAAAAAGGTAGAGCCTCTTTCATAAAACCTTTTTTATACATACTCAGTTTATAAATTTCTTAAAGGTTTTTAACACACGTAACTTAACGATAACATTAGAAAATACCTAGAAAAACACATATAATAGGTCCAGAAGAGGCAAGGCACGCTCAACTATAGAATAATAAAATTATGTAAAACTTGAATCTGACAATATAGAACACAGATTCATAGATTAAGCATCATGTTGAGCATTTGATTTCTGTTAAGGGCTTTACCATTAGAACGAAATAAACAGAAAGATTACAAAAATTCTTTCGAATTTATCTCGTTATGCTTTGTTCTTAAAAAATGGTAAATATGAACTCGTTCAAACTGCACACTCCAAATGCCCGTGCAAACATTCTCCACAAAATAACATAAAAACAAGCACATGTGTGTTTACATTGTCAACATTGAAAATGTACAAACGTGGTTATTTAAGGTTACACACCACCATTGTTATTCCCTATATAATTCAATGTGAAATTATTATTTTTAGACAACATTTAAAGGCATTTCGAGCGAATGCAGACTATGATAAACATATATATTCTTAAAGTACAAGCTTTAAATTACCTTTTTAAGCCAATAAAAAGGGGGGTCAAGTGATACCTAAGAAAAATCTTTCCACTTGAAAAACAAACTCTAAAAATTGCACAGTCCGCCATGACAGTTCTTCCAAAATGACCTTTCAACTATAGGGCAGCAGTTTATGCTTAAATCTCTATTCTAAATGACAAATCAAGCAATAATAGATACTCTAGGTATACAAGTTTCAGGAATAATGATATGTTTGATGTACAGTGTATTGAGAATGTGTAAACATGTCTATCAGTCATAAAAACATTATTTTTTTATTGAGAGTTTTCCACAACGGAAGTACATATGACGCAATGGTGACGTCTCACCTTAAGTGTGTGTTTCATGTATTGAGGTGAGTCTAAAGTAAAGACTACCTGAGGCAAGTCTTTGTTACTTTCAAGAATTGTATAACTAATTTTACAAAACATGCCATAGATAATTTCGTTTGAATGCACTTTTGTAGAATTGCATTTTATGCTTAAAGTGCAACTCTTATTCAAAATCAAAACATACACCTGTATAACAAACTTACATTTTGAGAGATAAACCTTTAACTACTCACTAAGTAATGCATTTGAGGAAAATATTAATTCCTGATAACAAGATTGTAACCGTGTATTAAATAGCTGAAACGCATAAGTATTAAACGATTGGTGAATGCTAAAAGATTTACTGTGATTCTACAGAAATTTGAAAATATTTTTGCGCTTTCATTGGATAATGTAAAATATTATTTTCTTATCGTATCACACACTTAGATATACATAACCTTTTAAATATTCAAAAACAATATTTGTCATTTTATCACCACATTAAGAGCATAAGAACGTCTTATTCCTATACCTTTGTTGCACTAAGTCTCTTATTTAATTTTAAGAATGCACGACCACATCTAACAGTTACAAGGAATCAGGTAAGTGAAATATACATTTTACTCAAACCTGCATTTTTAGGACGTTACATCGTTACGTGATATTTGAAACTCCGAACATTTATATACAGTTGAACACATACGGTTTCAATGATTTCATATTTTACAAATTGTTTTAATTCCTTTATTCAAAGGATTGTTTCACGTGTTTCTATATCCTCGTATAAATGTTTACATTTTTCTTCATCCTCGCGATTCATGTCAAAGTTCTTTTTGTCTTTCAGTCCCGGGAAATACGGCGATCTTTAAATAAATTGATGCAGGAATATCTCCTCCAATCAAAGTGGAAACCAAAGACTCCTGTTTCTGCAGATCGCAAACACGAACCTACATACGATGTGGTATATTAAATTGAACGAACTTACTTTATCAATGTTGAGTAACACCATGAAGTACCGTTACCTTTTAAGCCGGAATCTCACAAAACTATTAATTATATTACGTTTTAAACAACACAAACATTAAACAATATGGTCCCGCTTTGAAGATTGTAGTATATTTTCAGACAATTGGAAAATAGCTTCATTAACACTGGCTTCTTTTAAAATTATCCAAGAGGAATATATGGCTGTGATAGCTGAGGCCAATACTTAATATTGTAACATAGAAAGTTTTTCCTTGATGACATTTACGTGAGATTGCATAAAGTTCCTGCCACTGTCAGATTTTACCTCATCAGGGGCGTAGCTTCCTATAGGCAGTGTAGGCCGCGGCCAACACAATTTTCAGAAAAAAAAATAATAAAAAAATGCCAAATCTGCAATTAAAACTTCATTAATATATCGGAAACCAGGGATTTCAAATCTATCGTTTTCCTTTTTACTAAAATACACATTCATACGACATTAATGTTACGTATATAATTTGTCGAAATTTGGATACCAGTAGTCTGCGCTTTGACGCTGTTCATTACATAAAACATTTATTTAAGGTAAAACATATTGATATCGTTACTCTCATCAATGTTTTTACAACAAAGAAATATACGCTAAAACGCACCCAAGACCACCTAGCTAAAACGAAATCCCGGGTATGCATGCCCTCGTGACCCCCCCCCCTCCTCAGAAAGTGGCCTACACATATACTTTCGTCAAGCTACGCCCCTGGTCATCGACAATATACAGTGTAAAAGTTATTTTCTTTTGCAGAAAATTCAGCCTGTTTATGTTACGGACAAATTGAAGAAACTTCAAAAGGAGATGTCGGAATCAATGGTGCCAGTTGTCCAAATGGTAGCATAAAACCACTATTGTTATATTTATTATATCTATCTAAATTTAATTTTCAAAATCAATTAAACCGAATAGATTACATAAACATTAGTACGAAGAAAGAAGGAAAAAAATAAGTTGTACTTCAAATGTGTCTGCATTTCAGGGTATTTGCTACATAAATTGCGTTTGAAAATTTGGTTTTAGAGTTTAAAACCCGAGAGCAAATCTCGTGACCAAATCACAGCATACGTCCTTAAGCACACTGTGTACACTAGTTGGTATGAGGCTTTATGTAGTTCATATCACTGCAGGCTTATTTGGAGGCAAGTTGGGATTCAGGCTGTGTTGAAGATTTGAAACCCTTCATCATCAAATGTATCTACGTTTGCTGGATGATGGTTGTGCAAAATCCACAGATGTGTTTTTTCGTGCCTAAATCTGGAACCGACGTCAACACAAGCATGTTTAAAACGTACACAAGAAGTGGAAAGGCTGTTGATTTCATCGTTTGGCCAGTTATGATGCTGCATGAAAAAGGCTCCGTTGTATGCAAGGGTGTTTTGCAACCAAAGTAAACCATGATTAACATTACTACGGACAAAAGAATGTCTGCCTTCACAATATTCATGTTGTAAACTAAACATAGACACGTAGTAACTTAGAGGCAAAATGTACAATCAATGCTAAATAGTATATGCTCTGCTTGTATTATAAATCGTGCATCATTATTACTAAAACCTTATAAGACAATTGGAGTCTTGAATTTTACAAACCTGGACCAGTATTTAAACGTTAGAAGATTCTGATACGCAGTACAGCTCAGTAATTATTACCCTAGCTGATTAAGGATTTTAGTCACTATCTATATCAATTTGCCAATAATGATTTTTTTTACAATTATACGTTTTTAAAACATGTATTGAGTTAACCAAGTTGTCTTCACATGATTTAAACATTAACAATCTAAAAACAAATTGAAACACTTCAGTATGTGTTCATATATATGTTTTTATTGATCAGATGTGACTTTTAATATTTATATGAAAAGCTACAGAAACAAGCCCAAAGGTTGAAACATAAACCCCGTTTTATGGCACATGGTAAACGCCAAAGACATAGAAAACACACTAAGAAACAACCACAAACACGGAAAATCAGCATAGAACTCCACAAACAACACAGTGCATATATCATATATGAAAACTAGGTGTGTTAATCAAGGATTGTTAGGTATCGCCTTGAAACGGTCAGTAAAATTAACTTTCTAGGGGTTTAAACCAATTTACACGTTATTTCCGCCAATGAATCCAGTGTTTTCATGTTAGATTATTAATAATTCATTTGGATGGACAATAAAAAATCAGGACTTTTTGGGGAAGTATAGCAGTTCTCATTTTTATTTCGCATACTTCAGGTAAAGAATATTTATATCTTATTCTTAAAAGATTGATGTTAACCACCGTTGATGTAATTTTATTCATATTTATATCATAAGTCTGCTTGCTTGCTGGAAGTATTTTGTTTTCTCAAGGGATAAAGTGATACCTTAAATACGTCAAAGTTTTGTTAAAGAGAAATATGGCTTAGAAAAGATTGATAACTCATAGGCTATATCATTTAAATCAATCAACCCCTTTGTAATATATATCCAACAGTTTGATGAAAGGTAAATTAAGTAATAAGATTTTTTCATTAACAAGAACACTAAAATGCACTTATCATTTAACCGGACCATGTATAAAGATAAATTAAACATATCATAGCTTAGTTATTAGAATAGTGTGCACAATAAAGGAAAACTAGACAGACTCATATAGACAGTGACTAGGTGCTTAAATGACCCTTCATTGGATTTGAATGTCTTAAAACAATGCCTTTGTAGAGTGTTGGCCACTGTTTGCCCCTGAAAATAACATTGTATTATTGATAAATAACCAGCGAAATAATATTTAATGAATGATTTAACACGGTATCAACTTTTAACAAATTCCTTTAAAAATCATTTAAATACTTTTCAACTATAGTTTCAACTTTGAATTTTCTTAATCAGTGTTGAATACTTTAATTTTAAAACTGTTTGATAAATGCTTTTCTTTAGAACGAACTTTTCAATTCGATTTATTATGTACGTTATGTTTGCCAGAAATCAGTTATTTTTTATAAATATATTGTTGTTATAGAAACCGATATGATACATTTGCCCGTTTTAAAAATCATAGAAAAGACAAATGGGATATTTTTCGCGGTCATTGCGTCGAAAATGACATCAAATCGCCAAGTCGGCTAATGTTTAATAGCCCCAGTGTTTTCATGTTAGATTATTAATAATTCATTTGTATGAACAATAAAAAGTCAAAACTTTTTGAGGAAGCATAGCAGTTCTCAACTCAACTCAACTCATCTTTATTTCCACCATTAGCGGTGATATTCATATTATGTACAAATAGTAACTATGAAGGCATGATATCTATATACATGATATATGTACATACACAATAATTAGCATATTATATCAACATGCATATTGAAATTGTGTTTGTATCCTTTGCATCAAACTTTAAGGTATAAGTCTTGTATCGAACACAATTATGCACTATTCACGAGACAGTTATAAATAAATACAAACGATCGTCTCAAGAATTGTTTTCGCACTGCTTTGTAATTCTGTACACTTAGTTCTGCCCCAAGAAGTGCTAAGAAAAACATATCGCTATCCATTGACAACAGTTCTTGCGCAAGGCCCATGTCCATTTCCATGACGTCAGTGATTAGACGCCACCTTTCACGCTCATGTTTGGTACACCCGTGAATGATGTGTATATCCAAATTGTCAGTAACTGTTTGACATCCATGACATCGTTGTGGCAATTGTGGTGGCCTTTTGCACCACAGTTTTGCAATAAACATGCAAATATGTTTATAACAGTTTAAGTCAAATATATCATACACTGTTGCTCTACTTACACGCGGTTGCAAAATTCTAAATAGACTAAAATCCTCGTCTGACAGAGTTCGTGCTGACCATAATGAAGTATCTTTCAATGAAACAATAGTTTTAACTGTATGTTTCCATTGACGTCTAGAGGGAATTCGTTCTGCATTGTTGATAAAGCTTTGAAGTCCATATGTACATAGGATTTTACATATATCAGGAATAAAACCTAAAGAAACATTTCTATCTGTTACAACTGAAAGTATCGTCGTAGAAAAATATTCTTAGTGGTGCATTTAGAGTCTAGACAAAGTATCAAATGTAAGAATAGCAATTTCTTAATGATCACCGATGAATACAATTTGTGAAGCCCAAGCATTGATTAACACATCAGATCTCGTGCGAAAATGAAATCCCTGAATTTTCTTAACCATAAAATGCTGTAAGCGATTAACTGAAGTTATATCGCTTTGTACAATATTATTCCATAATTCACTACAAAAGAGAACAATTGGCATTATGATTTTAACATAGAGATTAACCGACACTAATGGATTAAGACCATGTGGATGTACACCTTGAGCAGTCATTGCAAAAATGCATTTTTAGCTTTTTGGCATCTCTCTTCAATATGTGCTTTGCACTTCATGTTAGAAACTTGTTTCACACCCAGGCGGTTCGCACTATTAGTTTGATGGAGTATCTGGTCACCATACATTATTGCAACTTTGGGTGGATCACGTTTTCTTGTAAATACGATTATTTCTGACTTGTTTACATTCATGTCTATTCGCCATGACTTACAGTAGCGATATACAATGTCCATCAATTTCTGAAGATTCAAGGGAGATAACGCCAACAGGGCAATATCATCGGCGTATGCAGGATTGCCGGACTTGGTTGAAAGAACACAACAGCCTTTGTTACTGATCTCAAGATCTTTCAGAAGGTTGTCGACGTAGATTAAATAGTAAAATGTAGATAAAACACCTCCTTGGCGAACTGATTTTTGTATGTTGATGCTATCTGATGTATCGCCATTAATCTTAACAACGCATTTAAGATTGCTATAAGATGCTTTAAGTGTACGGAGGGCTTTTCCGACAATTCCAAACTGGCCAAGCTTTAAGAATAGTCCATCATGCCACACAGCATCAAGCGCAGCCTTCTGATCAAGCATGCCTACGTACACGTTGCTGTTTCGTTCTATTTGTTGATAAATAGTCTCTTGTAGATTAAACTCGGTGGTAACACAGCTGAGGCCTTTAGGCCTTTACGGAAACCTTTTTGTTGTTCATTGGGAAAGTTTATGTGCTGCGATTTTATAACGTCATTGATTCTGTTAAGTATAACCTTTTTAAATAGTTTGCTTAAGCATGGACTGAGGGAGACGGGCCTGTAACTGCCTGGGTCGGTCTTGTCTTTGCCTTTGCCTTTGTAAATAGGGATAAGAAGGCTGGTGCTCCATTTGTTAGGTGTTCGTTCGTTGTACAGCACGGAGTTGAAAAGAATAGCTAATGCTCTTGTCAATACTTCACCACCATGTTTTATGTGCTCATTTAAAACGTTATCGATTCCGGGGCTTTTACGAAGTTTCAGGCTTCTCACTGCACTGGTAATTTCTTCGTTTGTAACTTCTTTCGTAATTTCTAGTGACATTGCCATATCGTTATCTTCCCTTAAAAATGTTTGTAAATCTTCGTTATGTTTTTCATCCTTATTCACGAATTTATCTTCAAACACCCTGGTAAAATATGTTTCAAAACCTCTTATAACGTTCTCATTTGCGTATGTTTTGTTATCAACAGATAATTCGTTACACATTAATGGTTTTTTACCGCTTCGTTTTCGGAGTAGTTTCCAAATTAATCGGTAGTCTAGCTCTGCAGCCATGTTCAGGTCATCGATAGCTTTGTTTTCAAATTCGTTTTGTTTACAGCGCTGAACACGTCTAAATTCCCTTTTAGCGGCTTTGTATCCATAAAATGAATCGTTGATATAGCCTCTCGGTCTACCCTCATTGATCCATACTCGGCGTAGATGGCGCGCCTTTGTGTGGGCGGCTTTTACTTCTTCACACCAGTAGGGTTTTGCCCTTTTATTATATTTGCTTACTGGAAGAATACTAGCTGCACGGTGTATTGCATTAGTTATTAAGTCGTTAAGAAAGTCTGGGCAGCATTTTGTACTTTCAACTATGAGTATACAGTTCAGTTCATTTTGTAACATATGTTGATAGCTATGATAATTTTCAATTGTACATTTATTCCAAGCAACGTTGACACGTAGTGGTGGATCCGGTTTTCGAATAGGAGTCATACTCAGACTGCAGACTAGTGGCAAGTGGTCTGATGTTATAATGTTTGCACTGTCTTCAATTATAAAGTTAGTACACAAAGTAACACATGATAATTCAAGCAATATGTGGTCGATTACTTTCCCCGTTTGCACAAACGTACCGTCATATCTATTTCCACGTACATGTTGTAATGATACCAAGTTATTGTTCATTATTAATTCTGTTAGCAATCGTGACTTGGTGTTAGCACTCTTGAACTCATGGTTTCCAATTAGCTGTCCATTGAAATCCCCTGCTAGTAAAACGTCCCCCACCTGGGTGTAATAGGCTATTAATGACTGGATTTCACTTAAAACCGACTTATAGTATTCTATGTTGTTACACGATGGCATATACACACAAAACATATATAAGGGCAATCTATCATGACATTTAAACTCAATTCCAAGTATACGATGGTTTTCCATTTAAGGTAACTGATTTATACTAAATGAGAGTGATTTCTTAAACATAATCACTGTGCCTGCTTTTCCGCACATAATTGGACCAAAATTATCTACATTTTCGTCAGTATTAACAAAACAATCGTAATCTGAGTGAATGCTATTCATAAACATTGCAGATCTAGGTAAAAGTTTATGCTCATTTATAAGTGCAATATCTACGTTATACTGATCCAACATTTTTGCTAAAGGGTAGGCTGATGACATAACACCCCTACAATTCCAACAGAGAAGATTCAATGACATAACACATATTAAAATAAGTAGGTGCGCAAGCATCGTGAACCTTAACATAATTCAAATTTGACACTATACATAAATATATAAAATATCAAAAAGCGCAGATCACTCTAGTATGATGCAGGATTCCAATCGTCAGTGTCCTTTTCCGGTTGTTGTCTATCCCAGTACGTGTGTCGCTCCTGGTTGTCACTGTAACTGTTATCATGGTTATGCCAAGTATCGTCACGCATGCGTCCTCTGCGGTCACTATATCCATCGGACCGGTACCGATCGCTAGATGCCGATTTAAAGTGATAACTGTCATCTTCGTAGTCACCGTAGCCATCATAACTGTCATTACGCTGGTATTGGTAACGGGACCGCGAGCGTATATTTGATGTTCGCTCGCGAATATGGTCTTCTTTGGACTTCCATTTTCTGTAAGAAATGCCGTCATGCCAGAAATACGCGTCGTCAATAATTGGTTCAAGATCCTCTGGCACGTTAACTTTCGCCGATGAGCCAAATCGGCCATGGAAGACACGAATGTAGGATACATAAACATCGTTGTCCTTGAAATACGTGTATATATCATTCTCCGTGGTCCTATGATCAATGTTCCCGATGTAGTACGAGACGTTCTTTCTCCTTCTGGTGGCAGTGTAACCGGTATGTTCACTGGACCCTGTTTTTCCTGACGTTGCGCGCGGACGTTCCAGTGAAGCTGGAGCTGATGGAGGCTCTGCACTTTCCACTGGTTTATATGCATGAGTGTCGTTGTTACTACTGCTTGTCTTGACTGGTTTATCGACCACGTTTGCAATAGCTTCCGGCTTCTGATTATTTGACACAGTCTTGTTAATGATCTTATTGACCGTAAAGCAATTCTTCTCAGTTAATACCGGACTGTAAGACACATTATGAGCAGTCACTGATTTGGGGCGCGGGCTTGTTGTAACGTCGGCCGTCTGCTGCGTGGGTTGGCTTTTGATAGCCTCTGAGTAGGTCTTTGGTTGCTGCTCGGGTAGTTCGTGGCTAGCCTCTACAAGTCTCTTATTTACAGTGGCAATCGCAGACCCCAGTCCATTAACATCATTTTGAAGCTTATTTAACTGCGAATCTGCAGTTGATTCAGGCAATCTTGCTAGCACACTTCTCATTGTCCCATTCAGAACCCTATAACTACTCACAATGTTCGAAACATCAGAATGGATGGTTTTGAGAAGCGCAGAGTCATATGATTGCTGCTTAGATATTTTCAGAACTTCAGTACTTAGGTTTGTTACTAAGGCGAGGATATCTGGTTTTGTAACTTCTTGCTGCGTAAGGTCATTGTCGATAATGATAGTTTCATGAGAGGCAGTGTTAGCAAATACGTCATAAACATCCTTCGTGTTCTCTCCGGAGATGTATGCGTTAAGTACATAGCAGTCTATAGCACACTTCCGTTCTCGTGATGTCTGCGAGGATGTTTTGCGATTTATAAGGCGGGTTTGTGGACATCCGGGTTGTTCGCGCGCTCTGTCGGCGAGTACATTCCTGTAGCTGTCAATGCGACGATAATTGTTGTTACAAACGCTTAATAGCTGTCTTACATAGTCGTCTTTAGCCAAGCCAGCTAGTTTGCTGTCAATGTCTTGGAAAACCCGTTGGGGTAGAAACGTCTGGGAGCAGTCTTCATCTTCAGTGATACAGCTATCATCGTCCCATAACGAATTATTATGGTTCCCACTGTTACACCGTTCTTGCTTAATACGTATTAAGCTGCTATTTATCAACGTCTTTGGGTCGGTATCATCCATGTTTTCAGGCCGTTGCGTTTAACTGCGAGTTTAGCTCTTAAGTACTTAATAATGATAGTAATTGGTAACCGTTAATTTAATGGCAGTGAAATTCCCGTTACATTAAACGCTCTGCTGTCCATTCAAGCGTGACGATTTTTCAATCATATTAGGTGAACACTTTTACAAGTGACACAAAATGGCTCTTTCAAAAGTACAGTGGAAACAAAGAGATTTACTAAATGTTCTGTATCGCTGCTATCAATTAACAAAATGCGATGACATTTCTGCTAAAGTTAGATGACTCACTAATTGTCCTAAATATCCAAACACTTTTGCTTAATTCACAATTTAAAGCACATTATTTAAACTAAATCGGGAGAGCACTTTTTTATGCGTTTGCTTACACCGGAACCGGAAGCCCTAATGATTCATATTTATATCATACGTCTGCTTGCACCTTTTTATAAAATGTTTTCTGTAAATTTCCATTTTCGAAATTGAACATTAGTACCAAGTTCTGCTTGTCGCGATAAATCCTAAAAAGCCAACGTATTTTGTTATATAACTTTTAAATCGAAACCCTTATTGACTGTAATGTGTTAAAACAGTTCCCGTTGTATATGGCAGTTGGAGTCTAAATGTTTTGAACCTTTCTTAAAAGTCGACTCTGATTAAAAATGTTCCCATTGTAAACCCGACTTTCCTTGCAGATTAAACCAAAAAGAACTAAATCGGTGTGTGCTCTTGATTAAAATCTTTCAGAATATTGTATTTTTCAAATTTCGACTTTGGATGAAAAATATGCTTTATTTAAATCGGCTGATAGCTGAAACATCCGAAATTTCAAAATGCATATAAACACTGTTTACATTAACCGCTTCAAAGATACCACACATAATATAATTGTTTTGTTTACTAAAAAGGTTGAATAAATGTTGAAAACAATGGTTCTTATGAAAGCTACCGAGTTAAATATGACAGAAATGTGCAGATAACATGGTATACTACCTTACGATACAATAGTAGATCACAGTTAATCTTTTAGTATTCACCAATCATTTAATATTTTTGCGTTTCAGCTATTTAATACACGGTTACAATCTTGTGATCAGTCATAAATATTTTCCTCAAATGCATTATTTAGTAAGAAGTTAAAGGTTTATCACTGAAAGTTGATGTTTGTTATACTTATGTATGTATTGATTTTGAATAAGAGTGTCACTTTCAAGATTACAGAGTATGTGCCTTTGACAATTATTGTTCACATAGAATTATCTAGATGACTGATTTGTTATACATGAGTATTTAAGCACTTTAATTGATTGATTTATTATTTGGGATCATACATCAAAAGTACGAGTCCTTGTTCACATTGTCTTAATCGATTAATCAAAACTTTCCCGCCTAAAGTTTCATTGTATAATCTAATGATCGTCCTAGGTAAATAAAAAAGGAAAGTTTAGCTAATATATTTCGTTTTAATTTTTGATAATGTTGTTTTTATTTGTTCCAAGTTTTAGAACTATGATGCCTTTTATTATGAAACTCTATGATCACACAGTCTTAAACCTTTTATTTTGTAAGGCAGACTGCGTGTGATGCTCATAGTTTCAAACAATAACTGCATCGTATCTTTAAAAAGTTTTTGCATTAGGTACTCTGAATTGTATTCCTCCGTCTGCAGATAGAGGTGGGATGCTTAATCATTGAAGTACTTGAGATCTACCTATTATTGTATTATTATGTGTTGTATTATTAAGTTTCCTCAAGTTAATGCATACTCTGATAAGATTTACCTTTTTCCGTTTTTACTTTATTCAGGATTGTTGGGATAAGAGTGAGGTTTGTGCACTGGTTTAAACCCTAAGTAAATTTACATTTTACTGACCGTCCAAGGAGGTACCTAACAATCCTTGATAAACATACCTAGTTTCTATGTAGTAACATATTTAAACAGAAAAGCTACGTATATCATTTTTTGTTCGCATTTACAACGCATTCTAATATTAATAAAGGATATTTTAGAATTTTAGAATATAAACACATAGGTGAAACTCGTTGAAAAAAATATTGTGCATTATATGACGACTCATGACATATCATATACATGTATAATTATGGAAAACTGGTTGGTGTGCATGAAATGGATACAAATAAATCATACGCCTATAAAAATATGTGTTTTTCTTTCTTATTTATATTGGTTTACATATGTATTTTATCTAAAACTAATATTGAAACAAACCAATTTGTTCATGTTATTTTTTGACGTTCAGCTATACTAAGCCCGGCCCTTGAGACAATGAATATTTACATTTATAAAGTGTATTAAGTATAAACTCAAGAATGTACTTCAATTATTATTAAATATTTCTAATAAGAATGTCATACGAGAGAAACTAGTCTGAAAGTGTAAATCTTTTTTTACATCTGAAGAAAACCACAACTAGTAATTCTAACTAAATATTTTACAAGCCTGAAATTACATCGCAATTAGCATGTAATGTATATACTATATTTATAGTATATATAGTATATGTATACCGGGGATAGCGGGTGCCTTGGTTTTTTACCTTTCAGGTGGCCCCGCAGTAGTTAACAATGCGTTATGAAAAGTAAGTGTAATGTGCTTTTTTTTTACTTTTAGCGTGAACTGTGGCTGTTCAATGTATTTACAAGTACAGTCGATTGGTATGCTAGTGCTTTCCATAACACTGTATTATCAAGATTTAATTATATCTATGTCAGTAGTTAAATTCGGGCTTGAAGACGCGTTTGTCTGTACAAGCCCTCTTACGGTTTGTACGAGAATGCAAGGGACTACTTCCTTTTTGCCGGAGTGATAGGCATTAAAATATTTGGGCACCACTGAACCGTGAAAATGAGAACCACAAAAGCTCGTCATACATTGTTCATATAAAGCGCGTGCATGCCGGCAAGCAAATTGTACATGTTTAGGGCGGGGTTTGACCTCCGTTAACCAATGAAAATCAATACGGAAATACCCGAGGTACATGTACAATCCACCTTCGGGACTTCCATAAAAGGAGTGGAGAACACCTATTAGGAATACACGTCTAAAGAGTACTTCTTTTGACCGGAAATTATATTTCATAACTCTGCAATAATAATACAAAACGAACAGGGTTTGTCATAACAATTGTTTCTTTACCCCACATCTTAAAAAATACCGTCTAAACCGGATATCTAAATAATTAGGATAAATGTATTATGCGCATTTTACGACAGTTGATGTAAACCATGATTTGCATATATCAATATCATGATGCAATAACACGGATTTAATGTTGTTTTTACGGTGAGTTGAACTAAGAATTATACTTGTTATTGTAAATTCAATCGTTCATACGTTGCTGTTTGGACACCATAATGACATAACGTTGGTTTTTACGTAATGAACAAGCTAAGTTGATGCAATCGATATCCACATCATCAATCGATATGACCTTCAAGTCATAATTTATTACTCATCACTTTAGATGCCAAACTAACTGTAGTCTTTCTAAAATGCCGTCCAGGCTTTTTTTTAATGATGGTTAGTCCTGGACGGCATTTTAGAATGACTAAAACTAACTGTTAACTGTGCGACTGTGTACTTCATTTATTGAATTGTAAAATTAAAGTATTCAATAAAAATGTTAAAACTTAAGTAATAAAAACTAAATCTAAAAAACCGAATGTTTTTCATTGAAAATCATTGTGCAAGATTATTGTAAACCTGAGAAGAAAAGTGAGCCTGGAATGGGGCTCAGACTCACGACCACAGGAACACTAGCACGGCGCTCTTGCCAACTGAGTTAAACGGGCATCTGGTTCCAACTCACACAGACTAGACTCGTCCGTCCATTAAAGGGGCTGTCTCACAGATGATAAAATAGCGGAAAAAAAAGAAAATTGTCGAAAAATATCATAAATTTGGCATCGATCTGTGACACAGTCCCTTTAACCATTTAGGCCGGCATGTAGGCACTCCTGCTCTTTTACTGCTGCCACGATTGTGGGTAACCTGAGTGTAATTAAGCCCAGTTTAAAAATTAAAAATGTTTATTGAATTAATGTCTTTGTCATGGCGGAGTGGGGCAGATAACTCGCGAATACTTTAAGCGATACTGTAAAGATGTATGAATGAAATTACAGAAAAAGCACTTCAGCACAAACAATGAAATCAAATGTTTAGTAATTCATAATTTGATTTACAGGGGATGGTTCCGGAGGGGTTTCCCCTCCCGACAACCATCAAATTAAGTGGCATGTTTGACCTGGTTTCAACAAGCACTATAATGTGAGTATTATAGATTATGAACCCGGGGGAGGTTTAAGCATAAAAGGCAGTGTTTCATTTTGGCAAAATTACATGATAACACTAGAGCTTACAGCGTCTTACCGGTGATTTTTTTAACAAGGTTTTCAGAAGGATACCTTTAGGCGAGATGAAATGTATTGACATATCTCGCTTAAACTGGCACATATTTCCTCACAGAATTTCTTTAGGTAAAAAAAAAACCTCTTTTCAAAATTATTCAGCTGAAGGCATGTATAAGCATGCAAGACAGTTTTAGACAAACTCTTTCCTACTAAGAAAAAAATGACATTTAAGTAATTAATTTCCCCTCCCGACAAGCAATGTTAATAATACCTTTTTCTCCTGCATATAATCAGAAAATGCGGGGTCATCAGTTCAGCACAAAAACAGTGGCGGTTTTTGCATTATTTTTCAGAAGTTTTTAACAATTGCTTGTAGATCAGTGATTTTTCTTCATGCAGTGTGCAATTTACTCTTCCTAACAGCTGTTTCGACTTGAGATAGAATATGGTCGAGAAATATTTTCTTCTCAATTTGTTCTTAAAACACAGTCTACTGTATATGAATTACTTAAAAAGGGATATTGCTTGTAAAATTAACAAGACATTTACAATGCCAGCTCTAATATAGTAAAGCATAGGCATAGCAAAATTTCAAACATTTTTATTAATATTATATATGCTTTGTGGTGATTTATAGACATTTATAAACAATAAAAACAATCTTTTACTGTTTCAAACATATTGAGATATTTTTTACTGTTTGAAATTTCAGCCAGCTCTCAAATAAATATTGGATCCCATCAATTTAAACTGGTAGGCCAGAGATGTGTTAATTGAGTATGTTGAATATACTATAAGGGTGTCAATGAATGTATGTTTGGGTAGGTGTTTTGTTATTTTCCTTTCTTATTTTAAACAGACCCGGGAGGAAATGATGATGAACCAGCCAGACAGCCCGCCTGCCACCCCTTCGATCTGTACTTGGTGTATGCCAACATGCAGACATGCTAAAATTTGTAAGCACTTCAAGATCATATAATGGAAAATTGTATCCAAACTGAAGTATAAAGTGAGTAAGTTTGGTCATATAAGCCCATTGATACTGTTTGTTCCATTCCTAAATGAATTTGTTTCATGTTGTTTGTCAATCATTTCGATAATAATATTATTTTCTAATGAAACTGCTGACTTGTATTAGTCTTTGGTTTGTATTGTGCATCTATTCGCACATTTTGTTTGCTCTTTTGAGCAAACATTACATTAATTGCAAATTCTATAAGCAATTAATCAAAACTTACTACACATTTGATGCAGAATGATGTTTTATTTTTGCACCACTCAATTATAACCACGCCCCCCAGGTCCGGGGAATAGCCGGGGACTTTGACTTTTAGTCCAGCCAACCAGGGGTAAAATCCTTGCCCTGCAGGAACAAACTGATCGTTAAACCCCGGCCAAATGCCCACGCACCTCCGCAACATTTGGCGCTATGGCAAAACCACCGCGGTCACCCGGCCCTGCGGGGCCACTTGGAAAGTTAAAACACGGCCCTTTTTCCCGGTAAACACCCGGACCTGGGGGTTGGGGGCGTGGGTACAATTGACTGAAGCATTAGTGTGCAGTCATCGAAATTAGATTTTTGGATGAACAAGCCCGAATTCTTATACTATTGCTTGGCCTCAATTTTTTAACAAGCCCTGCTGTATAAAATTCAGAATTTGAGCAAGCCCGGAAGAAATGTTACCAGTGCAGGGCTTGTGGGCTTGTGCTAATTTTGACCACTGAGTGTGCATATGATTTTCAGCTTATGGACAAGAAAACATCTACTTCAACAATCACAGCAACACAATGAGATCCCTATTTTAAAGAAATAATGCCACCTTTCATTAATTCATAAATCAATTATATCAACCATTCATATATATTCATTAATTCATTCATTTATTCAGTTTATACATTGAAAAACTTGACATTTCTCAAGGCAAAAGAAATAAAAAAGTGAGCCGCTTTCATAAAGATTAGAGCCTTTTCCCTTCATGCATTAAAAACAACCTTAATACATTATAAATGTCTTAAAAACCCGAATTTATTGCTTATTTCAATAGCCAGCCTGGTTGCTGTAGCCAAAGAGGAATTCTCAAGGACAAGAACCAGTGCTGGTCAAAATGTGGTCTTGTGTGGTTTTCCATACCGGCTCTCGGCAAAGATTTCCGAGAAAAGAATACCGTCTCCAAGTAAGAAGAAATTCTAAGCATGTCTGGTTTTAATGCTTTCAAAATGCATCTGGGTACTCAATAAGATGAGATTAAACTTTGAGTTGTTAAAAACTGATTGCAAAATGTCCAAAAGACTATATATTTCATAAAATTTGTCCTGAAAATCCTTGAATTCATGAACTTTTCTGCATATTTATCACATTTATGACTACATAAAAGGTAGTGTATGCCTCAAATGAGTGTTTACAGGCCTTTTCCAACTTTAACAGTAGTGGCAGAAAATTTTATTCGTGTCAAACATTGCTTTTGTATCTTGCTTGCAGATCATGATGTGCCAATAAGCTCCAGCTAGCTGCGGCTTTTTCCCCCGGCGGTAGTCCTGCAATATGAATCCAGGAGATGCAGCTTTGAATCCAATATTTCAGAAGAATGAAGATGTTAGTCAACTATGTAGTACTTGTGTGTGTGTAAATGATTTCAAAGAGTGAGATTTATAGCAAATAAGCAACTTATAGACAATGGTGAAGTGCTGTACACTGAATTTAATGCCAAATCTAGCCTTCAAAACAGATACTTAAAGTAAAAAGTTTTTTTAAAATGGGCATAATAATGCTATCTCTGCATTTTCTACATCATGTAGCCACCTCAATAATGAAAACACTAGCAGTTTTCATGAATCTTTCAGTTTTGGTGTTGTTTTTTTCCATTTCCTTTGTTGCGCCATTTGTCCCAGAAGCAAACAATTTGGCATATAGTGGTGTTTAGACTGTCTATAATCACATGATCACTAAATTTCTTTTGTTAAACTGAACAGTTCTGTTACCTTTGTATATAAGTGGACCAGAAAAGCAAAAAGTTTGACAAGTTGAAGCATTTTAGTTTCGCTCTATGTCATTTTTTTATATAAAACACTAAGCCGATGAAGTTGAAAACCTTATTTTGCTTAGAAAAAAATCTTAAAAGAGTAGGCAGGCCATTTTTTGTGGTCTGTTCTATAGACACTATTTAAAGCTACAAGGAAAACTTTACTTTGTCAAATTATTCCAATGCATAAAGAAATAATGGCTCTTCAAAGGTTTGCGGCTTACCATTTGAGGGAAATGGCTGTTTCTGCTTTTTTATGAAAATACCACAGGTGCTAATACTTGTCTCATTCATTTAGTGTTTAATATATCATTGCCAAACTTTCAGTATGTGTTGCGTATAGCCTTAAGTTGAACTATAGGAGTTTTGAAGTCTGTTTCTGAAAAAATGTTGCTTAAATAGGCTCAAGACCACTGTTATCTGCCCCCCGTTTGTGAATATAGAAAAAAGAGTGCTTGTGTTCCAAGTATCAATATTTTATTTAAGTTGAATGAAAGAGAAGAAACAGGTGGCATTTTTGCATAGAGCTTAACATAATTTGACACTGTATTGCAAAAACTGATAGTTTTCAGTGTAAAAATCATTGCCTGTGTAAATTGGTTGTTTGTAGCCTTATTCCGTTTTGACCTCAGGGTCATGTCTTACTACTCAGTTTTTTGAAAAAACGCAATAGTCCACCCTATGTTTTCTTGTTATTAAATTTTGTGCCTTGGATTGTTCTACAGCAGCCAGTTACTTGTTTTTCAATTGGGACTGTTTTAAAGTAAGAAGCCAGGTTAGTGTCTAAATGAAACATATATTAAAAATAACTGTGGTCTCACGCCACATAGCATGCGCTTCTAAAAATAGGCATTTTTTTGGTTTCGCCAAGTCTGAGGTGGTAAGCGCTTATTAAATGTATTGTGAAACTGGTTACAACCGGTGTTTGCCTTATTTCTAAACGACATTTGCAACAAAATGACAGCTATTAAATGTGAACAAACAATAATTACAGAATAAATTTATTAAACTTGAAAGTTGTGTTATGGTAAAAATCTTATATATGTATATAAATGTAACTGTGTTCGGTATAATAAAATAAATATTGCATGGCTTCCAGTGTGACAGTACATATTGTCAACATTTAGGTAAATATTTATATAATGACATATTTTGGGATATTACTCAGGACAAAAACATTGTACATATATGCTTAAGAAGACTTTATATCAAAGTAATAGCACTGTTTTTGTCATAGTTTAGGGATAGAGTTTCTATCCTATTTTTATCAGAAATTAAACAGCTTTTTATGTAATTTATTTTCTGACATGTGCGATACCTGGGTTTTTTTCATTTATTGTGATTTCTGATGTTAAAGCTGCACTCTCACAGATTGAACGTTTCGACAACTTTTTTTTTTGTCTTCGAACGAACAGGTTTTTGCGTAAATATCTGCAAACCAATGATAAAAGACTTCTGACAAAAGATCAGATCACAGCTTTTCATATTTCCGTCCCAAAAACGATGTTTTATGCATTTTTATTAAACCGTTAGTAACGGTTTAAGCCATAAAACATTAAATTTGGATAGGAAATATGAAAATCTGCGATCTGACCTTTTCTCAGTAGTCTTTCATCACTGGTAAGCAGATATTTACACACACAAAAAAATCTAATTCCAAGACAAAAAAATTAAAAAAGGTGTCAAAACAGTAAATCTGTGAGAGTGCAGCTTTAAGTAACAGCTAAACTTTTACTGCATTTTGATATTTTCCTCCATAATCAAATGTGTGCAGAAATGACAACCTCAAATAAGTGGATTTTTCTTTATTTTTTATCAATGCTTTAAAGGAAAACAATCAAAAGCAAAAAGTACTTGCTTTAGTTCATGTACAAGCAGGAAAGTTATTAACCACTTCTAAACTTGACACTCATGTACATTACACTGCTTAATTAAGACCATGACTGTAGTAGTTACTTTCAATCCATTCTTTTTCAATAGATTGTTAGTTATTCTTAGTATAAGCCTTAAATATATTTTAGCATTAACTTATTCATTCACTTATGTTGCCCTCCACATTCAAATGATAAAACATTTGAAACTTGTAAGGCTCACTTTTGTTTTCATTTTCAATTAAAAAAAAAATCATGCATTTTTTCTGTTACTTTTTATATATTTATTTTCTAATTACAGACTTATTCTACAATTATACTATAAACGAAACACTTATGTGATGGAAATATATTGCAGATATTGAAATGTGCTTTAAAAAATATACTAGTTACTAGTTTTTGAAAATGGAAGTAAACCCCTTAAATCTTTTGGTTTGAAAAAAAAGTTTTAATAAAAGTTGAGTAATGTTCTTATATTTGACCCTTCCCTCAATGGGCAATTTATTGCATTCATATTTTTTATAAAAAACTTTTATTTTATTTTTTTCTGTGTAAACAATCTAGTTTTTATTTCAAATGTGATAATGCTTTTGACATGTGATATTAAAAATAATTGTTTTATTTACTGTTAATCAGGGATTATACTCATGCATTTGGTCAAAGGAATGTTTTACTGATGTTGCAGTTAAATCAACATATTTTATGAAATGGATAGTGTTGAAGTTAAATCTTCAAATATGGGTATTGAATGTTATTGTTACAAGAATATATACTCATCTTTTACTTTTTTCTTTGAAATGTCTTCAGTATCAGCTGAATGCTCATGTTTTATCCTCATTATAATTATATGCTACCTAGTTCTTGTTTATAATAATTGATAATTTGTCTACTGCAACATAACTGTATGCATTTCACATTACTCATTTACAATGGCCATGTGCATATTTATCTCATATTTTATAGCTTTAGTTTATAAATGTATGTAGATAGTGTATCTATGTAAATTAAGGACTCATAAATAAACTGTGAAATACTTACTGCTTGCTTTATGGAAGGTGTGAAAGACCAATACGTATAAGGATTTACATCTGGTAATAGGAACCATTTCCTTCACACTACTTAGCCAATTTCTTTCACTATGGTCTTAATTATGCACCAGTCAATTGTAACCACGCCCCCCCCCCCCAGGTCCGGGGGTATACCGGGGATAACCAGGGAAATGGGCCTTGTTTTTACCTTTCGGGTGTATTTGTTCAAAAGAATGTTTTACTAATGTTGCAGTTAAATCGACATATTTTATGAAATGGATACTATAGTCTTAATTATGCACCAGTCAATTGTAACAACGCCCCCCCCCCCCCAGGTCCGGATGTACGGGGGATAGCCCGGGAAATGGTTGAATGCCGTGGTGTTGTCTTCGCTTTAAATATAGCGGGGAATGCGCCTTACCTAGGGTCCCTGGGGTACGGGGGCATTTGGGGGGGGATTTTACCATCTGTTCGTACCCACAGGGCGGGGATTTTAGCCGGGGTTGGCTGGACAAACTTAACCTCCCCGCTATTCCCCGGACCTGGTGACTGGTGACTACAATTGACTGGTGCATTACTAATCAAAATACTAAGAGACCATGCAAAGTACAGTGTGTATATACTAGTGATGGGCAATCGGCTTGGATTTTCATAATTGATTAATTGGAGACCCTGATTGATCGATTATCCGATTAATAGGCTGTAATCGGACAGTATCACAAAAGCATCATTTTCTGATGTATATATCTTATTAATAAGGACCTTAGTTTTCATGTGTGTTTCATTTCTTATGCTTCAGTCAGAAAACAGGTATTATTTCTGGCATATTAAATAATGGGGGAGGGGCTTGGTTACAATAGACTGGTGCATTAATTAAACTGTTTTTGAAAATTAAATTGAAAAAAATGAGACATAGTACATTGGTTTTGGATGGCATTAGCTATTAAAAATAATGAGTAATTGGAAATTAAATAAGCAAAACTTTTCTCACGTATTTTCGGAATTGGACGGCAAACATTTCCATTCTTCAAAAAGTTTTTACATTGATCTTGACGTTCATTTCAATATGTGAGCACAGCTGGGGTCGATCAAGCCTAATTTCATAAGAATCTGGGCTTGAATGACCCTAACCATTTCGCTGGAATAATTTGCACTTGCCAAGCACCTGGACGACCGATATCCAGGGAAATCAAATATTTTTTGATCGATGTCCCCCCTGGCCGTCCGCCGTCGATGCTATTGTCTATCTCAGATTATTATACGACCTCTTATTGGGCATCACAATTATTAATATAATGTAAAGTAGCTCGACTACCGTAAATTGGTCGTTTAAGGTGATACAACATGGCGGCGACCATGCAAAAAAGTTTATTGGAGGCTCTGGATGCGCTTCGAACACATGAAATTGAAACGACAACTCGTTTTGTGTCATGGTCTTCGCCTACAGAATTTGGAAATCTTGGTAATGGTTTTAATATTGCTCTAACTTCGAGTTTATAGACGAGAGTCAACAAAGGAGAAACACATTTTTTGTGTCTATCTTGAAAACAAATTATGAAAATTTTGTAGTTGAAGCATAAAATAGTGGTCATATTTGTCATATTATCTATCATGATCAACGCAGTATAGATTTGTTCCTCTTGTCTATCGTAAACTATTATTCTTGAAATGTTGAACTTTAGCTGTTTATCCAGATTTTTTTTATTTAATATCTATCGTAAAATATGTTTTTTAAAATTTATGATAGACAATAAGAATTATTTATATTTTTCTTATTTGTCCTATAATTACATGAAAACACAAGTAGTAAGTTTCTTACAGTCTATCATGATTTTTGCGTTACTGTAACTATGTATTTCATTTTTTTTCGTATTGTCTATCATAAAATATATTTATTAAAATTTATGATCGACAGTAAGAAAAATATTTCATGATAGATAATAATGAAAATAATTCATGATAGACAGTAAGAAAAAATTCATGATAGACAATAAGAAATATTTTAATTCAATTATATGTATTAAAATTTATGACAGACAGAAAAATATTTCATGATAGACAATAATAAAAATAATTCATGATAGACAGTAAGAAATATTTTTAATGATAGACAATAAGAAATATTAAAAAAAAATATCTTATTTTCTATCATAAAATATGATAATATTTATAATAGACAGTTAGAAAAATATTTCATGATAGGCAATAATAAAAATAATTCATGATAGACAGTAAGAAATATTTTTCATGGTAGACAATAAGAAATATATTTCATGATAGACAATAAGAATATTTTTTCTTATTTTTTCTTATGTATCATTTACATTAAAAAAATATTGTCTATCATAAAATATGGTTTTCTTAATTGTCTTTCCTAAACATATATTTTTTATTTATTTTCTAATATAAAATGAATCTTTCATACTGGAATTAATCTTATCAATAAAAAAATAAAAATGAACATTACTGTTCATTTAACTTTAACCATTGTTTATCTGCCATCATATGGCTTCAAGATAAGTTTAATGAATTTTATTATAATAATAAGGTAATAAGTGATACTGGTAATAAAAGTTTATCTTAAAAGCAGGGGAGGATTCAGGATTAGACGTTAGAGAGGGCATACCTAAGGGGCGTACTCCCCCTAAGAGAGGGCATACCTAAGGGGCGTACTCCGCTCCCTGAGAGAGGACATACCTAAGGGGCGCACCCCTCCCCCCAAGGGTCCGCTAGACGTAAGCAATTTGTGAAGAAATCAGAAAGACATACAAGTGAATATAACACATCGGTGGCCTTCAAGAAGTGGTGATATTGACTTCATGGCATATCTTGCACATATTCAAGGATTGCGTTCTGCTACAAGACTGGAAAAAATAACTTTTCTCAGTGTTATTCTCAGTTTTATGGCATGTATGCTTTTCTTGTTTTCAACAAATATCACACGGATGATGGATACATTTTCACCAGTATATGAAATTGTTGGAAGCTGAGGAAACTGTTGTTTATTTACGGATGAAGAAACATCAAGAGGACATAATTAAAGGAAGTTGCGCTGTTTGAATTTGTTGTTTTTGATGAGTTCACGTCGCCTGCACATGATGGCCACGGAACCATTTGTGTTAACTGTTGGTCATTGCAATTGCTCATTGATCTGTGATGGACTGCAGACTGTGAGCAAAAATTATTGATTGGCAATTGAAGCCAATTCTATTTCTTTCTCACTTACACTTGTTTGATCAATGTACTTTTCTTTATATTATCAAAGAACATATTTGATGCAAAAAATAAAATATATCAATTGATTTTGTTAATATGTACCTTCAAATGTCTATAATAGAAATGGTATATGAAAGGGTTATTTTAGTATGACATACATAAATATCAATTAAATTATTTCTTTGATAGACACTAACAACTTCGTAAAGATACATATTATAATGATGCGGACAACAGTTTCATAATCGTGATACTTTTAAACCTATAATCTGTTTGCTCAATAGCCTATTCGTCAAGCTAAATAATCTGTGATAGACAACAGTTTCAACGTATTTATAAACGTTGCATTAAAATAATTAATGATAGACTCTTTGAACGCAAAGAAAAACTAAATGAAAGTATTTTTAAAACTCAAAGTATCGGTTACTTCCCTTAGCTCTAAGTTACTGCGCTATCTAAAGTTGGAAATTTACTGGATTCAAGCAAACTTTTATTTTCGATTATTCGATTATGGAACGATGAGGTCGCCGATCGCCAAATTACGAATGTCTGCCGATATAATCGATTATCGGTGATCATCGGACCATCACTAGTATATACCACGTTATAAATTACGTTATATATGCTTCGTCGGAAGGCAAAATTGCTTTAAATGAAGACTTAAATCAAAGATAACTCTTCATTTACAACACCATATGAAATTAAACAAAGGGCAGCCTATGCCGCTTAAAGAGCCCCGCATTTGTTTTATTTTCGAAATTTGATGAGGTCATTAATTTTATCAAACACTTCGACAAACCTGTTTCCAAAATAATGTTTTGACAGTGCTCCGTCAGACGGCTATATTGTGAAAAGGTTTGTCGAAGTGTTTTAAGAAATTAAACTCTCAATCAAACTTTGGTTAAAGAACGAAGGTAGGGCTCCGTAATCGGCGTAGACTGCGCTATGTTTCATTTACAATGGTGAAGAAATAGTAAAGTTATCTTTGTTTAAAGTATTTTTTCAAATCAAAATATTTCCTATTTGCATTTATGACGCAATTTATCACGTGGTATACACACACTGAAAGTATGCGGTACTGGACTGTAAACCCGATATCAAAAATATTATACAGCTGAAAAGCCCATTCAAAAAAGCCTCTTCGTCCTTGCCATATGAATATTCATAAATTAAGGCTCTGTGCTTAACTGAAAGAACATGTACTGAAAAGTTCGCGACTTGTTTATATAAAACAGCTAGTTGTTCTTGATGGCCCGAGAGGCCAAAAATGCCGGCCGCGATGTATAGTACAACATGTGTTTCATAAAAAGAACTACGATTCCGGCAATAACACTTCAAGCCCGTAGAGGCAGCGCCTTAGTTTATATTATCATTTAGGTGCAAGATGGCTGCTAATTTTTGACAGCATGACAGCATGAAACAGTCAATTTAAACCTCTAAACAGGACAGCCAATAATGAAAATGAGATTTAAGATATGACTTAAATCAATAATCAGCCACTTTACTTACAATTTATTTATTTGCCCATAAAGCGCTCTAAGTTTGATATCAGTTTCCATTTTTAGTAGCATACGACAAGAAGGAAGTAACATTTGAATGCGAAGTTAAACAGTATGTACTTAATTGTGTATATATAATCAAAGCTGTTGAACCTTTTAATAATGGGAACATACTTTAGTGCTCAAACAACTGAATCAACGTTTTACACTAGTGAACAAAGTCAGGTAGAAGTGTTGTCAGAACTTGAAGACAAGTTAGATGTATGGAATGGGAAAATAAAAGCACTCAGGTTGAAGATCGAACATTCAGAATGTATCAGAAAATTCTTGCCGAGTGAAATAAGAGCAGCGTCGGAATATCTTCGAACCAAGGTCAAGTATAACATGTCAAATAGTATTAAGATTTGTTAGTTACTTAACGCTTTCACATATGAATAACACACTTATGATTTCAATCATGTCTTTAATGTCCGGGTAGAAAACCCCGAGAACACGTAGGCCGATTACGAGGATGGCTGGTTTCCCGTTCAAGCAACGTACCCAAAGGATTTATTGCTCAATCAGGATTGGAAATATGTGATTTTTGGACATAATTTTACTATATTGATCGTCCAGATCGGTTATGAATTTTCAACAACAACTTACCATTTACATAACTGGAAATCGTCATGGACTTAGTCTCAAATTATAATATTATCCTGCTTATTCTTCGATACATAAAAAAATCTGAAAGATTCTCAACAAATCTTGATAAATACATGCTATATCATATGACAAATTTAAGTTCATCATACATATAAAACTAGATATTAAACAAATAACAGTCCAAATGAAATAAACACTTACAATGAAGTATTTATACATATAAATACATATCACACATAATGAATATTAATAGCTGATTGAAGTACAAGGAGTCGGATACCATGCACCTCAAGCGAAGTCTGATCATGAAAACAATCGACCACCATCCGTCTCTGAACCCGGACAAGAAAAGAAGAACAAATATAACCCTGTACAGACAAACTCATACGAAGAGCTTCAGACTTGTCTGGTCAATGCGTTGGAACACAATGCCCGCCTCGAGGAATCAAACAAACGGCTTTTGGCACAACTCGAAGATCTTTCACTTAGGTAATGATTTCAAATATTGGGAACATATTTTTCCTTTTTTCATAAAAAAATATATAATGAGATCTTACTAGTTTACGTATATCAAAGTAGTCAATAAACAGTTTCAAAACTGTACATAAATAATAAAAATGGTAAAATAACTTTTGTCACACCCGTCGTATGTTGTTGTTGTTTTTTTATTGTTTTATGAAATGAAAATATGAATTAATTTACCAATCATAAACTCTATCTCTACTACTTTTTGACCATTAATTTTGTTTCCGAGAGATAAAAAAGATGCATTGCCTAGCCCCAGATGTCAGGGCCATCCTGAAATGGTTATCGTATTGGTTTGTCCCTGTATCTTCCATCGAATTACAACCCCATCTTTGAAGTTTGACAAACACAAAGCAAGAAAGTTACTCGTATTCATTACTAAATTACTCGTATTCATTACTAAATTACTCGTATTCATTACTAAATTACTTGTATTCATTACTAAATTTCTTTATCTTATATTCAGACTAAGCAGATTGGCAGGTGAAAGACTGACTGATGGAAACCCTAACATCACCGATCTAAGTGATCGCAACAGACCAACAAAGCTTGGAGAGGTGTACAGTGAATTGTACGACAACGAATGGACAAACGCTTTTGACGGATTGATTAGATCGGGTTACGACGAGTTGGAGGCAATTCAAACTTTAAAGCTTACACTGCTGGTGGGTACAAAATGTGACGAATATTTCCTTAGTATTTTGACAAACATCAGTCATATACTTATTATTATTTACGAAAGTATGCGTTCATTCCTTCTTTCATATCTTACTTGAACATTTTTCAAAAATACTCCACGAACTTCTGGTAATTTTATGGAAATGATAACATTTTGATTATTAATCCCTTTAATTTATATATGATCTCTATCCTTAAAAAGCGCAGAATATACATCACATTATTTTATCATATTTTAGAACATATACGACTTTTGTGGGAAAAAGGCGGAAACAATGCTGACTCAGACAGAAGAAGCTGTAAATTGTTTATTTAAGGAGTATAAAATGCTGACAGGGAAAAAGGTAGAGCCTCTTTCATAAAACCTTATTTACACATACTCAGTTAATAAATTTCTTAAAGGTTTTTAACACACGATAACATTAGAAAATACCTAGAAAAACACATATAATAGGTCCAGAAGAGGCAAGGCACGCTCAACTATAGAATAATAAAATTATGTAAAACTTGAATCTGACAATATAGAACACAGATTCTTAGATTAAGCATCATGTTGAGCATTTGATTTCTGTTAAGGGCTTTACCATTACAACGAAATAAACAGAAAGATTACAAAAATTCTTTCGAATTTATCTCGTTATGCTTTGTTCTTAATAAATGGTAAATATGAACTCGTTCAAACTGCACACTCCAAATGTCCGTGCAAACATTCTCCACAAAATAACATAAAAACAAGCACATGTGTGTTTACATTGTCAACATTGAAAATGTACAAACGTGGTTATTTAAGGTTACACACCACCATTGTTATTCCCTATATAATTCAATGTGAAATTATTATTTTTAGACAACATTTAAAGGCATTTCGAGCGAATGCAGACTATGATAAACATATATATTCTTAAAGTACAAGCTTTAAATTACCTTTATAAGCCAATAAAAAGGGGGGTCAAGTGATACCTAAGAAAAATCTTTCCACTTGAAAAACAAACTCTAAAAATTGCACAGTCCGCCATGACAGTTCTTCCAAAATGACCTTTCAACTATAGGGCAGCGGTTTATGCTTAAATCTCTATTCTAAATGACAAATCAAGCAATAATAGATACTCTAGGTATACAAGTTTCAGTAATAATGATATTTTTGATGTACAGTGTATTGAGAATGTGAAAACATGTCTATCAGTCATAAAAACATTATTTTCATTGAGAGTTTTCCACACAACGGAAGTACATATGACGCAATGGTGACATCATACCTTAAGTGTGTGTTTCATGTATTGAGGTGAGTCTAAAGTAAAGACTACCTGAGACAAGTCTTTGTTACTTTCAAGAAATGTATAACCAATTTTTCAAAACATGCCATAGATAATTCGTTTGAATGCACTTTTGTAAAAATGCATTTTATGCTTAAAGTGCAACTCTTATTCAAAATCAAAACATACACCTGTATAACAAACTTAAATTTTGAGAGATAAACCTTTAACTACTCACTAAGTAATGCATTTGAGGAAAATATTAATTCCTGATAACAAGATTGTAACCGTGTATTAAATAGTTGAAACGCAAAAGTATTAAACAATTGCTGAATGCTAAAAGATTTACTGTGATTCTACAGAAATTTGAAAATCTTTTTGCGCTTTCATTGGATAATGTAAAATATTATTTACTTATCGTATCACACACTTAGATATACATAACCTTTTAAATATTCAAAAACAATATTTGTCATTTTATTCACCACATTAAGAGCATAAGAACGTCTTATTCCTATACCTTCGTTGCACTAAGTCTCTTATTTAATTTTAAGAATGCACGACCACATCTAACAGTTACAAGGAATCAGGTAAATGAAATATACATTTTACTCAAACCTGCATTTTTAGGACAGTACATCGTTACGTGATATTTGAAACTCCGAACATTTATATACAGTTGAACACCTACGGTTTCAATGATTTCATATTTTACAAATTGTTTTAATTCCTTTATTCAAATGATTGTTTCACGTGTTTCTATATCCTCGTATAAATGTTTACATTTTTCTTCATCCTCGCGATTCATGTCAAAGTTCTTTTTGTCTTTCAGTCCCGGGAAATACGGCGATCTTTAAATAAATTGATGCAGGAATATCTCCTCCAATCAAAGTGGAAACCAAAGACTCCTGCTGCTGCTGCAGATCGCAAACTCGAACCTACATACGATGTGGTATATTAAATTGAACAAACTTACTTTATCAATGTTGAGTAACACCATGAAGTACTGTTACCTTTTAAGCCGGAATCACACAAAACTATTAATTATATTACGTTTTAAACAACACAAACATTAAACAATATGGTCCCGCTTTGAAGATTGTAGTATATTTTCAGACAATTGGAAATTAGCTTCATTAACATTGGCTTCTTTTAAAATTATCCAAGAGGAATATATGGCTGTGATAGCTGAGGCCAATACTTAATATTTGTAACATAGAAAGTTTTTCCTTGATGACATTTACGTGAGATTGCATAAAGTTCCTGCCACTGTCAGATTTTACGTCATCAGGGGCGTAGCTTCCTATAGGCAGTGTAGGCCGCGGCCAACACAATTTTCAGAAAAAAAAATAATAAAAAAAATGCCAAATCTGCAATTAAAACTTCATTAATATATCGGAAACCAGGGATTTCAAATCTATCAAATCTATCGTTTTCCTTTTTACTAAAATACACATTCATACGACATTAATGTTACGTATATAATTTGTCGAAATTTGGATACCAGTAGTACCGCTTTGACGCTGTTCATTACATAAAACATTTATTTAAGGTAAAACATATTGATATCGTTACTCTCATCAATGTTTTTACAACAAAGAAATATACGCTAAAACGCACCCAAGATCACCTAGCTAAAACGAAATCCCGGGTATGCATGCCCTCGTGACCCCCCCCCCTCCTCAGAAAGTGGCCTACACATATACTTTCGTCAAGCTACGCCCCTGGTCATCAACAATATACAGTGTAAAAGTTATTTTCTTTTGCAGAAAATTCAACCTGTTTATGTTACGGACAAATTGAAGAAACTTCAAAAGGAGATGTCGGAATCAATGGTGCCAGTTGTCCAAATGGTAGCATAAAACCACTATTGTTATATTTATTATATCTATCTAAATTTAATTTTCAAAATCAATTAAACCGAATAGATTACATTAACATTGGTACGAAGAAAGAAGGAAAAAAATAAGTTGTACTTCAAATGTGTCTGCATTTCAGTGTATTTGCTACATAAATTGCGTTTGAAAATTTCGTTTTAGAGTTTAAAACCCGAGAGCAAATCTCGTGACCAAATCACAGCATACGTCCTTTAGCACACTGTGTTCACTAGTTTGTATGAGGCTTTATGTAGTTCATATCACTGCAGGCTTATTTGGAGGCAAGTTGGGATTCAGGCTGTGTTGAAGAATTGAAACCCTTCATCATCAAATGTATCTACGTTTGCTGGATGATGGTTGTGCAAAATCCACAGATGTGTTTTTTCGTGCCTAAATCTGGAACCGACGTCAACACAAGCATGTTTAAAACGTACACAAGAAGTGGAAAGGCTGTTGATTTCATCGTTTGGCCAGTTATTATGCTGCATGAAAAAGGCTCCGTTGTGTGCAAGGGTGTTTTGCAACCAAAGTAAACCATGTTTAACATTACTACGGACAAAAGAATGTCTGCCTTCACAATCTTCATGTTGTTAACTAAACATAGACA
The DNA here is from genome assembly GCF_026914265.1 of Mya arenaria. Classification (NCBI taxonomy): domain Eukaryota; kingdom Metazoa; phylum Mollusca; class Bivalvia; order Myida; family Myidae; genus Mya; species Mya arenaria. The sequence continues at coordinate 30,734,066 of NC_069124.1, read as the reverse complement.
CGTAGTAACTTAGAGGCAAAATGTACAATCAATGCTAAATAGTATATGCTCTGCTTGTATCATAAATCGTGCATCATTATTACTAAAACCTTATAAGACAATTGGAGTCTTGAATTTTACAAACCTGGACCTGTATTTAAACGTTAGAAGATTCTGATACGCAGTACAGCTCAGTAGTTATTACCCTAGCTGATTAAGGATTTTAGTCACTATCTATATCAATTTGCCAACAATGATTTTTTTACAATTATACGTTTTTATAACATGTATTGAGTTAACCAAGTTGTCTTCACATCATTTAAACATTGACAATCTAAAAACAAATTGAAACACTTCAGTATGTGTTCATATATATGTTTTTATTGATCAGATGTGACTTTTAATATTTATATGAAAAGCTACAGAAACAAGCCCAAAGGTTGAAACATAAACCCCGTTTTATGGCACATGGTAAACGCCAAAGACATAGAAAACACACTAAGAAACAACCAAAAACACGGAAAATCAGCATAGAACTCCACAAACAACACAGTGCATATATCATATATGAAAACTAGGTGTGTTAATCAAGGATTGTTAGTTATCGCCTTGAAACGGTCAGTAAAATTTACTTTCTATGGGTTTAAACCAATTTACACTTTATTTCCGCCAATGAATCCAGTGTTTTCATGTTAGATTATTAATAATTCATTTGGATGGACAATAAAAAATCAGGACTTTTGGGGAAGCATAGCAGTTCTCATTTTTATTTCGCATACTTCAGATAAAGAATATTTATATCTTATTAATAAAAGAGTGATGTTAACAACCGTTGATGCCATTTGATTCATATTTATATCATAAGTCTGCTTGCACCTTTTTATAAACGTATCCTTCCGCGATAGGCCAAATTCCCACTTCGCCCACTTTGCCGTGCTTTTAAACCATTTGTTTTACCATTCGGAACTCCTCGGCCATTTTATCGAAAACAACCTCGGATGTATGCCGGTACATCTGTTGAAGTAGTTCGTAAAATTTTGAATTATATCATAAGTTAAATGTAGTGTTTTAGAGCTGTATTGATTGATCTAAGTTTAAATTTATTGTCATTGAATTGTATTAAAGCAAACATAATGAAGAATCCCAAGAGTTAAGTCACAAAGTTTAACTGCTAAATAAAATTACTACGCGATCTACTTGCAGCGGACTTAAACGTACCACTTTTTGAGTGTGTAAACCATCCAAATACCTCCGAGGTTGTTTTCGATAAAATGGCCGAGGAGTTCCGAATGTTGTTTTACCACGGAGGCCATTTTTCGATTCGATGGAGCGTCTCTTTGGTGGACGGAGGTCTAAAGGTGGTCACACTAGCCTAGACTTAATCGATCAAACCAGGGTCAACTTTGACGTCTGTATGGGTGATCAAAACATTGCAAAAAACATTCGTCCTCTGCGCACAGAGGACAGTGAAGTGTACTGTTTATGAACATTGTGTTACCAAAAAAACATCTTAATTTACACATTTTAGATAACAACTTAAATATTATTTACATTTTTTTTACCAAGCTCATAAACACAAAAGCATATATTGATGGTGACTCATCAGATTGTTTTCTTTATTGTGGCAGGCTTTTAGGTTTTAAACGATTTTATCAGAGTTTATCTAGTGCTAAGCTCCTCGATTTCCATTAAACGTTTATGTTATTTTAAACACATTAATGCATCTTATCACTTGCCCTCATAGATAACAGATAGAATCAATACAATGTATTTTCTAGGTCAAGTTTGTTTTACCTGTGTAACGGGGAGGTACTCGAGTAGGTCACAACGGCTTTGGATGAATGGCGCAAACGGTCACATATTTACATCGAGTTTTGAGGTTGCCCTACATGGGAAACCTCGATTAACACTCGGGTAGATAAAGTAGTACATTGTCCAAGTACTTTTATAACAATTGGTATGTATAAAGGAGACATCGACTGGCATATATATCCCTACACAAACTCTGGAATTCGTTATAAAATATACTTAACTAAATAAAATGACTTTTATTTGTACGTAGAGTTCTCTCAATGATTGTTTCAATCGTCATGAAACTATTTTGTATGGAGTTACCTGTGTTATTCAACATTTGTTTATAAATCTTGAACGACAAGTTGTTTAATTCCTTCACTAATGTTCATTTTATTTGAACATTATACTTATCTAGTGAATGATGAAACTATAACTAATTAAAGCTTATGGCAATGTCATTTATTTATGCAAATTATGGGGCATTATCAAACGGACATCATTTATTCATATGTTTACCTTTGACGAACCAATACAAGTTTAATCTTAAAGCAATGTACCGAGAACCTTTTGAATTGAGAAGGTGTCCTATGGCTTACAGAGCTGATAAGGTTGCTTGTTAGAATGCTATCATTACTAAATCGTGCATTGTCACATTCCACGCATATTTTGCATAAATATGTTTTTGATGTTCATTAGTAGTGTTGAATCGGTATAGCTTTAAGTTGGAAAACTGGATTTTGTTATTATATTTTACTATGAATTTAAAGAACCAGTGGCATAGTATATTTCAAAAACATATTATATTTGTGTATGTCATTTTAGTTTGACACTTTTCAATTACCTTGACTTTGTAATTTTTTTTGGTTGAACTAATTTCTTCACTGACCATATCTCGGCGGTAACCTCAACAGCTGTATTTTCTTGCTATTGTGGTCAATTTGAGCAGGGGTCAATATTAATCGCAGGTCAGTTTATTGAAGTGACCAACACGAGATAAGAGTTTTAGTTTTGTAACGTTATGATGATTTATCCAATTGAATAGTTAATAATTAACATTAATAGTTAAGATTAAGGGGAAGTTATCGTGATTTGTTATTTACACTTTGCTTGTATAGATTAATTACCCTGACACAATTCATGCCTTTCTTGTATGTTATGTATTTGGGGCCAATGGCCTTTTTTTACTAAATAGACTGTTGACTTGACTTGACTTGACTTGACTTGATTACATAGATTAACAACAATTTTAATACAACATTAAACTTATGTTTATAATACATAGTTTTGATTTTGGAATAAGAAACAAAGATGTTTTAAAAAACAATTCATGCATTAACTAACATGTTAATCCAAGTACATATAAGCATAATGTTCATGCATTGGCATTGTATAGATAAACTGAAGAAGTGTTACTGCTTAGGTTACAGACTACTATTTTCTTATACAATTCAAGCTACAAAGGCAAACATCAGACACTTTTATTCGAACACTTATATGACAACCATGAATTTCCTTATAGTCCAGTCCCAATCCAATTTATTTAAGCATTTACTCGAAGTTTGTCTAAAGGACACGGATGCCCCAGAAGGCCGCGACTGTCAGAAAAGCAAGAGTCTTGATTTTATTCATTTTCCATAAATGTGAATCATAATTATGAGATCAACGACTTAATAACGTCAAACAGATGTCATGAGTGTTTTAACTAATAATGTGGAAGTTATGAGCGACACAAGTAGAAAAGTCCCAAAATGCCAAAATGCCTTTTGCTCATCCAAGGTCCAAAACTCTATTTTTACTAAGCAGCAGGAAACGACATCCCAGTTGCACAATTTGCATCACCTTAATGGCATTCCGACAAGTTTTTTGTTTACTCTAATGTTGTAGTTTTGAGCGACACAAGGCCAAAAATGCCAATAGTTGCTAATTCAAGAGCCATATCTCTCTTGTTATACGAAGTGCAGCAGGAAACGAACCCCCGGTGCACAACTTCACCACCCCATATACATTCCCCTAAGGTTTCATCACTCTAGGTAACACTCTTATGCAGCAGGAAATATATATAAATCTCTAAGATATCCATGCATTTTCCCTCGGATAGCATTTATTGGACTGAACTTAAAATTTACTCTGAATAATTTACATAAAATAAACTAAAATAAAATTCTAGTCATTCAGAATCAATGTAAATCTTAAAGATCGAGAGTGCACTGTATCGCCGCATTTATGCGGTGATTTTCAACGTATAAACAGGGCGACCACGTTATTGGGACGACGCTAAACGCATAAAGCAGAAACTGCTTATATGGGGCGCAATTGTGCCTTATTGTCACATAAAGAGGATTAACTTGATGATGATGATGATGATGATGATGATGATGATGATGATGATGATGATGATCAATGAAAGATAAAGACGTCCATGATAACCCTTTTACGTATGTTTTTAAGACTTATGATCATAATACGGTTATGTTTTGATTTGAACGTTATCAAAATGATATTCAACTAAGAATAATTAGTCCATTGGTAAACAAGTGCTTTCCATTGCGTTGTAGTATAATAAATCATTTGCCTCAATTTAGCATTAGACACTGGATGAGTTGAAATCAAATAATTAACTGAAACCTCTTAACAGTGAGGTAATACGTCTAAAGTAAATAAATGTTCAAAGAGTAAACTTGAGGTCGAATTACATGCTGATAAAGCGTTGAAATATGATTTTAGATTCTCTATTAAGTATCTTACAACGAGAAGGAAGTAATATTTCAAATCAAACTTAAGCTGTATTTTCTTTTTTGCGTATATAATAATAAAATCTGTTTAAACCTTTTATTATGGGAACGTCTTTAAGTGCACAACGAAATGGATCAATGTTTTACACTAGTGAACAAACTCAAGAAGAACTGTTGTCAGAACTTGAGGAAAAGTTTATCGAATGGCAGGAGAAAATAAAAGCATTCAAAGGGAAGATCAAAAGTTCAGAATCTATAAGGAAGTACTTGCTGGGGGAAATAAAAACAGCGTCGGAATATCTTCGAACGAAGGTTAAGTATACCATGCTAAATATAACTTGGTGTGGTTACTCTGCGCCTTGTCATAAGAAGTTTAGACAAATGATATCAGTCAATCAATCAGGTCATTCAGGTCCGAATAGAAATAACAGTCTTATGTATTGTAGAAATATGAATGAATATTTAGATGGCGCTCCATTGAAATGCAATAGTTTGTTTTCCACATTCTATATAGTTTAGAAATAAGAAGTGACGAATTTTTTTGAATTACTTATCTGGCATTGAGGTTCCATGGGCGAATTTTCCAATTCTGTAGAATTCCCTTGAAATGCCTGTTCGGTATGCAGCACACTCATAAAAATGTTTACGGAGTATAAATGGGTTGTTCCTAGTAAACTGAAGAATATAGGTCACCCAGTTATGCTTTGATACTCACATATACAAACATATGGTAAATTACTGTGTATAAAAGATGTTTATTTAGGGTATTACAATATTTGCTTATAGGGCAAAAATTACACAGATTGGAATTGCCCATACATTGCAAATGTAATATTGAACGTCTAAGTCTAATATGTAAGATATTTTTGCGCGAATGCAGACTATCACTATGATACTTATTTTTGAAATGCGCAATATATCTACATTTTAAACTAATAAAAAGGGTTTCATATAATTCTTGGAAAAAAATCGCTTCACCTTATAAAGCTCGCAAAATGAATTCGCCCGACTTATATTCGACCCAAAATTACCTCCTCTTAAGTTTCAGTCAATGTTTTCATATCCACAGGTTCAATGAGAAATGTTGGATAGACAGCTAGGATATACTTCATACGAGAATTATGACTTTCTTTAATTCACAGTGAATTGAAACAATATATCAGCATTTCAGTCATAGAGATAGTTGTCCACAACGGAGAATGACGTAAAGCTGACTATATAACTTGTAACTTTTGCCCGAATTCAGACAAATTATCAAGGCGTGTGATCACCACCATGAGTTCGTCTTCTCTGAGAGCACATGATATAGCCGGTGGTCTTGCCTTTGGCTTATCATATAACAACATGTACATATGTGCTCTGTTATAAGCAACGCATGAACTTAATCCAAAGAACTAAATGTGGTCATGTCAGGTCATAAAGGTTACATGAAGTTTTCAATTGTAGATATATACAAGTAAGGAAATTCAATACTTCATTCCATGATAAATTGATTTGATCTGGGGGTTTTCCTTTTGGCAAAGCACGCTATGTTGATAATAAAAACTAACGCTAAAATTGTATTGATTGACTACATCACCTGGTTAATCGTCATGTGACTTACAATCCGAAAATTTACGACCATTTCCGAATTCCCCATTAAATAGTCCATAAAACGTAATCGAAATGTTATCTCGGATATTTACAACTTTAAGCAGGTGCGTGGAAAAGCTAAAATCATATTGGATAATACAACACATATTACCTTCATTCAATTGTCCATGAAGCATTTGTTTATACAAATTAGGTTATTATTATTCGTAACTGAACCACTTTCTTAAGGTTAAAATGGAAATACAATTGTTATTTGCTTCTTGATACATTACTTTTTTCATGAAAATTATTTGCGTAAGAATTATAAAAACGTGTTCTTCAAAATATAGCCACATAAGCCGCGGTATCTGAAACATGTACAGTAGCCATTGTTATCGAATTTAGACCACGCAAGTCTTGATTCAGATTTTGAAACGCTTTTACAAGCAAATTAATGCTATTAAATAGTTTTACATAGTCTTCCGCAATGATTATAGTAAGAGAGTTACATCATTAACGTAAATATCTTACAAAGAACTGTAAATCTGAAAAGAAATTAGACAAAAATATGCTGAGGAGGAAGACATTACATATTTGAATGTTACTAAATTTAGCTTCACCTCTCTCAAACAACGACAGTGTATAGATATGCGTAAGAATGCTACTTACCCTGAAGAATTATGGAAATAAGTGATAAATTGCGGTTTGAGGATTGTAAAAATAATTATAGTTGTAATCATAATGAAATGGAATAATATTTTTCGCGTTTTATTGATGCATGTAGTGTCGAAAATAAATACACCTAAATAATGCATTCAACTAAGGTTTGTTTGGTTCAGGAACTGCAGACATTACTTAAAACAAATTTGCTGATGCGCATGCTTCAAACTAAGAGGTCCCCATGAAATGAAATAGGGTTATTTTCGGCATTTTGTTTCGGCAGGATGTATACGACTCGAGTGGATCTTTGCAGAAACAGATTTCGCGAGGCGAAAGTCGAGTGAAATCAAAATCTGCAAATATTCATGCCGAATACGACCTTCCGGATCAGTTCAGAACTCTTTACATGTAATTACATATATTACTGGTTAACAATAAGACACATGCTTTCATAATAAATGTCATTTTGATGGAGCATTATATTGATTTATGACTTCATTTTAAAATCGCCCATTGCTATGTCATAATATGACGTCAGCAGATTGGTATACACCCGTATTACACTGTGGTGAAGTAAGGACAACCGGATTACACGATATGTATTTCATAGATTTATAATGGTTATTTAATAAACGTAATTAATATACCTCGGGACTTCGGGCAAATTAAACGGATCCCTGCAAGTAAATATTTAATACCTCTTCTTATTTTCAAGTATGAAGGTCAGGACGATGTAAAGGATTGCGTAACAGTTAACATTCCTCTGTTGAAGGTCCCGGATGAATGCAGTGCACACGAATATTCAATTGCAAATAAGTTGCCCGAGACAAAACGGTTAGAGAACGAAATAACATTTTTAAAAGCTGAGAGCGAACACCTTCGTTTACGGTAATTACCTTAACAATGTTAGATTTTGCTTTTCAACGTAGAATTAATAGAATATTTTATACATTAAAACTATATTTCCGTTTAAGATTAAAACAAAATTGGACGCGTCTAGTTGTCAGTAAAACATTATATCGACTGACAACCTATAATGCCAATTTTTATATCGAAACATTGTTGTTCCTCACGTAACTTTATGTTAAGTAAGATAGCTGGTGACCAGCTCACAAGAGACAACCCAAATATCACTGATCTGACCGACCCAAACCGACCTCTGAAACTCGGTGAGAAGTATAGCGAGCTTTATGACAACGAATGGACGGACGCATATGAAAGTCTCACACACAGTGGATACAGCGAAGCAGAGGCTGTGGAAACGTTACAGCTAACGCTCAAGGTAGGTTGGTACGAATGTTTTAAGTATGAGAGATATTAGAGTGACACTCTTATTAAAAATAAGTACATACACATGTAAAGCAAACGTAAATTTTGAGTCATAAACCTTTAACTACTTACTAAATAATGCATTTATGGAAAATATTAATAACTGATAACAAGATTGTAACCGTGTATTTAAAAGCTGCAAACGCACAAATATTAAATGATTGTTGAATGCTTAAAGATTTACTGTGTGACTGCAACTGTCTTTCAAATTAAACTTGCTATCTTCCAAAGGAACCATTGTTTTTGACATTTATTCATCCTTTTTGGTAAATGAAAACAATATTCTTAATTGTGGTAAATCTTATTTGGGAGTAAGAGTGCATCTTTAAATTGACAGTAAAGAAATATCTTTAATCAGTTGTACAGGAATTCCCACAGTTTGGTGAAATTTTTTAATTAAATAAACAGTTTTGTCTCTCTTTTTAAACGTGTGTCACCCAGAATACGTTCCAGTTCTGTGAGGGAAAAGCCGAGCTGATACTTAAGAAAACAGGAGAGGCGGTAAACCTTTTGTTCGAAGAATACCGAAACTCTGTTACATTTGAGGTACTAGTATTTGGAATAATGTATTTATTCTACATTTTGTGGTGTTACCTCTGTCATGGGACAAAACTTGTATATAAATATAACAAATGGTCATTATGGCCTTATAAGATCAAATGAGTGAATAATATATTAAGTATTTGTTCAACATACTGAAGACGATATTTGCTTAAAAGTTTTATTTCATATAAACGTGTTCACATCATTCAAATCATTCAAAGCTATCTCATTCGTAGGCTTGACCTACATTGCCCTGTTTGTTGGTATTGGAGCAAAGATCCATTCCACGTATCACCTTATATTTTACAGGGGTCGTCAACAATCAGCGAGTTCATGCTGTTACAAAGCAGATGGCAACCTAAACGGACCAGCTTCGTGGATAGTCAAACTTCCACAGACGACACTCTGAAGGTATAATTAACATATATTTGCTCGTGCTTACCGGTAGTTGTTGAGATAAGAATTGATTGAAAACGCGATATTATCCCTTTGATCAAGTATATTCCTACAAAATGTTTTTATGTTTAATTCAAAATACTTTTCTTCACAAAGTAGCTATTATCCCTTTTATCATGTATATTCCAACAATATCTTTTTATGTTTGGCTTTAATTCAATAGTCATTTTTTTTACAAAGTAGCACACTTTAATAAGTTTAGAAAATATTTGATTTCAGAAGGTTGATCCTATCCATGTTGATAAGCAGATGAAACAATTGAGAAAAGAGGTGGCAGATTCAATTGTTCCCGTTGTACAGAAGGTGAAAATAAATTTCATTTTTATTTTTTAGAACAGCTTATGATATGAACATCATTTAACACCAGATGTTACAACATTAAACCCATTTTACAATCAATCCAACGCAATATCGAAACTCAAATAAAGTCATTTTTTATTTATTCATTTTTATAGGCGTACATGGATGCGAGCTGGCAAGACGAGTACTTGTCCGCTTTAAAACCGTTCATTAATAAGTGTTTGTTCATTGGGTGGATGATGGTTGTCCAGACGCCGCCAATGAATTTCAAATACGCAAGTAAGGGTGATCACTTCGACACGAACATTTTCAAGCAGTTTACAAAGTCCGGGAAGTTAATAGACTTTGTCGTTTGGCCCGCTTTAGTGCTACACAAGGATGGTCCTGTAGTTGGAAAAGGAATTGCACAACCTGAAATTAAAACCGCTAACCAAACGATAGCTTAATAAAATAGAGGATGACGAGATTCGAATTTGGCCTGTTCTTCATACGAAATTTGAAAAAGTACAGGACGTTTCAAAGATAAGTAAGCATGTGAATAAAATCAAAGGCATTCTTCACCTTCGCACAGGAAATAATCTCCGTTTTATAGATTCTTAAATATTTTAGAGCAATATATTGATAATACAATAATAATAGATCAAGACTGAGTATACGAAAACATACGATAACCATGAACATTATCTGGAAGTAAATGCAATTATAGGTTTTTTAGGGCATACTTTACGTTGTAAGCGCAACCACTTATGTAGGCGTGTTTTAAAATATACATATATGCCGAAAGTGATTACCATTTATACCCAGATAAAGGTTATAAAATATACCGGTATTGTTTTACTTGTTTATTTACGATTCTGGCCGGTCGCAGAGTTATATCTTTAAATTTGAATACCATATCTTTAAAATATACAAGTTGTAAGTTTTGGTAACGTTTCAAACGAGAGAACATAAACATATCATGTCTTAAAGTAATATGCGCGGCAAAAAAGTCATGCATGACCATAAACTGCGAGTAAATATACCAACATCAATGTAAAGCAGATGGAAAGCTCTTTTTATGTGTTAATAAACTTGCACTTTACACTGTGTTAAAACACATTGAACAGCGAGACTTCGTTTTCCGTTACAACATCAGAGTGTTTACCTTTTTAAGTATAATCAATAAGTCATCAATTATGTAAATATTATACAGAAAACAGTTAAACGATGGCGATTGTTATAGGAAAACAGGTGGTAAATCAATAACTGATTGAGCTGACAGCTGTGCGAAACGGATCGGGAATGCAATCGGTTTCAAAGTAAACCGAAACTAAAATATAGTATAAAATAGACAGATAGATAGATAGATGGATGGATGGATGGATGGATGATGGATGGATGGATGGATGGATGGATGGATGGATAGATCTTTTATTTCTTATTTATACACCTATATGTGCTAGGTCAGTGAAGATAACTACTCAATTATCACAACTAAGATATAACTGAGTAATTGCCCGAGGTGTTTGGTTTATTTGTTTATAATTGCAGGTTTTTAGAACCTAGTGACGAAAGCAAATTCTAAATTCCATACTGCATAAGGAGAATCAAATGTACACGATTTAATTTTATGAAAAATGTGAGAAGCTTTTTTTGTTTATTAGAGTAAAAACATTTGCAGTTCTTTGTATTACCTTACATGCTTCGAGTTATTATTGCTCGTATATATCCTCAATATTTCTGCATATTGAACAAATAGTATAGCAGACTAAGACTAAATGTTCAGATGAGTAGTCAATGAAAAATAGCAGTTATTACAGTCATTGAGAATTTAAAGAAGTAATAGCAACAACAGCGACACGAAATGCAGTATAAGGATGAATATTTCATTCTTAGCAAACAAGCCTTCATTAGAGGCGATCTTTGCACTGCCTTTATGTGTAGGTCCAGGTTATATTACGCAAATGTTTAAGCACCTTTGCTAAATCCCAACTTAACAATTTCATATCTGATATTTCTGCAGAAATGTTCAATATATTAAGGCACTGTCCTCTCCCACTTAGAGTCATGAACTTTCTAAAATAAACCACACCTTTAAGGTCAATGACATGTACCCATAGTGTTTGCCTCACATGATCAGTCTTATAACAGCAGCACATGATATGTTCTGGCAGGCTTTCACACATAAGATGACACATTTCACAGTTGCGAGAGTATTGTCTCGTCATAAATGAGGCACTTAAGTTCATTAGAAATGAGCACATCGACAATAGTTTTGGAGAGGCCTTTGTCGCTAACCATAAATTTGAATATTTCCCCGGTGTGATTATCTTTGGGGTGAGCCACCATGAATTAAGTTGGAGCACAGAGTCGAAAACGTTTTGCTTTTCCATTTTCAGCACCTTATTTTGGAGAATACTTTTCCAAGCGTGGGAAGAGGGGGACGTACCGTAGTCTACGTAAGACACTATGTATTTATGTAATGAATATTTCATCAATAAAAGAAATACTTCCGGAACGAAGCCGACAGTCTGTTTGTCACAATGGAGATACTTGACAAGTCTATGGTTAAATATTTCCTTAGCCAAATATTTAGTCGGCAGTCGACATAATTAGCCCAAAATGTAAGTTATCTATAGTCTATAAACACTTCGATAGGGTGAATCATCAGCGCACTAAATGCAAACTGGTAACTGGTGTTCGGCCTTATTTTCTGCATGTTTAATGCTGTTTCGAGCTATTGTATGTCTGATTTCGAGTAAAAGTACCATGTCTCGCAACCATACAGAGATTTAGGCAATACGACACTCTCATAAACAGTCTTCAAAGTTAATGGAGACATCTACTTCGGATGAATTCCACTGTTGCAGATGTTGAGGTACATGCCACGAAGCTTGATACACGCAGCCTTTTATGGAGCTTGTCGATGACAAAGTGGAGTTGCAAGTTATTCCCAAATGTGTATGCGCATCACATTCACTGATAAGTTCATTGCCCAGATGGAAAATGTGACATTGATGTAAACGATTGTTGAATGTTAAGACAGCACATTTATTTGCATTGTATTAAAATCTCCATTTTCGGGAGTAATTACAACAAAGCTCATCAAAGTGTCCATTCCGTGTTTAGATAAAGAAAGCAACACCATATCATCGGCTACCGTTGGTGATCCTATGAAAATATAATAAATGCACAGCCCACAACCACTGTCACGCAACTCCTTTATAAGTCCGTCAATAAAGACAATGTACATTATAGGTGACGTCTTTCGGCCTTGAGGATTTCCTTGTAGGACGTCGAAGTTTTCAGAAGATAAACCCTTAGATCTGACATGGTTTTGTACTGCTGTATACATCTCTTTTACTGCAAGAAGTGTTGTATAATCCATGGTGGTTTGCAGAAGTTTGTAGAAAAGCCCATCGTGCCAGACGCTGTCAAAAGCTTGACTCCCATCCAGAAAACAAAGATATACAGTTGAGGAATGTTCCCGGGCGAAAAATAAGCTTTCACGTAGAGCAAAAGATGACATCAAACACCCTAACTGTTCCTGAAAACCACCTTGTTGGTTGTCAATGTTTGTAAGAAATTGGTCCTTGCATCGTTACAAAATAATTATTTCAAAAACTTTTAAAATGACCGACGACAGAGTGATGGCTCGATAGTTATTTGGGCCGTCTTTTCTCTTATTACCTCCCTTATGCATAGTAGTTATCGTACCAATCTTCATAAACACATAAACATATCAGCCAATACTGGAGCGATGATTGACCTTCCATAGATAAGGTGTTCATATAAAATCCCGTCACTTCCGCCTGCCTTGCACTTAGGAAACGTTTGAATCGCACTGTCAACTACTTTTTCTGACACAAAAGCATCTGGGTCAGGTTTAATATTGCCAAATGCATTGTCAAAATCCTGAGATTTTGATGGGAAATGAAGATCTTTGAAATATGAGCCCCATTCCCTAACTAGATCGTTCCTGTCCCGGTACATTGTTCCATTAAGGTTAATTCCTGCCCCGCTTTTGAAATTGATAGTTTTTTCCTAGAATTGACCGTTTTCCAAAATCTGCCTGGATCAGTCTTTGCTATATTTTCAAAGGTGTTGTCTATGGTGGCTAGATATTCCTCATTACACCGTCTCTGTGCAAGATTCGCATACAATTTTTCGTTTGTCTTTTAATCAAAGTAATATCAATATGCCTATATTCGGTGCATCGTTGAGTGGAAGTTGGGCAAAATTTGGCAAAATTTACGGAGGCCCACGATGTTAAGGTCTAACAAAAACCTAAACGATAGAAAAAAACAGAGACACATAATCAGATCTATGAAGATAAATATTATAAAAAAAACATCCTTTCACCAATGGCAATCAGCATAACAACTGTCCATTGTATATTTGACCCAGAATTTATTTCCGCAAAAAAGGCCTTCATATATATCGTGCTCATTCGCAGTAGCTATTGTTATATAACAACCAAGTAAAAGAAAACAAGACCGTGTCTCAAAGATTAAAGTCAAAATCAAGAGCTATCTTTAAGAAACAGACCGAATCAATAACATCTCGTCCATACCACTCTTTGTCGGTAAATCTGAAATCGGGTTCCTAGGGACAGGTCTGCTAACACAGCGATATCTTTTCCTAATAACACTATGTTTTTATTGTATAATAAGGAATTGAGGAATTTGGCTACAATTATATAATATTCTATTATTATTTTGAAAATAAATGTGGTTTTAAAAACCCTTTTCAAACATTTTAGTCCATTTGAGTATACTGCTTGAAACTGTCATGGTATTGTAACCTATTCAGTTGTTTTGAAGGTGTATTAGCGATCCGGTAGCTCAGTCGGTATAGCATTCGTCGTGTCAGCTAAGGGTTCCGAGTTTGGGTCTTGTTACAAATTTTCTCACCCATCCTGCGACAAATGGCGCCCAACGAGAAACGAGAGGCCATGGCTGTATATACACTCAATATCCTACATGTGGTTTCGTGAAGATCGTATTCAACTTGTTTCTTTATCCAGTTAATTTGAAGACGAATTCCAACTTGGCAGGGGAGTATGTCATGGTATCGTAACCTATACACCAGTTGAGAAAGTATGTAAGCGGTCCGGTAACTCAATCGGTAGAGCACTCGCTCTGTCAGCGAAGGTTTCCAGTTTCGAGCCCAAACCTGGTTGCACATTTCTTTTTTTGTCTAGTTTTACATTTGATAGACACTTACAGTACATTTGTGTTGTTGTCCTGAGTATCGAAGAGTTCTGTCGAAAGTTCATTCACGATTTTGAAAAGTTCAGTGCTTTCGGACTGTTGTTCTGAAAATGAACAAGTTTATTCTAAAAACCTTGTACCAATATATCGAACAAATAAATAAATAATAAATTGATATTTATATGACTGTATCGTTACAAATTTAATCAAGTGTAGCAAGACCAAAATTACTTTAAAACCTCTTAAGCAACACGTTAATTCTTATCGTTATTTTTCACCTAGAGACGTTCCCTCTCGCGTCTATGTTACCTAAAATGGAAAGATAATTCCTGGTTAACATAAAAAGGATGATCTTAATATTTAGGATGAAAACTCACGCTGAATAAATTCATAACCTCTTAAATGATTATACTTATACAAGCATAACCTCTTCTAATTCCCGCAAACAGACGGTAAAAAACAATGACTTAAAACACAGCTAGTCAAGCATTGCCACAAAAACTCTTCTGTTATCAAACATTGCCACAGACGCTCCTGCACTATTAAACATTGCCACAGAAACTTCTCTACTATTGAACATTGCTACAGAAACTTCTCTGCTATCAAACATTGCTACAGACACTTCTCTGCTATCAAACATTGTTACAGAGACTGCTCTGCCATCAAACATTGCTACAGACACTTCTCTACTATTAAACATTGCCACAAAAACTTCTCTGCTATTGAACATTGCTACAGAAACTTCTCTGCTATCAAACATTGCTACGGACACTTCTCTGCTAACAAACATTGCTACAGACACTTCTCTGCTATCAAACATTGCTACAAACACTTCTCTGCTATCAAACATTGCCACATAAACTTCTCTGCTATCAGACATTGCTACAGACACTTCTCTGCTTTCAAACATTTCCACAAGAACTTCTCTACTATTAAACATTGCCACAGAAACTTCTCTACTATTAAACATTGCCACAGAAGCTCCTGCACTATTGAACATTGCTATAGAAACTTCTCTGCTATCAAACATTGCTACAGACACTTCTCTGCTATCAAACATTGCTACAGAGACTGCTCTGCTATCAAACATTGCTACAGACACTTCTCTTCTATTAAACATTGCCACAAAAACCTCTCTGCTATTGAACATTGCTACAGAAACCTCTCTGCTATCAAACATTGCTACGGACACTTCTCTGCTAACAAACATTGCTACAGACACTTCTCTGCTATCAAACATTGCTACAAACACTTCTCTGCTATCAAACATTGCCACATAAACTTCTCTGCTATCAGACAATGCTACAGACACTTTTCTGCTTTCAAACATTTCCACAAGAACTTCTCTACTATTAAACATTGCCACAGAAACTTCTCTACTATTAAACATTGCCACAGAAGCTCCTGCACTATTAAACATTGCTACTGTTACTTTTCTGCTATCATACATTGCTACAGATACTTCTCTGCTATCAAACATTGCTACAGAAACTTCTCTGCTATCAAACATTGCTACAGACATTTCTCTGCTTTCAAACATTGCCACAGAAACGTCCCTGCTATCATGCATTGTCACAGAATCTTCTCTGCTATCATGCATTGCCACATAAACTCATCTGCTAGCATGCATTGCCACAGAAACTCCTCTGCTATCATACATTGTCACGGGCACTCCACTGCTATCTGTAATTTCCACATAAACAACTTTGCTATTTACGATTGCAACGGAAACTCCTCTACTATTAAATACTGGCACAGAAACTCCGATGTTATCTTTCTTCTGGTCAAATTTCAAATGCTGGCGAGCTTTCTTATTAACAGAAAGTTGAGGTTGACAAATACATCTTCTAGAATGTTTTGGGAATTTTGTTGGGTAATATTGTAAGAATCAACAGTATATGCAATTGCATGTAAATGATTTCAAATGAATAATTCGTAAACGGATGTTTTACGTTATGTCGGCGCATATTTGAAATTAAAGTGACACTCTTATTCAAAAGCAATATATACTATGTATAACAAACATATATTTTGACTGATAAATATTTAACTACTTACTACATAATTCATTTATGGAAAGTATTAAATACTGATAACAAGATTGTAACCGAGTATTGAATAACTGAAAACCTAATAATATTAAATGATTGGTGAATGCTGAAAGATTTACTGTCATCTAGTTTAGTCTCATAAGGTAGAAATACCGTGTTTTATGCATTTTTCTTTCAAATTAAACTCGCTTTCTTTCATAAGAACCATTGTTTTCGACATTTATTCATATTTTTTGGAATATTAAAGCAATAGTAGTAATTGTGCTCATTCTTTTTGGGGAGTAAGAGTGCATCTTTAAGTTGTTGCACTTTGAACAAATGGTTTTGATGTTTGAGGATTTGGATATTTGATTTTCGCTTTTATTCAACACAAGGTCTTCGCATTATAAGTAACATCCAAGGCTTGCCACATTCAGCACTCTCAGTGCTTTGATTTAGATAAATAGAAATCGGGTGAATCAGTGATTCCTGGCTTTGCGTACGACTGCTCAACACAAAGAGATTTATACTGTGTAAATCATGGATTCAATATTGAACGCTAAGTGTATATGCAACACTGTTTTGCTCGGAACTAGACATGTTGCTTGGTATGATAGTGATATTCCATCACATTGTATCGCATATGACGCTTTTGGCACACTTATATTTAAGTTTTAGGGGGGAGGGGGTATTGTGTCCTTTGTTTTTCCATGAAATGAAATAAAATTACGATAACAAAACAAAACGTGAGAGCTAAAACAGAAGAAATAATATCCATAATACAGCAGTATTCAAAGTGAGATATTACGTATAACTTAAATCGTTGTACAGCCAGTAAACCTAATGTTGAGTTATCTGCACAGTGTGTCATGATAAAGCGTGATAACTTTGTTATCAGTTTCTATCTTGAATATACTAATAAGATAATAACAAGGATGTTACATTTGAATTGATATTAAAGCGTCATGTACTTTATTGTGAAAATATATTAAATTGTTAAGCAGTACGGGGGCATATTTTAGCATGTTTAACAACAGTAAACAATGTCAAGAAGAACTGTTGGAAGAACTTGAGGACAAGTTAAAGGTATGGCAGGAGAAAATAAATGTACTCAAAAGGAACATCAAAAAATCAGAAACTATAAAGAAAGAGTTGCTGATAGAAATGAAAGCGGCGTTGGAATATCTTCGACAAATGGTAAGTATTAACTGTCAAGTTTTACTAAGATTTTAGGTCACACATAGTTTCGTCATAGTAACAAAATGTTAAAGCGAGTCAATCACGGGTTAATATAAGAGTTATGATGTTTTAAAACGGCGGATCCGGTTGTAAAAAAGATAACTTCATTCAGACTTCAAAACTTATTTTCTTGTAATAGCAATTTTACTTCAACTGTGTTTCATTAGTATTCTTGGAAAAGCATTGATAGCGTATTTACCTATATCTTTGTTAAAAATTGTGGCTAACTTATGCCGTGGAGCTCAGTTTAGCCCTATGAACATCTTGTAGTTGAAGCACTATGAAGCTCCCGTCTCAGCAACCCTTGAACGACTGCAACAGGTCGCATTCTCAGATCCAACAGCAATCCCTGATCGTTTTGTCGACGCCAATGCCCGGAGCCTTTCGGTGCATCTTTGGCTCAGATTCCAGTAGAATATTTATATGAAAAACTACAGAAACAAGCTCAGTAGTCAAAAGTTTAAACAAAAACCACGTGTAATAGCACAGGGTAGACGCCAAGACATAGAGCACAAAAACAAACAATCATAAACAATAAACATGGAACAAGAACACAAAACTCCACAAACAACACAGTACATTTAAACTATATTAAAAATAGGTGTGTTTATTAAGGTAAGTTAGGTACCGCCTTGGAACGGTCAGTAAAATATAAATTTACCGGGGATTTAAACCAGTTTGTGTGTGCAATCTCACTCTTTTCCCAACAATCCCGAATAAAGTAAAAACACAAAAGGTAAATTTTATCAAAGTATGCATTAACCTGGGGAATCAACATGACAGTTAAAACCCTTTTTAGTACCACTGTACAGTGTTTAACTTTCATATCCACTTAAATGCGACCCTTGGATCACGTATGTCCTGAAATATAAACTGAGAGTCCAAATTATCGTTGTGAGCACATATTATTTTCACACCGATATATGCTCCTGTATATTTTGTAGAAGAACGGGTCCTCGGGAAAGAAACAGCATTACGTATGAGACTCGGGATGCGGAGCAAACTGAAACCAGATTGTGTGCAAGATCGTTTTTATTTAAAAATAACTCTTCTTTATTTCAAGTATGAAGGTCAGGAAGATGCCGAAGATTTCGAAATAGTTGGCAGATCTAAGCTGAATGTCCCTGATGAATGTCGCCAACATGAAGAGTCAAATGCAATTATGTTGCAAGAGGCAAAAAGGTTGAAGGACGAACTTAAATCTTTGAAAGCTGAGAACGAGCGCCTTCGTTTACGGTAATTATTATTGCCTATTCACGTACATTTAGGAGAACGATTTAGGAAAATAATTTTAATATGTTAGAAACTGTTATAGTGTTTAATATGAATATAAAAACAAAATGAGACGCGTATTGTTTTAAGTTTAAAATGATACCCATAGACAACATTCTACGCCAAAATATTTCAAAATCAACGCATTGTTCATTCACGTGTTATTTTAGGTTAAGTAAATTTGCTGGTGACCAGCTCACTCGAGACAACCCAAATATCACTGACCTAAGCGACCCAAACCGACCACAGAAACTCGGTGAGAAGTATAGTGAGCTTTATGACAACGAATGGACGGAAGCATATGAAAGTCTTACACACAGTGGATACAGCGAAGCAGATGCTGTTGAAACGTTACAGCTAACGCTCAAGGTAAGTTGTTACGAATGTGTTAAGTGTAGGAGTTATCGAATTGACAATTAAAGAATCTCTTCGATTTTAAACATATAAGATACATCGGGACAACCACACTTCCGGTAGTTCCTTAATGCTAAATATACATGTTTGTATTTTATTTGTATTCTGTGTCTCCCAGAATACGTTCCAGTTTTGTGAGAGAAAAGCCCAGCTGATACTGCAGAAAACAGAAGATGCAGTTAACCTTTTATTCGAAGAATACCGAAACTCTGCTATATTAGAGGTATTAGATAATTTACGTTTTTCTGCCTTTTATGTTGCCTTAAGTCTGGTAGAGGAGAACTTTTATACGAATAAAAGTGAATATATACAGAGGGTCACGAGGGGCACTATGGTATCCATTGAATACATCAAGAAAGTGATTCACATACTGAAGAACAAAGAAGATATTTGCTGATTCAAATGTATCCAAAGTTTTCTCAAATCTGTATAATCGCGCTTGATAAAAGTATTAACATATTTGAGTTTGATTTGAAGGATCTAAAATTGTACACGCAGTTCTATTTTGATGTTACAGTAGAAATTTCCCATTATAAACTAATCAAGTCTCCAGTTTGATTTTTTTTCTCGAAACGGACATAATGAATATCTTAAATCTTTCACGATATGTAGGTTATCACAATTGACAACATGTTATTTTATGCAATATTCATGTTTGATTTTGCAATATATAAGTCATATCGAAATAAACGCTTCCTGAAAATCTAAATCTAAATCTAAAAATCTAAATTTTAAAATGTATTTTAACGGCATTCAGTAGCGCATTCACAGCATACATATTCCTTCCATATTTCATTGAAAATATAAAATAATAAAGGAAATATTTCTAAAAACGTTGGTTTTAAAGGGTATAAAACACACAGTTATACTTTTTGTATTTTAACTCTCTTTTTCAGGCTGTACCAAGCCACGTTACCGTGACTGGTGGAAAGGTAGGTAACAGATCAGTTAATAAGTTCGAAATAATAAGATGAATTCATTTAAAGCGATCTCCATCTAAGAATTGACCTGCATTTATGTTGCAGCGAGCTTTGCTCGTTATCGCGTCTTACGGGTCACTCATTTTATACAGAAGTGTTTGGTGCTGACAAGCGGCGAGGACATGCAGTTACAAAAGAGATGGGAGCCTAAACGTAGAAACTTTTTGGATAGTAAAACATTCACAGATGATACTCCGCAGGTATAATCTGCATATGTGCTCATGCTAGGATGTAGTTGCTGTCGTTACAACCGAGTGGTAAAGCTAGCTACTAATTTTTTTTAATCAATTATATTCCAACAATGTGTTGTCTGGATTTAATTTTATAGACATGTTTACATATACTTGCACATCTCGATTAGATATTTTTGGTTTCCTTGCAGAAGGCTGACCATGTTCATGTTGATAAGCAGATGAAGCATTTGAGAAAAGAGGTGGCAGGTTCAATTCTCCCTATAGTGCAAAAGGTGCACAAATTTTGTTGTTGTTTGTTGTTGTTGTTTTTTATTGTTTTTGTTTTAATTCTAGAATAGCTTATGATATAAGCATAGACTACTTTTAACATCAGATATCACGCTATTAAGTCCTTTAAATTATATGATTGATCAAATGCAATATCAAAAGTCAACTATGGTCTGATTCCTGTTTACAGGCATACATGGATGCAAGCTGGCAAAAGGAGTGTTTGTCCTCCTTGAAACCATTCATAAATAAGTGTTTGTTTATTGGGTGGATGATGGTTGTTCAGACGCCGCCAATGGATTTTAAATCTGCCAGAAAGGGCGATCACTTCGACAAAAATATTTTCAATTACTATACAAAATCCGGAAAGTTTATAGACGTTGTCGTTTGGCCGGCTTTGTTGCTTCACAAGGATGGTCCAGTTGTTGGAAAAGGAATTGCACAACCAAGAATCAAAACCACTTAAAGCTTCACAAATTCGGCGTATATATGCACATTGCCATCACAAACGTAGCCATGGCGACATACATAATACAAACACAGGATACCGTTACAAGATGGAGGATAATGACATACGAATTTGAACTGTTCTTTGCACGCATTCAGACAACATAAAGTGATGTTTTAAAGATAAATATCATGTGAATACATTCAGCGAATGCTTAAACTTCGCACCATCAATCACGCATTTCATTCCTTAAACTAACAAGCATAATTTACAACAATCACTCTCGAGGTATCAAGGTAAATATTTTGAAATAAATCCAATTATTTTGACGTCATTGTTCTTACTTTCGGGTCTGTAGTGTTTGTTTATTGGGTGGATGATGGTTGTTCAGACGCCGCCAATGGATTTTAAATTTTTTCCAGTTGTTGGAAAAGGAATTACACAACCGGGAATAAAAACCACTTAAAGCTTCATAAATTCAGCGTATATATGCACATGACCATCACAAACGTAGTCATGGTGACATACTAAATACAAACACAGGATACCTTTACAACATGGAGGATAATGACATACGAATTGAAACTGTTCTTTTCTCGAATTCCAACAAAAAGTGATGTTTTAAAGATAAATATCATGTGAATACATTTAACGCATGCTTAACCTTCGCACCATCCATCACGCAATTCATTCCTTAAATTAACAAGCGTAATTTACAAAAATCACTCCGAATATCACGGAAAACATTTTTGAAATAAATCCAATTATTTTGACGTCATTGTTTTTACTTTCGGGTCTCTAGTAATAGTGTGACAAAAATATAATTATATTCGTCGACACTAATCTAATTAGGCACTTAAAACATAACTTACGTGTAAATAAAATTTGAAAATACATCTTTCTATCATTTATCTTTGGTTTTAACCTTGGTTGTCACGATATTCTGAGACAACACTCGTATGATGTAGCTTACATCTTTTTTAGATCCTGAACGGTCACACATTGTTCTAATCGTTAAATGCAATCAGTTAAAAGCAAGATTATTCTCAAAAGATTAGGGTTGAAGTTAGAGAATGAAAACAATGGGAACAGAATACTTTTAAAGGTTTTCGCGTTAGATATCGGTATAGACGAAAATCTTACTTTTCCTTGTTAACATACGGCCTGGACGAAAGCTCGTCTCAAAGTGTCATTTCTAAAAAATGGTCAGCATTAAGTCGAATACTTTATTAAAAAATAGTTATATACTATGGAAGTTTTCGTAACGTATGCTTCGGCCACACTTTAAATATGATATTATAATATCCTTATGAGAGACCAAAACGTGATGTATGAGGGTATATATCAAATGTAACGGACAACAGATTATTTTGTTTTATAAATAACACTGTCGACATGTCTTATAAACTCCTAAACATCCACGTGGCTAGACTGACGTCATTTCCGTAACACTTAACCCTGGCTATATACAGGTGCTCAATTTCCAGTGTTGAACAATATGACTAAACATTTTAAGATACATAACTTATTACATGTAGTAACCATATACCTTCCGTAGTCAATAGTTAAGGTTTAAGATCGTAAATTTTCAGGTGTAACCACAGGGTTTTCTTTCTTTTATATCCTTTCTATAATTGTCAAGGGGTTAAACACATATTTTGACTTTCAAATCAAACTGAAATGAACAAAATTTAACTGTTAAAGTAACGTGATTCTATTTATAAAATGACTTATATATAAAAACTGACTTTTGAAAACCAAATTCAACACAGTTTTGAGTTATCTATCAAAATAAATATATTTCTGCGTTTGGACACGCGTTCGCAAAGATAAATATGAGTTTTACTTAATAAAGTCATGTTGAGTGCAATGATGTCCACAAATAAGTATCCAGTTAAATGAAGAGTTATAAGTTTTAACTTCGACCACTTTATACGTTGTTTATAAATGAAATTCACCACTAAAATTGGCAAGTTGTTTTTTTTCGGGTTTGTTTCGGCCATTATGATTTCTGAACACATTGAGCGATTTTGTAGACTGAAGACTGCCCACACATAAAATGGCGACTGTGACAACTGAAAAGTACTTTGTAGAAATTCGATGTTTATATTTTTTCTTGTTCAGAATGCAATAGTAAGAAATGCGGATGCAATGTGAATATGCTTTGCGAAGCCGTGTAAGGATTACGCAATCGGTGTTCTTTTCCTTATGGATAGAAAATATAAAGGGTTAAAACCCGTTTTGGGCTTAAGATATTATTCAATAAAAAAAAAAACGTAAGGAATTTATTGCATTGATTCTGCCCGTAAGTTTTCTGGTGTCCCCGAACACTCGTAAGCTACGTAAGGTCTACGAGTATGATATATTATTGAAACATGGCTAAGACAACAACATACAGTTAGTATTCATCGTGTATAAGATAACGATACCTCATATAATAGTATCAATGAACCTTCCGAAGTCGTTCGCTGTCCGTTGCAAAAGTCCATACCGAACTTGTAGCTGAATTACAATAAAGGGAAGCGTTGGCGTGAAAGCTTGAAGACAAGTCCTTGAATAACCTATTTGCCTTGATCCACAAAAAACAACGGCAAATCAATTTTTTCCATCATTTATAAAATTTGAGGATTTTAACATAGCTTTGAGCTTGAAAAAATACGTTTTATATTCATGTATAAGATATGCCAACGGAAAAAACAATAAACTATGAAAGTACAATTCACAATTGAATGTGTAGTTAATATTTTTATCAAACTCAAATTATCATCATCCAACGTGTGTGAATCTTAGGTTGAGTTTAACCCTGTTAAGTTATTAAAATGATCTAAAGGCGTATGATAATTCTAAAACATTATTCATTATTTTGTAAATTAGGAACCAAAAATTAAAGTATTATTCTCATTTTGGTTGGAAAGGCGTTATGGGTATGACGTAAATGCAGGTTACTGCAGAATAAACTCTCATGTCTACACCGTTAAAAATATATGTCTGTTTATATTTAAAATATTTGAATTAAGAAATACTGTAGTTCGCTATACTGCATGTTATCTGTATAGGTAAGGTTTATCCGTCATTCGTTTGTTTGTAAATAATTAGTTTGTGAATTAACCACTCGTATGAAACCAAAGATAAATATTAACTAGTAGTGCACCACATTATGTCTGCATGTCCATGTAACTTGTTTCCATATCCTTATGTATTGTTTTACATAAAGTGTGTTTATTGTGTAATTTCTACTTTATGTCGCCATTGTAAATTGTTTTACCAAATGAGACAATGACCGTCTTGGAAAGAAACGTTTTGCTCTGTTCTGTTCTACATATAAGTGTTTTGATCAATCGGTTAGGCCGTGGTAACATAGTGCAACTTAACATAACCAAGCTCGGGTTCTAGGTCAAACTCCTTGGTGTCGAATGTGTTCTAGGCATTAAAATGACGAAAGTTTGCCTCTCGGTTGTTAATCAAATTCAGGCTATTGGGAATCGTTCGGTTCCCAAAGTCCCCTTTATGCCCCCTTCTGGAGGGCCTAACCTGTAACAGATGCACTAGATATCAACAATCGTGCATCTTAGAGCACATTAATTAGATACCATTTATATACAATGTTCTGAACAAGTATAAAGTTGATTCCCTTCTTTAATAAAGCAATGAGTTATCGTTTAGCTGTTGAGTGCCTCATAATTTGTATCATCATAATACAAGGAAAAGGACCAGTGTTGGCTTTATAACGATTTTTTAACTGAGAGGGCAACTATATTTGTCGGTGGTTTGAAGGTAGGAATATCTCAATGCATTATTTCTTTCAGATGGTTGATATTATAAAACTATATACATGATACTTTCGATTTCGAACGCTACTTTCGATTTCCATTGACTTAAAATATGGTATAAGATTGTGTCTTTATCTATAAATAATTAAATATGTATTATTGTTGAGGGAGCAGTATCAATTAACCAGTGCATTTTACAAACCATGGCCTTGTACCTTTAAGAGTAAGAATGAATCACTATAGACCCCCGCAAACAAAATTTGAAATTGGGAGTATATTGGAGTCATCATACGGTCAGTTGGTGGGTCGGGCGGGCGGGCAGACGCTCGGTCTGTCGCAAAACGTTGTTGGGGCAAACTTCTTACACAGTTTAAAAGGGATTACACCGAAACGTTGAATGCATGATCACCATGAAGTTAACAAGTGCCAATCTCATTCACCACCCTTTGTGGCAAATTTGTCAAAGAGTTGTGGCACTTTAACGAAATATTCATACTATGGCTATAAAGATGTTTGTGGAGTTCGAAGGTAAGAGTATAATGGAGTCATTATATGGCCAGCTGGTTATCGGACGGACGGTCTTTTGCAAATCGTTCGTTGGGCGAACTACTTACACAGTCTACGAGTGTTTGTTCTTGATTTTGGTAAACATTATCACGGTCACCATGAAGTGAGCAAGTATCAAACACATTATTTGTCAATTGCAGGAAAGTTATTCATGAGTTGAGTGTTGACTTAGTTTACTCTAATGCCTATATGGAATATTAAATATATGTGTAGCTCTCAGATGTTTCTTAATAATTGTTGTTACGTTCATCTTCGTTTCAAGCTCATGCCGTGCTGCTTTGTTTCTTTTGGTGCCCCTAAAGGAAAGCTCATAATGATCGCACCGTCCGTTACAACGTTATTATCATTGATGGAATTTTATTTATATTTTATAGCAATATGGCCGAATGTGTAACGCCTTAATCTGTGCTAAGCTATCTCAAAGGTCAAGGTATAGTTTATGTTGTTCAATACGAACTTTATAGCAATGCTTCGTGTCTCAGCCAATTATTTAGTTATTATTTATTCGAATTCAATTTCGGTTCACATATGTGTGCAGCACCATAGGAAGGTGTGTCGTAAACATAATTCATGCGTTTTTCTCATATAGTGAGGGTCTTTTTGGGGGATGTTTCATAGAATTGCACTATTAATTCTAGAAATGAGCCACTTTGCATGGTGATAGTATGAGGTCTTGCCGATATTTTGCAAGCCAGACCCCAAGCGTCAAATCAAGGGTTCTCCCATAATCCAAGATGGCCGCCAAGATGGCCGCCGATTATTTGCCATTTGGGTGACGTGGATTTTTTATGAAATTAGTGCCGTCATTATACTTTATTCAAACAAAATTTTATTAAATCCTATTTGTAATAAGTTAGTTATTAAAATGTGATAGTTTTCTAAATAATCATAAGTCGAGGTCAAGGTCAAAATCAAGGTCAAATTAAAAAAGTAAAAAAAAAACATGATTTCACCACGAATAAGCACTGTTGTTTCATTGTATGATGCTTATGATATTCTAGTTGGTAACCATGACAACCAAATATGGTTTCTAAGGTGACTATCATTTTCCCTGTGGAGACAAAATTTCGGTTTATTCTAGTTTTGTCCTCTTTACTGGTCCTTGATATTAACATTAATCTGAAAATTCAAATAATAAATAAAGATAAAGTATTAAGATCAATTTACATGACAGATTAATATTTGTTTAATTGTCTCTTTAAGCTAAGATGATGGGTAAGAATGGCCGACTGTAAGTATGTAAGTATGCGAAAATATCTAAAATCAATCAATAAAACACAAAGATATGATTTGTTTTAGAAATGTGGAACATAAAGCATGTTTTTCTTAATATATGCATTGAAATATCAAACTATTTTATGAGTTTTAGCGACTTTAAATTGTGACTGAGGCATTTACTTGCTCAGAGTTTCTTCCCCTTGCTGTAAATCAGCCATCAAAACAATGTCAGTAGAGCATGGTCATTGTTCAATAATATTGTTATTGCCGTTTTGCAAAGAAACACAGAAAGAATGGGATCCACATCATAGCAGGTATGTTTCAGCACTTCAGTTACATAAATATATGATACACTTTTATTAAATAGCTTTGTTTAATTTATGGGTTTCTTCTATGAATTTGAGTACAATGTTTGCAAAACAATAAAGTGACTCTATTTTGCGTAGAAAATTAAATAATAACAAATAGAAATAAATACAATACATCTGCATGTTATACTTGACCTTATTTTTGTTGGAATTTGATTTTGTGGGCATTGCACTGGTCCTTATTGCCTGTTTTTCTAAAACTTGAGTAGTACCTGGATGTGTATCAGTTACCGGATTTGGTGAGAATGATAATTTTGACTACAAAAATACAAACAGATTGCCCACATTATCTTTTTAAAAGGCAAACTCATCATGTTCTAACTATTATTTCACATTTAAGTTATAGAGTGCGTCATATAAGCTTTTTTGATGTGCGTGTATACAGTATATCTTTAAAATGTTCCATTGCTATAATATTATTTTTTTTCTTTTCAGGTGCATGTAAGGATTCCATGCATTGCATGGTTCCATAAATGACAAAAAGCACTGTGTGTCATAACTTTCTAACATTACTAACACATTTGTTTTACTAAGATACTAATCAAATAATGTCAAAACAGATTTTTGTAGGAAAACCTGAACATATTGAATTGATACAAAGGCAGAATGCATGTAAAAAGGAATTTAACATTGATTGGACAAAATGTGTATTATGCCAGGAAAACACCAATGTTGATCTTGTTAATCCAGCTGGATATGAAACATTTGTTGAAGATATTAAGCGTTATGATAGGTCGGGACTGTGTCCGTATAACCTGCATAGTTCCTTAAAGGGTGAGAGTCAAAAAGTTGCAGAATTACTCATTGCGCATGCTGCGAAATGGCACAAAACATGTAGAAACAATGTTGGATTATGGAAATATCAACGTGCTGTAAAACGCCAAGCATCATCAAGCAATGATACAGAGGAAAACCTAAGACTAAAAGTGACCCGTCTAAGTAGCGGCGATGCTGCAGCTAAAGTAATGACAAAATGCTTTTTCTGTAATAGTGACAATGGCCAAATGCATCAAGTATGCACATTTGATATTGATGAAAAGATAAGGAAATGTGCATTGGCGATAAATGACACCCTACTTCTTGCTAAACTAAGTGGTGGAGATCTAATATCTCAGGAAGCACAATATCATCTAAGATGCCTGTCTGCGCTGGTTTATAAAGCATCAGCGTTGTCAAAAGACTGCACATCTGAGACAAGCTACTCCAAAGCATATGGCATTGCCTTAGCTGAACTGGTATCATCAATTGAAGACATGCATAATGAGTCTGACATTTCTATTCCAGTTCTCAAGTTGTCTGATCAGGCTAAAATTTACACTGCAAGTGTAAATGAAATGCTCAGCTACGAAGTTTCACCGCGTGTAAATACATCTAATTTGAAAGAACGAATCCTTGCGCGGATTCCATACTTAGAAGCTCACCGACAAGGCAAAGAAATATTACTTGTTCACAAAAAGGACATTGGTGATATTATCAAAGGTGCCAGTGATATTTCGTTTGATGACGAAGGAATGTTCTTAGCAAAGGCTGCAAAGATTGTAAGACGAGATATACTCGAAGCAAGGACAAAGACTTTCCAAGGTGAATTTGATCACGACATATCAAAAGCATCAGTTCCACAGTCATTGGTAACACTGATTGCTATGATTTTAGGTGGTCCAAGTGCTATCCAGAAATCCACTGAATCATTGCTAGAATCACAAAAAGTTATGAATGTATCGCAACTAATTGTGTATAATGTTTCTGCAAGTAGTAACGCACTAGCAGACACCAGGCTGCTACTTCATGCTGCTCATGTTGGCAAGTCTGAAATGAGCAAGGCAATGATTAAAACAGTTGACACTGATGTTGTCGTCATAGCTGCAGGAATGTTCAGCAGATGTGAATTGGATGAGTTATGGGTTGAATTTGGTGTTGGAAAATCCCTGAGATATATACCAATTCATACTATGGTATTAAATATTGGAGAAGAAATGGCCCAAGCTCTTCCAGCATTCCATGCTTTTACTGGTTGTGACCAGGTGTCTGCATTTGGTGGCAAAGGGAAGCGGACAGCATGGAACACATTATTGTCAATTCCTGATGCAATTCAGGCATTTAAAGTGTTAAGCAACACCCCCGATGATGAGCAAATCAATGTGTGTATGCCGATAATTGAACGATTTGTAGTTCTCATGTATGACAGATCAAGTATATGTGAAACAACTAATAGTGCCCGTCAAGAACTCTTCACACAGAAAGCTCGCTCCATCGATTTGATACCACCCACATCTGATGCCCTGTACCAACATACACAACGGGCGGTATACCAGGCCGGCTTCTGTAGGGGACAATCCCTAAGTCCATCGCCAACACTACCTTCCCCAGCTTCGCATGGTTGGACAAAGGAAGAAGACCCCAATTCAAGATGGCAACCAGTGTGGTTAACACTCTTACCAGCAGCAAAGTCATGTATGGAGCTTCTGAAGTGTGGATGTGACAGGGACAAGGGCTGTCGTGGGCGATGCAAATGTGTGAAGGCTAATCTTCCATGTACAGCCTTGTGTAAATGCACTAGGCTTTGTGATAGACTGTAAATTTATTTTAAATGTGTAATTTCACAAGTAGAGTTTTACAGTAAACTATAGTGTAGCTATTGCATAACTTTGTGTATCACATTATGTCTTTATTGTGTAAGCTTGGTTTACCATACCCATAATTTATAAAAACTTGTCCTCTGTAGTAAATGCAACCAGTGTGGCTGCTTTACACGATCTACTTATGGTATTGCTTATGATATTTCCCTGAATAATAAAGTTATATAAGTATATATATATATTAATTATATACATTGTTTACAGCAGAAACATAGTTTGTAATATATTATGCAAATCAAACTTATAGTACAACATTATGACATTAACATACTTCGATTTATTATGTTATATCGTATATTTTTCGATTTTTTTATTGATTGACCTTAATATGACCTTGACCCTGACCTTGAATTGTCCTTAAGTGTTTTATTCTAAAGCCTACTTCTACTAACAACAGATTACTGTTTATTGGATTTGTGTATAGCTGATACTTACCTAGAAATAAGCTTATCTATCTAATTAACTATAAATGGCGGCCATCTTGGCGGCCATCTTGGATTTTGGGGGACCCCTTGATCTGTCGCTTGGGGTCTGGCTTGAAAAATATTCGCAATACCTCATACCATCACCATGCAAAGCAGCTAAATTCTAGAATTAATAGTGCAATTATTTTCAAAAAGACCCTCACTAATAGGTGAAGGTTACACTTGAACGTTAATGGTGTACGATATGGTCTCTATAGCAACACTTTCCGTCTAAGCAAATAACTTTGTTATTAGTTTGTAAGAGTTATAATTAGTATTAATCAAACAGAATTGAAGATTTGTGCTCGCATCTCAAAGTTCAAGGTCACACTCTGAGGTCATGTAACACAAAATATAGTGTTTTAAGTTCTCAAATATTACCGAACATTCACAGATTTGTCAAGCTTCATGCATTAGAAGGAGTGTAGCGCATAACATTGGTTCCTCATTTCAATGTCAAGGTTGCATTTAAAGGTCAATTTTGCACAATATTGATTTATTAACAATTTTTCATGTATTTGAAAAGCATTTTATATGTTATATACTAATGGTTATTCGTCCGACCTGCCCAATCGGAAGTATTTGTAATTGTATCAGCTCATCAGTTTCCTATAAGCATTATATCTAGCATGGTTTTAGGAATAAGCTCTTAAAAGTCATTAAGTCTGATGTCAGACTCTAGATATTAACACAGCAAAAGTGTGAAAATAACATGGCAATGTGGGGAACGTGGGGAGGCAATACATTGTATTTGATACGAAAGTTGGATCATTACCTACCGGCCGGCAGCCAGCAAGAAGGCTGACAGTCTTGCTGGACGGCCGACCTGGTATATTAACAAATACGAACATAAGCTGAAAACATAATCATAAACCATATGCGCATATGCACTAATACGAGTTATGTTACAACGTAGTAAAATGCGATTCCTCAAATTAGTAACATTCGATTGTAACGAAACATGTACATGATACTGAATTATTATTTATAAATGCATGTGATCAGTTTTTGAGTTAAAAACCGTTTTATGTATCATTAATAAACAAACTCATTAAAAACATGTTAGTATATACAACTATATATGATGAAACTGTGTTTTGTATCAACTCGTTTTTGTCCAACATTATTTTACTCATGCTCATGAATGGTGAAGGCAAATCATTTGGCAGACGTTTATGCTATTCAGCCGCCTTTCAATGGTATAAGAAGCGGGACTATACTATTTTTCAAATGTTGGTCGGTCCTTCGGTATGTACGTAGACCACGCCCTGTCTGATACAAGAGAACGCTTAGGCTTAAAGGTCTCAAACTTGGTAGCGAGAATGGAAATTTTAAAGGCAGCTGACTTCAGTAAATTTTGAGGTCAGTAAGACAATGTCCTTGGTCACGTTTATCTTAAACCCCGACATATTGCCCGACTGATAAATAGAGCACGCTTGGACGTCGGTCCTTCAAACTTAGAACGGAGAGTGGTCATGACCTGCAAATTACCGCTATTGATTTTGAGATCATGGTCATCTTTCAAAAAATGTATAAAAACAAATACAATAATTAATTACTTAAATATCAAACATTGCAAATTGCAAGAATTGACCATTGTCGTATGATAATAAATATATTGGTTGTTACTTTAATTCACCTTTTAGCATCTACCAGTGTGCATGTATAACTAGCATTTTCCGTATTATTAACATTAAATTATCTATTTAACTTGTTCACTGCTGTCAAGAGGACGCATACATGTTTTACTGGAACTATAACGCATCAACTCTTAAAACAACATATTAAGATCTGGTCAATAACTGCACCTTGCATTCTTGAAAGAGATATTGATCATACCAGCAAATAAGTCATTTAATGCGAAATGATCAATCGGCTGTTAATAGGAAGGCATACTTGTTAAACAAACACCCTTCTGTTTAAAAAGAAGTTATTACACAGTTGCATTTATCTGATATGAGTATCAAGTATTCTTCATTATTTTCATTGACATAATTGCGTTAAATAAGGGCAAGCATTAGTAGAAAACTCTCATTTAGAGTACAAAAATGACCGAAAATACTTTACAGATAAAATATTAAAGTTTACATTTTTGTTTTCTAGTGTAACTATAATCGGACGTGAAATGACCGAATTGGCCATTTCTATCAATAAATAGACCATAATTGTGATGTTTTATCGGTATTCTCCTAGCACAGATGCCATGCTGGAAATCCTTTTCTCCCACTTCAGATAAGTAGATCCAATAATTAAACCGTGCTAGTAATTCTTATCTTGCCCACGGGCGAAGATAAAATGCCCGTATGGAACTCCTTTTTAATGGTCACCACATTGTTATTACCTCCCTTGTTAAAGGCTGTCGCCTGTAGCATCATGGAATTCTTGTCTTGTGGCAATATTTAGAACGCTAATGAAGTATTTCTCGCTTCAAATGACACCATAAAACAGTTTTCACACACCTTTCGAGAAATAATTTTTCACTCTCCTATTTAAAGGCGGATTTAACTATGAACATAATCTGAATCACTGCGAACATATCCATGACAACCACGAATTACCGCATATCCATACGCAATAATTTTCACTAAGCACAAAAGAGTTCCAGCAAAAAAAATACATTTTTACTTAATTTTGTTTAACTGGGGTAGGAGAAAAAGCATCTACCATAGCCACTCGTGTAAGATTATAAGTATCTTTCATGGCCGAGAGTGAAGGATAGGTTCATTCCGACCCGAGCGTAGGGTGTGTTGCGGAAACGAGGTTTACCGCGTAAAAATAACTTCTTCTGGAAGAAAAAGTACTTCCATTAGCGATTTTACCAAGGCGTGCGCCGGGTATCATGTAAGGGTATACTTTAAACCTACAGCTGCTCCCTTTGCTTTAAGTGAATTCCCATTGCAAGTTAAAAAAAACTTTGGCTCAATCGTCTTATTCTCCACGTTGTTTCCAAATTTACATTTAGCGACATAATGAACGTGTACATGCAACGTTAATAGAGGCACGGTATAAGTCGCCAATATTATGTCTATTACGTAATAGTTAGATGACCTGAATTAAAATTTTAAAGATTAAGAGTAAGCGTAGACTGACTGACTTAGAATACAACCTCATTGGCTGACACATTGTCAACGCAAAATCTGACGTAGAGATTGTGTATTGGATGATTGGCAGTGGGCAGAACTTTAAACACCCACGAAAGATAAAATTCGTGATGATTAAACTTAGTACTTAGTAATTGCCTATCTGCATTTTCATTGGCGGTAAATGTAGCTTGAATTCTAAATTTCAGTTGAAACTTAGTCTTCTTTATGTTAATATTTGCATGGATAAGTTACAGAATAGAAAATGTCGAGAAATTAGCACTTAATTATGCCCCCTTCGAAGAAGAGGGGTATATTGCATTGCACATGTCGGTCGGTCGGTCGGTCGGTCGGTCGGTCCGTCGTTAGACCAAAGCCTGTCCGAGTGATAACTCAACGATTCCTGGATGGATGGTCATCAAACTTAACATGAAGGTTGGGTCTGACTTAGATAATTATTGACTGACTTATTTTTTTAATGGCTCATCGGGTCAAAGTTAAAGGTCACAGTGACCTTTAATGGTAAAATAATTTTAAAGCTTGTCCGAGTGATAACTGAACAATGCCTACACCCAAGGCCCTCAAACTTGACCTCGAGGTTGGGCCTGATCAGTAGATGACCCCTTTTGATATTAGGGTTCATTGGGCCAAAGGCCAAAGGTCAAGGTCAGAGTAACCTTGAATGGTAAAAGGTTGTCCGAGTGATAACTCAACAATGCCTGCACCCATGGCCCTCAAACTTGACTTGGAGGTTGGGCCTGACCAGTAGATGACCCCGTTTGATATTAGGGGTCAAGGTCACATTGACCTTGAAAGCAAACTCGACAATTCCTGGACCTATGGTCCTCATACTTTATATGAAAGTTAGGCCTGACCAGTAAATGACCCCTAATGATTTTAGGGCTCATCGGTTCAAAGGTGACAGTGACCTTTTAAAGTTAAAGAATTTTAAAGCTTATCCGAGTGAAAACTCAACATTACCTAGACAGTGACCATGAATGGTAAAAGGTTGTCCGAGTGATAACTCGAAAATGCCTGCACTTATGACCCTCAAACTTGACTTAGAGGTTGGGCCTGACCAGTAGATGACCAGTAAATGCCCCCTATTGCTTTTGGGTTAAAACGTCAGGGTCACAGTGACCTGAAAGCAAACTCGACAAATCCTTGACCTATGGTTCTCAAACTTGATATGAAGGTTGAACATGACCAGTATATGACCTCTTAGGACTTTTGGGGTCATCAGACCAAAGGTCACAGTAACCTTTAACGCAAAAAAGTTAACAAATCTTCTCCCAGTGATATCTCAACCATGCCTGAAACTATGATCATCAAACTTGACATGGAAGTTGGGCCTGACCAGTAGATGGCCCTTAATGATTTTAGGATCATCAGGTCAAAGGTCAAGGTCACAGTGATCTGAATGCGAAAATGTTGTTTGAGTGATAACTCTACAATGCCTGCACCCATGGCCCTCAAACTTGACTTGTGGTTGCGTCCGACATGTAGATGACCCCTTATGGTTTTAGGGGTCATCGGGTCAAAGATCAAGGTCACAGTGACCTTTAACAAAAAGAACTTATCTGTGTGATAACTTGACAATGCCTGCACCCATGACCCTCAAAATTGACATTTAGGTTTTTGGTGACCAGCTGATGACTCCTATGGATTTTGAGGTCATAGAGTCAATGGTCATGGTCATAACACTCTATCCTCACACTTTGATTGATCATAATATATCATCACTCAACGGCATCCAATGACAAAATTAGCTGTCATTTCGGTCCAAGCATATTTCATTCAATTGTCCACATAATCCTGACAACACGGCGCTCAGGGGGGATGGGGTCATTATGATTGAAAAACTCTTGTAAACTCTTCATTTAACATATAGAGAACGACGAACATGTCTGAAGGCCGGTTAACAGATGAGAATATGGACGATATAGAGAAGATGATAGGAGAGGGCCGGAAACGCTTCACCCTGCTCTATAGCATCTCCCGAGACGCTTGTGATCCCGACATATTCCATCAGAGGTGTGACAACAAGGGTCCTACCGTCACCATGCTGTATAACCTCAAGGGCTCCGTGTTTGGTTTCTATTCATGCATAGACTGGAAAAGCGAAGGAAACTGGAAAGCAGACAGAAAACATTTCCTTATTCAACTAAACTACCTGGGAAATAAGAGGTACACTAAGTGTCTCACCAAAGGGGCTACTACTGAAATCCTTTGGGAAAAAGCAAAGGGACCATGGTCGGAAGCAATCAAATGCTTCAGTGGGAAAACGCTCGTACCTAATAACAATGTTTTCACTCTCAATGGGAACATGGATCGTTTCACATCAAATCTCTATGACACCTGCGGCCTTTCTGCGAGTGACATCAACAACGGAAGCATGGAGGTCACAGACCTGGAGGTTTACAGTGTTGCAGGTTTATTACTTAATACCTTATGGATCATTAGGTTAATCAAACAAGCTCAGATTAGGTTTGCAACAGTTCAGTTTTAGATTTGTATTAAAACCGTACAGTTTTAGATTGGTTTTAGAACCGTACAGTTTTATACCGGATGTAGGACTATTCAGTATAAGATTGAACATTAACTTGTATGGCATTTCTTGCCGAAAAGTAATTCACCACTCACACATCAGTATGTGTGTTAATGTAAACTAAACAAAAGCGAGAATTGTCTTTGTCCAGAGAAACAAATTATGTATGTGTTAGCCAAATTTCTAGTCAATACGTGTTTGTTTGTTTTTTATTTATATTTAGATGGAGAAAGGCCCACGAATCAAGACATAGAATGTCCCTGGCGTACACAGCCACAGTGGAACACGGAGGTAACAAATCAGCCATGTATACACATTGCCCCCACCCTCTACTGTGGGAGGCTACATTTAGTACAGCCATGGAAGTATGTTTTACTTCAAACTTTGTTGTATAGGTATCTTGAGGCGAGACGTTTGTTAAAGTCCTTAAGAAATTAAAGTGTAAATCTAACTGACTGCGGAAATCCGCTGTGTTATTCCCTGTGTACGAAACCCCAATCTCTGTGAAAAACAATGATAATATGCTTAAGTGCCGTAGGATTGTTAAGAAAAAATTATCAGGATTATCATTGTTTGATTTTGACTTTTTTGCATTGCAATCTTAAAATGAGTATTTGTAGCCATTATTTCTAAATTTCAACAAAACAATGATACCGCAGATGAGCGGTTGCCTGTTTCAATGCACGTGTTGGATATTGTCCGCCATGGGGTTATTTCAAAGTTAACTAGTTTTCGCGTGGAAAGAACCGACGAAAATCCCTTCGCAGGGGTTTCGGTAGTTTCAAAAAACTAGTTTCGGTTTTTCGTTAAACAAACGATAACATTGGTTGTCATTTCATTTCATTTGAAACCGTTTCAATCAATACACAGTTCGTGGTACCGATATAAAACCAAATTTTGTTTGTTACCAACAAAAATGCCCTATACAACACTAACAGGTTATCTAGTTATGATTTGCGAATTCCACTTAATACGATCATCTAATAATACTGATAAAACTCAACATTAACATGTTTCCCTTTGAGACAATAAAGTTTATACTTTGCAGTATTCTCCATACCGTTTGCGTTCAACAACAGGATCGTTTCTCGACTTTAAACTCTGTGACACTCCGGGTTTGGAGAGGTCTCAAGGAATAGATATCCACGAGCTTCACTTTCTACTTGATGGAAACGTACCTGAAAACTATGACGTAATAACAGACAACATATTTTTTTTATATATTTACTAGAAGTAAATGCTTACAATCAAAACACCGTAGATATTTTATCTCCTCTTCCTGCTCCTCCTCCTCCGCCTCCTCCACCTCATCCATTGACATCGTCATCATTACAACATCATCATCAGCAGCAGCAGCAGCAGCAGCATTATCATCACCACCACCAACACCACCAACACCACCATCACCAGCAGCATCAGCATCATCAGCATCAGCATCATCATCATCATCATCATCATCATCATCTCCATCATCACCACCACCATCACCATCACCATCACCATCATCAGCATCATCAAAAACACTGATAAAACTCACCATTACTATTCTTCCCTTTCAGTTCAACCCTACACAGCATCTGTCTCTAAGGTCCCCGGATTTCGTGTTCAACCCGAAGGTCGGCGATCTTGTCCATTGTGTTGCGATAGTTGTTGATGCCACAACCGTAGATGATATGCCTGGAGAAACACAAGCACAACTGAAAACTTTCAAGCATGGCATCTTTAAAAAGAGTAAATTTTATAATCTATAAAGTATTATACTATTTTATTCAAGCAATGACTAATCTTTTTAGAATGAGCTCCTAACGCTTTTAACCGTAAGCCATTCTTAGGGACTAGACATCAGATGGTCCTGAAATCGGCAGATACAGTAAATCCTAGAAACAAGCCTACAATTGTCAACGCGAGCTAGTTTTAGAGCAAAGATACTCATTTCACATGATTAAAAAAATAAACGAGTTTCCCCTTTTTAAAAAGCGCATAATGGTTTCCGAGTTTAAAAAAGCGTGAAATGCTTTTTTTCGAACGCCTTGCAAGTCATGTGATCGTTTCAAACACTTAACTTCAAATAAGCCTTTAAGCAACACGCTGTCATTTTAAGCAGAATTAAACTGTTCTAAAAGCTTTCATTTGTTTCGCAACAGTATTCCACTTTCTTGTAATGTCCGTTCTTCCGGGAAGCATGAAGTGTGTATATTAAGCATGTGAAAGTCATTCGATGAGTACAGATAAATATACCGACGCTATTTTTAAGCTTACTAGGTAGACTACCACAGTAAAATTTCGAAATGGAAAAAAATCTGCGCTAAAACTGCGAAATATGCATTTGTCGTAAGCTATATGATGCAAAAGTAAGTAAGATGCAATGCTTTGTACACAGCGATATCAATTCTATTGAAAAATAAATTCAATTTTCTTGTTTTGCAATTGTATTATCTGTAGTCTACTGCTTTTTTTGTATTCCCTTGTCGGATTGTCAAACACAAATGTGTAGATTTATTTAAGGTTTATGAACTGGTAAATTATCTGAAAAACTCAGGAGTGTTTAAACAAAAATACCAAAAGCTGCAGCCCTTCAGCAAATGTTGGTATTTGCTCAAATATCGTCCTTGAAGACCACAATTTTCATTAGCGTTAATAACGCTGTGGTGTTGCGTGATTGGTTGATTATCAAGTGCGGTTAACAATGTTTCCTTGACAGGTCAACATGTCCACCACTTTTGTTAAAGTACCGGTGGCCATGTGGACTAGCCGGCTATTTTTTTCTAATTTTTATTGTCTTTACCGGCGTAGGTTCGAGCCCACTAAAACCAACATACTTTTTAAGCTATAACTGTATTGTTCTGCTATTTCAATATCATATAGTAAAATAATGATAAAATAAGTGTTTTCAGATGCGTTCACGGAAAACCTAATTTTTGGTCTAAAAGCATGAGCGATTCACTTTAAGCAGATGTCAGTTTCAGTGTTTTATTTCAGGCATTCCCTTGGCGATTTTGCTGACAAAGGTCGACAAAGTGAGCCATGATGTCCGGAAGAAGCTTGGTGACATTTTCATGAGCACAGACGTTGGAAAACTGGTGAACAAGACGGCCAAAATGTTGGGGGTTCCCCGAAACGTTGTATTTCCGATCAAGAATTATGAACATGAAATGGAAACGCTAGATTCCGTAAACTCTTTGGCGTTATTTGCGCTCAAAACAATGGTAGAGATGGCGACTGATCATCTTGCCAATTTACAAGCTGTTAAAGGCGCAGAGGGTGGAGAGGATATTTATCCAGAAATAGGAAACATGTCAGACACGGCGTAAGACGAACGGGGTCATGCAAACATGTCAGACACGGCACAAGACTAACGGAGTATTGCAGACATGTCAGACACGGCACAAGACGAACGGGGTAACGCAGACATGTCAGAAACGGCACAAGACAAAAACGGGGTAGTGCAGACATGTCAAAAACGGCGAAAGACGAACGGGGTTATGAATTGTTGTTGTTTTAAAGCTTATAAACTTTAAAGTTCATTGATGATTTTGGAGTGTCAGAATAATTTTACTGAAATAACGCTTTTAAGGTATTAACGCTGTTCCATACCATCGAAATTATTGTTTCCTCGTTTACCGGTCTTTGACTTATAGGAGCTGAAATCAAATTTTGCATCATTACTTAAGATCTCTGACAGGGCATAGACGCAAAAGTATTGCAAGACCGGTAATGTGCATATTTTGTGTCTCGATTTAAAACAGAAAAGCTTCCCTTTGCTATAAAATGTAAGTAAAACTTATCTTTAAAAACAATAGTTTCAACGACTTAGATATATATGGATGTAAACATATTTCAGTTACTATTTGGGACGATTCCTACTGTGAACGAAACTTTGTTTGTTTTATCCATTTCAGTGCTTATAAGCGTATTTTGCAAGATTAACACAATGCATTTAATGTGGAACATTATGGAACGCGCATCTGCTCTCGTATATATTTGTGATTTGTGACGCCAGAGTGTTTGTATTGATGACGTTATACCATTTATCGAATTCAAAATCGTATACATGGATGATTCGAAGTTAATTAGTTAATACTGTCTCAAAACAAGGGCATGTTTCAGTCATTGTTGTATGCAATAATAGCTTTGCATTCACATACACACACAAAGTGTTTTATTCCTATTGCATTAACATACAAAGACATGTATGTATGATACTCATGTACCTACATTTTAAGAGTTTTACATTTGTCTGTTTATCAAATATTATACAGAATATGCATTAACGTGTAACATACGAATTCATAACAGTGTTGTATTGTGTGTTTGATATTTGATGTGTTTTAATATAGTGTGCTAACCATTTATTTCTTACTTTGACAAAGACGGGACAAACCCTTTGCTAGATGACCACTAATAGAGCACTTAATGTGAATGCGATTTCACTTTCCGATGACCTGTACGTTTTTAGATGTGGTTGTTCGGTAGGATAGGGCATTCAATGTGTAGACGTTGTTGTTGTTCTTGTTGGTGTTGTTCTTGCTCTTGTTGTGCTGCTCTTGTTCTTGTTTCTGTGTTGTCAAACAAAGCAACTTTTACATCTTGTCTCGAACAATTTTCTCATTCGAACTGCTCCATTCAGACAAAATTATTTACCATTCTTAGATGATAGAGACGGTGCAAGAAAACAGTAATTTTGTTCTTTACTTATAACTTTTTTAAGAAACCTTCATAAAGAAAGTGAAACCCGTTTTCGATTATTCATGTTTTGTCTGCTTTTTTGCTGCATTGCATGACTTTGCGTGACTTTGCGCTTTACTAAATAAACTTTGAAAGGTGAATGCATTATATGTATATATTACCATTCGTAACAATTTATTAGAAAAACTACATAATGAAAAGATAAACGTAAGCAGTTTTGTGGTTTCCTGAAAGTTAAGGAAACTGTATTGAAGTATTACTAAAAAAAGAATGTCTCGGACGACGTTTTAAATATGTATAAGGTATTCTGTATATTTATCAGGTTTTGAGACTAATGACACACTCAGCTAGTGACAAACGACATTTGGAAAACATTCAAGGCTTGGCTTTAGGGCCAACTCTGCCAAAACTCTCCATAATAAATGCAGAATGACAGCCTACCCAATATGTTTTTCTTTTGTACAGTTCCTTTCAAATTTTGGGTTTACCCATTCGATTTTAAGGAAGCATGTGTTCATGCACATGTCTCTGCCAATGCGAAAACCGGACAGATTCACTTTTGATAATAAAACTCTTATACCAAAAAATGCAGTAAGCAGATATTAACCGCTAATATTCCATTGAGTAACGAATGCAACTAACAAATTTCAATTTAATCATTAGTTGGCTTAATAAGTGAGTAACTTAATAGATCACGAATGCGCACTGGTTAATATGCATGTGCCCCGGCACAAACGGACAGTGGTGTTCATGTTAATCAAGTAGACTTACCTTTAAAATGACTGTTTGTATTGAATAATGACTTCTTCTTTTTTGAGAGTATCCGTGATTCGCAGAGTGTGATGCTGTACCCATGTTTTTTACAAATGCATTGTCTTGAAAGATGCTTAGTAGCTCATTTTCTTCATGGTGTAAATGTCATGTTCATTATTTTTGTAGCAGTCATTACACATTTCATATGTGGTATCCACAGATTAATTGTCTCTGGTTTAAAATTGCATGATTTATTGCAAAGTCATAATCTGTGCAACTAACAGTTCGCTGCAAATTCTCACATTTAAAGAGCCGTAAAGTACGCGTTTATAAGAGAATTTCACGGTGACTGTTCAATTCGTAAGTTTTATATTTTTGCAAAATTAGTTCACGTTTTTTTTTTGGTTTTAACCTGGTAAATTTAAATCCGTCTGACATTTTTTTTATCACCAACAAGTCATGATTTGCATGGCTAATTTCTTACTAAGGGATGTAACTGTTTGTTGTAAAACTCAAGGATAATCATACACTGTAGCATTGTATTGTATTTTAAGGTATCTGCATAGCTTTCCTATAAGTCGTTTCATTGCTGAGTAAATTAAAATTTAGCTTTGAGAAAAATTATATAGCCACCATCTTGTATCATTCAATGGTTCTATTTTTAGACCGAGTCGATTCATTTTTATGCGATATCGATCGCAAATTCTTCGATCGATCAACTGTTTTCGAAGCACAATTTTGGTGTCGATCGAAGAGTCGATGCCCTCTTCTGTTCTGCGGTATTTAAAGAGCTGATCTTTTTAACGGCGGATCCTTGGTCTAGTAGTAACACACTTGACTATCAATCCAGGTGTCGCAGGTTCGATTCCCCGCCGCAATACTAAAATACTAATCGTCTTCCGGGATGTGTGTTAAATGGGAATGCCGTGTGACAGTGCTATACACTTGTACACGATGAAGAACCAGGGTAGCTCTTACCAGCGTTACATTATGACTGTGCACTATGCTCCAAAATCCTAAAATGACTAGCAATCTTATTGGAGCACTCGCCGAATAGGCCCGAGTGCGAGTATAAAAAAGATTACACATACACACACACACTCGGAGGAAAGTCAAATATTTGGGCTTTTTCGGGGCATGGGGAGGGAAGGTACTCAAAATTGCACAAAAATATAGAAAACCAATTATTGTTACCACACTTTGATTAAGTTTTATACAAAACAGGTAATATAACGATTAAATACTAGTAAGCATTTTTTACGCAGTTTTCTGAATTTTACCAGATGTGAGGAATTTTCACGGACTCTCAGACTCTTACTTTGTTATTTAACGTTGGAAGACCGGCGATATCATGATATCGAAACATGGTTATCGTACAGCCATTTGTTTGTCCGATTTTTAAACAATCCGAAATATAGGAATGCCACAAAGTGATTTAACAAAGCATTTTGAAAGCGATTAAACCAAATCTAAATTCTAAATTGATGTAAAGATGATATCCCCGCATAAACCAAATATAACAAAAACCAACAACATATTGTACAGTTTAAATTCTTCATTTGTCAGATCGGCGTTTTATTACTGTTTATTTTACGACATGGTTTGAAAAAGCCGAATTTGCGAACGTGCTTCACGTAAACAGCTTAATTTGAAGAATTTTTATTTGACAAATAGTATTCCTATTATATTAAAATTTATGAAAAAATCTGATGAATAAGGAGAGAAGTCTTAATATTACCTCTAAGCTATCGCTTCAATCCTTTACCCTGTATACTTGTAACATGCTGATATATTAATGCACCAGTCAATTGAACCGCTGGTAAAATCCCCGCCAAATGCCCCCGCACCACAGGGACTCTAGGTAAGGTCCATTCCCCGCTATATTTGGCGCGAAGACAAAACCACTGCATTCACCCGGCACTGCGGTGCCACCTGAAAGGTAAAACACGGCCCATTCCCCTGGGTATCCCAAGTATACCCCCGGATCTGGGGGGGGGGGGCGAGGTTACAATTGACTGGTTGTTACTTTGTTGTTAGCTTAATCTTGTAACATGGTAAGATTTTCCTTGATTACATTTACGTGAGATTGCATCAAGTTCCTGCCCCTACCCAATTCTACGTTATCGACAATATACAGTGTAAAAGTTATTTTCTTTTGCAGAAAATTCAGCCTGTTTATGTTACGGCAAAATGAAGAAACTTCAAAAGGAGATGTCGGAATCAATGTTGCCAGTTGTCCAAATGGTACCATAAAACCACTATTATTATATTTATTATATCTAATGTATGTATCTAAATTTAGTTTTCAAAATCAATTAAACTGAATAGGTTACATTACCGAATGTAACATTGGTACGTAGAAAAAAGGAAAATAGTTTAACTTCAAAAGTGTCTGCATTTCAGTGTTTTTGCTACATAAATTGCG
Organism: Mya arenaria; assembly: GCF_026914265.1. Taxonomy (NCBI): domain Eukaryota; kingdom Metazoa; phylum Mollusca; class Bivalvia; order Myida; family Myidae; genus Mya; species Mya arenaria. Next base: position 30,690,150 of record NC_069124.1, on the reverse strand, counting down.
TTTGAAAATTTCGTTTAAGAGTTTAAAACCCGAGAGCAAATCTCTTGAAAAAAACTCAGCAAACGTTTTTAAGCACACTATGTTTGCTGGTTTATACGAGGCTTTATGTATTTTATATCACTGCAGGCTTATATTGAGGCAAGTTGGGATGCATGCTGTGTTAAAGATTTGAAACCCTTCATCAACAAATGTATCTACGTTTGCTGGATGATGGTTGTGCAAAATCCACAGATGTGATTTTTCGTTCCTGAATCTGGAACCGACGTCAACACCAGCATGTTCAAAGTGTACACAAGAAGTGGATAGCTGTTGATTTCATCGTTTGGCCAGTTATGATGCTACATGAAAAAGGCTCCGTTGTATGCAAGGGTGTTTTGCAACCAAAGTAAACCATGTTTAAAAAAGTACGGACAAAATAATGTCTGCCTTTACAATCATCATGTTGTTAACTAAACATAGCCACTAGTTTTTCACATAAGTATTGTCTATCTGTTACGGTCAATATTGATCGGAGGTCAGTTTGTTGAAGTGACAAATAAGAACTTGAGTTTTGTAGCGATATGCATATTCGTCCAATTGAAAGGACATGGGATAAGATGCATGAATTAAGAATCGAGGAGGAGAGAATAGATTCACAATTACTTTCTTCAATTGTCTAAATTGAATATATGGAATGAGTTTGCGTTATATTATTTAGATTAACAACTATTTTCATACAGCATTAAAGCGTTGTTTATTATTATATATGTATGGATTTTGGTATAAGAAACTACGTAATATCATAATTATATTTGGTAAAATAATATGATTGGTAGTATCCGGTCCAATTTTTCTAGAGCATGTTTACACTCTATTGTTGGGGTGAGGTTTTATATCTGGTTTTGAGTCTGGCCCATGGAATCGTTATTGTAACATTGTTTTAGGGACATCATTAGTAACTTTGTGCTAGACATTTTGTACTAAATGTGCTTTGTTAGCACCCTGTTTACATGCATATATATATAGTAAAATATTTTACAAACATACGTTGCCCTGGTAACCAGAGATGTACGCTGATGACCTAGACGTGAATAAATTTCACAATCGCACAATTATCTGTAGTTCTTGACAAGGAAATAATCTGAGCACAAAGAGCACATGTGGAGCTGTGAGGATTAATGGATTTCTGTTGTTTGTCCGTCGTTAACAATTGACTTCTTAAAACCTTTAGTCGGATCAAACGTCATTTCAAACGTTTTCGCAGAAAGATAAATTGGTTTGGTTCACATTTAAACCGACCTTACTAAATATTTGTCAGAATGTACGTCTCTAAAACTTAAAAGTCTAGTTCAAAGCTTGGTTAAATGGACAGAAAAAAACTAAGTTCGATCTTGATGAAACTTTATCAACCAGTTTTGTACAAGTATGTGTTTTAATTGTTTTTTTATGCGGCGAAAGTGTGCCCTTTTGCCACAAAAGAAATACCTGTTTATGCGTTGAAAATCACCGCATAAACGTGGTCGATTTCGTTTATGCGGCGATGCTGTTATGCGTCGTTACAGTGCACCCTGGAACACCTTAACATGTTAGCTGTTTATTTTTAAGTGCGATATATCATGTTAAATTCTGCTTCTGGTGTATGCGTGTTGTCAATATTCCTTTTAGACCTGCAAACACTTTAACAAATGCGTAATATTAAAAGGTTTACTATACGCTCACTTTCAAAATTTACACGTTTTACGTATGTTTTTGGGACTTATGATCATAATACGGGTACGTTTTGATTTGGACGTTATCTTATGCAGATATCTGTATCAACAATGATATTCCACTAAGAATAAATAGTCCATTGGTAAACAAGTGCTTTCCATTGCGTTGTATTATAATAAATCATTTGCCTCAATTTAGCATTAGACACTAGATGAGATGAAATCAAATAGTTAACTTAAATCTCTTAACAGTGAGGTAATACGTATAAAGTAAATACATGTTCAGTCAGTAAACCTGAGGTCGAATTACATGCTGATAAAGCGTTGAAAGTTTTATTTCAGTTTCTATATTAAGTATCTTACAACGAGAAGGAAGTAATAGTTTAAATCAAACTCAAGCAGTATGTTCTTTTTTGCGCATATAATAATAAAATTTGTTTAAACCTTTTATTATGGGAACGTCTTTAAGTGCACAACGAAATGGATCAACGTTTTACACTAGTGAACAAACTCAAGAAGAACTGTTGTCAGAACTTGAGGAAAAGTTTATCGAATGGCAGGAGAAAATAAAAGCATTCAAAGGGAAGATCAAAAGTTCAGAATCTATAAGGAAGTACTTGCTGGGGGAAATAAGAACAGCGTCGGATTATCTTCGAACGAAGGTTAAGTATACCATGCTAAATATAACTTGGTGTGGTTACTCTGCGCCTTGTCATAAGAAGTTTAGACTAATGATATCAGTCAATCAATCATGTCATTCAGGTCTGAATAGAAATAACAGTCTTATGTATTGTAGAAATATAAATGTATATTTAGATGGCCCTCCATTGAAATGCAATACTTTGTTTTCCACATTCTATATAGTTTAGAAATAAGAAGTGACGAATTTTTTTGAATTACTTATCTGGCATTGAGGTTCCATGGGCGAATTTTCCAATTCTGTAGAATTCCCTTGAAATGCCTGTTCGGTATGCAGCACACTCATAAAAATGTTTACGGAGTATAAATGGGTTGTTCCTAGTAAACTGAAGAATATAGGTCACTTCTCTACTATTAAACATTGCCACAGAAGCTCCTGCACTAGAGAACATTGCTATAGAAACTTCTCTGCTATCAAACATTGCTACAGACACTTCTCTGCTATCAAACATTGCTACATAGACTGCTTTGCTATCAAACATTGCTACAGACACTTCTCTACTATTAAACATTGCCACAAAAACCTCTCTGCTATTGAACATTGCTACAGAAACTTTTCGGCTATCAAACATTGCCACATAAACTTCTCTGCTATCAGACATTGCTACAGACACTTCTCTGCTTTCAAACATTTCCACAAGAACTTCTCTACTATTAAACATTGCCACAGAAACTTCTCTACTATTAAACATTGCCACAGAAGCTCCTGCACTATTAAACATTGCTACAGTTACTTTTCTGCTATCATACATTGCTACAGATACTTCTCTGCTATCAAACATTGCTACAGAAACTTCTCTGCTATCAAACATTGCTACAAACATTTCTCTGCTGTCAAACATTGCCACAGAAACTTCTCTGCTATCAAACATTTCCACATAAACTTCTCTGCTATCATGCATTGTCACAGAATCTTCTCTGCTATCATGCATTGCCACATAAACTCATCTGCTAGCATGCATTGCCACAGAAACTCCTCTGCTATCATACATTTTCACGGGCACTCCACTGCTATCTGTAATTTCCACATAAACAACTTTGCTATCTACGATTGCAACGGAAACTCCTCTACTATTAAATACTGGCACAGAAACTCCGATGTTATCTTTCTTCTGGTCAAATTTCAAATGCTGGCGAGCTTTCTTATTAACAGAAAGTTGAGGTTGACAAATACATCTTCTAGAATGTTTTGGGAATTTTGTTGGGTAATATTGTAAGAATCAACAGTATATGCAATTGCATGTAAATGTTTTCAAATGAATAATTCGTAAACGGATGTTTTTACGTTATGTCGGCGCATATTTGAAATTAAAGTGACACTCTTATTCAAAAGCAATATATACTATGTATAACAAACATAAATTTTGACTGATAAATATTTAACTACTTACGACATAATTCATTTATGGAAAGTATTGAATACTGATAACAAGATTGTAACTGAGTATTGAATAACTGAAAACCTAATAATATTAAATGATTGGTGAATGCTGAAAGATTTACTGTCATCTAGTTTAGTCTCATAAGGTAGAAATACCGTGTTTTATGCATTTTTCTTTCAAATTAAACTCGCTATCATTCATAAGAACCATTGTTTTCGACATTTATTCATATTTTTTGGAATACTAAAGCAATAGTTGTAATTGTGCTCATTCTTTTTGGGGAGAAAGAGTGCATCTTTAAGTTGTTGCACTTTGAACAAATGGTTTTGATGTTTGAGGATTTGGATATTTGATTTTCGCTTTTATTCAACACAAGGTCTCCGCATTATAAGTAACATCCAAGGCTTGCCACATTCAGCACTCTCAGTGCTTTGATTTAGATAAATAGAAATCGGGTGAATCAGTGATTCCTGGCTTTACGTACGACTGCTCAACACAAAGAGATTTATACTGTGTAAATCATGGATTCAATATTGAACGCTAAGTGTATATGCAACACTGTTTTGCTCGGAACTAGACATGTTGCTTGGTATGATAGTGATATTCCATCACATTGTATCGCATATGACGCTTTTGGCACACTTATATTTAAGTTTGAGGGGGGAGGGGGTATTGAGTCCTTTGTTTTTCCATGAAATGAAATAAAATTACGATAACAAAACAAAACGTGAGAGCTAAAACAGAAGAAATAATATCCATAATACAGCAGTATTCAAAGTGAGATATTACGTATAACTTCAATCGTTGTACAGCCAGTAAACCTAATGTTGAGTTATCTGCACAGTGTGTCATGATAAAGCGTGATAACTTTGTTATCAGTTTCTATCTTGAATATACTAATAAGATAATAACAAGGATGTTACATTTGAATTGATATTAAAGCGTCATGTACTTTATTGTGAAAATATATTAAATTGTTAAGCAGAACGGGGGCATATTTTAGCATGTTTAACAACAGTAAACAATGTCAAGAAGAACTGTTGGAAGAACTTGAGGACAAGTTAAAGGTATGGCAGGAGAAAATAAATGTACTCAAAAGGAACATCAAAAAATCAAACACTATAAAGAAAGAGTTGCTGATAGAACTGAAAGCGGCGTTGGAATATCTTCGACAAATGGTAAGTATTAACTGTCAAGTTTTACTAAGATTTAAGGTTACACCTAGTTTCGTCATAGTAACAAAATGTTAAAGCGAGTCAATCACGGGTTAATATAAGAGTTATGATGTTTTAAAACGGCGGATCCGGTTGTAAAAAAGATAACTTCATTCAGACTTCAAAACTTATTTTCTTGTAATAGCAATTTTAATTCAACTGTGTTTTATTAGTATTCTTGGAAAAGCATTGATAGCGTATTTACCTATATCTTTGTTAAGAATTGTGGCTAACTTATGGCGTGGAGCTCAGTTTAGCCCTATGCTATTGGTGTCAAACGGTCAACCATAATGCTTGTGTGAATTTTATTTCAATAGTTCACACAATTCATTGAGATTGTAGGAATATTTACAGCTATACATATAATCCCAAAACATCTTGTAGTTGAAGCACTATGAAGCTCCCGTCTCAGCAACCCTTGAACGACTGCAACAGGTCGCATTCTCAGATCCAACAGCAATCCCTGATAGTTTTGTCGACGCCAATGCCCGGAGCCTTTCGGTGCATCTTTGGCTCAGATTCCAGTAGAATATTTATATGAAAAACTACAGAAACAAGCTCAGTAGTCAAAATTTTAACAAAAACCACGTGTAATGGCACAGGGTAGACGCCAAGACATAGAGCACAAAAACAAACAATCATAAACAATAAACATGAAACAAGAACACAAAACTCCACAAACAACACAGTACATTTATACTATATTAAAAATAGGTGTGTTTATTAAGGTAAGTTAGGTACCGCCTTGGAACGGTCAGTAAAATATAAATTTACCGGGGATTTAAACCAGTTTGTGTGTGCAATCTCACTCTTTTCCCAACAATCCCGAATAAAGTAAAAACACAAAAGGTAAATTTTATCAAAGTATGCATTAACCTGAGGAATCAACATGACAGTTAAAACCCTTTTTAGTACCACTGTACAGTGTTTAACTTTCAAATCCACTTAAATGCGACCCTTGGATCACGTATGTCCTGAAATATAAACTGAGAGTCCAAATTATAGTTGTGAGCACATATTATTTTCACACCGATATATGCTCCTGTATATTTTCTAGAAGAACGGGTCCTCGGGAAAGAAACAGTATTACGTATGAGACTCGGGATGCGGAGCAAACTGAAACCAGATTGTGTGCAAGATCGTTTTTATTTAAAAATAACTCTTCTTTATTTCAAGTATGAAGGTCAGGAAGATGCCGAAGATTTCGAAATAGTTGGCAGATCTAAGCTGAATGCCCTGATGAATGTCGCCAACATGAAGAGTCAAATGCAATTATGTTGCAAGAGGCAAAAAGGTTGAAGGACGAACTGAAATCTTTGAAAGCTGAGAACGAGCGCCTTCGTTTACGGTAATAATTATTACCTATTGCCTATTCACGTACATTTAGGAGAACGATTTAGGAAAATAATTTTAATATGATAGAAACTGTTATAGTGTTTAATATGAATATAAAAACAAAATGAGACGCGTATTGTTTTAAGTTTATAATGATACCCATAGACAACATTCTACGCCAATAATTACAAAATCAACGCATTGTTCATTCACGTGTTATTTTAGGTTAAGTAAATTTGCTGGTGACCAGCTCACTCGAGACAACCCAAATATCACTGACCTAAGCGACCCAAACCGACCACAGAAACTCGGTGAGAAGTATAGTGAGCTTTATGACAACGAATGGACGGAAGCATATGAAAGTCTTACACACAGTGGATACAGCGAAGCAGATGCTGTTGAAACGTTACAGCTAACGCTCAAGGTAAGTTGTTACGAATGTGTTAAGTGTAGGAGTTATCGAATTGACAATTAAAGAATCTCTTCGATTTTAAACATATAAGATACATCGGGACAACCACACTTCCGATAGTTCCTTAATGCTAAATATACATGTTTGTATTTTATTTGTTTTCTGTGTCTCCCAGAATACGTTCCAGTTTTGTGAGAGAAAAGCCCAGCTGATACTGCAGAAAAGAGAAGATGCAGTTAACCTTTTATTCGAAGAATACCGAAACTCTGCTATATTAGAGGTATTAGATATTTTACGTTTTTCTGCCTTTCATGTTGCCTTATGTCTGGTAGAGGAGAACTTTTATACGAATAAAAGTGAATATATACAGAGGGTCACGAGGGGCACTATGGTATCCAGTGAATACATCAAGAAAGTGATTCACATACTGAAGAACAAAGAAAATATTTGCTGATTCAAATGTATCAAAAGTTTTCTCAAATCTGTATAATCGCGCTTGATAAAAGTATTAACATATTTGAGTTTGATTTGAAGGATCTAAAATTGTACACGCAGTTCTATTTTGATGTTACAGTAGAAATTTCCCATTATAAACTAATCAAGTCTCCAGTTTGATTTTTTTTCTTGAAACGGACATAATGAATATCTTAAATCTTTCACGATATGTAGGTTATCACAATTGACAACATGTATTTTATGCAATATTCTTGTTTGATTTTTGCAATATATAAGTCATATCGAAATAAACGCTTCCTGAAAATCTAAATCTAAATCTAAATCTAAAAATCTAAATTTAGAAATGTATTTTAACGGCATTCAGTAGCGCATTCACAGCATACATATTCCTTCCATATTTCATTGAAAATATAAAATAATAAAGGAAATATTTCTAAAAACGTTGGTTTTAAAGGGTATAAAACACACAGTTATACTTTTTGTATTTTAACTCTCTTTTTCAGGCTGTACCAAGCCACGTTACCGTGACTGGTGGAAAGGTAGGTAACAGAACAGTTAATAAGTTCGAAATAATAAGATGAATTCATTTAAAGCGATCTCCATCTAAGAATTGACCTGCATTTATGTTGCAGCGAGCTTTGCTCGTTATCGCGTCTTACGGGTCACTCATTTTTATACAGAAGTGTTTGGTGCTGACAAGCGGCGAGGACATGCAGTTACAAAAGAGATGGGAGCCTAAACGTAGAAACTTTTTGGATAGTAAAACATTCACAGATGATACTCCGCAGGTATAATCTGCATATGTGCTCATGCTAGGATGTAGTTGCTGTCGTTACAACCGAGTGGTAAAGCTAGCTACTAATTTTTTTTAATCAATTATATTCCAACAATGTGTTGTCTGGATTTAATTTTATAGACATTTTTACATATACTTGCACATCTCGATTTGATTTTTTTGGTTTCCTTGTAGCAGGCTGATCCTGTTCATGTTGATAAGCAGATGAAGCAATTGAGAAAAGAGGTGGCAGGTTCAATTCTCCCTATTGTGCAAAAGGTGCACAAATTTTGTTGTTTTTTTTAATTTTAGAATCGCTTATGATATAAGCATAGACATCTTTTAACATCAGATATCACGCCATTAAATCCTTTAAATTATACGATTGATCAAATGCAATATCAAAAGTCAAATATAGTCTGATTCCTGTTTACAGGCATACATGGATGCAAGCTGGCAAATGGAGTGTTTGTCCTCCTTGAAACCATTCATAAATAAGTGTTTGTTCATTGGGTGGATGATGGTTGTTCAGACGCCGCCAATGGATTTTAAATCTGCCAAAAAGGGCGATCACTTCGACAAAAATATTTTCAATCAGTATACAAAATCCGGGAAGTTTATAGACTTTGTCGTTTGGCCCGCTTTGTTGCTTAACAAGGATGGTCCAGTTGTTGGAAAAGGAACTGCACAACCAGGAATCATAACCACTTAAAGCTCAAAATGTCTTCATAAAATCGACATGCATATGCCCATGGACATCACAAACATTGTTAGGGCGACATACATAATTCAAACACAGGATACCTTTACAACATGGAGGATAATGACATACGAATTGAAACTGTTCTTTTCTCGAATTCCAATAAAATAAAACGATGTTTTAAAGATAAATAGCATGTGAGGACATTCAACGCATGCTTAACCTTTGCACCATCAGTCACGCAATTCATTCCATAAATTAACAAGCATAATTTGCAACAATCACTCCGATTATCACGGAAAACAATTTGAAATAAATCCAATTATGTGGACGTCATTGTTTTTACTTTCGGGTCTCTAGTAATAGTGTGACAAAAATGATGTAACTTACACCTTTTTTAGATCCTGAACGGTCACACATTTCTATTCCTTAAATGCAATCAGTTAAAAGCAAGATTATTCTCAAAAGATGATGGTTAAAGTTAGAAAATGAAAAAAATGGGAACAGAATACTTTTTAAAGGTTTTCGCTTTAGATATCGGTTTAGACAAAAATCTTACTTTTTCTTGTTAACATACGGCCTGGACGAAAGCTCGTCTCAAAGCGTCATTTCTAAAAAATGGTCAGCATTAAGTCGAATACTTTATTTAAAAAATAATTATATACTATGAAAGTTTTCGTAACGTATGCTTCGGCAACAATTTAAATATGATATTATAATTTCCTTATGAGGGACCTAAACGTGATGTATGAGGGTGTATACCTAATGTAACGGACAGCAGATTATTTTGTTTTATAAATAACACTGTCGACAAGTCTTCTAAACTCCTAAACATCCACGTGGCTAGACTGACGTCATTTCCGTAACACTTAACCCTGGCTATATACAGGTGCTCAATTTCCAGTGTTGAACAATATGACTAAACATTTTAAGATACATAACTTATTACACGTAGTAACCATATACCTTCCGAAGTCAATAGTTAAGGTTTAAGATCGTAAATTTTCAGGTGTAACCACAGGGTTTTCTTTCTTTTATATCCTTTCTATAATTGTCAAGGGGTTAAACACATATTTTGACTTTCAAATCAAACTGAAATGAACAAAATTTAACTGTTAAAGTAACGTGATTCTATTTATAAAATGACTTATATATAAAAACTGACTTTTGAAAACCAAATTCAACACAGTTTTGAGTTATCTATCAAAATAAATATATTTCTGCGTTTGGACACGCGTTCGCAAAGATAAATATGAGTTTTACTTAATAAAGTCATGTTGAGTGCAATGATGTCCACAAATAAGTATCCAGTTAAATGAAGAGTTATAAGTTTTAACTTCGACCACTTTATACGTTGTTTATAAATGAAATTCACCACTAAAATTGGCAAGTTGTTTTTTTTCGGGTTTGTTTCGGCCATTATGATTTCTGAACACATTGAGCGATTTTGTAGACTGAAGACTGCCCACACATAAAATGGCGACTGTGACAACTGAAAAGTACTTTGTAGAAATTCGATGTTTATATTTTTTCTTGTTCAGAATGCAATAGTAAGAAATGCGGATGCAATGTGAATATGCTTTGCGAAGCCGTGTAAGGATTACGCAATCGGTGTTCTTTTCCTTATGGATAGAAAATATAAAGGGTTAAAACCCGTTTTGGGCTTAAGATATTATTCAATAAAAAAAAAAAACGTAAGGAATTTATTGCATTGATTCTGCCCGTAAGTTTTCTGGTGTCCCCGCACACTCGTAAGCTACGTAAGGTCTACGAGTATGATATATTATTGAAACATGGCTAAGACAACAACATACAGTTAGTATTCATCGTGTATAAGATAACGATACCTCATATAATAGTATCAATGAACCTTCCGAAGTCGTTCGCTGTCCGTTGCAAAAGTCCATACCGAACTTGTAGCTGAATTACAATAAAGGGAAGCGTTGGCGTGAAAGCTTGAAGACAAGTCCTTGAATAACCTATTTGCCTTGATCCACAAAAAACAACGGCAAATCAATTTTTTCCATCATTTATAAAATTTGAGGATTTTAACATAGCTTTGAGCTTGAAAAAATACGTTTTATATTCATGTATAAGATATGCCAACGGAAAAAACAATAAACTATGAAAGTACAATTCACAATTGAATGTGTAGTTAATATTTTTATCAAACTCAAATTATCATCATCCAACGTGTGTGAATCTTAGGTTGAGTTTAACCCTGTTAAGTTATTAAAATGATCTAAAGGCGTATGATAATTCTAAAACATTATTCATTATTTTGTAAATTAGGAACCAAAAATTAAAGTATTATTCTCATTTTGGTTGGAAAGGCGTTATGGGTATGACGTAAATGCAGGTTACTGCAGAATAAACTCTCATGTCTACACCGTTAAAAATATATGTCTGTTTATATTTAAAATATTTGAATTAAGAAATACTGTAGTTCGCTATACTGCATGTTATCTGTATAGGTAAGGTTTATCCGTCATTCGTTTGTTTGTAAATAATTAGTTTGTGAATTAACCACTCGTATGAAACCAAAGATAAATATTAACTAGTAGTGCACCACATTATGTCTGCATGTCCATGTAACTTGTTTCCATATCCTTATGTATTGTTTTACATAAAGTGTGTTTATTGTGTAATTTCTACTTTATGTCGCCATTGTAAATTGTTTTACCAAATGAGACAATGACCGTCTTGGAAAGAAACGTTTTGCTCTGTTCTGTTCTACATATAAGTGTTTTGATCAATCGGTTAGGCCGTGGTAACATAGTGCAACTTAACATAACCAAGCTCGGGTTCTAGGTCAAACTCCTTGGTGTCGAATGTGTTCTAGGCATTAAAATGACGAAAGTTTGCCTCTCGGTTGTTAATCAAATTCAGGCTATTGGGAATCGTTCGGTTCCCAAAGTCCCCTTTATGCCCCCTTCTGGAGGGCCTAACCTGTAACAGATGCACTAGATATCAACAATCGTGCATCTTAGAGCACATTAATTAGATACCATTTATATACAATGTTCTGAACAAGTATAAAGTTGATTCCCTTCTTTAATAAAGCAATGAGTTATCGTTTTAGCTGTTGAGTGCCTCATAATTTGTATCATCATAATACAAGGAAAAGGACCAGTGTTGGCTTTATAACGATTTTTTAACTGAGAGGGCAACTATATTTGTCGGTGGTTTGAAGGTAGGAATATCTCAATGCATTATTTCTTTCAGATGGTTGATATTATAAAACTATATACATGATACTTTCGATTTCGAACGCTACTTTCGATTTCCATTGACTTAAAATATGGTATAAGATTGTGTCTTTATCTATAAATAATTAAATATGTATTATTGTTGAGGGAGCAGTATCAATTAACCAGTGCATTTTACAAACCATGGCCTTGTACCTTTAAGAGTAAGAATGAATCACTATAGACCCCCGCAAACAAAATTTGAAATTGGGAGTATATTGGAGTCATCATACGGTCAGTTGGTGGGTCGGGCGGGCGGGCGGACGCTCGGTCTGTCGCAAAACGTTGTTGGGGCAAACTTCTTACACAGTTTAAAAGGGATTACACCGAAACGTTGAATGCATGATCACCATGAAGTTAACAAGTGCCAATCTCATTCACCACCCTTTGTGGCAAATTTGTCAAAGAGTTGTGGCACTTTAACGAAATATTCATACTATGGCTATAAAGATGTTTGTGGAGTTCGAAGGTAGAGTATAATGGAGTCATTATATGGCCAGCTGGTTATCGGACGGACGGTCTTTTGCAAATCGTTCGTTGGGCGAACTACTTACACAGTCTACGAGTGTTTGTTCTTGATTTTGGTAAACATTATCACGGTCACCATGAAGTGAGCAAGTATCAAACACATTATTTGTCAATTGCAGGAAAGTTATTCATGAGTTGAGTGTTGACTTAGTTTACTCTAATGCCTATATGGAATATTAAATATATGTGTAGCTCTCAGATGTTTCTTAATAATTGTTGTTACGTTCATCTTCGTTTCAAGCTCATGCCGTGCTGCTATGTTTCTTTTGGTGCCCCTAAAGGAAAGCTCATAATGATCGCACCGTCCGTTACAACGTTATTATCATTGATGGAATTTTATTTATATTTTATAGCAATATGGCCGAATGTGTAACGCCTTAATCTGTGCTAAGCTATCTCAAAGGTCAAGGTATAGTTTATGTTGTTCAATACGAACTTTATAGCAATGCTTCGTGTCTCAGCCAATTATTTAGTTATTATTTATTCGAATTCAATTTCGGTTCACATATGTGTGCAGCACCATAGGAAGGTGTGTCGTAAACATAATACATGCGTTTTTCTCATATAGTGAGGGTCTTTTTGGGGGATGTTTCATAGAATTGCACTATTAATTCTAGAAATGAGCCACTTTGCATGGTGATAGTATGAGGTCTTGCCGATATTTTGCAAGCCAGACCCCAAGCGTCAAATCAAGGGTTCTCCCATAATCCAAGATGGCCGCCAAGATGGCCGCCGATTATTTGCCATTTGGGTGACGTGGATTTTTTATGAAATTAGTGCCGTCATTATACTTTATTCAAACAAAATTTTATTAAATCCTATTTGTAATAAGTTAGTTATTAAAATGTGATAGTTTTCTAAATAATCATAAGTCGAGGTCAAGGTCAAAATCAAGGTCAAATTAAAAAAAGTAAAAAAAAAACATGATTTCACCACGAATAAGCACTGTTGTTTCATTGTATGATGCTTATGATATTCTAGTTGGTAACCATGACAACCAAATATGGTTTCTAAGGTGACTATCATTTTCCCTGTGGAGACAAAATTTCGGTTTATTCTAGTTTTGTCCTCTTTACTGGTCCTTGATATTAACATTAATCTGAAAATTCAAATAATAAATAAAGATAAAGTATTAAGATCAATTTACATGACAGATTAATATTTGTTTAATTGTCTCTTTAAGCTAAGATGATGGGTAAGAATGGCCGACTGTAAGTATGTAAGTATGCGAAAATATCTAAAATCAATCAATAAAACACAAAGATATGATTTGTTTTAGAAATGTGGAACATAAAGCATGTTTTTCTTAATATATGCATTGAAATATCAAACTATTTTATGAGTTTTAGCGACTTTAAATTGTGACTGAGGCATTTACTTGCTCAGAGTTTCTTCCCCTTGCTGTAAATCAGCCATCAAAACAATGTCAGTAGAGCATGGTCATTGTTCAATAATATTGTTATTGCCGTTTTGCAAAGAAACACAGAAAGAATGGGATCCACATCATAGCAGGTATGTTTCAGCACTTCAGTTACATAAATATATGATACACTTTTATTAAATAGCTTTGTTTAATTTATGGGTTTCTTCTATGAATTTGAGTACAATGTTTGCAAAACAATAAAGTGACTCTATTTTGCGTAGAAAATTAAATAATAACAAATAGAAATAAATACAATACATCTGCATGTTATACTTGACCTTATTTTTGTTGGAATTTGATTTTGTGGGCATTGCACTGGTCCTTATTGCCTGTTTTTCTAAAACTTGAGTAGTACCTGGATGTGTATCAGTTACCGGATTTGGTGAGAATGATAATTTTGACTACAAAAATACAAACAGATTGCCCACATTATCTTTTGAAAAGGCAAACTCATCATGTTCTAACTATTATTTCACATTTAAGTTATAGAGTGCGTCATATAAGCTTTTTTGATGTGCGTGTATACAGTATATCTTTAAAATGTTCCATTGCTATAATATTATTTTTTTTCTTTTCAGGTGCATGTAAGGATTCCATGCATTGCATGGTTCCATAAATGACAAAAAGCACTGTGTGTCATAACTTTCTAACATTACTAACACATTTGTTTTACTAAGATACTAATCAAATAATGTCAAAACAGATTTTTGTAGGAAAACCTGAACATATTGAATTGATACAAAGGCAGAATGCATGTAAAAAGGAATTTAACATTGATTGGACAAAATGTGTATTATGCCAGGAAAACACCAATGTTGATCTTGTTAATCCAGCTGGATATGAAACATTTGTTGAAGATATTAAGCGTTATGATAGGTCGGGACTGTGTCCGTATAACCTGCATAGTTCCTTAAAGGGTGAGAGTCAAAAAGTTGCAGAATTACTCATTGCGCATGCTGCGAAATGGCACAAAACATGTAGAAACAATGTTGGATTATGGAAATATCAACGTGCTGTAAAACGCCAAGCATCATCAAGCAATGATACAGAGGAAAACCTAAGACTAAAAGTGACCCGTCTAAGTAGCGGCGATGCTGCAGCTAAAGTAATGACAAAATGCTTTTTCTGTAATAGTGACAATGGCCAAATGCATCAAGTATGCACATTTGATATTGATGAAAAGATAAGGAAATGTGCATTGGCGATAAATGACACCCTACTTCTTGCTAAACTAAGTGGTGGAGATCTAATATCTCAGGAAGCACAATATCATCTAAGATGCCTGTCTGCGCTGGTTTATAAAGCATCAGCGTTGTCAAAAGACTGCACATCTGAGACAAGCTACTCCAAAGCATATGGCATTGCCTTAGCTGAACTGGTATCATCAATTGAAGACATGCATAATGAGTCTGACATTTCTATTCCAGTTCTCAAGTTGTCTGATCAGGCTAAAATTTACACTGCAAGTGTAAATGAAATGCTCAGCTACGAAGTTTCACGGCGTGTAAATACATCTAATTTGAAAGAACGAATCCTTGCGCGGATTCCATACTTAGAAGCTCACCGACAAGGCAAAGAAATATTACTTGTTCACAAAAAGGACATTGGTGATATTATCAAAGGTGCCAGTGATATTTCGTTTGATGACGAAGGAATGTTCTTAGCAAAGGCTGCAAAGATTGTAAGACGAGATATACTCGAAGCAAGGACAAAGACTTTCCAAGGTGAATTTGATCACGACATATCAAAAGCATCAGTTCCACAGTCATTGGTAACACTGATTGCTATGATTTTAGGTGGTCCAAGTGCTATCCAGAAATCCACTGAATCATTGCTAGAATCACAAAAAGTTATGAATGTATCGCAACTAATTGTGTATAATGTTTCTGCAAGTAGTAACGCACTAGCAGACACCAGGCTGCTACTTCATGCTGCTCATGTTGGCAAGTCTGAAATGAGCAAGGCAATAATTAAAACAGTTGACACTGATGTTGTCGTCATAGCTGCAGGAATGTTCAGCAGATGTGAATTGGATGAGTTATGGGTTGATTTTGGTGTTGGAAAATCCCTGAGATATATACCAATTCATACTATGGTATTAAATATTGGAGAAGAAATGGCCCAAGCTCTTCCAGCATTCCATGCTTTTACTGGTTGTGACCAGGTGTCTGCATTTGGTGGCAAAGGGAAGCGGACAGCATGGAACACATTATTGTCAATTCCTGATGCAATTCAGGCATTTAAAGTGTTAAGCAACACCCCCGATGATGAGCAAATCAATGTGTGTATGCCGATAATTGAACGATTTGTAGTTCTCATGTATGACAGATCAAGTATATGTGAAACAACTAATAGTGCCCGTCAAGAACTCTTCACACAGAAAGCTCGCTCCATCGATTTGATACCACCCACATCTGATGCCCTTTACCAACATACACAACGGGCGGTATACCAGGCCGGCTTCTGTAGGGGACAATCCCTAAGTCCATCGCCAACACTACCTTCCCCAGCTTCGCATGGTTGGACAAAGGAAGAAGACCCCAATTCAAGATGGCAACCAGTGTGGTTAACACTCTTACCAGCAGCAAAGTCATGTATGGAGCTTCTGAAGTGTGGATGTGACAGGGACAAGGGCTGTCGTGGGCGATGCAAATGTGTGAAGGCTAATCTTCCATGTACAGCCTTGTGTAAATGCACTAGGCTTTGTGATAGACTGTAAATTTATTTTAAATGTGTAATTTCACAAGTAGAGTTTTACAGTAAACTATAGTGTAGCTATTGCATAACTTTGTGTATCACATTATGTCTTTATTGTGTAAGCTTGGTTTACCATACCCATAATTTATAAAAACTTGTCCTCTGTAGTAAATGCAACCAGTGTGGCTGCTTTACACGATCTACTTATGGTATTGCTTATGATATTTCCCTGAATAATAAAGTTATATAAGTATATATATATATTAATTATATACATTGTTTACAGCAGAAACATAGTTTGTAATATATTATGCAAATCAAACTTATAGTACAACATTATGACATTAACATACTTCGATTTATTATGTTATATCGTATATTTTTCGATTTTTTTATTGATTGACCTTAATATGACCTTGACCCTGACCTTGAATTGTCCTTAAGTGTTTTATTCTAAAGCCTACTTCTACTAACAACAGATTACTGTTTATTGGATTTGTGTATAGCTGATACTTACCTAGAAATAAGCTTATCTATCTAATTAACTATAAATGGCGGCCATCTTGGCGGCCATCTTGGATTTTGGGGGACCCCTTGATCTGTCGCTTGGGGTCTGGCTTGAAAAATATTCGCAATACCTCATACCATCACCATGCAAAGCAGCTAAATTCTAGAATTAATAGTGCAATTATTTTCAAAAAGACCCTCACTAATAGGTGAAGGTTACACTTGAACGTTAATGGTGTACGATATGGTCTCTATAGCAACACTTTCCGTCTAAGCAAATAACTTTGTTATTAGTTTGTAAGAGTTATAATTAGTATTAATCAAACAGAATTGAAGATTTGTGCTCGCATCTCAAAGTTCAAGGTCACACTCTGAGGTCATGTAACACAAAATATAGTGTTTTAAGTTCTCAAATATTACCGAACATTCACAGATTTGTCAAGCTTCATGCATTAGAAGGAGTGTAGCGCATAACATTGGTTCCTCATTTCAATGTCAAGGTTGCATTTAAAGGTCAATTTTGCACAATATTGATTTATTAACAATTCTTCATGTATTTGAAAAGCATTTTATATGTTATATACTAATGGTTATTCGTCCGACCTGCCCAATCGGAAGTATTTGTAATTGTATCAGCTCATCAGTTTCCTATAAGCATTATATCTAGCATGGTTTTAGGAATAAGCTCTTAAAAGTCATTAAGTCTGATGTCAGACTCTAGATATTAACACAGCAAAAGTGTGAAAATAACATGGCAATGTGGGGAACGTGGGGAGGCAATACATTGTATTTGATACGAAAGTTGGATCATTACCTACCGGCCGGCAGCCAGCAAGAAGGCTGACAGTCTTGCTGGACGGCCGACCTGGTATATTAACAAATACGAACATAAGCTGAAAACATAATCATAAACCATATGCGCATATGCACTAATACGAGTTATGTTACAACGTAGTAAAATGCGATTCCTCAAATTAGTAACATTCGATTGTAACGAAACATGTACATGATACTGAATTATTATTTATAAATGCATGTGATCAGTTTTTGAGTTAAAAACCGTTTTATGTATCATTAATAAACAAACTCATTAAAAACATGTTAGTATATACAACTATATATGATGAAACTGTGTTTTGTATCAACTCGTTTTTGTCCAACATTATTTTACTCATGCTCATGAATGGTGAAGGCAAATCATTTGGCAGACGTTTATGCTATTCAGCCGCCTTTCAATGGTATAAGAAGCGGGACTATACTATTTTTCAAATGTTGGTCGGTCCTTCGGTATGTACGTAGACCACGCCCTGTCTGATACAAGAGAACGCTTAGGCTTAAAGGTCTCAAACTTGGTAGCGAGAATGGAAATTTTAAAGGCAGCTGACTTCAGTAAATTTTGAGGTCAGTAAGACAATGTCCTTGGTCACGTTTATCTTAAACCCCGACATATTGCCCGACTGATAAATAGAGCACGCTTGGACGTCGGTCCTTCAAACTTAGAACGGAGAGTGGTCATGACCTGCAAATTACCGCTATTGATTTTGAGATCATGGTCATCTTTCAAAAAATGTATAAAAACAAATACAATAATTAATTACTTAAATATCAAACATTGCAAATTGCAAGAATTGACCATTGTCGTATGATAATAAATATATTGGTTGTTACTTTAATTCACCTTTTAGCATCTACCAGTGTGCATGTATAACTAGCATTTCCCGTATTATTAACATTAAATTATCTATTTAACTTGTTCACTGCTGTCAAGAGGACGCATACATGTTTTACTGGAACTATAACGCATCAACTCTTAAAACAACATATTAAGATCTGGTCAATAACTGCACCTTGCATTCTTGAAAGAGATATTGATCATACCAGCAAATAAGTCATTTAATGCGAAATGATCAATCGGCTGTTAATAGGAAGGCATACTTGTTAAACAAACACCCTTCTGTTTAAAAAGAAGTTATTACACAGTTGCATTTATCTGATATGAGTATCAAGTATTCTTCATTATTTTCATTGACATAATTGCGTTAAATAAGGGCAAGCATTAGTAGAAAACTCTCATTTAGAGTACAAAAATGACCGAAAATACTTTACAGATAAAATATTAAAGTTTACATTTTTGTTTTCTAGTGTAACTATAATCGGACGTGAAATGACCGAATTGGCCATTTCTATCAATAAATAGACCATAATTGTGATGTTTTATCGGTATTCTCCTAGCACAGATGCCATGCTGGAAATCCTTTTCTCCCACTTCAGATAAGTAGATCCAATAATTAAACCGTGCTAGTAATTCTTATCTTCTTGAATGAGTTCATTGTGTAGGTAAATCCAATAGATTGATAACATATTCTTCAAACACTACACTCACTTTTTAAAGCTGAAATTTTCGTCCAACACTGTGGACATCATCAGAGTAACTGGCCTGACTATCGCTCACTCGCAGCTCTGACACTCGGGACTTCCCGCCGAATTTCCGTAATCCGGCGAAAAGTGGGTTGTAAATCCCAGAAAGGAATGTGAAAGGGCTATCTGAAGCAGTGAGCCGGGTGTTTAATAAACATCGAGTCGCCACGGCCATGCGCCCACATCAGACACTACGCAACATCTTAGTGCACCCCAAGGACAAACAGGAAACAACAGAGAAAGCAGAAGTAATTTACAAAATACCTTGTAAAAATTGTGATAAAGTCTACGTGGGAGAATCGGGGCGAAAATTTGGAATAAGACTGAATGAACACAAAAAAGATTGTGAAACAAACTCAAATAAGGCATTTACTAGATCAACTAGAAAACAATCAGAATCGACAATAGAAAAAAGTGCAATCACAGATCACCAGAACATAAATAATCATGAAATAAACTGGGAGGGGGCACGCGTAATAGAGAGAGAATCAGACTGGAGAGTGCGAAAAACGAAGGAGGCTATTTGCATCAAAACTGAGGGGGCAGTTATGAACCGGGACGAGGGGGCCTTCCTTTCTGGGATTTACAACCCACTTTTCGCCGGATTACGGAAATTCGGCGGGAAGTCCCGAGTGTCAGAGCTGCGAGTGAGCGATAGTCAGGCCAGTTACTCTGATGATGTCCACAGTGTTGGACGAAAATTTCAGCTTTAAAAAGTGAGTGTAGTGTTTGAAGAATATGTTATCAATCTAATTCTTATCTTGCCCACGGGCGAAGATAAAATGCCCGTATGGAACTCCTTTTTAATGGTCACCACATTGTAATTACCTCCCTTGTTAAAGGCTGTCGCCTGTAGCATCATGGAATTCTTGTCTTGTGGCAATATTTAGAACGCTAATGAAGTATTTCTCGCTTCAAATGACACCATAAAACAGTTTTCACACACCTTTCGAGAAATAATTTTTCACTCTCCTATTTAAAGGCGGATTTAACTATGAACATAATCTGAATCACTGCGAACATATCCATGACAACCACGAATTATCGCATATCCATACGCAATAATTTTCACTAAGCACAAAAGAGTTCCAGCAAAAAAAATACATTTTTACTTAATTTTGTTTAACTGGGGTAGGAGAAAAAGCATCTACAATAGCCACTCGTGTAAGATTATAAGTATCTTTCATGGCCGAGAGTGAAGGATAGGTTCATTCCGACCCGAGCGTAGGGTGTGTTGCGGAAACGAGGTTTACCGCGTAAAAATAACTTCTTCTGGAAGAAAAAGTACTTCCATTAGCGATTTTACCAAGGCGTGCGCCGGGTATCATGTAAGGGTATACTTTAAACCTACAGCTGCTCCCTTTGCTTTAAGTGAATTCCATTGCAAGTTAAAAAAAACTTTGGTTCAATCGTCTTATTCTCCACGTTGTTTCCAAATTTACATTTAGCGACATAATGAACGTGTACATGCAACGTTAATAGAGGCACGGTATAAGTCGCCAATATTATGTCTATTACGTAATAGTTAGATGACCTGAATTAAAATTTTAAAGATTAAGAGTAAGCGTAGACTGACTGACTTAGAATACAACCTCATTGGCTGACACATTGTCAACGCAAAATCTGACGTAGAGATTGTGTATTGGATGATTGGCAGTGGGCAGAACTTTAAACACCCACGAAAGATAAAATTCGTGATGATTAAACTTAGTACTTAGTAATTGCCTATCTGCATTTTCATTGGCGGTAAATGTAGCTTGAATTCTAAATTTCAGTTGAAACTTAGTCTTCTTTATGTTAATATTTGCATGGATAAGTTACAGAATAGAAAATGTCGAGAAATTAGCACTTAATTATGCCCCCTTCGAAGAAGAGGGGTATATTGCATTGCACATGTCGGTCGGTCGGTCGGTCGGTCGGTCGGTCGGTCGGTCCGTCGTTAGACCAAAGCCTGTCCGAGTGATAACTCAACGATTCCTGGATGGATGGTCATCAAACTTAACATGAAGGTTGGGTCTGACTTAGATAATTATTGACTGACTTATTTTTTAATGGCTCATCGGGTCAAAGTTAAAGGTCACAGTGACCTTTAATGGTAAAATAATTTTAAAGCTTGTCCGAGTGATAACTGAACAATGCCTACACCCAAGGCCCTCAAACTTGACCTCGAGGTTGGGCCTGATCAGTAGATGACCCCTTTTGATATTAGGGTTCATTGGGCCAAAGGCCAAAGGTCAAGGTCAGAGTAACCTTGAATGGTAAAAGGTTGTCCGAGTGATAACTCAACAATGCCTGCACCCATGGCCCTCAAACTTGACTTGGAGGTTGGGCCTGACCAGTAGATGACCCCGTTTGATATTAGGGGTCAAGGTCACATTGACCTTGAAAGCAAACTCGACAATTCCTGGACCTATGGTCCTCATACTTTATATGAAAGTTAGGCCTGACCAGTAAATGACCCCTAATGATTTTAGGGCTCATCGGTTCAAAGGTGACAGTGACCTTTTAAAGTTAAAGAATTTTAAAGCTTATCCGAGTGAAAACTCAACATTACCTAGACAGTGACCATGAATGGTAAAAGGTTGTCCGAGTGATAACTCGAAAATGCCTGCACTTATGACCCTCAAACTTGACTTAGAGGTTGGGCCTGACCAGTAGATGACCAGTAAATGCCCCCTATTGCTTTTGGGTTAAAACGTCAGGGTCACAGTGACCTGAAAGCAAACTCGACAAATCCTTGACCTATGGTTCTCAAACTTGATATGAAGGTTGAACATGACCAGTATATGACCTCTTAGGACTTTTGGGGTCATCAGACCAAAGGTCACAGTAACCTTTAACGCAAAAAAGTTAACAAATCTTCTCCCAGTGATATCTCAACCATGCCTGAAACTATGATCATCAAACTTGACATGGAAGTTGGGCCTGACCAGTAGATGGCCCTTAATGATTTTAGGATCATCAGGTCAAAGGTCAAGGTCACAGTGATCTGAATGCGAAAATGTTGTTTGAGTGATAACTCTACAATGCCTGCACCCATGGCCCTCAAACTTGACTTGTGGTTGCGTCCGACATGTAGATGACCCCTTATGGTTTTAGGGGTCATCGGGTCAAAGATCAAGGTCACAGTGACCTTTAACAAAAAGAACTTATCTGTGTGATAACTTGACAATGCCTGCACCCATGACCCTCAAAATTGACATTTAGGTTTTTGGTGACCAGCTGATGACTCCTATGGATTTTGAGGTCATAGAGTCAATGGTCATGGTCATAACACTCTATCCTCACACTTTGATTGATCATAATATATCATCACTCAACGGCATCCAATGACAAAATTAGCTGTCATTTCGGTCCAAGCATATTTCATTCAATTGTCCACATAATCCTGACAACACGGCGCTCAGGGGGGATGGGGTCATTATGATTGAAAAACTCTTGTAAACTCTTCATTTAACATATAGAGAACGACGAACATGTCTGAAGGCCGGTTAACAGATGAGAATATGGACGATATAGAGAAGATGATAGGAGAGGGCCGGAAACGCTTCACCCTGCTCTATAGCATCTCCCGAGACGCTTGTGATCCCGACATATTCCATCAGAGGTGTGACAACAAGGGTCCTACCGTCACCATGCTGTATAACCTCAAGGGCTCCGTGTTTGGTTTCTATTCATGCATAGACTGGAAAAGCGAAGGAAACTGGAAAGCAGACAGAAAACATTTCCTTATTCAACTAAACTACCTGGGAAATAAGAGGTACACTAAGTGTCTCACCAAAGGGGCTACTACTGAAATCCTTTGGGAAAAAGCAAAGGGACCATGGTCGGAAGCAATCAAATGCTTCAGTGGGAAAACGCTCGTACCTAATAACAATGTTTTCACTCTCAATGGGAACATGGATCGTTTCACATCAAATCTCTATGACACCTGCGGCCTTTCTGCGAGTGACATCAACAACGGAAGCATGGAGGTCACAGACCTGGAGGTTTACAGTGTTGCAGGTTTATTACTTAATACCTTATGGATCATTAGGTTAATCAAACAAGCTCAGATTAGGTTTGCAACAGTTCAGTTTTAGATTTGTATTAAAACCGTACAGTTTTAGATTGGTTTTAGAACCGTACAGTTTTATACCGGATGTAGGACTATTCAGTATAAGATTGAACATTAACTTGTATGGCATTTCTTGCCGAAAAGTAATTCACCACTCACACATCAGTATGTGTGTTAATGTAAACTAAACAAAAGCGAGAATTGTCTTTGTCCAGAGAAACAAATTATGTATGTGTTAGCCAAATTTCTAGTCAATACGTGTTTGTTTGTTTTTTATTTATATTTAGATGGAGAAAGGCCCACGAATCAAGACATAGAATGTCCCTGGCGTACACAGCCACAGTGGAACACGGAGGTAACAAATCAGCCATGTATACACATTGCCCCCACCCTCTACTGTGGGAGGCTACATTTAGTACAGCCATGGAAGTATGTTTTACTTCAAACTTTGTTGTATAGGTATCTTGAGGCGAGACGTTTGTTAAAGTCCTTAAGAAATTAAAGTGTAAATCTAACTGACTGCGGAAATCCGCTGTGTTATTCCCTGTGTACGAAACCCCAATCTCTGTGAAAAACAATGATAATATGCTAAAGTGCCGTAGGATTGTTAAGAAAAAATTATCAGGATTATCATTGTTTGATTTTGACTTTTTTGCATTGCAATCTTAAAATGAATACAATTCAACGCTTTTATTATGCTCTCTTATTTTGCCAGTACGTGTCGCAGCTGTTTGATGAGCTATCGGCCATTGAAATCTCAACAAAGCCTCGCTTGTTATTGCTGGGGCCAATAGGGGCCGGAAAGTCCAGCTTTGTGAACACGGTCGCCTCCGCACTCGCGGGCCGCATGGCCCACTTTGCCAGCTGCGGGACGGATAGGCACGCCGCCACAAGCACGGTTGGAATATTATTTAATTTAAGATTGATCAGGTATTGTGTTATTATTGTCATAAAAAAGATAAATTAGGCTATGAACTGACTTTTTTGTTTTTTTCTTTATGACGTATGATGCAATATGGGGGGAAATGCATTAACTTGGTTATTTTGATAAAAAGTCTAGAAACGATATTCATCAGGTACACTGTCACTCATCGGGCGTTTTTGTTGATTATGCCAAACTAGTATTAGTTTTGGTTTCAAGGGTTTCGGCGGTTTGGAAACCTGTTTCACTCAAAGTAACAAACGCAGTTTTAACAACATTGTCGAGTATTTGTAGCCATTATTTCTAAATTTCAACAAAACAATGATACCGCAGATGAGCGGTTGCCTGTTTCAATGCACGTGTTGGATATTGTCCGCCATGGGGTTATTTCAAAGTTAACTAGTTTTCGCGTGGAAAGAACCGACGAAAATCCCTTCGCAGGGGTTTCGGTAGTTTCAAAAAACTAGTTTCGGTTTTTCGTTAAACAAACGATAACATTGGTTGTCATTTCATTTCATTTGAAACCGTTTCAATCAATACACAGTTCGTGGTACCGATATAAAACCAAATTTTGTTTGTTACCAACAAAAATGCCCTATACAACACTAACAGGTTATCTAGTTATGATTTGCGAATTTCACTTAATACGATCATCTAATAATACTGATAAAACTCAACATTAACATGTTTCCCTTTGAGACAATAAAGTTTATACTTTGCAGTATTCTCCATACCGTTTGCGTTCAACAACAGGATCGTTTCTCGACTTTAAACTCTGTGACACTCCGGGTTTGGAGAGGTCTCAAGGAATAGATATCCACGAGCTTCACTTTCTACTTGATGGAAACGTACCTGAAAACTATGACGTAATAACAGACAACATATTTTTTTTATATATTTACTAGAAGTAAATGCTTACAATCAAAACACCGTAGATATTTTATCTCCTCTTCCTGCTCCTCCTCCTCCGCCTCCTCCACCTCATCCATTGACATCGTCATCATTACAACATCATCATCAGCAGCAGCAGCAGCAGCAGCATTATCATCACCACCACCAACAACACCAACACCACCATCACCAGCAGCATCAGCATCATCAGCATCAGCATCATCATCATCATCATCATCATCATCATCATCATCATCTCCATCATCACCACCACCATCACCATCACCATCACCATCATCAGCATCATCAAAAACACTGATAAAACTCACCATTACTATTCTTCCCTTTCAGTTCAACCCTACACAGCATCTGTCTCTAAGGTCCCCGGATTTCGTGTTCAACCCGAAGGTCGGCGATCTTGTCCATTGTGTTGCGATAGTTGTTGATGCCACAACCGTAGATGATATGCCTGGAGAAACACAAGCACAACTGAAAACTTTCAAGCATGGCATCTTTAAAAAGAGTAAATTTTATAATCTATAAAGTATTATACTATTTTATTCAAGCAATGACTAATCTTTTTAGAATGAGCTCCTAACGCTTTTAACCGTAAGCCATTCTTAGGGACTAGACATCAGATGGTCCTGAAATCGGCAGATACAGTAAATCCTAGAAACAAGCCTACAATTGTCAACGCGAGCTAGTTTTAGAGCAAAGATACTCATTTCACATGATTAAAAAAATAAACGAGTTTCCCCTTTTTAAAAAGCGCATAATGGTTTCCGAGTTTAAAAAAGCGTGAAATGCTTTTTTTCGAACGCCTTGCAAGTCATGTGATCGTTTCAAACACTTAACTTCAAATAAGCCTTTAAGCAACACGCTGTCATTTTAAGCAGAATTAAACTGTTCTAAAAGCTTTCATTTGTTTCGCAACAGTATTCCACTTTCTTGTAATGTCCGTTCTTCCGGGAAGCATGAAGTGTGTATATTAAGCATGTGAAAGTCATTCGATGAGTACAGATAAATATACCGACGCTATTTTTAAGCTTACTAGGTAGACTACCACAGTAAAATTTCGAAATGGAAAAAAAATCTGCGCTAAAACTGCGAAATATGCATTTGTCGTAAGCTATATGATGCAAAAGTAAGTAAGATGCAATGCTTTGTACACAGCGATATCAATTCTATTGAAAAATAAATTCAATTTTCTTGTTTTGCAATTGTATTATCTGTAGTCTACTGCTTTTTTTGTATTCCCTTGTCGGATTGTCAAACACAAATGTGTAGATTTATTTAAGGTTTATGAACTGGTAAATTATCTGAAAAACTCAGGAGTGTTTAAACAAAAATACCAAAAGCTGCAGCCCTTCAGCAAATGTTGGTATTTGCTCAAATATCGTCCTTGAAGACCACAATTTTCATTAGCGTTAATAACGCTGTGGTGTTGCGTGATTGGTTGATTATCAAGTGCGGTTAACAATGTTTCCTTGACAGGTCAACATGTCCACCACTTTTGTTAAAGTACCGGTGGCCATGTGGACTAGCCGGCTGTTTTTTTCTAATTTTTATTGTCTTTACCGGCGTAGGTTCGAGCCCACTAAAACCAACATACTTTTTAAGCTATAACTGTATTGTTCTGCTATTTCAATATCATATAGTAAAATAATGATAAAATAAGTGTTTTCAGATGCGTTCACGGAAAACCTAATTTTTGGTCTAAAAGCATGAGCGATTCACTTTAAGCAGATGTCAGTTTCAGTGTTTTATTTCAGGCATTCCCTTGGCGATTTTGCTGACAAAGGTCGACAAAGTGAGCCATGATGTCCGGAAGAAGCTTGGTGACATTTTCATGAGCACAGACGTTGGAAAACTGGTGAACAAGACGGCCAAAATGTTGGGGGTTCCCCGAAACGTTGTATTTCCGATCAAGAATTATGAACATGAAATGGAAACGCTAGATTCCGTAAACTCTTTGGCGTTATTTGCGCTCAAGACAATGGTAGAGATGGCGACTGATCATCTTGCCAATTTACAAGCTGTTAAAGGCGCAGAGGGTGGAGAGGATATTTATCCAGAAATAGGAAACATGTCAGACACGGCGTAAGACGAACGGGGTCATGCAAACATGTCAGACACGGCACAAGACTAACGGAGTATTGCAGACATGTCAGACACGGCACAAGACGAACGGGGTAACGCAGACATGTCAGAAACGGCACAAGACAAAAACGGGGTAGTGCAGACATGTCAAAAACGGCGAAAGACGAACGGGGTTATGAATTGTTGTTGTTTTAAAGCTTATAAACTTTAAAGTTCATTGATGATTTTGGAGTGTCAGAATAATTTTACTGAAATAACGCTTTTAAGGTATTAACGCTGTTCCATACCATCGAAATTATTGTTTCCTCGTTTACCGGTCTTTGACTTATAGGAGCTGAAATCAAATTTTGCATCATTACTTAAGATCTCTGACAGGGCATAGACGCAAAAGTATTGCAAGACCGGTAATGTGCATATTTTGTGTCTCGATTTAAAACAGAAAAGCTTCCCTTTGCTATAAAATGTAAGTAAAACTTATCTTTAAAAACAATAGTTTCAACGACTTAGATATATATGGATGTAAACATATTTCAGTTACTATTTGGGACGATTCCTACTGTGAACGAAACTTTGTTTGTTTTATCCATTTCAGTGCTTATAAGCGTATTTTGCAAGATTAACACAATGCATTTAATGTGGAACATTATGGAACGCGCATCTGCTCTCGTATATATTTGTGATTTGTGACGCCAGAGTGTTTGTATTGATGACGTTATACCATTTATCGAATTCAAAATCGTATACATGGATGATTCGAAGTTAATTAGTTAATACTGTCTCAAAACAAGGGCATGTTTCAGTCATTGTTGTATGCAATAATAGCTTTGCATTCACATACACACACAAAGTGTTTTATTCCTATTGCATTAACATACAAAGACATGTATGTATGATACTCATGTACCTACATTTTAAGAGTTTTACATTTGTCTGTTTATCAAATATTATACAGAATATGCATTAACGTGTAACATACGAATTCATAACAGTGTTGTATTGTGTGTTTGATATTTGATGTGTTTTAATATAGTGTGCTAACCATTTATTTCTTACTTTGACAAAGACGGGACAAACCCTTTGCTAGATGACCACTAATAGAGCACTTAATGTGAATGCGATTTCACTTTCCGATGACCTGTACGTTTTTAGATGTGGTTGTTCGGTAGGATAGGGCATTCAATGTGTAGACGTTGTTGTTGTTCTTGTTGGTGTTGTTCTTGCTCTTGTTGTGCTGCTCTTGTTCTTGTTTCTGTGTTGTCAAACAAAGCAACTTTTACATCTTGTCTCGAACAATTTTCTCATTCGAACTGCTCCATTCAGACAAAATTATTTACCATTCTTAGATGATAGAGACGGTGCAAGAAAACAGTAATTTTGTTCTTTACTTATAACTTTTTTAAGAAACCTTCATAAAGAAAGTGAAACCCGTTTTCGATTATTCATGTTTTGTCTGCTTTTTTGCTGCATTGCATGACTTTGCGTGACTTTGCGCTTTACTAAATAAACTTTGAAAGGTGAATGCATTATATGTATATATTACCATTCGTAACAATTTATTAGAAAAACTACATAATGAAAAGATAAACGTAAGCAGTTTTGTGGTTTCCTGAAAGTTAAGGAAACTGTATTGAAGTATTACTAAAAAAAGAATGTCTCGGACGACGTTTTAAATATGTATAAGGTATTCTGTATATTTATCAGGTTTTGAGACTAATGACACACTCAGCTTGTGACAAACGACATTTGGAAAACATTCAAGGCTTGGCTTTAGGGCCAACTCTGCCAAAACTCTCCATAATAAATGCAGAATGACAGCCTACCCAATATGTTTTTCTTTTGTACAGTTCCTTTCAAATTTTGGGTTTACCCATTCGATTTTAAGGAAGCATGTGTTCATGCACATGTCTCTGCCAATGCGAAAACCGGACAGATTCACTTTTGATAATAAAACTCTTATACCAAAAAATGCAGTAAGCAGATATTAACCGCTAATATTCCATTGAGTAACGAATGCAACTAACAAATTTCAATTTAATCATTAGTTGGCTTAATAAGTGAGTAACTTAATAGATCACGAATGCGCACTGGTTAATATGCATGTGCCCCGGCACAAACGGACAGTGGTGTTCATGTTAATCAAGTAGACTTACCTTTAAAATGACTGTTTGTATTGAATAATGACTTCTTCTTTTTTGAGAGTATCCGTGATTCGCAGAGTGTGATGCTGTACCCATGTTTTTTACAAATGCATTGTCTTGAAAGATGCTTAGTAGCTCATTTTCTTCATGGTGTAAATGTCATGTTCATTATTTTTGTAGCAGTCATTACACATTTCATATTTGGTATCCACAGATTAATTGTCTCTGGTTTAAAATTGCATGATTTATTGCAAAGTCATAATCTGTGCAACTAACAGTTCGCTGCAAATTCTCACATTTAAAGAGCCGTAAAGTACGCGTTTATAAGAGAATTTCACGGTGACTGTTCAATTCGTAAGTTTTATATTTTTGCAAAATTAGTTCACGTTTTTTTTTTGGTTTTAACCTGGTAAATTTAAATCCGTCTGACATTTTTTTATCACCAACAAGTCATGATTTGCATGGCTAATTTCTTACTAAGGGATGTAACTGTTTGTTGTAAAACTCAAGGATAATCATACACTGTAGCATTGTATTGTATTTTAAGGTATCTGCATAGCTTTCCTATAAGTCGTTTCATTGCTGAGTAAATTAAAATTTAGCTTTGAGAAAAATTATATAGCCACCATCTTGTATCATTCAATGGTTCTATTTTTAGACCGATTTTTCAATCCAGGTGTCGCAGGTTCGATTCCCCGCCGCAATACTAAAATACTAATCGTCTTCCGGGATGTGTGTTAAATGGGAATGCCGTGTGACAGTGCTATACACTTGTACACGATGAAGAACCAGGGTAGCTCTTACCAGCGTTACATTATGACTGTGCACTATGCTCCAAAATCCTAAAATGACTAGCAATCTTATTGGAGCACTCGCCGAATGGGCCCGAGTGCGAGTATAAAAAAGATTACACATACACACACACACTCGGAGGAAAGTCAAATATTTGGGCTTTTTCGGGGCATGGGGAGGGAAGGTACTCAAAATTGCACAAAAATATAGAAAACCAATTATTGTTACCACACTTTGATTAAGTTTTATACAAAACAGGTAATATAACGATTAAATACTAGTAAGCATTTTTTACGCAGTTTTCTGAATTTTACCAGATGTGAGGAATTTTCACGGACTCTCAGACTCTTACTTTGTTATTTAACGTTGGAAGACCGGCGATATCATGATATCGAAACATGGTTATCGTACAGCCATTTGTTTGTCCGATTTTTAAACAATCCGAAATATAGGAATGCCACAAAGTGATTGAACAAAACATTTTGAAAGCGATTAAACCAAATCTAAATTCTAAATTGATGTAAAGATGATATCCCCGCATAAACCAAATATAACAAAAACCAACAACATATTGTACAGTTTAAATTCTTCATTTGTCAGATCGGCGTTTTATTACTGTTTATTTTACGACATGGTTTGAAAAAGCCGAATTTGCGAACGTGCTTCACGTAAACAGCTTAATTTGAAGAATTTTTATTTGACAAATAGTATTCTTATTATATTAAAATTTATGAAAAAATCTGATGAATAAGGAGAGAAGTCTTAATATTAGTTCTAAGCTATCGCTTCAATCCTTTACCCTGTATACTTGTAACATGCTGATATATTAATGCACCAGTCAATTGAACCGCTGGTAAAATCCCCGCCAAATGCCCCCGCACCACAGGGACTCTAGGTAAGGTCCATTCCTCGCTATATTTGGCGCGAAGACAAAACCATCGCATTCACCCGGCACTGCAGTGCCATCTGAAAGGTAAAACACGGCCCATTCCTCTGGGTATCCCAAGTATACCCCCGGATCTGGGGGGGGGGGGGGGCGAGGTTACAATTGACTGGTTGTTACTTTGTTGTTAGCTTAATCTTGTAACATGGTAAGATTTTCCTTGATTACATTTACGTGAGATTGCATCAAGTTCCTGCCCCTACCCAATTCTACGTTATCGACAATATACAGTGTAAAAGTTATTTTCTTTTGCAGAAAATTCTGCCTGTTTATGTTACGGACAAAATGAAGAAACTTCAAAAGGAGATGTCGGAATCAATGTTGCCAGTTGTCCAAATGGTACCATAAAACCACTATTATTATATTTATTATATCTACATGTATCTAAATTTAGTTTTCAAAATCAATTAAACTGAATAGGTTACATTACCGAATGTAACATTGGTACGTAGAAAAAAGGAAAATAGTTTAACTTCAAAAGTGTCTGCATTTCAGTGTTTTTGCTACATAAATTGCGTTTGAAAATTTCGTTTAAGAGTTTAAAACCCGAGAGCAAATCTCTTGAAAAAAACGTTTTTAAGCACACTATGTTTGCTGGTTTATACGAGGCTTTATGTATTTTATATCACTGCAGGCTTATATTGAGGCAAGTTGGGATGCATGCTGTGTTAAAGATTTGAAACCCTTCATCAACAAATGTATCTACGTTTGCTGGATGATGGTTGTGCAAAATCCACAGATGTGATTTTTCGTTCCTGAATCTGGAACCGACGTCAACACCAGCATGTTCAAAGTGTACACAAGAAGTGGATAGCTGTTGATTTCATCGTTTGGCCAGTTATGATGCTACATGAAAAAGGCTCCGTTGTATGCAAGGGTGTTTTGCAACCAAAGTAAACCATGTTTAAAAAAGTACGGACAAAATAATGTCTGCCTTTACAATCATCATGTTGTTAACTAAACATAGCCACTAGTTTTTCACATAAGTATTGTCTATCTGTTACGGTCAATATTGATCGGAGGTCAGTTTGTTGAAGTGACAAATAAGAACTTGAGTTTTGTAGCGATATGCATATTCGTCCAATTGAAAGGACATGGGATAAGATGCATGAATTAAGAATCGAGGTGGAGAGAATAGATTCACAATTACTTTCTTCAATTGTCTAAATTGAATATATGGAATGAGTTTGCGTTATATTATTTAGATTAACAACTATTTTCATACAGCATTAAAGCGTTGTTTATTATTATATATGTATGGATTTTGGTATAAGAAACTACGTAATATCATAATTATATTTGGTAAAATAATATGATTGGTAGTATCCGGTCCAATTTTTCTAGAGCATGTTTACACTCTATTGTTGGGGTGAGGTTTTATATCTGGTTTTGAGTCTGGCCCATGGAATCGTTATTGTAACATTGTTTTAGGGGCATCATTAGTAACTTTGTGCTAGACATTTTGTACTAAATGTGCTTTGTTAGCACCCTGTTTACATGCATATATATATAGTAAAATATTTTACAAACATACGTTGCCCTGGTAACCAGAGATGTACGCTGATGACCTAGACGTGAATAAATTTCACAATCGCACAATTATCTGTAGTTCTTGACAAGGAAATAATGTTCAGGTCATCTGAGCACAAAGAGCACATGTGGAGCTGTGAGGATTAATGGATTTCTGTTGTTTGTCCGTCGTTAACAATTGACTTCTTAAAACCTTTAGTCGGATCAAACGTCATTTCAAACGTTTTCGCAGAAAGATAAATTGGTTTGGTTCACATTTAAACCGACCTTACTAAATATTTGTCAGAATGTACGTCTCTAAAACTTAAAAGTCTAGTTCAAAGCTTGGTTAAATGGACAGAAAAAAAACTAAGTTCGATCTTGATGAAACTTTATCAACCAGTTTTGTACAAGTATGTGTTTTAATTGTTTTTTTTATGCGGCGAAAGTGTGCCCTTTTGCCACAAAAGAAAGACCTGTTTATGCGTTGAAAATCACCGCATAAACGTGGTCGATTTCGTTTATGCGGCGATGCTGTTATGCGTCGTTACAGTGCACCCTGGAACACCTTAACATGTTAGCTGTTTATTTTTAAGTGCGATATATTATGTTAAATTCTGCTTCTGGTGTATGCGTGTTGTCAATATTCTTTTTAGACCTGCAAACACTTTAACAAATGCGTAATATTAAAAGGTTTACTATACGCTCACTTTCAAAATTTACACGTTTTACGTATGTTTTTGGGACTTATGATCATAATACGGGTACGTTTTGATTTGGACGTTATCTTATGCAGATATCTGTATCAACAATGATATTCCACTAAGAATAAATAGTTCATTGGTAAACAAGTGCTTTCCATTGCGTTGTATTATAATAAATCATTTGCCTCAATTTAGCATTAGACACTATATGAGATGAAATCAAATAGTTAACTTAAATCTCTTAACAGTGAGGTAATACGTATAAAGTAAATAAATGTTCAGCCAGTAAACCTGAGGTCGAATTACATGCTGATAAAGCGTTGAAAGTTTTATTTCAGTTTCTATATTAAGTATCTTACAACGAGAAGGAAGTAATAGTTTAAATCAAACTCAAGCAGTATGTTCTTTTTTGCGCATATAATAATAAATTTTGTTTAAACCTTTTATTATGGGAACGTCTTTAAGTGCACAACGAAATGGATCAACGTTTTACACTAGTGAACAAACTCAAGAAGAACTGTTGTCAGAACTTGAGGAAAAGTTTATCGAATGGCAGGAGAAAATAAAAGCATTCAAAGGGAAGATCAAAAGTTCAGAATCTATAAGGAAGTACTTGCTGGGGGAAATAAAAACAGCGTCGGAATATCTTCGAACGAAGGTTAAGTATTACATGGCAAATATAACTTGGTGTGGTTACTCTGCGCCTTGTCATAAGAAGTTTAGACTAATGATATCAGTCAATCAATCAGGTCATTCAGGTCCGAATAGAAATAACAGTCTTATGTATTGTAGAAATATGAATGTATATTTAGATGGCCCTCCATTGAAATGCAATAGTTTGTTTTCCACATTCTATATAGTTTAGAAATAAGAAGTGACGAATTTTTTTGAATTACTTATCTGGCATTGAGGTTCCATGGGCGAATTTTCCAATTCTGTAGAATTCCCTTGAAATGCCTGTTCGGTATGCAGCACACTCATAAAAATGTTTACGGAGTATAAATGGGTTGTTCCTAGTAAACTGAAGAATATAGGTCACCCAGTTATGCTTTGATACTCACATATACAAACATATGGTAAATTACTGTGTATAAAAGATGTTTATTTAGGGTATTACAATATTTGCTTATAGGGCAAAAATTACACAGATTGGAATTGCCCATACATTGCAAATGTAATATTGAACGTCTAAGTCTAATACATAAGATATTTTTGCGCGAATGCAGACTATCACTATGATACTTATTTTTGAAATGCGCAATATATCTACATTTTAAACTAATAAAAAGGGTTTCATATAATTCTTGGAAAAAAATCGCTTCACCTTATAAAGCTCACAAAATGAATTCGCCCGACTTATATTCGACCCAAAATTACCTCCTCTTAAGTTTCAGTCAATGTTTTCATATCCACAGGTTCAATGAGAAATGTTGGATAGACAGCTAGGATATACTTCATACGAGAATTATGACTTTCTTTAATTCACAGTGAATGAAACAATATATCAGCATTTCAGTCATAGAGATAGTTATCCACAACGGAGAATGACGTACAGCTGACTATATAACTTGTAACTTTTGCCCGAATTCAGACAAATTATCAAGGCGTGTGATCACCACCATGAGTTCGTCTTCTCTGAGAGCACATGATATAGCCGGTGGTCTTGCCTTTGGCTTATCATATAACAACATGTACATATGTGCTCTGTTATAAGCAACGCATGAACTTAATCCAAAGAACTAAATGTGGTCATGTCAGGTCATAAAGGTTACATGAAGTTTTCAATTGTAGATATATACAAGTAAGGAAATTCAATACTTCATTCCATGATAAATTGATTTGATCTGGGGGTTTTCCTTTTGGCAAAGCACGCTATGTTGATAATAAAAACTAACGCTAAAATTGTATTGATTGACTACATCACCTGGTTAATCGTCATGTGACTTACAATCCGAAAATTTACGACCATTTCCGAATTCCCCATTAAAGTGACACTCTCATTCAAAATCAATGCATAGACATGTTTAACAAACATAATTTTGAGTGAAACACCTTGAACTACTTACTAAATAATGCATTTATGGAAAATATTAACTAGTGATAACAATATTGTAACCGTGTATTTAATAGCTGAAAACGCAAAAATATTAAATGATTGGTGAATGCTAAAAGATTTACTGTGATCTACAATAGTCTCATAAGGTAGGAATACCATGTTCTCTGCACCTTTCTTTCAAATTAAACAAGGTATCCTTCATAAAAACCATTGTTTTCGACATTTATTGATCCTTTTTGGTAATTCAAAACAATTGTATTAATTGTGGTAATCTTATTTGGGAGTAAGAGTGCATCTTTAAATAGTCCATAAAACGTAATCGAAATGTTATCTCGGATATTTACAACTTTAAGCAGGTGCGTGGAAAAGCTAAAATCATATTGGATAATACAACACATATTACCTTCATTCAATTGTCCATGAAGCATTTGTTTATACAAATTAGGTTATTACTATTCGTAACTGAACCACTTTCTTAAGGTTAAAATGGAAATACAATTGTTATTTGCTTCTTGATACATTACTTTTTTCATGAAAATTATTTGCGTAAGAATTATAAAAACGTGTTCTTCAAAATATAGCCACATAAGCCACGGTATCTGAAACATGTACAGTAGCCATTGTTATCGAATTTAGACCACGCAAGTCTTGATTCAGATTTTGAAACGCTTTTACAAGCAAATTAATGCTATTAAATAGTTTTACATAGTCTTCCGCAATGATTATAGTAAGAGAGTTACATCATTAACGTAAATATCTTACAAAGAACTGTAAATCTGAAAAGAAATTAGACAAAAATATGCTGAGGAGGAAGACATTACATATTTGAATGTTACTAAATTTAGCTTCACCTGTCTCAAACAACGACAGTGTATAGATATGCGTAAGAATGCTACTTACCCTTAAGAATTATGGAAATAAGTGATAAATTGCGGTTTGAGGATTGTAAAAATAATTATAGTTGTAATCATATTGAAATGGAATAATATTTTTCGCGTTTTATTGATGCATGTAGTGTCGAAAATAAATACACCTAAATAATGCATTCAACTAAGGTTTGTTTGGTTCAGGAACTGCAGACATTACTTAAAACAAATTTGCTGATGCGCATGCTTCAAACTAAGAGGTCCCCATGAAATGAAATAGGGTTATTTTCGGCATTTTGTTTCGGCAGGATGTATACGACTCGAGTGGATCTTTGCAGAAACAGATTTCGCGAGGCGAAAGTCGAGTGAAATCAAAATCTGCAAATATTCATGCCGAATACGACCTTCCGGATCAGTTCAGAACTCTTTACATGTAATTACATATATTACTTGTTAACAATAAGACACATGCTTTCATAATAAATGTCATTTTGATGGAGCATTATATTGATTTATGACTTCATTTTAAAATCACCCATTGCTATGTCATAATATGACGTCAGCAGATTGGTATACACCCGTATTACACTGTGGTGAAGTAAGGACAACCGGATTACACGATATGTAATTCATAGATTTATAATGGATATTTAATAAACGTAATTAATATACCTCGGGACTTCGGGCAAATTAAACGGATCCCTGCAAGTTAATATTTAATACCTCTTCTTATTTTCAAGTATGAAGGTCAGGAAGATGTAAAGGATTGCGTAACAGTTAACATTCCTCTGTTGAAGGTCCCGGATGAATGCAGTGCACACGAAGATTCAATTGCAAATAAGTTGCCCGAGACAAAACGGTTAGAGAACGAAATAACATTTTTAAAAGCTGAGAACGAACACCTTCGTTTACGGTAATTTCCTTAACAATGTTAGATTTTGCTTTTCAACGTAGAATTAATAGAATATTTTATACATTAAAACTATATTTCCGTTTAAGATTAAAACAAAATTGGACGCGTCTAGTTGTCAGTAAAACATTTTATCGACTGACAACCTATAATGCCAATTTTTATATCGAAACATTGTTGTTCCTCACGTAACTTTAGGTTAAGTAAGATAGCTGGTGACCAGCTCACAAGAGACAACCCAAATATCACTGATCTGACCGACCCAAACCGACCTCTGAAACTCGGTGAGAAGTATAGCGAGCTTTATGACAACGAATGGACGGACGCATATGAAAGTCTCACACACAGTGGATACAGCGAAGCAGAGGCTGTGGAAACGTTACAGCTAACGCTCAAGGTAGGTTGGTACGAATGTTTTAAGTATGAGAGATATTAAAGTGACACTCTTATTAAAAATCAGTACATACACATGTAAAGCAAACATAAATTTTGAGTCATAAACCTTTAACTACTTACTAAATAATGCATTTAAGGAAAATATTAATAACTGATAACAAGATTGTAACCGTGTATTTAAAAGGTGCAAACGCACAAATATTAAATGATTGGTGAATGCTTAAAGATTTACTGTGTGTCTGCAACTGTCTTTCAAATTAAACTTGCTATCTTCCAAAGGAACCATTGTTTTTGACATTTATTCATCCTTTTTGGTAAATGAAAACAATATTCTTAATTGTGGCAAATCTTATTTGGGAGTAAGAGTGCATCTTTAAATTGACAGTAAAGAAATATCTTTATATGTAAAACAAAATCAGTTGTACAGGAATTCCCACAGTTTGGTGAAATTTTTTAATTAAATAAACAGTTTTGTCTCTCTTTTTAAACGTGTGCCACCCAGAATACGTTCCAGTTCTGTGAGGGAAAAGCCGAGCTGATACTTAAGAAAACAGGAGAGGCGGTAAACCTTTTGTTCGAAGAATACCGAAACTCTGTTACATTTGAGGTACTAGTATTTGGAATAATGTATTTATTCTACATTTTGTGGTGTTACCTCTGTCATGGGACAAAACTTGTATATAAATATAACAAATGGTCATTATGGCCTTATAAGATCAAATGAGTGAATAATATATTAAGTATTTGTTCAACATACTGAAGACGATATTTGCTTAAAAGTTTTATTTCATATAAACGTGTTCACATCATTCAAATCATTCAAAGCTATCTCATTCGTAGGCTTGACCTACATTGCCCTGTTTGTTGGTATTGGAGCAAAGATCCATTCCACGTATCACCTTATATTTTACAGAGGTCGTCAACAAGCAGCGAGGTTATGCTGTTACAAAGCAGATGGCAGCCTAAGCGGATTAGCTTCGTGGATAGTCAAACTTCCACAGACGACACTCTGAAGGTATAATTAACATATATTTGCTCATGCTTCATTGTAGCTGTTGAGATAAGAATTGATTGAAAACGCGCTATTATCCCTTTGATCAAGTATATTCCTACAAAATGTTTTTATGTTTAATTCAAAATACTTTTCTTCACAAAGTAGCACACTTAAAAAAGTTTAGAAAATATTTGATTTCAGAAGGTTGATCCTGTCCATGTTGATAAGCAGATGAAACAATTGAGAAAAGAGGTGGCAGATTCAATTGTTCCCGTTGTGCAGAAGGTGAAAATAAATTTCATTTTTATTTTTTAGAACAGCTTATGATATGAACATCATTTAACACCAGATGTTACAACATTAAACCCATTTTACAATCAATCCAACGCAATATCGAAACTCAAATAAAGTCATTTTTTATTTATTCATTTTTATAGGCGTACATGGATGCGAGCTGGCAAGACGAGTACTTGTCCGCCTTAAAACCGTTCATTAATAAGTGTTTGTTCATTGGGTGGATGATGGTGGTCCAGACGCCGCCAATGAATTTCAAATACGCAAGTAAGGGTGATCACTTCGACACGAACATTTTCAAGCAGTTTACAAAGTCCGGGAAGTTAATAGACTTTGTCGTTTGGCCCGCTTTAGTGCTACACAAGGATGGTCCTGTAGTTGGAAAAGGAATTGCACAACCTGAAATTAAAACCGCTTACCAAACGATAGCTTAATAAAATAGAGGATGACGAGATTCGAATTTGGCCTGTTCTTCATACGAAATTTGAAAAAGTACAGGACGTTTCAAAGATAAGTAAGCATGTGAATAAAATCAAAGGCATTCTTCACCTTCGCACAGGAAATAATCTCCGTTTTATAGATTCTTAAATATTTTAGAGCAATATATTGATAATACAATAATAATAGATCAAGACTGAGTATACGAAAACATACGATAACCATGAACATTATCTGGAAGTAAATGCAATTATAGGTTTTTTAGGGCATACTTTACGTTGTAAGCGCAACCACTTATGTAGGCGTGTTTTAAAATATACATATATGCCGAAAGTGATTACCATTTATACCCAGATAAAGGTTATAAAATATACCGGTATTGTTTTACTTGTTTATTTACGATTCTGGCCGGTCGCAGAGTTATATCTTTAAATTTGAATACCATATCTTTAAAATATACAAGTTGTAAGTTTTGGTAACGTTTCAAACGAGAGAACATAAACATATCATGTCTTAAAGTAATATGCGCGGCAAAAAAGTCATGCATGACCATAAACTGCGAGTAAATATACCAACATCAATGTAAAGCAGATGGAAAGCTCTTTTTATGTGTTAATAAACTTGCACTTTACACTGTGTTAAAACACATTGAACAGCGAGACTTCGTTTTCCGTTACAACATCAGAGTGTTTACCTTTTTAAGTATAATCAATAAGTCATCAATTATGTATATATTATACAGAAAACAGTTAAACGATGGCGATTGTTATAGGAAAACAGGTGGTAAATCAATAACTGATTGAGCTGACAGCTGTGCGAAACGGATCGGGAATGCAATCGGTTTCAAAGTAAACCGAAACTAAAATATAGTATAAAATAGACAGATAGATAGATAGATGGATGGATGGATGGATGGATGGATGGATGGATGGATGGATGGATGGATAGATCTTTTATTTCTTATTTATACACCTATATGTGCTAGGTCAGTGAAGATAACTACTCAATTATCACAACTAAGATATAACTGAGTAATTGCCCGAGGTGTTTGGTTTATTTGTTTATAATTGCAGGTTTTTAGAACCTAGTGACGAAAGCAAATTCTAAATTCCATACTGCATAAGGAGAATCAAATGTACACGATTTAATTTTATGAAAAATGTGAGAAGCTTTTTTTGTTTATTAGAGTAAAAACATTTGCAGTTCTTTGTATTACCTTACATGCTTCGAGTTATTATTGCTCGTATATATCCTCAATATTTCTGCATATTGAACAAATAGTATAGCAGACTAAGACTAAATGTTCAGATGAGTAGTCAATGAAAAATAGCAGTTATTACAGTCATTGAGAATTTAAAGAAGTAATAGCAACAACAGCGACACGAAATGCAGTATAAGGATGAATATTTCATTCTTAGCAAACAAGCCTTCATTAGAGGCGATATATGCACTGCCTTTATGTGTAGGTCCAGGTTATATTACGCAAATTTTTAAGCACCTTTGCTAAATCCCAACTTAACAATTTCATATCTGATATTTCTGCAGAAATGTTCAATATATTAAGGCACTGTCCTCTCCCACTTAGAGTCATGAACTTTCTAAAATAAACCACACCTTTAAGGTCAATGACATGTACCCATAGTGTTTGCCTCACATGATCAGTCTTATAACAGCAGCACATGATATGTTCTGGCAGGCTTTCACACAGAAGATGACACATTTCACAGTTGCGAGAGTATTGTCTCGTCATAAATGAGGCACTTAAGTTCATTAGAAATGAGCACATCGACAATAGTTTTGGAGAGGCCTTTGTCGCTAACCATAAATTTGAATATTTCCCCGGTGTGATTATCTTTGGGGTGAGCCACCATGAATTAAGTTGGAGCACAGAGTCGAAAACGTTTTGCTTTTCCATTTTCAGCACCTTATTTTGGAGAATACTTTTCCAAGCGTGGGAAGAGGGGGACGTACCGTAGTCTACGTAAGACACTATGTATTTATGTAATGAATATTTCATCAATAAAAGAAATACTTCCGGAACGAAGCCGACAGTCTGTTTGTCACAATGGAGATACTTGACAAGTCTATGGTTAAATATTTCCTTAGCCAAATATTTAGTCGGCAGTCGACATAATTAGCCCAAAATGTAAGTTATCTATAGTCTATAAACACTTCGATAGGGTGAATCATCAGCGCACTAAATGCAAACTGGTAACTGGTGTTCGGCCTTATTTTCTGCATGTTTAATGCTGTTTCGAGCTATTGTATGTCTGATTTCGAGTAAAAGTACCATGTCTCGCAACCATACAGAGATTTAGGCAATACGACACT
Source organism: Mya arenaria (assembly GCF_026914265.1). NCBI lineage: Eukaryota > Metazoa > Mollusca > Bivalvia > Myida > Myidae > Mya > Mya arenaria. Next base: position 30,648,327 of record NC_069124.1, on the reverse strand, counting down.
CTCATAAACAGTCTTCAAAGTTAATGGAGACATCTACTTCGGATGAATTCCACTGTTGCAGATGTTGAGGTACATGCCACGAAGCTTGATACACGCAGCCTTTTATGGAGCTTGTCGATGACAAAGTGGAGTTGCAAGTTATTCCCAAATGTGTATGCGCATCACATTCACTGATAAGTTCATTGCCCAGATGGAAAATGTGACATTGATGTAAACGATTGTTGAATGTTAAGACAGCACATTTATTTGCATTGTATTAAAATCTCCATTTTCGGGAGTAATTACAACAAAGCTCATCAAAGTGTCCATTCCGTGTTTAGATAAAGAAAGCAACACCATATCATCGGCTACCGTTGGTGATCCTATGAAAATATAATAAATGCACAGCCCACAACCACTGTCACGCAACTCCTTTATAAGTCCGTCAATAAAGACAATGTACATTATAGGTGACGTCTTTCGGCCTTGAGGATTTCCTTGTAGGACGTCGAAGTTTTCAGAAGATAAACCCTTAGATCTGACATGGTTTTGTACTGCTGTATACATCTCTTTTACTGCAAGAAGTGTTGTATAATCCATGGTGATTTGCAGAAGTTTGTAGAAAAGCCCATCGTGCCAGACGCTGTCAAAAGCTTGACTCCCATCCAGAAAACAAAGATATACAGTTGAGGAATGTTCCCGGGCGAAAAATAAGCTTTCACGTAGAGCAAAAGATGACATCAAACACCCTAACTGTTCCTGAAAACCACCTTGTTGGTTGTCAATGTTTGTAAGAAATTGGTCCTTGCATCGTTACAAAATAATTATTTCAAAAACTTTTAAAATGACCGACGACAGAGTGATGGCTCGATAGTTATTTGGGCCGTCTTTTCTCTTATTACCTCCCTTATGCATAGTAGTTATCGTACCAATCTTCATAAACACCGGGATATGGGACAACATTAACATAGAAGTAAACATATCAGCCAATACTGGAGCGATGATTGACCTTCCATAGATAAGGTGTTCATATAAAATCCCGTCACTTCCGCCTGCCTTGCACTTAGGAAACGTTTGAATCGCACTGTCAACTACTTTTTCTGACACAAAAGCATCTGGGTCAGGTTTAATATTGCCAAATGCATTGTCAAAATCCTGAGATTTTGATGGGAAATGAAGATCTTTGAAATATGAGCCCCATTCCCTAACTAGATCGTTCCTGTCCCGGTACATTGTTCCATTAAGGTTAATTCCTGCCCCGCTTTTGAAATTGATAGTTTTTTCCTAGAATTGACCGTTTTCCAAAATCTGCCTGGATCAGTCTTTGCTATATTTTCAAAGGTGTTGTCTATGGTGGCTAGATATTCCTCATTACACCGTCTCTGTGCAAGATTCGCATACAATTTTTCGTTTGTCTTTTAATCAAAGTAATATCAATATGCCTATATTCGGTGCATCGTTGAGTGGAAGTTGGGCAAAATTTGGCAAAATTTACGGAGGCCCACGATGTTAAGGTCTAACAAAAACGTAAACGATAGAAAAAAACAGAGACACATAATCAGATCTATGAAGATAAATATTATAAAAAAAACATCCTTTCACCAATGGCAATCAGCATAACAACTGTCCATTGTATATTTGACCCAGAATTTATTTCCGCAAAAAAGGCCTTCATATATATCGTGCTCATTCGCAGTAGCTACTGTTATATAACAACCAAGTAAAAGAAAACAAGACCGTGTCTCAAAGATTAAAGTCAAAATCAAGAGCTATCTTTAAGAAACAGACCGAATCAATAACATCTCGTCCATACCACTCTTTGTCGGTAAATCTGAAATCGGGTTCCTAGGGACAGGTCTGCTAACACAGCGATATCTTTTCCTAATAACACTATGTTTTTATTGTACAATAAGGAATTGAGGAATTTGGCTACAATTATATAATATTCTATTATTATTTTGAAAATAAATGTGGTTTTAAAAACCCTTTTCAAACATTTTAGTCCATTTGAGTATACTGCTTGAAACTGTCATGGTATTGTAACCTATTCAGTTGTTTTGAAGGTGTATTAGCGATCCGGTAGCTCAGTCGGTATAGCATTCGTCGTGTCAGCTAAGGGTTCCGAGTTTGGGTCTTGTTACAAATTTTCTCACCCATCCTGCGACAAATGGCGCTCAACGAGAAACGAGAGGCCATGGCTGTATATACACTCAATATCCTACATGTGGTTTCGTGAAGATCGTATTCAACTTGTTTCTTTATCCAGTTAATTTGAAGACGAATTCCAACTTGGCAGGGGAGTATGTCATGGTATCGTAACCTATACACCAGTTGAGAAAGTATGTAAGCGGTCCGGTAACTCAATCGGTAGAGCACTCGCTCTGTCAGCGAAGGTTTCCAGTTTCGAGCCCAAACCTGGTTGCACATTTCTTTTTTTGTCTAGTTTTACATTTGATAGACACTTACAGTACATTTGTGTTGTTGTCCTGAGTATCGAAGAGTTCTGTCGAAAGTTCATTCACGATTTTGAAAAGTTCAGTGCTTTCGGACTGTTGTTCTGAAAATGAACAAGTTTATTCTAAAAACCTTGTACCAATATATCGAACAAATAAATAAATAATAAATTGATATTTATATGACTGTATCGTTACAAATTTAATCAAGTGTAGCAAGACCAAAATTACTTTAAAACCTCTTAAGCAACACGTTAATTCTTATCGTTATTTTTCACCTAGAGACGTTCCCTCTCGCGTCTATGTTACCTAAAATGGAAAGATAATTCCTGGTTAACATAAAAAGGATGATCTTAATATTTAGGATGAAAACTCACGCTGAATAAATTCATAACCTCTTAAATGATTATACTTATACAAGCATAACCTCTTCTAATTCCCGCAAACAGACGGTAAAAAACAATGACTTAAAACACAGCTAGTCAAGCATTGCCACAAAAACTCTTCTGTTATCAAACATTGCCACAGAAACTTCTCTACTATAAAACATTGCCACAGACGCTCCTGCACTATTAAACATTGCCACAGAAACTTCTCTACTATTGAACATTGCTACAGAAACTTCTCTGCTATCAAACATTGCTACAGACACTTCTCTGCTATCAAACATTGTTACAGAGACTGCTCTGCCATCAAACATTGCTACAGACACTTCTCTACTATTAAACATTGCCACAAAAACTTCTCTGCTATTGAACATTGCTACAGAAACTTCTCTGCTATCAAACATTGCTACGGACACTTCTCTGCTAACAAACATTGCTACAGACACTTCTCTGCTATCAAACATTTCTACAAACACTTCTCTGCTATCAAACATTGCCACATAAACTTCTCTGCTATCAGACATTGCTACAGACACTTCTCTGCTTTCAAACATTTCCACAAGAACTTCTCTACTATTAAACATTGCCACAGAAACTTCTCTACTATTAAACATTGCCACAGAAGCTCCTGCACTATTGAACATTGCTATAGAAACTTCTCTGCTATCAAACATTGCTACAGACACTTCTCTGCTATCAAACATTGCTACAGAGACTGCTCTGCTATCAAACATTGCTACAGACACTTCTCTGCTAACAAACATTGCTACAGACACTTCTCTACTATTAAACATTGCCACAAAAACCTCTCTGCTATTGAACATTGCTACAGAAACCTCTCTGCTATCAAACATTGCTACGGACACTTCTCTGCTAACAAACATTGCTACAGACACTTCTCTGCTATCAAACATTGCTACAAACACTTCTCTGCTATCAAACATTGCCACATAATCTTCTCTGCTATCAGACAATGCTACAGACACTTTTCTGCTTTCAAACATTTCCACAAGAACTTCTCTACTATTAAACATTGCCACAGAAACTTCTCTACTATTAAACATTGCCACAGAAGCTCCTGCACTATTAAACATTGCTACTGTTACTTTTCTGCTATCATACATTGCTACAGATACTTCTCTGCTATCAAACATTGCTACAGAAACTTCTCTGCTATCAAACATTGCTACAGACATTTCTCTGCTTTCAAACATTGCCACAGAAACGTCTCTGCTATCATGCATTGTCACAGAATCTTCTCTGCTATCATGCATTGCCACATAAACTCATCTGCTAGCATGCATTGCCACAGAAACTCCTCTGCTATCATACATTGTCACGGGCACTCCACTGCTATCTGTAATTTCCACATAAACAACTTTGCTATCTACGATTGCAACGGAAACTCCTCTACTATTAAATACTGACACAGAAACTCCGATGTTATCTTTCTTCTGGTCAAATTTCAAATGCTGGCGAGCTTTCTTATTAACAGAAAGTTGAGGTTGACAAATACATCTTCTAGAATGTTTTGGGAATTTTGTTGGGTAATATTGTAAGAATCAACAGTATATGCAATTGCATGTAAATGATTTCAAATGAATAATTCGTAAACGGATGTTTTACGTTATGTCGGCGCATATTTGAAATTAAAGTGACACTCTTATTCAAAAGCAATATATACTATGTATAACAAACATATATTTTGACTGATAAATATTTAACTACTTACTACATAATTCATTTATGGAAAGTATTAAATACTGATAACAAGATTGTAACCGAGTATTGAATAACTGAAAACCTAATAATATTAAATGATTGGTGAATGCTGAAAGATTTACTGTCATCTAGTTTAGTCTCATAAGGTAAAAATACCGTGTTTTATGCATTTTTCTTTCAAATTAAACTCGCTTTCTTTCATAAGAACCATTGTTTTCGACATTTATTCATATTTTTTGGAATATTAAAGCAATAGTAGTAATTGTGCTCATTCTTTTTGGGGAGTAAGAGTGCATCTTTAAGTTGTTGCACTTTGAACAAATGGTTTTGATGTTTGAGGATTTGGATATTTGATTTTCGCTTTTATTCAACACAAGGTCTTCGCATTATAAGTAACATCCAAGGCTTGCCACATTCAGCACTCTCAGTGCTTTGATTTAGATAAATAGAAATCGGGTGAATCAGTGATTCCTGGCTTTGCGTACGACTGCTCAACACAAAGAGATTTATACTGTGTAAATCATGGATTCAATATTGAACGCTAAGTGTATATGCAATACTGTTTTGCTCGGAACTAGACATGTTGCTTGGTATGATAGTGATATTCCATCACATTGTATCGCATATGACGCTTTTGGCACACTTATATTTAAGTTTTAGGGGGGAGGGGGTATTGTGTCCTTTGTTTTTCCATGAAATGAAATAAAATTACGATAACAAAACAAAACGTGAGAGCTAAAACAGAAGAAATAATATCCATAATACAGCAGTATTCAAAGTGAGATATTACGTATAACTTAAATCGTTGTACAGCCAGTAAACCTAATGTTGAGTTATCTGCACAGTGTGTCATGATAAAGCGTGATAACTTTGTTATCAGTTTCTATCTTGAATATACTAATAAGATAATAACAAGGATGTTACATTTGAATTGATATTAAAGCGTCATGTACTTTATTGTGAAAATATATTAAATTGTTAAGCAGTACGGGGGCATATTTTAGCATGTTTAACAACAGTAAACAATGTCAAGAAGAACTGTTGGAAGAACTTGAGGACAAGTTAAAGGTATGGCAGGAGAAAATAAATGTACTCAAAAGGAACATCAAAAAATCAGAAACTATAAAGAAAGAGTTGCTGATAGAAATGAAAGCGGCGTTGGAATATCTTCGACAAATGGTAAGTATTAACTGTCAAGTTTTACTAAGATTTTAGGTTACACCTAGTTTCGTCATAGTAACAAAATGTTAAAGCGAGTCAATCACGGGTTAATATAAGAGTTATGATGTTTTAAAACGGCGGATCCGGTTGTAAAAAAGATAACTTCATTCAGACTTCAAAACTTATTTTCTTGTAATAGCAATTTTACTTCAACTGTGTTTCATTAGTATTCTTGGAAAAGCATTGATAGCGTATTTACCTATATCTTTGTTAAAAATTGTGGCTAACTTATGCCGTGGAGCTCAGTTTAGCCCTATGAACATCTTGTAGTTGAAGCACTATGAAGCTCCCGTCTCAGCAACCCTTGAACGACTGCAACAGGTCGCATTCTCAGATCCAACAGCAATCCCTGATCGTTTTGTCGACGCCAATGCCCGGAGCCTTTCGGTGCATCTTTGGCTCAGATTCCAGTAGAATATTTATATGAAAAACTACAGAAACAAGCTCAGTAGTCAAAAGTTTAAACAAAAACCACGTGTAATAGCACAGGGTAGACGCCAAAACATAGAGCACAAAAACAAACAATCATAAACAATAAACATGGAACAAGAACACAAAACTCCACAAACAACACAGTACATTTAAACTATATTAAAAATAGGTGTGTTTATTAAGATAAGTTAGGTACCGCCTTGGAACGGTCAGTAAAATATAAATTTAATATAAATTTACCGGGGATTTAAACCAGTTTGTGTGTGCAATCTCACTCTTTTCCCAACAATCCCGAATAAAGTAAAAACACAAAAGGTAAATTTTATCAAAGTATGCATTAACCTGGGGAATCAACATGACAGTTAAAACCCTTTTTAGTACCACTGTACAGTGTTTAACTTTCATATCCACTTAAATGCGACCCTTGGATCACGTATGTCCTGAAATATAAACTGAGAGTCCAAATTATCGTTGTGAGCACATATTATATTCACACCGATATATGCTTCTGTATATTTTGTAGAAGAACGGGTCCTCGGGAAAGAAACAGCATTACGTATGAGACTCGGGATGCGGAGCAAACTGAAACCAGATTGTGTGCAAGATCGTTTTTATTTAAAAATAACTCTTCTTTATTTCAAGTATGAAGGTCAGGAAGATGCCGAAGATTTCGAAATAGTTGGCAGATCTAAGCTGAATGTCCCTGATGAATGTCGCCAACATGAAGAGTCAAATGCAATTATGTTGCAAGAGGCAAAAAGGTTGAAGGACGAACTTAAATCTTTGAAAGCTGAGAACGAGCGCCTTCGTTTACGGTAATAATTATTGCCTATTCACGTACATTTAGGAGAACGATTTAGGAAAATAATTTTAATATGTTAGAAACTGTTATAGTGTTTAATATGAATATAAAAACAAAATGAGACGCGTATTGTTTTAAGTTTAAAATGATACCCATAGACAACATTCTACGCCAAAATATTTCAAAATCAACGCATTGTTCATTCACGTGTTATTTTAGGTTAAGTAAATTTGCTGGTGACCAGCTCACTCGAGACAACCCAAATATCACTGACCTAAGCGACCCAAACCGACCACAGAAACTCGGTGAGAAGTATAGTGAGCTTTATGACAACGAATGGACGGAAGCATATGAAAGTCTTACACACAGTGGATACAGCGAAGCAGATGCTGTTGAAACGTTACAGCTAACGCTCAAGGTAAGTTGTTACGAATGTGTTAAGTGTAGGAGTTATCGAATTGACAATTAAAGAATCTCTTCGATTTTAAACATATAAGATACATCGGGACAACCACACTTCCGGTAGTTCCTTAATGCTAAATATACATGTTTGTATTTTATTTGTATTCTGTGTCTCCCAGAATACGTTCCAGTTTTGTGAGAGAAAAGCCCAGCTGATACTGCAGAAAACAGAAGATGCAGTTAACCTTTTATTCGAAGAATACCGAAACTCTGCTATATTAGAGGTATTAGATAATTTACGTTTTTCTGCCTTTTATGTTGCCTTAAGTCTGGTAGAGGAGAACTTTTATACGAATAAAAGTGAATATATACAGAGGGTCACGAGGGGCACTATGGTATCCATTGAATACATCAAGAAAGTGATTCACATACTGAAGAACAAAGAAGATATTTGCTGATTCAAATGTATCCAAAGTTTTCTCAAATCTGTATAATCGCGCTTGATAAAAGTATTAACATATTTGAGTTTGATTTGAAGGATCTAAAATTGTACACGCAGTTCTATTTTGATGTTACAGTAGAAATTTCCCATTATAAACTAATCAAGTCTCCAGTTTGATTTTTTTTCTCGAAACGGACATAATGAATATCTTAAATCTTTCACGATATGTAGGTTATCACAATTGACAACATGTTATTTTATGCAATATTCATGTTTGATTTTTGCAATATATAAGTCATATCGAAATAAACGCTTCCTGAAAATCTAAATCTAAATCTAAAAATCTAAATTTAAAAATGTATTTTAACGGCATTCAGTAGCGCATTCACAGCATACATATTCCTTCCATATTTCATTGAAAATATAAAATAATAAAGGAAATATTTCTAAAAACGTTGGTTTTAAAGGGTATAAAACACACAGTTATACTTTTTGTATTTTAACTCTCTTTTTCAGGCTGTACCAAGCCACGTTACCGTGACTGGTGGAAAGGTAGGTAACAGATCAGTTAATAAGTTCGAAATAATAAGATGAATTCATTTAAAGCGATCTCCATCTAAGAATTGACCTGCATTTATGTTGCAGCGAGCTTTGCTCGTTATCGCGTCTTACGGGTCACTCATTTTATACAGAAGTGTTTGGTGCTGACAAGCGGCGAGGACATGCAGTTACAAAAGAGATGGGAGCCTAAACGTAGAAACTTTTTGGATAGTAAAACATTCACAGATGATACTCCGCAGGTATAATCTGCATATGTGCTCATGCTAGGATGTAGTTGCTGTCGTTACAACCGAGTGGTAAAGCTAGCTACTAATTTTTTTTAATCAATTATATTCCAACAATGTGTTGTCTGGATTTAATTTTATAGACATGTTTACATATACTTGCACATCTCGATTAGATATTTTTGGTTTCCTTGCAGAAGGCTGACCATGTTCATGTTGATAAGCAGATGAAGCATTTGAGAAAAGAGGTGGCAGGTTCAATTCTCCCTATAGTGCAAAAGGTGCACAAATTTTGTTGTTGTTTGTTGTTGTTGTTTTTTATTGTTTTTGTTTTAATTCTAGAATAGCTTATGATATAAGCATAGACTACTTTTAACATCAGATATCACGCTATTAAGTCCTTTAAATTATATGATTGATCAAATGCAATATCAAAAGTCAACTATGGTCTGATTCCTGTTTACAGGCATACATGGATGCAAGCTGGCAAAAGGAGTGTTTGTCCTCCTTGAAACCATTCATAAATAAGTGTTTGTTTATTGGGTGGATGATGGTTGTTCAGACGCCGCCAATGGATTTTAAATCTGCCAGAAAGGGCGATCACTTCGACAAAAATATTTTCAATTACTATACAAAATCCGGAAAGTTTATAGACGTTGTCGTTTGGCCCGCTTTGTTGCTTCACAAGGATGGTCCAGTTGTTGGAAAAGGAATTGCACAACCAAGAATTAAAACCACTTAAAGCTTCACAAATTCGGCGTATATGTGCACATTGCCATCACAAACGTAGTCATGGCGACATACATAATACAAACACAGGATACCGTTACAAGGTGGAGGATAATGACATACGAATTTGAACTGTTCTTTGCACGCATTCAGACAACATAAAGTGATGTTTTAAAGATAAATATCATGTGAATACATTCAGCGAATGCTTAAACTTCGCACCATCAATCACGCATTTCATTCCTTAAACTAACAAGCACAATTTACAACAATCACTCTCGAGGTATCAAGGTAAATATTTTGAAATAAATCCAATTATTTTGACGTCATTGTTCTTACTTTCGGGTCTGTAGTGTTTGTTTATTGGGTGGATGATGGTTGTTCAGACGCCGCCAATGGATTTTAAATTTTTTCCAGTTGTTGGAAAAGGAATTACACAACCGGGAATAAAAACCACTTAAAGCTTCATAAATTCAGCGTATATATGCACATGACCATCACAAACGTAGTCGTGGTGACATACATAATACAAACACAGGATACCTTTACAACATGGAGGATAATGACATACGAATTGAAACTGTTCTTTTCTCGAATTCCAACAAAAAGTGATGTTTTAAAGATAAATATCATGTGAATACATTTAACGCATGCTTAACCTTCGCACCATCCATCACGCAATTCATTCCTTAAATTAACAAGCGTAATTTACAAAAATCACTCCGAATATCACGGAAAACATTTTTGAAATAAATCCAATTATTTTGACGTCATTGTTTTTACTTTCGGGTCTCTAGTAATAGTGTGACAAAAATATAATTATATTCGTCGACACTAATCTAATTAGGCACTTAAAACATAACTTACGTGTAAATAAAATTTGAAAATACATCTTTCTATCATTTATCTTTGGTTTTAACCTTGGTTGTCACGATATTCTGAGACAACACTCGTATGATGTAGCTTACATCTTTTTTAGATCCTGAACGGTCACACATTGTTCTAATCGTTAAATGCAATCAGTTAAAAGCAAGATTATTCTCAAAAGATTAGGGTTGAAGTTAGAGAATGAAAACAATGGGAACAGAATACTTTTAAAGGTTTTCGCGTTAGATATCGGTATAGACGAAAATCTTACTTTTCCTTGTTAACATACGGCCTGGACGAAAGCTCGTCTCAAAGTGTCATTTCTAAAAAATGGTCAGCATTAAGTCGAATACTTTATTAAAAAATATTTATATACTATGGAAGTTTTCGTAACGTATGCTTCGGCCACACTTTAAATATGATATTATAATATCCTTATGAGAGACCAAAACGTGATGTATGAGGGTATATATCAAATGTAACGGACAACAGATTATTTTGTTTTATAAATAACACTGTCGACATGTCTTATAAACTCCTAAACATGCACGTGGCAAGACTGACGTCATTTCCGTAACACTTAACCCTGACTATATACAGGTGCTCAATTTCCAGTGTTGGACAATATGATTTTACGTTTCAAGATACATATATATACTTATTACATGTAGTAACAATATACTTTCCGTAGTCAATAGTTAAGATCGTAAATTTTCAGGTGTAACCACAGGGTTTTCTTTCTTTAATATCCTTTCTTTAATTGTCAAGGGGTTAAACACATATTTTGACTTTCAAATCAAACTGAAATGAACAAAATTTAACAGTTAAAGTAAAGTGTTTCTATTTATGAAATGACTTATAAATAAAAACTGACTTTTGAAAATCAAATTCAACACAGTTTTAAGTTATCTATCAAAATAAATATATTTCTGCGTTTGGACACGTGTTCGCAAAAATAAATATGATTTTAACTAGATAAAGTCATGTTGAGTGCAATGATGTCCGCAAATAAATATCCAGTTCAATGAAGAGTCATAAGTTTTAACTCCGACCACTTTATACGTTGTTTATAAATGAAATTCACCATTAAAATAGGCGAAAGTGACCTATCCAGATTTTTTTTCGGGTTTGTTTTGGCCATTTTGATTTCCGAACACATTGAACAATTTTGTTTACTGATGACTACCTATACAAAAATGACGACTTTGACAACTTAAAAGTGTTTTGTGGAAAATCGATGTATTGCGCTATTGTTCAAAATGCAAAAGTAAAAAATGCGGATGCAATGTGAATATGCTTTGCGAAGCCGTGTAAGGATTACGCAATCGGTGTTCTTTGGGCTTTAGTTGTTTTTAAATTAAAAATATCGTAAGGACATTTATTGCATATATGATTGTGCCCATGAGTTTACGGGTGTCCCCGAGCAACGTCAGCTGCGTAAGGTCTGTGACTATGATATCTTATTGAAGCATGGCCAAGACAAGAACATACAGCTAGTTTACATCGTGTATAAAAGTATAAGATCACGATACCTCATATTATAGTATCAATGGACCTTCAGTAGTCGTCGAAAGACCTATGTCACCCACATGTAGCTTAATTACTATCAAGGAAAGTGTTAGCGTGAAAGCTTAAATAATTTATTTGTCTATATCCACTAAAAACAACGGCAACTCGGTTTCGTTTTAAGTTACCGTCATATTCACACTTTGAGGAATTAAGCATAGCTTTCACCTTAAAAACACGTTTTATATACATATATAAGTTATACGAATTAAAGCAACCCTTGAACTATGACAATTGAATATGTAGTTAATATTTTTATCAAATTCAAATTATCATCATCCAACGTGTGTGAATCATCGGTTGTGTTTAACCCTGTGTGTTAAGTTATTAAAATGACATAAACGCATATGATAATTCTACAACACTGTTTCATCATTTTGTAACTTAGGAACCAAAAATTAAAATAGTGTTGTCATTATAGCGGGACAGGCGTTTTGGGTGTGACTTAAACGCAGGTTATTTCAGAAGAAAACAGTACATAATTATGTTTCACTGTTAAATATATGTGTGTTTATTTTAAAGCATCTCAACTCAGAAACACTATGCTAAACTACATTTTATCTGTAAAGGTCAGGTGTAATTGTCATGTATTTTTTTGTAAATAGCCCGTAAGTGAATAAATCATTCGTATGAAACCATCGATAAATACAAACTGGTAGTGCACCACTCTATGTCTGCGCATCCATGTTACTTGTTTCCATATTACGTCTTTAGGTATAATGTGTTAATTGTCTAATTTCTACTTTATGTCGCCATTGAAAATTGTTTTGCCAAATGGGTCTATGACCTTCTTGGAAAGAAAAGTTTTGTTCTGTTCTGTTCTATTTGTACGTATAAGAACGTGTAAGTGTTTAGAACTTTAGATCAATCGGTGAGGCGGTTGGAACAAAGTGCAAGTTATGTTGTGTTATTCAAAGCTCGAGTTCTAAGTCAAATTCTTTGGTGTCAAAGGTGGTCTAAGCATTAAAATGACGACAGTGTGCTTCTCTTGTGGTGATCAAATTCAGGCTGTTGGGAATCATCCGCTTCCTAAAGTACCCTTTATGCGCCCTCCTGGATAGCCTAACCTGTAACAGATGCACTAGATATCAACAATTCGGCTTCTTGGAGCACTTAAATGGCTTTATACACCATTGTTATACTATGTTCTGAACAAGTAAAAAGTTGAAACCCTTTTTTAATAAAACTGTTGAGTTAGTTATCGTTTTAGCTGTTGAGTGCCTCATAATTTGCGTTATCGTTATACAAGGAAAAGGACAAGTTTTGGATTTATAAAGATTGTTTTGCTGAGAGGGCAACGCTATTTGTCGTTTATTTTTAAAAGGTATGAATATCTCAATGCATATTTTCTTTGCGACAGTTGCTACTTTAAAATTATAAATGATACTTTCGATTTCGAATGCTACTTTCGATTTCCATTCACTTACAATATGGTTTTACATTGTGTCATTATCTATGAGTATTTATTATTGTTCAGTGAGCAATATCATCATCAGTCACGCAACAACTAAGCTGTAATTAAGTGAGTTTTAGCGTTGTTGACGCAAATGAAATTTGTGGTCTTCAAAGGCAATATTTGAGCAAATATCAACATTAGCTAAAGGGTTCCAGCTTATGATATTTTAGTTTTAACACTCCTTATAATTTGCCACACTTACTCCTACTTTAAAAAGGTGCATTTTTCAAACCATGACCGAATACTTTAAAGAGTAAGGTTGAATCACTATATACCCCCGCAAACAAAATTTAAAGGGGGAGTGTATATATAGGAGTCATCATACGGTCAGTTGGTGGGTCGGGCGGGCTTACGGTCGGTCTGTTGCAAAACGTTGTTGGGGCAAACTTCTTTAACTGGAAATTCATATTATGACTACAAAGATGTTTTTTGGTTTTGAAGAGAGAGTATTTTGGAGTTATTTGATTGGTAGGGCGGGCGTTCTGTTGCAAAACGTTGTTGGGGCGAATTACTTACACAGTTTAAGAGGGGTTGCTTTGGAACTTGGTGCACATGATCACCATGAAATAAACATTTCCGTCACTTGGAACATACTTGTTCAGGAGTTATGGAACTTTCATATTTTGGCTATATAAATGTTTGTGCAGTTCAAGGGGAGAGTATATTGGAGTAATCATATGGTCAGTCGGTTGTCGCGCGGACGGTCTGATGCGTTACGTTAGTGGGGCGAACTACTTACACACTTTACGAGTATTTGTTCTGGAATAAGGTAAACATTATGACGGTCACTATGAAGTGAACAAGTATTTAACACATTATTTGTCAATTGCAGGAAAGTTATTTATGAGTTGTTTTTAAACTTAGTTTACTCTAATTAAAATATGGAATACCAAATATATGTGTAGCTTTCGTGTGTTTCTTAATAATTGTTGTTACTTTCACCTTCGTTTTAAGCACATGCCGTGCTGTTTTTTTTCTATTGGTGCCCCTAGGGGAAAGCTGATAGTGATCGCACCGTCCGTCCGTCCGTTACAGCGTTATTATTGATGCGATTATTAAATTGTATGCGCCTTTCTCATAGATGTAGGTCTAACTTGAACTTGAATATGGTGTACAATATGGACACTGTAACAATACTGTGTTACCATGAATGCAATATCAATCAAACCGAAGTTTATATCACTATGATAAAGTGTGTCGCGCGTAAGACATGTGCTTTCATTTCAAAGGTAAAGGTCTCGCTTTGAGGTCATTTAACACAATATTTTTTATGTTTTCAAATATAAGCGAAAATGACAAACATACTTGTCCAAATCAACGCATTAAAAGGAGAATAGCGCATGATATTGGTTCCCTCATTTCAAGGTCAAACTTGCATTTCAAGGTCAAAACTGCACGATATCGATTTATTAACAGTTCTTCATGTATTCGAAAAGCAATATTTGAAGGCATTTTTAATATGATTTTGATTCTAGTCAAATGTGTTATTAAACATATATGTTATACTAATGGTCATCCACTTGACATGCCTAATCGGAAGCATTTCCGTACCAGGTCTTGCTTCTTACAAGCAATATTACCAGCGTCGCTCTAGGAATAAGCTCTTAAACCTACTATTTGTTATTATAACATGACCATTTGAGGAACAGGAGAAGGCGATGAATTGTTGGATCAATACATACCGGCAAGCAGCCAGCGAGGCTGGCAGTCTTGCTGGACGGTCTACCGGGTATATAACCAACTACGAAAATACTAAGTAGCTGAAAACATCATTATGAACCCTATTTCATAACGTAGACAAATGCTATTCCTCAAATTATTAACGTTCAATCGTTATAAGACCTGTATAGGATACTCAATCATTTTATTAAATAAAATGTGATCTGTTTCGAATATGAAACGTTTAAAATATCCTTAATGAGCAAACCATATTAAGCAAGTAAGTATATATGATAAAGCCGTGTTTTAAATCAGCTACTTTTATGTCTGATATCCTTTTATTTTTGCTCATGGTTGGTGAGACAAATAATTTTGCAGACCATTATGTTATTTTGTCGCCCTTCGACGAATCAGGACTATACTGTTCTTCACTTGTCAGTCGGTCCGTCGGTCAAATCACCAGCCTAACCACACTAAGGTTATATTTCAAAATAAAAATTAAAAGAATACAATGATTAAAAACTAAAATATTAAACATTGAAATTTGCACAAAAAAATGACAATTGTCGAATCATTATAAACATTAAGCAGCTACCTTTGTGCATGTAAAACTAGCATTGCCCATACATGTATTCTTAGAATTGTTTTATCCATTTTACTAATTCACAGCTGTTCGGAGAACTAGCACTTATCAACTGCTATAACGACATATTTAGATTTGTTACTATATCTACTATCCTCAAACTTGGATGAGATATTGATATTCACCGCAAATAAGTCATTTAATGCAAAATTACCAATTTTTGCTGCCGAAAGAAGGGCATACATGTTTGAGAAACATCTGTGTTTTAACACATAGTTTCATTTACCTGACATCAGTATCAAGCATTCTACATTGTTTACATTGGCGTAATTGCGCTGAATAAGTGCGAGCATGTAGATTACATCCATTTACAGTACAAAAATTGACAAAAAATGTATTAAAGATACAAGTATCTGCAGTTTATATTTGTGTTCTCTATTTTGAACTGTAATCGGACGTGAAATTACGTAAGTTTTTAATATGTACAAGGAAATAGACTTTGATTGTTTAATATCGATATTCTTCCTTTACACATTTAACGCTTTCGAATGATACCGAAATGTTACAGGGTCACCAGGAATCTAATCTTGCAAACGCATCAGTATTATGTTCACTTGCTGACAATGTGGATGAAAATATGACAGCAACGAAGTTATGGTAAAATGTCAAAAACCATAACAAAAAAAGATTAAATACAATTATCGAATGTTGATGTATATTAAACTTTTGGAAGAAAAATATAACTTTAGTGAACACTTCAAAGGCAATATGCATGTTATGTGCGAAAAATAATGGCATTCACAATGGCGTGCTCCGAGTTTTATGTAGAGGTATTTTTCAAACCTACAGCACCGCCCTTTGTTTGAAGCAAAATCCCATTGCAAGTTTACAGAACTGTGTTCCAATCGTCGTTTACCCCGTGTTGCTTCAGAATATACATTTAGCTACAAGATGCACGTGTCCTTGTAAGCTATAACAGAGGCACGGTATAAATCACCTTTCTGTTATATTAACAAGATGACATGAATTAAAATCTTAATGATAAAGAATGGGCGTAGCCCTTCTGAATCATTCAAACTTTTATGCAGGTCATCTTACTGAATTATTACAACCTTATTGGCTGACACATTGTCCACGCAAAATCTAACGTAGGGAATGTGTATCGGATGAGTGGCGGTCGTCGGACATTTAAACATCCGCGAAAGTAATATTTTTTTATGATTAAGCCTAGTACTTAATGATTGCCTATGTACAATTTCATTGGCTGAAATGTAGGTTGTATTCTAATTATGATTTTTAAATAAGTCTTCTTTATGTTCAATTTTGCATAGATAAGCTACAGAACGGACTTTGTCGAGAAGATAGCACTTAATTTACTATTCTTTAAACATATAGAGAACGACGAACATGTCTAAAGGCCGGTTAACAGAGGAGAATATGGACGATATAGAAAAGATGATAGGAGAGGGCCGGAAACGCTTCACCTTGCTCTATAGCATCGCCCGGGACGCTTGTGATTCCGACATATTCCATCAGAGATGTGACAACAAGGGTCCTACTGTGACCATGCTGTATAACCCCAAGGGCTCAGTGTTTGGTTTCTATACAGGCATAGACTGGAAAAGCGAGGGGGGCTGGGAAAAAGACACAAAAAACTTCCTTATTCAACTAAGCTACTTTGGAAACAAGAGGTACACTAAATGTCTCACAAAAAATTCTAGTGCTGTGATTTTTGGGAACAAAAGATATGGACCATGGTCTGAAGCAATCAATTGCTTCAGTGGGAAAACGCTGGCACCTTGCAACGGTGTTTTTACCCTTAATGGGAACATGGATAGCTTCACATCAGATTCCTATGACACCTGTGGCCTTTCCCCGAGTGACGTGAACAACGGGAGCATGGAGGTTATAGACCTGGAGGTCTATAGTGTTGCAGGTTTATTTCTTTAATACATTTTATGGATCATAAAATATCAAACACGCTCAGGTTAGGTTTGGAACCGTACGGATTTAGACTGGTAATAAAACCGTACAGTTTTAGATATATGTTCAGTTTTAAATTGAACACCAACTTGTATGGCATTTCTAGTCGTAAAGAAATTTCCCACTCACAAATAAATATGTCCGTTAATGTAAACTTAACAACAATGAAAACTGTCTTCGTGCAGGGAAACAAATTCTTTGTGTTAGCCAAATTTCCAGTCAATGCGTATTTGTTCTATTGTTTTTATACCAGATGGAAAACGGTCCCCGAAACACGACATAGAATGTCCGTGGCGTACACAACCACAGTGGAACCCGGAGGTAAAAAAATCAGCAATGTATGTCCCAACCCTCTCCTAAGGGACACTAGATTGAGTAGAGCCAGGGAAGTATGTTTTACTTTAAACTGTGTTGTATACATCTTGTGGTGAGACGTTTGTAAAGGTCTTTTAAGAAATTAAGGTGTAAATCTAGCTGCCTGCGCAAATCCCAGTTCCTCCGATTACTTTCATGTCCCTGTATCCATAGCCCCAATCTATGGGGAAACCAATGATAATAGTTTTATGCTTAAGTACCATAGGACTGTTAAGTAACAATTATCATAATTATCATTGTTCGTTGTTGTTGTTTTTCTTTTTCCATTCTTGTAAATATAATTTGGGACAATTCACCGCCTTTATTGCGATCCCATATTTTGCCAGTACGTGTCGCAGCTGTCGGAGGAGCTATCAGCCATCGAAATCACAACAAAGCCTCGATTGTTGTTGCTGGGAACAATAGGGGCCGGCAAGTCCAGCTTTGTGAACACGGTCGCCTCCGCACTCGCGGGCCGCATGGTCCACCTTGCCAGCTGTGGGACGGATAGACACGCCGCCACAAGCACGGTTGGAATATTATCTACATGTAATTTGACATTGATAAGATATTGGGTTTTCGTTGTAACATAAAACAAAAGACAATAAACGCCGCAATGCGACGAAACAAGGTTTTCAATGATTGACAGAAGAACTTCAGCCTATATTGTTAGAATTGTAATTAAGTTGATTTGTTGTGTGTTGTGTGTATGTATTAGAACATGCCAAATTGGTTAGGGGATATACACAGAAGACAGGAAGCATGCATAAGAGTTGAAATGAGTATTAAAGGGAAAGGTTAATCAATTAGTAAAGATGGTTATGTTATTTTCTCATGGCGCATATAGAAATTGTTATCATTTTAGTAAATCATCAAACTCTGTTGCTGGAAAATGAAAATGATTTTAAAGGAACTTGTTCACAAACTCTTCCTCTAGACCTGGTTTGGTCAAGATATGTCAACCCTTACATCCAGAAATTATTCAGTTTCAACTGGGTTTTTTCTATTTTTAGTAACAGTGACCTTGACCTTGTCCCTAGGGACCCCAAACGCAATTTCATGAAAGGTATCCATTGACTCTTTATTTATACCAAGTTGGATCAAGATATGTCAACCCTAACTAACTGTTTTTCTATTTTTAGTAACAGTGACCTTGACCTTCACCCTAGGGACTCCAAACGCAATCCCATGAAAGGTCTCCATAAACTCTTCCTTTGTACCAAGTTTGGTCAAGACATGTGCACCGTGACTATTGTTATTCAGTTTCAACTTTTTTTCTATTTTTAGTAACAGTGACCTTGACCTTGACCCTAGGGACCCCAAATGCAATCCCATGAAAGGTATCCGTAAACTCTTCCTTTAAACCAAGTTGGGTTATAATATGTCAACCCTAACTAAAGTTATTCAGTTTAAACTGTTTTTCTATTTTTAGTAACAGAGACCTTGACCTTCTCCATAGGGACCCCAATCCCATGAGAGGTATCCATAAACTCTTCCTTTAAACCAAGTTGGGTCAAGATATGTCAACCCTGACTGAAATTATTTAGTTTCATAGGTGTGTTTGACGCCGCCTGGCCGCCCGCCCGAACAATGGCGTTTGTCATTCTAATAACCAGGTTTCACTATGTGAAAACCTGGTTAATAAATTAGGCAATAAACTAACTTTTTGGTCTTTCCTTAATGACTAAGGATGCAATATGGGGGGAAATGCGTTTACTTGGTCACTTTGATAAAACCTTTAGATACGATATGTATCAGGTATACAGCAATCCTTTGGGCGTTTTTGTTGGTTTTGCCAAACAAGTTTTAGTTTAACTAATTTTGAGAAAATTTAATAATTATCAAGGGAGGGAACTCTTTCTCAGCGCCGAATGCTTAATTGTCCGCCCTTCTTTATTTTGGCGCCTTTCTCACTTGTTCTCTAGTTTTAATCCGGTTCGGACGTGTGTTTTTTCAAAGTGACTTAGTTTTCGGATGGAACGAACAGACGAAACTCCCTCCGGATGGGGTTTTGATAGTTTCAAAATCCAGTTTCGGTTTTCGTAAAACAATCGTTAAAACTGGTTTTCATTTCATTTGAAACCGTTACAATAAACACACAGTTCGTGAAACCGATATAAAACCAAAACTTGTTTATTACTAACAAAAACGCTCTGAGTCCCACCCAGAAAACTGTTGTTGATCTGTAGAAAGTCCTTCTCTATAAATGTTGGAAGTAACTACAGTCTAGATCTGATATTTAATCGAGAGCTATTGTTATCAAAAGATCATCTTCACATTGTTTTATTTAAAACCCCGATGTCTTCAAAGTTCATGTTTATTGCACTGGCATTTTACTGCTGTAATATAACCTGATAACGTGTGCGCATTGTTTCGTGTTAAGAACTTAATTTTCGCGATAATTACCTAGCTATCTAGTTAATATTCGCAAAACGTTTTTAGTAAGATAAATAACATCAGCCTACAAACTGGCTTGAAAGTGCCTAGAACTGCCACCTGTTACCTAAATATGCTGTACAACACTTACAGGTTATCTAGTTACGGTTCGCTTATTTCACTGAGTAACATTATTAAATAATACTGATAAAACTCACCATAAACATTCTTCCCTTTTAGTTAAATAAAGTTTACCCTTTGCAGTACTCTCCTTACCGTTTGCGTTCAACAACAGGATCGTATCTCGACTTAAAACTCTGCGACACCCCGGGTTTGGAGCGGTCTCAAGGAATAGACATCCACGAGCTACACTTTCTCCTTGATGGAAACGTACCTGAAAACTATGACGTAAGAACAAACAGTGCCTTTTTACATATTTAGTACACGCGTCATCATCATCAACATCATCATCATCATCATCATCATCATCATCGTAAACATCACCCCCACCATCATCATCATCATCATCATCATCATCATCATCATCATCATCATCATCATCATCATGTTCATCATCATCATCAGCAGCAGCAGCAGCAGCAGTATCATTATCAAATAATACTGATAAAACTCACCATCACCATTTTCTCTTTCAGTTTAACCCTACACAGTCCCTTTCACTGAAGTCCCCGGATTTCGTGTTTAACCCGAAAGCTGGCGATCTTGTCCATTGTGTTGCGATAGTTGTTGATGCCACAGCCGTAGATGATATGTCTGGAGAAACGCAAGAACAACTGAACAACTTCAAGCATGTCATCTTTAAAAAACGTAAATTTGTATTATCTTTAAGTGTCATTCAATTTAAGACGAACAATGACTCATCGTTTTAGTATGTGCTGCTAAACGGTTTCAACCGTAAGTCATTTTTAAAGGGACTGGACATCAGATGGTCACACAATCAGCAAATACAGTATTTCCTCAAAACAAGGCCAGAATTGTCAATCCGAGCTAGTATGAGGCCGGTAATACATCGTTTCACATGATTAAAAGAATAAACGCAACAATCATGGAGCTGTCTCAGCTGATTTTCTCAGTTTCAAAATAGCGCGTTATGATTTTCCAGTTTAAAAAAGCGTGTGTATTTTCCGAACACCTTGCAAAACATGTCAATAAGCGTTTAAGCAACATTGTCATTTTTAGCAAAGTTAACCTCTTTCAAAAGTTTCTATCGTTCAATTTCATCACCGATGTTGATCTGTCGGGCTCTGTGTCTACATTGTTTCGCGGCAGTATTCCGCTTTCTTGCAATGTATATTTAGCAATTTCAAATTGGAAAAAATATGCTTAAACTGCGGAAGATATATGTGTCGTAAGCGATGAGATACACTAATATGTTAGATCAAATGCGTTGTACATATCAATTTTATGTAAGTTTTTACAATTATCTTTTTTTCATGCAATTGTATCATTTGGTGTCTAGTCTCTTTAAGTGCAAGTACCAAGACGGTCGGTAACCCGGACATTTATTTCATGGGTGAACTGTGCAGAGGCTAGTTTGAATACTTCTGGTGATAGTTCTGTCTTCAAGTGCCTTGTATCATTCGTGTTTTTTCTATGCCTTTTTATGCATTATCTTGTCTGATTGGCATTAAAATAATTATGTGTAGATTCATGTAAGGTTTGTGAACTGTTCAATTATCTGAAAGAACTTAACCAGTTGTCAATTTCATCCTTTTTTAAGGCATTCCCTTGGCGGTTTTGCTGACAAAGGTCGACGAGGTCAGCAATAATGTCCAGAAGAAGCTTGATGACATATTCATGAGCACAGACGTTGCAAAACTGGTGAACAAGACGGCCAAACTATTGGGGGTTCCCCGAAACGTTGTATTTCCGATCAAGAATTATGAACACGAAATGGAACCGGTAGATTCCGTGAACTCTTTGGCGTTATTTGCGCTCAAAAGAATGGTTGAGATGGCGACTGATCAACTTGCCAAATCACACTTTGCTGAAGGAGCGGAGAGAAGCGGGGATATTGATCCAAAAGCAACAAACATGTCAGACACGGCGTAAGACAAACGGGGCAATGAACTGTGTTGATTTAAAGCTGATGAACTTTTGCGTTCTTTTATAATTTTGGAGTGTCAGAATATTTTTACTGAAATAACGTTTTTTTATGTACAAGCTGTAAAATATCACCGGTGTTGTCAGACAACGCAACTTTTACTTCTCGTCTCGAACATTTTCACATTCGAACTTCTCCATTCAGACGAAATTATTTACCACTGCTAGATGATAGAGACGGGGCAAGAAAACAGTAATTTTGTTATTATATAATTTATATTATATCGAATACTAATAACTTTTTAAGAAACTGTTATAGAGATAGTGTAAGCCGTTTTCGATTATTTAAGTAATTTGTTTTTGCTTTTTCTACTTTTTTCTGCATTGCATGTTTTTGCGCTTTATTAAATAAACTTTGAAAGGTGAATGCATTATGTGTATATATTACTACTCGTAACATTTTATAGAAATAGAAAATCTAGATTATGAAAAGATAAACGTTAGCAGTTATGTGATTTCCTGAAAGTTGAGAGAACAATATTTCGGTTTAACTAAAAAAGAAAGAAAAATATGCAAAATGTATGGGAAAACGATTATTTTTGCAGGCATCGATACTATACTATAAGCCGCTGCATAGAATGTCTCGGGCAACATTTAAAATATGTATAAGGTAGTTTGAATAACTATCAGGATTGAGACGAAGGTCACACTCTGTCATGTAACAAATGACATGTGGAAATCATTCAAGACTGGATTTGAGGGCCAACTCTGTCAAAATAGGCTGACTGGATTAAATCATTTGAGCAAC
The DNA here is from genome assembly GCF_026914265.1 of Mya arenaria. Taxonomy (NCBI): domain Eukaryota; kingdom Metazoa; phylum Mollusca; class Bivalvia; order Myida; family Myidae; genus Mya; species Mya arenaria. The sequence goes on along the minus strand of NC_069124.1, from coordinate 30,625,258 downwards.
TCATTACTGTTTGCAAAACTCGTTATGATCATTGCAAAATAACAGCCTAACCAATAATTATGCTATTCTTGTGTTAATTTCTTTTCAATTGTTGCGTTTAGATATTATATTTTAAGAATGCATAACTATTCAGGATCATGCATTTGCCAATGGAAACACCAGACAGATTCACATTGAATAATTAAGAGCTCTAATACCCAAAATGCATAAAGCAGATAATAACCGCTAATTTTCCATTGAGAAACGAAAACAGCCGCCCAACTTTCATTTAGTCATTAGGTGCCTAAATGAGTGAGTAATTTAATATCCTACGAATGCGCACTGGCTTATGTTGATTTGCCCCGGCACAAACGGACAATGGTGTTCATGTTTATTAAGAAGACTTACCTTTAAAATGACTGTTTGTATTGAATAATGACTATCTTTTTTAGAGTATCCGTGATTCGCAGGTTGTGATGCTGTACCCAAGTTTTTTACAAATGCACTGTCTTGAAAGCTGCTTAGTAGCTTAGTTTATTTATGGTGTCAATGTCATGTTCATTGTTTTTGGACTAGGGCACTTGTGGCCTAGTTCATAGCCGTAACCGCGATGTCTGCATTTTCAAGCCGCATCTGGGGGTCCACTGACGTAATGTATTCATACGCTGTATTTTGATTGGATTGCCGTTAGCGAATTTGAATAATCAAAGTAGTACCAGAACTGATTACAATGAAAACATCCAATAAAAATAGTTCTCCTAACAAGACAAGCTAATTGCATGTTCTTTTAATGAAGCACAGGAAATGGGTTCGTAGCGAGTGAGTTAATCGGGTTAACTACATGAATGTTCTTGCATATGCTCAGATTAAATGCAATAAAAATATGAACATATTGGAAAAGTACGCATCGACATTTTCCGTTCAAAGCTCTTTATTGATAGACTGGTAGCCGCTTTCTCTTTTATCCGAATAGAGACCAGTATCAGGTATCCACGGTGCCCGTCACGCATTCGAAATGTCTTGTGGGTACGTAAACCGAATCAAGCGAGCGGTCTAAGTAGTAAACAACCAGGATATTTGTTGGTGTTTTTTTTTAAAGTATTGTTATCCTTTGTATAGAATGTTGGTATTAATTTATTAACAGGGCTGTTCTCTTTTTGACATAATTTGCATGTTTCCGTGACATTTTCTTTTTAAATACAAAGTTTATTTTTTAACTAATCATTGCATGGTACTCAGCACCTTTTTGAATACAGCTTGATTTTTGGTATTGATTGTTTAAATACTATTAATGTTAAATAAAAACCATGTGCCGCGTACCTGTATAACGTTATGAGTTTTGTTTTTGAGGAAAAGTAAATTCGGGTATCAGTCCACTGTATTGACTCATTCACTCTGATCAGAGCGGCCGAATGAATCAAACATGTACATGTTATCACTACTTCCGGATGCTGATGTTGTGAATTTTATACGTGTTATATTGAAGATATTCATCAATAAAGTCGCCATTGAATGATTACCACCATCAAACGGATTTATTGTCATCTTACCGTGGATAGCATGTTTAATTTGACACGTAGAATTTCAAGCAATACAAGTTCGTTTGATAAAATCATGTTATTTCAATTTTGCAAAATGGAAATAAAGAAATATCAAATATGCGCATACTTATTTATGAAGTTTCATTCTAAATGAAGCCAAATGTATTAATATGTGCACAGCATCTGGCTTATGAATATGATGAGTGTTTAGAATGTGCATAGAAAAGTCTTGGAGCCATTCTCAGTGTAAGTACATTTTGTTCAATGACATTGTGTGATAAACCATCGCCATTTGCCTGCTCACTTTTGTTTCTACTCTTATTATGCACCAGTCAATTGTTACCACCCCCTCGGGGTATACTAGGGAAAGGGCCAGTGTTTTCCCCTTTCAGGTTTCCTCGCAGTGCCTGATGATTGCGGTGGTTTTATCTTCCCGTAAAATATAGCGGGGAATTACCCTTACCTAAGAACCTTGGGGTGCGAGGTTATTTGGCAGGGATTTTACCACCAGTTCGTTCCCGCAGGGTAGGGCAGGGATTTTATAGGGGATTGGTTGGACTGAAAGTCAAAGTATTCACCAGACCTGGAGGGGGGCGGGCGTGGTTACATTTGACTGATGCATGAAGTTCTTTTTCTGAAGACGCTTTGAGCTCACTTTTTGTTTCCTAGCCAAGAATGAAAATAGTAATCACCCAATGTTGTGGCATAGTGAAGTAATGAAGATTTAACCTCACAACAGCCTTTCTCTAATGCTGTCCAGGCTTTTTTATGCTTAAGAATAACTTACCTGGCGATGTCAGACCAGAAATCGTCTTGGCATGAGATTGGATTACTATGGATCAGTATGCACCAGTCAATTGTAACCAGGGCCCCCACATCCGGGGGTATACCGGGGAAATGGGCCGTGTTTTTACCTTTCAGGTGGCCCCGCAGTACCGGGTCTTCGTGGAAAATACAGTGCGGATGTGGCTTAACCTAATGTCCCTTGGGTGCTGGGGGGATTTGGTGGGAACTTTGCTATCAGATCATCCCTGCAGGGCGGGGATTTTAGCTTGGGTTGGCTGGACCGAAAGTAAAAGTCCCCGCTATTCCCTGGACCGGGGGGAGGGGGTGCATGGTTACAATTGACTGATGCATAAGCTTGCGTATACATTCAGATTCAGTGTTTTGGTGCGCAGTTGACAAATTAACTAATTACTTATTAGAAGTTAAGAATATATATTTATTTATATAAGTTATACTTTGCCATCTAAATCATAGATTTGAAAAAGGTAACCTGTATCAATAAATGCAATTATACATAAATAACTGTGCAAATCTTATGAATCATCCCGTACCTTGCAGGGTCTATGTTATTTTTTTTAAATTATACTAAGGGAGCTTTCAAGATTAGCTTTCCAATCGCATATACAATGCAGTTTGAAACCTTGATAATTCAAACAAATCTTTATTGCAGACCATTACTACTAAATATTTGATAAGTCACAGACATTATAAGGTACATTTTAAATGGGCTGTACTCAGTTAATAATGAACAAGAAAAAACTTTCTTTTTTATAGAAACCTGACATTAACTTGGTATCGATGTGTAAAATTAATGCATTGAAACTTACTAACTGATGATGCACATAGTTTACAAACGATTTATTAATAGCAGTTATTTCGTGACTTTCCATTAAAAAAAGATTATTATGTACATTGCATGTCTACCGAGTATAATTCATTCCTTATGTGTAATCTGGCGTTGATGATATTACGTGATTTAAGCAAGTTAGGTATATATCTGGAAATTCCACCCAGTAAGAGTAAGTCTGAATAGCATAGTGGATTCGACACTGCAATGCATTTTTTTACATTTTGGTATTTTATTTACAATAACGATATCAAAGAGTAAAATAGTTTATTAAAAAATTGTGCTTAGATTCGTTAAAGAAAAAAAGCTTTTTTGGTGCCAATCTGGTGTACAATCCCTTTCATAAACAACAAGTTAAGCCAATGCTATATTAAATTTGAGACAAACAAAAAGAAGACAGTACAAAGTTCAAAAAGTGTGACCAATTTGAGAATATCCGGTACCTTACGTAATTTATAAATTTTCATGCGATTCACATTCCTTTGAATTATTCCCGTCATAGTTTAAACTCATAATCAAGTTTCAATGCATAACATTTGAAATAATTTTAAACAGATGAAAAACTGTTATTTTTAAAAAGCACAATACATTGTTTATCTTTTATGTGACCTTACATTAATATAAAAAATTATTCAGATCAGAATTTAGGGACTTGTCTTGCACTTAAATGTGAACAAGTATGCTTGGGATTGAACACTAAGAAAAAACAAATTTCAAAGAATGAAATTAAATGAAGCACAAAATATACAAAAATTGAAACTTTTTAGACTTTCAAAATTTTAACATTTATACTAAATACGGTTACATAAAATAATGAATACATTTGTAGGATTTGATATCCCACTAATTGTAACCGTCGTCTTCGTTCATTCTAAACGTTTTCTCAGTGGTAAGGAATAAATTTTATTCACTGCAGTTGTTTTCTAACTTTATGAAAATAAGAACAATGGAAACAATGCATTTACTACTGTTTATCAGTGCAGATTGTGGGAGATCATGGTTGATTTCACTGAACCACCAATAAGCCCTGCCGAAATTTGATTCTAATTAGTCAGTCAGGTGTTTTTGGTAGGCATGATTAGTATGAATCTTAATTTTAACCATCATTTATGAATGTTTACAAAATCATTGAATATTGAAATAACAAGCGAAATGTTAGTTTGAATGATGAAAGCCATGAAATATGTGAAGTATTCAAAAAGAGACCATTTTCCAGCTTGTGTAAGTATCGAGAAAATTATTTAGTAAAATTATTTATTGTTTATCTGTAAAATGTTGAAATCTCATGTTTAGGCTTATAGTGATCATACTTGATTGCTATGTAATTGCAATATGTTTTATTCATTGCAATATTAATGTAAAACATTTTTATGTTGACTTACGTTTGTAGATAAAAACTAATGGTATAGGTGATATGAGAATGATCTCTTAAGTCTTTAAAATCCCTTTTGGTATTGTGAGTTCTTTGCTCCAGTCTTGATCAGTTTAGCTTTTGAGTATTTTCAAAGTAACTGCAAAACAAGTCCAGCTGTCTAGAAAGACTATGTCAAACCCTTACCAGATAAAATTTCTTGTGTTTTCAAATTATCTTTAACTTGGCAATGGTTTTATCATAACATAGGATATTAATGCTAGTGGAATGATATATCATAAGTGGCACTAAATTGAACATAATTTATAGTTCTCATTGATAAAACGCATAGCCCCAAGTACATGTTGATCTTAGATTTAAGGCCTGGATGGAGTCAAGTCAAGAAAATTGCATGTAACATTGTTAATACATTGTACTTTCCGACGCATGAACTGTTTGTTTATTCAAGTTAATAAAGCAATCCCCACACCAAGGAAATGCAGTATTGCTTAACCAGCTCAATTGACATCATGAGTTGGACATTAAATTGCTGCAATTAAAGGCACATCTAGATATCAGAATTATTCAAACTCTGATTTAGCAACCTTATTAAAGTTTAATATATGAACTACTTTTGCGAAATGAAAGCTTTTTTAGATTTACAAGGGCGGGTAAAAGTATTTGTAGTAAAGTAAATGTACTGCAACACCTGATACATGTTGCCTAAGAATTCTACAAATTCTAGGCACTCCAAATGGTACAGTTATTTTCAATTCTGAGTGCCTGAAATGAAAGCTTCTTGATTCTACATTCAACATCTTTCTGTATGACCAATGAACAGGAGAATCATGAACCTACAACCATTTGCAACTATTGAGATAGGGAGCTATCAGGACAGAGACAGAGGACAATACAAGAATGGCCAACTGTTGCATTTATTGATGTCTTTTACAAATATTATCCAAAGTGGCCCTGTGGTTTAAAGCTCCCCTGAAAAAGAGGTGACAGGTTTTCTATATAGGACATAATTACATCATTGAAAATCTTCTCTGAAACTGCAAATATCAGACCTTTGATATAAAATGATTTAATCAAAATAAAGAAGTATGTGTACTTTGGTTAACATACGCCACCCACGTAAATTAATTTCTTTAGGTCTGATTTAACGACATTGAGATTTTCAAAAGAACTATGTCTTTATCTGATTAAACACTTTAGCCCCCCTCCCCTCCCTCTACCCACACTTTTAAAATTTCCTTTGCAGCTTGTAAGCAGTTTTAGTCTAAAGTTTAAGCTAGCCCATTAAACAGTGACCCCTTGTTTAATGCTTAGAACATGGTTATCAACATTCCCCTAAATGAAGCCCTAGTCCACCAGTGCTTTCAGCACTTTGATTGTAGCAGTCATCACAAATTTCATATTTGGCATTCACAGATTAATTGCCTCTGGTTTAAAATAGCATGATTTACTTCAAAGTAATAATCTGTGCAACTGAAAGTTCGCTGCAATTTCTCACATTTAAAGAGTCGTAAAGTACGCGTTTATAAGTGACTTTCACGTTGACTGAAGTTTTTTTTTGTTTTGTTTTTTAATTAGTTCACGTTGTTTCTGGTTTTAACTTACAAACCTGGTAAATTTAAATCCATCTGACATTGTTTTGTAACCAACAAGTGATGGTTTGAATGACTAATTTCTTACTAAGGGATACAACTTTGTGTTGTTAAACTCAAGGATAATCATACAGTAGCCTTGTATTGTTGTTTTCAGGAACTTGCATCATTTTGTTCTATTTTTAGAAAGCGAGTCGATTTAATTTTATGCGATAACGATCGAAAATTCTTCGATCGACTGTTGTCGATGCACAATGTTGGTGTCGATCGAAGAGTCGATGCCGTCTTATGCCCTTGGTTATTAAAGAGCTGATTTTTTATCGGCGGGTCCATGGGCTAGTGGTAACACACTTTACTGTCAATCTAGGAGTAGCAGGTTCGACTCCCCGCAGCACCACTAAAATATATATCGTCTTACGGGAGATGCGTTTAATGGGGATGCCGTGTGACTGTGCTAAACACTGATACACGATAAAGAACCAGGGTAGCTCTAACCAGGGTAACATTATGTCTGTGCACTTTGCTCCAAAAGTCTAAAATGACTAGCAATCTTATTGGAGCACTCACCGAATGGGCAAGGCCCCGAGTGCGAGAATGAATAATCTTACACACACACACGCACGCACGCACGCACGCACGCACGCACACACACACACGGGGGACAGTCTTATTTTGGTCTTTTTCGGGGTATGGGAAAGTACTCAATATTGCAAATGAATATAAAAAAAAAATACCACACTTGGATTAAGTTTTACACAGAACAGGTAGTATAACGATTAAATACTAGTAAGAATTTTACGCAGTTTTCTAAATATGACCAGATGTGAGAAATGTTCACGGACTCTCAGACTCGTACTTTGTCATTAAACGTTGGTAGACCGGCAATATAATACATGTTTATTGAACAGCCATTTGTTTGTTCGAATTCTAAACCATCCGAAATAGAGGAATGTCACAAAGTGGTTTTACAAGACATTTTGAAAGCGATCAAACCAAATTAAAATTCTAAATCGATGTAACGATATCGCCGCGTAAACCAAATATAACAAAAAATACATATTTTACAGATTTTTTTACTGTTTATTTTAAGACATTGTTTAAAAAAGCCGAATTTGCGAACGTGCTTCACGTAAACAGCTTAATTTAAAGAATTTTAATTTGACAAATATTATTCCTATAATAAAAAATATAAAAAAAATCTGATTAATAAGGAGAGAAGTCTTAATATTAGCCCTAAGCTATCGCTTCAATCCTTTACCCTCTATACTTGAAGCATGCTGATATATTAATGCACCAGTCAATTGAACCGCTGGTAAAATCCCCGCCAAATGACCCCGCACCCCAGGGACCCTAGGTAAGGTCCATTCCCCGCTATTAACGGTGCGAAGACAAAACCACCGCATTCACCCGGGGCCACCTGAAAGGTAAAAACACGGCCCATTTCCCCGGCCATCCCCATATGAATAAATACTGTTTAAACCAAACAGCTTAATTTAAATGCGGATAAAAAAGCAAAAATATGCTATAATAAAAAGTACTTCATAAGTACTACACTACGATCAGAATTAACGATGCGTCTCTTGTTGTTGAAAGAATAAAAAAGAACTCCAATCAAAAGCCCTGGAATTCCTAAAATGATCAAGATCGTACAAACATTCATTATATCTTTTTATAAATTACATTATTATAGGAATAATATTTGTCAATGGCAGAACGTCGAAGATTGAGCTTAATTCAAGTTACGTCATTACAAGGTGCATATTAAATGGCGCGAAAACGTCATTTGCGGAAGCGGAACTTGACGTCATTTATAATAAGCTAACAAGCACAGTCGGAAAGCATGCAATGAGAAAATCCATTTTTATTGTCTTTGTTGTAGCGTTTGTGTTCGTGTTAGCTGCAGCAAGACGTCTTGGTGAAGATGTAGTAGACAGGTAAGCAGATTTTACAGAAAGTATGTCCGTTTTTGTTTTGTTTTAATTTCAATGAATTTATTCATAGCATCCGTTATTTCATTGATAAAATCATTTATTCGCTCATCCATTCATTGACACTTAAATGAATTCTTAAATTCATTTATACAGTCAAAACTCGACATGTCTTGGTTGATTGGACCTCGAGAGAAACTTCGATATAACGAGCATTCAATATAACCGCACACATTCAAACCTAACACATTTGAAAAAAAATCGACATAGCCAGAATATCGATATAACAGAGTTCGACATAGCGAGTTTCGACTGTACGTGTCATCTGTTATGATTAAGGCAACTAAATTATCATGAAAGTTTGAAGGCATGCAAACAGCTGTGAATTGTGAAGAAATTATAGCTGGTGTATTTCTTATTAAATGGAGGCCCGCATTTAGGCTAGATTTTTCGATGGGCATTTGAAAAATGTGCATTCTTGGCTATATTTTGTAGATGTGAAGAGCATTTTCGGTAGCAATTATCAGGCAAAACGGTACACTTAAGGCAGTGTCCGTCGCCAGACTCTTGGCAGGGCTGGGGCAGACTTATTGTGTTACATCTCATCTTTTTTTCATGTCATTTTCGTACATTTTGATACATTTGTACTCAGTGAATTATCTGGTATCATATGTCATTATATGATGAACATCTGTATACCAGATAAAGTGAACGGTTTTAAACTTAAAATTTCAAATGAATAGTTCTTTTTCAAAGCTTTGGTTATGATGTGGACTACGGTGAAGTGTACAAAAACCTTGGTCGACGGGATAGTGGAAGTCCTACTGATACCGACAATGACGTCGATGAAGAACATGGCAATGACTATGATGAGGTCGACTTAACACAATCTGTAAGTGATACTGGATATAAAATATACCTGATTTTAATATCCATTTTATCCGGCCCAAGTTTTCCGGCGCCGACTCATCTAGAAGGCCAAACATAACATATAACGTTCTTAGTGTTTTGCGCGAAATACCTTTATATTAGCCAGTGCGCATGCGCGAGCTTCTAAATAACTCGCTGAATAAACCAATTAATGACCAACCCAAATGAAACGTTGGCAGTTATTTTTTTAAAAATACAATGAATGAAAACTTGTTGTTTGTATTCTGCTTCATGATTTTTGGTTTTCGGATTTCCTCTAAATGATTAAATGCGAAGCTGTCCGCGGATGCTATTATCGGCGGTATTAGCATGAACACTATTTTATGTTGTACGGATCTGAAGATTTGCCCGATTAATTCGGGTCTGATGTTGCAAACTAAACGAAATCATCATTTCATCTAAACTAGTTAATATTCAAATAATATCATGAAATTTGATCGGCCCATATCACTAAACTCATGAGTCAATACTGCAAATATTAATTTCATTGTAAAACATAATTTTTGAGTGATAAGTCTTTAACTGCTTACTTAATAATGCGATAACGGAATATATTAATTACTGATAACAAGATTGTAACCGTAAGATAGAAAATCGTGTTTTCTGCACATTTCTTTCAAATTAATACGGTATCTTTCATAAAAACCATTGTTTTCGATATTTATTCATCCTTTTCGGTAACTTATTACAATAGTATTAAATGTTGTATATCTTATTTCGGAGTAAGAGTGCATTTTAATACAATTTTACTTAGTTTTATGAATAAGATAATTAGTAAAATTGTATTTTCTAAGTCTCCAACTCAGACTCTTAATGTTAAAGAAAAAAGCGACACCATGAGTTGACGAAACAGGAGGCTTAAAGTGCGCCACCTTTCCCCGGTATATACTGGAAATAGGCTATAAATAGTTGCATATATTTTACCATTTTAACAAGAACAATTAAAAGATGGGCAAAAAAATATTATTTGGGATAGTCAATACAGCTGTTATATATTTTCGAATAGATGTGGAGACGCAACGCCGCGGGTGCAACCGGAAGTGAGTCACAACCGCCGGCCGTCGGGCCGTCAACTCCAGCTCCCGTCCAACAGCCGTCCATCGCTGTCACTGCTCAAACCGCTGCCCCCACGTCTGCAATCCTGACCTCATTGAAGCCGGAAGTAAAAAGGAAGTCGGAGGCGAATAACGTCACAGCGGGAAACATCAAGAAGTTACGTGGAGCACTAAAGAAGAGCGTTGTTGTGAGGACGACTCCTAGGCCGCCCTTCCGAACACAACAGCCTAAACATCTACTAGAGCTGCAGGACAGGGTGTCCCTTCTCAGGATTAAAGGTTGCTTAGTTGTTCCTTATTTCTGATTAATTGACTTCGTTTTACTTCCTTTTCCCTTTATTGGGATAAATTATTTTGTTTGAATACCCTCAACCAAACAAAAAAACGACAAAACGAATTTAGTTTAATGATGAATAATCTTTGTAATGAAAAAACACAGTTAGAGTCATACGTTCTTAGAAAACGGTAAATTATTTTTTTACATCCCTTATGTTTCACAGCTGCAGTCGAAAACATCGAGTCTCAAATTGATAATTTGGACATTGGTCATCGCACGGGAACAACACTCGCACCTGCCAATCCAGTCCCCGTGGCGCCATCTAGTCGTGTGACACAACCCTCTTTTCCGGGCGAATACAAGGGATTCTCACCCATAAGTGTAAGTGCAAAAATGGGACATTCTGTATCCGATTTACTATAAAGGGTATTTATTAAGAAAAGTCCAACAAGGCGCGTAGAACTATTTTCTTACGAAATAACTCCGTACAAACCTGAGATAGATTCGCCTGTTTCCAATCGGAATTTCTCGGCCTTTTACCATTGAAAACAACATCGGATGTACATGGACGATTTACATTGTCAGAATTCTTAAATTTAACTCGTTCGGAACTCCTTGGCCATATTCCATCGAAAGCAACCTAACCGGAAGTATAAGGACGGTTTACAATGTCGGAATGCTTTACATGTTACTATGTTGCAAGTAGATCAGGTAGAATTTTTAATTTAGCAGTTAAACCTTACGTACTCTTATGAAACTTAATTATTTATCCAATAAAACAATTCTCTAAGAATCAATTTGAACTAAGTAATACAAATTACACGTCCAAACACAACATTTAATTATAATCATTAATACTATTATAAATGTTACAAACTTTTTCTACTGATGTACCGGCAGAGATTGCTTTCGATGGAAAATGGCCAACGAGTTCCGATTTGGCCTGTTTTGTGAACTCGAATTAGTCCAGATATAAGAGTATTAAGACTTGCAATCGGTGATTCTGATAGGCATTGATAATACTGAAACCTATGGCAAATCTCACTACCATGAACAAATTGGCAACCATGACTAATCCCCGTAATGTGGTCAAGTGATCTGTACGACAATTGCAATTTATGACGTCATGAAATCATGTTACGTCACCACGCGTTCTGGTACACAAGACAGCGTTCAAGACGTCAAAACGATGGGACAAAATATAACACCTGCTACTATGGATTGGTCGGGAAACCTGAAACAAACATTTGTTTACGCCTAACGCGATGGCTGCAGCCCACACACCCCTTAAGCTTTGAATCCAACTCTTTACATGTATTGAATAAAAAAATACAGCCAGATTTGTAAAATTTAGCTTTGAATGTGGGTCTGGCCAAATAAATGACGTTCACAATTATTTTAAAATATTTCAGGCGAAGATCACTCCTTCACCCGCTACCACGACGTCAACACCACCGCAAACCTCACCCGCACCAAAAACGTCATCAGCATCAGCCGGAAACCAGCAAGTGACGCCAACCCCGGCGGCACCGGCTGCACCCAAGCGAGCGCTTGATGTCGATGTAGCAGGTGATGATAACGAAATCGATGACGTCACTTCAGATGATGATCACTTGAGAAGGTGCTTATAGTTTCTGCATTATATAAAGTACACGGCCACTTAACACCAGCTCCACCCCTTAACGGTGGTGCAAAGATAATGATCTGTCGACACTTCCGTGGTGCAGCTGTACCATGTGTTTACTTCTACGCGAATTAGTTTGAGTTATATCAAATTTGATTATTTTATTATACGGCCATATTTCGAAATTCAGAGAATGTGTTACCGTGTAAAAACACTGCAGTCTGGCTACGATTTAATTCCAATATTGTGCGAACTGTAGTGCCAGGAGCTTTTCTCCCGAATCGGACTTGTGCATATTTTTAAAATCTAGTAGCGTTTCAAGTGTACTTCGTTAGAGACACACACTATAACAACTTTCTGGCGCATACAAATATAACTGTTATGTACCAGTCAATTTTAACGACGCCCCCAGGTCCGGGGAATAGCGGGAAATTTGACTTTCGGTCAAGCCAAGCCCGGGTAAGATCTCCGTCCCGCGGGGACGAACTGCTGGTAAAATCACCGCCAAGTGCCCCCGCATCCCAGGGACCATAGATAAGGCCTATTCCCCGCTATTTTTGGCGCATTCACCCGACACTGCGGGGTCACCTGGAAGGTAAAACATGGCCCATTTCTCCGGCTATCCCCGGTATACCCCGGACCTGGGGGCCGTGGTTGCAATTGACTGGTACATTATGTTTAGTTCTTACGCCGGAACACAACAAAACTAATAAGCACTTTTTAAACAGGAAATATGCACATAATAATAAAAGTGGTGGCGCTTTTGATGTAGTGGGTTCTACTTGCCCTCTCTGGAATGTTTCTTGTAGCCAAATTGTTGCACGGTTTGTTTTAAACGTTGCATGTCAAAACGAGTTTTTCAAAACGCCTTAAATAAAGAATGAAAATTACTTACCCGATAGCAATCTAATTTTGCTGTGACACGATTATGAAAATGGGCAAAACCAAATGAAGCTTATACTGCTGTTTGGACTCATATGAAGCTAATACAGCTGTCTGTACCAAATTTATTCTATCATATTGGCGTGAAATTTATTCTATGGAAAACCTGGTTTCTTTAAGTAGATTTCTGCGCCATTACATTGCCGCCGAGAATATTGTCATTACTGAAGTTATTGTGTTAGAAATGGTACCTGATTCTGAACAGTCGGCAATTATTCTTCCATTTATCGGCGGTTGCATAAGGTCCTGGTGTTGGTGTATGTGTGTTTTGTTTGAGAGATTCATTAAAAGTTTCTGGAGCCTAAAATGTTTTTTTGGTTTCTTTATTTTTTTGTCTTGGAAAGAGGAGTTTTTTGCATAAATATCGGCAAACCAAAGATAAAACACTGCTGACAAAAGATCAGATCGCAAAATTTCATATTTCCGTTCGAAAATTAATGTTTTGTGGCTTAAACCGTTACTAACGGTTTAAGAAAAATGCATGAAAAATCACTTTTTGAACTTAAATATAAAATTATGTACTCTTATTTTTGTCAGCAGTCTAATATAGTTGGTTTCCATGCATTTACGCAAAAATCGGCTCGTTCCAAGACAAAAAATAAGAAAAGTTCAATCTGTAAGAGTGCAGCTTTAAATTGTTGGTGCCGATGTGTATGTAATTTATTAAACAATCTGGTGCCTAGATTTTTAATTCGTTCTTAAAGGCGTTCCTTTCTCCACTAAATTCAGATGGCAAATAATAAAAAGAGAGCCATTAAAAGTGGAATGTTTTCTCAAGTTACATTTTCTGGAATAGAGGTAACATAATTATTAAAAAGAAAGGAAGTGAGTCAAAGAAAAAACAGTTATTTTGAGTTTCATTAAAGATGCACTCTTACCCCGAAATAATAGTTACCACAATTAATAATATTGTTTTAATATTCGAAAACAATGATTCTTATGAAGGATACCGAGTTTAATTTGAAAGAAATGAGCATTTAACACAGTATTTCTACCTTATCAATCTATAGTAGACCGCACTAATCTTTAAGCATTTATCAAGTATTTAATATTTTTGCTCTTTTTGCTATCAAATACACGGTTACAATCTTGTTTTTAGTAATTAATATTTTCCGTAAATGCATTATTTATTAAGTACGAGTTGTAAAAGGTTTATCAGTCAAAATTGATGTTTGTTAAGCATGTGTATGTATTGATTTTGAATGAGAGTGTCACTTTAATATGAGAGATCAAGCGAAATCAGAAAAAAACACGATATCCATATATAATTAGCTTAATGGTCATATAAGTAATATTAAAGGATAGATCGCATCTTAACTTATATCAACCTTTAAAAATATATTCATTACCAAACAAATAGCAGTATCTTTTCCACCTCAATTTCTTAAAACTTTTTAGCGCTATTATAAAGCTTAACTAGCTTATATCAACTATCCAAAATGCATACTATAATTTGATTGCGGTAAAGGAAAAATGGTTAATTTTGATTATAATAAAATAATTCCTATATCATATAAGGTATAAATAATCTTAAAGAAGTAAATACTACTTGAATTTTAGAAAAAAAATAAAAATAGTGAGCTTAGCTTAATCCTGTTATAAACGACTTAAGGAGTTTCGAGAATTTGAGGCTTAGAACTTAGTATTTGTTCTTAAAGAAATGTAACGTTTGAATAAAAGAATGGCTCATTTAAGTGACGTCGTATATCATTAGTAAATTAGTCCGGCCCATTCAATCGGAGCGCAATATTGAAATAAACAATGACGTCATAACTCATTGCGTGTTTTTACAATATGAACGTAAAGTTGTATCTATTCAAATGACTAGGCGAATGTTAATATGAATAAAACATCAAGTTTCTTGTCGTTTCAGAAGCTACGCCTCGGCCCATGCAGCCAAACGTATGATACCGTCACCCCTCCACCTCTCGGCCCACCACTTTAAACCAAACCGTTTACCCAAACTGGCAAACAGCAGAGCGCGTGGGCATCAAAGGTCCATTGCAACTGATATTCTTCAGGAATTATGGACGGTTAAAAATATGCTTAATGCGCTTTATGGACGCATGGAGCAAGGCGTCCGGACATTGGCCAATATGGACACTGACCATTCACATGAGCAAAGGTCGGAAATTCAATCTTCCGGTGACAGGATATCACAGCTTCAAAAGGCACTAACCGACCGCGTGGATGATCTGCGCTATAACATTACGATGCTGATGACGTCACAAGCGGAAATGCGGAAATCAACGATAACAACATTTCAGTCAATGAAGGCTATTCTCAAAGAGCTGATGGGCATGGTCTCAAAGAGACACAGTGCTGCAATGTCCGCGTATTCAAAATTAGTTCCAACAACAAAATCGCCAAATTTGACACCTCCCCATTCTCCAGGTATTCGACTCGTTCTATTCGTTGGTAAGAGCACCAACAGCCCACATGTCCATACTACAAGTCAGAAGACACAAACACTGAAGAAAACGAAACACAAACGTGATCAGAAGCAAAAACGAGGCTATAGCGCGCGGGAACTAAGAGACCTTGACATTGACCGGCAATCCGGTCGTCAGAAGTACCGGCAATACTCTAAGGACGAGGATGAGTAGTCTGCAGTGTGTGTATACCATGTGATAAATTACGTCATATGTGCTACGTCAGAAGGCAACATTTTGCTTAACATGAAGATTCAAATCAAAGATAACTGTTCTTTTACTACATCATTTTGAATAAAACAAAGAATAGTCTATGCCGCTTAAAGAACTCCGCCTTCGTTTTATTACCAAAGTTTGATAAGGGGATTAGTACATATCAAACACTTCGACAAACTTAATTCCAACATAATGTTTTGACAGTGCTCCGTCAGACGGCCGTATTGCGAAAAGGTTTGTCGAAGTGTTTTAAAAAACGAAACTCTCAATCAAACTCTGATAAAAGACCGAAGGCGGGGCACTATGTTTCATTCAAAATGGTGAAGAAATAGTAAAGTTATCTTTGTTTAAAGTCTTCATTCGAAGCAAAATATTGCCTTCCGACGTTGCATTTATGACGCAATTTATCACGTGATATACACACACTGATCTGACATGATGATATATTTTTCATGAAATTGTTCATGTATGTTAATGATCCTTGATGATTATGATGGGGAATAAAGGTATTGAAAGTATCGATCCGTTTAAGTATCCCGCAAGCCAGCTTCTGTCCATAGATAATTTCATATACATATGTAGTATAATGTATTTTTATTCGTTTTCCTATCATTAACGGGAAATATTGTTTTTGAGAGTAGCTATTCAAAAAAACAATATTGTAACGCCGTATGATGTGGTGGACCCGTCAGATTTTTTTGGGTAACGCTGGTTTCCCAGTGTTTTTAAATTCCGTTTTCAGCAAGTTTCCATCGCTGTCTTGTTATTTTATGGTTGTGTTATACGCTGTTGTTGTTGTTTTATTTATACTTTTAAAGCTTGTGGATCATATTTTCTGTATAAAATGTTGTGTTTTTCCCGAATGATTGGGGAAACGGCGACATTGTAGAAAAAAACAAATGCAACAATGGAATCAGTAATAACGGAAGGTCATATCCTTGTAAACATTTCTATTTCTCGATTACTTAAACGAAATTTCCTCACACAATTGGGCCATATTCAATAAACTATGAAGGTGAAAAAGATACAGCTATTGAATGGCTTCCAGACGTCGGGAAGGTGGCAGAGTAATCGGTAGCCGTAGGTGTAACAAAAGCAGCAGCTGCAGCGAAAAAACTTTTTTGTTGATACCAAACCAGTTTCAGTTTTGGTTTCAATGGTCTCAGCAGTTACGAAACAGGTTTTGATAGTTTTGCTTGAAGTAACAAATGTATGGTTTTGTGTACATTTTCAACAATATGGCGGAGCTACTGTAGCTAATGAGCTACACAATTACTAATGTAACCCTTTTCATTTAGCTCATTTGCCCATTGTTAGGCATTGTTATAAATAAGATTGAGTTTCAACAAACGAAGTTGATCACTATCTGCCATGTTGTTTTCGAAGTTAACTAGTTTTCGGGTGGAACGAACCGATGAAACCGCCTCCGGTAGGGGTTTCGATAGTTTCAAAAACCGGTTTCGGTTTTCGTTAAAAAACGATTGAAACTGGTTTTGGTTTTATTTGAAACTGTTACAACAAATACACAGTTCGTGAAACCGATATAAAACCGAAACCAGTTTATTACCAACAAAAACGCCCTTAATTAGGCCTAAAAAATATATGTCTGTTTCGGGTAACCCGACCCTACCTAAACAAATGCGCCGACCCTAACTGTTTTTTCCGTTTCTGAGCAAAAAAATAATTCGTTAGCGAATAGAGAGTAACGAAGGGCGGATAAATGCAGATTTTAATCAGAATTATTTTTTATATGATAAAACAAAGTCAGGCAATGACAGTAGTGTAGAAAATACTGCCATGTGCTAGAAAACACTCTGATCTTACGACAGATTTTGAAAAAAAAAATAAAAAAAAAAATCCCTACCTACCCTACCTAGAAATTTTGGGAAGGTTACCCTAAACAAACAATTTTTTTTGGCCTTAGTAGTGGTATAAGTGACAGTTACAAAAGTGGTGGTTGTGGTAGTGGTTGTGGAACAAACATCACCTTTTCACGAGCTTTATGCGTCCCACTTGTCATGGAAAAAGTCTTAATCCATATTTGTTCGTGCTTTTTATGAACTCGACATTTTTTTTAAATATAGCTCAACAAAATGACACCCCCTCCCCTCCTCATCTACCTTACTCATCGAATCCCAATTGCTTTTATGTCCCGAATCCTGTTTTATAAGTTAAATTGAATTAGATCGAGTTGGAGGCTACATCCTCTTCAATTATACGTCGAGAAATATGCTCATGACAAATTTGTTTTAGGATATAATTCGGACGTTTCTATTAAATGTCCTAGAAATATCAATATAACATGCATAAGATGTAATCATATATTTTTAATGGGAATAATATGTGTTGATAGCAGAATGTCGAAGATTTGGCTTGATTAACGTAACGTCATTCTCATGTGCATACGAAATGGTGCGAAAACGTCATTTGCGGAAGCGGAAGTTGACGTCATTTATAATAAACTTACGAACAAATTCGGCACGCATACAATGCGAAAATCCTTTTTGACTGCTTTCATAGTAGCTATTGTGTTCGGAATAGCTGCAGCAAGTCGTTTTGATGAACATGTATTGGACAGGTGAGCACTTTTTACAGAAATTATGTTTGTTTTTTTTAATTTGCAAATTTATACACCCATTGTAATCATTAATGTATTCATTGCGTCCGTTATTTCATTCATGAATTCATTGCGAACTTATTTTTTCGCCAACTTATTCATGGTTTCATTCAGGTATGCAATTTACTAATCCGAATGTTTTTGTAGCCATTATGTTGCACTGTTTGATGAAACAATCCATATACATTCTCCAACCCGCCTTAAATTAAGTAAAATATAATGAAATTTACTTACCCGAAAGCAATCTAATTTTGCTGTGACACGATTACAAAAATGGGCAAAACCAAATGAAGCTAATACTACTGTCTGGACCCAAATGAAGCTAATACTACTGTCCGGACCCAAATGAAGCTAATACTACTGTCCGGACCCAAATGAAGCTAATACTACTGTCCGGACCCAAATGAAGCTAATACTACTGTCCGGACCCAAATGAAGCTAATACTACTGTCCGGAACCAAATGAAGCTAATACCGCTGTCCGGACCAAACTAAAGCTTATACTACTGTCCGGACCCAAATGAAGCTAATACTGCTGTCCGGACCCAAATAAAGCTAATACCGCTGTCTGGACCCAAATGAAGCTAATACTACTGTCTGGACCCAAATTAAGCTAATACTACTGTCCGGACCCAAATTAAGCTAATACCGCTGTCTGGACCCAAATGAAGCTAATACTACTGTCCGGACCCAAATGAAGCTTATACTACTGTCCGGACCCAAATGAAGCTAATACCGCTGTCTGGACCCAGATGAAGCTAATACCGCTGTCTGGACCCAAATGAAGCTAATACCGCTGTCTGGACCCAAATGAAGCTAATACCGCTGTCTGGACCCAAATGAAGCTAATACCGCTGTCTGGACCAAATTTATCCTATCATATTGGCGTGAAATTTATTCGATGGAAAACCTGGTTCTTTTTAAGTAGGTTTCTATGACAAAACATTGCCGCCGAAATATTGTCATTACTGAAGTAATTGTGTTAGAAATTGGACCATATTCGGAAATTGCAGTTGGCAATTCCACGACGGTGGCATAAGATGTTGGTGCCGTTGTTTGTGTGTACATTTTACTGTAGTGTTTCAGAAAATTGCACAAAATTGTATGCAAACGTACATTGTAATGTTGTTTTGTAAAAGACGTTGTTGAATTTGTGTCCCAGCCATGTGTGCGCTGACGTTTGATTTGGAACCGAGATCGGGCAAAAGACGGACGTCAATAGTGATCATAATATATTACGCTTTATGACGTCAATGCATAACACCGCAAGCTCTTTTTGTTGAAATGTACAAAATTGTGTTTTCTACGTCAAATTTTCCACAAAATTGATAATTTGGGGTATGAAAAAAAGATATAAGCCAATTTTCCCGATCATGTTTTACAACTCGAATTCGTTAGTGGCACACGCACGTGCCCTCGGGTCTTATTTTCTATCCGGACCAGAAACGCATTATAGAAACTTATAATCATGCATGTAGGTATACCTATAAGATTATATACATATATATATATATATATATATATATAATGTTTACGTTTCATGTTATTTTTTCAGACATCATGTCTTGGGTCATAATGCCAAACGCCGGATACCGACGACCCTCTACCTCTCGTCCCCATTACGACCGGCAATCAGCCGTGCGCATGCGCAACCAAAGTCAATAGCAGGCGATATTCTTCAGGAATTATGGGCGGTGAAAAAGATGCTCCACGCGCTTGATGGACGCATGGAGAAAGGCGTCCGGGCATTGGCTAACATGGGCACTGGCCATTCAAACGAGCAGAAGTCGGAAATTCAGTCTTCCGGTGACCGGGTATCACAGCTTCAAAAGACACTTACCGGTCGCGTGGATGATCTGAGATATAACATCACGATGTTGATGACGTCACAGAAAGAAATGCGTCAATCAACGGAAACGACATTACAGACAATGATGGGCATTATCAAAGATTTGATGAAGATGGTAACAGAGAGAGACAGTGTTACAAATTCAGCTGCTCCAAAATCATTTTCAGCAACAAAAGCCCCGATTTTGACAACTCAGCATTCGCAAGGTGTTCGCCATAACAGGGTTTCACCAAAAGCGCCTTCACCGAAAGCGCCCATTTCAAAAACAGTCCAATCATCGAACGCAACCATCCCTAACCATCTACCCACACCAAAAGCAGTACCAATCGTTGCCAAACCAGCGACTAAACCCATGATTAAAGCTACGCCAGCACCGACGGTCGCCGTAAAGCAGAACACTACCACCCCTAAAACCAATAATACTAGTCGGAAGACTAAACAACTGAGAGAAATAAAACACAGACGTGATCAGAAGCAGAAACGAGGTTTTGCCGTGCGTGGGCTGAGCGACCTTGACATTGACCGGGAACTCCGTCGTCTGATGCAGCAACAATACGTCGACAACGAGGAAGAGTAGCTGTGATAATGTTCATGTGTACAAACATTTAAACACTATTATTCCAATCAGTCTTTATCCGAAAGTATCGCTATTTCGAATTATTTTTCTGTCCCGATTTTATATTCTCATTGTTTAATCAAATTATTTATCAATAGTCCGAAATCGCTATTTCGAAAATATCGCTTTTTCGAAGTCAGGTTACAGTCCCGATTCCGTATTTCACACCTTATTAACAAAGAAGAAATAAAATTGGGACCGAAAAATAAATACCGAAATACCGATAAATTCGGATACACTGTCAGATTAACGGTGTTTAAATATAAATTGTATTGATGATGAAGATGGTGAATAAAAATATTCAGTGAACAGTTTGAGTTTGTCATAAATCACTTTAAAATTTGGACAATATTAGTTTACTTCAGTTTCCTGCTGAAGCTTTTAATAATAATAGATGTCCAGGCCAAGGGGCCGTATCCAATAAGCAACTTCGATGGAATTGCAGTGTTTTGCTTGGCATCTATATTTAGCTGACCAATATGCTGAATGAAATCACTCAGGCGTGTCTAAGAATTAGGTTAAGATCAGTATTGAATGCTGGTCAAGTAGGTCAACTGCTATACATATTGGGCCGATTGTTCAGAACCATGAGAAAGTTCACAATTTGATTAACAATATCGTTGTTAACCTTTTAGCCTGATAGTTTTTATGATGTGTTCATTTATTTGAATATAAACAAGTAAAGCTAAAATAAATTCTCAAAATTTGGTAGAAATATAGCAGATCACAAATGTTTCCATTAAAATTTCAGAGGAGTAACTATTTAAAAGTTAACAATGATGACATTAACAACGTTGTTAACATTCACAAAGTTTGTAAACCGTCAGTATACATCCCAGGTTGTTCTAGAATGGAAATGGCCGAGGTGTTCCGAATGATGTATCATTACGAAACAAGGTTACGTTAAACTGGTTCGTTTCTTATTAATTAAATGTATGTATTTGGATCTAATTTTTTTACGATAAATGTGTTACTTTATATAGCAAAATAAACGAAAGAAACCAAAAGAAATAATTTCACCCGCAATAAAATTAGGAAATGTTGACCGGCAACAAATATTCGAATGTTTGCTTATTTAAAGACCAGTCAAATCAGTTACAATTATATTCTTTGTCTGGTGGTGCCCGCCCGCACCACTAAAAATATACTAATCGTCTTCCGGGAGGGACGTTAAAAAGGGGTCCCGTGTGCCAGTACTATACACTGGAGCACGTTAAGAACCAGGGTAGCTCTAACCAGGGTTACATTTTGTCTGTGCACTTAGCTCCAAAAACCTGACTAACAATCCCTACGGAGCACTAGCCGAATGGACCATGTCAGAGTAAAAATATACATAGTCTCATAAAACAACAAATAGTTACAGTAATGTGTTTTAATATACTTCATAATTATGAGACAAACAATAACAAATACTGGAAATATAACAGAACTTCCTACGTAACATGTCTGTAAATACAAAAACAGTATTTGATCTTCCCAAGAAATATGGAGACTGTTAACAAAGTGTATAAATTGTACAAGAAATAATAAACATAATACTGTTGATTTTAACACACACAAAATTATATTGCACACCACAACAAAACGTAATTTACAAAATATACAAATACAGAAACATAATTGGCAATTTCTTTTGACCGAAAACTCTCTTCTATGATGTCAGTATAATACATGTATGTGTCCAACATGCCACAAGTTTACAAGCTTATCATGATAAATACATATACATACTAATGTATAGGATCCCATGCCCATGCACTATGTTGCCATACTAACGTACAGGCAGTACTTATGTACAAGATCCTATGAACAATGTTGCACTTCTATTATTACAGTACTTATATACAGGAGCTCATGCGCTATGTTGCAGTACTAATGCACAGGATCCCGTGGACTATGTTGCAATACTAATGTACAAAATCCTGTGGACTATGTTGCAGTACTAATGTACAGGATCCTATGGAATATGTTGCAGTACTAATGTACATGATCCCGTGGACTATGTTGCAGTACTAATGTACAGGATCCCTTGGACTATGTTGCAGTACTAATGCACAGGATCCCGTGGACTATGTTGCAATACTAATGTACAAAATCCTGTGGACTATGTTGCAGTACTAATGCACAGGATCCCGTGGACTATGTTGCAATACTAATGTACAAAATCCTGTGGACTATGTTGCAGTACTAATGTACAGGATCCTATGGAATATGTTGCAGTACTAATGTACATGATCCTGTGGACTATGTTGCAGTACTAATGTACAGGATCCCTTGGACTATGTTGCAGTACTAATGTACAGGATCCCGTGGACTATGTTGCAGTACTAATGTACATGATCCTGTGGACTATGTTGCAGTACTAATGTACAGGATCCCGTGGACTATGTTGCAGTACTAATGTACAGGATCCCATGGACTATGTTGCAGTACTAATGTACAGGATCCCGTGGACTATGTTGCAGTACTAATGTACATGATCCTGTGGACTATGTTGCAGTACTAATGTACAGGATCCCGTGGACTATGTTGCAGTACTAATGTACATGATCCCATGAACTATGTTGCATCACAGATGTACAAAATCCCGTGGACTATGTTGCAGCACTAATGTACAGGATTACATGGACTTTGTTGCAATATAAATGCACAGGATCCCTTGGACTATGTTGCAGCACGTATGGAAGGGAATCATTTACTATGTTGCAGAACTAATGAACAGGATCCAATTGACTATGTTGCAGTTCTAATATACAGGATCCCGTGGACTATGTTGCAGCACTAATGTACAGGACTCCACGGACTATGTTGCAGTATTAATGTACAGGATCCTTTGGACTATGTTGCAGCACTGATGTAAAGGACTAATGTCTATGTTTCAGAACTTATGTACAGGATCCCATTGACTATGGTGCAGTACTAATGTACAGCAGCTTATGACCTATATGCACTACTAATGTACAGAATCCCGTGGACTTTGTTGCATAACTAATGTACAGCAGCTTATGACCTATGTTGCACTACTTATGTGCAGAATCCCGTGGACTTTGTTGCAGTACTAATGTACAGCAGCTTATGACCTATGTTGCACTACTAATGTACAGAATCCCGTGGAAGATGTTGCAGTTCTAATGTACAGGATCCCATAAACTATGTTACAGTTCTGTACTATAACCACTGACTAGAACACAGGGAAAATTTTAAAAAAGTGAACTTTGTAGGCGAATATATCGATTATCTGCAAATCAATAAATGTTGTTTTGAGTTCAATACACACACAACAGTCGAAGTGGTTTTTAACAGGTTGATACAGCGATTATTTAAAAATTCTATAAACTATAACAACAGTTCATACAAATAGCATACTTCATCAAGGGTCACAGCCCTTGAAATGCATTATTTATCACGATATAAAACTAGATTCAAGGGCCATAATAATGTGTCACATTAAGAAATACTTTTCTACAATACGTTAACAACATAAGAGATGTTCCAATAATTTAAGACTCTGCCCATGATTATTATGTTTGTTTATTTTGATCATTTTAAATGGAGTCTATACTCTTATTCTTTGAAGAACGAAATGGCATATTTATAAAAACAAACTAGGGGCGACAACTCCTTGTCAGTCTGATACACCCGCCATTGTTCCCAGGGGAACCGAGCTCTTCTGGAGCCTGCCGGCGTCGTACGAGTAACGTTCGGAACTCTTCGGGTAAAACGTGTCATTGTGTGTGGTATTAAAGTTACGTAGGTTGGAGATGGGAGGCAATATGTGAGACATCTTTAACTGAAAGTGAACAAAATGTACGCGTTTATAAATGTTCATTTCTAATCCTTTTTTCCAAAATATATTGTCTTTTCTTTTCTTTTCAAAACATAAAAAATGTGTTACCAGCATTATTCTTCAAGAACAAGATTATTGTATCTGATGTTAGAGTAACCATTGACGCTAGCTTGAACTGTAGAATTTCATAGAGAGAACAGCTAAGACTTTCTCGTGCGATCAGTCGCAGAATCGACTACTCCGCGTTTTACAGCAAATTGTTTGTCCCACTTGTTTCAAAAAGGCATTATTATACTGTATTTGCATGTACACTTAATTTTACATAGAGAGGGTGGGTATTATGGTTCAAAAAATAACTTACATTTTCTATCGCTTGAGAATTGGGCGCCGTTTTCACTTTTCTGGGGTCCTTGTAGTCTGAGAAAGCGGTCGTGTGGTTCCGCTCCCCTTCTGAAACAGGAAAATGACACCGATGTACTCTAAACAAACCAAATAAAATCTAAATCTTCAGTCAGCGTCAAAAAAGGCCTCTGGGGAGAACAGATTAATTTCCGTTGGTAGCTCACTTTAAATTGCAATCTAATTTTCTGTCAGTCATAGACATAAAATGCTAGAGGCCATACACCGAATATTCATTTAAATGTACGGAGAAATTTAATATTTTTGTCAATTTTCTCAATCATGAAATGCACACATCGTAATGAAACTTGAATTTCCGAGAAATTTTTGTCAAATCCACTTACTTCCGTAATAATTCACAGGAATATCGCTCTCCTTGTAGAAGCTCTGTCTGTTGTAGGTGTAGGGCACAGTTTTTGCCGAGAACGAGCGACTATTGGTTGTATTGTAAAAAGAGCTGCCCAACAGTGGCTCTCCGAACCAAACATTACTTCTCGTGCGCAGGTTGGCGCCTGATATAATGGTATTATGTAGACCCCTTGGAGGCTGAAATTAATCATGAGGGGATAATGCAATTGCTTTATATTTAAAATAATGGAAATTCACATAAAACAAGTGCTTAATTTAAAAATTGATTCTTAATTTTCGTGTTTTCTTGCAGTATGAATGCTCGGTCTTGATTTTGCATATCCTTGAAGCGCGCTAGAGATTAGCGAGAAAGTTATCCAGATTTGTATTCCATTTTAATTCGTGTTTTACATATGCATGACCCAGGTCATTATTCTTAAACTCTGCCTACAGGGGTCATGAAAGGTCGAGCGGTTCATGCAAAATGAACGGAAGTTTTATCGTACAGAAAATCGAGTGCGAATAAATATCATTATATATTGATACATTTTAGATCTTTAAGGGTCTCCTGGCTTTCGAAATCGATTACAAACAACTAATCAGTCCAATCGCGGTTTGTAAGTTAGCGGTTTTCGGTGTTAAAAAAGAAAAAGGAAACACATTTATCTCATTGTCAACTAGTACACATATAGGCTACAAACTGGTTAAAGAGAACATACATTTCCGTGGTAAAATCGGTTTGTAGTTAAGTTCACTCTTTCATTTACGCGTTGATTGTCTAAATCGCCCTCCGGAAAATCGCTATGATTTCTGTGCTTCCCAGGTTTGAACCGTTCAACTGAAACCAAAAACGTTCATGAATTATAATGTACAAGTCTAGGTACTTAAGCAAAATATAGCTCACTTCAATACAGTCGAACCCTTTTGGCTCGAACTCGCTTAGTTCGAAGTCCTCATTGTCTCGAACTGGATGTTAAGGGCCGATTTTATTGTGAATGTAGGCGTTCCCGCTTGGCTCGAATTTTCCGAGGCTCGAAGTATTTTCGCCGGTCCCTAGGAGTTCGAGACAACGGGTTTCGACTGTACTTCAATAGTGTTATATCTGTAGGAACGTGACAGATGGCATTTTTTTATTTTATTATACCTCACTTCTAAAGAATATACGTGTATAGTAAAAATACCAGGGCAATAATTTCGACTATCACCCCGAACTATCAACTTATGCCGCACTGCTACCCTCTGACGTCATGACAGTTTTTGTTCGGTATAATCACGGACCTATAAACCATGCCCGTGGGATAGCATATATTAGAAAGTGACTGCCTTGATGGTGCCTTGAAGGTGGCAGTGCATATTGTCAACCTGAGGTGAATACTGTCAACCGAGGTAAATACTGTCAACCGAGGTAAAGCTAACCTCAAGGTAGTCAATATTTTTATAACTTTGTGCTCATTTTTAACCATTTTACACAAGTAAGCAGCAGAAAAAACCCATATTACTCAAAGATTATATTGACCAAGACCCCCGGGTACATAGACAATAGAGCACGGTTCGTAGTAACGATGGCCTATCACAAAGGTCTAAAATCTTTTTGAAAATTATACTTAAAGGCGATTTGTGTAGCAAGGCGTTAGGAAATGACGTCGTGCAATTAACAAGCATGGTCATGCGATGCTACTGTGCACTATTGTCCAAATATCCTCTGCCAAAATAGCTCAGTACATGTTAAACGAAAAATGTCCACCATAGTGAAATTATTTTGACGAAAGCCGTACGTGCAATCCAATCACATTACGGACTGCAACGATGATGCACGAAATGTCACGAAAATAGACGTTTACCTGGAATTACGGAGGGCATGTAGGAAGAAGTGGCAGTGCTTCGGTAGTCATTCCATTTATAGTGGCCATCTTGTTGCTTAAAGTTGGTCTGGTTTAGCACTTTGCTTACATGTTCGGTATTGTACGGCTGTCGTTGATTTTGGTTAGACATATCCTGAAATAAACAGAGCAAAGTTAGAATTTTCATAAATTTAGATTATGGGACATTGGTTTCAATACATGCGTAAAAATACAAACGCAATTGAAGTGAGAGCGACAATATTGTTTTTAAATTGAGTGAATGGATCTTGCACCAGATCCACAGTCCTGTGGTAATACATTTGATTTCCAGCCCAGGAATCGCAGGTTCGATCCCCCGCCACACCACTTATACTAACCATCTTTCGGGGTTGAGGGGCGTTCAACAGTGGCCCCGTATGTCAGTAATATATACTGGGGCACGTTAAAGAACCAGCGTAACTTTCAAGGGGCTTGCTTTCTGTTTGTGCACCAGGCTGCTAAACCTGATAAAATATGTTATCACCCAGGCCGATGCCCATACAAGAAAGGCCAGTGGCGCCGTATAGTAAACGACCCCTCACCCCGCCCAAAATTGTTTGGTATAAACATCACACGTTCAATACAGTTTTACAATAGATCTAATACAATCCATGTTTTGTTCAAAAAAGGCGCAGCGAATGATTACGCTGGTTTTTTTGTGTTTTATTCGTTCGAACAGGGGACGAAACGCCAAATATATTAAGCCCATGGTTATGAGCCTTGCTTTGCATTTGCGTATTGGTAAAATGTATACCATAATTCACTCGAAAATCTTACGGCATAAGACGACACAAAGGCCGAAACAATACCTTAATCCAAAGCCATTTGCTTGCTTCGAATTGGAATAAGGGAAAGAAGTAGAACTGACATACCTGGAAGGAAGCGTTCATTGTTGTCTCCCTTTCCACGACATTGCGCGGGTCTCCCGTCGGAACATTGTAACTTGGGGGCTGGAAAATAAATATGCAACACATGTATTAAATGTCGTAATATTTCCAGAATTTCAGCATCAATATAACAGTCACAGGATTACTGAGTAAGAACAAGGAAATGTATACACTTAAGTAAAATATTTTAAAATTTATCGCGTAAGTGTAAAAAATCGTGTGTGTTTCCGTCCGTATATGTTACATTTAAAGTGTTCGTTCGTCTGTGTGTATATTTGCCCGTGTATGTGTTCGCCTTTTTGTGTATCCGGCCGTTTGTGTGTTCGTCCATGTATGTTTGTTCGTCCGTACATTATTTAATCCATTATTAGTATGATTTGTCAGTGTACGCGTGTGTGTTTCTCCGAGAATGTATATGTCCGTCCGTAGATGTGTGTTCGTCAATATGTGTGTTCGTCCATGCGTGTGTTCGTCTTTGTGTGTGTCTGAGATCGAATGTGAAGTATGGCATATGTGTGCACGCCCGTATATGTCTTTTACGTCCGTTCTTGTTCGTACCTGTGCATGTTTGTAAACACACTATATGTGTATTCGTCCATACCCATCATCTTCCGTATGCATGTTCGTCCGTATGTGATTTTCAAGATGTGTATGCTTGGCCTACTTAGAGTTTGTTTTTGCGTTCGTGTATGTTTCAAAGTATTAGTTAGTCTGTGTGCGTACGTTTTTGTTCGCATGTGAAAGTCAGTGCGTGTGTGTGCGTGCGTGTGTTTTTGTTCGCGTGTGAAAGTATATGCGTGTGTGTGCGTTCGTGAGTTACTCACCACGGGTAGCGTCTGGACGGGCTTCTCATAGCGTCCCATAAACGTGTCCGTGTGGGTTGTGTTGAAGTGCGTGCTACGATCGTCACCCTTGATCGTCGGAGGCCCGCCTGCAAACATCATTCGTATTTAGTATTTTCAGAGGCGAATCCAGATATTGACGTTATAGGGGGCGTATCTTAGAAACTGAACCTTTTGACATTCACCCTTCCCTTAAAAAATAAATAGTTTAAAATGCTGGCATGGGGGTATTCCCCAAAGAAAATTTTAACGATTTCTACAATTTTTAGTCCAAAATGGTGTATTTTTAGCGTATATTATTACTGTTTTCTGCGACATTGAAATAAAAGGTAAACTTGGACGATTTTATGAGGATGGGAGCGTGCGCACCCTCAGAGTACGTTTTCCGTGAAAGCGTTGAAGTTGAGATTAGTATATAGTGGGAGTGCCAAAGGTTGCATTGAATAAGATCCCTACAAGTTTCTTGCTTTTTGAAAGAAGGAATGGTGCATTTTTAAATGTCTTATTCACAAGCCTCTTCAATGAAATAGTAATATTTATAATCTTGTTTAAGAGAGTTCTATCGGAGTTCGCAGACTGGAAAGAAGTAGCATACAGGCTGAAAGCTGGTAGCCAAAAGTAATGATGGTATCTATTATTTACATATTTGCTTTCCGAGAGAGTTTCAATGCCATTTCTGACCATAGTATTATTAATAAAACATGCGCTTTCTACATAGTAAGTCGTTTCATATGTACGAATAGGTGAAGGTGATTCCTTCAAAATATTTCCATTCACCAACCTAAAAACCCGGCGACCCGGGTTTGATTCCCGGCCTAGGCGCATGTCAGTTTGGTAAGTGCTCACCAAGCCGGACAAGTGGGTTTTCTCCGGGTACTCCGGTTTCCCACACAACACAAGACTACACCCTCGCGCAACAATCGTGCCAACGAGAGTGATGAATATAGGTTGCAGTAGCTTGTTTCACAATCGTTGTAAATCTAAATACGTTTAAACTAACTAACCTAAAAATAATGTAAAGAAATGCAGGGAAAACGCCTTTTAATAAAATACAACCGAACCCCGTTGACTCGAACTCTTTTGGCTCGATTTCCTCGTTGGCTCGAACTGAATGTAAAGGATCGATTTCTTTCGACTAAATGAAAGCATCCACGCTTTGCTCGAAATTCCCGAGGCTCGAGGTATTTTCGCCGGTCCCAGGGACGGTTCGAGCCAACGGTGTTCAACTGCATAAACACGTATCCAGATTTCAAAGTTCTTTATGCAGTCTGTGAAAGTAGATGTTTTATCGACCTTGCACATCTCGTATATCAAACAAGGCAATTGTATTTATCAGGAAAAACTATCTTTTGTTACGACTTAAAGTCAAACAAGGCTTATGAATGTTTAAAAAGAGAGAAATGCTTATTACCGGGCCTTATCAAACAAATAAAATGCATATGCACACTTGTCAAACAGCGATGCATTGTCTGAATTAAGCGCAATCTTAGTCCGTGTGAGGTAAGATAGAACAGACTTCATTTAAATATAAAAGACCACGATTGCTGAGTGAAAATGCAGTTTTATTTGCATGCTCAATCAAAGCTTAAAATAAAGCTTCTAACTTATTACATAAAATGCGGTACGTGACTCTTTTGAAAGAGAAGAGCACATGTAAAATTTCATGTATAATTTACACTAAAAGACCTCCGGAATGCTGTATAAAAATGCTTCGAAGCCAAACAAAATGAATACAGTCGAACCCCGTTAGCTCGAACTCCCAGGGACCGGCGAAAATACCTCGAGTATGATGAAACTCGAGTCAAGCGGTAATGTTAAAATGTAATAGTACAAAATCGGTCCTTTTCATCCAGTTCGAGCCAACGAAGAAATAGAGCCAAGCGAGTTCGAGCCAACGGGCTTCGACTGTATTATATATTATATAGATGAAGAGAATTATTTGCGTTTTCCCTTTTTCTTAGCATGAAAATCATCTGAAGCATGTTTGTGATATCGAAAATAATAATACAGGCATATCTCGCTATGTCGAAGTCGTCGGGACCTCGGGAAATACTTCGAGATAACGAACATTCGATATAACCGAAATACAAAACATGACAAACTAAACCCAAAATATTCTAAAAAAGGTCGCCCTAACCGAGACATCGAGATAACAGAGTTCGACATAGCGAGTTAAGACTGCACTTAATAAGCATAAACATTATGTATATCTTGGAAGTCCACATAACGTCTCAGTTTTCAATGCTATCTGCAATGTCCTTTTAAATCCATTAATTTTTGCCGTATTATTTACCCGATCTATATTATATATACATGACGTATTGTTTACTTATTAATCTTTTAATCTCATACTACCCAAGTTCTTTTGTGATTAAATCTGGCCAATGTGTCGTATAATCGACCGTTTTGTGAGTTCAATATGCTGGTGATTAGATAATAATTATAGCCAGACTTTATCCCACGGTCTGGTATGGAACCTGTGGCCATTTAAAATTCAGCTTAATGCTGATTTGGAATTTCTTTCGACATTTATATATGGCGGTATTAATTTATTTCTAAACAGTAGCTTAAATGCATCACCAATCATGATTTTCAAACCTGTTATTTTTTTCATTATTAAAGCAATGTGTTGCATATCGGTGCTAAAATGTTTTTAATTGGTCAATACTATATGAAAGTTTTTAAGTTATGGAAAAGGTTGTTTTTTCTCCAATTACCTTTTTTGAATGGCCTTACCTTCGTGCATTGATGGGGCTCTTATTGTTTTATGAATGTTTGTATCGTGGCCCTTAAACATGTCCCTGTAGTCTGTGAGGGGCTGCGGTTCCTTCTCCCTATCCCCTTGTGGTATATTGCTCTGCCGGGTACCGGCCCCTTCTACACGTTTGTATGCATCTCCCATTTTCGGGGTAAAGTAGGAATTATGAACCGTTTCGAAATTGTTAAATTTGCTTATGTCTCTGTCCATTTTGAAATTTGTCACGCGAAGCTTTCCACTGGCGCCCTGTATTTCTGGTTTTGGCAGATGGCGGTATTCAAAGGACTTAGTGGTTTCTGATTCCCTCTCACTGAAGAATTTTTGGTCCCGATGCATGACTTCCGACAGTGGTGGCGGCCTGGCGCCGGCCGGCCGTCCGTACGTGCCATAGGGTGGGTAGTCGCTCTTAAAGATACTGTCCATCCGCTGATTGGTCAGTTGGTCATCCTGCCCGATCCGGAAACTCGTGGATTCCAGAAAGTCCTGTCCGGTTTTCTGCTTGATGATAGGTGCAACCACTTCCGCTGCAGACATTTTGACTATTTTAAGTGGCTCAGATTCGTGATTAATCCCTGAAATGTTGAAAGAACTTACGTTGTGGCATACCGGTGTGATAAAAAACTTTCAGAAAAGCAAAACAATTAAATTTATCAAAGCTCCGCTACATAATTTTCTAATCTGATTTTACTGAAATATATATGGATAAATGGTATATGGTCACCGAGCCGGACAAGTGCTTCCCCGGGTTCTCCGGTTTCCCCAACAGCACAAGATCACACAAATCGGAGAATGATTAGTGCACCAGTCATTTGTAACCATGCCCCCCCCCCACCCCAGGTCCGGCGGTATACGGGGGATAGCGGGCCGTGTTTTACCTTCCAGGTGGCCCTGCAGTGCCGAGTGAATGCGATGGTTTTGTTTTCGCACCGAAAATAGCTGGGAATTGGCCTTACCTAGGATGACCCCGGGGAGCGTGGACATTTGGCGGGGATTTTACCAGCAGTTTGTCCCCGCAAGGCGGGCATTTTACCTGGAATTGGCTGGACCGAAAGTCCCCGCTATTCCCCGGACCTGGGGGGGTCAATTAGATTCATAAACATGTACGTTTTCTTCTCAAGTAATCCGGACCATCATCTCCATGTATTTCCTTGACTAGTTAATCTATCACATAATCTAGGCACTTTTTTCCATTCCTTCTAATTAATCAATAAGTATTAATCATTAAAATATTTAAGAATACAGAACCGGCGATTTGTATCATTAAATCATTAGTTTTATGAAACATGACAGCTATGGCAAGCATATCAATGTAATCCGAGCTATTGGATCGTTTGTATAATGTGTATCACACAATGAGAGTTATAGAAAAGGAAAACTGCCATTCTGCTAGAAACCATGAAACTATGATGTGAGAACAATATGGAACACGAAACATAATATACACCAATTATACTTTAAATCATAGATATCACCTATTGTGTCGTACGGTATAAATGTTTTAAGTATTAATGAATATATGAGGCTGATATTTCCTTTTTAGGTACGTGGTTATAAAGAGTTTAAAGCTGCATTCTAACAGATTAACAGTTTTGACTTTTGATATTATTTTTTTTGTATCAGAATCAGCTGATTTGGGCATCATAGCCTTCAATCAATTCAAAGGTATAAAATATTTCACAATAAAGCATATCTCTACTGCTTGAAAAACGATCAATTTTCTTAAAGCGTTAGTAACGTTTTTAGCCATAAAACATCCATTGTCGACCATACATATGAAAAACTGCGATCTAATCTTCTAATCAGCCTTCTCTTTTCTAGTTTCCATGCATTTATGCTAAAAATGGCTCATTCCAATCAGAAGTGATATAAATGTCCAGCGGTCGATCTGTGAGAGAGTAGCTTTAAGCCTTAAAGTGGTATTATTCCTTACGAAGGAATCGGTTAGAAACAGAAGGATTATTCTTAACCCCAGAGGTAATTAAACGCTTATCCTAATGCATGTACATATATACACTATATGACATAACCGTATGCAGGTACGCCCGTGCATTTTGAACAGTTAGATTGGTGAAAAGGGGCTCAAAATTCCAAATATAAATAAATCCTGAGAAAAATGTATCTATGGAATTTTAGTACATGTCTATGAAATATTATCAAACTTCGATTGTTTTTGTCACCATTTAGCAAATCAAAAGGGTAGACACCAAAATATAGATAGATGATATGGATTTTGTCATGTATGACTTTACAGTCTAGGACGAATATCATTTTAAATTTCACCCTCTGAACAAATCAGAAGTGTTCTTTTTGGAAAAATTGTAAAAATACAAATGTTTGTTATGATGTATTCTATGAGTGTATGTCAAGCTCAGCTGAACAACGTATCATTAATATATCTAAATATTTATCATAAGCACTTATCTATGAAGAAGTGAGTTTCTGTGAAGTAATATTAAACCATTACTGTTCAAATATTCTCTCAATTTCGACTTGTATAATATATAATTTAAAATTATATAATCTAAGATGCGTTATTACACAACAATCAGTAACAATTTAGAATGTCACAGTAGTATAAAGTTTAATTTATTTTATGTACAATTATATCGCTAGTAAATTTGTATTGAAAATTACATTTTGAGCTTCAAATCGTTCATAACCTGTAACAGAGCGCTTCTGGAAACGCGATCCTCAGAGTCTAATAAAGCAACGATTAAAAGCCAATAACAATAGGTTTTAAATTCAGTTAACTAGTTTATTCTTTATACCTTTGGTTCGTTTTCAAAGATTGTCCAGAAAACACTTTTAATTGTTAGTTAATTGACGCTGGTCACGGTTTGGAGCTGTTTGAGAAACGTCAAGAAATAGAAGAAATTAAATGACTTATTGAATAAAGAAGTTTTTGAAAATACAAAAAATAAAGTTAATGAGTGTTGTTGTGTTCATTTTAAACGTACATCAGTTTTTATTTCATTTCAACTTTAAATAATCAATTTTATTTAATTTAATGAATTGCGCTAAATAAGTTTGCGCCTAATCAATTAACCTTTAAACAATTTAAAAACAAGGTGTACTTACCTGAAACTATTCCGATTATTTATTTAAAAGGCATGTTTAATTCTTTTAGATATTTCTTTTGTTTATTGATTATCAACTTCCTTACAGTGATTGATTAAAACAAAACGCCGTCGTCGCTTAAAACCCAATTGTGTACAATCACCACGGAGATAACGGGAGGTAACTCAAATTACGTTCGCTCTCTATATGGAGGAAAGAAAATATATGATCAACTGCATACGACAGACGCTTGGTGTAAATTTAGCAATTTCCCATAAGCGCCTTGTAATTTGATGACGAAAAAATTGCCAACATGTCAACACGATTAGAAATTAATTTTACTCGCCTTCTAAATCGTTGCGAGACTATAGCTAGCCAAAAAGATACGTGGGATTGGCGGCTGGAAAAGGTATACATTTATTTCTACACCTTGTAGATAGTTAAAAAATGGCAATGCTTTGTTAACAGATCGATCTGAATTTGTGTTTCATAAAACGCTGAGTTTAATACTAATAAGAGAAAAGTATTGGCTCAAAATAATATATGTGGAACTTTTGTGTTTTTATTTTACAATGCAGTGTTAAATATTGTGGAGTTACAGTTGAACTATATTTTACATTGGTATGAATCAGTTTGCCTTGTGGCGTTGAGGGAACAATGAATATATCCCGGAACAACCTATTTTCGACCACAACCTATTTTCGACCGCCTCCTGAAAATGGGTAAAACACTTCTATTTTGTGTCACTTCCGGTAAAAAATAAGCTCCAATTGTTAACCATAACAGTAGAACTGTCAGAAAACTTCATTTGAAAAAGAATGGGAATGGTAGTGTTAAAAAAACTTAAGTTATACTTGAAACAACACCAATTTGTCATTTTTAATTAATGCCAAATTAGACTCTTTGTTTAAAATCATTTCACATGTAAAATACTTCTTTAAAATTGTGTTGTTTTTGTTTGCCAGATCTTACATATCAACCAAAGCCTAAAACCTATGCCCTATTGTTTTCTAAGTACAGTGCACAACATTAAAAGCGCATAAAAATATGGTATGTCGCTTATTCTTAAATTAATGAAATTTATCTACAGGTAACTATATTGAATTGCATTTGGGTGCTCAGTAACCATAAAATTATACATATTGCAGCCTAGGCAGGTCATATGAGGCTCATTCAGAGTTGGACCAGTGATAACAGGGTTCATGATGGGTGAATTTATCATTTTGTACCCATGTGAAAGCCATTAGAAGGGATGATGCATTCCTTTGCCTCTCTTGTGGTGATAAGTAACTAAAAAGTGACTGTATGGCAAATATGTAAATATTTATTTATTTTTTTTTAAATAAAATACATCAAACAGTTTAAACAAGTTATACAAATTAAAATAAAAAAATATTGTGCACAAACTTTTGTTGCGAAGTTGTAGTTAAAGGTCATGGTCGAAAGCATGTTGTATCTAGGTCAAATACAACATGTGACAGCCGCCATTTTGGATTAAAAATGTAAACAACAGACGATTGAAATAGATTTTATTTTTTTTGTTTTTTGAAAGATGAATGATTGCTTTAAATGGTACACACAAACATTTATTTTTTATTATCACTTATTTATGATTAAACTGTAAATAATCCTTAGGCGGTCGAAAACCCGTTGTTCCGGGATATCCAAATGTTAAAAAAAGTTCCCTAAACGTGCGTTATTTTGGCAATAATATATAATAAATATAGCCATATAGGCCAAGGGAGTATGACGTGTAATTCACAAGTGGCTGGTCTGTGACATATAATGAAGGTATTGTCAATGATTTGGTGTTGCTGTAGGTATGAGTAGTCATGCAAAAACTCATGTCTTTTAATAAGCTAATTAACTGGGTCTTGAAAGCCTGCCTAGGCATAGCCTAGATCTAGCCTTGCATTTGAGCTACAGCCTATATATGTCATAAAGTTACCTTTTTAAATTGTGGGGAATTTATTAATTCAAGATTGCTATTTCACATAATCTGAAAACACGTACCTGAAATATTTTGTTTTCAGTATGTTGAAGCCCTCCATGATCAGCTGAGTGAAATGAAGAGAACAACAAGGTACTATCAGTCAAATGTTACCATTTAGTGCTTTTTCTCCTTCTTTAGGAGAGGCCAAGATTCGGCTACTTCCCAATTGAAAATGTATACATTTTTTCTAAACACAAGTTTTTATACGTTTTTTTTTAAATATTATGGAATCGTTGTGTCTGCTGATGTAATGTTCAAAGTTGTGTTTGTGAAATGAGATTTCAGCTTTTTTATGAAACATAGTTAAATTTTCCCAATTTGAAGCGTTTGAAATTTCCAAAAATGAGAAGGACAGGCCTCCTCTAAATTTGAGCTGAAAAAAACCTGCTGTTGTAACACATTTTCTAGAAAATTATTGTATTTTTATTTGGAGCTCATCAACTTTTCCCAATGACTTTCTGTTCTTTTTTCTATATAATGTTACAACTGGTTTCAAAACTATACTTACTGTTATATATTTAAGCTTGATTTCGATGAAAGCTGATAAGCTTATAAAACCGCCCTTTAGTCTAATTTCTTGGCTTGACTAGAAAACAGTATAGGCAATGTTATTGTCCAAATGTTGAATTAGTAGGGCATGGACAGGTAGAAATGTCAGACCATGGTACCTTATTGTCCATTACCCTATATACATTTTATGCTGCAGAATATACACAAGATAATATAGTAACTACACGATTTCTTTCCTTTTTCAAGCATATCATTGAAAACAAAAATGTTTGGAATGTTTTTTTTTTTATCTTTTTTCAAAACATGACATATGATAGCTATATAAAAAAAGCACACATAGAAGAAGTATCCCTTCCTTGCTCCTTAAAGCTGCACTCTCACAGATTGAACATTTTGACAATTTTTTTTATTTTTTGTCTTCGAACAAGCCATTTTATATCGAAAATGCATGGAAACCAGTTATATATATATAAGACTGCTGTCAGCTGACAGAAATTAGATCGCAGATTTTTATATTTAGGGTCAAAAATTGATGTTTTATGCATTTTTCTTGCATTGCTCTTTTGTCAGCAATCTTTTATCATTGGTTTGCAGATATTTACGCAAAAATTTGCTCTTTCCAAGACAAAAAATTAAAAAAGTTGTAAAAACAGTATATCTGTGAGAGTGCAGCTGTAAAAGCACCAAACATTAGATGGTATTGCTGTAATGGTCTGGTAATGGGTTCTAAATTTGTAACAGGTACCGGCAAAAACATTCCAAGCCCACAGGTACCTGTCCATGCCCTATAGCTTTACCACTCGGTGTTTTTTCGGTCTGAAATTAGATTCATAATGTTAAAAAAAATATATGTCAAGATTAATGTAAGATGACAATGATATCATCTCTCATTGTATCACAAAGATATGAAGTGTATATTTATCTTTCATATACTTCCAGCAAGCCTAGCCAAGATGTCATTCTAGAATACACAAGACGTGTAGACTTCCTGAAAGGCCTCCTTGAAGCTGAGCAAAAGGTAACATAATTTTATCATGTGCTTTCTGGTAGTATATTAATATATATATCATAAAAATGATATTTCGCTCCTTCTAACAGTGAAAATATCAATTTGACATTTTTCACTGTTTTGAAATTTTCACCCGCTCTCCCGTCCCAAACAAACATCAACATGCATAGGGCTGGGGCAAAATCTCAGACATTATTTCCAAAATGACGATGCTTCTGCATATAATTTCGGGCACTTCTCCGAAAAACTACAATTAGCCGTCATTTTATCTTTTTAAGGCATTTAAAAAATTCCAGTTTCAAATTCTTAATGGAAGCCCTATTTGACTATGAGGATATAACATATTCTCAACAAAAACATAGTTTGAGGTAAAAATGCAACACAAGATAAGATTTCTTTTTTCTTTAGGAAAACATAACTGATAAAGTTCTAGCTACGGAGAGACTGGCCCCTGTTTTGAACCATCACAAGGGGTCAGGCGTGGCACCAAAAGAGGTCCACCTGACGGTCAAGTCGAGATTACAAAAGGACATGAGATCCGAGTTACTCGGCGACAGTGATGGAAACATTGGTATGAAATTTGTTAACATTTCTTTAAAGCTGCACTCTCAGAGATATAGCATTTTTGAATGAGCCAATTTTTAAATAAATCTTCTGAAACCAGTAATATGAGACTGCTGACAAAAGATAAGATCGCAGATCATTGATTTATAGACATTTACGCAAAATTGGCTCATTCCAAGACAACACAAAGTATAAAAATGTTGTCAAAATGGTCGATCTGTGAGAGTGCAGCTTTAACATTGGCAGTACAAGGTAAGATAAGGAAATTAAATAAATAAATGTACATATGTTTTATAAGCCATTATGTGATCATAGGGTTTAAGGCAGGTCTTTTTTTAAAAAGCAGGTTGTTGCAACAGAGGCACATTGTATCAGGCTTTGAAGAATTCTGACATTGTAATTTGACATGAAATGATAAGAATTGTATTAGATTGAAGTAAGTTTAGGTTTCATCTGCCAAGTAAATTAATTAGTATGTTTTAATTAGTATGTTTTAATAAACCAAGTAAATTTTTCTTTTTACAAAAACAGAAGAAATACTTTTTTTTTAAAAGTAGAAGGGAGCCCATGCTGTTTGTGTCTGCGGGCGGAACGACAGGGTGCTGCACCCTTCCATAATTCTTTATCCCTTATTCTTAATCCCTAGATGATTCATAAAATACATGTTTTAGCAGTAAGACCATATTTCATGGTTCTTTTATAAGAATTTGTCCTGGCTCCTTCTTTTCCACTCTTTAAAGCTGCACTCTCACAGAGTGACAGTTTTGACATTTTTATATTGTTTTTGTCTCACAATCATCTAAATTGGTATCAATACCTTCAATTCAATCATAAAAGATAACTTACAATAGTACAGATCTCAATTGTTTAGGAAATTGCTGAAAATTTCAACCATTACTTATATGAAAATAGCATTTAATTATTGTTTTGGTTCCTTGCATGGAAAGGAAACAGTGAAAAGGAAAAGGTTCAAATTTACATACAGTTGTATTTTATCCGATTTTTCTTGAACA
Source organism: Mya arenaria (assembly GCF_026914265.1). Classification (NCBI taxonomy): domain Eukaryota; kingdom Metazoa; phylum Mollusca; class Bivalvia; order Myida; family Myidae; genus Mya; species Mya arenaria. The sequence goes on along the minus strand of NC_069124.1, from coordinate 30,585,612 downwards.
GATAGTACGAGTGATGGACTACGTCAGAGGCGGCCAGCTGATGATGGTGACATTGACGCAGTGTTAAAACACCATCGCAAAGTGCACGAACGATTGGCGGAAGAACTCTTACATCACACGCTCAACCTTAAAGACTTTGCTTATTCAGCTAATTCTTTGGTGAAAAAAGATATAAAGGTTGGTGTAGTACAGAAATAATCTCATTTAAAAAACAAAACAAGAAAAAACTATCGTCGAAACTGTGTGCTGTTCTCTCTGCAAAAGCAGAACAACATAACTCTTTTATGCAAATTTATTTTTTGAAGAGACTCAAGAATTTTAAGTATATCCAAGTGTGACCAATCTCAAATCAACACAAAATACTTGCATTTTATTGGTTGCTAAGCTATTATGCCTGTATCAGAATAACTGTTAAAAAACAAAAATGTTGTGTCTCTGGAACAATCTTATGCCTTTAAATAGTACTATCACACTTAAGTATAATCATATATACTACAAGGACCATATGGTTGTCCATCCCCACTGTTATTGCTCTATAATTGATGAACACGTTGGCCTAGAAACCACAATGGTGACTGATTTTTAGGTCAGTAGGTCAAATGTCAAGGTCATGTGAATTTGAGGTGAAAAACAGTTTTTTGAATGTTTGAGCATTGATAAACAAAACCTTCTCAGCCATGAAGTTTTACTGAATGATAGAAATTTAAAAAAATATTTTCAGATTAGTAGAGTACCTCTTGAAGGCGTTTCTGAAGATCAACAAATATGTTATAAACTATCCAATGAAAAAGGCCAAATCAGGGACATTTGTCATGATCTTGTTTAAACCTTAAATTTGTAAATTACTGTACAAAAATATATACTGATGAAATATAAGACTTTCCATCTGCTCATTAAACTGTTGACAAAACTGATGATATTTTGGAAACAATTCCATTTTAACGTAAGACGAATCTGAAATACGACACAAGGTCCCACTTCTGTTCTATCTGATCACTCTTTGGTTAAATTGCTTTTATTAAAGCTGCACTCTCACAGATTGAATGTTTTGACAACTTTTTTATTTTTTTGTCTAGGAACGAGCCAATCTTTGCAAAAATGCATGTAAACCAGTCATATAAGACTGCTGACAAAACATCAGATTGTAGATTTTTATATTTAAGTTCAAAAAAGGATGTTTTATGCATTTTTTTTAAACTGTTAGTTACGGTTTTAGCCTTAAAACATTAATTTTGGAACAGAAATATGAAAATCTGTGATCTGATCTTTCGTCCGCAGTCTTTTATCACTGGTTTGCAGATATTTGCTCATTCAATGACAAAATATAAAAAAAGTTGTAAAAACTGTTAATCTGTGAGAGTGCAGCTTTAAGTAACTCAGTGTACCATCTTATATTTTTCAGACCCTTGATGATACCAACAAAGTAGCAGACAAGAACCAAGTTGACTTGACGCGGGAAAGTCAGCGACTCGAGGCGAAGACTAAATCATGCTCCTGGTGGATCTGGATCATGCTGGTGTTTGTGACACTTGTTTTCCTCTGGATGATCGTGCTCATGCGGATGTTCCCCGCTAGGTCTTGATGGCAGATATTGCTGGACAATATGTGTCATACTGTCACTTTGAATGGATTAAGTTATTGTTGTACTGGAAATATTTCATTGGAACTTAGTTTTAATATTGAGAAGGCACTCAATATGATATAAATGACTGTCAGATAGCTTTGAACAGTTGAAAAAAGTGATTTTCTTGAAAAGATATATTCATTGATCAATATTATTCTGAAGCTTTTAGTGCGTGAACTTAATCTAATTTTAGCTTCCTAAACAGGTATTTGATATTACTACATGATATCAGAGAAGTGGGCAATATTTTGAGAGGGGAGACAACTAGTGACTATTTCAAGCTTTGACTCCATCTGCCTGTTCCCCTTCGTCTGTTATTGCCTGTGGACATGCTTGTAAAACGCTTGATAATTTGAGATAGCAGGAAAAAACTGCATAGTGACTGCCTTTTATTTTGGCAATTAATGCAAACTTTTTTTCATGGAATTACAACATTTACTGTAAAAACAATTCCATGTTCAGGGTGTTGAATGAAGGGTGACTTCAAGGTGGTTCTCACTTGTGTCACCATGTTCAATGATGCAATCTTCTCAAGAAGCAGAAAATAGCATAGTCCTTTGTAGGCTAAGAAAAATGTTCATATATTTTCTGTCAAAAAGTTATTTAGAAATTTACGGTTGTGACATGTGGTGACCAATGTGGGAACCCCTTTGAAGTCACGTGATCCTCACCCAGATGATTGAACATTGAAACAAAATTAAACATGCATCTCAAAGTTTCTCAATTAAACTGCTCAGCTGGGTTGTGTTAATGTATGTGGCTTACCTGAGCACAAGGGGAGAGCGAAATAGGGCCTTCATTGGCCTCTTGTTATCATTTGTTACCTGCACATGTTGGTGTTGATTGTTTAACAAAATATTGTGCAATAAAAATTAAAAACCATAACCTCATGTAGTTTTGGTTTAATGTGGTCTTAAACTAAGGGCTTGTCCAGTGGACCTCAAAAGGGTAAAATTGCTTTTGTTGGGAGGGGGGGGGCATAACATAAAAGTGCCTCCCAGACCGGGGGTTATATGTTTAAATGGAATAGCCATAATGACTAATGACTTTATTAGCTGGATTTTTTTATTGAAAATTCAGTTACAGATTGTCAAAAACCAGGCAGGAAGAAGTTTTTTGCTTGTAGCATTACACAACATTTTATCCGTTATTCATGAGAACTTGGCATGTCACAAGTGTGAATATTGGTCATCTATGGTAAAACAAACTAGGTCAAACATGAAGACAAAATGTTGTGTGAAAGTTTCATATGCCTTTCATGAATTCAACAGTCAGTGTCCATCTAGTCTTCATGAAACTGGGTTAGAAGGTTTGGCAGTTCGATATTCAGGACCAGCGTGAATACGGGTCATCTCAGATCAAAGCCTAGGTCATCTCGGGTCAAAACCTAGGTCAGACCAGTGTGAAAATGGGCAATTACGGGTCTAAAAGTAGGTCAGACCATTGTGAATATGGGTCATCTCAGGTCAAAAGCTAGGTCGACAAGTGTAATATGGATCAGCAGCATTTACTCTTTCATCTATAAACCTACATCCTGCTGGAAAAAATCGGATAAGTCAAAATGAAAAATCCGGCGTTAGTGCTGTTTCAGCATTAATCTCTTGTTTTAAAACTGATGTTGCTTTAGTAGCCATTCAATGTAATGTTGCAACTTTATTGGTATTGTTACTTTTATGCCTAAACATTTAACATTGCTGAATCGAAATGTGGAATGTTTGCTCACTCGGCGGTTGCAAAATTCAAACAAGGCTGGCGCGCCTGGAATGTCGGGGCGTTGCTAGTTTCTTGTGTGATTTGCCATTGAACGATTATAACAACAATACTTATTAAGGTACGTGCATATTTTCCTAACATAACCGTACATATGGTGGGAGCATATCAGTATTCTTACCGCCATTAACAATAGTTTGTGGTATAAAGGAGTCACCTTTTCGGTAAATATGTCCAGAGTATAGCTTTGTCAAGCATGAATGGGGTTTGAAACAACTGGGCACATATGTTGGGTGGGTATAAAACGCAGCTTTTTGCGCAGACTGCGTTTTTAGGGTGTAAAACGCAGCGGCGTAGCGAATAAAGATATAGAGAGAAAACGCATCTTTTGTAAAAATACATAAAAAGTATACTAACTTTTTTATGTATTTTTAGTAAAAAAATTTTTACAAAAGATGCGTTATCCCTTTATAAGGTCAAAGGTTAAATGTCCTTTGTAATTGTCAACAATGTGTATAATTTATTATGACCTATCAGGAATATAAGTGTACCATGCGTTGGAGAAAAACAAACATGGCACAAATTTTCATCTCATTTTGACAAGGTGTTGTTTGCTAGACCGAGGTTCCTATTTTGAAGTTTATGGTTACCCGTAGAGATCAAATATTAATGGACACTTCTCAAAATTACTGTGCATAAATCATGATACATGTATTATATATTGCACGAATTTCTAGAATAAACGTTTTCATACATTGTGGAATTTAAGAAAAAATAATTGCTGATGTACGCTGTCACATTATATAAATAAGACAACACAAATTTAACACAACACTAGTTTTGAAACAACGGCTGAATAGGTTCAAGTGTGAATATCTATTATTTATCATAGCTCGAATTCGAATGAGGGTAAACATTAGTTTAAACGTTCTAATAAGTTATGGAATATAATAAAACATATTGAATAAAGAGAGCGCCGTGTTGTCAGAAACATGTTAAAGAATAATTTAAACATGTATCCCCCATCATCCGAATGGTAGTCATTTCGCATTAAATGTCTGCGGGACAATTTAGGGGATATGTGGAAAATGCTTCATACATGTAAGGCCGTTATATAGGTGCGTAATCGCTTAATCTGAGGGTTGTGGTAGACCTGAGACTTGTACCCTGTGTTTCTTATCGTTAATACTAGCGTCAGGTTCATGTATGCGGGTGAATACGTTGCGATTTTCAAGCACAGTGATTTCCCTTGACAAAGGGAAAAAAAATCACTGCGTCTGGCCAGCGGCCAGTCTAAATAAAAGGCAGCGAATGAGGTTTTTTTCTCTCGTTAAAGCCGTTTTCCTAACATCTCTTTGTGAAAAAAGCACGAATTCTATCAATGATTGAACTATACTTGGAATTTAAATCAGTTCCTTTACATCATAGTTTAAGGAAAGTTGAAATAAATGTGTTACTTTTCTTATTCTCGATAGACCCATGCCCATTGTACATTGTAAACATGTATGCCTTTATATACACGTCTAATATTATAATCATATGAAACATAACTGTCAATTAATGATATTACAAACATATACACTATCACAGAAGTAACGCAATTACAGGTATTTTTAGATGTCTTGGCACAAAATTAGACATCTTAGGTCATCGGCATACCAGTCAATGAGTAATGTGCCCTTGAACAAGATTTTTACACATCTGGCTATATTGGACTTTTTGGAGCGAAATTCTCCCAACAGTTTTAGAAATATGACTCCGATACTTGGCACACATTATCACCGTGATGAGTTGGAGTACTTGAACGTGATCTACTGCCTGCTCGTCAAAACTGCCCTTGAAAAAGAGGATTTGATGTGTTCGAATGCCGTGAAAAAATGTTTCCAACATTTGGACAAAAACCGGGGTCAATGTCACATATATCATTCAAACAATTGGAATATTAATATACTAGTAGTTGTGTTTCAATCCCTACTTCAAATTCATTCCATTTAACTATGTGATCAATGGGTGTTTGAGGGTATGCATGGCAGTGATAGCTCTGCATTTGAGACTGCTTCCGAATGTAAGGATGTAGTGCAATCGGAACACTTCGGCCATCTCCGCCACACAACGAGGTGTAGTGTAAGAACATAGCCAAGGTGCTCCGATTGGATATAACGTTTCTGCAAATAGATTGGTTCTTTGGTTCTTTATTCAAGAACCATGCGCTTGTTATTAATAGATATAAAATATCAGTATCAAAGGGGTACATTAAAGGTTTACACAAGATTTTTACATTTTTTTTTAAATGCATTATTATTTGACACATGATATAATTAATGTGTGTAAAGTTAAAAAATATTTACCTCTTTTAAACGAGGCTTTATCAACTAAAAGCTAAATTGTCACAAATTCCCTGGTTAAAGATGCATCAAAATATCGCTAATAGCGGACTATTTGTTTTAGACATGGATCTCTGTCAGTATTGAAGAAATTCTGTCAGTAAGAAACTTCTGTCCCTATATACATGTACCTAAAGGACTTAGTGATAAACATCTTTAAAAAGCCCTGCAGCCGAGTTCCGAAAGTATGACTGCCTTTTTAGGCCGCTAACTTCACGCCGCTAGGCCGCTGAACTGCTTGATCGATTGTTTTGGAAACATGTTGATAAATGCTTAAAGATGTTGATTTATGAATAAAACATTGTTTTATCATTATTTTTGATACAAAATGCTTTGAAATAGAAAATATATTAGGCCGCTAGGCCGCTAGGCCGCCAGACCGCTGACTTCACTGCACTACGCCGCTTGAATGCTTGGTGATTTTATTTTTATTTTGGAAAAAAAGTTGAAAATCTCTTAAGAATGTTTAATTATAAATAAAAAAAACATTAATTTATCATTGCTTTCCAAGAAAACGCATTAGCAATTGGTCTAAAATAGTGTTCAATTTTAGGCCACTAGGCCTCCAGGTCGCCAACTTCACGCCGCAAATCGCCATGCCTCTAGACTTCTAAATTCACGTCGTTAGGCCGTTGTATCTTCAGGCCACTAGATAATGCATCACTTTTTTTTTAAATGCATCAGTCACGTGTTACCTATGTTGTAGCCCAAACGCAGTTGTTTTTTGGAAAGGTTTGATCTATTTAACACGAAAAACGAACGTTTTATGAAAGAAATATTTCCGTACGTAATAAAACACACATTATAATGTCTTTTGTGCGATTAGGCGGCAACTTAGCGTAACGGCATGTGTTTTCTGGGATTTCCCCGTACAAAGTATACATATACATATATATATATGGAGTAGAACTATTATTATTCATACCGCTGCATGGATCTACGGGGAGGGAGCTATCCATGGACGCCGCCCCGCCCCCCCACCCAAAAAAACAACCGAAATCGTCTCAAGCTGCCTTTTTATTTCAATATAGAAGATAGAGTCATCAAAACTACGCCCAAAATGCACAATTTTGGACTTGAGCGTGTTGAACTTCCTCGGAGAGTACCCCTAAAAAACCCTGCCAACATTCAAATAAAAAAGAATGGTTCTGAGTGAGAGCCCCCAAGTTTTACAATCTCTGATATATTAGATGAATTCCGTTTAACACGTCTATTATTTTAGACTAGGCGCTGCGCGGGCATGAAATACCAAACAATATTTATGTAGCAGATTATAAAATGCTTTTAGCGGATGTCCGTCTAAGTAAGGCCATGCTTTCTTTCATAGCAAATAATTTAGAAACAAGCCATCGCCACAACAATCGTTGAATGACCATACCCATCAATTAGGGGCCCCGTTTTACTGACCAGGCAAAATTAGTGTTCTCTCACTGCAAAAGCAATTAACTGGACCGACCATATTCGCCTGAATCAACAAGGGAGGTTATCCGACTGGTTATTATATGTCTCTGCGGACAAGATAATTGCTTCTTTATTGAATTCCATTTTCTCGGATAAAAAGGCAGACTGTCAACGGGCTTATAAAATAATGCAGATCTGCAATCCATTCCTCTTGTTTATTAATATCCGGTAAAACTTGAGCATTCCTTGATTTTTAGGAACAGTCATTTGAGGCTATGTACTTTACAGTTTATAATATATTTACCACAATGTTATTTATTACGAAGTTTTAATTCGTGTATTTCTCAATAATTGGTATTACTAGTAATGGTAGTGGTGTAGGTGGTGGTTAGTTGCTGTAGTAGAAGTAGTAGTAGTAGTAGTAGTAGTAGTAGTGGTGGTGGTGGTGGTGGTGGTGGTGGTGGTGGTAGTAGTAGTAGTCATGATGGTGGTGGGGTGGGGGTGGGGTGGTTGTGGTGGTGGTAGTGGTAGTGGTGGTGGTGGGAATCGCAGTGGTAAGAAGTAGTAGCAGTAGCAGCAGCAGTAGTAGTAGTAGTAGCAGAAGCTGGTGATGATGGACAGTGTACGCATTGTGAAGCCTGCCCTAGTTCACGTGCACGACGACACGCGCACACAGAGACTGGTTATTTGTATGAACCCATTGTGACCCACTCAGTTTTACCCCGCCTTTCCTATTAACGTACGTTTTCAGGTAATCACATTCGACGAGGTGGCCAGGCGCCGTTTGCTCGCTGTTGGAATATTTCCCAAATTATGTGACAATGTACACGGGCATTTCTCTAAGATTAGGTCAATAACCAACAGATTTCCGGAGTTATTACCTTTGACTATGTTTGGTATATGATAGTTTACCCTTCATTGCCTTTATACTCCACACAATTATTGACGAGCATCTAACAAGTTAAAAAGCGGCTAAAAATCGAGCGCGCTGTCCCACGACAGCTCTTTTATAAATCTGACTTTACTGTGACCTTGGAGTTGGCTTCTTAAAATACTTTTTAACTATGCCTTTGTGTGGTTTGGTAAAGAACTCATCATCATCATCATCATCATCATCATCATCATCATCATCATCATCATCATCTTTCCAAGTCACAAGCTCATTGTTATTTTTTATTTGTTATGTATGCCTGTTATTCATGTCGGAGCTAATGTTTCTTGTTAGCACATACCCGACTTTAAACAGAGATTCGTGTATCTTGTATATTGCATCATCATCATCATCATCATCATCATCATCATCATCATCATCATCATCATCATCATCATCCCCACCATTATCACCACCACCATCATCGACATCCTCCTTCTCCTCAATATCATCATTATCATCATCACATCATCATCATCATCATCATCATGACAGAATCATGATCATAATCATCATCATCATCATCATCATCGTCGTCGTCGTCAATATCCTCATCACCATTCAATAGATCACCATCTATATCAACCCTGCTGTCTAGTTCTGACAGAGTTGCTATATGTCAGTGATATTGTCATTAAGATTTTAAAGTTAAGACAAATAGACATGTATGAAGTTTTCTTCTTTATTTGCATCGTTCTTAAATTTTAATGATAAATAATTACATTTCACAATATTTATAACATTTAACAAAGAATACAGACATATGAACTATGTACAAAGATAATAAAAATGCGCATTTCAACAACGAACTGCCAACTGTCAAGCAAATAAAGAAAAGCTTTAACTAGTTTGACATAAAACACTTAATTATTGAAATACTATTTAGTCTAAGAAGTGACATGTTGCATTAAGTTTCTCAGACAGTCATATAAAAACTTAAATAAAGACGCGGAGTGTAAAAAATATCTCGAACTGTTTTCCAAAATGTTCGAGCATATTTATATATCCAGTAATAATTGGGAGGAGGAAATTGGCATGTAGGTTTGACACAATAATTAAAAAGTCAGTAATGAATGTTTTCACCTGAAATGCCCTCAAGTTAACAGGTGGAATTCTTAGCCGGAAGACTTCTTTTTTGTGGGTGCCGGTATCACTAAAGTGTCAGAGAGAATGCGCCTATTTTTACAGCTGTTTAAGAATTAATTGTATTTGTTCTCAAAACAAATTTAACACGTCAGATATTGTTGAATTCAGTTGCTGTACGGCTTAATTTGTAAAGCACACCTTTGCTAGAAATGGAACATAGGTGTTGAAAAGTTGCTATACAATTTACAGCAAATGTACTCTTTAACCAAAATAATATCGTTAGGTCAAAGTAATTTGCAATTACACACAACCTAAAGTGACATGTCTATATAATAAATATACATAACAACTATATAATAGATTTACAAAGTTCTTGTAAGTAAACCGCTATTGTTATTTTGATGTACAATTTATTTTGTGAAATAGTGGTGAATTACCGTGATAAGGAAATTATATTATACTCAAAAAGCATTAATTTCAAGTTCGGTCTTTTTTTTCAAAACTTCATATACAATAATCATGTTACTGTGTAGTTATATAGCACTAATACCTATTTTTAACTGCCATTTGTGGAATTAATAGTGTTTCAACCAGCAATTTTCCTTCAAGTATTCCAAATGGCCATCAATTGTGGTGCACCCCTCAAATAATTATTGCTCTAGAATAACACGTTTCTAAACTAATTTAGGGCTATTTCACACACGAACTTATTAAGCTGGGCCATTTCAAACGAGTACAGCCGTTACTCATTCATTCTTTTGGAAGTTAAAGCAAATAATTTTGGGAACAATTTCAACAATAAAATACTATACATATAACAATATTGTTGACAAATGATCACATATAAAACACTATGACAAATATTTATAAATGCTTCACATTTATTTATATCAAGGTAACATTGCAGAATTTTATGTCACGTCAATAACTGTCTCTGTGGACAGTTTAAGCTTCAAAGCTGCCTATAGTTACTTTTTCCACAAACTAGAATATCACAAATGGAAGAAAGCACTATAAAATAGTCCCTGTCTATTTGGTATTAAGAAGCACATTGGGTGTAATTGGGTTAAACTACCCGCTACATTAACTGTCATTTTCTGTGTATTGTTGCGCCATGGGCCAGATCAACACAGCGTTCCTGCCACCGACGGTTTTTCTTCGACACAACGGAATTATGGGTAATTCACTGTTTAATATTGTGACGTCACACATTGTCGTCTGCTCAGTTGCAGTAATTAAGTTCCTTGGTGAAAGTACATTTATTACAAACTACCCGACAACACCAAAAGAATTTACAGTCACAATCTTCAGTGAATTCCTTAACCACGGTATAGTACCCCCGGCCGCAACACATGAGATTACACCCATCTAGACCGTAGCTGTCCTTGTCACACTGGCGGCCGCGTGTACCGAGTGACCCCTTCTTCGGATTGGGCTCGCAGAAATCGGGGGAGTTCTCGAGGTAGACGAGATCTTGCTTGGATGGGCGCTTCATGTTCTTGCTGACGGGGCGAAGCTTGTTCTTACGGCGGTGGACTTTCATGAGCGAGGCGCCGTCGAACTTCTCCTTGAGGACGCTGCCGACTGACCGGAAGGGACGCATCTTTCGCCAGCAGATCTTCACGGAGCAGGAGCCGGAGACTCCGTGACACTTGCAGACTAGGTCAACCTCCTTGCGCGTCACCTAAAAACAGAAATTGATAATATATTTATACCAATGTCAAAAAGGGTGTATACACAATAATATAATAAAAGTATGTGTTTAAGTAAAGTTGATATATTTCTTGTGATGTCCCGAGCGTACTAACAATGTCTTAAATATTCTTCATAGCTGCGATACTTTTCAAACTATTAACAGGCGGCAAGTGGAACCGGTACACCGTTATAAGCAACAAATGACTTTATCCACGTACCAGTCTGCCAGCTTTGTTGTTCCAAAGGTTCATGAGGGCGAACGAGTCCATCTCCTTGTCCTTGTTGTCCACGAAATCGGACGCGAACTTGGAGCCGTACTTGAGGTTCTCGGAGCAGCCGCCCCACTCGAACTGTCCCTCGGTGCTCTCGGAGCGCACGCTGTCGTCACAGCCGCATCCTTCCAAAGAGCCCTGTGCGCATGCACGGGTGACGCTGTACATGACCCCCGCGGACGAGATGGCGTAGATGTAGGCGGTCTCGCGGCTTTCTGTAAATAAACAAAATGGTTGGTTAGAAATATAGCCATGGGGGGAGGGGTCCTTTAGGGGGTTGAACCCTCCAAACTCACAACCGGACACGTATACATACGATTACTTATTTATTAAAGAACATGCTTGAATTTGCTATGCGTTTATTTCTTCTTCGTGTTTATTTACAATGTCAAAGATCATGTGTTTCGGTCATTTTTTATTTCTATATATTTCCTATGTCGGAGACAGAAATGACAAATAATTACAACTTATTTAATTGAGATGTCTAAAATTTCCTTATAATTCCTGAGGACAGGGAGACGTATTCATGGCACATATATCATGTTTCCATTGACAGCATACATTTGATATACGAGGCCATTCAAACGATGGTCGGCCTGTGTCAGTTAAATGCCATCTTATCCTTATTATAACCCTAATTCATTAACAATTTGTCAATCAAAAGTGGCCATGTCTGTTTTCTATCTTTTAAGGTATTATTCTTTCGTTAGTTTTCGAAAAACAACCTGTTTTCAGGGTTGCGATGTCGCCACTAGAAATATGTCAGAATTATTTTCCTTCAAAGTTGATGTTTAATTTTTCATTCGTCAATTTCTAAAAGATTTCTTACTTTTAAGTTTGCAGTGTAATTTCAATGGAATAAACGAAACAAACTGAACAACAATCAGTCGAAAATTTCGCTCTGTTCAATTCCATGATTAAATATTGATGTTATTTGTGGGCAGTCGCATTATGAATCAGAGAAATAACCCGTACAAGAGTGGTCAATCTAATTTCTAATGAAAATAAAATTTTAGCTATTTCATCGCATGGACATTTTCAAGAGGATTGACTTGTATTTCTTATAGGACTTAAAACAACATATTAACGAAAATAAGCGAACTTGAACTTGTTAAAACGAACTATCCGTCGCGATAATTTATAAAATGTGTTAATATTGTAAAAAAAAAAATGTTTCATTACTTGCTAAAGTATGCGTCTGGTCAAATATGTTCTCCATTTTTATATTTTGTATACATGTTTACCCTCCCTCTCATTTCAGGAAGACGCGCGAACAGCTTACAAAAAGGTGACTATTAATTTCATTTATTTTTCCCTGTGATCATTCAAGTGGGGTCTTTATTGTCGGGTTAATTACAAGACCTTGTTTGCCGAACTGAAAAATTCGCGTCACGGCCACACTTTATTGTCCCTAAAACATCATGTTCTTTAATCGTAAGAAATGAGATGATGTTAACCCACATGTTTGAACAAATAGTCAACTTGTAAAACAAGTGTGCCAGAAATATTTGTCAACATAAAAGGTGAAAGTTATAAGTTACATTAGGCTCAAAATCACACAGATGATAAGCTAGACAATATTCGAGTGAAATACGCCTCGGTGTCTGAAAGTTTCTTTGCTCTATGGCGAGTTTACTCAGATAAGGCTTAGCTTTAGTACGTATCGGCTTTGTGCTATATTAACGAATACAGATTACTGACCGCTCAATAAATCTTTGCATTTTGATAAAGTTTCAACAAGACATTTTGAAATCGTTCGAAACATTTTGGTTGATTTTCTCACTAAGACATAGAATCCAAATTATTCATGTCATAGCATACCATGTGAAATATAATGTTTAAAAAAAACATATAATTTTAAGTTTGGAGCACAAGATATAGACATATGACGAATATCTGTCATTTCCATTTAATAAATAATTATACACTATTTAAATGTAGGAAATTGAATCTTTTTATTAAGTTCAGACTGAAAATAATACAATGTAATTTACGCTTACGTGCGTTTACCATAAAGTTCGGTTTTATATCAGCTACCTAACGAGCTTCTGATCTTTCATTTAAATAACACTCAAATTCGAGTACTTTTTTCAGTCAATAAAATAGCACGAAAAAACGGGCATCTGGCCTATATGTATCCAAAATGGCGGTGTTTTAATACAAAGGTTGGTTGGGTGCGGGTAAAGATTAGCTAGCCTTTATAACTTACGGATATTGATGACGTTTCCGAAGACGTCAGTGTTGTTGAAGGTGGTGCAGTTCCAGCGGCGCCCCTGGAACTGGTGCTTGCACTCCTCGATGCCCATAGAAGCCCCGGCTCCCACCACGTTGATCAGACGAGTCTCCTTCTGACAGAGGGCGCGCTGGCGGGGCTCCAGATACGGCGAGTTGTCGCACTCCTGCACTGGGTCGCTGATCTGACGCTGCTCTCGAGACAGACCGCCGGAAGTACCCAGGACGCCAAGATACCTGCAAAGAGACATTTTATCTATAAATCCAAGGATTAAATCATGTTTAAAAGAGATTACAACACAAAACAAAGTCTTAGAAAAAATGGTTTCAGGAAAAAATAAATGTTGTGATTGAAACTAGTTGTACCAAGCTGAGGTTATGGCTATTTATCAGCAATTATATAGTCGCATGCACTCTTGCAGTATTTCTGAACAAAACATAATATCGTCAGGATAAATAGTGAAAAAAATCTTCTTCCATTACAAAAACTAAAATAGCACAGCATTTTCCTTGAAGAATAGAACCATTGAAAGACGTTCAGGTTTTTTTATAGATTGTATAATGTATCGAGCCGAGTTCAAATAAAACAATTGTAATCGAGGGCTGACATTCCTGGGTAAATATTCTGTTCTTTCCGAACTGACGTTTTCCAAAACTTCAGGGGATAATTGAAGAAATAATTCCTATTGTCTGCTCGGAGGAGAAGCTGTTTCGGTCAAATTAGACTCTGTATCAATAACGAAATGGCTTAACAGTTCTCCTGAGTACTTCAAGTTTTTTGCCCCTTCAAAAACTGTTCTATATTCTTTTATAATTGGCTATTAGCGAAAAGTGATTCCCTGTTAAAGACAGCGCGGTGCTGATAAGCCATATTTCCAACAGAATAAATGACGATATTTGTTGGAATATATTATAAGGTAGAGATCTGACGGGGTGGTTTTTTTCTACAATAAATGAATTAGCATTGCTACAAAATATCTCACTACGTATAATGTTATTGTCGTATTTTTTTCTTCTATTTTTCTTTTACATTGGTGAATTTTTTTGCTAATGACTAGGCAAAATGAGTGTCTTCAATCTAAAAGAAGGTGCTTGCAGATCGTAATAGATACTTGAAATTTTACATGTCAACTCAATGGCTTTCAAATCTAACAACTTTCTTTTGGAGGCCCCTAATTTAAGATAGGAACAAATATTTGCAAGTTCTTTGTGAAATAGTGACTTGACTTGACATTGAACAGCCTAAGTACCATTCAAGTAAAAGTTTACTCTCTGACGTTCGCACCAGCTTGTAACAATGCACCAAGTAGCTGCATGACATTTGTCAGTATACAAATATTGTCTAATACAGAAATAATTTCCTTAAGGAAGCATAAGTAGCTATAATTGATTTTTGAATGAAAAGTGGACCTGAAAATAGCAGGTCTGGATTAAGAGGGTATCGAATAAGAATAACTATTTCCATTTTAGGTGTTTGGAAGTGGAGACTGACAGTGCATTGGTACTGGAAAGTTTGTGCGGTTTTGAAAGTGTACTGTGAATGTAAGACTTTAGTATAATCTTGAAACTATAGCACGCTTCTGAAGTTTTCGTTCATCACATAATATTCAATAATTTTACAAATACATGGGTGAAAGTTTGAATTTTTCAAAATACTGAAAATAGGGTATTTACATAGGGAAATGCCATTTTTACAATACATTATATAGGATAAATATTTTCCAAAATACTGAATTCAGTATCAATACTGAAAACTTGCACCCATGCAAATAGGGATCATTTAATCCGCTCTTTTTCACCGTATGACATTTTTCTCATTTTACCATAATTGGTTAACTTTAAGGAGAAAATGATAGTTCTTTCAAAAGCTTGATTACCGATTCCCTGCTTCTCAATAATCTATTTTCTGCAACACGAACGCACATCAAAAACAGCGAACGATGTATTTCTTATTTTAAAAAATAATTTGCTGATTTACTAATTGTAATCTATTTAGACGTAAGATACAAAAATAAACGTATAGAATGGCTGAGTGATTTAGCATAATAAAAATGCACGAGAAAACCCTAACAAAAAAATCCACACATTTATAATAACCAACTCTTCATTCGTGCAATACGATATTATTAACTTTTATCAAAACAAATATTGGCTGAATACCCTATAATAATATTTATTTGTTTTTCAATTTGCATTTCGCTTTGAAGTTGTCGGGATATAAAGGACAAGAAACACGAAGTTTGAGGAAATTTACTTAAAACACTTCACAGAGGACGGCGCTGGAACTCCGAGCGTAATTCATTGTCAAAATAGGTTCTTTTATGCTTCAAGTGGGCGGTAATAATATGAGTACGTGGTATGAGTCGAGTTCTGAAGTGCGGCCGATCAAACTTAAAAAAACGTTTAAAAGAACATATGTTAAAACAGTAACATTTTTTGCGGTTATTAAACTATAGATACTTGCCCAGAACTGTCGAAAACCCGCGAGTACCCATCATCGAATGAAACGTAGCGTTACGTAATGAGTTAGACGTTGGTATCCGGTACGTGGTATACGGTGGGTTTAAGATTAAAACACTATTTCATGCGCAGGATTCGACAATTTGAAAGCTACATGTAAAAACAAAAACCAGCATATTTTAATGCCCGTATTGAGAAAAGTTGTATTTTTACATCAGTTATATCTTACTTAACCTTGACGGAGTCGTATTTTCTAAATCTTACTTAAGTATTGGAAGATACTAAACTTGAGATGAAGTCAGTTTGAAAATTCCTTTATAGCAATGTAACAGTTGCTGAGAATGACCGCTTCCCTAAACAAATACAAGTTAGTAATAATTGGCAATGTAAAGGCTCTTCTTCAAACAAAGTCCGAGATATAGTAGCCTCGTCTAGCTATATTATTTCCGACAAAGGACCACTGAGAGGTCAATATATCGCTATATCTCGCTAATATACACGCCTGTTTCGGAAACATTGGATCATTTCTTTGAGATGAAACTCGTATCAGCACTAATCAACCAAAACAAACTGTATAAGTTTCACTACCTTTGTGATTCTTCAGGGAACTAAATTTTGCACCATTACGCTAAATAAGTCGCCAAATATCGCAACTCCCTACTAATCCTAGTTGTATTAACTTATCAGAGGCCTGATTGTGAAAATAAAGGAACCCTTTAGATTTAAGTATAATACCAGGAGACAGCTCCATACATTGCTAAAAGGATCTTTCACGAAGCTGTTAAGCCAAAGGCCGGTGGATTAAAGGACAAAGGATTAACGTCAATGTCTGATAGGTGGGTATGAACTGTCTTAAGACTTCTATAGGGACTTCGTACTGACGTGTGTCCGTTCTCACGGAAAATTCTAAAATGTTTTAATGGCTTAAAGGGACACTCTTGTGAGAAAATACCTAGTGCCAAAGTTTTAAATAATTATTAACAATGAATCTTTTATTTAAACTTCAAAATACAAATTATTTTTCACATTACACAGAAATAATTAAAATTAAATCGGCCTCTACAAAAATAATAAAAGTCCCTTAAGTAAAGGTTTAAAAAAAATCTCATGATACATAATTATGATAGAAGCTTTAATTATTTAATGACATGTCACAAGGCAATAAATGTTTGGTTAAAGTTTTGGCATTTATATCTATAATTGCAATATTCGAAGAAATTCATAAAAGTCTTAATTATATGTGAAATAACCGCGTGTTTCTTGATAAAGCGTAGACAGTTATAGTCTCATAATGGTCCAGGCTATCTCCAGCTAAAATGTCTGTTAATATTCAAGCTTGTAACAAAGCACATGTATTGGTGTTTTTTTGATAAAGGTCAAAATGTTACTGCAGAAACTGTATGCTCTTAAGATCGCTTAAAATTTCTCAGACATTTTAAGGCTATCAAATTCATAATTTAATTTATGTTTAAGTTCGGCTTGATGGGACAGACAAAGAACATTCTTTCAGCCGTATCTCTAAATTACAACACACATGTTGTTTTTGAGGAGTAATGAATATTTTATTACGTGAAAAAATCTTTGGCCAAATATTTGTGGCAAAGGTGTAAAGTAACATGCGGTTCCTTGCATTTCCTAATTTAATTAGCATTGTACAAACTGCCAACATGTTTTCCACCTTCAATCAGAATGGTGTTACAAATACTCCATTTGGAACGAATTAACAAGTGACTACGATTTACCCCAAAAGTTTCTTTGATGTTAAGTATCAAATGATTATTAATTATGAAAATAATGGTTTGACAATAGTTGTTTATAACGAAATATCCTGGGCGTAAAGAGTCCGTGAGCATAGCGCAGTCTAGCTACCAATTATCAAAAAAAAAATACATTTTCAAAATAAATAGAGATTTATCATTTCTTAAATCAACTATGATAAAATCAGCGTCAGGTATAATTTAATAAATAAGGGCCTGCATTCATAAAACATATCAAGTCATTTCCAAATTTCAGTCAATTTTTTAAGTAATGTATCTCCCTGATCAAATGATACAACTTACTATTTATAGCTGAAATACTTCATTGATGTTATTGAAAATACACACTTAAATTAAAATCACGCCCGCGCGTATAAATATCTTTTAAATTGACAATAAACACTTAGGAAATCGACTTAATATGATTTATAAACACCAGTCCTGCTTTTAACGTATTAAGTTTTATGACAATCATATAAAACAACTTAAAATTAAAATATAAATGCATGAATTACAATGAAGTTATGTAATATATACTAAATGATTATTTATAATAAACAAAATAATAACTTACCACCATGAAGCACGGGTAACCGGCACAAAACACGTAACCACACAACACACGAGCACGATAAGACGATCCATCGCGCTTAACTGTCACAAGTAAAGTTCTTAAATAACGAAATTCTGTTTTTATGAATGAACACTTCTTAAGTTTAGGAATTTTTCAATCAATTTTTCCCGTGCACCTTAAACTGCAATGTCAATAGGTCAGTGGTTTTCTTAAGTATCAAGCACTTCAGCTATTTCTATATAAATGATAACAAAGTAGTGTCTTCTTTCTATAAGTTAATACAATAGAATTCTTTATGCCCGCTAATGAGGTTTTCTTAAACCTATCACTAAATCTATAGTCTATCTATAACACTGGCTATGTTATTAATCCTCATGCGAAAAGGATATTGTCAAAGGTCCAAAACACAGAGATATCAATTCTCAATATCTTTAAACACGTTCACAGCCACGCAGGGTGACAAATCTTGTTAGTATAATATAATCCAGTAGACACAGTGAATACTTGAATAATATTCCAACAAATACAGCAAAGTCACAGAACTGCTCTACGAATAGTTAAAGGTATAATGTCAGTAGCCGAAAAACTTGGTACAATATAGCGACCGGTATTGCTCAGAGCGCTTCGTCAGGCGTGACGGCGATTTCCGATTGGTCAGTGGAAATCGAAGCGTGAAAAAAGGCCAGCCTATGGGCTATTTTCTTTTCGGATATTGTTTAACGTCGTTAAATATTAATGCGATATTTTATGCTCGAATAAATTATTAAAATTAAAAGTAATTTTTAAAAACAACTGGCCGAGGTTAAAACAACAAGAGAACAAAGACTTTATAAATTGTCTATAAAATTCCCCAATACCATATAAATTGTACAGTGCCAAAATACTTAATTGAATTAGTAGAACTATTTAGGATCAGATGTTTATTTTGTTTGCACAAGACGGACAGTTATTCAAATAAGAATGACTAATGATAACAAAAAAATACATTTTAATAGTCAAAATATGACATATCTCAGACACATGGGAAATAATAATCATAAAACGTCTTATGTCATTTCCTTACTAAATGTCTTAAGTTAAGTCATATCAAGTCACATATTCTGTAATAACTTAATAATATCTGGGACCACTATTAGTCCTACTGAAAAAGCTCTTTTTTTACTTTTTTATTGAATACATATATACATCTGTTAATGTTAAAAACACTTTGCTATGGTGGTGTTGGAGGTGGTGGTGATGATGATGATGATGATGATGATGATGATGATGATGGTGGTGGTGGTGATGGTGGTGGTGGTTGTGGTGGGGGGGGGGGCGGCGGCGACGACGACGACGACGATGAATCCAAAAAATAAAATATGTAAATGTAGTCATATAATATTTTAACTTCTTGGTGACAGTCATCATTTCATAAAAATATGAATGACTAATGTTTGTTAATTATTTTTTTGATATCAGCCTACATTTTTATGTTTAAATAAATGGTTATCGAGGCCCACAGTGACAGTGGTCGATACTGATGACAAAAAACGTTCGACAAGCACCCTCAGTTGTCAAAATTCCAAGATTTCCATTAAATCTATCCTGAACAATACTAATATCGACTTCAAAATTAAGGCCAATAACTATCACTCTTGGTTAAAACAATGAAGTGTATTAGATCATTCTGTTTTCTCAAACTTTGGCCCTTGGCGCTGTTCACGTCAGAATCTCTATTGCTACAGAGTAACGTAAGGTGGTTGATTTTACGCGTATTTGACGGCGATGACACGGCAATTGATTTACCGGCGTGCATGTTGTGATAGTTTATGCATATATGGTGGTATTAGTGTCATTTCTCACAATATAGGTATCATCTTATTGCAATACACCTGTTCAACAATGTATAAACATCTACTTAGATTATGGCTATATAGCTTGACCGCTTCATTTTCCAAAACTCGTTTAGTTTATTGACTTGTTTCGGGGAAATACCAGTGGACGCAGATTTGCAGCCATTGTGGGTGTTCAAAAAAAAAATGAAATGGGGAAATTGAAAGAAAAATACAATTTCTTTGTTCTTACTTAAAGTCCCCCAGCGACCTCTCTCCCCCCCTTACCCCCCCCCCCCACCCCCATACCGACACACCCCATCCCTCCTCACCGACCCTCACACATACATAAAACCACGGGACTGAGTGGTAAACCCATTAAAATATTTGATTCTCAAACCAACGAGCATTAATATTTTGTGTAGAAAAAGGAAATATTTGTCATAGTTTTCTAGGCCTATCTAAATCTCTAAACTACTGAGAGAAATTATTGTGTCCAATTAAGACTCGCGTGTGTCATAAAGCACTATCTCTAGAAATGTAAGAAACAATAAAACCACTATTAGATAAAGTGCATGATTTCGTAACAGTCAATTTATCTGGTAATAAATCATTTTAATTGGGCAAGATAATGTACGTATAGGTCTAATATACACGGTAGTTCCCCCTACTTGTGTTTTATTGCCCCTTATTACAAGATTGTTCAGATGTTGGACACCCCAAAGTGGGACCCTCGGGCTTCAGAAATTAGAATCCACCTGTATCAGTGGATATGATAATATCAGATGCAACAAAGAAGGTTTCGGGTTTGATACATATCTCGCAATAAAATTCAAATCTATGTAAACATCGGTCAATTAGCAAACACTTCGGGTATCATACATATATCTAAGATGTCCATATTCGGACTTTTTGTTTGAATAAGGCCGGTATGAAGTTCTGATTACAGACACCTCAGAAAAAGATGGTATCGCCTACGTATATCACGGACCTAAAATATGTATTAGTTTATCGGCCCGTGTCTATATATATACATGATATCGTACTACTTCTTTTTGTTCCCGAACGTTATCTCCATTGAAATTATTTATTTTATAATTAAAAAATATATAATTTATCATAAAAATATATTATTTCAAACTACTCAAAAAAGCCCAAAGTAAGGTGAGTGGGGCTCGAACACAGAGCTCCAACGGCGGGGCATCTCATGCAATCAAATGTAAGGCCTCCATAAACTTTTCCTACATACTTAGTTTGGTCAATATATGTCAAACCTAACCAAAATTATTTGATACCATAGGTGAAGTAGACGCCACCTTCGACCATATTGACTGAATTGGGAATATAGCATTTGATATTACAGTGTATTTTTAAATCGCTAGAAAAGTTAATATAATATATATAAATATTGAATCTTAGACTATGGGTCGATGAAGGGAACTTCATTTGGACATAACGATTACTTAAACATTCTGTTACCGACCAACATAACACTTGGCATATGGGAAACGCGTTAATCACATCTGGCCTATTTAATTATTAAAATTAAAACAGTCACCAGACTGGTATATTGCCAAAACACTGTTAATCCTATTGTGCTATATGACCCCTGCCACCCCTATTTTGAATTATCATGACCCTGACTGAATTCAAATAGAAAGATAACAAATTATTGCTTGAACCATGTTCATCTTCAATAGCACAAATGTTCAATTACGTCAATGCGTATGAAAAAACACAGACAAAAACGACGATGTATATTTAAAAACATTACAATTTTATGCGGTACATCAAAGTGTTCATAGATAATGATAATTTAATCAAAGGTTACACAACTTGAACACAATTGCGTTCTAACATTAATAATATTTTTCTTAAGATAATCCTTAACAAACAGATATGGGTTTTTTATTGTAACATTTGGAAATATTTTAACACAGATGGCCTGAAATAAGAGAATTCCTTTATATGTATGTTATTCTTGTTAAAAGGCCAAACACAAACACAGTGCCATTCATCTTCCACATCAATGGTATTGCATCAAAGACACTATCTTTGGTGTCTAACTATGTTATTTTTTCTAACTATGTTATTTCTATCGTATTTTCCAGTTTGAATACGAAGTGGATGTACAGACAGCTGTAAGCTATAAGTGGAAATCTCTACCTAGATATCTAAAAAGGTTTAGTATTCTAAATTGGTCTTAAAATGTCTACATGCATCTGACATAGTGCTTAAGTACCATACAAATATTGTCTAACTATTTATTTGCTGTTTCACGTAAAAATTAAGATCTGTGTTCTGTTCTATGTCAAGTTGCAGCTGGCAATGGCTTTGTAATTTGTTGTTGCACGTCGAATCAACTATTGCGTTCTGTTATATGTAGAGTTGCAGCGGGCAATGCCTTTGCGATTTTTATTGCACGTCTAATTATGTTCTGTGTTCTGTTATATGTAAAATTGCAGAGTGCAATGATCAAGTGATATTTAATGCACGTCAAATCAAGTTCTGTATTCTGTGTTTTGTCGAGTTGCAATGACTTTGTGATTTGTTTTTGAACGTCAAATGAAGTTCTGTGTTCTGTTCTATGCCAAGATGCAGCGGGCAATGACTTTGTGATTTCTTTGTGAACGTCAAATGAAGTTCTGTGTTCTGTTCTATGTCGAGTTGCAGCGGGCAATGACTTTGTGATTTCTTTGTGAACGTCAAATGAAGTTCTGTGTTCTGTTCTATGTCGAGTTGCAGCGGGCAATGACTTTGTGATTTCTTTGTGAACGTCAAATCAAGTGCTGTGTTCTATTTCATGTCTTGTTTCAGCGGGATGGGTACACTTCTCGTTTTTCGAGCTAAATTTCAACAATATCATAGTAAACATTTCATTAAATGAACTGTGTACATGTATCATGTGAAGCCATATATACGTATATAATATGCTGCAATAATATCATATTGTTGTTGATTTTTAAATGATCATATTTCAACTGAAACATTTAGGTTTTTTAACGAACTAAGTTCAAAACTTAAAGTTGAATTTCTTGTCTTGGACATAATCTGAAAACACCGTGAAAATTAGATGTCTAGATTTCATTGTCAAGCAGACAATACCGCGTTCTGATGTCGTGTTCGTCAGATGTTATCTATGCCGTCGGCGGGATTCGAGCCAAGATACATGTAGATGTCTGCAACCCAGTTCCGCCGCCGGCAGTACATAATTGGACAA
This sequence comes from Mya arenaria, assembly GCF_026914265.1. Classification (NCBI taxonomy): domain Eukaryota; kingdom Metazoa; phylum Mollusca; class Bivalvia; order Myida; family Myidae; genus Mya; species Mya arenaria. The sequence continues at coordinate 30,562,455 of NC_069124.1, read as the reverse complement.
CAAAGTCGCAATTGCACTATTAAGAAATAAAACAATTGAACGTCAGGGACGTAGCTAGCCGTCTATTCATGTGGATTCATAAATGTGCTGGGGGGGGTCGGGACATGCCCCCTCGGAAAATTTTGAAAACCATGATGCAATCTGGTGCATATTTAATAGTGAAGAATGGACAGTTTTAGGCTCATCTAGTCATGTGCGCATACTGCAACTTTGGCTAATGTTTTTGTCGGAATCATGTGGATTCAGTCGCGTAAACGATTCAGCTACGCGCCTGTACGTTACTTTTTGCTGTGCCTTAGAAAAGCATTTTTTAATGGTGCAAACAATAGATGCTTAGAATTTTAATGAAACTCCGTGCGTTCCATCCGAATACTTCGGCTTTACAATCAATTCAACCTCTTAATAGTTCAGTATTAACGATATAACTTTAATTATAATTACTAAAACTAAAAAAATATATCAACATAATCAGATCAGATCACTGTTACAGAAAACAATCTCCAATAACATGTATAGTCAATCGCAGATAAAACAACAGTATAATTAGTGCATAGATAATCATAGTCCGATCAGTAACAAAAACAACATTTGTTTTATCTGGAAACCATCTTTTTAAATCTTATAAATGAAAGGTAAATATTTACTTAAAGCGAGCGATCTAGCGGAGATCTAATTTAGATTTGCCAGAACTATAGAAGAACAATCTGAAATATTGTTTTTATTTTATAATTAATGATTAGGTTTATTACTAGCACCTAGAGTGCAATAGTACTAGGTATAGTTTTAGAAATATGCTCTCACTTAAAGCAAGCACACAGCATGTTAAGTCTATGTTAGGAATGTTCATTATATGGTCTTTGTTATTTTGGGACTTGCGCTAAATTTTGAGGGGGGGGGGGGGGCGCAAGCTTATTAATCTCGCCACCGTGTTGGATCAAGATTGATTAGGGCGAAATGCACCTTTTAAGTTACCAAAATAAGCTGAAAATATTATTTGCTCCTCTAGTGCTTAAAATATTATGCAAATGTTCGAAACGATGATTTTCCTTTCGCCAAAAATAATCGAAAAACACCTCAGAAATCTGATAAGAAGACATATATAATAAACATTTCACCAATCTTTTAATTTCACAAACTGTAATAAAATTAATTTTATTAGTTTTATTGGTCTTTTTCTCGATTTGACATGTTTTGGTATGTGTCTGTGTTTTGACAGGGGACGTAAATCGTGTCAAAGTTACGTAACCTCGTTCAATTCTGCCATCCCGTTTTTATTGTCTTCAAATTTGTATTTCGTCAACTCTTCGTAACCTAATTATTTTGAAAGGCGGAAAGATGGTTGAAATTCTCCACGTGAATGTGAAATGTATTAGATTTTATCTTGTTAACAAAAACGCTGAAAAGTGACATGGAAGATGCAGTTTTGCCCGCGGCTCCAATATTGTTGTACCAGCGAAAGTCACACGTTTTCTCCCTGAAAAGACGTTTCTTTACATGAAGAAATCGGAGATGTAATTAATCCATTAAACAATTAGCAGATGGGTTCCTCTTTCACACCATTTTGTATTAAAAGATAATTGGAAAAAAATTAAAGAAGTCATCACAATAACTTCAAAGGACACCTTACCGGCAATTTTCTAATTAGTACTAGTTGTTTTCTATTGTCATATAATTAGTAATATTGCGGATTTCCTTTCATTTACAAATCGATACTTTCAATTAATTAAAATCAAAGCCGGCATTTTAACACTAACTAATTATTGGTTTCATCAAAGGTATCATTGCCTTTGTTTTCACAATCATAAACGTAATGTGTGACCTTTTAATTATATATCTTATCATATTCATAAAACTTCTTCGGCCATTTCCTAACTGAAGTCACCTTCCTTATTTTATAATCTCTTTAGTCATATGAAATAATAATAAAAAAAAGAATTTCCTAAGTACATCACTTTCATTGATATAATTGAAAAAAAAAACACTTTCGCGTTTTAATTTGACTATGAAATTCCATTTGGTTAAGAAATGACTTAATAAGATGCTTTAGGAATATTCGGTATTCATAAAACAACTTAAGTCATTTCCTGACTGAAATATTTTCCTAAGTTAAGAATCTCATTAGATGTTATTGGATATACATTCACTTTTTCTAACATAACTGTTTTTTTCTTTTGACTATGAAAAAAATAAGCTACCTTCTTAGGTTAAGATATGACGAATTCCTAAATGTGCATAGTCAAATTCAAGCAACGGTATAAGAGTTTTTTTAACATGCCGTATATATTTTGAAATATAATCAATAAAAGTATTTCAGATATCTTGATAAATTATAACATATGGTAAATCAGATAATTTTTTTTTTTTAATGGATTAAGTTAGGAATCAACTTAAGATGTTTTAAAAATACCGACCAAGAAAATTAAGTTATGACGTAAGCTTTACAAGATCAATGACATACATTATTTCTATCTATTTTCGAGTTCATTTTACTTTTACAAGCTCTATAACCCTAAAGAAAATTTAAACAAAGTTTAATTTTGAACAGCAAAGTAACAATCCGACTAAAATAGTACTTTGTGGCTTTGGAATTTAGCCAACCGACCCTGATGTCATAGGTGGTGTTAAACATTGGTGCGAAGTAAAAATATAATAAAAGTGAGACAGAAAACTATACCACATATCACTACAGAGAGCAGGCTTATACTTGATAGCGTATATCACTACAGAGAGCAGGCTTATACTTGATAGCGTATATCACTACAGAGAGCAGGCTAATACTTGATAGCGTATATCACTACAGAGAGCAGGCTAATACTTGATAGCGTATATCACTAAAGAGAGCAAGCTAATACTTGATAGCGTATACCACTACAGAGAGCAGGCTAATACTTGATAGCGTATATCACTACAGAAAGCAGGCTAATACTTGATAGCATATACCACTACAGAGAGCAGGCTTATTCGTGATAGCGTATATCACTACTGAGAGCAGGCTAATACTTGAAAGCGTATATCACTAAAGATAGCATGTTAATACTTGATAGCGTATATCACTACAGAGAGCAGGCTTATACTTGATAGCGTATATCACTAAAGAGAGCAGGCTAATACTTGATATCGTAAATCACTACAGAGAGCAGGCTAATATTTCAAAGTGTATGTCACTAAAGAGAGCAGACTAATACTTGATAGCGTATATCACAACAGAGAGCAGGCTAATACCTGATAGCGTATATCACTACAGAAAGCAGGCAAATTATTGATAGCGTATATCACTACAGAGAGCAGGCTTATACTTGATAGCGTATATCACTACAGAGAGCAGGCTAATACTTGATAGCGTATATCACTACAGAGAGCAGGCTAATACTTGATAGCGTATATCACTACAGAGAGCAGGCTAATACTTGATAGCGTATATCACTACAGAGAGCAGGCTAATACATGATAGCGTATATCACTACAGAGAGCAGGCTAATACTTGATAGCGTATATCAATACAGAGAGCAGGCTTATACTTGATAGCGTATATCACTACAGAGAGCAGGCTAATACTTGAAAGCGTATATCACTAAAGAGAGCAAGCTAATACTTGATAGCGTATACCACTACAGAGAGCAGGCTAATACTTGATAGCGTATATCACTACAGAAAGCAGGCTAATACTTGATAGCATATACCACTACAGAGAGCAGGCTTATTCGTGATAGCGTATATCACTACAGAGAGCAGGCTAATACTTGAAAGCGTATATCACTAAAGATAGCAGGTTAATACTTGATAGCGTATATCACTACAGAGAGCAGGCTTATACTTGATAGCGTATATCACTAAAGAGAGCAGGCTAATACTTGATATCGTAAATCACTACAGAGAGCAGGCTAATATTTCAAAGTGTATGTCACTAAAGAGAGCAGGCTAATACTTGATAGCGTATATCACAACAGAGAGCAGGCTAATACCTGATAGCGTATATCACTACAGAAAGCAGGCAAATTCTTGATAGCGTATATCACTACAGAGAGCAGGTTATTCTTGATAGCGTATATCACTACAGAGAGCAGGTTATACTTGATAGTATATATCACTACAGATAGAAGGCTAAAATATGATAGCGTATGTCAGACTGCAGAGAGCAGACTAATACTTGATAGTGTATTACATTACAGAGAGCAGACACATACTTGATAGCGTATATTTCTGCAGAGAGCAGGCTAATACTTGATTGCGTATGCCACTACAGAGAGCAGGCACATACTTGATAGCATATATCACTACAGAGAGCAGGCACATACCTGAAAGCGTATATCACTACATAGAGCAGACTTATACTTGATAGCGTATATCACTACAGAGAGAAGGCTAAAACATGATAGCGTATGTCACTGCAGAGAGCAGACTAATACTTGATAGCGTATAACATTACAGAGAGCAGGCACATACTTGATAGCGTATATTTCTGCAGAGGGCAGGCTAATACTTGATGGCGTATGTCACTGCAGAGAGCATGCACATACCTGAAAGAGTATATCGCTACATAGAGCAGGCTAATACTTATACTTATTATAATTATTAAATTCTAATATAACTTATTGCCTACGTCACGACTGGCTAATATACCATGGTAGCATAAGTCACTTCAGGCTAATATACCTGGAAGCCTAAGTCACTACAGGCTAATAAACGTAGTAGCCTAAGTCATTTCAGGCTAATAAATTTGGTAGCCTAAGTCACTACAGGTTATTAAACTTGGTAGCCTAAGTCACTACAGGCTATTAAACTTGGTAGCCTAAGTCACTACAGGCTCATAAACTTAGTAGCCTAAGTCACTTCAGGCTAATAAATTTGGTAGCCTAAGTCACTACAGGTTATTAAACTTGGTAGCCTAAGTCACTACAGGCTATTAAACTTGGTAGCCTAAGTCACTACAGGCTCATAAACTTAGTAGCCTAAGTCACTACAGGCTAATAAACTTGGTAACCTTAGTCACTACAGGCTAATAAACTTGGTAGCCTAAGTCACTACAGGCTAATAAACTTGATAGCCTAGGTCACTACAGGCTAATAAACTTGGTAGCCTAAGTCACTACAGGTTATTAAACTTGGTAGCCTAAGTTACTACAGGCTATTAAACTTGGTAGCCTAAGTCACTACAGGCTCATAAACTTAGTACCCTAAGTCACTACAGGCTAATAAATTTGGTAACCTTAGTCACTACAGGCTAATAAACTTGGTAGCCTAAGTCACTACAGGCTAATAAACTTGGTAGCCTAGGTCACTACAGGCTAATAAACTTGGTAGCCTAAGTCACTACAGGCTAATGCACTTGGTAGCCTAATTCACTGCAGGCTAATATACCTGGAAGCCTAAGTCACTACAGGCTTATAAACTTGGTAGCCTAAGTCACTACAGGCTAATTTACTTAGTATCATTTGCTGGCTAATATACGTGGTAGACTTAGTCACTTCAAATGAATATACTTGGTAGTTTGTGTCCCTAACGGCTCATATTATACTCTCTGTAGCCTAAAGCACTACAAGTTATAGTCACTACATGCTAATATACTTATTTCTCTAAGTCACTACAAGCTTATATAGTCACTACCTGCTAATATATTTGGTAGCTTCAGTCACTAGTCACTAAAGGCTAATATACTTGATAGTGTTAGTCAATCCTGCTAATCATGTTGGTAGCAAAAGCCACTACAGGCGATTATACTAGGCAGCCTCAGTCAGTATAGTCACTACAGGCCAGTATAGTCACTACAGGCCAGTATATTCACTACAGGCCAGTACAGTCACTACAGGCCAGTATAGTCACTACAGGCTAGTATATTCACTACAGGCCAGTACAGTCACTACATGCTAGTATAGTCACTACAGGCCAGTACAGTCACTACAGTCACTACAGGCCAGTATATTCACTACAGGCCAGTACAGTCACTACAGGCCAGTATAGTCACTACAGGCTAGTATTGTCACTACAGGCTAGTATAGTCACTACAGGCTAGTATAGTCACTACAGGCCAGTACAGTCACTACCGGCCAGTATAGTCACTACAGGCCAGTACAGTCACTTCAGGCTAGTATAGTCACTACAGGCTAGTATTGTCACTACAGGCTAGTATAGTCACTACAGGCCAGTACAGTCACTACCGGCCAGTATAGTCATTACAGGCCAGTATAGTCACTACAGGCTAGTATAGTCACTACAGGCTAGTATTGTCACTACAGGCTAGTATAGTCACTACAGGCTAGTATAGTCACTACAGGCCAGTACAGTCACTACAGGCCAGTATAGTCACTACAGGCTAGTATAGTCACTACAGGCCAGTATAGTCACTACAGGCTAGTATGGTCACTACCGGCCAGTATAGTCACTACAGGCCAGTATAGTCACTACAGGCTAGTATAGTCATTACAGGCCAGTATAGTAGTCACTACAGGCCAGTATAGTCACTACAGGCCAGTATAGTCACTACAGGCCAGTATAGTCACTACAGGCCAGTATAGTCACTACAGGCCAGTATAGTCACTACAGGCCAGTATATTCACTACAGGCCAGTATAGTCACTACAGGCCAGTAAAGTCACTACAGGCTAGTATAGTCACTACAGGCTAGTATAGTCACTACAGGCTAGTATAGTCACTACAGGCTAGTATAGTCACTTAGTCACTACAGGCTAGTATAGTCACTACAGGCCAGTATAGTCACTACAGGCCAGTATAGTCACTACAGGCCAGTATAGTCACTACAGGCTAGTATAGTCACTACAGGCCAGTATAGTCACTACAGGCTAGTATAGTCACTACAGACAAGTATAGTCACTACATGCTAGTATAGTCACTACAGGCCAGTATAGTAGTCACTACAGGCTAGTACAGTCACTACAGTCACTACAGGCCTGTATAGCCACTACAGGCCAGTACAGTCACTACAGGCAAGAATAGTCACTACAGGCCAGTATAGTCACTACAGGCCAGTATAGTCACTACAGGCCAGTATAATCACTACAGGCTAGTATAGTCACTACAGGCCAGTATAGTCACTACAGGCTAGTATAGTCACTACAGGCCAGTATAGTCACTACATGCTAGTATAGTCACTACAGGCCAGTATAGTAGTCACTACAGGCCAGTACAGTCACTACAGGCCAGTATAGTCACTACAGGCCAGTAAAGTCACTACGGGCCAGTATAGTCACTACAGGCAAGAATAGTCACTACAGGCCTGTATAGTTACTACAGGCTTATTTATAAGACTTGGTCATGTTTGTCACTTCAGGCTTATTCACTTGGTAATGTTTTGTCAAAACAGGCTAATATACCGGATAGCCTAAGTAACTTCATGCTAAAATACTTGGTAATGCTAATATACCGGATAGCCTAAGTAACTTCATGCTAAAATACTTGGTAATGCTAATATACATGGTAGCCCAAGTTACTGCAGGCTAATATGTTGGTTGAATATGTCACTTCAGGCTTGTTTAATCACTGCATGCCAATATACTTGGTAACCAACGAGTCACAAAAAGGCTTAAAGTCTTGGCAGTTTGACATCAATACAGGCTAATTAACCGTAGTTTGTGTCCTTGACCTTGAACTTACTGCCTTTCAGGGCAACCACCTATCAGTGTATAAACAACACATAATCTCACAGTGATGAATATTTGTGCAGTTGTTTTATATTTTCGTAACCACTGATGATGTTATAGTGTACACACCGAAATGTGGATAAATGGATGGACAGACAGACTAATTCAAGCAAACCTAAAATGTTCCTGGAAAACCTTTTTTAAGGTAGGAGACTATTTAGAAATTACACACGGTTTTCTTTTTAGAGTTTTATTAAACATTCTACACATGCAACACTCCGCAACAAAAGCAACATTACTTGTTTGAAATTGATTACATTTAGTGTGTTTATAAGCATTTCTATAGGTTCTCCTTAAGTTTCAAAAACTCTCAACAACTTTTCTTACAAACCCATAATAAATACTCCCTGACACACCAATTTTCAATGTTTCTGATAAATTACAAAGTAAAATATTTGTATAATTGTTTTCAGTAGTCATAATACAATCTAAGAGACTTTATTCAGTTTATTCACTATTGTAACTAAGTCAGTCCCATGCTGGGAAGGGTTTAAAATTAGAGATGTAGTGTTTAAAGGTCTGCCATGAGGTTCTCAGGGGCATGAAGGCAGCCATATCGTGGTACCGAGCTGCGCGGAACATGTTGTGATCGCGATGATACAGCTGCTCGCCCATGTATTTACCGACCTCCCAGTTAGGATCGTCAGCAAACAATCGACCCTCTTCATCTCTCATACGGCGCAAACTTCTTAACACTCTGAAATGTACATCGTATTTAATATGCGGTGGACATTGGGCTGATTGTACAGAATTTTGTTAAAGTTAACAACCTTGTTAACATCATCGTTGTTAACTTTCAAATCGTGCTTTGAAGTTTAATGGGTAAACTTGTGATTGCAGTGTTCCTAACAATATATGAGAACACTGTATCAGTTGTACTTGTTTTATTTAGATATATGAGCAAACCATCGACTATTTGACATTTCAAAATTTTTAAATCCATCTTGTGGTTATTTTAAATCCATCTTGTGGTTATTTTAAATCCATCTTGTGGTTAAAGAGAGTAAGAGTTATGCTGACCATCAGTCCATAATTAAGCCTCATCTAACCCCAGGCCCCAATTTCTCGAAACTTCTTAAGCTTAACTGGCTTAAGTAGCTTATATCAATTAGCCAAAATTTATACTTAAAATCGATTTTGATAAATGAAAAATGGTTGATTGTGATTATCATAAAAATATTTTCTACATATGTTATTAAAATCTCTAAAAGAAGTCAATATAACGCATATTATAGAAAACCCAAAATAGTGAGATTAGCTTAATCCTGTTTTAAGTGACTTAAGAAGTTTTAAGAAATTGGGGCCATGCCCAAATATCACGAAAATACTTAAGTCAAATCTCAATCTCAGTCTCAACTCATTTTTCCACTTTACAGTATGACATTATTAAAAATTACTAATGTTTTACTATTTTTAAAAGCACATTCTCACATGCATTATGTTGATTAACATTATTGTTCAATATTCTAAAAACAATTATTTCTACAGCACAAAATGTACTTGAGTCAAATTTAAAAATATTAAATTTGACTCAAGTACAATTTTTGCTTTCAAATATTTTTCTATCAAATAGTTATCATTTTTTTAATCAAAATAATGAATGAGAGAATGCGATTTTAAAAGGGTAAAACATTTACAATTTTGAATCATATGATGCTGTTATTGGATAGAAAGAGTTGAGACTGAGATTGAGATTTGACTTGAGTAGTTTCGTGATATTGGGGCCAGTGCTCCTGCCAGGATTTGAAAAGGGCTGGATGTTAGGTAAGAAAGGGCACTTTTGATGTGCATGGAATGAGCCTTAATGCGTGACTTGCAAGGTTCAGTGTTCAATTCTAATTGCGAATGTGTTGGAACTACTTTCAATACTAATAATTTTTTTATGAACACCTTAGCTGTTATCTTTCATTTAGTGTCAAAATTATGTATTTTTCTAACTTTTTTGCTAAAATTTGACTCAGAAGGGCACAGCAGGGTGCCCTGATTAATGAAATGTAATAAATTAAAAAGTATCATCTTTTTCATGCAAATTTGAAACAGCCCTAAAGCCATGAGAGCCGTCCGTTTTGATTTTAATTGAGAACCCCGCCTACCTGCGATCATGTTCTGCCTGGTAGAATACAGACATCACGAGAACGGACTCTTGCTCTTCCAACTGATGCCGCCTGAAACATGTTTGATAACACATATACATGTATGTAAGATATTAAGATCGGGGTAGGTGAGGGGTGAGAGTGGTCTAGTGGTATAGGTGTCCGTCTCTCACCTGTGGGTTGTGGGTTCGATCCCCACCATCTTTACTTTCTCATGGCCTCTCAAAATAGACACCACTACTGGTTTCTGTCCAGAAAATAGACTTGAGAGTGATTCTATAAGCTATCAGCTTTTGTCACAATCGAGCTAAAATAAATGAGTAAATACTAAAATATTTAGATAGTGTCTTCGGCTGGTTCGCCTCAATGTGGTTTAACATTACTAAACTAAAACCAGACAAGTGCTTAACATGAAGTTTCCATCACCGTAATTGGTACTAATGGTTGTGAATCAGAACAATGTATATTAATGTTTTTGATCAAGTTATAGTTTCTGCACACACCTTCCAAGTTATTGAAATTATACACAACTGTAAAGCGCAATGATTGAATAATTTCATTCATGAGCAGATTTGAAATTTCAAATTTTTAGAAGGCCTGCCCTGATAAACTACAAAAGAGGTGAGCTCATGATCCAGCAAAGCATCCATATAGGGACAGCATTGGTTTCCAACCAACCAATAAAATAGTTTGCAGACGACACAAGCAGCATCTCGTATTATTAAATGTAATACAGCAGTGATGCTTTTTTTATTTAAAGAAGGATGACCTATACTTGAAATTTGATTTTTTTAAGAAGATGTTAGAATTTGTAGATAAATTTTGTGTTGTGGTTTAATACTTTGACATTGGAAATATAGCATCAGGAAACCCACTCCTGTCTAATAAAAGCTGCCAATCCTAGTATTTATTAATAATATAAAATAAATTGATTGTTATGTTCACCCTATACACTGCAGGCCAAATTTTTCCCTTTGATCAATGAGGTCCCAAAACTTTATTCTACCAGCTGGCATAATGTATGGTCAAATATAAATTATCAGAAATAATTAGAAGTCAAAGAAAATATATCTTTTAAAGCTGCACTCTCACAGATTGACCATTTTGACAACTTTTTTTTATTCATGGTCTTGGAACAAGCAAATTTTTAGGGTAAATGTCTGGAAACCAGTGATACAAGACTGCTGACAAAAGAGCAGATCGCAGTTATTCATATTTACATTCGAAAAATGATGTATTATGGCGGCTAAAAACAATACTAACACTTATAGAAAAATGAAATTTTTCGTCAATTTTACAAACAATAGAGATCTGTTTTATTGTGATTTATCTTACATGTATATGACTGAATTGAAGGCATTAATACCAAAATCAGCCGATTCTGAGACAAAAATAAAATAAAATAAATGTCAAAACTGTCAATCTGTGAGAGTGCAGCTTTAAAGGTTTTTGTAAACTTACTTCCGTTTTGGGCGCAAATATCCTAAGCCATATGCAAGGCCTACAAACTTCACTGCAAAGAACCCACCCCATAACTTTGATGCTGAAAGTATAAAAGAGCAGACATTATTTTAAGTACAATCATTGACATTTGAATAAAACATCATTCTTTGGTAATTCAGTATACCGTCCTGCCACATTAAAACAGTGTTTTGAATGCTGAAAATGTCTCTTGTGGACAGATATTCTTTTATTTGTTGATAATTTCTCAACAATTTATTTTGCAAGGTTACAGGAAATCACAGCCGAGATATCATTTTCAATTTATTTCATTTTTCAGGTAACTGTAACTGAGGTGGGAGAAAAAAGCATATACTATAGCCGCTCGAGTAAGATAGGTTCATCAGCTACAAAATTAACAAATGTTCATATTAAATTAAAGTTATTTCACACCTCGTGCAGGCTCAATTAGCACCTCATTAAAGAATCTGCTTATGCAATAAGGAGGTTACGAAATGACTATCAGATTCATATATATAACCTGGAACAACCTGTTTTCGACCGCATTGGGATTATTTACATTTTAATTATAACTAAGTGATAATAATAGATAAATGTTTGTGTGATCATTATGATTTAAAACAAAAAAAATAATATCTGTATTGATTGTCTGTTTTTTACATTTTGCATCCTAAATGGCGGCTGTCACATGTTGTAATGTGATCTCAATGGGTACAAAAGGATAAATACTTCCATCACGAACCCTGATATCACTGGCCCAACTCTGAATGACCCTCATATGACCTAACTAGGCTGCAATATGTACGTAACGTGCGAGACCATCAAGGCCAGCAAATCCCTTCAGAGAAAAGCATGCTTAACCCTGAAGGCGTCAACTGGTCTTTATATACAGTAAATTCTCAATCCACACAGAGCCCGGGCTTTGCTAATTTGCAAATTACCAACCAAGTACATCAATGTACTATGAACGTACTTCTGCCTACAGCGGAAGTTACATGTATTAAGTTATGAAAACTGAGTGTCCAATCATATTTCAATATAGTTACCTGTAAATAAATTTCATTAATATTAGTATAAGCCGTATACCCTATTTTGATGCTCTTTTAATGTTGTGCACTTTACTTAGAAAATGGTAGGGCATAGGTTTTAGGCCCTAATAGTAGTGTTGGGAATCGGTTGCAATTTTACTATCGATGATCGGTTCCACTCAAGTAACCGATTATCGATAGTACAATCGGTTTTTAAAATACTAGATAGTACCTGAGTTGTAGTTTTATTCATGTACAGTATTAAACCCTTAATCATTATATGCATATACCTTATGTCTATGATTGAAGTTATTAAGTGTGGTTGTGTAAAAAATAGTTCATTTTCTTGCTCATTGTGGCTTTCATCAGCCATTTTGTTAAAGATAACATCTGAACACTTACTAATATTTTTTTATTTTTTTTTTCGATAATCGATTATAACTAAATACTATTGATTGTCGCCGATTTCAGACCCAACCAATCGATTTTCGATTATAATCGATCATCGGAACATCACTACCTAATAAATATGTAAAATCTGGCAGACAAATATTTTATAACACAATTTTAAACAAGTGATTTACACATGAAATCCTTCTAAATCAATGGTGTAATTTAGCATTAATTAAAAATGACTAATCTGTGTTGTCTCAAGTAAATCTGAAGTTTGAAAGTGTTTCGTGGGTCTCCTGGTTCACCTAGTCAAAGATAACCTTTATTACTACTGTAATTCACCTAAGAGTTCGTACACCTTAAAAAAATTATTTCTCTTATGTCCGAATTCATAGAAAATTACGATTTTTGCATTTTAACTATATCCTAAATAACAAGAGATGTTTGTCAAACATTATGCCCCCCCTGAGCGCCATGTTGTCAGGATTATATGGACAATTGAATGAAATATGCATGGACCGAAATGACAGCTGTTTTGTTGCTAACATTGTATGCCGTTGAGGCAGTTTTAAGATTATGACCATTCAAAGTTTGTGGATAGAGTGTGTTATGACCATGACCTTTGACTCTATGACCTCAAAATCCATAGTAGTCATCAGCTGGTCACCAAAAATCTAAATGTTAAGTTTGAGGACCATGGGTGCAGGCATTAGTTATCACACAGACAAGCATTTTTCGTTCAAGGTCACTGTAACCTTGACCTTTGATCCAATGACCCCTTAAATCATAAGGGGTCATCTACAGGTCAGACACAACTCCAAGTCAAGTTTGAGGGCCATGGGTGCAGGCATTGTCCAATTATCACTTGAAACATTTTCGCATTCAAGGTCACTGTGAACCTGACCTTTGACCCAAAGACTCCTAAAATCAATAAAGGTCATCTCCTGGTCAGGCCCAACTTACATGTCAAGTTTGATGATCATAGATTCAGGCATTGTTGAGATATCACTGGGAGAAGATTTGTTAACTTTTATGCGTTAAAGGTTACTGTGACCTTGACCTTGGCCTGATGACCCCCAAAGTCAAGAGGGGTCATCTACTGGTCAGGCCCAACCTTCATGTCGAGTTTGATGACCATAGGTCCAGGAATTGTCGAGTTTGCTTTCAAGGTCACTGTGACCTTGACCTCTGACCCCTTAAATCAATAGGGGTCATCTACTGGTCAGGCCCAACCTCCAAGTCAAGTTTGAGGGCCATGGGCGCAGGCATTGTTGAGTTATCACTCGGGCAACCTTATATCGTTCAAAGTCACTTTTACCTTGACCTTTTGCCCAATGACCCCTAAAATCAATAGGGGCCATCAACTGGTCAGGCCCAACCTCCAATTCAAGTTTGATGGCCGTGGATGCAGGCATTGTCGAGTTATCACTCAGACAACCTTTTACCATTCAAGGTCACTGTGACCTTGACCTTTGGCCCGATGACCCCAAAAACAATAGGGGTCATCTACTGGTCAGGCCCAACCTCCAAGTCAAGTTTGAGGGCCATAGGTGCAGGCATTGTCCAATAATGACACAGACAACCTTTTACCATTCAAGGTCACTGTGACCTTGACCTTTGGCCCAATGACCCCCAAAAACAATAGGGGTCATCTACTGGTCAGGCCCAACCTCCAAGTCAAGTTTGAGGGCCATGGGTGTAGGCATTGTCGAGTTATCACATGGACAACCTTTTACCATTCAAGGTCACTGTGACCTTGACCTTTGGCCCGATGACCCCCAAAAACATACGGTTCATCTACTGGTCAGGCCCAACCTCCAAGTCAATTATGAGGGCCATGGGTGCAGGCATTGTTGAGTTATCACTCGGACAACCTTTTACCATTCAATGTCACTATGACCTTGATCTTTGACCCGATGAGCCCCAAAAACAATAGGGGTCAGCTACTGGTCATGCCCAACCTCCAAGTCAAGAATGAGGGCCAAGGGTGCAGGCATTGTCAAGTTATCACTCGGACATCCTTTTACCATTCAATGTCACTATGACCTTGATCTTTGACCCGATGAGCCCCAAAAACAATAGGGGTCAGCTACTGGTCATGCCCAACCTCCAAGTCAAGAATGAGGGCCAAGGGTGCAGGCATTGTCAAGTTATCACTCGGACATCCTTTTACCCTTCAAGGTCACTGTGACCTTGACCTTTGGCCCGATGACCCCCAAAAACAATAGGGGTCATGTAATGGTCAGGCCCAACTTCCATATCAAGTTTGATGACCATAGGTCTAGGCATTGTTGAGTTATCACTCGGACAAGCTTTAAAATAATTTTACCATAAAAGGTCACTGTGACCTTGACTTTTGACCCAATGAACCCTAAAATCAATAGGGGTCATCTACTGGTCAGGCCCAACCTTCATGTCAAGTTTGATGACCATACGTCCAGGAATTGTTGAGTTATCACTCGGACAAGCTTTGGTCTACCGACGGACCGACCGACCGACATACCGGGCGACATGCCTGTGCAAAGCAATATACCCCTCTTCTTCGAAGGGGGGCATAAAAATAATGCACCAGTCAATTGTAACCATGCCCCCAAGCCCCCCCCCCCCCCCGATCCAGGGGTAAACCGGGGATAGCTAGGGAAATGGGCCATGTTTTACCTTCCAGGTGGCCCTGCAGTGCCGGGTAAATGCGGTGGTTTTGTTTTAGCGCCCAAAATAGCAGAGAATGGGCCCTACCTAGGGCCAACGAATGTGTTGACTTTAATTGTTCTATTGATGGTATGATTATCATTATTAATTATTAAGTTATTAAATTAAAGTTCAATAAATGCTTCATACAGGCTATAAATGTACAAACATGACATGTCTTTGTTTTCTTCATCCCCTGATTGTGTTGTTTCTTTAATCCTCCAATAAATATATCACACTTCTTCCTTCTACAGGCAATAAACCTTTTAGGCTTGTTAGTAACCAATGAATTAGTAGTGGTGTATACAGTTTGTTAATCTAATTGAGGATAATACATTGTCAAGATAAAGTGATCGTTGCCTGTGAAACTTTTTACTTAAAGTTCTGTGAAAATTATGATTGATGACCATTGGGTGTCCGAAAATTAGCTGTAGACGCAAAATAAAAAAATAAAAAATAGTTATGGGTGTCAGAATTCTTAAGAGTGTCCAAACTCTAGTGTATTACGGTAAATCTTAACCCTACAAACCACACAAAAACACTCTTGGAGTTCCAAGTACTTTTTTAATGACTTGTATCAACGGGTTCAATCTCAAGAGAGCCCATGCGTAGACTTTATGTCGCACTGTAAAACTCTACAAAGCGTCTCCTTATAGTTGGCTGGGTTAGATACAGCTAAGTGACAAAGCACTGTCACAACAGTTAGTTAACTCTAGAATTCTCCTTCAAATGAAGTTTCTGACAGTACTACTGTTACGATAAACAATCAGAGCATATTTTAACCGGAAGTGATGCGAAATCTAAGTGTTTTACATATTTTCAGAGGCTAGTTGAAAACAGGTTGTGGTCAAAAATAGGTTGTGTCAGGATATCTTAACTGAATGTGTATTCGCTTTAAAAAGTATTTCTTTACATAAAAAAGAAAAAATATATAGGTTACGAAAAAACTTCAGGTCAAGTATGAAATGATGATCCAAAGGTTACGAAAAATCAGAGCGTATAAAAAAATAAAGAGTATGACTAACTAGTTCCCATCAGTTCATTCAGAATGCCAAGTTTATCATTTTTGATGCAAGAAAAGTGACAACACTCTTGTGGAAAACAAAAGTAGATTTATGTACCACTGTTACAGCCTTGTCACCAGGCAAGTGTGGGGAGTATCATAACATAGAATGTTAAGAAAACTTACCCCACCTATCAAGTTTATATTGCAAAACAACCAAGGTCGTTAAGAATCGATCCGAAATGAATATATTAAACGAGTTTTAGCCTACTATTGGTTTCATTTACAATACTAAGTATGCAAGCGAACAAATTACCGGAAACTTTCTTAGGTATGAACTCTCTGCCCCAAGTAATTGCCGCATAACCACCGGGTGGCGCTTTCTCCTGCTTGTAAGCCACCATCTTGGTTGCAGGACGAACGGTAGAGCTCGTTCTAACGACAATGTACCAATGTCAGTGCAGCGGTTATTTCCCTTATGTGAGATATCGAATTAAAAACACTACAGACTCAGCACCTGCTTTTTGGACGCCAGGCAAGCATTAGATCGTTCGTGGAGCTCTTTAGTGTCACTGAAGCTATACATTATATATCTGTTACGCACATTACTATGTATTTGAATGTTCCCAAATAAGATCATTATGTTTGGTGAAATGATATAATAACAATGTACATTTTACAAATGCAATAGTTCAGTTCATCAATAACATTGTGCATAATAGATATCTGTTAATACTCATTTGCGAGGTTGTCAGCAATGATTTTATAATGGTTGTCAATTGATGAGTGAATACCTTCGTTTTGCTGTTGTCTCATGTTAAAAGTTTTAAAAATACTATGTTGTGGTTGCCGATGAAAATAAACACGATTCCAATTGATACGTTATAATCAGACCTAAGTTAAACATCAAATCTGGATATTTCAGTAGTAGTTTAATCATCAACTTCTCGTATAATGAAATGTAAAAGACAACTAGCGACCACTGGTGGTGGTGGTGGTGGTGGTGGTGGTAGTGGTGGTAGTGGTGGTAGTGGTGGTAGTAGTGGTAGTGGTATATTGGTAGTGGTAGTGGTAGTGGTAGTGGTAGTGGTAGTGGTAGTGGTAGTAGTAGTAGTAGTAGTAGTAGTAGTAGTAGTAGTAGTAATAGTAGTAGTAGTAGTAGTAGTAGTAGTAGTAGTAGTAGTAGTAGTAGTAGTAGTAGTAGTAGTAGTAGTAGTAGTAGTAGTAGTAGTAGTAGTAGTAGTAGTAGTAGTAGTAGTAGTAGAAGTAGTAGTGCAGCAGCAGCAGCAGCAACAGCAACAGCAACAGCAGTACTTGTTGGGTTGTACTTGTAGTTTACATTGTGCCATCCTATTTCTCGTTCGATATAACACTACCATCAGTCGCAATTGGTATTGATGGGGGAGGGGGGAGGGCTAGTTTAAGGAATGTTTGGCATGACAATCCCCTGCTGTGCCTGCTAATTGCACTGATGTCACAGTAGGGGCCAATTTCTTGTTTATTTGAATACTGGCTCAGGGCTATTTAGGGTCCATTTCTATAATTAAATCTCAAAAACTGCACAGATCGGAGATATGGGGGGGGGGGGGGGGCACTTATCGACCATCCAAAACATATTAAGAATTGGTTGACCTGGGTCATAGATCACATATTTCGAAGATAAAGATACGGTTTACGATCCCGGTCAACGAGTCCTTAATGTATTGTTTATGGTTGGGCTACGATCTACGGTGGTAAACATTATTTTATATATCCCTTCGTATGTCGTTGTTTTGCAACGCTGCTTTGGATGTGTTATTGTCTTTTATGAACGCGATTGCAGCTCAGCGTAAAAATCACAAGGGGTTTCAGGGGCCGCCCCCCCCCCCCCCCCCCGCCCGCAAATCGTCCAAGTTTACTTTTAATTCAATATAGGAGAAGAAAAGTAATAAAATACGCCCGAAATGCACCATATCGGACTAGAAATTGCTAAAATTTTCAACCCCCCAAGCAAACACTTTAAAACAAATACATTTCATTTCTGAGGGAAGGGCGCAAGTAAAAAGGGCACGCCCCTAAGTTACGCCCCTTCTAACGTCGTATCCTGTACCCGCCTCTGATGTCACTCTAGCCTAGATCCAGCCATAAACCGCCTCGATAGTTCAATGGAAGAGCGTTCGCTTAGGGTGTGGAAGGTCGGGTGCAAACCCCGGCCGCGTCAAACCGAAAGACGTTAAAATGCGGTACCATTAGCTCCATTGCCTAGCCTTTGACATTTAAAGGGCAGTACTGGGAATTGGAACCCTTAAAGAACAATGAGGTCTCTTCGCAAAGAGCAAGGGTATCGCACCCGGATGTAATGTATCTCACTCTGTTTCTTCAAGTCCTCAAATATCGGGATTGCAGTCACTTCTATCTCATGTCACTTAGGGTAGTTAAACACAATTTAAGTCGTGATGGCATGGTCACCGTGGTCAAGGCGGGGTCAAACCATTATGGTAAAGACATTGATAAACTCGGATAACAAACAGATATAGCCATTGCAAAAGATGACAGCTGCATGTTTTGTTAAACATGAAGTTTCATGTATGTTGACTGTATACTTCTTTTAAATGTTATGCTGACCATTATCAAGTATTTGATAATGAATGTAGGCTAACGTTGGATGACAACCACACTGTTCTGGCCAAGCAATCGGAACACCTCAGCCATTTTCCATCGATTACAACCTCGAATGAATAAAGACGGGTTTCAATCTCTCAATCTCAATCTCGTTTCCCGGAAGTGTCTTTGGAGAGATCAGGGCCCAATATCACAAAAATACTCAAGTCAAATCTCAATCTCGTTTCCCGGGAGTGTCCTTTGGAGAGATCAGTGCCCAATATCACAAAAATACTAAAGTCAAATCTCAATCTCGTTTCCCGGGAGTGTCCTTTGGAGAGATCAGTGCCCAATATCACAAAAATACTCAAGTCAAATCTCAATCTCAGCTCATTTTACCGCATAAAAGCATTGTAAGATTCAAAAGCTAGCATGTTTTTTTATACTTTTAAAAACGTTCTATCTTTTAGAATGTGTTGATAAAGATTTTTTCAATATTGCAAAGAAAACATTTTCTACAGCAATACTTGAGTATTTTTTTTCAATTCACAATGAATTATACTGAAATACATTTTTGGCTGTAAAATATTTCATACAAGGGATCTTGACAACAAGGTTTGAGCAACATATTAAATGATGGAATGCGCCTTTTAAAGCTGCACTTTCACAGATTTAACGTTTTGACAAGTTTTTTTGTCTTGGAAGGAGCCAATTTTTGGGAATATGCATGGAAACCAATAACAAAAGACTGCTGACAAAAAATCAGATCGCAGATTTTTATATTTAAGTCGAAAAATTGATGTTTTATGCATTTTTCTTAAACCGTTAGTAACGTTAAAGCCATAAAACATTAATTTTAGATAGGAAATTATATGAAAATTTGCGTTCTGATCTTATGTCAGCGATCTTTTATCATTGGTTTGCAGGTATTTACGCAAAAATTTGCTCTTTCCAAGACAAAAAATAAAAAAGTTGTAAAAACGGTATATCTGTGAGAGTGCAGCTTTAAAGGTGTAAACACATAAATAATGTTTAATAACTGTTTATGTTACGTAGTAAAATGAGTTGAGACTCGGAGATTGAGATTTTACTTAAGTATTTTCGTGATATTTGGGTCAGGGCTCGTGGTTACGAACAGTCTTAAGTCCAAGTCTACACTCAGACTCAGAAAAGAACTTAATTAAGAACTTATTAAATTACATAGAATCATCTTTATTTCGTTGGCTTTACAAAAACAAACGTAAATAATTGTTAATTACAATAAATGTAATAAAATTCAGCAAATCTCATCATAAAAACTCAACTAGAATGGAAGTTGCAATACAATAAAGATTTGGAATTTTGCCACTTGAGTTTAAACCCAGACTTGAGACTGAACGTTATCATGGCCCCTGGAATACGCTACTCTATTTGGGGGATATGTGCGGGGTGGGGGGGGGGGGGGGGGGGGTGCGACGGCTACATGCAGCCTTTCGGAGTTCTTGTTATTAAGGATGCGTATTTTTTTTGTAAATAAAACAACACAAAACGGGTATTGCTGTCGACAATTTTATTGTTTTCTCTCGTAGTTATTACAAATAGTGCAAACTTGAAGGTGAAGTTGGTGTTACTTTGAAATCGAGTGCATCTTTTTGTAGAAATAACTCAGTACAAAACCTGTTTGAACCAGATACATGTATTCCATTTCCAAAACAACAAAAAGTCAAGAGCTTTATTCTGCCACAGAGCACATGATAAAAGAAAGATTTGGCCCGATTCAAATACTGTTTTCTTTCTTCATGTGTTCTTAAAAGCGCGAAAGAAAAAGGTAATGGAAAATATGGACAATATAAGCACAAGCAAAATACATAAAATAGAAGATCAATAAGAAAGAAGAACCATTTTACTTGCATTAGATTATAACCCACACTTCCAGCAAAAGAAATCGCCGACCATTAGGTAAATGATCATTTCGCTCGAAGTAAAAAAGAGACTATACAAAATAATAACATTGTAGTCAGATATATGTCATCAATAAAACGTTTGGCCGGGTATATTTCATTGTTCCTTTGTGCAACCGTGAATGCCATTTATATTATTTAAAACATGTAGCACTACTTTAATGTTACTTATGAAATGTATTGTTTACAATATTACATGTAGTAAATAACTGTTCTATCATGTTGTTATAACTTCTTAAAGGTGCACAGTATAACACCTATATTTTCATTCAGAACTCCTTGTCCATTTTCAATCGAAAACAACCTCGGATGAATATGGACGGTTTTCAATGTCAAAGATCTGTACACTTTAACTACGCTACGATAGGATCGCGTAGTAATATCAATTTAGCAGCCAGGTTATTCTTAATTACTTTACTCTTGGGAATCTTAATTATGTTTGCAATAATAAACTTCACTGGCAAGCAATTTAAACGTAGATATACAAAATCAAGCTAAAACACTACATTTAATTAAAATTTGATAATATAATTCAAAATTTTACGAACTACTTCTACCGATGTACTGGCATACATCCGAGGTTGTTTTCGATAGAAAATGGCCGAGGAGTTCTAAATGCTATATTTTGCGCCTATAATCAAGCCATACCTCGCGAAACACCGTGCCAACCCGAGTGATTGACAAACTTTGGATGAGTGTTAACACAGTATCAAAATATTATTTTACTTGGTTTTGGCGACAGACAGACAGACTGACAGACAGACACACTCATTGACAGGCGAAGGCTGACGTATAGTGAATAAACTTAATCCAAATATTAAAACGAATATGAAAGACTTGCCTATGCAAATATTGGATAAAATGTAAAAAGATGTGCAAAAATAAAAGAAGGATTAAATAAGCGTGTTGCAATGACAGAAAGCAAGCGCGAGCAAAGATAAAAAAGCAGTGCAGAAATAGCCATAAAAGCTGCACTCTCACAGATTTTACGTTTTGACAACTTTCTTTTTTAGAACGGGCCATTTTTTGCGAAAATACAGGGAAACCAGTTATATAACACTGCTGACAAGAAATTAGATCGCAGATTTTTATATCTAAGTTAAAAAAAAAAATGGTGTTTTATGCATTTTGCTTTATCTGATTTTTTGTCAGCAATCTTATATCATTGGTTTTCAGATATCTACGCAAAAATTTGCCCTTTCTAAGACAAAAAAATAAAAAATAAAGTTATAAAAATGGTAAATCTGTGAGAGTGCAGCTTTAAAAGTTGCGCGTACCATGTTTAAAATACAAGAACAACATTACTTGAAACTACCATATAAAAATGGTCGTGCAAACATGCGTACATTATCAAAGCCATTGCATAAACCACTGTGGGTGTGGAAACCACGGACCTAGGTCCGTGGTGGAAACAGACCAACAGCGGTCATTTGTTTGATTATGTAGCTATAGCCGATTATGGTAAAGGAGTGTACCGCACTCCCCCCCCCCTCCCCCTCCCCCTCCCCCACCTCCTACTTCCCACCCATCCTCACATTGCTTATTATATAGACCTTCATTTTAACCTGTTTTCAGCGTAACAAACAAATAACTATCGCTATGGACGAATATGGTTCAGGAGAGTCTAATGCAACCCCTCTGCCCCCTCCACCTCCCAATTCCCACTTACTACCTTCCCTCCCCTAACACTTTCATGTGTACCTGTTTCAAGCGTAACAAGATACTAACATATTGCTATTTTTGAGAGTTTGCGTACCAAAAAATGAGAAATTTTGAGTTTCTGCGTTCTCTTTAGGGTCTAGTCTCTTTAAAACGTGACTGGATACTGAAAGGGGGAAAGTGTGTGTGTGTGTGTGTGTGTGTGTGTGTGTGCGCGCGCGCGTGCGTGCGTGCGTGTGTGCGTGCGTGTGTGTGTATGTGTGTTTATTTGTTTGTTTGTTTGTTGTTGTATTTTATTTATTTTTTTTTGGGGGGGGGTGTTTTTTTTGTTTTTTGTTTTTTTTTTGTTGTTGTTTTTTTTTGGGGGGGGGGGGGGTCGTCTGAAGCAAAAACAAGTGCAGAAGCAGAGTCAAAATAAGTGCAAAGGCAATTATGCGGTGCAAGAGTAAACTTAAGCAAAAAAAGAAGTAAAAGAAAATGTGCGAAAGGAAGTATGCGGTGCAAGTGTAAAACAATCAAGTCCTATTTGAAGTAATTCTGTAACTCGTTCGTAATAAATTTAATTTTCCACAAACAACATTTATGAAGATATTAAGGTCGATTTTAAATGCCTTACTTCGTTATTTGATAACAGAAAAGGTATAGAACTTACAAATCAGAGCATGTTTTTTTACAGAAAGCAAGGTGGAAATCACGTTTTAATACCGCAAAATCGAAGACATAATATTGATCCTCAACCTTCGGGCTTAGGTTTAGAAATAGTTAGCTATGTAATAGAGCTGCTTGTTTCACAAAAGTTGTATTCTCGTGTAAACTGGTCCGAGTCTTGGGTTCCATGCTTCTTAGACTATTTTGCCGGTTCGGGATTTTCGCTTTCCCCGATGGGCCCAGCTATTTCATCCCATATGTTCTCTGGTTTGCAGCCCCTCCACATTTTCACCTTTGAAAAGAATTGGCAATTATGTTAGATTTTAATTGATATTACAGTCGAACTCGTTTGACTCGAACTCCAAGGGACCGGCGTAATATGCTCGAGCCTCGGGAAATTCGAGCCAAGCGGGATTTGTTTCATTTAATAGAAAACAATCGGTCCTTTCCATCGAGTTCGAAAACATCGAGCCAACGAGAAAACTCGAGCCAACGAGAAAACTCGAGCCAACGAGAAAACTCGAGCCAACGAGAAAACTCGAGCCAACGGGGTTCGACTGTACAATGTTACTTTTGAAATGGTTTAAAATGTTTTCTTTATTATTTTTGTCCTTTATAAAAGTAATGCAGACTCTTCAAGCTACATTTTAAAACGTACTTATTGAAAAGTATCAAAAGTATTGCTTGTTGCATTTACTGCGACCCCAATGTTACATTTATTATAGGGCAATTCAAAATCCATGAAACAACGTTATTACATTCACAAGAAAGGTATTTACTTAATGAGAATATATATTGGTATAACCTTTTGATTAATAGCATACTGAACATTTTAATAAATAATAAAAGAAAGGTTGTTCGCGCCTTCGTGTCGTTTAGCCATTGACGTCACCGTCATTTGCTAGACGTTCGTGACGTCAAGTTCAATACAGCACTATTATTATATTTTCAAATGATCACATCTTTGTAGATATTAAAGTTGCACTCTCACAGATTAAACGTTTTGACAACTTTTTTTATTTTTTGTCTTGGAAAGAGCCGATTTTTGCGAAAATCCATGAAAACCAGTTAAATAAGACTGCTGACAAAAAAAAATAGATCGCAAATATTTATTTTTTAGCTCAAAAATTGATGTTTTATGCATTTTTCTTTAACCGTTAGTAACGGTTTAGGTCATAAAACATTAATTTTCGAACGGGACATTTGCATAAAAAACAATAGGAAATACCTTGAAATTAATATAAATGACTTTGGAAACAATTTCAAAAGGTGTCTAAGCCCCACTGCCCTGGTTTTGGCAATGATTCCTCATAAAATTATCAGCTGTTATAACCGCTGATACTGTCACCAACGGATATAGATTGGGGCGTACCCAACGAAAATCTACGCTCAAAATGCACCATTCGGACTAGAAATTGTTAAAATTTTCTTTTGGATTACCCCCCCCCCCCAAAAAAAAAATGGCAACATTTAACACCATTTAAACATCGGTTCTGGGTAAGTGGCGAATGTCAACAGGTTGAGCCCTTAACTTACGTCCCCTCTTCACGTCAATTCATGGGTTCGCCCTTAACTATTCTTTATAATTAAACCAAAACCAAAGGTGGGAGCCTAACAAGACGATACAAAAATTGTCCCTACTTCGGCGAGACCTCCGTGCAACGGACTTAAGGATGGACCTGTACTTCCAGAAAAATCATATCCCTCGACCAGTCCGGACATCGTGGTCACCACTGCTCCCCCTGGAACACAAGTACAGTACAACCTCCGTTCATTAAGAAACAGCCAAAGGTATGATGAATAAAACGTTGTTGTTGTTTTCTTTAAGAAAAAAAAATATGGTAAAGGTTATTTTTTATATACAGTCCAACACAGTTGGATCGAACTCACAGGTTTCTGTTGTGAAGAAAAAGAAGTTATTTTTGTTTTAAGTCTTCATTTTAAGCAAAATGTTGCCTTCTGACGTAGCATATATGACGTAATTTATCACATGGTATACACACACTGGCTGGGCCCTTTTGTTTAACTGGTTATTTTCAACATTCTCATTCATCAGAGGTTTGATAAATCTAACTGTGGTACGCATAGCATCATCACTCTGATATACGAGAACATTCGGAGCTCCTCCGCTATTTTTATCGAAAACAACCTCGGATGTCAATCGGAACACCTCGGCCAGTATCGAACAGGAATTAGCTCGAAGCTTGCCGGAGATGGCCGAGTTGTTACGATTGCTCGGATGTATGCTGGTACATATGAAGGAGTTCGTAAAATTTTAAATTATATCATAAATTAAATGTAGTGTTTTAGAGTTGTATTTGTTGATCTAAGTTTAAATTGATTGCCAGTGAAGTGTACCATTGCAAACATAATTAAGATTCCCAAGAGTTAAGTAATAAAATTTAACTGCTAAATTAAATTACTACGCGATCTACATGCAACGGACTTAAACGTACCGTTTTTTTAGTATGTAAACCGTCCAAATACACCCGAGGTTGTTTTCGATAAAAATGGCCGAGGAGTTCCGAATGATACGAGAATGATTTTCAGAAATAAGTATAAAACTAATGAATGTTTATAATTTCGACACTAAAGCTGAGACCAATAACAAATCCTTCTCCTACACTAAAGTAAAGATAACAGCTTAGGTATTTATAAAAACCTATAATATTGAAAGTAATTACAACACACACGCAATAATAATTGTACATTTACCCTGGCAAGTGCCCTATAGGGCTCATTCAATGCGCATCAAAAGTGACCTTTCTGACCTAGCACCCTGCCCTTTTCAAACTCTGGCTGGAACACTGCCTTGTCAGTAATGCACCAGTCATTGTTAACACGCCCCCCCCCCCCCAGGTCCAGGAGTATACTGGGGATAGCGGGGAAATGGGCCGTGTTTTTACCTTCCAGGTGGCCCCGTAGTGCCGAGTGAATGCGGTGGTTTTGTGTTCGCAACGATAATACCGAGGAACGGGTCTTGCCGCTGGACCGTAAGTCAAAGTCTCTGCTATTCCCCGGACCTCGGGGGCCGTGGTAACAATTGACTGGTGCATTAATCTAATAATTTATTATGATATAGCAGGCATTATTTACCGGTAGTGTCAGCACTTTCCACCGTCCAGGGAACGGTCCCGACCTCTCTACACACGAGCCACACTTTTTTGCATGGACCACACCACACCACATACACGGTATACCACTTGTCGCTATCAAACTTAGAAAAGAAACCTCTTAAATAAGAAATACGCTTGTAGAAATATTCACCTTTACAAAGAACGAAGTGCTATATTTAGAGTTATCAAATGAATGAAGGATTATATATATGTGTGTAATAACCATAACAAAAACGTTAGTAAAACCTCAACAAAATTCTTCAGTGTACTCAAAGCGGATTAGAGCGAAGAAAGAAACTCACCCCTGTTTTTTCTAATGTGGATTGAGTCGTTTCCATTGGGTCCCTAACGCTGCTGTCGTAGAATTCCATTGACACGTGCAGGCTTTCGGCAGTCCCATCATTATCTCTGCCTACCCAGATCTTAATGGTGTTCTCTTCTGCAACCTGGTTGTCATCTGGTAGATATCAGAAATATACGCAATGTAAATTTCATATGACCAGTAAGCTACTAGTATACGGCAAGTAAGCTACGTTAACATTGGATTTCATAGGAAAGGTAGGCTATGGTTTCATTGGATTCTATACGACAAGTAAGCTTTGGTTTCATTGGATTCTATACGACAAGTAAGCTTTGGTTTCATTGGATTCTATACGACAAGTAAGCTATGGTTTCATTGGATTCTATACGACAAGTAAGCTTTGGTTTCATTGGATTCTATACGACAAGTAAGCTTTGGTTTCATTGGATTCTATACGACAAGTAAGCTTTGGTTTCATTGGATTCTATACGACAGGTAAGCTTTGGTTTCATTGGATTCTATACGACAGGTAAGCTTTGGTTTCATTGGATTCTATACGACAAGTAAGCTATGGTTTCATTGGATTCTATACGACAAGTAAGCTATGGTTTCATTGGATTCTATACGACAAGTAAGCTTTGGTTTCATTGGATTCTATACGACAAGTAAGCTTTGGTTTCATTGGATTCTATACGACAAGTAAGCTTTGGTTTCATTGGATTCTATACGACAAGTAAGCTATGGTTTCATTGGAATCTACACGACAAGTAAGCTTTGGTTTCATTGGATTCTATACGACAAGTAAGCTTTGGTTTCATTGGATTCTATACGACAAGTAAGCTTTGGTTTCATTGGATTCTATACGACAAGTAAGCTATGGTTTCATTGGATTCTATACGACAAATAAGCTATGGTTTCATTGGATTCTATACGACAAGTAAGCTTTGGTTTCATTGGATTCTATACGACAAGTAAGCTATGGTTTCATTTGATTTCATGCGAAAATGAGCCTTGGTTTCATTGGATTTCATACTAAAAGAATGTTTCATTTAAAAAAATGAAAAATAGCGTTATTTTTTATTATAATCTTCATTTTCAAGCAAGCTTTTGCCTTCCGACGAAACATATATTTTGTTATTTATCACGTGGCAGACACCCATTGGTAGTGCTAGGTCATGTTTCAACGCCTGAAAAAACGATCTTTTGTCTTAGAGAGAGCATTTTTGTAAATGTCTGCAAACCAGTGATAAATAACTGATGACAAAAGTTCAGATCGTAGATTTTCATATTTCCGTTCGATAAATTAATGTTTTATGACTAAAAGCGTTACTTACTGTTTACGAAAAATGCATAGAACATCAATTTTTGAACTTAAATATAAAAATCTGCGATCTAGTTTTGCCAGCAGTCTTTTATAATTGGTTTCCATGCATTTTCGCTAAAATTGGCGCGTTCCAAAACAAAAAATAAAAACTGTTGTCAAAGCGTTCAATCTGTGAGAGTGCAGCTCTAAGTCTAACGAGCACTGGCAGTATAAAAAACTATTCTAATAGGTAAGTTTCCTTTAAAGCTGCACTCTCACAGATTGAACGTTTTGACAACTTTTTTTATTTTTGTCTTGAAACCAATTATATAAGACTCCTGGCAAAAAATTAGATCGCAGATTTTTATATTTAAGTTAAAAAAATATTTTTAGGCATTTTTCTTAAACCGTTAGTAACGGTTTAAGCCATGAAACATTAATTTTCGAACGGAAGTATGATAGCCTACGATCTGATTTTTTGTCTACAATCTTATATTATTGATTTGCAGATATTCATGCAAAAATTTAATCTTTCCTTGACAAAAAAATAAAAAAAAAGTTGTAAAAATGGTTTATCTGTGAGAGTGCAGCTTTAATCTTATCTAAGAAAATAAGCATTTGCTCACTAAGCTGAAAAATTAACTTTGATGCTTTTTATGAATATGTTTCACTAAAGATCACAGTCAATCTTAGTCGTAAATTAAAGTGATCTCTTATTTTCATTGTTACATATTTCAGTGTGTGTATACCACGTGATAAATTACGTCATAAATGCTACGTCGGAAGGCAAAATTTTACTCCGAATAATGATTCAAAACAAAGATAACTTTTCTTTTTCTTTACCATTTTAAACGAAACAAAAGGCCAGTCTATTCCGCTTAAGGAGCCCTGCCTTCGTTTCAATACCAGAGTTTTATTAGGTGATTTGTTTCCTCAAACACTTCGACAAACCTGTATCCAAAATAATGTATTGACACTGATCCATCAGGCGGCGGTTTTTTGAAAAGGTTTGTCGTAGTGTTTTAAGAAACTAAACTCTCAATCATACTCTGGTAAAAGATCGAAGGCGGGGTTATGTTAGCGGCGTAGACTTCACTTTGTTTCATTTAAAATGGTGAATAAATAGTGAAGTTACCTTTGTTTAAATTCTTCATATGAAGCAAAATATTGCCTTCCGACGTAGCATTTAGGACGAAACTTATCACGTGGTATACTATACTCACACAGTATTTGGGTGAATTGAACTTTAGTCAGTATTAAAAATCAGCACAAAATTGAGGGGAGGGGGGAATCAACACTCAGTTGAGGGGTTTACACAGATTTCAGATTGTTGAGCTTCCGCCAAAGATCTTTGACAGAAATGAAATTACCGTTAATGCAGTTGGTAAATACAGCTTCATCCGTATCTGCAAGTGGATTGGTACCGCTCTCATCTTCTACGTCATTAACCATCAAAGTGAAGCACAAAATACCGGTATGTCCGAACTCGCCATGAGATAGGAAGCCCATTATTATGCTTGAATCGCCGTTGAAACCGGCAACCAATGCATTACCAATATCGCCACCTATGTTGACCGCATTTAATTCGATATTCCTCGGCACGGTCCACAACGGCGAATCGTTGTAGTTGACTGTAGGATTTTGTTCGGTGTGAAACTGCTTGAACACCTCTGGGCAAACTGGCCAAACTGAAATTGAATCAGATTTAAGAAAGGTTAATGGTGATGTCATTGAACTTGGCCTATATTAACAAACGTCTTGAGTCAGGGGCAGTGACTACGAACAGTCTCAAGTCTGAGTTCAGCCTCAAAACACATTATTGTAAAACTTATATTTCATTGTAAGTTTCCTTTTATCAGAGCATTTATAGTAAAATTTGCTGAAAGATATTGCTATTTAAATATTTTACTAAAATTTACCTATTTTTTGTAAAAGAAATGAATTAAATATGATTTTTTTTTCCTTTATAAAAATGCTTTTCTGAGTCTGATGCTAGACTTGGACTTGAGACTGTTCGTAATCACGGCCCCTGCAGGACTCAAAAACGTACATCTCAGTTTCGCTTTAAAGCTGCACTCTCACAGATTTACCGTTTTGACAACTTGTTGTTGTTTTTTTGTCTTGTAATGAGACATTGTTGGCGTAAATATCTGAAAACCAAGTGATATGAGACTGCTGACAAAAGATCAGATCGCAGTTTCATATTTTCGCTCGAAAATTAATGATTTAAAAGATATAAATTTGAAAAAAAAATCATACAACATCAATTTTATAAAAAAAAATCTTGATATTAAAACCTGCGATCTGATTTTTTGTCAGCAGTCTCATATCACTGGTTTCACTGCATTCTCCCAAAATTGGCTCGTTCAAAGACAAAAGAGGAATAAAAAAGTTGTCAAAACGTTCAATTTGTGAGAGTACAGCTATAAAATGGCAATTTGTAGAGCGATATGGTAATGTTTGCTGCATAAGATTACAAAAGCATATTTGACAACCAGTTTCATGTTTTTTTGTGCGTTTTTTAGTATAAATAGGGATAAATAGCATACTTTTATTTCAGATTGTTTTTCTGAGTCTGACTCTCAGGGCCGAATTCAGAACAATCACTCTCACTCGCACTCAATTGTTGCAATTCATCGATGGCTGCAAAGACAGGCAGCTAAATGTACGCGAAGTTAGCGGCCTAGCGGCGTAAAGTTGGCGGACTAGCGGCCTAAATTTGTTCTCTATTTCAAGGTCATTGTTTATGCGTTTAATTGGGAAATATGATTTATCAATGTTTTTTACTCGTACATTAACATAGCGGCCTTAAATTGTTTTCTACTTCAAAGCATTTATATATGAGTTTTCTTCTAAAACAATGCTAAAATAATTGTTTTTATATGCAAAATTCATCACGCTGAAGCGATTGTTTTTTCAAAATGTCGATCAAGCAGTCCAACGGCCTAGCGGCGTGAAGTTAGCGGCCTGGTGGCCTAGCGGCCTAAAATTCCCCAAACTTCAATCCAGCAGCCAATAAAAAGGGGGAAATGCTGATATTCGCTAAAGGATGTTGATTTATGAATAGAAACATTTAATTTATCATTGTTTCAGAAAAGAACGCATATAAAATGCTTTGGAATAGGAAACATTTTAGGCCGCTAGTCACATGAGGCAGCTAGGCCGCCAGGCCGCTAACTTTACGCCGCTAGGCCATTTCAGAACGTGGTCAGGGAATTGATATGTATTTTCCAGCCTACATTCATTTGGATCATTATTATTATTATTAATGATGAAACGATTATCGAGTACAATCGATAGTGGTTGTCCAAAATCAATGTCGCTAATGTTACTTCCGATATCTACGTATTTTTGTTTGTTTTGTGGTAAAAGTTGTTATTTTTAACAAGAATGATCACTCTCTCACACAACTGTGGTGAATGCAAACACTTTTGCTCAAAAAATTACAAACTCTCCCAAAATTACAAATGTTTTTTAATTGTTTATATATTTCATAAATCTTCATCAATAACCTGTCTCTATGATGTAGTTGGTCTCAGACTCAGACTTAAGACGTAAGTGAAAATGGGCTCAGACTCAGACTCAAGAGGTAAGTGGAAACCGTCTCAGACTCAGATTAAGACGTAAGGGAAAATGGGCTCAGACTCAGACTTAAGAGGAAAGTGGAAAACGTCTCAGACTAAGACGTAAGGGAAAATGGGCTCAGACTCTGACTCAAGAGGAAAGTCAAAAAATGGGTTCAGACTCAGAAAACGGAATTCTCAAATGTTTCAACATATCTATATTATAACTAATGCTGACAAAAGATGTGTGCCTGTTTGTAGAGCAAATTATGTGTAACACATTTATAGTAGTTTACCATTTTTACTCCAATTATTTTACCAAAAAATACAATCCAACTTTCAATTCAATTTCTTAAATTCAGACTCAAGACGCTAGTGAATATGGGTCTTGGTGTTTCACATTGAAAATTGAAAGACAATTAGTTTGATTCCATTAAAATATTTCAAACAACTAATATATATATATATATATATATATATATATATATATATATCTTTATTTAAACTTCAAGTAAATATTCTTCTTGGATTATACGGAAAGATTGCTATACATTTAATATTGTCAATAAAACCATGTTACTTATACAGGTATTTAATGATTGTTCATGTTTGATGACTTAAGATGTCGTTGCTGTACGTTGCTGTACGTATGGTCCTGATTAATTAGATGGGACAGTAAACTAAATAAAGCTTTCTTTTTTAAAACCAACTAGAAATTTTGTCTTAAGTTTGTTTTGCATGGTGAAATAGTATGTCTAACTATTGCATTAATTTACGTATATGAAAACAACTCTTGGCTTTCACAATTTTGCATATTGCAACCCAACCGTACAAAAACAACATAAAAACACTCACAAAAACAACACCAACCAGAACATCTCAGCCATTTTTCATCGAAAACATGTACGGTTTACAATGGTCAAAATACTCTACATTTATCTACGCTGCAATTAGATCACGTAGTAGTTTCAACTTTGGACTTGACTCTTAAAAGTCTACAATGTTTATGCAAGAAAACACTTCATTAGGAATCAAACATAAACTGCTTTTACTAATGCACCGGAATGACCGATATAGAAAATAGCCGAGTTGCTCCGAATGTTTCAAATGGATAATCCCCGTATGCTCCGATTGTTTTCTATTGATAATAGCCGGGTTGCTCCGATTATTTTATTACGGATAATGGCCGGGTTGCTCCGATTATTTTATACGGATAATTGCCGGGTTGCTCCGATTATTTTATACGGATAATTGCCGGGTTGCTCCGATTATTTTATACGGATAATGGCCGGGTTGCTCCGATTATTTTATACGGATAATTGCCGGGTTGCTCCGATTGTTTACTATGGATAATCGCCGGGCCCCAATTTCTCGAAACTTCTTAAGCTTAACAGGTTTAAGTTGCTTATTTCAATCAGTCAAAATACTTACTTACAGTGAATTTTCATAAATGAAAAATGGTTTATTGTGATAATCGTAATGACAATTCCTATCTTAAGTATTAAATACATTTAAAGGAGTATATAAAACGCAAAATATTGAAAGACAAAAATAGTGCGTTTAGCTTAATCCTGTTATAAGAGACTTAAGAAGTTTCGAGAAATTGGGGCCTGATTGTTTTCGGTGGAAAATGGCCGAGGTGCTACGATTGAAATGACACTTACCCCAGTTTTCTGAACGTATACATGCACATTTGTATGCGTCAAATTCCATACTTGGTGGACACATGAACTTAACGGAATCACCCATTAATGGGTTGATGAATTTCGTTGGTTCGCCATCAACGGCAATCAATGCACATGCTGTAAGAACAAAACATAGATATTATAAAAATAACAACATGTATCACCTTCTAATTTGGTATTTGCTTAGATTGCCATAACAATTGTATTTTATTTAAGCGCACAATGGCAACACATTTGTTACAAATGTATTTCATTTAAGCGTTCAATGGCGACACATTTGTTACCAATGTATTTCATTTAAGCGTTCAATGGCGACACATTTGTTACAACTGTATTTCATTTAAGCGTTCAATGGCAACACATTTGTTAAATGGTAACTTTGTTACAAATGTATTTTATTTATGCGTACAATGGCAACATTTTTAAAATGAAAACAATAATACTTTTATTATTACAATGCCTTTGAATAAAAATAAGAGTTATGTATAATAGCCCAATAATATGATTTAACCAAGATGCTTCACAATTTGAATATAGCAATGGTTACCATGCATTTAAAATGGATTTAAGTATATGTTATTTAAGTATTAAAGATTTTATCTCTATGAATTGTTTATTATTTATGTCAAATCGGTTTAATTAATAAGTGCACTAACTATTCATATTGTTTATATACATGTATTAGTGTGACAATGAGATTATCTACTCGAAAAGTGTCAACCCTAAATGACCCTGAGCCAATAGACAAATACACAGGGAATGACCCCTACTTTGGCACCAGCGCAATAAACAGGAGATGTACAGCAGGTGATGATCATGCCAAACATTCCTTAAAGCTGCACTCGCACAGATTGAACGTTTTGACAACCTTTTTTATTTTTTGTCTTGGAACTAGCCAATTTTTGCAAAAATCCATGGAAATCAGTTATATAAGACTGCTGACAAAAATTATATCCCAGATTTTTATATTTGAGTTCAAAAACTGATGTTTTTTGCATTTTCTTAAACCGTAAGTAACGGTTTAAAACATAAAACATTCATTTTCGAACGGAAATAAAAAAATGCGATCTGATCTTTTATCAGCAATCTTTTATCATTGGTTTGCAGATATCTGCGCAAAAAAATGCTCTTTCCAAGACAAAAAAATAAAAAAAGTTGCAAAAATGGTATACCAATGAGAATGCAGCTTTAAGCTAGGCCTTTAATTTCAGCATAAGAAAACAAAACAAAATAATTGTTACACTCATTAATCGATTTCCTAGCTTCACAACATCTCTCCTTTAGTATTTTCTCTCCAGTACACTCGGTATTAGCATTCGTGTTAGCTACACACGCCGTGGCCGCGGTGTCGAAGTATGGCATGGGTTCCGCTGGAATTAGTATCACAGTGTTATTTTAACGATGTCAATGTCGAGTGTAGCGACACATTATATGTTATGGAAATATGTTGGGGGTTAATAAAAAAATAACTTAAGATATACAGTCAAAACTCGTTATGTCGAAGTCGTTGGGACCTCTAAAAATTCTTCGAGATAACGAAAAATTGTTATAACCGAAATACATAAAGTGTATAATTAAACCGAAAAAAAATACTTTGTAAGCGTGATTGTGATCAAAATTTCGTGAAAACTTTTTTCAAAATTATTTTTTTCTTAGTTGAACTTAAAGAAAACTAATAATGTCTTTGTACCAAATATATGAACATGATAAGGAAAAGGATCCATGAAATAAAGGCATAGAAATAAATTGATAAAAGATAGAATGCATTTAAGATAATCGTTGGTAAAAGTTCGATCATTTTCGTTAAGTTGAAAATTTATACTAAAAAGCGTTATGAATATGGCCAATACCACAGCATTTGGCCACAGGAACAAGAAGGTCCGCTTGTCCCGGTACAGCTCTACATTCAAAGTAACCCTTGCACATCAATTCGTTATGGGGATCGGCTCTCTCGGGGTCGTAACGTGGTAGCAAGTTACCATCTTCCACACCGATATCATTGCACGGATCTGTAAATGACAATGCGTTTTTCTTATGTTACTCTCTCAGTGTGTGTTTGTATACCACGTGATAAATGACGTCATATATGTCACGTGGGAAAGCAATAATTGGCTTAAAATGAGGACTTAAAACAAGATAACTGTACCTTTTCTTCATATTTTTAAATGAAATAAAACGTGTCTATGCCGCTTAAAGAACCCCGCCTTCGTTGCATTACCGGCGTTTGATATGATGATTAGTTTTCACAAACATTTCGACAAACCTATTTCCAAACAAATTTTATGACGGTGGTCCATCAGGCGGCGGTGATGTGAAAAGATTTTTCGAAGTGTTTTCAGAAACTTAACTTTAATCAAACTCATTCGGAACTCCTCGGCCATTTTATCGAAAACAACCTCGGATGTATTTGGACGGTTTACATACTCAAAAAAGTGGTACGTTTAAGTCCGCTGCAAGTAGATCGCGTAGTAATTTTATTTAGCATGTAAACTTTATGACTTAACTCTTGAGAATCTTAATTATGTTTGCAATAATTTACTTCATTGGCAATCAATTCAAACTTAGATCAATAAATGCAACTCTAAAACACTACATTTAATAAATGATATAATTCAAAAAATCACGAACTACTTCAACTGATGTACCGGCATACATCCGAGGTTGTTTTCGATAAAATGGCCGAGGAGTTCCGAATGAATCAAACTCTGATAAAAAAAATCAAAGGTGCCAGTAGCTCCCTTGCCTTAGACCTTATTTAAGATTTAGAGTAAAATCTTATTGTTTTGATTGGACTGTAAAATAACTGGCCAATAGAATAAATTTAATCACTGAGAATAATAAGCATACTTCACATGGAACACATCCAGTGTGTGTATACCACGTGGTCAATTACGTCATATATACTTTGCTTAAACTGAAGACTTGATACAAACATAACTTTTGTTTTTATTCACCATTTTAAACGAAACAAAGGGCAGTCTATGCCGCTTAATATCATGTGGAATACACACACTGACACCTGATTTCAATAAAAATAGAACATACAAATTGCAATAGTTTTATCTATGGCAAATAGCGTAATTCGGTCATTTTGTCACACTTATATTTCAACATTGCATTATATGGGGTAACCAACAGCACAGCCGCGTTCACCCGGCACTGCGGGGCCCCATGGAAGGTACAAATACGGCCCATTTCCACGGCTATCCCCGGTATACCCCCGGACCTGGGGGGGGGGGGGGGCGTGGATACAATTGGGTTGCATTACCCAAATGCTATTGAAATCCCTACTTAAAAAACGGTTATATGTTCTTCCGTTCGATTGAATTATGTATGTTATAGTAAGATGACATGAAGTAATATTTTAATGATTAAGAATGGACAGAGTATGCGCAGCAAACGAGCCTTTCTTAATATTTTAATATTACTTTATTTCATCTAACTGTCTTAGACTATTACCTCATTGGCTGACACATTTTCAAAAGAAAATCTGACGCAGGGATTGCGTATCGGGTCTGGTACTTAATGATTGTATATGTCTTACTGTAATCATCATTTTGAACACAGTCCGACAAAGGATGTTTGACTTTCACACACTCGCACAATTTTTGGGACCAGCCCATCCCGCACGGGCAGCACATTTTGTATGCCACCATGTCTCGATTGTCCATCTGAAAGTATGGCATGAATAATTATTTCATTTGTGTATGTTGAGCAGACAAATATAATGCCATTTGATTTATACTATTAAAGTCTGATTGTTTGCAAGCATTTAAAATTGAAATAATATAAAGAGGAAACTACACGGTAGCCTATCACCTTTCCAAGGCCCACCTCTACATCAACAAAATAACACAAACATGACCTTTACAAACTACAAAACACATTGTATTTATAGCAAGAACAAATACAATCGTCCGTTTATCAAAAAATGCGTATTCCATTATTTAAGTAAGTTATAAACAGTGGCAAACGCAACAGCAACAACAAGAAGAACAATAGCAACATCGGCAGCGGCAGCAGCAGCAGCAGCAGCAGCAGCAGCAGTAACAGTAGCAGTAGCAGTAGCAGTAGGTGTAGGTGTAGTAGTAGTAGTAGTAGTAGTAGTAGTAGTAGTAGTAGTAGTAGTAGTAGTTGCAGTAGCAGTAGCAGTAGCAGTAGCAGTAGCAGTAGCAGTAGTAGTAGTAGTAGTAGTAGTAGTAGTAGTAGTAATAATAGTAGTAGCAGCAGCAGCAACAACAACAACAACAACAACAACAAACTCTGCACCCTCAAAGATTGATCGGTTTGACAACTTTTTTTATCTTTTTTGTCTCAGAATCAGCTGGATTTTCAAATCAGTCATATAGGATTACACACGATAGAACAGATGTTAATTGTTTTGAAAACTGTCGAATCTTTCATTTTTCTTAACGAGCCTTTAGCCATAAAACATTAATTTTCGAGCGTAAAAACTGAAAACTGCCATCTTATGATCTTTTATCAGCAATCTTATATCAACGGTGTTCAGACTTTTACGCAAAACTCGGCTCATTCCAAGACAAAAAAAAACACAACAACTTGATTTTAGGATGAGGAATCACGTGACTTCAAAGGGGTTCTCACATGAGTCACCACGGGTCACAACAGATGTAAACAAACAAGTAAGTGTCGTTATTAAATTTCAAGGTAACTTTTTTGACTGAAAAGATATGAAAATATCTCTTAGCCCATAAAAGACTTCGCCCTTTTTGCTTCTACACTTGTGAAGTATTTTAGATTAGCTTGTATTTAAATGATGCAATCCTTGGCCAAAATTCCAACTTGACGGTATTTTGTAGAACGATGAACCGTTGAAAGTTGGCCAAGGATTGTCAATAAGATGCACAAATATATATATATACATGAAGGTACGTTCAAGGTCTCAGATGTGTAAATAAGCTTTTCGTTTAATTATGGTATTGACTTTAATGTTAAATTTTGGCCTGGTAACCGCGTATATTTTTGGAAGATTTTGAAAGGGTCTTGCTTGCTGACTACATATACGTATCATATTGTACACAAGTGTTTGTTTATATTGTTATTGCAGTTATATATTATTGTTGTTGTTGTTGTTTTTATTTCAATTTAAATCAGGTGAGACATGAGAAATTTTGCAACTTTTCAAGTCCAATATTTTCAGTAGACCATATTCAAATATTTTGGAAGAATACATCATGCCCCTCATAACATATCAATAAACGACCAAGACCCAGCAATCTTAAAGGCCTAGTTAAATCCCTCTTTAAGTGACCCCCCCCCAAAAAAAAAAAAAAAAAAAAAAAAAAAAACAACAAAAAAACAAAAAAAAAACAAAAAAAAAAAAACGTTTATTGTACACACTGTCTGTGTATTGATCTTAATCTAAATGCCTAATTGTCTTATCAGATCTCAGATCTGAATATCCTTCTGTGCAGTTTAAGGTGGTTAATTATAAAAATGGACCCTAAATGGCCCTGAGCCAATAAACAAATAAACAGGAAATTGGCCCCTACTGTGAGATCAGTGCAATGCGCAGGAGATGCACAGCAGAGGATTGTCATGCCAAACATTCCTTAAACTAGGCCTTTAAATGACTTAATAACAAATACACTGAAAACTGCAGAATGTCATTCAAATAGTAAATTCAATAAATAGACTAAACGCTACTGGGGCCGGGAAGTTAAAGACGCCCATACACAAGTGGATTATTGACGGACGCCGACAAGGAAATAACCATTCATTCTTCCGCGATTAAAAACCAGCAACGAACGAATAGCAACACAGGGAGAAAGTGAAAATAAGGTAACTGATGATGACGCTCTTATTCAAATTCAACACATACACATGTATAACAAACATCAATTTTGAGTGATATACCCTTAACTACCTACTCAATAATGCATTTATGGATAATATTAATTACTGATATGAATATTGTAACCGTGTATATTATAGCTGAAAGCGCAAAAAAAATTAAATTATTGGTGAATGCTAAAATATTTACTGTGGTCTACTGAAGTCTCATAAGGGAGAAATATCGTGTTTTATGCTTATTTTTTTCAAATTAAACTCGGTATCTTTCATATAAACTATTGTTTACGACAATTATTCATCCTTTCTCGAATATAAAAACAATTGTTTTAATTGTGGTAAATCATATCTGGGAGTTAGAGTGCATCTTAACACAGCGGCAGAGTGAAAAATTATTCTGGAGACCACTTCGTAGAAAACATGGAGAAGTGCCAGACATTTGCAATAAACTGATACTAGTAGTTAAATAATATTACATTTACTGCATCGTCGACAACCACGGTACAGTTTCCGTTACACTTCATATAATGGTGCATACGTAGTCACACAGGCATCTGGATCATTGTTTGTCACTTAAATGTTGTTTTAAACCATTTTGGGTACATGCAATGAGATAAACAACACATCTGAAGATATTTAGTGTCTTTCATATACAAAAAAGAAACAAGGTATGTAGCTCAAACTTACCCGATTTCACGTTTTTAGTCCAGTTTTATGCAAATTTCTCAACCAACATAAAAACAATCCATTTTTAAATAAGTGACATGGAAAGAAGAGTCAATTACCTTTAAAATGGTGTGCGATATGTTGGTATATCTATAATGTCTTTAGACAAACAAGCATAATTCAATGTCCAATTCTCGTGTTTTTCTTTATTCGGAAAGACTACAGCAAATTCAAATCTTCAATTTTCCCCGTGTAAACAGTACTAATGACAGTCCTATTGAAGTTATTTTATGCTTCAGTGTACAGATAAATTAATTCCATTCCTTGATATCACCATAAGACTAACACCACAGTTTAAAAAACAACCGTACCAGTCTTCAAATTAAATCCTCTTTAAATTTCGTAGGCAGCCTGCCATTTTACCGACCAGCGCCCAGATGATGTCATTGACATGTACATTTAACATCTTTGTACCGGCTTGAATGTGAGCCACACAAGCCTGGATGGGTCAAATACTCTTCTTTGGAGGTTGATCAGAAACATCTGAGCGCTGTCAGGAAAATGGTAGCCTCAAATTTTAAAGTGGATTTAATTTGAAGACTGAGCTCGGACGACTATGACTAGGTGCAGCGTGTTTTGGTATCTGCTTACTATGGGATTAAAACGTGTAGTGAACGGGGAGCTTGCCAACTTTATATTATCTCGTATATAGAGATGAACTCTTACATAAACTAAGGATGTTACATGATTTTAACAAAGGGAGGTAATCCTTCATTCGATGATGCTATTTCACTCTTCGCATTATCTCCCTTGAATTTGCAAAACACGCTGGACATAGTGTTTCTACCGCACTGAGTGGAAAATTAACATTAACTTTACATGCGGAGCTCCTCGGCCATTTTTATCGAAAACAACTCTCAGAAAGTAACTTATAACGAACAATGGACATAATTTTAACAGCCTATCGTTCGGCATTCATTTTACAAACAGACAGACAACTAGCGACAAGACAGACAACATACCGATAGATCGACTTTGTATACTTGTAATGACAGAAAGTTATTCAACGGACAAATTGGCAGTCGGAGCACCTCGGCCATTTCCTCATCGAAAACGACCTTGTGTGTATGCCGATTCATCAGTAGAAGTAGTTCGTAACATATATAATAATATTGTTAATTTAGTGTAGTGTTTTACGTGTTATTTCTATGACTATGTTCAAAATGAGTCCCAGTGAAGTGTATTGCAAAATAAATAAATAATAAAAATTCCTACGGGTAAAGTTCTTAGGTTTAACTGCT
The DNA here is from genome assembly GCF_026914265.1 of Mya arenaria. Classification (NCBI taxonomy): domain Eukaryota; kingdom Metazoa; phylum Mollusca; class Bivalvia; order Myida; family Myidae; genus Mya; species Mya arenaria. The sequence continues at coordinate 30,521,563 of NC_069124.1, read as the reverse complement.
AAATTGAAATTAATGCGCGATCTGCTTGCAGCGTAGTTAAATTCAAAGAATTCTGACATAGAAAAGCGTGCATTTTCATGGAAAATGGCAGGGATTTTCCGATTGACAATTTGGCTTGGATTCATGAAAAGAGCAAAAGAAAAACGATAGATCGTGTAAGATGGAGAAATAATTTCCAAATATTTTTGCATGCGTATGTTCACTACGTGGAAAATACAGCATACGGTCGCATCCAAAAAGCACTTCAAACAAGCTATAGTTTATGAATAAGGGCGTCTTTGGGCGCTTCGTTCTTCTTGTTCTTCTGTGTCCGATCCTAGATACAATCGCCCTAACGACACGAACATAGTCAAGAACATTGTTCTCGGGTCAAAATTCCACACTACCTACAAACCGGGGGGACCGAGAACTACACGAGAACAAAATGGCGGAAAGTAAAGTTAAGAACGATGCGTGCATGATTTACAGCGAACAACTCTACTACCGGTTCCCGGTGTTAGGGCGTTTTACGCGAGTTACACGTTCCGAATCGACTCGATTCTATCCTGGAAACAAGCGCCCAAAGACGCCCCTAGACTTTAGCTAGAGTTGTGGGAGGGTGCTGTAACCTTGTCCTTTTTGGTCGCCTCCACCGCCCCTCATGGAGACCAATATGAAATGCTTAAAGATGCACTCTTACTCCCAAATAAGATTTACCACAATTTATACAATTGTTTACATATACCAGAAAGGATGAATAAATGTCAAAAATAATGGTTCTTATGAAGGATTCCGAGTTTAATTTGAAAGAAATTTGCAGAAAACACGCACTCATTAATCATTTAATATTTTTGGTTTTCAGCTATTAAAAACATGGTTACAATATTTCCATAAAAGCATTATTTAGTTAGTAGTTAAAGATTTATCACTCAAAATTTATGTTTGTTATACATGTGTTTGTATTGATTTTGAATAAGATTGTCAGTTGTTCGAATTCCACATACTGTACACCAAGAGCAATGCCAAGACAGACAAATGCATCAAATCAGTCTAATTCGTCATTAAAATATCTTATGCAAAATATAGTTATGGAAAAAAATACATTGATCCGTGATTAAACATATGGACTTACGTCAATGGTACAGTGGTAGTAGCAGGTACAGTCTTTTACAACATCGTCTTTGAAAGAGTTAAATCCAACGCCGTGCACGATCATACAACCCTCACACTTGTCTCCCGGCACGCGGTTAAACTCGCCTGCCGAAGCCTGCTGGACAAGAAGAACCAGCAATGCTAAAACTGCCATACCAATAGCCATGATTACAGAGTAGGACTTGGTGACGAGTGTTGGTCTTGCGTGCCTTTTATATGCTTGGAAAAGGAAGTGTCAGATGGTAAATGGTTTTCAAATTTTGTTAATTACTTTTGATATGAGCTTTCATCTAAGTGCGTTTTACCGAAGGGCATGGCTGTGGTTTGGTAATTTCGAACTATGTAATAAATAAAAGAATATCCAATCCTTCAGGTTTGTTTTATGGATTCCTAGAATCGGCAGTTTACACTAAATGATCTATAATACAGTGATCACCATAAACGCGCTCAATCACCTCCTTAGTTTGGTCAAAGTTATCAAAGATGTATATTGATTGGTCAATATTAATTCAATAATAACAACTAACCAATGAAATCGTTTAGTGAGTAAACTAGCCAAGTTTTATACAATTTGCTACTTGCTAATTCTTTGGTTTGGTCAAAGTAAGCCAAAACGGTTGTTGATTCGTCAATATTGATCCAATAATAACTGCTAACCAATGTATAAGTCACATAGCCAAGTGTTATACAATTTGCTGCCGGCTAATTCACTGGTCAAAGTAAGCCAAAGCGGTTATTGATTGGTCAATATTGATCCAATAATAAGTGCTAACGAATGAGTCCATGTCCAAGTGATATACTTGCTGCTGGCTAATTCTTTGGTTTGGTCAAAGTAAGCCAAAACGTTCAGTGATTGGTCAATATTTATCCAAAAATGACTACTAACCAATGAATTCTTTTTAATTAGTAAATAGTCAAAATATACCCTATGGACACCTTATCAAGGTTTTAACAATGGGCTGCTGGCTAATTCTCTGGTTTGGTCAAAGTAAGTTAAAACGTTCAGTGATTGGTCAATATTCATCCAAAATTAACTGCTAACCAATGAATTCATTTTAATAAGTAAGCTAGCCAAAATATACCCCGTGGACAACTTATCAAGGTTTTAACATTGGCTGCTGGCTAATTCTCTGATTTGGTCAAAGTAAACCAAGACGTTTATTGATTGGTCAATATAATTTCTCCAATATTAAATATTAACCAATAAAATCATTAATATTTGCACATGGCCAAAGGGTAATTTATGGACAACTTATCCTCCTTGTACAGGCTGTCAAGCGGTCCTTTAAGTTTCCTACTTTTCCCTTATTTTTTTATTCCTTCCTACATCCTACTTTTTGGTACAAAACTCCTGAAATTTCCTACTTTTTTGGTTCAAGTTGTGTATTTCACAATAACCTTATATTAAAAGTTAGAAAATGGTGGTCCATTTGTAGGATCATTTCAATAAGGAGTGCATAGAAGACTGGAAATCTCGATGAGACTGTACAGACTATGTGAACGTTGTATGAGAGTTAAAAGACCCGTCTATGCTGAGATGTTTTCTAGTTTCAATGTATTTCTGTGAGTAATCCAAAGTTCTGCCGAAAGGTATGTAAAAATCCTACTCTTTTAGTACAAATTCCTTATTTCCCTAGTTTTTAAAAGAAGTTCACTTGATAGCTTTTATTGCATTCGGAAAAGACACCGGTGTCGAACTTATACCTTTAAATGTGCTATTCTTAACAAGGAGAATAGACAGTTCTTGCACATATTGATTGTGACAACATACTGCATACTTAACGTGTTTGTTGAGTTCTTTTGAATGTTTTTGTGCGAACAAATATGCAACTTTTAAAACATTTTTAGTGAAACTATGTATTCATCATTTCTAATCATAGGGTCAGGTCAAATTGCAGCGAATGCGTGCGGGCAGATCTTAACTAAAACTTAAAATAATGGCGTTTCTAATAATCGCTTGTGTCCGTGTGTCATCCGTCCATTATAATATAAGTTTTCAAATAGACTCGGGAGCGTTCAGTTATCACTGGAACGCCCCATAAATCAATGCTGTGCAAGGGTGTGTTACAAGAAAGTCTCGTAGCGAATTGTGAAATCGCCATCTAAAATGAACTGTTAACATAATTGACGGACATTATACCAGCATAGATATTAACTGCACGTATACATAGTCTGTGTAAAAATGTAGGGCACATATTATCGAACAGAAGTGAACTGGGCGATATGTCGCCGTTTTTCATATTCGAAGAGTTGGTAAACTATGTGCCTTTTGTACTGCTACTACTACTTCTGCTGCTATTGCTTCTGCTGCTGCTGGAGCTGCTGTTGCTATTGCAATTACTGCTGCTGCTAATGCTATAACTCATGCTGCATGCTTCATCATCGTTATCAAAACAGAAATAGAAAACGGACTTCCGTTGATTGGCACCGAAATGCATAATTCATCATTGAGCAGTCCAATGCCATCGCTTGTCATTTATTATCCCGATGTCCGTAATTCATTCTAACTTCTGTACAATTATATCTTCTTGTAAGTTTATCTGCCTGTTAGTTGTCCACCTAGGTCAATATGTCTTCATGCATTTACACTTGCCTGTTCATGTTCAACATCTGCCTTTGATTTCTGTATTCCTGTGGGTCATTCTGACAGTTTCGTGTCCACATCTGCCTTTATGTCTTCGTGTAGATCTACCTACCTGTTTCTTTTCCACATCCGTCCATCTGTCTTCCTGTACGTCTACTTGCTCTTTACATGTCCACATCGGCCGGTCTTTCCTCCTGTACGTCTACATGCTTTTTTACATGACCACGTCGGTCTTTTTGCCTTCCTACACGTATACATGCCTTTAACATGTCCGAATCAGCCCACCTACATTCCTGCACGTCTACATGCTTTTTACACGTACACATCGGCCTATCTGCCTTCCTGCACGTCTACATGCTTTTTACACGTACACATCGGCCTATCTGCCTTCCTGCATGTCTACATGCTTTTAACACGTACACATCGGCCTATCTGCCTTCCTGCACGTCTACATGCTTTTAACACGTACACAACGGCCTATCTGCCTTCCTGCACGTCTACATGCTTTTTACACGTTCAAAACAATCGGTCTATCTGCCTTCCTGCACATCTACATGCTTTTTACACGATCAAATCGACCTATCTGCCTTCCTGTACACCTATCTATCTGTTGCTTATCCACTGTGATCCAGTTTACTTTCTGCACGTTAATCGGCCTGTGATTTGTAAACATCGGTGCAGCTGGCTTCTATCTGTCGGTTGATTGTCAACATCGGTCCGTCTGTCATCCGGAACATTTATCTGATTGTACCTTGCCCACTTCTGCACTTTAGTTTTCCTGTAGGCATTGTCTGTTACTTGTACGTACATGCCAATCAATCTTCTTTACTTAAATATCCCAGTTATTTATCCACGTCTAGCACCAACATGGACCAGTGACTGAGAGGTTGAACATTGATAGTTTGATTTGTACAAGTAACAGACAATGTCTACAGGACAACTGAACGGCAGATGTGGGCAAGTAACAGACAAAATACTTGCAGGAGAACAGACTTTCTGAATTTGGACAAATAAAGATACATAAACAGACGGGAAGCCAGATAGACCAATGTAGACAAGCAAGATTCAGGCAGACATACAACAAGACTGACGGGCGGACATGGACATGTTGCAGGTGGGGAGACGCAGATTAAGACAGATTGAGGGATGTGGACAATTAACAGGTAGATAGACATACACGACGTCAGATGTGCTAATATGGAAAAGAAACAGGCAAACGGACATACATGACGACAGATGGACGACATATGTGGACATGTAACAGGGAGATAGACGACCATGAAGACAGATGGGTCAATGTGGACGAGTAACAGGCAGATAGACGTACATGAAGACAGATTGGTTAATGTGGACAGGTAACAGGCAAATAGACGACCATGAAGACAGATGGGTCAATGTGGACGAGTAACAGGCAGACAGACGATCATGAAGACAGATTGGTCAATGTGGACGAGTAACAGGCAGATAGATGTACATGAAGACAGATGGGTCAGTGTGGACGAGTAACAGGCAGATAGACGTACATGAAGACAGACGGGTCAGTGTGGACGAGTAGCAGGCTGATAGACGTACATGAAGACAGATGGGCCAATGTTGACAGGTAACAAGCTGTTAGACGTACATGAATACAGATGGGTCGATGTGGACAAGTAACAGGCTGATAGACGACCATGAAGACAGATGGGTCAATGTGAAAAAGGAACAGGCAGATAGACGTACATGAAGACAGATGGGTCAATGTGAAAAAAGAAACAGGCAGATAGACGTATATGAAGACAGATGGGTCAGTGTGGACAGGTAACAGACAGATAGACGTACATGAAGACAGATGGGTCAATGTGAAAATGGAACAGGCAGATAGACGACCATGAAGACAGATGGGTCAGTGTGGACAGGTAACAGGCAGATAGACGTACATGAAGACAGATGGGTCAATGTGAAAAAGGAACAGGCAGATAGACGTACATGAAGACAGATGGGTCAATGTGGACAAGCAACAGGCAAATAGACGTACATGAAGACAGATGGTTCAATGTGGACAAGTAATAGGCAGATAGACGAACATGAAGACAGATGGGCCAATGTGGACAAGTAACAGGTAGATAGATGAGCATGAAGACAGATGTGTCAATATGGACAATAACAGGCAGATAGACGTACATTACGACAGATGGATCAATGTGAACATGTAACAGGCAGATAGAAGACCATGAAGACAGATTGGTCAAGTCAATGTGGACAGGTAACAGGCTGATAGACGTACATGAAGACAAATGGTTCAATGTGGAGAGGTAACAGGCAGTTAGACGTACATGAAGACAGATGGGTCAATGTGGACAAGTAACAGTGAGATAGACGTAAATGAAGACAGATGGGTCAATGTGGACAGGTAATAGGCAGATAGAAGTACATAAAGACAGAAGGGTCAATGTGGACAAGTAACAGGCAGATAGACGTACATGAGGACAGATGGGTTAATGTGGACAAGTAACAGTCAGATAGACGTACATGAGGACAGATGGGTTAATGTGGACAAGTAACAGTCAGATAGACGTACATGAAGACAGATGGGTCAATGTGGACAGGTAATAGGCAGATAGAAGTACATAAAGACAGAAGGGTCAATGTGGACAAGTAACAGGCAGATAGACGATCATGAAGACAGATGGGTTAATGTGGACAAGTAACAGTCAGATAGACGTACATGAGGACAGATGGGTTAATGTGGACAAGTAACAGTCAGATAGACGTACATGAAGACAGATGGGTCAATGTGGACAGGTAACAGGCAAATAGACGACCATGAAGACAGATGGGTCAATGTGGACATGTAACAGGCAGATAGACGTACATGAAGACAGATTGGTCAATGTGGACAGGCAACAGGCAGATAGACGTTCATGAAGACAGATTGGTTAATGTGGACAAGTAACAGGCAGATAGACGACCATGAAGACAGATGGGTAAATGTGGACAAGTCACATGCAAATAGACAACCATGAAGACAGATGGGTCAATGTGGACAAGTAACACGCAGATAGACGTACATGAAGACAGATTGGTCAATGTGGACAAGTAACAGGCAGATAGACGACCATGAAGACAGATTGGTAAATGTGGACAAGTCACATGCAAATAGACAACCATGAAGACAGATGGGTCAATGTGGACAAGTAACACGCAGATAGACGTACATGAAGACAGATTGGTTAATGTGGACAAGTAACAGGCAGATAGACGACCATGAAGACAGATGGGTAAATGTGGACAAGTCACATGCAAATAGACAACCATGAAGACAGATGGGTCAATGTGGACAGCTAACAGGCAAATAGACGACCATGAAGACAGATGGGTCAATGTGGACAAGTAACAGGCAGATAGACGTACATGAAGACAGATGGGTTAATGTGGACAAGTAACAGGCAGATAGACGACCATGAAGACAGATGGGTAAATGTGGACAAGTCACATGCAAATAGACAACCATGAAGACAGATTGGTCAATGTGGACAGGCAACAGGCAGATAGACGTACATGAAGACAGATTGGTCAATGTGGACAAGTAACAGGCAGATAGACAACCATGAAGACAGATGGGTAAATGTGGACAAGTCACATGCAAATAGACAACCATGAAGACAGATGGGTCAATGTGGACAAGTAACACGCAGATAGACGTACATGAAGACAGATTGGTTAATGTGGACAAGTAACAGGCAGATAGACGACCATGAAGACAGATGGGTAAATGTGGACAAGTCACATGCAAATAGACAACCATGAAGACAGATGGGTCAATGTGGACAGCTAACAGGCAAATAGACGACCATGAAGACAGATGGGTCAATGTGGACAAGTAACAGGCAGATAGACGACCATGAAGACAGATGGGTCAATGTGGACAAGTAACACGCAGATAGACGTACATGAAGACAGATTGGTTAATGTGGACAAGTAACAGGCAGATAGACGACCATGAAGACAGATGGGTAAATGTGGACAAGTCACATGCAAATAGACAACCATGAAGACAGATGGGTCAATGTGGACAGCTAACAGGCAAATAGACGACCATGAAGACAGATGGGTCAATGTGGACAAGTAACACGCAGATAAACGTACATGAAGACAGATTGGTTAATGTGGACAAGTAACAGTCAGATAGACGACCATGAAGACAGATGGGTCAATGTGGACAGGTAACAGGCAGATAGACGACCATGAAGACAGATGGGTAAATGTGGACAAGTCACATGCAAATAGACAACCATGAAGACAGATGGGTCAATGTGGACAGGTAACAGGCAAATAGACGACCATGAAGACAGATGAGTCAATGTGGACAAGTAACAGGCAGATAGACGTACATGAAGACAGATGGGTTAATGTGGACAAGTCACAGGCAAATAGACGACCATGAATACAGATGGGTTAATGTGGACAAGTAACAGGCAGTTAGACGTACATGAAGACAGATGGGTAAATGTGGACAAGTAACAGTCAGATAGACGTACATGAAGACAGATGGGTCAATGTGGACAGGTAACAGGCAGTTAGACGTACATGAAGACAGATGGGTAAATGTGGACAAGTAACAGTCAGATAGACGTACATGAAGACAGATGGGTCAATGTGGACAGGTAACAGGCAGTTAGACGTACATGAAGACAGACGGGTAAATGTGGACAAGTAACAGTCAGATAGACGTACATGAAGACAGATGGGTCAATGTGGACAGGTAACAGGCAAATAGACGACCATGAAGACAGATTGGTCAATGTGGACAAGTAACAGGCAGATAGACGTACATGGAGACAGATGGGTCAATGTGGACAAGTAACAGGCAGATAGACGACCATGAAGACAGATGGGTCAATGTGGACATGTAACAGGCAGATAGACGACCATGAAGACAGATTGGTCAATGTGGACAAGTAACAGGCAGATATACGTACATGAAGACAGATGGGTCAATGTGGACAGGTAACAGGCAGATAGACGACCATGAAGACAGATTGGTCAATGTGGACAAGTAACAGGCAGATATACGTACATGAAGACAGATGGGTCAATGTGGACAGGTAACAGGCAGATAGACGACCATGAAGACAGATGGGTCAATGTGGACATGTAACAGGCAGATAGACGTACATGAAGACAGATTGGTCAATGTGGACAGGCAACAGGCAGATAGACGACCATGAAGACAGATGGGTAAATGTGGACAAGTCACAGGCAAATAGACGACCATGAAGACAGATGGGTCAATGTGAACAAGTCACAGGCAAACAGACGACCATGAATGCAGATGGTTCAATGTAGACAAGTAACAGGCAGATAGACGACCATGAAGACAAATGGGTCAATGTGGACAGGTAACAGGCAGATAGACGACCATGAAGACAGATGGGTCAATGTGGACAAGTAACAGGCAGATAGACGTACATGAAGACAGATGGGTCAATGTGAAAAATGAACAGACAGATAGACGTACATGAAGACAGATGGGTCAATGTGGACATGCAACAGGCAGATAGACGTACATGAATACAGATGGGTTAATGTGGACAAGTTACAGGCAGATATACGTACATGAAGACAGATGGGTCAATGTGGACTGGTAACAGTCAGATAGACGACCATGAAGACAGATTGGTCAATGTGGACAGGTAACAGGCAGATAGACGTACATGAAGACAGATTGGTATATGTGGACAGGCAACAGGCAGATAGACGACCATGAAGACAGATGGGTAAATGTGGACAAGTCACAGGCAAATAGACGACCATGAAGACAGATGGGTCAATATGAACAAGTCACAGGCAAATAGACGACCATGAATGCAGATGGGTCAATGTAGATAAGTAACAGGCAGATAGACGACCATGAAGACAGATGGGTCAATGTGGACAGGTAACAGGCAGATAGACGACCATGAAGACAGATGGGTCAATGTGGACAAGGAACAGGCAGATAGACGTACATGAAGACAGATGGGTCAATGTGAAAAATGAACAGACAGATAGACAGCCATGAATACAGATGGGTCAATGTGGACAAGTAAAAGGCAGATAGACGTATATGAAGACAGATGGGTCAATGTGGACAGGTAACAGGCAGATAGACGTACATGAATACAGATGGGTTAATGTGGACAAGTTACAGGCAGATATACGTACATGAAGACAAATGGGTCAATGTGGACTGGTAACAGTCAGATAGACGACCATGAAGACAGATTGGTCAATGTGGACAAGTAACAGGCAGATAGACGATCATGAAGACAGATTGGTCAATGTGGACAGGTAACAGGCAGATAGACGATCATGAAAACAGATGGGTCAATGTGGACAAGTCACAGGCAAATAGACGACCATGTAGACAGATGGGTCAATGTGGACAAGTAACAGGCAGATAGACGATCATGAAGACAGATGGGTCAATGTGGACAGGTAACAGGCAGATAAACGACCATGAAGACAGGTGGGTCAATGTGGAAAAGTAACCGGCAGATAGACGATCGTGAAGACAGATGGGTCAATTTAGACAAGTAACAGGCAGATAGACGACCATGAAGACAGATGGGTCAATGTGGACAAGCGACAGGCAGACAGACCTACATGAAGACAGATGGGTCAATGTGGACAAGTAACATGCAGATAGACGTACATGAAGACAGATGGGTCAATGTGAAAAATGAACAGACAGATAGACGACCATGAAGACAGATGGGTCAATGTGGACAGGTAACAGGCAGATAGACCTACATAAAGACAGATGGGTCAATGTGGACAAGTAACATGCAGATAGACGTACATGAAGACAGATGGGTCAATGTGGACAAGTAACAGGCAGATAGACGACCATGAAGACAGATGGGTCAATGTGGACAATTAACAGGCAGATAGACGTACATGAACCCAGATGGGTCCATGTGGACAGGTAACAGGTAGATAGACGACTATGAAGACAGATGGGTCAATGTGGACAGGTAACAGGCAGATAGACCTACATGAAGACAGACGGGTCAATGTGGACAAGTAACAGGCAGATAGACGTTCATGGAGACAGATGGGTAAATGTGAAAAAGAAACACGCAGATAGACGAACATGAAGACAGACGGGTCGATGTGGACAGGTTACAGGCAGATAGACCTACATGAAGACAGATGGTTCAATGTGGACAGGTAGCAGGCAGATAGACGTACATGAAGACAGATGGGTCAATGTAGACAGGTAACAGGCAGTTGATTAACATGACGACTGATGGTTTCAATGTCGACAGGTAACAGGCAGTTGGACGTGATATATGGGCCAGGATACTAGTATGTTGTTTTACTAATATATTGTTTGGTAAATACTTCATAATAGTATGTCACAAAAGAACAATAAAAATATAGAACTGCAAAACTAGAGAGCTAAAGAGCACCTTACTGGTCTACGTCTGCCAACAGCCAGTTTCATATACCAAACTGTTCGGAAAGGTCTGTAGTTTCTGGAATGGCTAATAATTTTGTACAATGTCGATTCGAAGCTGAGAAATCCCAGATGGCGTCCAAGATGGCCGCCAAAACTCATTAAAAAACATTAAGTGAATATTCATATTTGCCTATTTCCATTTCTACTTTTGTGTTTTCAATGACATATATTAACTGATATGTTAGTAGTAGTTATAAGTGTACGTAATTACTATCTTTGTCGTTTTTCTTAGCAAAATTATGCTAAATTATGCGCAAAATACGGGTAGGTGTAGGCATTTTATAGACGTACATGAAGACAGATTGGTCAATGTGGACAGGCAACAGGCAGATAGACGACCATGAAGACAGATGGGTTAATGTGGACAAGTCACAGGCAAATAGACGACCATGAAGACAGATAGGTTAATGTGGACAAGTAACAGGCAGATAGACGTACATGAAGACAGATGGGTCAATGTGAAAAATGAACAGACAGATAGACGTACATGAAGACAGATGGGTCAATGTGGACAAGCAACAGGCAGATAGACGTACATGAATACAGATGGGTTAATGTGGACAAGTTACAGGCAGATATACGTACATGAAGACAGATGGGTCAATGTGGACTGGTAACAGTCAGATAGACGACCATGAAGACAGATTGGTCAATGTGGACAAGTAACAGGCAGATAGATGTACATGAAGACAGATTGGTATATGTGGACAGGCAACAGGCAGATAGACGACCATGAAGACAGATGGGTAAATGTGGACAAGTCACAGGCAAATAGACGACCATGAAGACAGATGGGTCAATATGAACAAGTCACAGGCAAATAGACGACCATGAATGCAGATGGGTCAATGTAGATAAGTAACAGGCAGATAGACGACCATGAAGACAGATGGGTCAATGTGGACAGGTAACAGGCAGATAGACGACCATGAAGACAGATGGGTCAATGTGGACAAGTAACAGGCAGATAGACGACCATGAAAACAGATGGGTCAATGTGAAAAATGAACAGACAGATAGACAACCATGAATACAGATGGGTCAATGTGGACAAGTAACAGGCAGAAAGACGTATATGAAGACAGATGGGTCAATGTGGACAGGTAACAGGCAGATAGACGTACATGAATACAGATGGGTTAATGTGGAGAAGTGACAGGCAGATATACGTACATGAAGACAGATGGGTCATTGTGGACTGGTAACAGTCAGATAGACGACCATGAAGACAGATTGGTCAATGTGGACAAGTAACAGGCAGATAGACGATCATGAAGACAGATGGGTCAATGTGGACAGGTAACAGGCAGATAGACGACCATGAAAACAGATGGGTCAATGTGGGCAAGTCACAGGCAAATAGACGACCATGTAGACAGATGGGTCAATGTGGACAAGTAACAGGCAGATAGACGATCATGAAGACAGATGGGTCAATGTGGACAGGTAACAGGCAGATAAACGACCATGAAGACAGATGGGTAAATGTGGACAAGTAACAGTCAGATAGACGTACATGAAGACAGATTGGTCAATGTGGACAAGTAACAGGCAGATAGACGACCATGAAAACAGATGGGTAAATGTGGACAAGTAACAGTCAGATAGAAGTACATGAAGACAGATGGGTCAATGTGGACAGGTAACAGGCAAATAGACGACCATGAAGACAGATGGGTCAATGTGGACATGTAACAGGCAGATAGACGTACATGAAGACAGATTGGTCAATGTGGACAGGCAACAGGCAGATAGACGACCATGAAGACAGATGGGTAAATGTGGACAAGTCACAGGCAAATAGACGACCATGAAGACAGATGGGTTAATGTGGACAAGTAACAGGCAAATAGACGACCATGAAGACAGATGGGTCAATGTAGACAGGTAACAGGCAGATAGACGACCATGAAGACAGATGGGTCAATGTAGACAGGTAACAGGCAGATAGACGACCATGAAGACAGATGGGTTAATGTGGACAAGTCACAGGCAAATAGACGACCATGAAGACAGATGGGTCAATGTAGACAGGTAACAGGCAGATAGACGACCATGAAGACAGATGGGTAAATGTGGACAAGTCACAGGCAAATAGACGACCATGAAGACAGATGGGTTAATGTGGACAAGTAACAGGCAAATAGACGTACATGAAGGCAGATGGGTCAATGTAGACAGGTAACAGGCAGATAGACGACCATGAAGACAGATGGGTCAATGTGGACAGGTAACAGGCAGATAGACGACCATGAAGACAGATGGGTCAATGTGGACAAGTAACAGGCAGATAGACGTACATGAAGACAGATGGGTCAATGTGAAAAATGAACAGACAGATAGACGTACATGAAGACAGATGGGTCAATGTGGACAGGCAACAGGCAGATAGACGTACATGAATACAGATGGGTTAATGTGGACAAGTTACAGGCAGATATACGTACATGAAGACAGATGGGTCAATGTGGACTGGTAACAGTCAGATAGACGACCATGAAGACAGATTGGTCAATGTGGACAAGTAACAGGCAGATAGACGTACATGAAGACAGATGGGTCAATGTGGACAGGCAACAGGCAGATAGACGACCATGAAAACAGATGGGTAAATGTGGACAAGTCACAGGCAAATAGACGACCATGAAGACAGATGGGTCAATATGAACAAGTCACAGGCAAATAGACGACCATGAATGCAGATGGGTCAATGTAGATAAATAACAGGCAGATAGACGACCATGAAGACAGATGGGTCAATGTGGACAGGTAACAGGCAGATAGACGACCATGAAGACAGATGGGTCAATGTGGACAAGTAACAGGCAGATAGACGTACATGAAGACAGATGGGTCAATGTGAAAAATGAACAGACACATAGACAACCATGAATACAGATGGGTCAATGTGGACAAGTAACAGGCAGATAGACTTATATGAAGACAGATGGGTCAATGTGGACAGGTAACAGGCAGATAGACGTACATGAATACAGATGGGTTAATATGGACAAGTTACAGGCAGATATACGTACATGAAGACAGATGGGTCAATGTGGACTGGTAACAGTCAGATAGACGACCATGAAGACAGATGGGTCAATGTGGACAGGTAACAGGCAGATAGACGACCATGAAAACAGATGGGTCAATGTGGACAAGTCACAGGCAAATAGACGACCATGAATGCAGATGGGTCAATGTGGACAGGTAACAGGCAGATAGACGATCATGAAAACAGATGGGTCAATGTGGACAAGTCACAGGCAAATAGACGACCATGTAGACAGATGGGTCAATGTGGACAAGTAACAGGCAGATAGACGATCATGAAGACAGATGGGTCAATGTGGACAAGTAACAGGCAGATAAACGACCATGAAGACAGATGGGTAAATGTGGACAAGTAACAGGCAGATAAACGACCATGAAGACAGATGGGTCAATGTGGACAGGTAACAGGCAGATAAACGACCATGAAGACAGGTGGGTCAATGTGGAAAAGTAACCGGCAGATAGACGATCGTGAAGACAGATGGGTCAATTTGGACAAGTAACAGGCAGATAGACGACCATGAAGACAGATGGGTCAATGTGGACAAGCGACAGGCAGCCAGACCTAAATGAAGACAGATGGGTCAATGTGGACAAGTAACATGCAGATAGACGTACATGAAGACAGATGGGTCAATGTGAAAAATGAACAGACAGATAGACGACCATGAAGACAGATGGGTCAATGTGGACAGGTAACAGGCAGATAGACCTACATAAAGACAGATGGGTCAATGTGGACAAGTAACATGCAGATAGACGTACATGAAGACAGATGGGTCAATGTGGACAAGTAACAGGCAGATAGACGACCATGAAGACAGATGGGTCAATGTGGACAATTAACAGGCAGATAGACGTACATGAACCCAGATGGGTCAATGTGGACAGGTAACAGGCAGATAGACGACTATGAAGACAGATGGGTCAATGTGGACAGGTAACAGGCAGATAGACCTACATGAAGACAGATGGGTCAATGTGGACAAGTAACAGGCAGATAGACGTTCATGGAGACAGATGGGTAAATGTGAAAAAGAAACACGCAGATAGACGAACATGAAGACAGACGGGTCGATGTGGACAGGTTACAGGCAGATAGACCTACATGAAGACAGATGGTTCAATGTGGACAGGTAACAGGCAGATAGACGTACATGAAGAGAGATGGTTCAATGTGGAGAGGTTACAGGCAGATAGACGTACATGGAGACAGATGGGTAAATGTGAAAAAGGAACACGCAGATAGACCTACATGAAGACAGATGGGTCAATGTGGACAGGTAACAGGCAGATAGACCTACATGAGGACAGATGGTTCAATGTGGAGAGGTAGCAGGCAGATAGACGTACATGAAGACAGATGGGTCAATGTAGACAGGTAACAGGCAGTTGATTAACATGACGACTGATGGTTTCAATGTCGACAGGTAACAGGCAGTTGGACGTGATATATGGGCCAGGATACTAGTATGTTGTTTTACTAATATATTGTTTGGTAAATACTTCATAATAGTATGTCACAAAAGAACAATAAAAATATAGAACTGCAAAACTAGAGAGCTAAAGAGCACCTTACTGGTCTACGTCTGCCAACAGCCAGTTTCATATACCAAACTGTTCGGAAAGGTCTGTAGTTTCTGGAATGGCTAATAATTTTGTACAATGTCGATTCGAAGCTGAGAAATCCCAGATGGCGTCCAAGATGGCCGCCAAAACTCATTAAAAAACATTAAGTGAATATTCATATTTGCCTATTTCCATTTCTACTTTTGTGTTTTCAATGACATATATTAACTGATATGTTAGTAGTAGTTATAAGTGTACGTAATTAATATCTTTGTCGTTTTTCTTAGCAAAATTATGCTAAATTATGCGCAAAATACGGGTAGGTGTAGGCATTTTTATGTGTAGACTGAAACAGGATGTACAAACATATGTACTAATGACGAAGTTGAATAAATCGCACTAGTCTGGTGATTAGAACAAAAAGTATGTTGCTGTTGGTTGATTCCAACCAGCAAGTTTTCTTCAGACTGTTTGGAACATCGAAAACAACCTCGGATGTATATGGACGGTTTACAATGTTAGAAATATTTACATTTAACTACGCTGCAAGTAGATCGTAGATAGTAATTTCAATTTAGTCGTTAAACCAAATGACTTTCTTCTTTGGAATCTAAATTATCTTTGTCGTTAAACCAAATGACTTTCTTCTTTGGAATCTAAATTATCTTAGTCGTTAAACCAAATGACTTTCTTCTTTGGAATCTATATTATCTTAGTCGTTAAACCAAATGACTTTCTTCTTTGGAATCTAAATTATCTTAGTCGTTAAACCAAATGACTTTCTTCTTTGGAATCTAAATTATCTTAGTCGTTAAACCAAATGACTTTCTTCTTTGGAATCTAAATTATCTTAGTCGTTAAACCAAATGACTTTCTTCTTTGGAATCTAAATGATCTTAGTCGTTAAACCAAATGACTTTCTTCTTTGGAATCTTAATGATCTTAGTCGTTAAACCAAATGACTTTCTTCTTTGGAATCTAAATTATCTTAGTCGTTAAACCAAATGACTTTCTTCTTTGGAATCTAAATTATCTTTGCAATAATACACTTTACTGGCAACTAATTTAAACTTAGTGATACAAAATTCACGTTAAAAACTACAATAAATGAATACTGTTATATAAAAGTTTACGAGCTACTTCTATTGATGTTCCAGAATGCATCCGAGGCGATCGGACACATCGGCCATTATCCAACGAAGCTTGCCGCAGATGGCCGAGTTGTTCCGATTGACATCAGAGGTTGCGATGGGAACACCTCAGCCATTTTACAACAGAATTGAGCTCGGAAATAATACGGGTCTTTAGAAAATAGTCCATCATGGCCGACCAAGGAGCTGTTCAAACAACAAAGCGATATATTAGACCAAATACAGAATAATAGACTAACTGTAACCACTTATTTCTGTGTAAGTGTTATTTTTATACCTGAAATCTTTATTGAAACATAAAAATGTTGTAAAATAGACCCTAATGCGGACGATCCAAATGGCAATGTAAATGTAATTTATATTCAGTGGGTCGGGAAAGTCTGCCTTTAATATGAAAGATGCTGAGACAGTAAATTAATAAAATAATTCAAAAAATGAGAAAATAATTAAGAAGTAATTTCTCTAGCGTTCAGTGGCAAATATTATGAACACAAATGCTTTATTTAATTTTTTTTTAAATACAAAAAGGTCTTACTCATAAATCTGATTATACACTGATTGCACCCGGATGATTTAGGACTAGAAATTGTTAAAGTTTTCTTGGGGTTGTACCTCACACACCCCTGATAACATTTTAAACTAATCAAATTTGGGTTCTGAGGGAGGCGCCGATGTCAAAAGGTTGCACCCCTGAGTTACGCTCCTTCTAACGTCAATTTATTGATGTTAGAAGTTCCTAACTCAGTATATTTATAAACTTCATTATAATGATTAATAATAAGTACAATTATGTCTTAACGCTGCACTCTCACAGATTAAATGTTTTACAACTTTTTTTATTTTTTTTTCTTGGAACGGGCCGATCTATGCGGAAATGCATGTAAACCAGTCATATAATACTGCTGGCAAAAAGAAGATCGCAGAATTTCATATTTAGGTTCAAAAATTGATGCTTTATGCATTTTTGTTGAAACGATTAGAAAAGCTTTAAGCCATAAAACATTAATTTTGAAATGGATGTATGTAAATTTGAGATCTTATCTTTTGTAAGCGGTCTTATATTTGGTATAAAGACATTATTAGTTTTCTTGAAGTTCAACTAAGAAAAAAAGAATTTTGAAAAAGTTCTCACGAAAGTTTGATCACAATCACGCTTACAAAGTATATATTCTTTATACAGTCAAAAGTCTGATATCTCGATGTATTGTTATGGCGAAATGATTCTTTGTTTCTGTTTAATTATACACTTTATTTATTTCAGTTATTTCGAATGTTCGTTAACTCGAAGAATTTTAGAGGTCCCAACGACTTCGACATAGCGAGTTTTTACTGTATATCTTAAGTTATTTTTTATTAACCCCCAACATAATTTCATAACATATGATATGTCGGTAATGCACCAGTCCCCTCCCCCCCCCCCCAGGTTCGGGGAATAGCGGGGACTTTGACTTTCGGTCCAGCCAACCCCGGCTAAAATCCCCGTCCTGCGGGAAGAACAGATGGTAAAATCCCTGCCAAATGCCCCCGCACCCCAGGGACCCTAGGTAAGGCCCATTCCCCGCTATATTTAAAGCGAAGACAAAACCACTGCATTCACCCGGCACTGCGGGGCCACCTGAAAGGTAAAACCATTTCCCCGGCTATCCCCGGTATACCCCCGGACCTGGGAGGGGGGAGGGCGTGGTTACAATTGACTGGTGCATAAACCTGTGAGAGTGCATCTTTTTAACCACGGTCCGATCTTATGCATACCTCTTCTGCAAATGTACTATTTGGCTGTGAGTGATAGCTATGTAACTAATAGAGCGTCATGCTAATGGTCCGTCGGAACACGTGAGGAAGCCATTCGGAACTCCTCCGCCATTTTTATCGAAAACAACCTCGGATGTATTTGGACGGCTGACATACTCAAAAAGCAGTACGTTTAAGTCCGCTGCAAGTAGATATATTAAAAAAAATACGAACTAGTTCAAACGATGTACTGGCATACATCCGAGATTGTTTTTGAAAAAAATGGCCGATGAGTTCCGAAAAGTGAACAAGCACACATTTCTTCCAAGGTTGAATTATACAACAGGTGGTGGTATTGGTGCAGAAAAATAATAAAATGCTGACATTTGAGCTGTGCCAATGCAAGGCAGACAATTTAAGATGAACTCTTACTCCGAAATAAGATTTGCCACAATTAATACAAATGTTTTAATATACATAAAAAGGATGAATAAATATCGAAAACAATGGTTCTTAGAAGAATACCGAGTTTAATTTGAAATAAAGGTGTAGAAAACACGGTATTTCTACCTAGTAGATGATAGTATTTTTTTTAGCACTCATCGATCATTTAATAGTTTTGCGTGTTCATCTATTAAACACACGATTACAATCGTGTTATCAGTAATTATTTTTTTCAAAAAAAGTATTATTTAGTAAGTAGTTAAAGGTTTATCACTCATTATCTATGGGTTTTTTACAAGTATTTGTACTGATTTTGAATAAGAGTGTCACTTTAATTTATATCTTATTCAATATTGTTATTTTCAGAGGGCAGCATGGTACACAAAGGCTTTGCAGCTCTGAATTCCTTGCTTGTTCGAAAGAAAAATGGCAGATGAGGTATAATAGTTGTCTTATTTTCAAACATTTGGAAATAATGCAAAAAGTGCTGGTTCAAGCCAAATCATTCCTGCATGTTTGTGCAATTAATCATCCAGGCATCAATTTCTCGAAACTTCTTTATGCTGCAATCTCACAGATTTACCGTTTTACAACTTTTTTTTATTTTTTGTCTTGGAACGGGCCAATTTTTGCGAAAATTTAGGGGAAACCAGTTATATAAGACTGCTGACAAAAATAGATCGCTGATTTTTATATTTAAGTTCAAAAATTGATGTTTTATGCATTTTTCTTAAAACGTTAGTAACGGTTTAAGCCATTAAACATTAATCTTCGAACGGAAATATGAAAATCTACGATCTGATTGTTTTGTCAGCAATCTTTTATCATTGGTTTGCAGATATTTACGCAAAAATGCGCTCTTTCCAAGACAAAAAAAAAAGTGTAAAAATGGTATATCTGTGAGAGTGCAGCTTTAAGTTCCTTATAACAGGTTTAGCTAATCTCACTTTTTTCAATAGTTTGCGTAATACTAACTTTAAGAGTTTTACTACTTTAAAAAGAAATTGTCCTTTAAAAATCAGAATTAACCATTTTTCATTAATCAATTTGAAAGCCTACAGAACATACAATAACGAGCGATCAGGGATACCTTTTTATTATTTGACATTTCTTATGTATCCCTAGTCTTCCATTGTAACTCGAAATCGTCGAAAGACTCGTTGACGGCCATTAAGGTGGACTTATTCTTGGCAATGCTTTATTTTGATTTTGTCTCTTTGAAATGATCAACGGTGAGAGTGTCAACTGGATAAGGTGTCCGCCTCCAATCCAAGGTAATGGGGTCAACCCCCACCAGGGTACTTTCTCATTACCTCAGAAAAAGGACATCAGTACTGGATTCTTACCTAGGAAACAGACTCGAGTGTGATTCTATAAGCTTCAAGCTTGCATCGCAGTCTAGCTTAAATAATTTGGCATAAGTTAAAAGCTGACTTACAAACAATTTGACCATTTTGGTTGACTTATTTTGCTATCAGACAGAATTTGAAATACTACAACTAATATTTATTCATACCTATATATACAATAAAAACATATGTTTTAAAATTGTATAGCATTATGAGATTTCATCTGTAAGTTTGTGAGAATTGACAAGAATAATACATACAATGGCATGAATTGGGCATATCAAATAAAGAAAATATTAGATGAAATTGGAATATTCCAGAATCAAAGTACATGAGCAATGACAATACTACCAGTGAAACAATATCCATGAGCAATAACAACACTGCCAGTGAAACAATATCCATGAGCAATGACAGCACTGCCAGTGAAACAATATCCATGAGCAATAACAACACTGCCAGTGAAACAATATCCATGAGCAATAACAACACTGCCAGTGAAACAATGTCCATGAGCAATAACAACACTGCCAGTGAAACAATATCCATGAGCAATAACAACACTGCCAGTGAAACAATATCCATGAGCAATAACAACACTGCCAGTGAAACAATATCCATGAGCAATAACAACACTGCCAGTGAAACAATATCCATGAGCAATAACAACACTGCCAGTGAAACAATATCCATGAGCAATAACAACACTGCCAGTGAAACAAGACCCATGAGCAATGACAACACTGCCAGTGAAACAATGTCCATGAGCAATAACAACACTGCCAGTGAAACAATGTCCATGAGCAATAGCAACACTGCCAGTGAAACAATGTCCATGAGCAATGACAACACTGCCAGTGAAACAATATCCATGAGCAATGACAACACTGCCAGTGAAACAATATCCATGAGCAATAACAACACTGCCAGTGAAACAATGTCCATGAGCAATGACAACACTGTCAGTGAAACAATGTCCATGAGCAATAACAACACTACCAGTGAAACAATATCCATGAGCAATAACAACACTACCAGTGAAACAATGTCCATGAGCAATGACAACAATGCCAGTGAAACAATATCCATGAGCAATGACAACACTGCCAGTGAAACAATGTCCATGAGCAATGACAGCACTGCCAGTGAAACAATGTCCATGAGCAATGACAGCACTGCCAGTGAAACAATATCCATGAGCAATGACAACACTGCCAGTGAAACAATGTCCATGAGCAATGACAACACTGCCAGTGAAACAATGTCCATGAGCAATGACAACACTGTCAGTGAAACAAGACCCATGAGCAATGACAACACTGCCAGTGAAACAATATCCATGAGCAATGACAACACTGCCAGTGAAACAATGTCCATGAGCAATAACAACACTACCAGTGAAACAATGTCCATGAGCAATGACAACACTGCCAGTGAAACAATATCCATGAGCAATGGCAACACTGCCAGTGAAACAATGTCCATGAGCAATGACAACACTGCCAGTGAAACAATATCCATGAGCAATGACAACACTGCCAGTGAAACAATATCCATGAGCAATGACAACACTGCCAGTGAAACAATATCCATGAGCAATAACAACACTGCCAGTGAAACAATGTCCATGAGCAATAGCAACACTGCCAGTGAAACAATGTCCATGAGCAATGACAACACTGCCAGTGAAACAATATCCATGAGCAATGACAACACTGCCAGTGAAACAATATCCATGAGCAATAACAACACTGCCAGTGAAACAATGTCCATGAGCAATGACAACACTGTCAGTGAAACAATGTCCATGAGCAATAACAACACTACCAGTGAAACAATATCCATGAGCAATAACAACACTACCAGTGAAACAATGTCCATGAGCAATGACAACAATGCCAGTGAAACAATATCCATGAGCAATGACAACACTGCCAGTGAAACAATGTCCATGAGCAATGACAGCACTGCCAGTGAAACAATGTTCAGGAGCAATGACAACACTGCCAGTGAAACAATGTCCATGAGCAATGACAACACTGCCAGAGAAACAAGACCCATGAGCAATGACAACACTGCCAGTGAAACAATATCCATGAGCAATGACAACACTGCCAGTGAAACAATGTCCATGAGCAATAACAACACTGCCAGTGAAACAATGTCCATGAGCAATAACAACACTGCCAGTGAAACAAGACCCATGAGCAATGACAGCACTGCCAGTGAAACAATGTCCATGAGCAATGACAACACTGCCAGTGAAACAATATCCATGAGCAATGACAACACTGCCAGTGAAACAATGTCCATGAGCAATAACAACACTGCCAGTGAAACAATGTCCATGAGCAATAACAACACTGCCAGTGAAACAATGTCCATGAGCAATAACAACACTGCCAGTGAAACAATGTCCATCAGCAATAACAACACTGCCAGTGAAACAATGTCCATGAGCAATAACAACACTGCCAGTGAAACAATGCCCATGAGCAATAACAACACTGCCAGTGAAACAATGTCCATGAGCAATAACAACACTGCCAGTGAAACAATGTCCATGAGCAATAACAACAATGCCAGTGAAACAATGTCCATGAGCAATAACAACACTGCCAGTGAAACAATGTCAATGAGCAATAACAACACTGCCAGGGAAACAATGTCAATGAGCAATAACAACAATGCCAGTGAAACAATGTCCATGAGCAATAACAACACTATCAGTGAAACAATGTCCATGAGCAATGACAACACAACCAGTGAATCAATATCCATGAGCAATGACAACAGTGCCAGTGAAACAATGTCCATGAGCAATGACAACACTGTCAGTGAAACAATGTCCATGAGCAATAACAACACTGCCAGTGAAACAATGTCCATGAGCAATGACAACACTGCCAGTGAAACAATGTCCATGAGCAATGACAATACTGCCTGTGAAACAATGTCCATGAGCAATGACAACACTGCCAGTGAAACAATGTTCAGGAGCAATGACAGCACTGCCAGTGAAACAATGTCCATGAGCAATGACAACACTGCCAGTGAAACAATGTCCATGAGCAATGACAACACTGCCAGTGAAACAATGTCCATGAGCAATGACAACAATGCCAGTGAAACAATGTCCATGAGCAATGACAACACTGTCAGTGAAACAAGACCCATGAGCAATGACAATACTACCAGTGAAACAATATCCATGAGCAATGACAACACTGCCTGTGAAACAATATCCATGAGCAATGACAACACTGCCTGTGAAACAATGTCCATGAGCAATGACAACACTGCCTGTGAAACAATGTCCATGAGCAATGACAACACTGCCTGTGAAACAATATCCATGAGCAATGACAACACTGCCTGTGAAACAATGTCCATGAGCAATGACAACACTGCCTGTGAAACAATGTCCATGAGCAATAACAACACTGTCAGTGAAACAATGTCCATGAGCAATGACAACACTGCCAGTGAAACAAGACCCATGAGCAATGACAATACTACCAGTGAAACAATATCCATGAGCAATGACAATACTACCAGTGAAACAATGTCCATGAGCAATGACAACACTGCCAGTGAAACAAGACCCATGAGCAATGACAACACTGTCAGTGAAACAAGACCCATGAGCAATGACAATACTACCAGTGAAACAATGTCCATGAGCAATAACAACACTGCCAGTGAAACAATATCCATGAGCAATAACAACACTGCCAGTGAAACAATGTCCATGAGCAATGACAACACTGTCAGTGAAACAAGACCCATGAGCAATGACAATACTACCAGTGAAACAATATCCATGAGCAATGACAACACTGCCTGTGAAACAATGTCCATGAGCAATGACAACACTGCCTGTGAAACAATGTCCATGAGCAATAACAACACTGTCAGTGAAACAATGTCCATGAGCAATGACAACACTGCCAGTGAAACAAGATCCATGAGCAATGACAATACTGCCAGTGAAACAATGTCCATGAGCAATGACAACACTGTCAGTGAAACAAGACCCATGAGCAATGACAATACTACCAGTGAAACAATATCCATGAGCAATGACAACACTGTCAGTGAAACAATGTCCATGATCAATAACAACACTGCCAGTGAAACAAGACCCATGAGCAATGACAATACTGCCAGTGAAACAATGTCCATGAGCAATAACAACAGTGCCAGTGAAACAATGTCCATGAGCAATAACAACAATGCCAGTGAAACAATGTCCATGAGCAATGACAACACTGCCAGTGAATCAATATCCATGAGCAATGACAACACTGCCAGTGAAACAATGTCCATGAGCAATAAGAACACTGCCGGTGAAACAATGTCCATGAGCAATAACAACACTACCAGTGAAACAATGTCCATGAGCAATAACAACACTACCAGTGAAACAAGACCCATGAGCAATGACAATACTACCAGTGAAGCAATGTCCATGAGCAATAAAAACACTGCCGGTGAAACAATGTCCATGAGCAATGACAATAGTACCAGTGAAACAATGTCCATGAGCAATAAAAACACTGCCAGTGAAACAATGTCCATGAGCAATGACAACACTGTCAGTGAAACAAGACCCATGAGCAACGACAACACAACCAGTGAAACAATGTCCATGAGCAATGACAACACTGCCAGTGAAACAATGTCCATGAGCAATAACAACACTACCAGTGAAACAATGTCCATGAGCAATGACAACACTGTCAGTGAAACAATGTCCATGAGCAATGACAACACAACCAGTGAAACAATGTCCATGAGCAATGACAACACTGCCAGTGAAACAATGTCCATGAGCAATGACAACACAACCAGTGAAACAATGTCCATGAGCAATGACAACACAACCAGTGAAACAATGTCCATGAGCAATAACAACACTGCCAGTGAAACAATGTCCATGAGCAATAACAACACTGTCAGTGAAACAATGTCCATGAGCAATAACAACACTGCCAGTGAAACAATGTCCATGAACAATGACAACACAACCAGTGAAACAATGTCCATGAGCAATGACAACACAACCAGTGAATCAATGTCCATGAGCAATAACAACACTGCCAGTGAAACAATATCCATGAGCAATAACAACACTGTCAGTGAAACAATGTCCATGAGCAATGACAGCACTGCCAGAGAAACAATGTCCATGAGCAATAACAACACTGCCAGTGAAACAATATCCATGAGCAATAACAACACTGTCAGTGAAACAATGTCCATGAGCAATGACAACCCTGCCAGTGAAACAATATCCATGAGCAATAACAACACTGTCAGTTAAACAATGTCCATGAGCAATGACAACCCTGCCAGTGAAACAATATCCATGAGCAATGACAACACTGTCAGTGAAACAATGTCCATGAGCAATGACATTACTGTCAGTGAAACAAGACCCATGAGCAATAACAACACTGTCAGTGAAACAATGTCCATGAGCAATGACAACCCTGCCAGTGAAACAATATCCATGAGCAATAACAACACTGCCAGTGAAACAATGTCCATGAGCAATAACAACACTGCCAGTGAAACAATGTTCATGAGCAATAACAACACTGCCAGTGAAACAATGTCCATGAGCAATAACAACACAACCAGTGAAACAATGTCCATGAGCAATAACAACAATGCCAGTGAAACAATGTCCATGAGCAATAACAACACAACCAGTGAAACAATGTCCATGAGCAATAACAACACTGCCAGTGAAACAATGTCCATGAGCAATAACAACACTGCCAGTGAAACAATGTCCATGAGCAATAACAACACTGCCAGTGAAACAATGTCCATGAGCAATAACAACACAACCAGTGAAACAATGTCCATGAGCAATAACAACAATGCCAGTGAAACAATGTCCATGAGCAATAACAACACTGCCAGTGAAACAATATCCATGAGCAATAAGAACACTGCCAGTGAAACAATGTCCATGAGCAATAACAACACTGCCAGTGAAACAATGTCCATGAGCAATAACAACACTGCCAGTGAAACAATGTCCATGAGCAATAACAACACAACCAGTGAAACAATGTCCATGAGCAATAACAACAATGCCAGTGAAACAATGTCCATGAGCAATAACAACACAACCAGTGAAACAATGTCCATGAGCAATAACAACACTGCCAGTGAAACAATGTCCATGAGCAATAACAACACTGCCAGTGAAACAATGTCCATGAGCAATGACAACACTGCCAGTGAAAGAATGCCCATGAGCAATGACAACACAACCAGTGAAACAATGTCCATGAGCAATAACAACACAACCAGTGAAACAATGTCCATGAGCAATGACAACACTGCCAGTGAAACAATGTCCATGAGCAATAACAACACTCCCAGTGAAACAATGTCCATGAGCAATAACAACACTACCAGTGAAACAATGTCCATGAGCAATAACAACACTGCCAGTGAAACAATGTCCATGAGCAATAACAACACTGTCAGTGAAACAATGTCCATGAGCAATGACAATACTACCAGTGAAACAATGTCCATGAGCAATGACAACACTGCCAGTGAAACAATGTCCATGAGCAATAACAACACTGCCAGTGAAACAATGTCCATGAGCAATAACAACACTGCCAGTGAAACAATGTCCATGAGCAATGACAACACTGCCAGTGAAACAATGTCCATGAGCAATGACAACACAACCAGTGAAACAATGTCCATGAGCAATAACAACACTGCCAGTGAAACAATGTCCATGAACAATAACAACACTGCCAGTGAAACAATGTCCATGAGCAATGACAACACTGCCAGTGAAAGAATGCCCATGAGCAATGACAACACAACCAGTGAAACAATGTCCATGAGCAATAACAACACAACCAGTGAAACAATGTCCATGAGCAATGACAACACTGCCAGTGAAACAATGTCCATGAGCAATAACAACACTCCCAGTGAAACAATGTCCATGAGCAATAACAACACTACCAGTGAAACAATGTCCATGAGCAATAACAACACTGTCAGTGAAACAATGTCCATGAGCAATGACAATACTACCAGTGAAACAATGTCCATGAGCAATGACAACACTGCCAGTGAAACAATGTCCATGAGCAATAACAACACTGCCAGTGAAACAATGTCCATGAGCAATAACAACACTGCCAGTGAAACAATGTCCATGAGCAATGACAACACTGCCAGTGAAACAATGTCCATGAACAATGACAACACAACCAGTGAAACAATGTCCATGAGCAATAACAACACTGCCAGTGAAACAATGTCCATGAGCAATGACAACACTGCCAGTGAAACAATGTCCATGAACAATGACAACACAACCAGTGAAACAATGTCCATGAGCAATAACAACACTGCCAGTGAAACAATGTCCATGAACAATAACAACACTGCCAGTGAAACAATGTCCATGAGCAATAACAACACTACCAGTGAAACAATGTCCATGAGCAATAACAACACTGCCAGTGAAACAATGTCCATGAGCAATAACAACACTACCAGTGAAACAATGTCCATGAGCAATAACAACACTGCCAGTGAAACAATGTCCATGAGCAATAACAACACTGCCAGTGAAACAATGTCCATGAGCAATAACAACACTACCAGTGAAACAATGTCCATGAGCAATAACAACACAACCAGTGAAACAATGTCTATGAGCAATAACAACACTACCAGTGAAACAATGTCCATGAGCAATAACAACAAAGCCAGTGAAACAATGTCCATGAGCAATAACAACACTACCAGTGAAACAATGTCCATGAGCAATAACAACACTGCCAGTGAAACAATGTCTATGAGCAATGACAACGCTACCAGTGAAACAATGTCCATGAGCAATGACAACACTGCCAGTGAAACAATGTCCATGAGCAATGACAACACTGCCAGTGAAACAATGTCCATGAGCAATGACAACACAACCAGTGAAACAATGTCCATGAGCAATAACAACATAACCAGTGAAACAATGTCCATGAGCAATAACAACATAACCAGTGAAACAATGTCCATGAGCAATAACAACATAACCAGTGAAACAATGTCCATGAGCAATAACAACATAACCAGTGAAACAATGTCCATGAGCAATAACAACACTGCCAGTGAAACAATGTCCATGAGCAATAACAACACTGCCAGTGAAACAATGTCCAAGAGCAATGACAACACTGCCAGTGAAACAATGTCCATGAGCAATAACAACACTGCCAGTGAAACAATGTCCATGAGCAATAACAACACTGCCAGTGAAACAATGTCCATGAGCAATAACAACACTGCCAGTGAAACAATGTCCATGAGCAATGACAACACTGCCAGTGAAACAATGTTCATGAGCAATGACAACACAACCAGTGAAACACTGTCCATGAGCAATAACAACACAACCAGTGAAACAATGTCCATGAGCAATAACAACACTGCCAGTGAAACAATGTCCATGAGCAATAACAACACTGCCAGTGAAACAATGTCCATGAGCAATAACAACACTGCCAGTGAAACAATGTCCATGAGCAATAACAACATAACCAGTGAAACAATGTCCATGAGCAATAACAACATAACCAGTGAAACAATGTCCATGAGCAATAACAACACTGCCAGTGAAACAATGTCCATGAGCAATAACAACACTGCCAGTGAAACAATGTCCATGAGCAATAACAACACTGCCAGTGAAACAATGTCCATGAGCAATAACAACACTGCCAGTGAAACAATGTCCAAGAGCAATAACAACACTGCCAGTGAAACAATGTCCATGAGCAATAACAACACTGCCAGTGAAACAATGTCCATGAGCAATAACAACACTGCCAGTGAAACAATGTCCATGAGCAATGACAACACAACCAGTGAAACACTGTCCATGAGCAATAACAACACAACCAGTGAAACAATGTCCATGAGCAATAACAACACTGCCAGTGAAACAATGTCCATAAGCAATAACAACACTGCCAGTGAAACAATGTCCATGAGCAATAACAACACTGCCAGTGAAACAATGTCCATGAGCAATAACAACACTGCCAGTGAAACAATGTCCATGAGCAATGAAAATATTACCAGTGAAACAATGTCCATGAGCAATGACAACACTGCCAGTGAAACAATGTCCATGAGCAATGACAACACTGCCAGTGAAGCAATGTCCATGAGCAATGACAACACTGCCAGTGAAGCAATGTCCATGAGCAATGACATTACTGTCAGTGAAACAATGTCCATGAGCAATGACAACACTGTCAGTGAAACAAGACCCATGAGCAATGACAACACAACCAGTGAAACAATGTCCATGAGCAATGACAACACAACCAGTGAAACAATGTCCATGAGCAATGACAACACTGCCAGAGAAACAATGTCCATGAGCAATGACAACACTGCCAGAGAAACAATGTCCATGAGCAATGACAATACTGCCAGAGAAACAATGTCCATGAGCAATAACAACACAACCAGTGAAACAATGTCCATGAGCAATGACAACACAACCAGTGAAACAATGTCCATGAGCAATGACAATACTGCCAGAGAAACAATGTCCATGAGCAATGACAACACAACCAGTGAAACAATGTCCATGAGCAATGACAACACTGCCAGAGAAACAATGTCCATGAGCAATAACAACACAACCAGTGAAACAATGTCCATGAGCAATGACAATACTGCCAGAGAAACAATGTCCATGAGCAATAACAACACAACCAGTGAAACAATGTCCATGAGCAATGACAACACTGCCAGAGAAACAATGTCCATGAGCAATAACAACACTGTCAGTGAAACAATGTCCATGAGCAATGACAATACTACCAGTGAAACAATGTCCATGAGCAATAACAACACTGCCAGTGAAACAATGTCCATGAGCAATAACAACACTGCCAGTGAAACAATGTCCATGAGCAATAACAACACTGCCAGTGAAACAATGTCCATGAGCAATAACAACACTGCCAGTGAAACAATGTCCATGAGCAATAAAAACACTGCCAGTGAAACAATGTCCATGAGCAATAACAACACTACCAGTGAAACAATGTCCATGAGCAATAAGAACACTGCCAGTGAAACAATGTCCATGAGCAATAAGAACACTGCCTGTGAAACAATGTCCATGAGCAATAAGAACACTGCCTGTGAAACAATGTCCATGAGCAATAAGAACACTGCCTGTGAAACAATGTCCATGAGCAATAACAACACTACCAGTGAAACAATGTCCATGAGCAATAACAACACTGCCAGTGAAACAATGTCCATGAGCAATAACAACACTGCCAGTGGAACAATGTCCATGAGCAATAACAACACTACCAGTGAAACAATGTCCATGAGCAATAACAACACTGCCAGTGAAACAATGTCCATGAGCAATAACAACACTACCAGTGAAACAATGTCCATGAGGAATAACAACACTGCCAGTGAAACAATGTCCATGAGCAATGACAACACTGCCAGTGAAACAATGTCCATGAGCAATTACAACACTGCCAGTGAAACAATGTCCATGAGCAATTACAACACAACCAGTGAAACAATGTCCATGAGCAATAACAAGACTGCAAGTGAAACAATGTCCATGAGCAATAACA
Organism: Mya arenaria; assembly: GCF_026914265.1. Classification (NCBI taxonomy): domain Eukaryota; kingdom Metazoa; phylum Mollusca; class Bivalvia; order Myida; family Myidae; genus Mya; species Mya arenaria. The sequence goes on along the minus strand of NC_069124.1, from coordinate 30,490,391 downwards.
ACATTGCCAGTGAAACAATGTCCATGAGCAATAACAACACTACCAGTGAAACAATGTCCATGAGCAATGACAACACTGCCAGTGAAACAATGTCCATGAGCAATAGCAACACTGCCAGTGAAACAATGTCCATGAGAAATGACAACACTGCCAGTGAAACAATGTCCATGAGCAATAACAACACTGCCAGTGAAACAATGTCCATGAGCAATGACAACACTGCCAGTGAAACAATGTCCATGAGCAATGACAACACTGCCAGTGAAACAATGTTCATGAGCAATGACAACACAACCAGTGAAACAATGTCCATGAGCAATGACAACACTGCCAGTGAAACAATGTCCATGAGCAATAACAACACTGTCAGTGAAACAATGTCCATGAGCAATAACAACACTGCCAGTGAAACAATGTCCATGCGCAATAACAACACTGCCAGTGAAACAATGTCCATGAGCAATGACAACACTGCCAGTGAAACAATGTCCATGAGCAATAAGAACACTGCCAGTGAAACAATGTCCATCAGCAATAACAACACTGCCAGTGAAACAATGTCCATGAGCAATGACAACACTGTCAGTGAAACAATGTCCATGAGCAATGACAACACTGCCAGTGAAACAATGTTCATGAGCAATGACAACACAACCAGTGAAACACTGTCCATGAGCAATAACAACACTGCCAGTGGAAGAATGTCCATGAGCAATAACAACACTGCCAGTGAAACAATGTCCATGAGCAATAACAACACTGCCAGTGAAACAATGTCCATGAGCAATAACTACACAACCAGTGAAACAATGTCCATGAGCAATGACAACACTGCCAGTGAAACAATGTCCATGAGCAATGACAACACTGCCAGTGAAACAATGTCCATGAGCAATGACAACACTGCCAGTGAAACAATGTTCATGAGCAATGACAACACAACCAGTGAAACACTGTCCATGAGCAATAACAACACTGCCAGTGAAACAATGTCCATGAGCAATGACAACACTGCCAGTGAATCAATATCCATGAGCAATAACAACACAACCAGTGAAACAATGTCCATGAGCAATAACAACACTGCCAGTGAAACAATGTCCATGAGCAATGACAACACTGCCAGTGAAACAAGACCCATGAGCAATAAGAACACTGCCAGTGAAACAATGTCCATGAGCAATAACAACACTACCAGTGAAACAATGTCCATGAGCAATGACAACACTGCCAGTGAAACAATACCCATGAGCAATGACAATACTACCAGTGAAACAATGTCCATGAGCAATAACAACACTGCCAATGAAACAAGACCCATGAGCAATGACAATACTACCAGTGAAACAATGTCCATGAGCAATGACAACACTGCCAGTGAAACAATGTCCATGAGCAATAACAACACTGCCAATGAAACAAGACCCATGAGCAATGACAATACTACCAGTGAAACAATGTCCATGAGCAATGACAACACTGCCAGTGAAACAATGTCCATGAGCAATGACAACACTGCCAATGAAACAAGACCCATGAGCAATGACAACACTGCCAGTGAAACAATGTCCATGAGCAATAACAACACTGCCAGTGAAACAATGTCCATGAGCAATAACAACACTGCCAGTGAAACAATGTCCATGAGCAATGACAACACTGTCAGTGAAACAAGACCCATGAGCAATGACAATACTGCCAGTGAAACAATGTCCATGAGCAATAACAACACTGCCAGTGAAACAATATCCATGAGCAATAACAACACTGTCAGTGAAACAATGTCCATGAGCAATGACAACACTGCCAGTGAAACAATACCCATGAGCAATGACAATACTACCAGTGAAACAATACCCATGAGCAATGACAACACTGCCAGTGAAACAATACCCATGAGCAATGACAATACTACCAGTGAAACAATGTCCATGAGCAATAACAACACTGCCAATGAAACAAGACCCATGAGCAATGACAACACTGCCAGTGAAACAATGTCCATGAGCAATAACAACACTGCCAGTGAAACAATGTCCATGAGCAATAACAACACTGCCAGTGAAACAATGTCCATGAGCAATAACAACACTGCCAGTGAAACAATGTCCATGAGCAATAACAACACTGCCAGTGAAACAATGTCCATGAGCAATGACAACACTGTCAGTGAAACAAGACCCATGAGCAATGACAATACTGCCAGTGAAACAATGTCCATGAGCAATAACAACACTGCCAGTGAAACAATATCCATGAGCAATAACAACACTGTCAGTGAAACAATGTCCATGAGCAATTGAAACAAGACCCATGAGCAATGACAATACTACCAGTGAAACAATGTCCATGAGCAATAACAACACTGCCAGTGAAACAAGACCCATGAGCAATGACAATACTGCCAGTGAAACAATGTCCATGAGCAATAACAACACTGTCAGTGAAACAAGACCCATGAGCAATGACAATACTACCAGTGAAACAATGTCCATGAGCAATAACAACACTGTCAGTGAAACAAGACCCATGAGCAATGACAATACTGCCAGTGAAACAATGTCCATGAGCAATAACAACACTGCCAGTGAAACAATATCCATGAGCAATAACAACACTGCCAGTGAAACAATATCCATGAGCAATAACAACACTGCCAGTGAAACAATGTCCATGAGCAATGACAACAATGCCAGTGAAACAATGTCCATGAGCAATTGAAACAAGACCCATGAGCAATGACAATACTACCAGTGAAACAATGTCCATGAGCAATGACAACAATGCCAGTGAAACAATGTCCATGAGCAATGACAACACTGCCAGTGAAACAATGTCCATGAGCAATAACAACACTGCCAGTGAATCAATGTCCATGAGCAATTGAAACAAGACCCATGAGCAATAAGAACACTGCCAGTGAAACAATGTCCATGAGCAATGACAACACTGCCACTGAAACAAGGCCCATGAGCAATGACAACACTGCCAGTGAATCAATGTCCATGAGCAATGACAACACTGCCACTGAAACAAGGCCCATGAGCAATGACAACACTGCCAGTGAATCAATGTCCATGAGCAATTGAAACAAGACCCATGAGCAATAAGAACACTGCCAGTGAAACAATGTCCATGAGCAATGACAACAATGCCAGTGAAACAAGGCCCATGAGCAATGACAACACTGCCAGTGAATCAATATCCATGAGCAATAACAACACTGCCAGTGAAACAATGCCCTTGAGTAATGACAACACTGTCATTATAACAATGTCCATGAGCAAAGACAACACTGCCATTGGCACAAGGCCCATGAACACTGCCATGGCAAAAGGCACATGAACAATTACAACACTGCAATTGGCACAAGGCACATGAACACTGCCATGGCAAAAAGCACATGAACAATTACAACACTGCCATTGGCACAAGGCATATGAACACTGCCAGGGCAAAAGGCTCATTAACAATTACAACACTGCCATTGGAACAAGGCCCATGAACACTGCCATGGCAAAAGTCCCATGAACAATGACAACACTGCCATGGCAAAAGGCCCATGAACAATGACAACACTGCCATTGGCACAAGGCCCATGAACAATGACAACAGATCGAATGAAACTATGTCCATGACCAATGACAACACTACCATTGAAACAATGCCCATGAACAATGACAACACTACCAGTGAAACAATATCCATGAGCAATAACAACACTGCCAGTGAAACAATGCCCTTGAGTAATGATAACACTGTCTTTATAACAATGTCCATGAGCAAAGACAACACTGCCATTGGCACAAGGCCCATGAACACTGCCATGGCAAAAGGCACATGAACAATTACAACACTGCAATTGGCACAAGGCACATAAACACTGCCATGGCAAAAGGCACATGAACAATAACAACACTGCCATTGTCACAAGGCACATGAACACTGCCATGGCAAAAGGCACATGAACAATTACAACACTGCCATTGGCACAAGGCACATGAACACTGCCATGGCAAAAGACACATTAACAATTACAACACTGCCATTGGCCAAAGGACCATGAACACTGCCATGGCAAAAGTCCCATGAACAATGACAACACTGCCATGGCAAAAGGCCCATGAACAATGACAACACTGCCATTGGCACAAGGCCCATGAACAATGACAACAGATCGAATGAAACTATGTCTATGACCAATGACAACACTACCATTGAAACAATGCCCATGAACAATGACAACACTACCAGTGAAACAATGCCCATAACCAATGACAACACTTCCGGTGAAACAATGCTATGAGCAATGACAACACTACCAGTGAAACAAAGCCCATGAGCAATGACAACACTACCAGTGAAACAATGTCCAGGAGCAATGACAGCACTGATAGTGAAACAATGTCCATGAGCAATGACAACACTGCCAGAGAAACAATGTCCATGAGCAATGACAGCACTGCCAGAGAAACAATGTTCAGGAGCAATGACAGCACTGCCAGAGAAACAATGTCCATGAGCAATGACAGCACTGCCAGAGAAACAATGTCCATGAGCAATGACAGCACTGCCAGAGAAACAATGTCCATGAGCAATGACAGCACTGCCAGAGAAACAATGTTCAGGAGCAATGACAACACTGCCAGAGAAACAATGTCCATGAGCAATGACAACACTGCCAGTGAAACAATGTCCATGAGCAATGACAACACTGCCAGAGAAACAATGTCCATGAGCAATGACAACACTGCCAGAGAAACAATGTCCATGAGCAATGACAACACTGCCAGTGAAACAATGTCCATGAGCAATAACAACACTGCCAGTGAAACAATGTCCATGAGCAATGACAACACAACCAGTGAAACAATGTCCATGAGCAATGACAGCACTGCCAGTGAAGCAATGTCCATGAGCAATGACAACACAACCAGTGAAACAATGTCCATGAGCAATGACAGCACTGCCAGAGAAACAATGTCCATGAGCAATGACAACACTGCCAGAGAAACAATGTCCATGAGCAATGACAGCACTGCCAGAGAAACAATGTTCAGGAGCAATGACAGCACTGCCAGTGAAACAATGTCCATGAGCAATGACAACACAACCAGTGAAACAATGTCCATGAGCAATGACAGCACTGCCAGAGAAACAATGTCCATGAGCAATGACAGCACTGCCAGAGAAACAATGTTCAGGAGCAATGACAGCACTGCCAGAGAAACAATGTCCATGAGCAATGACAGCACTGTCAGTGAAACAATGTCCATGAGCAATGACAGCACAACCAGTGAAACAATGTTCATGAGCAATGACAACACTACCAGTGAAACACTGTCCATGAGCAATGACAGCACTGCCAGAGAAACAATGTCCATGAGCAATGACAGCACTGCCAGTGAAACAATGTCCATGAGCAATGACAGCACTGCCAGAGAAACAATGTCCATGAGCAATGACAGCACTGCCAGAGAAACAATATCCATGAGCAATGACAACACTGCCAGTGAAACAATGTCCATGAGCAATGACAGCACTGTCAGTGAAACAATGTTCAGGAGCAATGACAACACTGCCAGAGAAACAATGTTCAGGAGCAATGACAGCACAACCAGTGAAACAATGTCCATGAGCAATGACAGCACTGTCAGTGAAACAATGTTCAGGAGCAATGACAACACTGCCAGAGAAACAATGTCCATGAGCAATGACAGCACTGTCAGTGAAACAATGTTCAGGAGCAATGACAGCACTGCCAGAGAAACAATGTCCATGAGCAATGACAGCACTGTCAGTGAAACAATGTCCATGAGCAATGACAGCACTGCCAGTGAAACAATGTTCATGAGCAATAACAACACTGCCAGTGAAACAATGTCCATGAGCAATAACAACACTGCCAGTGAAACAATGTCCATGAGCAATGACAGCACTGCCAGAGAAACAATGTCCATGAGCAATGACAGCACTGTCAGTGAAACAATGTTCAGGAGCAATGACAACACTGCCAGAGAAACAATGTCCATGAGCAATGACAGCACTGTCAGTGAAACAATGTCCATGAGCAATAACAACACTGCCAGAGAAACAATGTCCATGAGCAATGACAGCACTGTCAGTGAAACAATGTTCAGGAGCAATGACAACACTGCCAGAGAAACAATGTCCATGAGCAATGACAGCACTGTCAGTGAAACAATGTTCAGGAGCAATGACAGCACTGCCAGAGAAACAATGTCCATGAGCAATGACAGCACTGTCAGTGAAACAATGTCCATGAGCAATGACAGCACTGCCAGTGAAACAATGTTCATGAGCAATAACAACACTGCCAGTGAAACAATGTTCATGAGCAATAACAACACTGCCAGTGAAACAATGTCCATGAGCAATAACAACACTGCCAGAGAAACAATGTCCATGAGCAATGACAGCACTGTCAGTGAAACAATGTCCATGAGCAATGACAGCACTGCCAGTGAAACAATGTTCATGAGCAATAACAACACTGCCAGTGAAACAATGTCCATGAGCAATAACAACACAACCAGTGAAACACTGTCCATGAGCAATAACAACACAACCAGTGAAACAATGTCCATGAGCAATGACAACACTGCCAGAGAAACAATGTCCATGAGCAATGACAACACTGCCAGAGAAACAATGTCCATGAGCAATGACAACACTGCCAGTGAAACAATGTCCATGAGCAATGACAGCACTGCCAGAGAAACAATGTCCATGAGCAATGACAGCACTGCCAGAGAAACAATGTTCAGGAGCAATGACAGCACTGCCAGTGAAACAATGTCCATGAGCAATAACAACACTGCCAGTGAAACAATGTTCAGGAGCAATGACAGCACTGATAGTGAAACAATGTCCATGAGCAATGACAACACTGCCAGAGAAACAATGTTCAGGAGCAATGACAGCACTGCCAGAGAAACAATGTTCAGGAGCAATGACAGCACTGCCAGTGAAACAATGTCCATGAGCAATGACAGCACTGCCAGAGAAACAATGTTCAGGAGCAATGACAGCACTGCCAGAGAAACAATGTTCAGGAGCAATGACAACACTGCCAGTGAAACAATGTTCAGGAGCAATGACAGCACTGCCTGTGAAACAATGTCCATGAGCAATGACAACACTGCCTGTGAAACAATGTCCATGAGCAATGACAGCACTGCCAGAGAAACAATGTCCATGAGCAATGACAACACAACCAGTGAAACAATGTCCATGAGCAATAACAACACTGCCAGTGAAACAATGTCCATGAGCAATGACAACACTGCCAGAGAAACAATGTCCATGAGCAATGACAGCACTGCCAGAGAAACAATGTTCAGGAGCAATGACAACACTGCCAGTGAAACAATGCCCATGAGCAATAACAACACTGCCAGTGAAACAATGTTCAGGAGCAATGACAGCACTGCCAGAGAAACAATGTCCATGAGCAATGACAGCACTGCCAGAGAAACAATGTTCAGGAGCAATGACAACACTGCCAGTGAAACAATGTCCATGAGCAATGACAGCACTGCCAGAGAAACAATGTCCATGAGCAATGACAGCACTGCCAGAGAAACAATGTTCAGGAGCAATGACAGCACTGCCAGTGAAACAATGTCCATGAGCAATAACAACACTGCCAGTGAAACAATGTTCAGGAGCAATGACAGCACTGATAGTGAAACAATGTCCATGAGCAATGACAACACTGCCAGAGAAACAATGTTCAGGAGCAATGACAGCACTGCCAGAGAAACAATGTTCAGGAGCAATGACAGCACTGCCAGTGAAACAATGTCCATGAGCAATGACAGCACTGCCAGAGAAACAATGTTCAGGAGCAATGACAGCACTGCCAGAGAAACAATGTTCAGGAGCAATGACAACACTGCCAGTGAAACAATGTTCAGGAGCAATGACAGCACTGCCTGTGAAACAATGTCCATGAGCAATGACAACACTGCCTGTGAAACAATGTCCATGAGCAATGACAGCACTGCCAGAGAAACAATGTCCATGAGCAATGACAACACAACCAGTGAAACAATGTCCATGAGCAATAACAACACTGCCAGTGAAACAATGTCCATGAGCAATGACAACACTGCCAGAGAAACAATGTCCATGAGCAATGACAGCACTGCCAGAGAAACAATGTTCAGGAGCAATGACAACACTGCCAGTGAAACAATGCCCATGAGCAATAACAACACTGCCAGTGAAACAATGTTCAGGAGCAATGACAGCACTGCCAGAGAAACAATGTCCATGAGCAATGACAGCACTGCCAGAGAAACAATGTTCAGGAGCAATGACAGCACTGCCAGAGAAACAATGTCCATGAGCAATGACAGCACTGCCAGTGAAACAATGTCCATGAGCAATGACAACACTGCCAGTGAAACAATGTCCATGAGCAATAACAACACTGCCAGTGAAACAATGTCCATGAGCAATGACAACACTGCCAGTGAAACAATGTCCATGAGCAATAACAACACTGCCAGAGAAACAATGTCCATGAGCAATGACAGCACTGCCAGTGAAACAATGTCCATGAGCAATGACAACACTGCCAGAGAAACAATGTCCATGAGCAATAACAACACTGCCAGAGAAACAATGTCCATGAGCAATGACAACACTGCCAGTGAAACAATGTCCATGAGCAATAACAACACTGCCAGTGAAACAATATCCATGAGCAATGACAACACTGTCAGTGAAACAATGTCCATGAGCAATGACAACACAACCAGTGAAACAATGTTCAGGAGCAATGACAGCACTGCCAGAGAAACAATGTTCAGGAGCAATGACAGCACTGCCAGAGAAACAATGTCCATGAGCAATGACAGCACTGCCAGAGAAACAATGTTCAGGAGCAATAACAACACAACCAGTGAAACAATGTCCATGAGCAATGACAGCACTGCCAGAGAAACAATGTTCAGGAGCAATGACAGCACTGCCAGAGAAACAATGTCCATGAGCAATGACAGCACTGCCAGTGAAACAATGTCCATGAGCAATGACAGCACTGCCAGAGAAACAATGTTCAGGAGCAATGACAGCACTGCCAGAGAAACAATGTCCATGAGCAATGACAGCACTGCCAGAGAAACAATGTTCAGGAGCAATAACAACACAACCAGTGAAACAATGTCCATGAGCAATGACAGCACTGCCAGAGAAACAATGTTCAGGAGCAATGACAGCACTGCCAGAGAAACAATGTCCATGAGCAATGACAGCACTGCCAGTGAAACAATGTCCATGAGCAATGACAGCACTGCCAGAGAAACAATGTTCAGGAGCAATGACAGCACTGCCAGAGAAACAATGTCCATGAGCAATGACAGCACTGCCAGAGAAACAATGTTCAGGAGCAATAACAACACTGCCAGTGAGCCACTTTCCCTAAGAAATAACAACACTGACAGTGAGCCACTTTCCCTAAGAAATAACAACACTGACAGTGAGCCACTTTCCCTAAGAAATAACAACACTGACAGTGAGCCACTTTCCCTAAGAAATAACAACACTGACAGTGAGCCACTTTCCCTAAGAAATAACAACACTGACAGTGAGCCACTTTCCCTAAGAAATAACAACACTGACAGTGAGCCACTTTCCCTAAGAAATAACAACACTGACAGTGAGCCACTTTCCCTAAGAAATAACAACACTGACAGTGAGCCACTTTCCCTAAGAAATAACAACACTGACAGTGAGCCACTTTCCCTAAGAAATAACAACACTGACAGTGAGCCACTTTCCCTAAGAAATAACAACACTGACAGTGAGCCACTTTCCCTAAGAAATAACAACACTGACAGTGAGCCACTTTCCCTAAGAAATAACAACACTGACAGTGAGCCACTTTCCCTAAGAAATAACAACACTGACAGTGAGCCACTTTCCCTAAGAAATAACAACACTGACAGTGAGCCACTTTCCCTAAGAAATAACAACACTGACAGTGAGCCACTTTCCCTAAGAAATAACAACACTGACAGTGAGCCACTTTCCCTAAGAAATAACAACACTGACAGTGAGCCACTTTCCCTAAGAAATAACAACACTGACAGTGAGCCACTTTCCCTAAGAAATAACAACACTGACAGTGAGCCACTTTCCCTAAGAAATAACAACACTGACAGTGAGCCACTTTCCCTAAGAAATAACAACACTGACAGTGAGCCACTTTCCCTAAGAAATAACAACACTGACAGTGAGCCACTTTCCCTAAGAAATAACAACACTGACAGTGAGCCACTTTCCCTAAGAAATAACAACACTGACAGTGAGCCACTTTCCCTAAGAAATAACAACACTGACAGTGAGTCACTTTCCCTAAGAAATAACAACACTGTCAAATAATGCCCATGAGCAATTACAATATTGACAACGAACAATAGCAATGAACAATGATTACACAGATATTGAAACAATGCACAGGCGCAGACATTACTGACATTTGAACAATGCCGGCAGAGAAACAATGCCCATAAGCACTGACACCACTACCAATAAAATCAATGCCTGTAAATAATGACAACCTCATTTTAAATGTACATGTGGCAAAGCATATCTTATGAAGGTACATCTATTATTTAGGATGCAAAGACGAACAAAAAGGGAATAACACTATGCCTATTTACCGCCTTCCGCATTGTTTGTGAATTATATCTTCGAAATTTAGTCCAGTCCTGAGCTCGTCGGACCCGTCTTAGTTATATTTGTATAAGATGGCTTGTGAAAGAAGTTCTTGCAACTAAGATTACTCACATGTTTAGAATCAACGATTTTCTATCCGATCGGATCGAGGTCAGTCGGCTCTTGGTAAGTGGGATAAATCAGGGGTACATGTGTCCCCGAATTTTATGTATGTATTTTGTAGCTGAAAAAAACACACACTACGAATTCCAGTTTCCTGGAACTACTTTCAGAATGCAGAACCGACACCTGGGTCGAGTTTCAAAAAGGGCGTTGACATATAAATTAGAGATCGAGCCGGTGAGTCGTCAAAACCATTTGCTATTAAATTATTAATACATGATCTACTCTTACAACCTAAGACCAAGTATTGAATAAAAATATATTGTAGGTAATTCATTACTCTATACACGTATTTTTCCCACACATTTGGCCATTTTCGCCTCTGCCTAATTTGACAATATGCAGGTACCCGCGTTACAAATCGGTGGACGGATGGACAAGCGAACAAATTAGTAGCGAAGTAGCCGACCGTGTTTCCCAGAAGCGCAGCAGTCTCGTGAACCCTGGTCCAATAATATCAGAATGGTACCCTACGTTACTTTTCGAACAAAATGTACATTTTTGGAGAACAATGATAGAGGGTACCAGTATACAAAATATAGTCCAAATTCAATTTTATTCCGTTTGTACATTTCTTTTCGCGTGTGACAAATATCAGTGTGTGTATACCACGTGATAAATTACGTCATATCTCCTACGTCGGAAGGCAAAACATTGCTTAAAATGAAGACTTAAATCAAAGATAACTTTTCATTTACAACACCATTTTAAATTAAACAAAGGGCAATATATACCGCTTAAAGAGCCCCGCATTTGTTGTATTTCCGAAATTTTATGAGGTCATTAGTTTCATCAAACACTTCGACAAACCTGTTTCCAAAATAATGTTTTGACAGAGCTCCGTCAGACGGCCGTATTGTGAAAAGGTTTGTCGAAGTGTTTTAATTAAGAAACTAAACTCGCAATCAAATTCTGGTAAAAGACCGAAGGTAGGACTCCGTAAGCGGCGTAGACTGCGCTATGTTTCATTTAAAATGGTGAAGTAATAGTGAAGATATCTTTGTTTAAAGTCTTTTTTCAAATCAAAATATCGCCTTCCGACGTAGCATTTATGACGCAATTTATCACGTGGTATACACACACGGCGATTCACACATATCGTCATATCGTCACTTTTGTTTCGATGCGCGTTTTACACATATGTTGTGCTGTGAAATTTGTATTATTTTTATTGGTAAATATGACCAAATCATTCAGATAAGTGATAGATTTGGCAGAGAATGTCACAAGTGTGGCATATATGGTTTGTGAACAATAAAACTCAGCAGCGCTGTGAATAGGTATTTCACAGCTGGGGAAACTTGGAATGAACACATTGACACGGTCAATGTTAAAACATGCGGCTCTTAAGGTTATTCCATTCCCATTCGTCTTGACATATATCACGGTGGAGAACCCACGTGACTTTTTTGGTAAAGTGCACGGCAACAAATGTCAACAAGTCTCGATTCAGGTAAGGTTTTTAAAGATAACTTTCTTAATATTTGGAGAATTTTTGTGAAATAAAGACCATAAACCCCGCATTTAAGAGCTCTATCCACGGTAATAAAGAATTTTCTCTAATATCCTAAAGTTTTCCTGAAAATCTTGACCAACTGTTTTCTCAGAGTTGAAATCTAAGGCAAAGTACACGGCTTTTGACAAATCTATCGCTTTACTTCATGTTAGGCGTAAATAATTCATACACAAATCTTATTTTAAGCAAATTTTATGTATTTTAAAGTTTTCAGCGTGTATTGATTAACTTCTAGTTATTTCAAAGGTAAAAATGAACTAAAACCAAATTGATAAAGTACACGGACATTTTAGGATGATAAAGTACACGGTCATTTTAGTTTATGTTTGAAAGTAGAGTGCGGTTTACAAACTAATAGTTATATAAGCATTTTCTATTCGTGAAGTCAGAATGTATAGTGCTTAGTTTTTATTTAAGTTGTTTCAATAAATTTTGCATTATAACGCACACCTAAATAACTAAATATTTAGCAATCATATTTAATGAGGAGTTGAAAGATAGTCTATGGAATAATTTAAGAGAAAGTCTGCCATTATAAGTTCGATTAGTCTTAAATATGCAGATCAATACAGAATCATACATACATTTCTTCAAAAATCAGATAGTTTTACTTATAAATTATAATCTGGACTGACGGCGAATAAAACATGTCTGTAGTTAGCGGCCCGTTTATGGTGATTATAAATTTCATGAATGTTCCTATTTTGATGTGATTTAAAACAATAAAATAGGCATATCACAATTAGTTTATATATATTTCCACATTTAAAGCATATTGTTCATACCTTTCAGGTAACGCTGAATCTTTTATTTGGTTCACTCTGAACAAATATTATCTGATCTACATCAGTAAAACTGCGGTCGTTCGAACAATACAGACAGGAACGCATTGTAAAGATGGAGGCTCGGAGTTAGATGGGAAACAGCAAGGAGGAATGAGAGCACACTAGATTACCAACTTACAGGCTAGGACTAAGACTTGAACATCTAGATAAGAGCTGAGCATGGAACATTAGAATGTTCTAGACTAAAGGCTGAAATGTGATTACAAAATAATTGTGTTTCAAAGCTTGCTGAATTATATAAGATACATGCAGTTAAGAGTTTATAGGACATCAATGGGAAAATGACAACAATGCATCTCTTAACCTTGTGAAAATGTTTTATGCTCAATCCATTTTCATACTAATTTTACACAGCATTTGTTTCAGTACTGTAAGACAAACGAACATTTTGAAAGAACACCATTTGGTAACAGTACGTTTTGCTATTTATCTTAATAAAATGTTAAACTCATCAAAACGTTATTTTAACTCGGCAACATACTGGAATGCACTTCTAACTAGACCATTGTGATCTTTCAATGTGTCCTGATTAGGTGTGTTTCGCCTTAACGTGCCTGCTGAGTCCAGATTTGAACTTGAATGCTGAGCGACACTGTAGGCATTTGTAACGTGTCATTCCCCTGTGTCTAGTAGAAATCTGGTCACTGAGATTGGTCGTGTCACCCAATTTGAGCCCACACACACCACAGGTTAGCTTCAATTGGCCGCTTTCGCGTCTTTCGTTTATCTTCAAGTCTTGAAAGAGCAGTTTTGCCACAATATTTGTAAACGTGCAACTTTGTCTCGCGGTAATTGCTGCACCTATAAAAAAGACATGTACTGTCACAAGTTAGCGAGAAATGCTGGCAATGTCAGTACTTGAATATAATTTATAAAAAACACTATATTACTGCCACGCAATGAGTGTTTGATCGTGTAATCAGCATCATAAAACTAAACGATCCTGTCCACTGAAACACGGACCACATTATTATGTGAAAAACGCAACCCCTAAAAAACGTTTAAAACACAGTCAGACGACGGCAAATCTTAACCTCTACACGAGGGGAGGCATAATAAAAGTATAATTGTTAGTATATTCTTATTTCTCTGCGGAAAAATAAAGCTAAAAACTAACCTGTGTCTGTGTCAACACTTTCCCGCAAAAACGATGGCAATTGACCAGAATGCCTTCTATCGTGGTCTACAAGATGTTGTTGTTAACCAGGTTTTCAACGAAAACCGGGTTATTAGAATGAGGTTGTCGTTGGGCGGGCAGACGGGCGGGCGGGCGTCAAACATTGGTTTCTGTTCAATAACTTTAGTTAGCATTGATTGATATTGATGAAACTTGGTGTGTAGGTAGCTTATGGGAAGAGCAAGCTTGGGATTGCTTTTGAGGGGGGTGGGCTAAGGTCAAGGTCACTGTTACTAAAAATAGAAAAATGGTCTCTGCCCAATAACTTTAGTCAGCATTGATAGATATTGACGAAAGTTGGTGTGTAGGTAGCTTATGTGGATAGCTTGTTTGAGATTGCTATTGAGGGGGGAGGAGCTAAGGTCAAGGTCACTGTTACTTAAAATAGAAAAATGGTTTCTGCCCAATAACTTTAGTTAGCATTGATAGATATTGATGAAACTTGGTGTGTAAGTTGCTTATGTTAAGAGCTAGCTTGGGATTGCTTTTGAGTGGGGAGGGGCTAAGGTCAAGGTCACTATTACTTAAAATAGAAAAATGGTTAAGGTCACTGTTACTTAAAATAGAAAAATAGTTTCTGCCCAATAACTTAAGTTAGCATTGACCGATATTGATGAAACTTGGTGTGTAGGTAGCTTATGTACAGAGCTAGCTTGGGATTGCTTTTGAGGGGTGTGGGGCTAAGGTCAAGGTCGACTGTTACTAAAAATAGAAAAATGGCTTCTGCCCAATAACATAAGTTAGCATTGATAGATATTGATGAAACTTAGTGTGTAGGTAGCTTATGTGAAGAGCTAGCTAGGAATTCCTTTTGAGTGGGGAGGGGCTAAGTTCAAGGTCACTATTACTAAAAATAGAAAAATGGTTTCCGTCCAATAACTTTAGTTAGGATTGACAGATATTGATGAAACTTGGTGTGTATGTAGCATGTGAAGAGCTAGCTTGGGATTGCTTTTGAGTGGGGAGGGGCTACGGTCAATGTCACTGTTACTTGAAATAGAAAAATGTTTTACCAAATAACTTTTGATAGCATTGACCGATATTGATTAAACTTGGTGTGTGGGTAGCTTATGTAAAGAGCTAGCTTGAGATTGCTTTTGAGGGGTGTGGGGCTAAGGTCACTGTTACTAAAAATTTAAAAATGGTGTCCGCCCAATAACTGTTAAAACGCGTTCATTCTTCCATTCCCCTTCATTACAATGCGTCTTTTCATACATGGAGCAATGTTCAATAATGAATTTGAAGAATAGTAATAATAAATAAATTTAAAATAACTCGTTTTAGCACCAGTCAGTGAAATAATGAGTATATACACTGAAGGTTGTAAACGACCGTGTACTTTATCAAACCTAAAATGTCTGTGTACTTTATCAATTTGGTTTAGTTCATTTTCGCCTTTGAAATAACTATAAGAAATTCAACAATACACGCTGAAAACTTTAAAATACATAAAATTTGCTTAAAATAAGATTTGTGTATGAATTATTTACGCCTAACATGAAGTAAAGCGATAGATTTGTCAAAAGCCGTGTACTTTGCCTTAAATTTCAACTCTGAGAAATCAGTTGGTCAAGATTTTCAGGAAAACTTTAGGATATTAGAGAAAATTCTTTATTACCGTGGATAGAGCTCTTAAATGCGGGGTTTATGGTCTTTATTTCACAAAAATTCTCCAAATATTAAGAAAGTTATCTTTAAAAACCTTACCTGAATCGAGACTTGTTGACATTTGTTGCCGTGCACTTTACCAAATAAGTCACGTGGGTTCTCCACCGTGTATATGCAACAACTAAATTTAGTAAAAATGGCCTGCAACATTTGTCGACTATTGTTTAAACTGGTATGTCTGCTTTAGTCGACTTATTTTTAAATTGGCATGTCATCATTTGCTGACTTGTGTTTAAATTGGCACGGCAGCATTTGCTGACCGCGGCTATGGTTTAAACTGGTACGTCAGCTTTTGTCGACTATTGTTTAAACTGGCACGGCAGCATTTGGCGACTATTTTTAAACTGGCATGTCAGCATTTGTCGAATATTGTTTAAACTGGCACGGCAGCATTTGGCGACTATTTTTAAACTGGCATGTCAGCATTTGTCGACTATTTTTAAACTGACACGTCAGCATTTGTCGACTATTGTTTTAATTGGCACGTCAGCGTTTGTCGATAATTGTTTTAATTGACACGTCAGCATTTGTCGACTATTGTTTAAATTGGCACGTCAGCGTTTGTTGACAATTGTTTTAATTGGCACATCAGCGTTTGTCGACAATTGTTTTAATTGGCACATCAGCGTTGTCGACTATTGTTTTAAATGGCACGTCAGCGTATGCCGAACTATGTTAAACTGGTACGTCAGCAATTGTCGATTATTGTTAAACTGGCACGTCAGCATTTGTCGAATATTGTTTTAATTGGCATGTCAGCATTTGTTGACTTATGTTTAAACAGGCACGGCAGCATTTGCCGATTTACGTTTAAACATGCACGTCAGCTTTTGTCGAATAGTGTTTAAACTTGCATGTTCAATGTCCGTATTACTGAAGCCTCTGAAGAATGTTTAAAATACTTAAATTTAAGTGTAAACTTAACTTTAAGTGTACAATATGGAATTGTTATAGTGCTTGTTAAAACTGATGCTTTGAAATTGTGTTTTTGTTTTAAGAAACTTCAGTTTCCGTAGTTTAAATGCAGAACATACATTAAGCATATCACTTTCTACCAGTGGAATAAAACATATAAGGAAATTGTTGAATGTACAGTTGAATATCGGTTGCTCGAACTCGCAAGGACCGGCGAAAATACATCGAGCCTTGGGAAATTCGAACCATGTAAAGGACTGTTGATTTCTTTATACTGAAAGTAACCATTCCCGCTTGGCCGACATTCCCCGAGGCTCGATATATATTCGCCGGTCCCTGGGAGTTCGAGCCAATGGGGTTTGACTGTATTTTTTTTTTCAAAATTGATGTTACAATTGATGTTACAAGTTTTTGTATACAATATGTGTGGTGCTTATCAAGTGCTTAAGATACTTTCACATAGGTTTGCATTCGTCAGTACTTCACACCGCATTAACAACCATGAGAACAAAATAAGTGTTTTTTTATTATGCAATAATTGTATTACAGTTATACAAAACAGCCCAGCGTCTTTAATTTCACAAGGTATTTAAAATGTTAAGGGGGTCTTGAACCCGTCTTACCACCAAAACTACCTGATACAGAGAACGTTCGAATATATCTAGTCGCAGTGTTTCAATCGTATAACTATTTTTATTTCGTGAACGTACTTTCTAAGAAGCTTTAAGAATTTTCCGTGGTCTACATTTTACTGTGTAAATAGGGTCAGCCACTTTTTATGTCTACCGCTACTCCTTATTAAAATAAAACACGGCTAAATGCTGATTTACTAAAACAAATTTATTGGAAAACTTGAGAAATTCTGCTTTCTCATTTGACAAAATATAACGTTGACCACTTAGACCCGATACTGTGCAGTTTTTGTATATATCTATATCACTATCTCTGTGTGCGCGTGTGTGCGTGCGTACTTGTAAATATATAGCTTTCGGTATGAGGTAGTTTGGGTGGTAAATGTTTAAGACTCACGCGGCCAATTCAACCGGTAATGTATTTCGTCATTGGTGAATGTGAAAATGTCCATTGGTGATATATTTTGCTATTAATAATTGATATTGCAAATGTATTGCGACCAGTCAAATAATATGTTGGCCTTACATAATTTATATTTTCCTAGCTGATAGTGGGATATCGGTATAGGTGTTAGCCACTCACCCAAGAGACGCACCAGGGAATGTTCTATTACACTAGCGGATTTAGAGGGCGGGCGCCCGGCGCGCACCCTCTCAAAAATCGTCCAAGTTTACTTTTTATGTCAATATAGAGAACAAATAATAAAATACGCACATAATGCATCATTTCCGACTACAAATTGTTCAAATTTTCTTGATTGAGTAACCCCCAATCCACATGCAAACAGTGTATGCCATATATTTTCGGTTCAGAGGGAGGGGTGCGTGTCAAAAAAGTTGCGCCCATAAGTTACGCCCCCTCTAACGACAATTCCTGGGTCCGCCCCTGTATTAGCCTCTCATTATGAACTACAGTACTGGTTTCTGCCCAGGGAACAGACTTATGCATCGACCCCGTTTCAAGAAATATCGTAAGGCGCACGATCGTAAATTTCCTGACGTCACCTCGTTTTTGGCGTTAATTGCATAACAAAAATTATCGTAACTCGGAACATATGTATATTAGGTGAGGAATCACGTGACTTTAACGCGGGGTTCTCATATGTGTCACCACGGGTCAAAACCGATGTAAACAAACAAGTATGTGACGTTAATTTCTAAATACATATAGCATTTTCACAGAAAAGATATAGAAAATATGTCTTTGTCTATAAAAGATTATGCTATTGTCTTGTTCTACACGTGTGAAATATTTTACATTTGCTTGTATTTTAACGATGCAGCCCCGTTGAATTCACGTGATTCATCACCCTGGTATTGTATGGTTTCGGTCTGTCCACAAGCCCTCTTAAGGGGGTCAGGTTTACGACTAAAATATCTTATTGATATGGGGCCCAGACTCATATCAGCTTACATTAGTGTCTTCGCAAACTATCGAGAGATGGCAAAAAGTAAGTGGAAGAAAATATTGTGATGCCCTTTGTTGTTCGCCTTTATTTCCGTCTTCCATCCGTCTGCCTAAGGACTTGAGGCTTGTATTTCGTTTCCGCTTGTTATCGCTAAACAATGAAAAGATCTTACTGAAACTTAAAGGAACTTAAATTTTAGCCTGGGTTGCATAAATTATCTATTGTTTATGTTTTTGTAGACGTCCTTGTATTCATTGTAGGCGATGGAGAATCCAAGAAGCCTGGACTAGGCTCGCAATGTTTCAATTGTTATTTAAAGTTCAGTTTACACTTAAATCGCGGCGTATATCACGTAAGCATCTTTGGATAATGTAATATCTCACGCCTCCAGCATTTTTTCCATATTGGGTCACTATATCATATCGTCTGAATGGCGTCATTTTTTTGATTCTATGAAAAAGTGAAATACTTCCCATAAATTGATTTATGTGAACTGGTTGTCGAGGTGAAGTGGTTTCCTTTGCCCTGTATATCTCTTATTGGGTCACCAAAGTTTGTCTCGTGCTGTTCCTAGACACTTCAGTGGATTGTTGGTGTTGTGTCGATGAGGTCAACATATTGCCATGACAGTCATTCAAGAGGTTTATGAGATATGGAGCCGACATGACGGTTATCGCTTAAACCTTTGACCTTGAACTGTGACCTTGACCTTCAACCGGCACACCTGGGAGTGGGTTCTGTAAACCGTGTAAATGTGGTTAACATTGACCAGAGATCATGAAAATTCCCCAAGGATTTAAGGAGATACGTAGCGAACACGAAATATATGGCTTTAACCTTTGACCTTGACCTAAAATCGTGGCCTTGACCTTCAGCCGGCGCGCCTGGGTGTTGGTTCTGTATGTCGTGTAAATGCGGTTAACATTGACCAGATTTTCATGAAAATCCCTTATGAAGTTTCGGAGATACTTAGCGACCAAGAAAAATGGCTCGAACATTGACCTTGAACCCTGTGACCTTGACCTCGAGCCGGCACGCTTTGAATGTGGATTATTCGCGTTGTCTGTACATGGTGATTATTTGAACCGCCATAAACCATCTTCAAGGGTTTTAAGGAGACGTGGAGTGCACACGAACCCGCACTAAAAGCATTATGTTCCCCATGCTTTATGACCCCCACCCCCTGCATAGCACGAGGGTGACAAAGTCAGTGAGTATTCAGGGGAAATACACGAACTGAAAGTTTCTCATTATCAAAAGCAAATGATACCGAGTCAAGATGGAATATTTGTGCAACCATGTTTCAGAAAAACACAACAAATCTTTGTATAAAAACGTTTACTATTACCATCCGAAATGAATTATCAGATACACAGCTAGCGTATAAAAGTAAGACAAAGAAAGATAGCAGCCGAGCAGTGGATCCTTCGGCATCATTCATACACAGCGGAATGTAAGGCAGACTTTGGTGGTAGCTTTCTTCACGTTGTTATTGTTGGCAGTGTTGTTGTTGGTGTTGTTGCTGTTGTTGTTTTTCAGTTTTCCAGGAGCCGACGTCGTTGTTGTTCAGACGATATTGTCAGGCGTTTTATTAACAATAAATGTAATTGAATTTGATGGCCACACATCAATAAGAAGTTGTATACAATAATACATTCATGTTTTCGCGGTCGATAAGACTACCTAATGCACTTAAATACCATGAGAACTATGATCAACAGTTACAGCTACAGAACTACACAATACATAAACCCTTTTACAGGTATGTCAATAATTAATAATTATTTCGTCATATATCTGAAAACCGTATATTATCATTGTAGCTGTTGATACTGCTTCTGCTGCAGTTGCTGCTGATGGTACTATTTCTTTTAAAACTAGGTAATTTTTCATCTGTCTTTGGGTTATAGAAAACACTGCTCGCGAATCTATTAGCATAATTAACAAAATACATGTATATTCGCATTAACTTTGGTGTGCATCGCAGCTATGCAGTTTTGTATTAATACATTTATATTAACCAATGTATTGTGATAAATACTTTTATTAGTTTAGTCGTAAAAAGGAATTAGTTGCTCGATATTGACATCTATTTCATGAACATTTTAAATGTTTGGTAAAGCGTTACATGTCTGGCATGCGGAAGGCTATTTTTGAACATTTCAAATCCGGAAAGAAGAAATACGATTATAAGTATATAAATAATTGTTCCGTGTTTGTAGAGAAGCGTGATAGCGTCATGTCAATTCCCCGAAGTTCAAAGGTGTGGAAATGGCTGCTGAGATATGGAATTCTTGTAGCACGATGGTGATGACGAGAGTAGGCGATGGTCCATGATGTGTCTTTATATGTACATGACTACATTAACACTATAACTGGCTTCCCACACTACCCGGATTTCTCCTGTTCAATGGCTGCAATAGATAGATGGTACAGTATTAGAACCAATATTATATCTATGTTTGTGATTGTCTCCTGATCAAGTCAGGTTTAAAATACCGGGACTTAGTGTTCAATATTATATTTCGTCCAATAAGTCAAGTCATGTTTAAATTATCGGGACTTAGTGGTTAATAGTATATTTTGTCAAATAAGTCATGCCATGTTTAAAATGAATACAACATATTTTGAAATATACACTTGATGAACTCAAACTGCAAAAATCGGGACTTAGTGGTCAATATTATATTTTGTCCAATCAGTAGAAAGTATTTCTCAAGTTTTCCAATACATGTATTTCAATAAATCAATAACGATCCGTTTTTGATTTTCATCAGATGAAGCGATAGACATTATCAGTTGCTGGCCCAGGTAGCTTACACAATATCATGTAGACCACTAAAAAACTTTGATATTAGGAAGTACTAACAAAAAATTAATAGCTATGCGACTGAAAAACTACGACTAACAATCTATAACCATTACTTTATGGTTCAAACACCGCTTAATTTAAACATTTAAATTAGACAAACACTTAATATATTTATTAAGTAATATATTTATTAAGTTAGATCATATGCGCGTACTCATATACAATCGTGTTCATAAAGACGTCGATAGAATGGCTATGATAATAAGTTCAATATCGTGTCGATGTAATACAAGTTTGTATCATCTGAGAACAAAAAATAATAAAAAAACAACAACAACCTACAATCGGTCTTGAAATTGGAATGTTGAAGCACATGTTACAAGAATTGTTCTAGAAGCCAACAAATGCTGGCAGACAATATCGATCTATGTTTCCGTCTGTTTGGTGCCAAAATGTAAATTAACTACAACTCCAAGTTTTCTTATTGATTGAGATTTATAGCGGTTTTTCATTGTAAATGTCTCAATGGATACTTGTAAATTCCTCATACATGCAAATGTTATATTCTTGAACTAAGACATATTAAGGATTGTACTCAACGATTCTTACATGTACTTACAAATACACCATGCGGGTTTAAGATGTTATCGATGTTGGCGTGTGCATGCAAATATAAATGCACATGGAAATATGCCTTTTATTCAGAATTTTGTTAAAGTTAACAACGTCGTTTACGTCATCGTTGTTAACTTTCAAATCGTTGCTACTGGAATTAATGTATACACTTGTGATCTGCTGTAAACCAGATTTGAGACTACTGTTTCAGCTGTACTCGTTTTATTCAAATATGAGAGCGCATCATAGAATATACCACCATTTAAAGTTAACTTCTACCGTTAACAGCGTCCAGGCGCGTAGCTGCCTATACGCGAGTACGCGGCTGAATCCACATTATTCTGACAAAAAATCAGCCAAAGTTGCAGTATGCGTACTTGACTAGATGATCCTAAAATTGTCAGTTTTCCAGTACTAAATAAAGTACCTCAGAACGCCCAGAATACACCATGGTTTTCAACATTTTCCGAAGGAGCTTGTTAACAAGTTCTGAACAATCAGCCTTATAATCTTTAACCGCCTGAAGATACCCAATGTACTAAATAGCTTGCCTTATCATCCAGCCTAAGTGAATAATGTTAAATTTCGATGCCAGGTGATTCCATGTTATTTTAATCATCCAGCCTAAGTGAATAATGTTAAATTTCGATGCCAGGTGATTCCATGTTATTTTAAACATTTAATTTACAACGATTGTGAAGAAAGTTATGATAACGTATGTTAAGTCACTGTCGTTGGCATGATGTTACGCGACGGGGTGGCCTTGTGTTGTGGGGGAAACCGGAGTACCCGGAAAAAAACCCACTAGTCCGGCTTGGTGACCACTAACCAAACTCACATGAGCCTGTTAGGAATTTTTGCGCGACATAACGTAACGCGATGTATTGACGTAACGCGCGAAATGTATTTATATTAAAGTAAGGTAACTTCCTGTGTGTTTATTTTGTATGTATCACTTCAATAAAGAAAACGAACCTGGTTTGGCAATTACCGGGACAATTAATAGCGACAGAGCCTGGAATCGAACCCACGACGCATTGGTGCATAGCGAGTGCGCTAACCACTTCGCTAACCGGACAACCAAATGATTCCATGTTATTATGATATTATCTTACTGAAGGGTATTGCTTACGGATTAATATGAATGTCAAATTAATGGCCGAAAATACATCAAGTGCCGGTATTACTCATTGTTGGTCTTTATTTCAACTGAACTCGGAAGAGAAATGACCGTTTTCGTCGGTGTTTTAATGTCAAAATAGCGTGTTTGCAATTCTTGTATCGGTATTATATTTGCATATTCTTCCGCCATTACATTAAACACTTTAAAGTGACACTCTTATTCAAAATCAATACCAACACATTTAAAACAAACATACATTTAATATGAGTGATAAGCCTTGAACTACTTATTGAATAATGCATTTATGAAAAATATTAAAGACTACTAACAAGATTGTAACCGTGTATTCAATAGCTGAAAACGCAAAAATATTTAATGATTGGCGAGTGCTGAAACATTCTTACTGTTATCTTCTATCGTCTCATTAGTTAGAAATAGCGTATTTTCTGCACCTTTCTTTCAAAGTAAAGACATTATCCTTCATAAAAAACATTATTTTCGACATTTATTCGTTTTTGGATTTATTAAAACAATTTTATTAATTGAGGAAAATGTTGCTTGGGAATACTGCATCTTTAAAAAAGACACAAAAATAACGGGGTAACCAAGCATCGAAAGTTCGCATTTTTGTACATCTGATATGTGTATATTTGTATTATACGATATTATAATACCATTTAATACATGAACAGCCAAGTATTCAGAACTTTGTTGAAGTGAACAACGTCATCGACGACGTCGTTGTTAACTTTTAAATGTAAAATATTTTATGTGTACTCACATATTTAAATACAAACACGTACAGCTCAAATCTAGAAATTAGAAATGCTGCAAATGTCAAGTGTCATTAAAGGTGCACTCTTATTCCCACGTTAAGATTTACTACAATATTGATTTCCTTTTAGGTACTTAAACAGAATAGTGTTTAGTGATTCTACATGCAATCAATGTCTGGCATGTGGTTTGATGTAGTAACTACATCTGAATGACATGTTACTCAAGGAAAGCATCTTTGTTCTGACTTTTACTTTTATCTTTAGATGTAATCTATCTGAACGGGCTGAGCTTACTTTCTTTTGTTGGCAAGGGGTTCTTTTCTTGGGTCTCTGTCTTCTTCAGCTTGCTTTTGTCAAATTGCATGACTTCAGAAACGTCTGGTTTGTCACTCATGATTCTGAAAATAGACGGGTATATTAGTCATTGGAGTAACTCCAACGGTACAGGCACAGAAGGCCAGTAAATACCCTTATAGCCTTCGATAACGTATCCTGTAAAATCTTATGTTGGTAAAAAACCCAACATATCTCCCCATGTGATCCCCGGAACCCTCGCAACACGGGTTTAAAAATCTGCTAAGGGTAGCTACGCACCTAAAGCATGGCCACCGGAACCCTTTAAACATGGGGTCAAAAATCCGGTCTAGCAACGCCCCAGAAGCATGACCACCGGAACCCTATCAACACGGGTTCAAATATCTACTTCGGTCTAGCTTCGCCCCTAGAGCACAATTTCGAAACCCTTTTAACATGGGGTCAAACATCTATTTCGGTGTAGCTTTGCTCCTAGAGCACAATTTCGCAACCCTTTTAACATGTGGTCAAACATCTACTTCGGTCTAGCTACGCCCCTAGAGCACAATTTCGGAACCCTTTTAACATGGGGTCAAACATCTACTTCGGTCTAGCTACGCCTCTAGAGCACAATTTCGGAACCCTTTTAACATGGGGTCAAACATCTACTTCGGTGTAGCTTCGCCCCTAGAGCAAAATTTCGGAACCCTATTAACATGGGGTCAAACATCTACTTCGGTCTAGCTACGCCCCTAGAGCACGACTTCGGAACTCTTTTAACATGGGGTCAAACATCTACTTCGGTGTAGCTTCGCCCCTAGAGCACAATTTCGGAGCCCTATTAACATTGGGTCAAACATCTAGTTCGGTCTAGCTGCGCCCCTGGAGCATGATCACGGAACTGTAAAAACTCGGATTCAAATATCGTCTACGGTCTATCTACGCCACTAGAGCACAACCCTGATACCCTATCAGCACGGGTCCCAACGTCCGGATATGATAGTTAACTAAATACTATAAACTTATAAAGCTGTCCATTATTCACAAGAACATGACTGGAATGCTGCAAAGGATTGCCTCAATGTGCACATCATCGTTCATCATAACGATAACTATTCAAAGCTTTCAACGACTCCAAAATGCATAATGAATGGCATCCGATATCAGAAACCAAGGAATGAGTCACAACCCAAGACATATCTGGAAACATACATGACCAAGCAGGGAAAACTCAATTACTCATATTTTGATAAGCTGTTGATAGAGACAGGGTAACTATCCGGTTAATATCTCTGCAAACAGGGTCTCGGAGGGGTCATGTTGTGAATTTCTACTGATAAGCCCCCACGAAATTCTAGATGTTTATATTTTGCTTCCATGATTTTATCATTGCCTGCCACATTTGAAGAATTCCTCAGGAGATAGTGAAACATGACAGAGGCAACATGTTCTGCTTAGAAATTTCTGAGTTCTCAAACGTTTGTGAATCTGAACACTTTTCTTTTGCAAGCACATATATTTGGGAAAAGATGTCCATTTAAAGACACAAGTATATAAGTCTATCATTCCAACATTATGTATATTATACACCTTAATGGCCTAGTTTAAGCCTTCTATAAGTGCCCCCCCCCCCCCCTAAAAAAATGAATTAACTGTGTACAGTACACAACCTCTGTTTATTGATCTTAATCTACTTGCCTTGACCCCTCTTATCAGATCTCCGATCTGAGTATCCTTGTGTGCAGTTTTGGAAGTTTAATTATAGAAGTGGACCCTAGTGGGCCCTGAGCTGATAAACGAATGCACAGGGAAATGGCCCCTACTGTGACACCAGTGCAATTAGCCAAACATTCCTTAAACTAGGCCCTTATAGTGAAGGGTTTCAGGAATCTAGCGTATCGCGTGGAAACTCTGCAGTTAAAAAATATTTGTCAAATATTGTATAAACGCCATATGAAGCCACTCACAAACTTCCTGCTTTGTGACAGAAATGATTTACGATGTGGTTTCATTTGAGCAAAATATTTCTTTTTTACGATGACAAAAAAAATGACATGAACACCTTAGTACCATGAACAGGAGTTTTACTTATTTGTAAGTGGAGCGTTTTCGTCGACTGTCAGTGTACATGTATATATAAATTTATTACATGTCACTAGCGGGTAACGGGGGGCGGGGGGTCGTACTTTGTAGTTCAATATAGGAGAAAAAAAGTAATAAAATACGCCCAAAATGCACCATTTCAGACTACAAATTAAAAAAATGGGGTAGGACTACCCCCCCCCCCACACACACACACACACCTGCCAAAACACCAATTAAATTTCGTTTCTGAGGGAGGGGAGCAAGTAAAAAGTACGCCCCCTCTTACGTCGAATCCTGGACCCGCCCCTGCATGTAATATATATACAAAGATAATACATGCTTCAAATGTAATGAAACTGTCTTTATTCGTGGAGTAGATAAGGTGAATCTTTATCAACATCAATTAAATGTCATAAATGTTATAGCTTTCAAACGCTGTTTTGACGTACCCTACTCCGGTAAGTTCAAAAGGAGAGGTGAACTTGAACAACTCATGCCCATGGAAATACAACCCTATTGACATGTTTATTATTATATTGAGATTAGTAAAAGAGGTACTTGTGTATAATAAAGCTATTGAAGGTTCACATGAATGTAAACTTGCCGCGCTTCGCGGTGTATACTATTCACATGAATGAAACTTGGCCGCGCTTCATGGGATACTATGTCGCGTATTTGGTAAGGTTGGGTGAAAACATTCATCACTTCGCAACCACCAAGGTCGGTACGTGAGGTCAGCGTAGGGAGATTAAACTTGAACTTACAACGACATGATAATTAATTATTAATATTCTGTCCTTTCTTGAAGCACCCTTCTGCCCTCATGAAGACTGAGCATGGGAACTATTATGCCTTCATAGTATTAAATCTTTAACATGGCCAACTATTTATTTGTTTTGAATAAAAGTTCGACTTTAAATACATACACACTTTTGATATTTGACAGTTGAAACTTTAAATATTATTCATTTATTAAACACAATTCTTAACATTTTGTGACAAATCAATAATGATCAGGTTCTTCACAGCCTGATGCAATGTATCCATTTCTCCTGAAGCAATCTGTCCCTCTTATTCTGCACTCTGTTCTTTTTTAAAGCTGTACTTTAACAAACTGACAGTTTTGACTTTTAAAAACATGTTTCAAGATCAGCTGAGATAACCCATAATAGAACAGATCTCTATTACTAGTATTTGGTAAACAGCAGAAAATGTCACTTTCCTTAAAGCGTTAGTTATGCTTTTAGCTTTCAAAAAACATCAATTTTCTAATGTATATTTAAAACTTGCGATCTGCTCTTTTGTAGGCAGTCCTTTATCACTGGTTTCCAGACATAACCGCAAAAAATGCTTATTCAAAGAAAGATAAAAAGTTGTAAAAAATAAATCTATGAAAGTGAAGCTTTAAAGCTGCAATCTCACAGATTTACCTTTTTACAACTTTTTTATTTTTTGTTTTGGCATGAGCAATTTTTTTGCGTAAATATCTGCAAACTAATGATATAAGATTGCTGACAAAAAAAATCAGATCGTAGATTTTCATATTTCCGTTCGAAAATCAATGTTTTATGGCTTACACCGTTACTAACGGTTTAAAAATATGCATAAAGTATCCAAATTTGAGCTTAAATATAAAAATATGCAATCTATTTTTTGTCAGCAGTCTTATATAACTGGTTTCCATGGATTTTTGCGAAAATTGGCTCATTCCAAGACAAAAAAATAAAAAAAGTTGTCAAAACGTTCAATCTGTGAGAGTGCAGCTTTAAAATCAGGCTACATGAATAAAGTTACACTTAAAATGAACCATCAATTGTTATTGCATCAATAATTTTCATTCGAAAATAATTGCACAATTGCTGTTCGACATTCCCTACTGAGCCACATCGTAAAAATATTTCGTCGCAAATTAAGTTAAGCCTTTTCTCTTCAATATAGGAACAGACCAATTATATATCGTATTACACAAATATGCCGGAAAATGGCTTAAATAATGTTATCGTTTGCTTTCAATATCGATAGAGAACGCCATATATCACTAGGAATTGATGCCTGTAGGTTCACCAGAACTCGAAAGACTCCATAGAAATGTATTTTAAGCGGCACTGATCATTTGAATACGAGACAGAAATATGACTATGGATTCCGTAGCTCTGAAAACCTCGGAAATTTAATCTGGAGAGCTGTGAGATCAAAGACAAATGTTCTATAATTGATGTTAAATGTCGATACATTCTAAAAATCAATCACCATGTTGAAGTGATCAAATTCATGTGCGTTTGAATACACGAGTATAAGAGTGATTAAGTGTCTTATCAACACCATATTACGTAGATGTACGCCGCATTTCATTAGTCCACATACGCGCATCGTTGATCGTTAACAAAATGTCGCTCAAGTTGAAAATTTAAAAGTAGCTTTTCAATGCCTTCAGAGCGCATCCGTATCCCGTGCATATCAAACACTTCTTCCTATAAAACCCGAGACCTACGAAATAACTATTCCCAAGTTAAAGTTTTGGTACTGAACTTAGTTCCTACCCACCGCGTACCACCCCTTAACCCCCGACTTCTACATACGCACCGCGTACCACCCTCGTGACCCCAGACTTTTCCATACGCACCGCGTACCACCCTCTTGACTCCCGACTTCTCCAAACACACCGCGTACCACCCCCTTAACCCCCGACTACTATGCGTACCACCATCTTGACCTTCGACTTCTCCGTATGTACCGCGTACCACCCTCTTGACCCCCGACTAATCCGTAAATTGAATATTTTGTACCCATAAGGGCATTTCAGTCTCAGACTAGTAGCACGAGCAAGTCCCTTATATCGTGCGATTCATTTGTAATATAGCAAACATCTGACAGTGCTGAATGCTATCGTATGAGCGGCTATTTCAAGTGCCACGCCCTTCAAATCAATACATAGACGGAACCGTGTTATCATGATGGTGAAGAACGAGTTTGTGCCTGACAGACAATGAAGATCAATTTTGATGGCCATTGCAGATGAAAAGAAGTAAGACACAAAATATATATGAATGCAATTGTTACTTCACCCACGACCAGAGTAATTGAAAGTATACAAAAGCTTTAGTACGAGTAATTAATTTAACTCGTCAATACATACAAAATAATTTATAACCTCAGTTATCTTAATATGCACGACCGGTTTAAAGAAAATTGTATGATAAGTTGACTACGAGTAATTTCTTACAGGCAAATCAATTTATCACAAGGTGGTCAGTTAATTGAGCTCAAAACAAGTTAAGAATCTCAAAACACTAATTTATCAACTGGCCAGACCGACTTTACTTTTGTGTTGAAAAACAATGTGGTTGTAACATGAAACATATATACATGTACAGGCTGCTTAAAGCATTACTATTATTATGTTCATGCATTATAGACAAGTAATGTTTGAAAAGAATATTTAATCATGGCAGTTATTCTCAAAATCTTTATGAATACCTAATTAACGGTACAGAATGCAAAAAATACAGTCAAAACGGGGACACTTTTGTTACATAAAGTTGTGTATTATTTATGTAACAAAATGCTGGGCATAGTGTATAGATTAAAACAAAAGGGAAAAAGCATGTAGTTTTTCATATACAACTATGTGGCGAACTTAATATAAATGTTATAACGACCGCACTAAGACATTCCTGGCTAAATGCCCATTTAATGTACATAACTGCAAATTTACGCTGTAAAAGGATATGTCTGTTGTAATACGTGGCATTTGTACATGACAGCTGAGATAAACTGCTGAATAAGACTGTGGTTAATTTAGCATCCTTAAGCAAGCCGGATAAAGCCACTTTCAGAATGTCTGTGTGCGGAAGAGATATAAATTCCCGGTTTGCTGTTGTATAATGTATATATTGTGCAAATCATCAAACAAATATTCTTAACAAAAAAAACAGCAGTTATGTTAACTATTTTATGGTTCGATTTTTTTTTCAAACATTTTTGTGAGAGAATCAGCCTTGTTGTGTATGTTAGCACGACTATTCCTAAATTTGCATTGATATTTATTTTTACAACAACGACAACAACAACAACAACAACAAAAGAACAGCTGAACACAATCTCCTTTCGAAAAGCCTCATGTCCAATTAAATCAAGCGTACCCCTACAAAGTAACAGCTGTCAGAAATTAAATTAATTACAGTCTGCCTTTAAACGCTGTTCCTGTTTGAGGTTTAATACAATTGTTGCCGTACAATCCTTAATAAGCGCAATTAAACGGAAACAATTCTAGCCTATTCATCATTAAATTCAGTTTCAGTTACGGCCTCAATAGACGCCTTATTCTTCATCATCACTATACAAAAGACAGGAAAATAATGATGAAATATCATTCTTTCTTTCTCAACCCAAAGGCGTTCGGCAAATGTTGGCGTACCTTATAGAAAAGAAAATTTACCCATATATTAACTATACCGTATCAGAAAGTGTTATAAAACATGCGTTTGATAACGATTCGGTGATTTTTGTTATATCTTATATACGTCTGCTGTAAGTCGGTCGAAGGCAAATACAACTCGACAATAGAATGTAGTTTTAAGATACATGCTATTTAAAAAAAACTTGATATTTTCTTATGCTTCCTTCTTCCTTCTCGTCCCCCCCCCCCCCCCCCCCCCCCCCTTAAAATGCACTCTCACAGATTTAACATTTTGACAACTTTTTATTTGATGTCTTTGAACGAGCCAATTTATGCGAAAGTGCATGGAAACCAATGATATAAGAATGCTGACAAGAAATCAGATCGCTGGTTTTCATATTTGTGATCAATACTTGATGTTTTATGCATTTTTCTTAAAGCGTTAGTAACGCTTTTAGCGATAAAACATTAATTTTCGAACTTACATATGAAAAACTGCGATCTGATCTTTTGTCAGCAGACTTATATCACTGGTTGTTAGATAATTTCGCAAAAATTGGCTCATTCAAAGACAAAAAAAATAAAACAGTTGTCAAAACGGTAAATCTGTGAGAGTGCAGCTTTAAGACATATTGTAAATACATGTAAATAATTTGCAGCGTCCTTGCTATATTGACCTTGTGGTAGCCCATGCTATCACCAATGATGTTAAAAAATGCTCCTGTGGCGAAGAAGCGCAACGTAATCAGAATCATCTGTCTAACAGTAAGTGCTCTGTTTCTTCTTGTCGTTCTTTCCAGCGATTCCTTCAGCAAATCCTCTAGATAATCTATTCCACCATTCGTATATCTGTATCTGGCATACATCTCATTGTCTAGCATATTCTGTACATGTGCAGTGTGCCGAAATTCTTTCACTTTTCTATGATTTACAAATAGAGCCGCCATCTTGGAAACCTTCCGTTAATGTTTTAACGTAGGTCTATTCCTCCGTTACATTTAACGGCTGGTTCAACCGTTAAACCCGCCGTTAAATTCTAACTTTATTTTGAGCAACCTCATACCAATAATAGTTAAAATTAAACGGACCGTTAAAACTTTAACGAGCCGTTAAATTTAACTGAGGTTTTGAGCAACCGGCCCCTGAGCTGCTTCATTGTATCACCAAATATTCAGACTGTAAAGATATATATATATATGTAAGTAATACGAGCTGGTGAATGAATAATATTTTGCGGCTGCACTTTAAACTTTTTTATCGTGGGAAATCTGTTAAATGCAACATTTTCTTTCACCCGCTAGTTGATCATGAGTCATACAGAGAATTAAAGCCAAATGTTCATGTAATTCTGACAGCCTGCATGAAATCTAATCATAAAGCCACACAGCAGATGGTATCATTGCTACGCTTGGCGGCATTTCTGGAATTCGAGTCGTCTGCAGAATTATAGACTGGCTCAAAATTTTCAGACACGGAAAGTTCAAAAACGCCGTACATACTCGTCAAACACAATAATCAAATTTTAACAACACGTTGCCATTTCAGAGTAATGTTTTCGCTGGCGTTGTATTTGTTTATCTCAACATACTATCTCGTTCACAGGACTCAGTTATCTCGTTCACAAGACTTTGTTATCTCATGGCCACGACAAAGTTATCTCGTGACCAAGACATAGTTATCTCGTGACAACGACGTAGTTATCTCGTGACAACGACGTAGTTATCTCGTGACCAAGACATAGTTATCTCGTGACCACGACGTAGTTATCACGTGACCACGACGTAGTTATCTCGTGACCACGACATAGTTATCTCGTGACCACGACATAGTTATCTCGTGTCCACGACTAACACTTACTCGTTCCCACTGCTAACATTCTTGTACACCAAAGCGATGATGTTATGTATACACCTTAGATTGATCACTATCAAACCTCTAATGAATGATAATGACTTCTACCTCGAATGTCGTGTATAAATAAGTCGTGGAAAAGAGATGTTTATTCGTGAAAAAGAGATAAAAAACACACACATTAAACTCGCTCTGTCTCAATATAATATGAGACATCAGACGATTTTTCTTGCTATAAAACACAATGTTTACTGTACAAATGTGAACATCTAGTTCTACTAGTGCTTCAAATTAGTGGTTTGCATTATATGTAGCATAACAAAGCCAATTAAGAACCATTAGAAGAACGGATGATCTGACTTCGATATCTAGCTAAGAGGCAGACAATGACTGTCTCAACTGTCTGGTATCGATCCTTGCAAGTACATCACACTAGCCTAGCTATGACAAATGAGATCAACGTTAAAATTCTATTATATTCACTGAGCGGAAATATAAACATACTATTCATTATAAAGTACTTTCATTTTGTATTATATTCATTGCTTTTATAGCGGAAATATTATCATTAATTTACAGGCAACTTCGTAAAATAATAACTTGAACAAAGGAAAAT
Source organism: Mya arenaria (assembly GCF_026914265.1). Classification (NCBI taxonomy): domain Eukaryota; kingdom Metazoa; phylum Mollusca; class Bivalvia; order Myida; family Myidae; genus Mya; species Mya arenaria. The sequence goes on along the minus strand of NC_069124.1, from coordinate 30,456,786 downwards.
GCAGCTTTGATGTTAAATTTAAACTAAGCCGCCTAATATTATTTGAAACGCTCTAAATGCCACCATCTTTTTCAACAAAATTATATTTACAGTACACTTAAATACCAAACATACCCAAAAACTACCGATGCATACATTACAGTAATCTATATATAGTATAGAATATATAATTATCATTTTTGTAGTATAGATTTCCGAAAAATACCACTATAAAAATGCTACAGCCACTAAATAAATAACTTATTTTTGTTTGTTTAAATAGTAATAAACTAAATAAGTACTTACATTTTTATATTGACCTACTGCCCGTCCTTTTCGATGCTACGAGTCTGAATACATGCAATGATTCAGATATCCGTAAAATACTCTAGACGCGCAGGAATACAGAATAGTAATAAACTTCCGCGGGACAAATAACAATGATAAAACCACAAACAAAGGAAGATAAAACAAAAAGAAGAAAATTGTTGATTTAAGTGTACACACAATATTGTTATTGTGTAATTTTGTAATTACAATGTTCATGAAATCTGGTATAGAGAACAATGTTTAAACATGGGACTACTTCTCTGAGTAAGTAGAGTGATTCAGCAGTCTCACCAGCCGACATTTGAAGCTAGGCCAAACGAATAAACCTATGTTTGTTTATGATGTTATATCAGTTAACTGAATGGACATTTGGCTAAACTGATAATTATGTCTTTGTGTTGTTGTTTTTCTGCTAAAATACCGTCACGGTTTGTTTTAAAGGTTATAATTTGTTTGGTATAATAATTGCAGGAATGAATCATCAAGGTTTAAAACATTCATAATTCAAGAAATCATTGGCATCATCTGGGAGTAAGATACATGTATTATTGGTCCCATGCATCATCGAACATTATTTTCTCGATACTAGTCTCCCATTTTGTTTCTGAAAACTTAACAAGACGTATCCTGCATAATTCGAGCAAATGATTGAAACGGCTTGACAACAAGCATCCATGCTTCAGAAATCCGATATTGCATGTACCAAAGCCATCAGATAACATGTACCAAACATGTAGATAAGGCCAACAGATACAATCATGTGCACATTAACCCGTGCCGCTGACTGAAACAGTTCCAGTAGTAGCGGTGCCGCATTGCCACCAGCATGACAAAAAGGGTTGTGAGAAAAACCAGCCGCGATGTTAATGACGTAAACACCCCACCATCTCTCTCCCTCTACAGTACAGCAGAAAGAGTTTTAATGTGACCCCCCCCCCCCCACCACCACGAACCTTCCAGTACGGCAGAAGAAGTATTAAGACAGGTAGGCATAGAAAAGCCCCATACACCCCACCTACACTCCAGTACGACAGACAGAGTTTTAATTAGAACAGTGTGTGTTACTTTCCCCTCCCCCTCTCCAGATCGGAGGATAGAGTCTTAAGTATGAGCCTTAACACTCCACTGCCCCTCCCCAGAACGCCAAAGAGAGCCTTTGAGACAGATCGGCATGTTTAACCCTACCCACCCTTCACCCTTCTAAGTACGACAGAAAGAGATTTAAAGCAGATCGGCATGTCTACTGTAGGCCTACCCACCCTTCATTCTCTACAGTACGGCAGAAAGAGTTTTAAGATACATCGGCATGTATGGACTTACGTCCCACCCCCCTCTCCAGTCGGCAGATAGAGCCTAATTAAGACTGATCAGTATGTATAGGCTTACCCCCCTTCACCCTCTCCAGTACAGCAGAAAGAGTTTCAAGATAGGTCGGCATGCTAAGGCATACCCACCCCACCATACCTCAAGTACGACAGATAAAGCTTCAAGACAGATCGGCATGTACAGGCCTACCCACCCTTCACCCTCTTCAGTATGGCAGATAGAGTTTAAAGACAGACCGGCATGTACAGGCCTACCCCCCCCCATCTGCGGCCTCTCCCGTCGGGAGATAGAGCTTTTAGATAGATCGCCAAGTACATGCCTACCCACCCTTCACCCTCTCCACTACCTCAAGATAGATCGACATGAATAGGCCTACCCCTCCTCCAACCTCTCCAGTCGGCAGATAAAGTTTAAATAAAGACAGATCGGCATGTATGGACCTACCCACCCTTCACCCCCTCCAGTACGGCGGGTAAAGCTTTAACAGAGATCAGTATGTATGGACCTACCCACCCTTCACCCCCTCCAGTACGGCGGGTAAATCTTTAACAGAGATCAGTATGTATGGGCCTACCCACCATTCACCCCCTCCAGTACGGCGGGTAAAGCTTTAACAGAGATTAGTATGTATGGGCCTACCCACCCTTCACTCTCGCCAGTACGGCTGATAGAGTTAAAAGATAGATCAGTATGCATGGGCCTACCCACCCTTCACCCTCTCCAGTAAGGCAGATATAGCTTAAACAGAGATCAGTAAGTATTGGCCTACCCACCCTTCACCCTCGCCAGTACGGCTGATAGAGTTAAAAGATAGATCAGTATGTATGGGCCTACCCACCCTTCACCCCCTCCAGTACGGCAGATAAAGCTTTAACAGAGATCAGTATGTATGGGCCTACCCACCCTTCACTCTCGCCAGTACGGCTGATAGAGTTAAAAGATAGATCAGTATGTATGGGCCTACCCACCCTTCACCCTCTCCAGTACGGCAGATAAAGCTTTAACAGAGATCAGTATGTATGGGCCTACCCACCCTTCACTCTCGCCAGTACGGCTGATAGAGTTAAAAGAAAGATCAGTATGCATGGGCCTACCCACCCTTCACCCCCTCCAGTACGGCAGATAAAGCTTTAACAGAGATCAGTGTGTATGGGCCTACCCACCCTTCACACACTCCAGTTCGGCAGATAAAGCTTTAACAGAGATCAGTATGTATGGGCCTACCCACCCTTCACCCCCTCCAGTACGGCAGATAAAGCTTTAACAGAGACCAGTATGTATGGGCCTACCCACCCTTCACCCCCTCCAGTACGGCAGATAAAGCTTTAACAGAGACCAGTATGTATGGGCCTACCCACCCTTCACCCTCTCCAGTACGGCAGATAATGCTTTAACAGAGATCAGCATGTATGGGCCTACCCCCCCTTCACCCCCCCCCCTTCAGTACGGCATATAGAGCCTTAAGAGAGATCGGCATGTATGGGCCTACCCACCCTTCACCCCCTCCATAACGGCAGATAGAGTCTTAAGAGAGATCGACATGTAAGGGCCTACCATCCCTTTACCCTCTACAGTACGGCAGATAGAGCTTTATGCTAGATCAGTATATGCCTACACACCCTTTAATAATAATACTAGTATTAGTGTTTTTAGATGCATTATCGTGAAAAAACAAGAACCTCGAGTCCAGTCTCAATGGTCTTGCCTACAATCAAATACTCGTAGTATCCAAGTTTGATGAGGATTGGTCCAGAAAAGTAGATGCTTGTCTTTGGTCAGGATTGGTCCAGAAAAGTAGATGCTAATGTTTGGTCAGGATTGGTCCAGAAAAGGAGATGCTAATCTTTGGTCAGGATTGGTCCAGAGAAGTAAATGCTAATCTGTGGTCTGGATTGGTTCAGAAAAGTAAATGCTAATCTTTGGCCAGGATTGGTTCAGAAAAGTAAATGCTAATCTTTGGTCAGGACTGGTTCAGAAAAGTAAATGCTAATATTTTGTCAGGACTGGTTCAGAAAAGTAAATGCTAATCTTTTGTCAGGACTGGTTCAGAAAAGTAAATGCTAATCTTTTGTCAGGACTGGTTCAGAAAAGTAAATGCTAATCTTTTGTCAGGACTGGTTCAGAAAAGTAAATGCTAATCTTTTGTCAGGACTGGTTCAGAAAAGTAAATGCTAAAGGTTGGTCAGGATTGGTTCAGAAAAGTAAATGCTAAAGGTTGGTCAGGACTGGTTCAGAAAAGTAAATGCTAATCTTTTGTCAGGACTGGTTCAGAAAAGTAAATGCTAATCTTTTGTCAGGACTGGTTCAGAAAAGTAAATGCTAGTCTTTTGTCAGGACTGGTTCAGAAAAGTAAATGCTAAAGGTTGGTCAGGATTGGTTCAGAAAAGTAAATGCTAATCTTTGGTCAGTATTGGTCCAGAATAGCAAAGTATGTTTGGTCAGAATTGGTCCAATAGTAAATGGTTATGTTCGACTGATGTACATCTTGCGACCATTTTCACTGAGTGCTCAGATGAACGTAACAGAAATATCCTGGTCGGATAATGTGTCTCTTCCGTTCAAAATGTATGGTCATCAAAATTGATGTTAATCAATTCTCGTTCTATGATTACATTGGTTTCCCAAACACAGCATTGATGAATCAACTACACGGGAAGTGAGATTTGATATCGATTGTTCATTGTTCGGGGACTATGAACTGCTTATTCAAGGGTCGTACAATAGGGAATATTATATTCACAGTATATTAATTAGTACAAAGGCAACACTTTATCACAATCGACTTGTAGCTTTCCAGTTACCATGGTAAAATTTTCAATTTGATATTTCTTATCGGAATACATCAAATTAGTGATGACTGCCTGATTTTCCCCTGTGAAATACGAGTAGGTTATGAAAACAAACTAAACACTTGATCATATTCGGTGTCACTTTTACCAGCATCTGGGAGCAGACACAATGTCAATCGAGTGCGTGTAATTAAGTCTCATCAGCATCCAAGGTTGTTAATGCTTTAAAAAGTATCAAATTAAGCGACGACTGTGTCTGTTTATAATTGTTATAATGCATTTCTGTAATGACATATGTCATTTCTTGCTGCCACGCATTGATTAGGATCAGGGTTCGTAAAAACTAAATAACTATATCTTTTACAACGATTGTGAAAAACGTTATTGTAACTTATATTAATCACTCTCGTTGGCACGATGTTGCGAGAGAGTGTGATTTAGTGTTGTGGGGGAAACCATATTACCCGGAGAAAGCCCCGGCTTGTCCGACTTAGCTACTTGTACTACAAACCAAACTCACATGCGCCCAGGCCGGAAAGCATAGTTGAGAAGCTAGTGAACTGCGCTAACCGGACAACCAATAACTAATTAACGTCTTATCTAACTTCTTAAATCTAAGCCAAGTTGGGACCGAGTAGGGCTCAAAAAAGCGAATTTTCACATAATGTTTGAAAAAAAGATGTGTAAATTATTGTAAAATATGTTAATTCAAATGTATGCAGCTTATTATTGCACTTAACGTAACATTTTTACGATAAAATTAAGAGTTGCAACTATATATTCGTCTGGGGTGTCATAGTAGGACTCAGGGCTCCGTTTCAATAAAGATTGTATAGCTTAAGATTGTAACTTTCTAGGCGTAACACCTTTTTTTGGCGAAACTGTGTTTCAAAAAAATCGTAAGGACTTTTATCTCATAGTGTAGGTCATATCCGTAACTTTACGGGTGTTCCCGAACACGCTTAAGCAGTGTAAGTTGTACAGCTAAGAATAATAATATTGAAATGGGGCTCAGGACGTCAGTGACTCATGATATGGGCCCAGTAACGTTGAGGTATTATGAAGATCTAATGCTAGCAATAAACCTGAAAACAGTAATGTAAATAGTATTTATAGGTAGCAGCATTGACAACCCCTTATCCCCTCCACAACCCCCACCCGACACCGAACCTCAAGTGGCGTATACGTTGTAGAGTGGCCGCCGAATACGCCTGAAGGTTCGCTTCCCCGCCTTTCCACTAACTGATACTCTTACCAGGGTTACACCATGTTTTACTGAGTCCACATATATGGCCGTCAACGAGTCTTTTGACAATCTTCTGGCTGTGGAAGACTCGAGACAGTACATGTATACATAAGAAATGTCAAAATAATAAAAACAACCCAACATTTCTGCAGTTCTGACCATCTCACTGGGGCCGAGTCACACGGACAGTCCACGTGATCCTTTTAAACTAAACCATTATTTTTAATTAATAATCATGAGTTGCATATATCATGATCGGTTCAAACATATCAACAGTGATTATAAGCTGAGCTGAGCTATACAACTTTCCGTTTGCATATTTATTTATGTAACGTTTTAGTCTGAGAATTCATTTTTCGAAGTTACTAAGCAACTATGTGTAGTCTAAATTATTTTGAATTACTATACCTCACCAACTCGATCATATAAATACACAACCATGTGAATAGCCGTACACTATGTAAGTTAGTGTATCATCAGTTTTGGTAAAAGTCGATCAACATACAGTCATCGAAACCGGCTGGCTCGAACTTGCAAGCAGCCCGGCGAAAACACCTCAAGCCTCGGGAAATTCGAGCCGAACGGGAATGCCTACCTTCAGTTGAAAGTAATCGGCTCTTTAACACCAGTTCGAGCCAACGAGGAAATCGAGCCAAGCGATTTCGAGCCAATGGGGTCCGAATGTACTTTTGATCTATATGTATAATCCCGACACCACTAGGGGATCCAGCGGGGGAAGGGTGAGTGGGTGTTGGAGACAAACCCACCCTCCCCTTCATATTTTTCAAGTGATAATTTTGTGTCCATATGGTAAATAAATTATGCAGAGAATACACAAAAATTCACTATTTTAAAGTAAAAAAATAGTTTTAAGAGACGTATTTAGGAGGGCGGGGACGGTGAAGGACGCGCACGCCACGTGTTGGGCCCCGAAAGTGCCCCCTCTATCGTCAAATCCTGGTTTCACCCCTGAAGACTTTATTATTTATGACGCGGAGACAAGTAACAATAAACAAACAATCACTGTTAAAGATTGTAAACAATTTGCCTTGGCCAAGTCGAGTAGGTACTTAATTTTGTAGTGAGATTTTCCTCATATTTGTTGAGATTTATGTTCAGTATTATAGGAATGTACAAAAGTATCAAAGGTTAATTTTCAACATTTTCGCATTTTTGAGTAATTAACAAAAAACACGAGAATTAATCGTTTTATACCTAGCACATTAAACGGTCGTATAAAATAGTTTTTGCGAAACATATTGTACATATAATACATTCTACTTCACCCTTGGAATGTGAGTTTTAACATGTTTAGTAATTTTATTTCAAAAATGGTCAAAATGGCAAATTCTGACAAAAAAAGTATATTCTGTACTTGAAAGGAATTATTGCTTGATAGCTATCCAAAATTTTGAGTCAATCGCTAGATTAGTGTCACAGTGGCTCGATGGTTGGAGTATATTTAAGGATTCTACTGTAATCCATAATAATTGTTCGTGGACGGATTTTTTTTACGATTTCTTATATGGCAAATCGGTCCTGAGTGATTAGGAGAACCCCGTTTTGAGCGTCTATTATTTAAGTCTAGGCTCTACTGGTGCTCTTAGATCATAGCACTCCGACCTGCCAAAAACAACGTAATCAAGGGTACATTTGATAGTATTATTTTGAAGTTGGGAGCTGGTCTTTGCTTTATGCCACAGTCGAACCGCGTTGGATCGAACTCGCTTGGCTCGATTTCCTCGTTGGCTAGATCTGGATGTTAAGGACCGATTTCTTCATACTAAAGAGTCCCGCTTGGCTCAATTTCCCCTGGACTCGACGTGTTTCCCGCAGGTCCCTGGGAGTTCGAGCCAACGGGGTTCGACTGTTGTTTATTTTGGCTTGATTTTAAAGACAGCTGAAAGCTGATATGAACCAATCTGGAATCCGTTTCCTGGACAGAAACCAATACTGTGTCCTTTTTGAGAAGCTGTGAGAAGGTCCACCTGTTGGGAATCGAACCCACGACCTCTTGGTTGAGAGGCGGACACCAAGACTGCTCTCATACCCAAGGGTAAGGGTTAGACATCTAAAGGCAGATGGGTAAATTGAACCCCATATACGATGACTCTAATATCATGAACGTTGGCTCAATAAAATACTTTCACTTTCTTTATAATTGTTCAACTGTATGAGCCATGGTTTGGACAAATTTGATGGCAAATGTATGGTTTAAGACAAACACACAGATCAACATGACCTTTTGAATGTGTTTTATGATAATATATGAATATGAATGTGGTAACATTTACTGCTAAATAAACAAAATGCTATGTTATGAATTCTATTTAGTGTAGTGACGCACTTCAAGTACCATGAAACCAGGTTTTCAGTTTGTGCCACCAGTTTTCTGCATCAAAATATTAGTAGTTAAGTGGCCATACATGTAGTATTGACCCCACCAACGCCAAATACCAAGGTACCTTGTATATTCTTATATTTCTACATACTTACATGTAATTGCACCACAAAAAAAATCTGTCACATAAACATGACAAGATGCCTCTGAAAGACCTCATTGGACAGATAACCATTAGAATTTACGCCCATGTGGACAGACAGCTCTCGTATACAACATATTTTTTTATGACGACCTTGCAGTTTAGAGATCAGTGACCTTGCAGTTTGGAGATATTGATCGCTAACATTTTTATAAAGCAATGTATGAACACGAAGCTGACAAGTCACTGCAAGATGGAGTCTATGTGAACTATTGTATGCAATACTTGTAAGGCATTATTGAAACTTAAGTGAACACTTAGCATAATGGAAGAGATTTACCATACCAGGACTATTTTTTTCAGGAAAACCCTAGATGAGAGAAAAAACTGCATGACAAAAATATGACATGTATGTTAAAGAGAGCCAAGAAAACAAAATAACTAGCAGTTTAATGATATATGTAAATGGCTCTACCATGTTTACGTATTGAAATCTTGATATCTATTATCAATAGGGATCATCACCTAGTAACAACCTACCAAGTATGAGTTTCCTATGCTAAAGTGTTCATCAGTTATTGATCTTTACATTTGACTTAATGACCTCAAAATCGTCAGGGTTCATCTTCTGGCCATGAACAGCCTGCCTACCAACTGAGAGATCTCTCGGCCAAAGCGTTCTTCAGTTATTGACCATTAACGGATTTTCAGCTCAAGATCATAACGCCCTTGACATTTGACACACTGACCTAAATATCGCTAGGATTCATTTGATGGTCATGACCAACCTGCCTATTAAGTTTGAGGTCTCTGGGCCCATCGTTTACAGTTATTGGTTGGAAACAAATGTTTCAGCTCAGACATCTTGACCTTTGACCCACTGACCTCAAAATTGTTAAGCGTCAATCTGCTGGTCATGACAAACCTGCTTACTAAATTTGAGATCCCTGTGCCCAAATGGTCTTCAGTAATTGATTCAACAAGGATTTTCAACTGAAGGTCACCACAACCTTGACCTTTGCTGCACTGACCTAAATATCGTAAGGATTCATTTGCTGGTCAAAAACAATCTGCCTACCAAATAAGAGATCCCTGGACTCAAGCATTCTTTTAGCTCAATGTCACCACAACCTTGACATTTGACCGACTGACCTCAAAACCAATAGGATTCATCTTCTGGCCATGAACAACCTGAGTACCAAGTCTGAGGTCCCTGGGCCCCAGCGTTCTCCTGTCATTGATCGGAAACAGTTTTTCAGCTAAAGGTTATTACAACCTTGACTTCTGTGCACAAAATCAATAGGGTTCAAAGGCTGGTCATTACCATGTTATTAAGTCCAAGCATTCCCAAGTTAACGAGCCTTAACCATGGGGGTTGAGGAACGGTCGGACTGATAGCAAACTCTATATACGGACCTTTGAGGGCATAAAAATATTCCAAAGAACCGATTTTATTTTTATTTTTCCAACAGCACAGTTCACCTCATTTTATAGTTACTGTTAATGTCTCTAGACCCTGTCAGTTGGGACCTTGCTTTTGTGCCGCTAAACAGGGTTTCTTTTTCTTTTTTCGTACTCAGCTTGTCTCTGTGGTTTTCATTCCACCTCGTCTTTTGACACCATTGACCTTAAAATCATAACGATTCATTTGCTGTTCATGACCAACCTGTCTACCAAATAAGAGATCTCTTGACTCTTGACTTCATTGTTAAGTTATTAAGCGGAAATATTTTTCGCCTTCTCGGCTGGTCTGCGTGGTTTTCATTGTATTGTTTATAAAAGCTCCTTTTCTATTCTTTAGAAAATGTTATAGACCACTAAATAAATGGCCTACATATTCTGTAGTGAATTGCTTGATTTGAGAACGAAATAACAAATATTTTTTACTTACACGGCCCCCTAACACTATATATGGGATAAAAGTTCCACTTGTGTATTAAACATTAAACATAAGAAAACAAGAGCTGTCACAGTATGTGCAAATGCCCCCTATTGTGACATTGACCTATGAACAAGGTCAGTACATGAAACGTTGATCTTGCCTTTACATGTCAAATACATATGGCAAGTTATTTTAAATTGCCTCTAAACATAAAAAAATACCACCCATAGTTGACAACCGACACTGTTATGTCCTTATATATGCAGCATTCCATTGTGAATAAACACCCAAGTGTGACCTTGACCTTTGAGATAGGGACACGGGTCTGTCATGTGACACGTCGTCTTGGTATGTGGAACACATGTGGCAAGTTATTTTAAAATCTGTCCATACAAGGGAAAGTTACAGCCCGGACACGACAACTTATACTCTATGTCCTTATATGCAGCACTCTGTTGTGAATAAACACCTAAGTGTGACCTTGACCTTAGAGGTAGGGACACGGGTCGTTCACGCGACACATTGTTTTGGTATGTGGAACACATGTGGCAAGTTATTTTTAACAAGAAAATTAACAAAGGGCAATAACTCTAAACATATAGATGCAAGAGTTACGGTTTTTGTGCACTGCACTTTCCCTCAATCAGATATACCTACGGAATATATTTCAGGTTGATACCTCCTATAGTTTACGAGATATGCCACGGACAAACCTAAGCAAGAAAATTAACAAAGGGCAATAACTCTAAAAATATGGCAGCAAAAGTAACAGTTCTTGTGCACTGCACTTACCCTCAATGAGATCTATCTAGCTATGAAGTTTCAAGTTGATACCTCTTATATTCTTCAAGATATGCCCCGGACAAAACTTTAAGCATGAAAATTAACAAAGGGCAATAACTTTAAAACTAAGAAAGCAAGAGTTACTGTTATTGTGCACTGCACTTGCCCTCCATGATATCTATCTACATATGAAGTTTCAAGATGATAACTCTTATATTCTACAAGATATGCCCCGGACAAAACTTTAAGCATGAAAAATAACAAAGGGCAATAACTCTAAAAATATGGAAGCAAGAGTAACAGTTCTTGTGCACTGCACTTGCCCTCAATTAGATCTATCTACATATGAAATTTCAAATTGATACCACTAATAGTTAAGGAGATATACCCCAGACAAGCGAAAATGGGACGCTGACGCTGACAAAAGTAACCCCTATATGTCGTCTTTTCAGGCGACACAAAAATCTGTCTATACAAGGGAAAGTTACAGCCCGGACACGACAACCTATGCTCTATGTCCTATATGCAGCACTCCATTGTGAATAAAGACTTAGTGTGACCTTGACCTTTGAGGTAGGGGCACGGGTCTTGCACGCGACACGTCGTCTTGGTATGTGGAACACATGTGGCAAGTCATTTTAAAATCTGTCCATACAAGGGAAAGTTACAGCCCGGACACGAGTTATTGAGCCGGACACATGGACGGACGGACGGAGGGACGGACGGTGCGATTTAATATGCCCACCTTCGGGGGCATAAAAAGACGTTGCTTCTAAAAGTAAAGTTGGTTGAACGTAATCACTATGTATGCGAAAAAAATTAAGCAAACATGCATATTACATGGTACCTGTACAAATTCATATGAGCTTGCTCCGTACTGTTTCATTCCTACATGTCACAGAAAATTATTATGGATTTATTTTTCTATGTTGGCAACAGAAACATCCAAGTACGGTATTCCAACTATTTATTTAAAAATGACCTACATTCAGAGACCACAAGACCAAGTTTTATGAAGATTTGAGAAATCTGTAACCACAACTGTTAACAAGGGATCAATTGTTGCTGACATATGACAGACACAAAGTAACTCACAATACATGTAGCCCACCATTAGCATTTTCTGTGACAGATGTCTCAAAAGTTAATTTCAAACTTAAAACAAAAGAGCTCCTAATTATCAATTAAATACATGATTTTTTTTTTCCATTACATAAAAGTGAAACAAACCGATCAGTAGTTAATGAAACCTCATAAAAAGGTCCTGGATTAATATCTGTAATTATCATTACCCAAAAACAATAAATTACACAACATATTTCACACTAATCTCGTCAATAGAGACTTGGTAAGTTTCAGGAAGATGGAACCACATATATAAACTCCTTGGCCAGCGTTTTAGTGCCGTTTTCCTGCACAATGATATCTGTGTCCTCTGCAGAGTTCCAAGAAAATGTTGTCTCCTCCGGCAACAACACTCTCCCGTTCTCCCAGTTGCTGAAATCTGGCAGTTTCCTCATCGCCTTGTCCGAATCGTGTCTTAGTATAATAATTTGTGAAGCATCTGAAATAAATGCAGTGATAATTTGTACACATGTGACAAACAAATATGCACATTTTGAAATTGGTGTTATAGCGAAAACATTGGCAATTAAATTATTCAACGGTTTAACCGGGAATTTCCTCATATTCTTAAAGTGTCTTGTTCACAATAGAGTAAATTGCAGCGTCAAAAAGACATTTCCCTTTTCCAAGATCAAGTATGTCAAATAATTTTAATATGTCAGAAAAGATGATATATTTAAATCATCCTTACTATTTGTTTTCTTTTTATTATCAAAACATCTGCAGATCTAGTTATTACATTGACAGACAAAACCTCGGAGGTCGGAGTCGCCTAAACTCAAATTGCATGCCATGATTTTTGATTTCAGTAAACTGGACAATTCACCATCATGTCAACATAAGATGGTCCAGCATTGATCAGTTTGATGAGAACTGGGAATATAAGAATTGTGTGTCAAATTTTGCCTTCCTGCTTGATCATGTGAGGATCAAATAATCTGTAATAACAATGTATGAGAGTGGTCTAATGTAATGGAGATCCGTCTCTCACCCAAGAGGTTGTGGGCTCAATCCCCACCAGGGGAACTTCCTCACAGCCTCTCTCAATGGACACCAGTGCTGGTTTTTAACCAGGAAACGGACTCGAGAGTGATTCTATAAGCTATCAGCTTTTGTCACAATCAAGCTAAAAAGAAATCAGTATAAACTAACATTTAAGATCACTATTAAGAATCATGTATTTCTCAAATGTCATTCAAGTACAGACATAATTCCTATCAGTCTGTAGTAAACATCTTATTTAAGCTGCCATAGGCAAACTGTACTCTCAAAGTGAATATTTCCTTTGATTTGTGATTACTGTAGAACCTTAGGGCAGACATCAAGAACAGAGTTATATAATGCCATAACCACAGTAATATTTATTTTAAAATTAACCTTAAGTTCAATTCAATTGAATTTAATTTAAAAGTTACAATCCTATAGCAAGTAAAAACATTGCAGTATCTAAGTTGTCTTGAACAATGATGGCAGCCACAAACAGTGTTTCTTCAAAGAGATGCAATGCTCCAGCCAGCCAAAAGGGCAGCTGGTTGCTAATTGTTCGCAGTCTGGTTAAAGGTTGAAAGTCAGAATTGAAACCAGTCTTCAACTTCAATCAATAATCGGACATCACTAGTTGGGTTGCTAATTATTGGCAGTCTGGTTAAAGGTTGTAAGCCAGGATTGCAACCAGTCTATATCTTCAATCGAAGAGCAACATCGCTTGTTAGTTGCGAATTGTTGGCAGTCTAGTTAAAGTTTGTAAGTCAGGATTGCAATCAGTCTTTATCTTCAATCAAAGTTTGGACATTGTTAGTTGGTTGTGAAATGTTGGCAGTCTGGTTAAAGTTTGTAAGTCAGGATTGCAACCAGACTATATCTTCAATCAAAGTTTGGACATCGTTAGTTGGGTTGCTAATTGTTGGCAGTCTGGTTAAAGGTAGCAAGTCAGGATTGCAACCAGAGCAATAATATCTGTCATGTATTTCTGGTCTAGATAGTAAAATCAGACCTGCAGGCACCTGCGTTACCAGGTAACGAGGCTTGCCAAGTTACCGGCTATGCAGCATGCCCGAGGGTCAGATTTTTCTATCTGAACTGGAAACACATGATTGATTTTTTTTCTAGCATACCTTAAATTGCATTTTTGTGGAAAAAAACAACAACATTTATTGTATATTTCACCAAAAACCATGTGCGATGATATTTGCTGGCGCCATAACATGCAGTTTATTTTTATTCACTGCATACTTCAAGAAGTTCATTCAGTATCACGTACTTTAAGGGTTATTTTGTTTTGTTTTGAAGGTATATTTTTGTGAAATTGATGTCTATGGAACCCATCTAAATAATAATGGTTACAAAAAGTGTATAATAAAAGAAATAAAAAGTATTGTGTCACAGGGCTTGACTCATCTGGCATGGGGGAAGCCAGATGGAATTTTCCAGCACAGCTGAATTGACCCGAAATGCCTATCCGGTGTGCTAGAATTTAACTTTGATCAATGATTTGAACATCCCTAGTTGGGTTGTTTATTTCAGCTGTCTGGTTAAAGGTTGTAAGTCAGGATTAAAAACCAAACTAGAAGCCTAAAACAACTTTAACAGATTTTAGTCTTCACTTCATAATTTTAAATCAGTGTAAATTTTACAAATGGCAACACATTGATTTTTATTTTCCTCAACTTTAGTGGGTTTTTTATACTGGCTGAACTTCAACTCACTCAGATATATATGTGTAGGAAAATAATATATATATATATATGTAGGAAAATAATGACACTTGTGACACGAAATTCATTTTAATTTACGACTAACATCGACAAAGATCTATACATTGAAACAGGCCCCTGGCCCAAATGTCTCGAAAAATATTAAGGTTAACAAGGATGAAGTATCTTACTTCAAAAAGCAAAATGTCTTCCTCAAACATAATGTTACAAAATAAAACAATCAGGTAATCATATTAATCATGAAGATAATTTCCTTATACTGTCCCAAAACTCAAATATTGAGAACAAAATTATGTTAGTAAATCAAAACAAAAATGTTAAGATAAGCTTGATCCTGTTAATAAGGGACTAAAGAATGTTTGAGAAATTGGGGTCAGAAGTCCTTCCTTATCCAATTCTTTAAAAAAAAAACCAGAGATGTTTAAGACGAATCATGTCGCAGACATCGCAAAAGTTAAGAAAAAGTCTTGGTTATTCGGACCGCCAGCCTCTGATATTTTGTCGGTCCAAAATTTTTTTGGCCAGTCTGACAATTTTATTTGAAAGCTTGCTTTTTCAAAGCCTTTGTTGCTAATTTTACATTTACAGTCAAACCTGGTTGAACGGTCACCTGCTTTAAATGGCCACCTGCCTTAACGGGCCACTTCAAATTCCACCCGTACGTTTTTACTATATAATGTACGTGCATTAAGCGGCCAACTGTCTAACGCGGCCACGGCCACTAATTTTTGTCCCCATGAAGCCATATAATCACCAATTAGCGGCCACTCATCCCTTGTCACTGACACCTCCGCTGATATATTTTTCCAATACACAGCTTTAATTGCGTATAGAAGTTTACGGAAAAGAACGACAGCCTCGGGTATCTCTGTCATCCAATGAAAATGAATATTGCATCACACGATTGTCATGCGTGTTTACTCATCGAGAAATCATGTTTATTACATGTCGGCGAATGTTTTGATCAGAATTGACACAATTAATACGATAATTAAATAATTAAGAAGTTTATTATTAAATACCGACAAAAAAACGGTCATTTTAAATTCACAGTCTGCATTGTCATTCGACGGCGTGAAACGAGTTACGATTTTTCTATATTATTTTTCAAAGTGCACGGATTTATATTTCTACGAACGAATAGTCACAATGCATTGTTCTTAATATTTTTTTAACTTTGATTATGGCTGAATTTTTTTTATCGAAAGTGTTTGACTCTAACAGAACGTGTCGAGTGTATAAAGTTATTAAAAAACGGCCGTATTGCAAAAAGTTTTACCAAGGAATTTAACTGTGGACGGACTGAAATCAATTTCTTACTTAAGCGTAAGCGTGAAACTGTGGAGGAATATGAAAGCAATGGAAATCCTAACACAAAAAGACAGAGGAAATTACAAGAAATGTGTATGCACATGTAGTTGTGTAAATGTGTAGACTGATATGTGGTGTCAGTGTGTTTTATTTATGCTATGCATCAACATTTATTTAATGTACGGACTACTTTAAAAAGTGAACTCAAAAATGTGTTATGAACATGTAGTTGTGTAGACTGATATGTGGTGTGTTTTGTTTATGCCTTGTATCAAAATTTATCTTATGTATTTTATATAAATTTGAAATAAAGTTATCTTATCTATACAAATGTATTTGTATTTGACCTTCTTCAATAATATTGTTACACATGTTATTGATTAAGGTGTGAGGTGGTGGTCAAGATACATAATCCATCTCTGAATAAAGCTAATGTGGCGGAAATGTCAAACCTGGATTAAGTGGCCACCTGTCTTAAGCAGCCACTTTGATCATTTCCCAGGGTGGCCACTTAATACAGGTTTGACTGTACATGAAATAACAACGTATTAAGATCCTTTTTGTAATCTTGTTTTTTCTTTCTGCTTTCATCAACTATGTTCTTTCTTTTTTGGCCAGGCTTTGCCCAGGAATAAAATTTTATGGTGGCCATTTTTTTACTCTCCCACTTAATCGTGATGAAAATTCTGATTGATCAATTTGTTTACAATTTGTATTTTTACCAATACTTGTTTTGTAATCGAATAACATGTTCCAAAGAATAAGATTATAGTTTGGAACATTTTGAACTATCATTTAAAACATTCCAATGTTCATGACAAAATTTTAATCATTTAAGGGTTTCAAAACATCGCGGGATGTATACACAGTAGAAAACACATTCTTTAGTACATTTATAATGTACTGCAAAGGTAGGCAAATGCTGCATGGTGTTTGACTTAGTGCGGTATTCGGACACCTACACTACCAGAAAACGACATTGGATTCGTAAACAAATGGTTATTTGACAATATCATTAAACAAAATAAATTATTCTTACTTTTAAGCGGTGTTTGATAATTGATAAAGATTAAATCTTCATTATTTTTTACATCTGGCCGTGAAAACTGTCAGTAAGACGGACCGACCCCATCACAAATTTAGTCAGACCGAGTCAAACTTTTACCAGTCATGACCGCCGGACTGACGGTTTTCACGATGTCTGATGATGAGATGAAGACCCTGAAGCAACTCTTTTTCTTCCAAAAGATACCCTGAAGCAGCCTCCAATTCAACTTTTCTAGACAGTAAAAGGATTGCTCAGAACCATAGTAATATTTGACAGAGAGATTGCTGTCCTGCATTGAATGCCAACTAGTAGCTACTAGTGTCACTTTCTTCATTACAGTCATCAGAATTAGTCTGCTGGATTAACAAGCCTGAATTCTTATATCACTGCTTGGCATCAATCTTTTATCAAGCCCCAGATGCTATATAAAATACAGATTTTGAGCAAGCCCAAAAAGCATCTTACCATTGTGGAGCTTGCCGATTTGTGCTTTTTTAGACAGCCACATTAGGCCTAAAAAAAAAAAATGTCCATTTCGGGTAACCCGACCCTACCTATAAAAATGCACCGACCCTAACTATTTTTTTCTGTTTCTGAGCAAAAAAAATATTCGTTAGCGAAAAGAGAGTTACGAAGGGCGGATAAATGCAGATTTTAATCAGAATTATTGTTTATATGATAAAACAAAGTCAGGCAAAGACAGTAATGTTGGAAAGACTGCCATGTGCAAGGAAACACTCTGAACTTACGACAGATTTTCAAAAAAAAAAAAAAAAAAAATCCCTACCTAGAAATTTTGGGAAGGTTACCCTAAACAAACAATTTTTTTTGGCCTTACAATACAATCATTCATTACCATTAACAGATTTAATAGTCCAAATTCTTAAGGTAATGTTAAAATCATCCCAGATGTATTGCATTCAATAATAGCACTACAAGCAAGGGCCAGAGCACATATGAATTGTCATTTTGTTATGTCAATGAAGGGGCATAACTCAAATGATAAAAAAACATAGTCATCGGCCTTGATTATCAAGTGAAAGTGCTCTACCTCGCTGCCCTTTTGCAACACCCTAGTGCCTTTTTACCACACCCTGCTGTGTCTTTTTGTTTGAGTCAATTTTCAGAATAATATTCATTGTAGTAACAACATTAAGGCTCATTTAATGTGCATCACAAGTGCCCTTTCTCACCTAGCACACTGCCCTTTTCAAATCCTGGCTGAAGCAATTCAGTCAGTATTGTGACTAATAACATGTAAACTATGGTTCGTGTGGCCAAAGAGTTACCTTTCATCTTGCCCCTGTCGGTCTTCTGCAGCCTGGCTCGTACTTTCACGAGGCTGTCATCCTTAAAGACGGGTAGCTGCACCTCAAACAGGCCGCTGCATGGCTGGGGGTTCACAAAGCGTACACTCACTGACGGCTGCACAAAAACAGATAGAAGTTTTTTTATTAGATAAGTGCATCTTTTCTGGGTACTCCAGTTTTCCCCACAACACAAGACCACACTTTTGCACAACATCATGTCAATGGGTGGGACATCGCATAAGTTAATATCAGTTTCTATAAAATCATTGTAAAATAAATATAAATTAAACAAAATACAGATTCTACTAAATGGAGTCTATATGGTCAGTAGAATGAATAGCCACAGGGATAAAATCTTACAATTTGGAGAGTGAATTACAGTTTTTTCCCGGTTAAATGGTTATCGACCTAGGAGGCCTCTGAATGGTTAACAAGACAATGGAAGCATGCTACCTATGTTTTTAATTGGATAAAGGTTAAACCTGAGTGGTTTATGTAATAAATTGGTGTTACCTGTGTGGTGAATGTGATGAATGGTTTGCTGGGACAAGAAAAACTGCTAAAGTGTTACCTGTGGTGTTGGAAGTCGGGTCCATTTGTCAATGGATAATCGGTTCCATTCATTTAGGTAACCAATTATCCATAGTACAATCGGTTTTTGACAATACCTTAATTCAAGTTTCATTCTCATTCAATAACAAGTTATCTTTAACTATGCTTAAGTTATGTTTATGTTTGAAGTTATTTAGTATTTTTGCTTTCAGCCATATTGTTATCGATAATAATGAACATTTCCGAATCAATAAATGAACTCACTGGAGAAAATTGGAGGAAACTAACCGAATGCTAATAACGATAGGAAAGAACAACAACTGGTCAATTTAATCGATGATTCAATTGTTACCAAATACAATTGATTTTCGCCGATTTCAGGCCCAACCAATCAATTTTTCGATTATAATTGATCATTGTAACATCACGAGTTACCTGTGTGGTGAATGCGATGAATGGTTTCCCGGGACAACAGTCTTCTTTCACCTTGTCCTCCTTAGCCTCCTCAGCCAGACGGATGTCCACACCCTCCAACTGAAATACAAACCAAACTTATTACCATGGTGGTTACTATCATTGTTTTTTTTAACAAGCACTCCAGTTTTTTTTTCGCTTTAGAATTCATTTTCTTTCAAATATTGACTAAATCTTTTTATCAACACATTCTACGAGTAAAATTTGTTTTCAGGAAGTATAAAAACATGCAAGATTTTGAATCATACTATGCTTTTATGTGGTAAATTGAGTTGAGATTAAGTTTTTACTTGAGTATTTTTGTGATATTGGGGCCAGCTAGTTGACTAACATACCTCCAGTGTGTTTGTGATGTACTTGAGGTTAGTGGTCATGGCAACCATCTCGTCAAACTGTGTTGTCAAGTTTAGGGCAGCCAAGCCATGTTTCTGGAAGTTCTCCTGCAACACAAAAATAACGAATGTTAGTAAGACTAATTTTTGAAGAAATTCCCTGAAACAAAATAATGCTTTATCATTACTTATTTGTCAAAGTTCCAGAGCAGGAGATGGAAGGTTCAATCCCCAGCCACTTCACAACCAAAGATCCCCAGCCTCGTCATTACCAAAGTTCCGCAGCCACGTCATTACCAAAGATCCCCAGCCATATCATTGCCAAAGATCCCCAGCCACATCATTACCAAAGATCCCCAGCCACATCATTGCCAAAGATCCCCAGCCACATCATTACCAAAGATCCCCAGCCACATCATTACCAAAGATCCCCAGCCACATCATTGCCAAAGATCCCCAGCCACATCATTACCAAAGATCCCCAGCCACATCATTGCCAAAGATCCCCAGCCACATCATTACCAAAGATCCCCAGCCACATCATTACCAAAGATCCCCAGCCACATCATTGCCAAAGATCTCCAACCACATCATTACCAAAGATCTCCAGCCACATCATTACCAAAGATCCCCAGCCACGTCACTTCCAAAGATCCCCAGCCACATCATTACCAAAGATCCCCAGCCACATCATTGCCAAAGATCTCCAGCCACATTATTACCAAAGATCCCCAGCCACATCATTACAAAAAATCACCAGCCACGTCACTTCCAAAGATCCCCAGCCACATCATTACCAAAGATCCCCAGCCACATCATTGCCAAAGATCTCCAGCCAGATCATTACTAAAGATCCCCAGCCACAACATTACAATAGATCACCAGCCACGTCACTTCCAAAGATCCCCAGCCACATCATTACCAAAGATCCCCAGCCACATCATTACAAAAGATCACCAGCCACGTCACTTCCAAAGATCCCCAGCCACATCATTGCCAAAGATCCCCAGCCACATCATTACAAAAGATCACCAGCCATGTCACTTCCAAAGATCCCCAGCCACGTCACTTACAAAGATCCCCAGCCACGTCATTACCAAAGATCCCCAGCCACAACATTACAAAAGATCACCAGCCACGTCACTTCCAAAGATCCCCAGCCCCGTCACTTCCAAAGATCCCCAGCCCATCACTTCCAAAGATCCCCAGCCACGTCATTACCAAAGATCCCCAGCCACATCATTACAAAAGATCACCAGCCACGTCACTTCCAAAGATCCCCAGCCACGTCACTTCCAAAGATCACCAGCCACGTCACTTCCAAAGATCCCCAGCCACGTCATTACCAAAGATCCCCAGCCATGTCATTACCAAAGATCCCCGGCAACACTATTTACAAGGATCTCCAGTCACGTCATTTACAAAGATCCCCGACCACGCCATTTACAAAGATCTCCAGTCATGTCGTTTACAAAGATCCGCAGTCATGCTATTTATAAAGATCCCCAGCTAAGTCATTTACAAAAGATCCCAGCCACGTCATTACCAAAGATCCCCAGCCACGTCACTACCAAAGATCGCCAGCCACGTCATTACCAAAGATCCCCAGCCACGTCATTACCAAAGATCCCCAGCCACGTCATTACCAAAGATCCCCAGCCACGTCATTACCGAGGATCCCCAGCCACGCCATTAACAAGGATCCCCAGCCAGGTCCTTTACAAAGATCCCCAGTCACGCCATTTATAAAGATCCCAAACACGCCATTTACAAAGATCTCCCGCTACGCCATTTACAAAGACCGTCAGCAACACGATTTACAAAGATCCCCAGCAACGCCATTTACAAAGATCCCCTGCTACACCATTTACAAAGATCCCCAGCAACGCCATTTACAAAGATCACCCGCTACACCATTTACAAAGATCCCCAGCAACGCCATTTACAAAGATCCCCAGCAACAACATTTACAAAGATCACCTGCTACACCATTTACAAAGATCCCCAGCAACGCCATTTACAAAGATCACCCGCTACACCATTTACAAAGATCCCCAGCAACGCCATTTACAAAGATCCCCAGCAACAGCATTTACAAAGATCACCCGCTACACCATTTACAAAGATCCCCAGCAACGCCATTTACAAAGATCCCCGCTACGCCATTTACAAAGATCCCCGCTACACCATTTACAAAGATCCCCAGCAACGCCATTGACAAAGATCCCCAGCAACAACATTTACAAAGATCACCCGCAACACCATTTACAAAGATCCCCAGCAATGCCATTTACAAAGATCCCCAGCAACGCCATTTACAAAGATCCCCGCTTCACCATTTACAAAGATCCCCAGCAACGCCATTTACAAAGATCCCCGCTTCACCATTTACAAAGATCCCCGCTTCACCATTTACAAAGATCCCCAGCAACAACATTTACAAAGATCCCCGCTTCACCATTTACAAAGATCACCAGCAATGCCATTTACAAAGATCCCCGCTTCGCCATTTACAAAGATCCCCAGCAACAAATTTACAAAGATCACTCGCTACACCATTTACAAAGATCACCCGCTACACCATTTACAAAGATCACCCGCTACACCATTTACAAAGATCACCCGCTACACCATTTACCAAGATCCCCAGCAACAACATTTACAAAGATCCTGAAATCTTTGTTTAAAAAGAATTCTTTATCTTTTATTGTCGTGAATTGTGCAAGTTTGAGATTTAATTAAGCGATTGACCAAGAAAAATTTGTACACAATCCGCCAAAATGGCAACCTTAGAGGATTTTCATTTCCACAAATTTTAAAAGGGCGGTTTACTTGAGAGACCAGTGTAATTTATGCTCACATTTTATATACAAAATAAAGTTACTTAATCTGACTATAATACTTCTCATAGACTTTACTAAAAAATCAACTTAAATGTGTTTTCGAAGTTTTTTTCCACTTTAAATCAAATGGTGGCGGGGCCCTTTGATAGGGGAAAATTAGCGTCGTTTTGATAAAATTGGGTAAAATACTAACATCATTCATAGAATGTTATCTTATTTTAAAACCTTTTAATCAACATATATATCAAGAAATTCATAACTGGCACTATATTGCTACATTTGCTAATATAAATGATATATATTTATTTCTTCAGGATTTTTTTTACCTGGTTTATAGAGGAAAACATATTTTTCAGGAGGGGAACGTGGCCAAATTTTGGCCCCAAAAAGGGACAAAAAAAACCCACTGTAAATCATGTCACTATCAACTATGGATTTCGTGCAAAAACATCAATCATTTCACGTGTCACATGAACGTATGACACCCATGAGGGCCAACTGACAAATATAGATCTGACACGAATGGCAAATAATGGACGAGATTCACCCTGTTAACAGTTTCAGTCAGTGGGTCGTGCAACTTCGCACATAAGCATTTAAATTTTGAACACGCATATTTAAATAATCTCCAGGCTGTTATAAAGATGATGAAATATCACAAGTTTACTTCGCTAGACAGACAGAAATCCATTAACTGAAGATAGTATAGGTTAATTAGTTCAAGATCCCTTAAGAAGTCAACGGGTTTGCTCAACATCAAAATAGATCATTTAAATACAATTATAAGCAAAGGCGATCGTCACATAGCTTGGACACTAAAATATGGCCCTTCAGTACATTAATATTGTTTAAAAAGAGTTCATATGACATTTCAATACATTTCTCAGAATTTTACTTGCAAAAAAAAAAAAAAAAAATATATATATATATATATATATCGTTATAATATATATACTATAAGGTAAATTATTAATAAAATAAAGGTTTTATTTTTTGGCAAAACACAGAATATTATATATTAGTATGGTAAAGATTACAGAATAATAACCCTTAATCCATGGTACAAAATATTATAAACACATACATTTATGTGAGTATTTTTTTTTTAATTCAATAATAAAAAATATATGAGCAAAAAAAAAAAAAATTTATAAATTAGTACGGTCCAGATTTAGCCAATCATTCATGGTCCAAAATATTACTAACACATACATTTATGTGAGTATATTTTTTTTTATTAAATAATTTCAATTGTATTTCTGCGGGCAAAACACAGTGATCATAAATTATATTAGTGCAGTCAAGTCAACGGCACCTTCTTCAAGATAACATAATAAGTTGGCCAACCATTTATGGTTCAGAATATTACAAACACATACATTTATGTGAGTAGATCTACAAATGCTAGCTTCTTAAATGGAACCATGAAGCAGTGTTACTACAACTAATCCATCCATCATACAGGCACAGAAACAGCCATCAGCTGACCATGCAATCACATAACTCAATATAAACTGAGTAGACAGTATTGGCAGATTTGTATCAATACCAACCGAATAGTAGTTTTACTATGAAATGCTTACAAGTAAAACAACCCTTTAAGCCCAATATGAATAAGCACTAGATTTTCATCTGTTCTTTTTTTAAATGGGAACAGGTGCTGACATTTTTTTTTAATTAATTTTTTTTTTTTTTAGATGACTATGTGTTCATGCTCTTTTTCATTGCATAAGAGACCATATACATGTGTTTTAGACAGGCCACAACAATTCTACTCATTTGTAGGTAAATGTTTACAACGACACTGGCTGGTATGAATAAAATCCATTCCCAGACAGAACCAGACAAATATGCAATTAATACAGAGCCCAGTTCAAACATTTTCATTTGAGTCAATAAAATTTAAGGGGCACCGAAAAGAGGAGTTGGCAGGGATGAAAATCTAGCAATTAATTTATTGTCACCTTTGATAGTCGCCTTTCCAGGTACAAGACACTTCATGGCTATGAATATAGCGTGAAAGAAGAGTATTGAAAAGAACAATTCACCTTGGCAACCATCACAAATGGCATGGTCTTTTTCATATACTTCTTCAAGTCTGCTATTTTCCCCAAGGCAGCTGCTATCTGCTTATTTTCAGGAAATCCCTTGTTTGCCTGCAAGAAATACAAAGTATGCGTACAATTGTAAAAGGTGCTCACACACAAAATTTGCTTTTAAGTTGTCATCTAGCCTCAATTTCTTGTAACAAGATTAAGCTAAGCTCACTATTTTTTTTTTTCTTTAGAATTTGTGTTATATCAACTTCATTGAGTTTTGAGACATTAAATAGTGATTAACTCAATGATAATCACAATAAGCCGGATTTTAACTTTTTAAATTATCAGAATCAAATTTAAGTACATAATCTGGCTTATTGAAATAAGCTACTTAAGCCTGTTCACCTTAAAGGGACTGTACACCAGATTGGCACAAAAAAAGTTTTTTTCTGTAACAAATCTCGGGACAATTATTTAATAAAATGTTTTACTCGTTGATATCATAATTGTAAAAAAGAATACGCAAAAAAAAATTAAAACAATTGTGTCGAAGACCGGGTTCACACCAGTGTCGCCAAAATTGCAGTCCAGCATTGTATCCACTGAGCTACGAAGGCTTACTCTAAACGGGTGATATAATTAAGCTATACAACTAACTAAGTAATATCACGTGATAACATCGACAAGCCAATCACACATAAGGAATGAATTCTACTAGGTAGACATACCCAGTAATATTTCTTAATGGAAAAATATGAAAACACTGTGAAAAATAAATTAATTGTAAACTATGTGGTACTTCAGTTAGTAAGTTTCAATGCATTGTACACATCGATACCAAGATTATGTCAGTTTTCGACAATTTTCTTCTTTTTTTTCGCTATTTCATCATACGGAGTACAGTCCTTTTCAGAAGTTTAGAAAAATTTGGGCAACGTTATCAATGCTTGAGATATTATTGCAGGCTTACAGTTCATCAAAAATCTACTTCTTAATTCCAGAATTTGAGTAAGCCCGGCTCGAGGGATTGTGACAATTTCAACCACTGTTCTTTCATTTTCAATTGTTGGTCATGCATTATATTCAATATTGCTCCAATCTTTGAACCCTTCAGAGTCAAAATGCAGAAATATTAGCTCTTTAAGCAGGCAACTACATTCATCTGGATTTAATTTCTTTTATTACAAAGGAAAATACCAGTACCTCAATAATTATTAAAGCCAGAGTTATGAGCCTTGCTACATATCAAGGGGTGAAAGTGAAAAGGTTCTATCTTCTTCTTTATATAATGTCACATAGAACATTTTCACATTCGACCCTTGATATGTACATTCTCTTACTGGCAAAAAGTTTACCAAGTTAAATTTGGATATGTAGAGCAGTTGTAGTGACAACCAATGTTAAAGGTGTCAACAATGACATTGTAGACCCGAAGGCTATCACAAAACCTTGACATTTTATTGGAAAAACAAACGAGGTAAGTATGATCAAACTTTAGCTTCATAGCAAAATCCATCTGGATAATAGAATTTTTTTGAGTTTGAATTTTTGAGTTCCATATTCCAGTGTTTTATTGAGCTTGTAGTGTAAAGTGAGGTTTTCACCATGAGTCAGTGTTTTATTGAACTTGAATTGTTCAGCATGGCTTGACCATGAACCAGTGTTTTATTAGTCTTGAATTGAAGAGCATGGCTTGACCATGAGCCAGTGTTATATTGGCCTTGAATGGTAGAGCATTGCTTGACCATGAGTCAGTGTTTTATTGACCTTAGTGGTAGAGCATGGCTTGACCATGAGTCCGTGTTTTATTGACCTTAGTGGTAGAGCATGGCTTGACCATGAGTCAGTGTTTTATTGACCTTAGTGGTAGAGCATTGCTTGACCATGAGTCAGTGTTTTATTGACCTTAGTGGTAGAGCAAGGCTTGACCATGAGTCAGTGTTTTATTGACCATGAATTGTGCAGCAAGGCTTGACCATGAGTCAGTGTTTTATTGGCTTGAATTGTATAGCAATGCTTGGCCATGAGCCAGTGTTTTATTGGCCTTGAATTGTATAGCAATGCTTGACCATGAGTCAGTGTTTTATTGGCTCGAATTGTATAGCAAGGCTTGACCATGAGTCAGTGTTTTATTGGCTTGAATTGTATAGCAATGCTTGACCATGAGCCAGTGTTTTATTGGCCTTGAATTGTATAGCAATGCTTGACCATGAGTCAGTGTTTTATTTGCCTTGAATTGTATAGCAATGCTTGACCATGAGTCAGTGTTTTATTGGCCTTGAATTGTATAGCAATGCTTGACCATGAGCCAGTGTTTTATTTGCCTTGAATTGTATAGCAATGCTTGACCATGAGTCAGTGTTTTATTGGCTTGAATTGTATAGCAATGCTTGACCATGAGTCAGTGTTTTATTTGCCTTGAATTGTATAGCAATGCTTGACCATGAGCCAGTGTTTTATTGACCTTGAATTGTATAGCAATGCTTGACCATGAGTCAGTGTTTTATTGGCCTTGAATTGTATAGCAATGCTTGACAATGAGTCAGTGTTTTATTTGCCTTGAATTGTATAGCAATGCTTGACCATGAGTCAGTGTTTTATTGGCCTTGAATTGTATAGCAATGCTTGACAATGAGTCAGTGTTTTATTTGCCTTGAATTGTATAGCAATGCTTGACCATGAGTCAGTGTTTTATTGGCCTTGAATTGTATAGCAATGCTTGACCATGAGCCAGTGTTTTATTTGCCTTGAATTGTATAGCAATGCTTGACCATGAGTCAGTGTTTTATTGGCCTTGAATTGTATAGCAATGCTTGACAATGAGTCAGTGTTTTATTTGCCTTGAATTGTATAGCAATGCTTGACCATGAGTCAGTGTTTTATTGGCCTTGAATTGTATAGCAATGCTTGACAATGAGTCAGTGTTTTATTTGCCTTGAATTGTATAGCAATGCTTGACCATGGGCCAGTGTTTTATTGGCCTTTAATTGTATAGCAATGCTTGACCATGAGTCAGTGTTTTATTTGCCTTGAATTGTATAGCATGGCTTGACCATGAGTCAGTGTTTTATTGGCCTTGAATTATATAGCATGGCTTGACCATGAGTCAGTGTTATATTGGCTTTGAATTGTAGAACATGACTTGACCATGAGTCAGTGTTTTATTGGCCTTGAATTGTATAGCATGGCTTGACCATGAGCCAGTGTTTTATTGGCCTTGAATTGTAGAGCATGGCTTGACCACGAGCCAGTGTTTTATTGGCCTTGAATTGTATAGCATGGCTTGACCATGAGCCAGTGTTTTATTGGCCTTGAATTGTAGAGCATGGCGTGACCACGAGCCAGTGTTTTATTAGTCTTGAATTGTATAGCATGGCTTGACCACAAGCCAGTGTTTTATTGGCCTTGAATTGTATAGCATGGCTTGACAATGAGCCAGTGTTTTATTGGCCTTGAATTGTAGAGCATGGCGTGACCATGAGCCAGTGTTTTATTGGCCTTGAATTGTATAGCATGGCTTGACCATGAGCCAGTGTTTTATTGGCCTTGAATTGTATAGCATGGCTTGACCATGAGCCAGTGTTTTATTGGCCTTGAATTGTATAGCATGGCTTGACCACGAGCCAGTGTTTTATTGGCCTTGAATTGTATAGCATGGCTTGACCACGAGCCAGTGTTTTATTGGCCTTGAATTGTATAGCATGGCTTGACCATGAGTCAGTGTTTTATTGGCCTTGAATTGTAGAGCATGGCTTGTCCATGAGCCAGTGTTTTATTGGCCTTGAATTGTAGAGCATGGCTTGTCCATGAGTCAGTGTTTTATTGGCGTTGAATTGTAGAGCATGGCTTGACCATGAGCCAGTGTTTTATTGGCCTTGAATTGTAGAGCATGGCTTGTCCATGAGCCAGTGTTTTATTGGCCTTGAATTGTAGAGCATGGCTCACCATGAGCCAGTGTTATATTAGCCTCTAATTGTAGAGAAAAGGTTTGTCCTTGAGCCAATATTTATTAGATTGATCAAATAGTGAGAAATGCAAATTGTATGTGTATCTTATACATATAATATAAAATCATGTTCATGTCAGAGCTTCCCTCTATGTTTTATAAAAATCTTCAAGCTGAGTATTAGGAGGATTACCATTCACAATATTTCACTGTATAAAATCAGCAAAAGGCTTCAACTCCATGAAAAAAGGTAACAGATGTGCACATTCATGTTTCTTTTTACACAATACAAACATGTACTAAAAGTTTCATGAAAACCTTGTGAGGCATGTACTAGGAAACACATTCATTAAAACCAACAAACAGGCCCTAGATATGTTCCATCAATAGACATATGAGGACTATCAGTAAAGCTAAAGCAGGGCATTGCATAACTGGCTAAAATTTTCCTAGTTCAATGAACTGCTTAGTACACAAATAGCAATGACTTTATCAGTTTATTACCCTATCTTTCCCAACAAGTACAAGTTGTTCATGGATAACACTTTAAGTACAAAAAAAAAAATTGATGCATAGCAACAAGTCAACGCAATAAAATCAGAAGAAAACGTGCATGTAGATAACCAAATAAGGTTATTATTTCAATGATAACATGTTGGATATACATATGTCCGTAGAACATTATGGTTGATAATATTGTTACAACAGTTTATGTCCAGAATTATAGATATTCTGGTTTTCCCAAGCTAATCCTTCGGTACAAACAAAATTATACCAAAAATATACACACGTTACTTCGGAAACAATAGAGTCATTTGGTCTAATACACAAATTTCAATAGCATGTAATTCACCTTTTATTTGTACCGGCATGTTATGTGGATTCCCGGCTTTATATATTGAATTTGTTTTTGTGAACACATTTTACTCTTATGAGTAAATAGAACGGGGATAAAACATACTATACATTAAGAGGGAATTATCGGGAATTCATTCTTTCGAATTACATTTTCAAAACAAAACAATTAAGCTGTCGCTTTTTTGCTGCTCGCAAAGGGAGATTACTGTTGAAATTCTCCAAGTATGTGATAATGTTCAAGCTTAACAGTCAAATATCAACTAAATTTGTTCATTTGTTCATTTGGTTGGGATTATTGATTTTTATTTTCCGATGGTATGGTATGTTTGAACCAGCCTAGACGCAATTTTGGGATTTAAGTGGGTTCATACGGTATTTACGATCTTTACACAGCTCGGGCTGTGACGTCACAAATTGTACTGTTTGATCTGCAGCCGACAAACAGAACAAATTCCATTACACGTGTTAATGAGTTATATTTTCGCAAGTGTTTGTTTGGATTGCAGTTGATGGGACTTAAATTTTGAGTAATAAATAACCATTGATGATTGTGGATAAATTAATGTAACAATTAATGAAATATGTATTGAAATCTGCTAGTTACATGCATGTGCATGATATATGCAAAGCCTTATAGTAAGGAAAAAGTAAGTTTTATTTACGAAATAGAAAGTAAAAAAAATATTTGTCAAAATATTTTTATTCTAAAGGTAACAAAATATGTCTCCTGTGAAAAACAACGTGTTTGGACCGATAACATGTGTTATATTGAGTGTTCATCGTCGCGAAACAAAGCAGATCTATGGTCGTCTTAATCCGATAGGTGTGATCGTGTCACTTTTATTGGGGTGTCATCCACAGACAATAAATCAGTCAGTTGATTACCTTATGTTGAATATTCCTGATTACGACTCTATTCTTTATGAAATTCTTATAGACTCGCCTATAAGACGTTAAGGTCCAAAATCAGGACCAAATTTCCCCGTCTTATAGTCGAGAAAATATGGTAGTCTAGTTACATATACCAACACTATTTTTAAATTTAATGGTATTTACATTATAGACAAACCAAGTAAATTGGAATGAAAATACGCAAACACTGAGAAAGATACGTGTCCTAAGCGAATTGATACGACATTAAGTAAGATTCAATGCATTATAGACAACGATATCAATTTTATTTAAGTTTTTGACAATTTTCTTTTTTCTTGCAATTGTATGATCTGGTGTCTAGTCCCTTAAAACTGTTCACTAACAGTAACGGTAAGTGCTAACATGCCAACACCTCTTTGTACAGGCTTAAGCCATAATCAAATTTAATGCAATCGTAGAAGCCTACCTCATACATCTCACGTAGCGTGGTGAGAATTGTGTGCTGCCAGGGAGGGTAGGACTTAGCAATGTACACTGTTGCATGGGTCGGCGCAGGCACTTCTTTCTGGAGAAGATAACAATACACTTTGCGTGAGGATGATAGTTATTAAGGATTAAGAAATGAATGTCATGAAAGAAGCTGATTAAGTTAGACATAAAATAAGCATTAGAAGAATAGGAGAAGTTTTAAAACATTCGACAAGTCGACTAAAATTAAAAAAGATCCTTCATATGCAGTACAAATTAGCATACAAGATAATGGGGGAAAAGAACTTATATGATAGTTAGTGCCATGTGATTAAAAATGTTCACTCTTAGAATTTTTCAATGATTAATTCCTCAATTTGAAGACCAAGTCACAAAGGCATTACTAATTAGCATGGCACAATACCACCTGTTATATACAGTAGAACATATCTTCATAACATCCAAATCTCAACATATGTAGTCGATTACATATTGAGCTCAATAACCCACGTTACCTTGCCCTTGCCAACATTCAAGTATGCTAGTTTGCGTTTGCGGAAGTCATGTGCACTGTCCATGAGGTACTCTGAAGACTGGACGAGAACCTTGTCGTACGGTCCAACAGTCGGCCAGCTGGCTCGCATGATACTCTCACGCTGAAAAATGTACACTTTAAATTGACATGATGATAAAATTGTATTAACCTGATGATGTCTGATGATGCAAACAGGCATTCATTATTTCGGTATTCCTTTTACATAAACTAAGAGTCTGATGATGCAAAACAGCATTCATTATTTCGGTATTCCTTTATTTAAACTAAGAGTCTGATGATAAATAGCATTATTTCGATCTTCCATTACACGAACTAGGAGTCTGAAAGAACTCCCTAGCTCCATAATTAAGAAGCCCAAGCCTAAAGGCAGCAGTCCTGTAAGACTCTGTTTAGTGTTGAAACCCGCACTTACGTTATCAAGGAGGGTCCAGATGTGTTCACAGAGGTGAGGACAGATCGGGCACAGCATGAGTGTCTGCACGGTGATGTATCGAAACACGAGGTCCACGTGCATACCCTCCACCTCAACCTCACGGTACTTGTCACGCATCGCCTGTCAACACGGATTAGTTTAGATTTTTCATTATTACACTATATTTCAGCTCCAATACGAAAAAACAGCTGACATAAGTCTATGAGTCACTATTGGAGACAACAATTGCTTGAGCTGTATTCAATAAACAATTGAGATTTAACTTAGATTTAAGAGTATAAAGTGTGTGTTGAATGGACTGTAAAATGGCCGCATGTCTATTAGGATTAGGATAAGCGGCACTCAGGCAAGTCCATGAATTAAGATATGGGGGCCCTGGTTTAGAGGCCGAGAGAACTTGCCCCTCATGTTGCTTGAACCAATGGCATTTTTGAAAGCTTGACCATTATCACTCTCACTTAATATAACTAATATAGCATTTATCATAACAAAATAAACAAAAAGTTCCATTTAAAACTTCAATTAAACACAGTAAAAAGTAGGGTGCTTCAAAGTGTATACAGGTATGGCATTTCAGGACATATTAATTTTTTCAGTAAAGAATTTTTTTAAACCACACATAAAATTTTACATACAATTCAGAGGTTCTATTTGCTGATAATTGATAATCCTTAAAATTAGCCAGGGGGAAATTGAGAAAGAGGGATTCATGCCAAAGCTAGATAAAGGGGCTTAAATCACTTTTGAAACCTTGGCAACTCACCTGAAATTCAAAGAACCCAGTACGCAGAGCCTCTTTGTATTTCATCTCTTCATAGCTTTTTTGCGTGACCTCAATACAAATGTTGATCTCGCTATCAAACACGCGATCGTTGGACGTGAACTCTCCGGTGCGAAGGGCCGGACGCATGGTGATCATCTCCTTGACCCACTCTAGGTAGGTGTAGAGTCGCAGCAGGCCGGCTTCCGCCATCATTTCCACAAAGTTGGCGTCCTCCACACCATCACCAGCATCGGCAAGTGCCAACCGCATACCTAATGTCATTGAAATAAAGACTTTGTTGAACAAGCCCGAATACCTGACTATGTTTCCAAAGTAACGAGTTTATAACCCAAAAGCCCGAACATATAAAGACATAACAATATCAAGTATTTAACAAACCACAGACATTTTCTTTTTTTGTTATTAATAGTTGATAAAAGTTGCCATAAGACTATTAAGCAGTTCAAAATAAAATTCCTGCTTCAACACATGACATTATGCTTATAAATCATGTGGAAGTTATCACATTTAAGCCAGATGACTTATAAGGAGATACTTTGTTTATTTTCAAGGGTGAATACAATTAAGTTTGAAAACTTTTAAAAGTGAAAGCTTTGAAGTTTGAAATCAGTTCAAATAAAATATTAAATAAAACGAACCGTCAGCGGAGAACTTATTGATGGCATCGGAGAGGGTGAGGAAATTTCCAGTGGACTTGGCCATCTATATCAGAAATGATTACAATGACATCACAGAACAAATTAACCAGGGCAGTGATTACAAACACTGTCTCAAGTCATAATACAGACTCAAGACTCATAACAGCAATCTTCATTTCCAGGGTTTTCAATAAGATTTGGTTGAAATGTCACAAAAAGAATGTGAACTGGCCAGTTAGGGGGGTCCAGGGGCATGGCCCCCTGTTTGTTTTTAAACTGAGCTTTTCATTTACTACATTCTGTGCCATTCTGAATGCACTTAAAAACCTATTTTAATGTAAGATTTATTTAAAAATTGCACCTAATGATCACATTATATAACTGATAGTTATAAATAGTCCTGTCAATCTTTCACTTCTTCATGTTTCATACGTTGTTCAACTTATTGCGTAATTGACAGTACACAGGTTGCAAGTCAAATCATTCACACGCTTGTATCTGCCTGAATATTGCCATTAAATTAAATCAAAGCACCTTTTCAATTCAGGCTAAATACAGACTGTGTCCAACAGATTTGGTGATTAATATTAAAACATAATTGGATACATAAAACCAGTTTGTCATTGCACGCTTGGACACAAAATTGTACTGTAGACATCCAAAAGGTACCTGAATTAGTGAAAAGTAATGAAAAACTGGTTGATTTTTTTATTTATTGTTTTTTATCCATTGTTATTTCCAACTTATCTCACAATAATATGAATAATTTGAGGCTCAAGTTATAGGTCATGAATTTTAAGAGGAAAATATTAATCTCTCAATTCCTCGATGTATATGTAGATGAAAGAAACAGATCGGGAACACTAGATAAAATCACGTTTCCACTGTGTTGGCCCAATATTTCTAGAAAAATATCAAATCCAACAAAAAGACTCTTTTTACTAGAAGTAGACTGGATTTGTTAACCCCTTGATTTATGCAAAATGTTTATACTTCATAAAAACAAAAGTGTTGTCATGTTGAGGGCTTTAAGTTTGCAATCAAGTTACCATCGACATTGTCTAGTGGCTAATTGTAATTTCTTTCTACCAGAGTCAAATGGTGCAAATTGCTGCATATTTTAGCAATCGCAGGAGTGTTATTCAACACTGACGGTAACAGGTGTGTAGAGTTTACTACAAATGTTATTGGTTTTTAAGCAATTAAACATTTGAAAACATTGTTAGCCAGTGGAGGATCCATGGTCAGGTGGTAAAACACTTGATTTTCAATCCAGGGGTCGCAGGTTCAATTCCCCGCCGCACCACATAAACATTATACTAATCATCATCCAGGAGGGACGTTAAATGGGGGTCCTGTGGGACAGTGCTATACACTGGTGCACGTTAAAGAACCAGGGAGCCTCTAACCAGGGTTACATTCTGTCTGTGCACTACACTCCAAAAACCTAAAATGACTAACAATCTAATAAGAGCACGTGCCGAATGGGCCTTGCCCCAGTGTGAGTATAAATAAGCTTACACAACCAAAACATTGCTAGACCCAAGACTTGAAACTTTTAGTTAGCATGTGTCTTGGCCCACAAACTTATATTTTTTCCCCGGCATGCATTGAGTACAAACATTTGCTCCTTATCTAATAGTTAGATGACAAGAAGTAAATTCTTAATGATTAAGAATGGGCTGACAGAGCGTAGCAAAGGGCCCTTCTTTTTCATTAAGATATTACTTCGGGTCATCTTACTGACTTAGAATACAATCTATTTGCGGACCTTGAACACCCAAGAAAGTTGTAATTCTTAATGATTAAGTTTAGTTCTATCTGCAATTTCATTGGCTTAGAATGTAGGTTGTGTTCTAAATTACCTGCAAATCATTTTAAAAAGATTTTTTTTTATTATTTGGTATTAAAGTGGCCATGTTATTTCAAGAAAACTTAGTCAACTTTAAAACAAATATGAAATGTTTAAGCTGGCGTATACAATGTTCTATTCAATGAAAGTAAATGCAAAAACTTCACATGTTTCCTTTTTCCAAATAACTAAATGACGTGGCGTGAAGAATTCCTTGTCATACCTTTTCTGAATTAAGCAACAGATGTCCATTAGCTCTGATTGAACCCGGCCACTTGTCTCTGAAATAAATTTAAAATAGTTTACTCAAAAGCATATATAAATATAGCTGGTTTATCAAGTACACACCAAATAACCCCCGATCGAATCATCAAAACATATATAGATGATAATAAATCTTTCATCTCGAACATACTGATGATTCAAATTACTTGAATTAATGTACTTGCTCGTGTATCAACTTGCATGTGTATTAGCCCCTAACTATGATAGTTCACTAAATATAAGGAAACTAATTTTATTGCAACTTAAATATAATCAATATATACCTTCTAGAATATTTAATTTTAACTGGGGCTCACAATATAGATCAAATCAAATACCGAATATTCGCATATTAATTTTGCCATTCCTTTGTATCCCTAATAAAAACTTCTAAACAAGAAATAATAATTTCTTGGTCATCTCACCAAACTTTTGAGCCCCACCATGGGGTCATAAAATCGAAAGTCATATGCAGAGACGTAGTGTACAGTCATAAATGCTGCTTTTGCATTGATGAAATAAATATTAAATGATTTGGAATATAACAATAGTGCACAGATTAAACTGACCAGTTGTTAGTGATGTTCTGATGATCAATTATAATCGAAAATTGATTAGTTGTGCCTGATATTGGCGACAATCGATTGTATTTCGCCATAATCGATTATCGATTCAATCGGCGAGTTGTTTTTCTTCTTTCCTCTTGTTCACTTAATATTTCACCAATTTTTGCCTTCAGTTCATTTTTGCATTCAGAAGTGTGCAGTTGTTATAATTAACAATATGGCCAAAAGCAACAACAATGACTAAAAATACTTCTACCATACACAAAACATAAACATAGTTATGGATTATTAGTTATTGTACAAGAAAAAAACTACAATTAGTGTATTGTCAAAAACCAATTGGAATATTGATTCTCGGTAACTTGAATGGAACCGATTATAGATCGTCAAACTGGAACCGATTTCAAACACTACCAGACATCACAGCAATAACTGCCACTTACCAAGATCATTTGGCAGAGGTTTTTCCAATTAATCTATCTGATAACACAATCATGAGCTTAAAACACCAAACAGAATGTTTAAGATGGAGCCCTTACTTCTGGTCTGGCCAGATGGCAATGTGGTTGTAGATGAAGTACGTGAGATGGTTGGGAATAAGGTCCTTCCCCGAGACGCGCAGGTCCACCGGGTACCAGTACTCAAACTCCTCCTTCAGCTTATTGAGCGTGTTACGGGGAATATCCGTGTCTGGGAACGGAGCCTTCTTGTAGAAGATGTAGTCCCACACCTCCCCTGTCATCTGCTCCGGGCTGGAAACAATACACAATATGCAGTCAAAACATGCCAAGTCAAAGTCATTGGGACCCCTTAAAAAACTCCACAAAGTTGGCGTCCTCCACACCATCACCAGCATCGGCAACAAAAATTCAATATAACCATAATGTATAATTAAACCGAAAAGAATCAAAAAAGTTTGACATAACCAGAACATCGAGATAACGCAGTACGACGTAGTGAGTTTCAACTGTAATCATAACATCAAATAACAATGAATGGTTACTAAAGCTTTTCCCACCACTCATAGTTAATTAATGTTATGATTACAGTCAAAATTTACTATGTCGAACTGTGTTATCTCGATGGTCTGGTTCTTCAAATCTGACTTGCATGGACATTGGTATATTAACAAATCCACACAGCTTATTTTTTGAAATGTGCATTGCCCATTGTCAATGACCAACCATGTACACAGAAGAAACACGTTCGCTCGATTTGCTCGTTGGCTCTTACTGGATGTTAAGATCTGATTATTTTTTATTGAAGGTAGGCATTCTGGCTTGGCTCAAATTTTCTGAGGCTCGAGGCTGTGAGATCGAGCCAATGGAGTTTGACTGTATTTAATAATCAGTGTTTTTTTTCACTTTTAGGGGAATGGGGCCAGGGCCCGTCAGGAGGGGAAAATCGCGTCGTAAAAGGGCAAAAAGGGGAAAATGTATAAATGCAAAAATCATTTAAGCTTTGCCTTCCTCTTTAATAAATTGATCATATGCATATACATAACAAGATCAAAGTGAAAGTGAAAGCAATCTAAAAAGCAATATCTCTTTGTTTTATATTGTAAAGGTTGATTATGTTGTCAATGTCCCCTGCTGACAGTTCTTTTGGCACTCTCATACATATTCTTATAAGACTGTCAAGTGTGTTGCCCCGTAGTTTATTCCTAGAAGGCGTACAGAGGGAATTCATGGTGTAAAATTTCACGTTGTGCGCCATTTGATT
This sequence comes from Mya arenaria, assembly GCF_026914265.1. NCBI lineage: Eukaryota > Metazoa > Mollusca > Bivalvia > Myida > Myidae > Mya > Mya arenaria. The sequence goes on along the minus strand of NC_069124.1, from coordinate 30,419,260 downwards.
TTGAAGATTGACGGGACGCTTGTTTTTTCGTATAATCGTAATATAATTAATTTTCCGAGCGCTTGAACGATACCGATCAATCAAGGGAGACTAGCACGTATGATCACTACGTGTAAAATGCGGCGCCAAACTGCGTTTACCGTATTGAAAAGTGCCGTAATTACGATCGGCAAAGTTATTTTAGAGGACGATTTTGACATCGTCGGGAGGGGAATTTTTTTACTGAAATAGGGGAAAAATATATACTTTTTGGAGAGGGGAATGGGGCCAAATTTCGGCCCCAAATCAGGCCTAAAAAAAACACTGAATAATAAAGTAAAGCGTGTCACAAGTGAGTCTGCAACATTTTTTTTCTCAAGCAGATGATCCAACTCATAAGCAGACTACCACAGTACACAGGTAGATATAAAATGTAAAATATTTATCCCATTCAAGCACCAAGTAAGACTCATGTTTTATAATATCTGTACCTAATGCCGGCAGGCCCAATTTTGAGTCCATCAAACTGTCCGCCCTGCAGGAGATGTGCCACTGTATAGTATGCCATGTAGATTGTAGAGTCGGAAAGGGATTCCACCAGGTACTTCTTATCCCAGGGGATCTTCGTGCCTTCATGTAAATATTAAATATTGTCTACTGTTCACAATGGTCACATTGTTTAATTTTGGTGCAACAACCTTCCTATCAGTTGTGTAGTCATTTTATATTTAAATTGGAGATGAAGTTATTTTTTACAAAAATGCATATACTTTAACCATACTAGGAAATAAATAATCTCAGAACCCTGTTTTGGTCCAAACATTAAGCTGCTTTAAACAGCTTTCAGACTCCAGCAATTTAAGGGGCAGTTGTATACGATACATGTTCTTACAATATTTTTATTGAAACACTTTGTACACCATAAACAGTGTAACGCATTGAAATATACACTTTTTAGCCTAAAGGTTTTTATTGAAATGAGGTCAAAATCAATCCCAATTTGTTAACAAAACAAGATTGAACAAAGTCCAACTGACCGAGTCCATACGATCTGGAGCAGGCATGTTCGTGCAACCATTCGAGCGTCGCCTCAAAGTTTTTGCGCACATCGTCAGTGTAGGTCTCGATGTGGTCGAGGGATTTCCGTGCCGCTGTCTTCCACTCTTCCTCTCCATAGTTCAGATACCTGCCATGTCAATGCATTTCATGGCTAAGTAAAACAGAGAAATATTAACTTTCATTTTCAGTTTAGTTAAGTAATCTTCAAAATGATTTTGAAGACATCTATAAGTCCGCATTAAACATTTTTGACAGAATATTTTCTTGTTGGGCTTGAGCACAAGATCTCTAGGGGTGAGAGATGAGCACTTTTACAACTAGGTCACTCTTGCACTCATAACTTTTATATTTCCATTAAATGTTTACATCCTGACACACACAAAATTGTTCATCCCTTTAAAAAGTGTAAGATATTGGAAGTGTAACAAGAGTGACACGGAGGGAACATGTACGTCTGTTGTTGTTTTTTCAAGTTCATGACCAAACAATTATTTAAATAATGAACCTTGCTATACACATGTCAATTGTCTCTGGCAATATGTGTACCAAATTCCATTATAATTTCTTGAACCGGTTATTAAATTAAGGAAAAGTTTATGCCGTTTTTGGTAAAAAAGGCGCATTACTCAGTAAATAATAAAGAATGACTTGTAGGCAGTTGTATATCGTCTCTGAAAACATGTTTACCAAGTTTCATTTGAATACCTTAAACAGTTTTTAGTTAAGGCTACTATTCAAAATTTTACATGTTTGCTTTTGTTGAAAAAGGCAATATTTGACATTTTTTTTAGTTTTTAGTCATCCTACACATGCATGGTTTGTCTCTGACAGCATGTGTACCAAGTTCCATTTGAATATCTTTAACAGTTATTGAGTATTGGCCAAGTTTTAAGTTAATAATCTTTTTTTGGGTCAAAGACGCACATTACGCACTTAAATTGTAGACTCAAAAAGTCAATTCTCATACCACTGATCACAGAGGGCGACGACACACTCATCTCCTGATCGCGACATCACCTGCTTCTCCGGCTCCATGTACTTAACAGCCTCATTCTGAATCGGGTTATATCAAGATGGGTTAACATCATAGCTCATTTTCATCACATCAGGAATGTTGTACTAGGCCCATATTCACTAATGTAGTGAGTCTAAGACAAAATTTACTTTTGTTGCAAAAATGCTACTATGGGGGCAAAGATGGAAAAAAACATATGTATGTGTTACAAATAACCTGTTTTTATATCAGGCACACATCTTCTATCAAAACTAGTTGTATAATAGATATATTGAAACATTTAAGAGTTCAGTTTTTCTAGACTGAAACTCAGACTCAGGACATAAGTGAATACCCAGGCCACAAGAAGGGGTGAAATGCCTGGCTAATGAGCAAGCTTTTTTTCAGCAAGCAATTATAATTGCCTTACTTAATACATCGCATGTGACACATGTAATTCTCATTTGTAAAGATTGCTTAACTTATTTTGCCATTACTTAACAACAGAACGTTATGAAAACACATGGACTAGAAAAAGCCGTCCTACCTTGTCGATCATCTGTTTCTGTACAAGTTTTTTCACATCCTGGACCTTCTTTCCAGCAAACTCTCCTATCTTCATCACCTGCATAAGCAAAGAAACTCACTAAGAAAAACATTATTATATATTACAGACCAGTTTGTTTATCAAGATCTGCCCTCACCTATTAGCTGCATTATGGCTCGACTCCGCCATGACACCATAAAATGTGTTTTTAAGTGCCATGAGATAGAAAGGACTGCAATTCGCAATCAAATCCAGCCATTGGAAGACATGAAGAAACAGAGATCCGTATGTGATACCATAGCTCTTTGCGAAGAGACGTCTTGGTTCTTAAAACTGCTCGGTGCCAAAGCACCAATAAACAGGATACAACTTCTCTGGTTTGAAACAGTACTGAGTACAACATTTTCCCAGTACCTTCCTTTTAATGCCGAGCGCTAGACAAGGGAACTACTGGTACCATATTTTTAACATCTTTCGGTTTGCTGCGGCTGGGCTTTGAACCTGATTTCTAAAACAGAATGCAACATTTCTGAGCACAAAACTACCTCACACACTCAAGTTTTGCCAAGGATCAGTGGTAACAAAATATTTGAGTCCAAGCAGATTTGAACAAAAATTACTGAACTGCGAACAAAAATACTACTCACCCCTTCGTAAAACCCCTTCAGATACACAGCAGCCTTCGCCTCCAGGAGTTTGTCCTTGTCATTCTGGCTCTGAATCTTCAGTTGCTCGCAGGCTGTTACAGCACACAGGTCACCATACTCTGGCACATCGATAATAGGCACCTGTGGGTGGGAGGATAGAGTACTTGATGACATAATAGTGGTCTACTATTGCATTAAAATGGTTCAGATTCAAGACAGAAGCAGTTTTTCTCTACAAGACTTGGAAACTGCTCAAGTTGACCTGATGGAAAATGTTAATATGTATGTGTTGTTTAATAATCAAACTAGAATTCTCATTTGTGGCTCAATAAATCTTCTACATATAAACATACATTCAAATTTCATCAGCTTTAAAAAATGTACCTGGGAAAAGTGCAATGCAACCATGGATGGAATTCAATATACAACTCAAGTGTATGGTACGGTCATACATCATTGACTTCATTCACATTATTGGTCAGTTATTAACAATAAGTAATCCTATGAGCAACATCTTTCTTAGATCTAAATAAGACCAATATTGGAATGCCATTCTATATCTCCGAAATTAAGATCATTTATCATGTACATATATGGTCATACTGCCCCGGACCAAAATACATTTTACCCATGTTTAGGGTTCTTTGATAAAAAACGATTGTTACCGGATCAAAAGGTAGCACCATCTCGTCTGTGAGCCCATACTTCTTTCTAAATGGCTGAAAAAGAGAAGTTAAATACATCATCCACATCATGTGAAGTTATCATGATATATTTTATGGTTTCAATATGGGTTTTTTTAAAAATCTGCCAAAAAAAACCAAGAACTAGAGATTGCTTTTTTGAAAAAGCGCATGTCTCCCCCATTGTGTGGTCGTCGGTGAGAAATAATCAATGATGGACATGAAATTTGGGCCATCAATTAGTCATGACTAACTGACATACCAAGTATGAAGTTCCTGGGTGTAAGCGTTCTTGAGCTATTGAGCAGAAACCGTTTCTTCACCTCAAGGTCAGTGACCTTGACCTTTGACCAACTGATCGCAAAATCAATAAGAGTTATCTACTAGTCATGACCAACTAGCATACCAAGTATGAAGTTCCTGGGTGTAAGCATTCTTGAGTTATTGAGCAGAAACCGTTTCTTCACCTCAAGGTCATGGTGACCTTGACCTTTGACCTACTGATCTCAAAATCAATAGGAGTCATCTACTAGTCATGACCAACTAGCATACCAAGTATGAAGTTCCTGGGTGCAAGCGTTATTTAGTTATAGAGCGGAAACCGTTCCTTCACCTCAAGGTCAGGGTGACCTTGACCTTTGACCTACTGATCTCAAAATCAATTGGAGTCATCTACTAGTCATGACCAACTAGCATACCAAGTATGAAGTTCCTGGGTGCAAGCGTTATTTAGTTATAGAGCCGAAACCGTTTCTTCACCTCAAGGTCAGGGTGACCTTGACCTTTGACCTACTGATCTCAAAATCAATTGGAGTCATCTACTAGTCATGACCAACTAGCATACCAAGTATGAAGTTCCTAGACCCAAGGATCTTTAGTTATTGAGCGGAAACAGTTTCTTCACCTCAAGATCAGGGTGACCTTGATCTTTAACCTAGTGACCCCAAAATCAATAGGGGTCATCTTCTAGTCATGACCCACTAGCATACCAAGTATGAAGTTCCTGGGTGCAAGCGTTCTTTAGTTACTGAGCAGAAACTGTTTCTTCACCTCAAGGTCACAGTGACCTTGACCTTTGACCTACTGATTTCAATCAAAATCAATAGGAACTAGACATCATGACCAACCTCACTTCAAAGTTTGGTGAACCTAGATCAAAGCATTCTCCTGATATTGCACTGAAATATTTTTTTACATTAGAGGTCACAGCGACGTTGATCTTTGACCTTGTGACCCCCCAAAATATAGGAGTTTTCTAAACCTCATGATCAACCTCCCTACCAAGTTTGGTGAACCTAGGTCAAACCATTCTCAAGATATTGAGCGGAAATGTTTTTTACATTGGGGGTCGCCGCGACCTTGAACTTTGACCTAGTGACCCCAAAAACAATAGGGATCTTCTACACCTCATGACCAACCTCCCTACCAAGTTTGGTGAACCTAGGTCAAACCGTTCTCAAGATTTTGAGCAGAAATGTTTTTTATATTGGGGGTCGCCGCGACCTTGACCTTTGACCTAGTGACCCCAAAAACAATAGGGATCCTCTACACCTCACGACCAACCTCCCTACCAAGTTTGGTGATCCTAGGTCATGCGGTTTTCCAGTTATCGATCGGAAACGAAGTGTGACGTACGGACGGACTGACGGACTGACGGACTACCGGACTACCGGACTGACGGACAGGGCAAAAACAATATGTCTCCCCCAGAGAGGGGGAGACATAAATATTACAAGATGCTTCTGATTTACAATTTTTAAACTCAGGAGGCTGAGGATATAAGATAAATTCTTCTTAACGATGAAGACAGAATGAAAAACAAGGGTGCTGTGCTGACCTCCTTTTTCTTGAGGTCTCTGAGAGCTGCGTAGTCATCTGGGGCATCGGAGGGTACGCTGGTGACAACTCCCGTACCCTTCCCCTCCTTGATTGTCAGCATGGGTAGTGTGTAGATCTTCTTGTACACTGTCAGGGGGCCGCTCAAACCCACGCCCATTATATCCTGTACAATCAAATTTTCCGTCCATTAAATCCTAAACAATCAAATTTTCTGTCCATTAAATCCTAAACAATCAAATTTTCTGTCCATTAAATCCTAAACAATCAAATTTTCTGTCCATTAAATCCTAAACAATCAAATTTTCCGTCAATAATATCCTAAACAATCAAGTTTTCAGCCCATTATATCCATTAATATAATCTCACCAATAATGCACAGTGTAAATGCTGTTATTTATCATTGTAAACTTGCGATGCCTAGGACTTCTTAGGAAAAGCCTTTAAAAACAGATATCAGTACTTGGTTTATATCGAAGAAAACATCCCAACTTATTAATAAATAATTACAAAGTAAACAGACCTGGCCCTTTATTTCCACAAGGACATCCACCTTGCCGTCAGTCTTTGTGAACCCCTGGTAGCTCATGTTTTGTGCTGCCCGCCGTGTGCTAACAAACACGTCTCCGTTCGCCAACTCGAAGGCGATGTAGTTTATGTCAGGGTGGATCCAGCAGTTGGTCTGACCGTACATCGTCTCAGGACGCAGGGTGGCTGCTACTAGGTACACCTGCTTGCTCTCAATTTTCCTGTAGTCATCAAAACATGAGAATTTCACAAATCTCTTCTACTCAAAATAAAATGGTGCTTCAAATGCAAAACCTTTTTTCTAAACGTGCTTAGGCTAAAAACAACAACATTTGTATAGGTAACCCAACCCAACCTATAAATAGGCTTTAACGTTTTTATGTTTAGTTGGTAAAAAAAAAAAAAAAAAATGTAAAACATTATTTCAAAAATACATTTTATTTTAAGTGTGTGATTTAATATGTATTTTAAAACCTAAAGATTTATACACAAGATTACTTTAACACCAATCTCCAATTATGATAATAACATTCTTACATAAAGCCTAAAAGAAATGCAAAAAAAACTACGAAAACCAATTCAACTGTTTGGCCTTATAAGTCAAAAACATTTCATCTTTATTTCGGACAGAAAACACCAAGTTATTATTGAATTTATCACCATCCAATTCTGACAATGATGATTCCTCAATTACATGTGTCCAGTTCATGCTTGACCATCAAACCAAGCAACCAGTAAAATTGTTTTGTGATTGCCATAGCTCTCAGCTTGCCAAACAGAGTATGTACACATGTAAACAGCCAACGCAATAAAATATATATTTTTAAGAAAAAAAAAATAATTAAAATTACAAACGAAAATTATAACTTCAACTTACTTGAATTTCGGTGGGTAAGGTTTCAGGAGCTTCAGTTTGATGAGGGTGTACTCCTGGGGCCCCACCCCCTCACCCGTGCTCCGATCATGGTCCATGCACGGCTGACCGTCCTTGGGCGAGAAGATTGTGTACCTAAACAGTAAATAACAAGACATGTCACCTTGGTATGTCAAACACATGTTGCAAGCTATTTTAAAATCTGTCCACACAAGACAAAAGAAATTGAGCCAGACACATGGATGAACAGACGGACGGATGGTGTGATTTTAATTTGCCCACCTTTGGGTGCATAACAAGATTTCTTATATATTTTAGCTGGGTTGTAAAAACCGCTATTCGCTGATATGTATCACTCTCCAGTTTCTTTTCTGAGTAGCAACCAGTGAATATTTAAGAGGCCATGAGATTGAGTGGGGCTTGAGCTTTGACTTTGTGGGTGAGAGGTGGTCACCTATACTAATAGACATCCGTAACAACATTTAATCCCTAGCATTTGTCTTCTAGTTTTGTATTCTAGTGTTTTCACCACTTCAATGATTCAAACATTGCTGTTTACAAAGTTATACCATAGTCACAGCATAACATTTCATTTTATTACAAATTACCAAACTGAACAAAAATACATGAAGTTAATGTAAACCCAGCCTTCTATATATGGTCATTTTCATGTGTGAATATAACAACCTCGTACCTTTTACCAAACTGGATCTTGTTCCTTTCCTTCAGCTTCCAAAACTGCCATCGAACAAACGAGTCATAGTATGGGTTAACATCCGTGGTTAGAAATGATCTTCTCCAGTCTACCTGCAAAGGCAAGAAAAGGATAATTCATGAGATATGAAACTACTGAACTATTCAATGAAATTACCGCAGAAGAATTTAAGTGACTTGGCAAAATATCATGAAATTCAGTACGCAGTAATAGTCATGAAAAATAGTTATAGTTTACGCGCCTGTGAAACACTAGCACAACAATGACACTGTATCAATAATAATTACTTATTTATTTATTTCTCTAGCCAAATATGTTTCTATAAATTGATCAAGAAAACCTATTATACTTTCCTATTATGGTGTCATATCATTATCAATGTAAACACTACGACAAGTCTTGACAGATACGCCCACTGCTCAGTCGCAGTAATTAATTACAGCTGAAGCCACTAGTGCTGAGCCGGGCCCCATACCTTGATGCCCATCTTCTGCAGGTCGGCCTTGCAGTGTGGGGGAAAGTAGTAGAGCCAGTGGTGTGGGTCAGCAAACTCCCGTATCTCCTCATCTTTCAGCCCCAGGGACAGCATGATTTGCCACTGGTACTTCAGACCTCCCGTCTTTGCTTTCAACTTCGTCTGTGGGAATAAACATAGACAGATAATAAACATCAGAATTCTCTGGGGATTGACGGAACAAGTCTTCCCATCAAAATTTGGGGGAACTAACAAATTATAATACAACAGGGGTTCTAATAGCTGATAATTGTTAATCCTGAAAAAAAGTCGGGGTCTGTTTGAGTATAAGGGATTCATGCCCAAAAAAGGGTCAATGGATTTAGATCATTTTTAAAATTGTTTTTAAAGTCATTTATTTTATTTTCATATTAAATTGTTTTTGATGCAAACATCCTAGCAAAGAAACAGTCTTTACAACTGTAAAATTAAAGTAAAAAGCTCTTAAAGGGACTACACACCAGATGATACAAATGCAAGAAAAAAAGAAAATTGTCAAAAACTTACATAAAATTGATATCGTTGTGTACAACAGATTGAATTTTACTTACATGTATCACATTGCTTACAATACATAAAATATGATTTCAGTCACGTATAATAATGTTTTAACGGGCACATAGTAGCTCATATTGACAATTCAAGGCTTGTTTTGAGGAAATAATGTATTTGTTGAATTTGAGACCATCTGGTGTCTTGCCCCTGTAATCCTGAACATAAGAACCACTGATTCATGTAGAAATTCCATGTATCAAAATTTGGAATTTTACATGATTTGAAAGAAAATTGAAGCCAATGCCTAGAAAAAGGCCTGTGCATATACCTCCATGTTAACCGCACATTTTGGTGAGTTTTATTGGCAGATTGATTGCTTGTCATTTGTTTTCTCATTCAAATTGACTGATTTTCCCTCTACATGAAAAGTCTACAACATGCGTTATATATATACAAAATGTGTATAACATGGCTTGTATTAAAGCTGCTAGGGTTTTAGCTAGCGGGTTAAGGAAGGTTGCTGCACCTAGTCCTTTGTTTAGAAGCACCCTTCTACCCTCATGGAGACGAGAATGTGTAGCCTCCTGCCTTCAAAGAATTAAATGCTTAAATTAATCAAATATTTCTATTGTTTTGATCAAAAGCTGAAATATGATTAAGAATTCAAACAAACCTTACATATTTGATATTTAAAAGCTAATTAACTTCAGTTCAAACATTTTCTATATTGCTTAGACAGTTCGAGTTTGTATTTATAAAAGAAAAATAAGGTGGGTAACAGGAAGGAAACTGATTTAACAGAAGATCTGTCCGGTAACAGGAAGGAATTTCGGTAAAAGAATGGCACTTTGAAGTGTACGTATGTACGAAGGTGAATGCTAACTTTATTTCAGGTACTCAAAATAAATAAAAAATAAAACATTATGTAATTGAATCTTATCAGGAGTATGATGATGGCAACTTTTTAAACTCATACGACATATATTGATATAAATATTTAGGTATTTTTTTACCACTGCACGATACAATGTGCTCTTTTGTCCCTCCCTTTTTTAAAACCTGGCTAAAACCCTTTTACCAGGTAAAGCCATAAATGAGTCTTTATATTTAACAAACAGACATTGAGGATAGTTAACAATAATATTGACATTTTCAATGACTCTAAAAGTGAAAGGGAGACAAATTTAATCAAAGTTAAAAAGAAATCACAACCAACATTACCAAAAAATAATGAAGTCATACGCAGTGATCTCCCCTAATAAATGTCTCAGATTATCTCTGCCATCACAAACAGTTTGTCAAGATTTTTACAAGATATTCTTCTTTATCTTAATACCTTTTATATGTTATATAATAAATCTGCATAATAATGATTTAATTTAAAAATTGAATTGTTTGATGATATTTTTTTATAACAATTATACAAATTACATTTGAGCTACACAAACAAGTATTACATGTACTCTGTTCAAATATCAGCCATTGGTATATATAAAGAGGTACGAAAGTGAAAAGGTCCCATCAGATCAGCACCCACTTGAAATTTATCTAAACTACACACTATATTTGAATATATGATACCATGTAAAGGCAGTGAATTGTTTTAAAATATGGAGTACATGAAAATAAGTCCACAAATAAAATCTGTTAGGTAAAGGGAGGCAACTACATCAAAAGTTAAAACCCTACTTTCATTTTAAACAAGAAGTGTAACATTCATGCCATTCATTATTATTTCTATATTTGTGCTAAATAATGGCGCCAAGAAAAACGTCTTTTGTATTTACACTTATAAGGGTTCCGCATATGAACTTATATTTAATAAATTAAGACTTTATCTGTTTAATCTTGGGCAATATATCTAAAAAGTTTTAAAACAATAACTACTCAGATATCAACAAACTACTAAATTCCCTCCCCTACCAACTTCAAGAAAGTCCTTAAAAGTCTTACGTGATGTCAAATGATCTTTAAATAGAATAACGATTATCGATGTAGGGTTTAAGGCAGGATTTAAAAAGGACATGGTGCTGCAGAAACAGGACAGAGTGCTAATAGTAAACAGGCCACATTGAATCGGGCTATGAAGAACTTGAACATTATGAATTTGGCAAAAATGTTATTTGAATTCAGATTAATTGAAGTACAGGTAATATAAAGTTTCAGCTGACAGATATGTAAAGTAAGTATGCATTAATAATTGAAATAAAGGTTTAAACAATACATAAGAAAAAATTGATAGTTTTGAGCATTTAATTCTATGAAGGCAGAAAGTCTCCATAAGGGCAGAATGGTGCTTCTGAAAAAGGACATGGTTAATACACCCTTCAATTACCCTTCAGCTAAAACCTTACAATGTTACAGTACATTGGGCCAACCTTAAAAAATTTCTTGTTTGGAGTAACCCTACCCAGATTTTTTAAGGTGGGTAGGTAGGTAGGTTTTGTTTTTTTTTTGTTTTTTTATAGTAGCGGAAAGGCGTTGAAAAAAAAATTTGCGGATCAAAATGCCAAAAAAAAATTTGAGTCGGCAACGATTTTTATGGGTCGGTCGCGTTACTCCAAACAATAAATTTTTTATTTTAGGCCTTGAGTGTAAGTAAACAAGTTAGTACAAATGAGATAAGCGCTACTAATGTGAACACTATCATGCCGTACCTTCTTTCCTTTCGCCTTGTCCATAATGACAATGTCCGTCTCCTCGGGTTTGGCAGGCTCTGCATCCTCCTCTAACGGGAACACGGGCGGGTAACCGTAATCCTCCATCTCCCGTGCCAGCTTGTCAGCACACGCCTGTGTAAAACTAGCACAATTAGTATATAACAACATATTTAATATATGTAGGGATTACTGACTTCTAATCAGTACAAATTTCACTGACTTATCATCGAGCTGTTTATCCTTCAGTTTGATTCAAAAGAGAAGAAAGTTGTCACCTGGTCTGTCTTGTAAAACAAAGTTCTGATGTAAGACTTGAGAAGCATAATAACATTACAGTGCTCCAGCCAGGATTTTGAAAAGGGCAGGGTGGTAGGTCAGAAAGGGCACTTTTGATGTACATTGAATGAGCCTTAATGGGGGACTTGCAGGAGACAATGTTCAATTCTGATTGTTTATGGGTTGTAACTACTTTCAATACTAATAGTTAATTATGAATACCTTAGCTATTATTTTTACTTTAGTGTCCAAAATTATGTATATCTATTATGCCTATACTTGTTTCTGAAAAAGACTCTATCGAACAAAAGTGCTCAGCAGGTCTGAGAATGTAGTAAAATGGCAGCTGGGTGCTGGAAAAGGGCCGTAGGTTGCCCCCACTCTGCTACTTAGCTGGAGCATTGAACAACATGAGAAATATCGTTGTCACAAAATTACAACTGATTGTTCATGATGATCTTTTGAGAGTGTACAAAGTATACAAAATTTCACCACTATAAACCTTAAGAATCATTTTGTATCTAAGTTAAGTCATTACTCTAAAGATCATAGTTTAAATATAAATGTACAAACCTTGATGGGCATTCCAGTGCAGTGAAGGCCAAACGGGAACAGGCATCGCTTCCCTCTCATTCTCTGATACCCAACTCCAAACTGAAAATTACGAAGGCTTAATGTTACAAATGCTGAAAGTCCAATTCCTACAAAGAATTGTTTTATTTGTTAGGAATGCTTCAAGTTTTGTTTAAATTTGATTAATTATGTTATTGAAATGTAAGCTTGAATCTTACAGACGCTTATAGAAACCATGTCAACACCACCACCAGGGACAGGGGACGCATTCCCCTTTTGTAGGTGGAATTTTGAACATAAAGGGGAGTTTTCATAAGTAAAATTTGGCTAAAATAATCATTATAATTTTACAACTTATCACTATAATCAACATATTTCCTCATTCTAATATAAGGGTATCTATTTATATAACTTAATATGGACATACATTTCTGAGTAAAAGCATATTTAAGGAATTTTTGAAAATGAATGTCCTGAGGGAGGAATTTTGACTGTTATGGCAGAATTAAAGGATTTTTTAATGGGTGACAGTGCCCATATTTGGCCCTCAAAAAGAGTGGATAGCCGTGGATAACCCTGACTTAAGTGTCAGTAATTGAAGGCTATCTGGTCAAAGGTGATTCTGGTCGGGGCTAAAACCAACACAAAACCAGAACAATCTCACTTCACGTCACTAACAACAAAAAGCAGAAAGAATAGCAAATTTTTCAGGAAAAGTAAGTAGCATTTTACCTCACACTTTGACAGTGAAAATGTGTGGCCCAGATGAAGCCTTCCATTCATGTATGGATAAGGAAAGGTAACCAGGTACTTCTCCTTCCTGAAAAATAACTCATACACTTAGAGCTATATAAATAAATTAATCACATGTACAAGGCACATTTGAAAATAATTTTTAAATATTAAGCCTTTTTGCAAAGATTGTTTTTCAAAGGATTCATTAGCATTTTTTACAATAAATATTTTTAAACATGAGAGCAGGCAGATCAAACACAACGATTGTCTGTTTATATATGACACGACCAATGGGGCATAATTTTACTAGTCAGAGCAATAGGCCTTACTTTAAATATATATATATACATATGCATTCTCTTTAACATGTATATCAAGCTTTTGAAAACCAGACATGCTAAAAATTAAACCCTTTTCAGTATTTAATGAGATAAAAAAAACTAAATAACTGCTATAAAAACAGCTAAAAGAGGCCCTGACCTGACCTCAATGTTCTATAAATACTCCCTTACTTTGCTTCCGCTGATCCTGCTGGGGGAGCATCTAATTCAAAGATTCTTTCCTCAGCCCATCTCCTCTGTGCCTGGTCTTCTATTGCCAACAGCTCTGTGAGCTTGGCAGTTCCCTTCCTCTGCGCCATATTATCTATAACCTGAAAAAAACAATGTATTGCATTTTATTTCAACAATACTTAACTAGAAGTTAATGCATATCGACTGGTATTTATCGTATTACCCTGTATTTTGTTTGTCCAGCGCTTGGCATGCATGAACAATAAGGAGCGGGCAACTGTAAGGTGTTTGCAGGGTTCTGAAGAAGTTTTACTTGAACCGTATGAAATAGTAAAGTAACCAACCAGCATCTACTTACTCTACTTAAAGTTCACTTATTTTTCCAAATATGAACAGGCCCAATTGAATCGTTCATTATAGCTGGCACCTTTTCTTATTGAGAATACTGCATATGATAAATTTATTTCCTAATATTATTTAAACTATTCCAACATCTCATGACTTTCATCACTAAGCATGTTATGTAAATTTTATAGCATTTATGAATATTGGTTTAACAAGTGGTTTATCACTTTTTTAAAATAAGTATTTGAGAAAAACACTGGTATTGATACCCATCAAAACACAGCATGTCTGTTTAACATTCCACTTTTTGAATAAATTTATCTTGATAAATGACTGTTCTGGCTACCTATAACCACAAACATCTAAACGCATTTATCAGGCTAGTGAAACATGTTGGATTGAAGTCTCACCAGCCTACTTATGCTCTGATAACAAAAAATAATTATTTGAATAGACAATTGTAAATGCCCCATGACAAACTTAGCTCTATGAGAAACCCCCATAAAATTATCATTTAACTGACAACTTTTCATTCCCCATGAAAGAAAAAAAGCTCTAGCCATTAGCCGGTTAAGAGAACTGCGCTCAAGTTTACCAAAGCAAACTGTTTGAGAAACAGAGGGAAAAGACTTGAACAATTTAAACTACTTTTCGACAGTTATGACAGCACTTTTTTCATTATATATAGCAATAAGAATAAATATCAGAAACAGTGACAAGTAATTAACAGCTGTCAACCAATGCATCACATCTTACTGACTTCTTCAAGCTCAAATTTAATATCCATTACTCCACAAATCAGTCTGCAGCTTGACTGCAAGAAATGACATACCTTTTACACAACCTTATTCTTAAATAGAGTTCAATGATGCAACGAAGAGTAAAATGAATGAAAGTTTCGCCGGCTGACACATGCGGAAATGCGTCGTAAACTGGGATGATGTCGCAAAATAAGTGGCAGGCAACAGTTGAATCAACCATCCACCACGCAGTGCTCTCCCCTAGCGAACGACTACTAATTTCAGAATATGTCTATGATTAACCTTAGTTGATTGTTTTCATTGATCCCAGGCCTGATTAATTCTGACGAATCTTTATTATTACATTAAACCTGGAGAGAAACAAAATATGGAAAAAGGGACAGAACACGGAATGGACCTTTGAACAATCTGCAATGGAACAATCAGGGCACGCAACTTGCAATATATCGTTGAATAAAGTATTGGAACACGGATATACAATAATAATTTGGGGTCAAACAGAAAAATCATAATAGAACAAACATTTTTTATTCATAATTTCCATTGATATAACTGTCAGTTTTAACACTTACATTTAGCATTTTTGAGAGAACAATTCTAACGAGACTAACCAAAATAGATTGAACTACTAACAGTTCTTAGAACCTGCGTGCCCGAAATTCTGTTATCAAATAAAATCATATCCAAAAGCAAACCGCAAAACCTGGCTAAGGTGCCCGCATGCATAAACATTGAGGACAACGACGGTCACTGCTGCTTTTATAGGTGTATTAAACAAAAAATCATTTAAAACTCGCCATGATGGGAAAGTTTTGTTGAGAGAACAATTCTCTCTCTCTCTCTCTCTCTCTCTCTCTCTCTCTCTCTCTCTCTCTCTCTCTCTCTCTCAAAAAAAAAACAAAAAATCATTTAAAACTCGCCATGATGGGAAAGTTTTGTTGTTGTATTCTCTCTCTCTCTCTCTCTCTCTCTCTCTCTCTCTCTCTCTCTCTCTCTCTCTCTCTCTCTCTCTCTCTCTCTCTCTCTCTCTCTCTCTCTCTCTCTCTCTCTCTCTCTCTCTCTCTCTCTCTCTCTTACAAAAATGTGATCATAAAATTCACAATTTAAGATAATTTGATTTATGAATTTATGAATTTCATGGTCTAACAGAACTGTTTTTAATCGGTGCATCAAAACATTATATAGAAAAAGAAAGAAAAAAAAGAAAGAATAAAACAATTGTATTAAGCCTGTGACATGGCGGTGCAAAGGCCACTCATATACAGACATGAACCATTTTCTATATTATACTGTCTTTCTGTTTCTTTCCGTTTTGTAGATACTGTATGAAATTGTTGGGGTTTTTTTTAATAAAGAATTGTCAGTTTTGGCTACTCTTAAAAGAAAACTCTAATCGGAACTGAGCAAAGCCAAGATTTCAGTACATCTCGCAAGCACGCTGGCTTAAAGGTTTATGATTTACGTTGGCTTTGCCTAATATTAATAATTGATTTGACATAAGCTTTTGTCAATTTAAATGCAAAAAACGCACACAATAAGTTTAATAACTATTGCATGGTATTGACAAAAAAACCTATACATGTCTGTTTTTAAATAAACTAATCCTTTCAGAATATCGAACGCGTTTGAATTCAATACAATGTTTGTATATTAACTTAAGGTAAAGTACACATGCTCCTGTTACACTGGCCAGTAAAGTCAACATTAAATTACATAATATATTTACAATATATACATGTAGTTTGAAACTGACATTTATCTCTCAAATGTCAGTTATCACTGATATTTGTATGTTCAAAATGCGATCAGATTATTTACTTATCAGTGCAGTGCAATTGCTTAAAAGTAAATCAAAGTTATTGTGATATACGAATTAAGCGTCTTTTATGTTTTGGAGTATAACAAAATAACCTGTCTCAGTTTGATATGTTTATATCAAAATTAGATCTAAATTATTGTCATATATGAATTAAGCTTTTGTTGTTGTTTTTTTCTCAAGCGTGACTGAAATTCTAAATGATAGAACTTACATAGGGTATACCAAAGGCAGGACAAGATGCCTTCTGACACTATCATACATGATTACATAGCTGGAGCGATAGGAGGTAAGATCTTTATCTGACATGCACGTTTAGATAACATAATAAATAATAGTATCATGACATCCATTATGATATACAAACATAAAGCTATATAGTTGCTGGAGTATAATTTAACATGCATTTCAAAGTACTCGTTAAATTCTTAACCATTCAAATGCATATTGCATTGTTAGTGCTTCTCTAAAAGGCCTAGTTTAAGCCTTCTATAAGTGACCCCCCCCCCCTTAAAAATAATAATAATAAAAAAATGCGTAATTGGCTTATTATATCTCCAATCTGAGTATCCTGCTGTGCAGTTTTCGATGTTTGATTATATAAATGGACCATAAATTGCCCTGAGCCTATAAACCATTAAACAGGAAATTGGCCCCTACTGTGACACAAGTGCGATTAGCAGGAGATGAACAGCAGGGGATTATCATGCCAAACATTCCTTAAACTAGGCCTTTAAACCGGTAGAATGAAGAAGTTTTCAAATGCTTATTTATGCATGAATAATTGGTCTCTTGAAAATAGTTAGTGTTTTATTTTTTTGGTTTCCTAAACGACGAAATCGATAGGCTGAACGCCTCTTGCACCAAATTAATTGTTATAAGAAGATCTAAAACAAATGCTAACTTTCTAAGTGTTAAACGCGAAATGCCTCTATATAAGCCAGCACGCATACGCGAACTTCTTTAAAAGCCACTTAATAAAACAAATTAATGACAAGATGTACATTTGGTTTTTTTATTAACTAAATGAAAATTTAGTGCTTGTTAACTCTTTTATGGATTTTTGGTTGTTAGAATTTTTCTCAATCATTGAATGTGAATCTGTCCGGCGATCCGGTTGGCGGAGGCGGGTGCCTGAACACGCATACCCACACACATACACATACTATAATTATTCAGTCAAAACTCGCTTTGTCGAAGTAGTTGGAACATCGTGAAATTCTTCGACATAACCAGAACATCGAGGTTACAGTGTTCGACATAGCTAGTTTCGACTGTAGTTTCTACAACATTTCAGGGGCGGCTGGACTAGTTGTCGGACACCCGTTTGACACAACAAAGGTTTGGGGTTTTAATCCAGTCGTTAACATGCTATTTTACATTATGTAGAGACGATCACAAATTCAGTACTTTCACGTACATAAATGAAGTAACTTTTATTTTGTTTACACAATACTCTGTTTACTCCTTCACCCAGTTTATAAACATGCTAACAGATAATTGGTTGTGAACGAAACACTGTACTTGGCTGTTTATTTTTTGTGTGACCCTAACAGGACACCATACTTAACTATTGTTGTTAACGACGCACTATACATGATTATCTGTTGCCATTGACTTTAATGACGCGACTTACATGACTATTAATGATGTTCTCCCTAACTATGCACCTTTTCTGACTATTGTTTGCCATTGACGCTAACGACGCACCATATGATATCTTACTATAGATGTTATTAGCCTTAACGAAGCATCATACGTCACTATTGTTGATAATGACCCGGACGACGCACCGTACCTGACTTTTGTTGATATTGAGCCTAACGGTTAACCATACTTCACAATTGTTGCTATTTATGACCCTAACGACATACCATTTTTGCTTTTTATTGATATTTAACCCTTACGATACACTTCACTTCGTAGGTGCAGCTGCAGACACAGCACCATGGCCACCAGTACCGGGGAACGCTGGACGCCATTAAAAACATACACTCATTCGGATGGGTGAGCTTCAGTTTACGTTTACGATGGAATTTAGCTCAATCTTAAAGACAACTATATCATGTGTATAAGGACTATGAATCGCGCTCAAATCCGTCAAAATAAGTGACCCTTTTTAAGAGTTCAACTGAGGGTTCATCAACGGCTCGAACCCAAGACCTTTAAGGTGACTACGTTTCTTAATACTTATATACTCATCTCGTTCACTAATGATTACATGTATAACCTCAATCATTTTTGCGTGGCGTTCGAACCAGTTCGAGAGACGTATATTAGAGTTACAGCTATTTGTATACACGTTAATTGTACCAGGCAGAAGGGCAACTATATTGCACTCACGAAATTACATGTTCTTGCCATGCTATTTGTTTATTTTTTGTAACAACGATGAACTGTATATGTTCAAGTTAATAATAAATGTTCTGTTCTATAAAAACAATCGTTTTCAGATCCGGGGCTTCTACCGCGGTTTATCTTGGCCGCTTGTATCATTCGGCGTCGTCAATTCGGTCTTCTTCGGTGTTTACGGCCACGTCCTAAAGACGCTTGAGTCCGACCGAGAAAAGCGGACGTCTAGTTACTTCAATATCTACATTTCCGGGTGCGTGGGCGGGGCCGCTCAGCTGGTGTTTGTAGTTCCGGTTGACTACATAAAGACGGCCTTACAGTCACAGATTCCGCATGAAGTGACCGGTGCTGCTTCAGGTAATCACGTGCTATATCCGAGGGCTGATCCAAAAGTTCGGTGAAAAATCTTATTGTGTACTGACTGGACAAAGAATGGCTTGTTTCAAAAGTATATCTTTTTTAGATATACACGCCAAATTTCAAGCGCAAACATTCAAATATGCATACAGATAAAAAAACTTTTTCATAAGGGAAGGGGAGCTGGTGACGTCAAACCATCGTGACTATAACACATTCACAATATTTTAATAAATTCAAATCGCGCAGTTATAACACCTGTTGCATGCTGTGTGGAACAATACAACCTTTGATGACTTGAAATGTTTGAAATAAAAAGGTACATTTCTCCAAATTATAAAACCTGGTTCTTGGTATAATTTTGTCCTCGCACCTCCAACTTACCTGTATTTTCACCATTAGACTGGCACCCAAATTTATTTGTAGTTGAAATTAACTTATGTTCCTTCCTTATCAGATATAAAATGTTTTAGTATTAAAATTTAAGAGTTAGTTTCAACGAAAAACAATGTTGATTTTGACTTGTTCATTGTAACAGTAATATCATACAATAAACCAAATGATCTTTATCATTAATCAATCTAAATTAATCAACAACTTTAATTAATAACCTGTACGAAATTAACCGCCTGGTTGTGAGCAGGAAACCAGGCGTCAAAATCAGACTAAAACCAGTTGGTTTTAAATTTTTTAAATCTAGCACTCATATGGATAACCAAGCGTCAAATTTAAAACCAAGCGTCAACCAAGCGGAAAAGAGGCGTCTATATGCGAACATTATGCAAATGAGCTGGTTTTAAATTCCAGCTGGTTTTTAAAAAAACAGGCGTCAAATAAACCAAGCGTCAAAAAAACAAGCGTCAAAAAACCAGGCGTCAAAAAAACCCAGGCGTCAAAAAAATAGCAGACGTCAAAAATTGGCATTACTTGAACACAACCAGTTTGAGTTAAGAACAATTTATAGTTCGGAAAACAGGACAATAAAACATTGTTTAATATATTTTCTTAATAAAGGCACAGCTGAAAATGTTATTTTTTTACACATTTTTACTATCACTTATTGTTTTAAGAGTTCATATTCTGTGTTTAATATGTTTTCGACAGAATGAACCTTGTTCCGTTATCGCCCGATTTAGTTCTGCTGCTGTTGGTGATTCTGCTTCATTCTTTCTGCACTATCTGGGAACGTAATCTGTTAAAATAAATTTAAATGTATTTATTCAAATGATGATTTCCGGATCTATAGCTATAATTACAAGAGGGATGTAATTGTTAGAAGATAATTCATAGTTTAAATTACCTCATGCCTACATGGATTTATATTTGTAAATCATAATAAGAATAAAGTTTCAAAGGTGAAACTAAATGAAATAACAGTCAGCAACCCACCATTTTTAGCATGTTTTTTAGCTTTCCAACTTTCCCATCAAATCTTGTTGGTCACAGGATCCTCATCTTTGTCACAGACACAATATTGGTCATCTATGGTAATTAAATAGGATCATTAGGCACACACATACACACCCACATGATCATCAATAAATAAGTGAAGATCATGCTCAGGCTTAACACTGTATAAAGAAGAGTA
Source organism: Mya arenaria (assembly GCF_026914265.1). Lineage (NCBI taxonomy): Eukaryota > Metazoa > Mollusca > Bivalvia > Myida > Myidae > Mya > Mya arenaria. Next base: position 30,398,414 of record NC_069124.1, on the reverse strand, counting down.
TATATAAAGTTAAATGCAGCTTATACTTTCATGTAATAGAAATCGTGCATATATCCATATGCTTAAACACATTGTATTTGTAACAATCACTAGGTTTCAAAACATCCCATTGGGACATTGTGTTCATGGAGGTTCAGGGAGCAATATACAGAATGATAAAATGCTGCCAGATAAATAATTGCAAAAACATTATACTTAAAAACAAACCATTTTGTATTTATGTTCTTTTTACTGTGTAATAGTATTAAAGACACATGTTGAAACTGTTCTTACCTTTCAAATGATAAGGAAAAAGGTTTATCCACACAAAATATGAGCCAATACTACCGCCATATGTTTACATGATTCTTCTCCATACATTTGAATTTCCTACACAGATGAATGTTTACTTGATGCTGATTGGCTTAGATAAAACCCTTCAGGAAGCTTTATTGCCTGACTTTTGAATGGACTGATAAGCCCAGGCTGTTATATACCTGGACTCATGGAGGGAGAAATTTGGAAGCACTACCAGTATTAAACTTTTAAGCAGTATAATGCTTACTGTTCTTCTAAATATAAATGTTTATTGCTATGAATTTATTATTTGCTACTTTTAACATAACAAAATAAATCTATAAATTTAGAAACATTACAACAAAAAATATATATTATTATTAATAAATATTAATAATGATTTTTTTTTGTATGCGATCATTTATTCAAGCTTCATCATAGTAATTTGTCAAAGATAAGTTCTGAAATTAAGCAGAAATTAAAAATCATTCTCAATTTAAGTCAAATTAAAAAGAGTTTGAAATGCAGAATGTGGTTTTAATGTGAATGTTACTTTGAAATGAATAATTTTCAAAAGAAATTCTAATGCATAATGCTTATAAACAGTAGAGAACAGTATTTTTTCAATGATTTTCCAGTTTCATTTTTTATTCCCTTGTAATTTTATCACATTGGGAAACAATTATTAGACTTTTGTCACCTCGAGTGGCAATTTCTTTCTGTATTCCCGTGGAAAATTATAAAAAAATGAAACTTTAATGTACCATTAAAGATAATTCCATAGTTGTTTAAGTTTCTTGGAGGCTTTAATTTTTCCTAAGTTCCTTTTGACGCTTGGTTTGAAATTGACGCCTCAATACTTAGAGGCTGAAAAATTGTTACAGTTCCTTTTGACGCTTGGTTTGTAAATGACGCCTCCTTTACTGAGAAAAATGACGCCTGGTTTGGCAAGAATTTGACGTGTCCTGCTCTTGTCCAGTTGGTTTTACACACGTCGAGGCAAAAACCAGTTGGTTGACGTCTCTTTGACGCCCGTCAACCAGCTGGTTGACGCCTGATCATTTCGTACGGGAAGCTTGTACAATTATCCACTTTAAACTTGGAATGTATATAATTAACAAATGTCAATTACCATTCCATAGTATTGTGTTTAGTTATGTTAATTAACATAAAATAATGCAAACAACACTAATCAGCCCTATTTAAATTAATAAATACATTGCGGATAATTTACACATGAAAATATATACTACTATTTCAAAAGAGACATTGCAGACGACAATACATTTGTCAATCACTTTGAAAGGTAGTTCTACTAAATTAAAACCTGCTATTTGCATAGAGAAATTCCAATGAATCAGTTTATTTAGTGTATGTGTATCACAAGCATTGTTTTCAAAAGTGAATAAAAGTAAAAAAAAAAAAAAGAGTAAAGTTACGTCAGATGTCATCAGTTTTTCTTGCTTGGCATGAACATATTCCAAATAACTTTTTTTTAGATGGCGTCATTTTCAGATCTACGCCAGATTTTACATACTGTATTTTTTTGGAAACTGGAATTTCTTGTTTACGACGTCAGATCGATCTGAATTCATTTAATTGGATATAAAAAAATACAAGCATTTTTACGAATATCGTATTTAAAATAGAACCAATCCTTGGGGGGGGGGGGGGGAAATGTTTTAAGACAGTTTCCGCAAACTTTTTGGTCATCCCTCGTACTAGTCATAACATATGACACCATGATAAGATTTCTTTTATTAAAATTAGTATAACACCGATGACATAAGAATTAAAGGTATATCACACTACACTTGTTCAAATGTATGTATTGTTCCTTTCAGGAGCGAATCGACAGTACTTCAAAGGACCTCTTCAATGCGCGAAGGCAATTTTCAAGGAACGAGGGATTATGGGGTTTTACAAAGGGGGCGTGGCAATGGGATTACGAGAGATCCCCTCCTACGGGATATATTGTCTATCGTTTGAAGTATTAAACGCAGAGATGAAAACCAGGGGCCTAACAGACGAACGCGGGGTCATTGCAAGTCTAGTTTCCGGCGGAATTGCTGGATCCCTCACGTGGGCCTCAATCATTCCCTTTGACGTCATCAAGAGTCGGTACCAGGCGGACTTTGCCGGAGAGTACCAAGGATTTCTTCATTGTGCTCGATGTCTCTACAAAGAAGGTGGTGTGCGGATATTCTATACGGGTTGCTTAGTAACATGTCTCAGGGCATTTCCGGTTAACGCCGTTACGTTCACTGTATATACACATTCTTTGAAATACTTCGAAAAACATTTTTGAATGTTTCACGGAGTCGTCATCAGCATCCACATAGCGCGTGTGACAGTACATTGTCTCTATACGGGTCGAAATGCTTCTGTGAAGCAAAATAACATCCTGAATTCATTAATGTATAATTTAACAGTTGGGAATCCTGTTCCAACCTGTAGGATCAAAATACACTCAGTTTTGCAACCGTCCCAAATGTGGATTATATGTTTGCATGTTGCCACCATTTGTTATCTTTGCTAATCGATATTTAAGCTTATAAGACATATATTTATGAACTAATTAGTATAAATAAACATAATAAAGTACAAAAAAGTGTTCAAACGTTCTGTGACGCGAACATGTAAGTTGAATCATTGTTCGCCGGGTTTTCTTTACACCATCACAACCGGGGATAAAATCCCCGAACCAATCTTCCGGCACAAGTTCTCAAAAGATTTTAAGCGTAACACGTTAAAGTATCTTATTTCATACAGTTGGCCAAATTATGATTATTTTAATTTGATCATCATCTTTCTAAAAATTTACGTCTACCAGTTTGTTACGTTGACACCGACGCCTTCATGATTATGACACATTTTCAAGCAATGATATAGAGGATGTATGTTGATTTCTGTGTACGATCGCATTTTATTTCATGAGCGTCAAGGAAAAACTTATTTTAAAAGTGTCAAAAATAGTATTTTAATTTACTTTTCGAACTACCCCCTTTTTGGAATACCTTTTGCTACCCGTTGGATGCCCCTCATGCAAAGTTTTAATCACCGATGACGTAGACTGTCGTTCATTCGCCTGCTTGCGAAGAAATAGTTCTCAAAGATCTTTGTTTTTATGAAGTTTATTATGTACTTGTGTTTCAATGCAAACATTTCATAAACATTCATCAATAAACTTTTATCAATGCATTATGTTCCAAATAATAACAGTTAACACACGATTGTTTTAATCGAATGGGGCATGACTACACAGACCATATTCCACTGGTCGCCATTAACTGAACGAATTTCGAACGTGTGAGAAAAAACAAATGTTTTACAAGTTTACGAGCTTTTTTCATAGAATACGGCTTCATACTATATTGGGATCAGCCTTTAATACTGCCAGAAATCATTCTGATTCGCTTGTATACGTGTTGTTTTCCCGATAAAGCGAAGAGTGATGACCACACTTCGTTTACGTTATTTGACGTGTGGTGGGGTATTTTAATCGATGTGTGAATTTTCCGGGAAGTTCGTATTACAAAGTCAGACATTTTCAAAAGATGTTAAATAGATGATTTACGCCGAAAATTATGTTTTTGAAAACATTTGTTTTCGTCTGTAATGTTTTGTACGCAAATGTTCAAGCATTTAGTATTAAGAAAACGTTTGATAAAAGACCCTATCATTTCCCTAATAAACAGTAAATTGTTTTGTTTCCAAACAAAGCTTTATTTAAACATATGCTTACATTTTTAATATATCTAATTATTATTGTTTACATTATTTACTGGTTTACTGGTGAAGTACTCCGTTTTGATCAAAGAGAAGTAGCTACAATTGATTTTAAAAGTTGTTCTAAAACTTGATATTTTCACTCCTGTAAAATATCTTGTAGATATTTTCAACGTTGTTATGGCAATGCTAATATTGCATATTTCACCGAAAAGCATAAAAGAATGATTATATCCATTTTGTGCGCATCAAAACTTTTACATGGTACTGCAGTGCGTTTACCAGTTTTTGGGATGAAACTTTGAGAACACGTCTGAGAAAGGGCGGCAGTTTAGTTTAAATTTGTTTATTTCATATCGAATGTGCAACAAGCTATATCAACATAACATTTATCACTGCCGTTGGAACGATGCTACGCGAGGGTAAAGTATACTGTTGGAGGAGGCACCTAACTTGCCCGGCATGGCAACCGCAAACCAACAGATTGTCTAATGGCGGAGACTAGCAACCGAATGTTTAAGGAGAAGAACTTTCAACCAAATGCAACATGACAAGACAATATGACTCCCCACCCCGCCCCTAACATTGTCAAAGGGAATAAGGGCTAAGGTATGTCATTTTCGAAAAAATATGAGAAAAATACGCCTACATGTAACTGCACGATTTTAGACTGGAATAGCCATTTTTTCTTGGGAGCGGATCCCCAATCACCCCTTATACAATATTGAATCACTTCACCATCTCTAACACCAAATCATAGAACCGCCTCTGTGAGTTGTCTGTTCCTACAAAAGTTGAAGCTTTAATATTGCTTTCCTCATTCACCCATTTGAATCACGGCTCGATGATGTAAAGAAACTGTTGATTGCCACGCTCTATATGCGGATTAATTTGTTTTTTATCCAAAACCCAAACGTGGAAAATGTCAAAGAGAAAGAAAGGTGGAAATGCTTCTGCAAAGATAGAATATGACCAGACAGATAGCAGATCTTTTTTCTTAGGTAAATAATTATTTTAGGTTGAAAGTGTTCAAGTTCATCATAACTGCCAAACTATGATTGTTTACATGTTGTGTTTTAAATTCGGATAAGATGAAGTTCGGACAACTAATATTTGTAAGTCCTATTCTTTTCTGAAACGTCAGAATATGCGGATAACACGTCGAACGAGATATAGCAATAGGTATTACCGTATTGTATTCAACCTTTATATTCACACTGAATACAGATATAACTCAAAAGTGCAGTGCACAAGAATTGTAGCGTCAGCCGTAAAGGGCACTTCCAACGGCCTCATTGTTGAACAATCTTTTATGGCAATGCGGTTGTGATGTCAGTTGTAGGTTGAAAGGTTCAAACCCCCATTTGGGCATACACTCTTCCTTTTACAATAATGGTGTCAGAAGTAATTAAATGTAATGGGGCGGTAACCGAACCTGTACAGGTCTGTACATCCAGGTTTAGGGAGTTTTGGTCCAGTCCCAAGAAAGGTAAAAGAGGGGGGAATGTAGTGTCAGCTGTATAGGGCAGTTCTAACATCCTCATTGTTGAGCTAGCTTTTATGGCAATGTGGTTGTGGTGTCGGCTGTAGGTTGAAAGGTTCAAACTCCCGTTTGGGCATACACTCTTTCTTTCACAATAGAACTATAACTTTGGGTACATTATTTTTTTTGTAATTGCCCTTTTTAAATTTTCATACTAATTTTTCTGTCTGGAGCATAACTTGAAAAGTTTTTCAGGTATTAACTTCAATTTATATCTTTGATATGTGTGATTCCGGAGACCAGATCGACCCTCAATTTTACCTGCTGAGAGTATGAATGAATCTGATGTGTTTGGATTTTTGATAAAACACTATGACAGCATCCATGACAGCTTTTTTTAAACAACTGTCAAACCTTTGAAGGTGTGAACTTGTACTCTGGTTTTATCATTTATGACTCGATTTAGTGATGGGTGATCTAAAAGTAAAATCAGCGAGACGCTTTAAGTCATATCCTAACATATGTCCTTTTTCTAAGTTAAGTATTTCACATGTCATAGTTATATTAAATAAATCTTAAAACACTTGTACTTTTCATTTTATTGACTATGGAAATTTTAGGAAATAATTTTAGAAATGTTTCAAGATATTTATGGATATTGGCCCTGAGACATGTTATTGCATATTTAACCTTCCCTGCTGTTTTTCCATTTGTTCACTTATTATTAACAGAAAGTGGTTTGAAGAAGTGTCATATCAATTAAACTCATTTTTAACATTTTCGTCAAGTTTATACACATATGTTACCTGTTAGCATATGAGACCTATGTTAGCTGTTCGCAGACAGATATATATGCCCCTAGGCCTTTCTCCCATAACCCTTTGCCCCTTTTCCGCATTTAATGCCCTTATTAAACCCTTATAAAGTTTAACCTACATGCATTCATTTATGACAGTTTTTTCACTTCATCTTTACATTTAAAATGTTTTTCAGGCAAGTTTGCAAATGGATTGGTTAAGGATGAACACAGGAAAGACCTACATGGGAAGCTGCTCACCCACAAGAACAGAACAGATCAACGAACGAAGAATAACAAAACTGTTGTAAGTATCTTAAAGAGGTTTTAAATGATAGACTGTTGTAAGTGTCTGAAAAAAAACCAACAACATTTGGTTTGCCTATGAAAAAGGCGCTGACCCTACTGTTTAATAGTCAGTGGGTAAAAAATACAGAATAATCCTTTAACACCATTCTCCATTGATGACAATAATATTCTGACATCAAGCCAAAAAAAATAAAATAAAAAAGCCTACCTTCCTCATCTGTTTTTGAAATGGATTTAACCCTTACTAATCATTTTTTTTTGCCTGTGTCTAGAAAAGGTTTGAGTGGAAAAGCAATGTTATAACTGTCCAAAATGATTTTAATTAAACTGATAATTACTGACGAAGGTTAGCCGGAACATATAGTTATTGAAGATCGTCTCACAAAGATCGACAAATAGAAACTTTTGTGAAAAAATGCTCTCCTGGCTGGAATCCTTGCATTGAAAATGATTAGTAATAGTGAATCTTAGTTATTGAATCTTGCAGTATTTCAATGGATTTTGTAGTTTTCGAATGTGAACTGTGTAAATCCCCCCAAAAAATTGTTTGGTAAGGGTTACATCCTTTTCAAAAATATGTAGGGTAGGTATGCTTCTCTTTTTTTTATATTAGTCTTTATTTTCATCATTGGAGAATGGTGTTAAAGCAATTTTTCTGTGTTCAAGGTTTTAACCTACATATTAAAACACATTTTTATTTATTTTTCATTTTTTTACCAACTGACTATAAAAACTGTAGGGTCTGCACCTATGTCCTAGGTAGGGTCGGGTAAACCGAACCAAATGTAGTTTTTTAAGCCTTGGTATTAAAGTAGAAGGTCAAATTATTTGCGCATATCTTCAACTTACATAAGTGTTGGTTCAAGTCTGTGACATTACTGCAGGATTTATGCTCTGACACACAGAAACAGGTTTTTTTGTGCAAAAAAATAAAAATGTTTACTACATGTATACTCATGTTGTGGATAATTAAATATGGTGTTTATCTCGAGGGAAATACCTTAAATGTTTAAAAAAAGTATAAATCTTTGTTATTGAATGTAATATTAATACACTTGAATGAAACATTTTATTTTACTCTTAAAGCTGCACTCTCACAGATTGAACGTTTTGACAACTTTTTTATTTTTTGTCTTGGAGCGAGCCAATTTGTGCGAATCCATTGAAAGTTATATAAGACAGCTGACAAAAAATAGATCATGGATTTTTATATTTAAGTTCAAAAATTGATGTTTTATGCATTTTTCTTAAACCGTTAGTAACAGTTTAAGCCATAAAACATTAATTTTCGAACAGAAATATGATAACCTACAATCTGATTTTTTGTCAGCAATCTTATATCATTGTTTGAAGATATTTATGCAAAAATTTGCTCCTTCCAAGACCAAAAATAAAAAAAGTTGTAAAAATGGTATATCTGTGAGAATGCAACTTTAAGATCTCATATATCGGAAACTGAATTGTATTATAATTGCGCTCAAAGTAGCCTATGGTCTGACTAATTCCTGAATGTGTCATGACTAGCGTTGTTTAAATTTTTCTATCAATCTTTGAGATTGAATATACCTGTAATATTAATACACTTGAATGAAACATTTGATTTTACTCTTAAAGCGGATTATGACTGCACTGATAATTATCTACTTTCTTTTAGGAATTAATTCATTGAGTCCAAATCTAAATACATTTGCTTGTCCATCCTGATCACGTGACTTGTAAATCTCACCAACAGTTATGAAAATTTATGTTGGTGTTGTTTGACATCATGTCAATTGTAAGACTGATTGTCTGTTGGTCGGAAAGACTTGTGATGATAGCAGTAGACTGATTGTCTGTTGGTCGGACAGCATTGTGATGATAGCAGTAAGCCTTTCTTTTTAAATATGACTCATGCTGTAGAGTTTTAGCCAGGTTTGACTTATGACATGCTGCTGCAGATGTGGGAGAGGATGCCAACAGAGAAAATGGCATATTGTATTGGACTGTGATTAATTTGAACATCATTAAATTGATATAAAATGTTATGATTGTGTTTTATTGAAAAAAATATTCATATTAGGTTTCATCTGCTAAACATGTACATATTACCCTGTATATGTTTTGATAAAAAAAGAAGCATTTGACAGTCTTAAGCTTTTAACCCTTTTCCTTCATAGAGAAGTGACCACACCAGCATCCCATATTTAATCCACTTAAATAATTTGAGGGTCAGAAAACATATACCAAGGCTAAGGATAGAGGAGTAAAAAGGCATATCAATGAAGAAAAGGGTTAATTCTATGAAGGCAGAAGGGTGCCCATGCTGGTCTCCATGAGTGCAGAAGGGTGCCCATGCTGGTCTCTATGAGGGCAGAAGTATGCCCATGCTGGTCTCTATGAGGGCAGAAGGGTGCCCATGCTGGTCTCCATGAGGGCAGAAGGGTGCCCATGCTGGTCTCCATGAGGGCAGAAGGGTACATGCTGGTCTCCATGAGGGCAGAAGGGTGCCCATGCTGGTCTCCATGAGGGCAGAAGGGTGCCCATGCTGGTCTCCATGAGGCCAGAAGGGTGCCCATGCTGGTCTCCATGAGGGCAGAAGGGTGCCCATGCTGGTCTCCATGTGGGCAGAAGGGTGACCATGCTGGTCTCTATGAGGGCAGAAGGGTGCCCATGCTGGTCTCTATGAGGGCAGAAGGGTGCTACCAAAAGGGACAGGGTGCAGCACCCTTCTATAACTCTTGAGCCCAAATCCTTTTCTGTAGATGTAACTGTATTCAGTGATTGAATGTAATTGGTATTTATGTTTCAGGTAATGGAATCTTCGTCCATGACATATATTGGGAAGAATCATGGCCCGACCAGTTTGAACTCTGCAAAAGGAACACTAAGGTTTCTAATTAAAACGCTCATGTAGATGTTTTAACATTATGATATTACGGTACTTGGATTTGCTCAAAAATGTATGTCGTCTGCTTTCCTGAGGAAATGACCTCCTCCTTTTTTGGCAAAGTATTTTACTTCAAAATCAGGCAGTTTTAGCTTCTGTCCTCTAAAGATAATGAATATTAGATATAACTGAAATATATAAAGTGTATAATTCAACCAAAAAACATCGAAAAATCTTGGACAGAATCAGAACATAGAGATAACAAGAGTTCGACAAAGCGAGATTCAAATGTATTTTGAATTACATTTTAAACTTTCTTCAACTTATTTCTACACATTGTTATCATTCTCTTTCTAAATCTCATCATTTGTAAGTTTCCCATTTCTGCTGAACCTCACTGCTTTAACAGGGCTATTTTTCGCCTGATAACATCATAATATATTATTTGTCGTTATGATTTGAAAGATTGTTTGAATTTAGTAAGGGTTAAATATCACGATATTTTGCAATTCAAATTTTAAGTCTATGGAAATTTTACTTGACCAATGTTAAGTTTTGTAAAATAATATTGTGAGTTTTAAACCTTGTGAAATAATCGGTAACCTATATTAAGAAATTGTCCAAAAAAAGCCTTGCATTCCACATATATTGATAATATAATGTCAGACAGCATGTTGGCTTATACTGATGGTATAATGGTGTTTCAGACAGTATGTCAGGATATACTGATGGTATAATGGTGTTTCAGACAGTATGTCAGGATATACTGATGGTATAATGGTGTTTCAGACAGTATGTCGGGATATACTGATGGTATAAGTATGTCAGGATATACTGATGGTATAATGGTGTTTTAGGCAGTATGTCAAGATATGCTGATGGTATAATGGTGTTTCAGACAGTATGTCAGGATATACTGATGGTATAATGGTGTTTCAGACAGTATGTCAGGATATACTGATGGTATAATGGTGTTTCAGACAATATGTCGGGATATACTGATGGTATAAGTATGTCAGGATATACTGATGGTATAATGGTGTTTCAGACAGTATGTCAGGATATACTGATGGTATAATGGTGTTTCAGGCAGTATGTTGGGATATATGACGAGAAGACGGGCAAGATGAGAGTCTGTGACGCGGAGATGTTTCACATGGTCCCCTTCATACCAGGTACTTGACACAAAGTTTTAGAGCAGTTGATATTTTTGAGGAAAAAACCCTGTTTTATATAGTAGATTTTGGTTAATTGTTGGTGCAGCAGGCTCAAAAAACAACTGTCATGTTTTAATTTATACATAATAGCAAGCTCACATACAGCCCTGGTATATAACAACTGGCTGTTTTATGAGACCTTAATAATTGTGTCCATAACAATTTTCTATAAAATTGGTTTGTTTTCAACTTTATGCCAGCCTCATAGATTATCAGGGTATATAATAAGAGCTTGTTTAACCTTTTCCTCATGTAGGAGTGGCTTATCAGTGGCCCCTAGCCAATGAAAGCCATGCTGTGACTCAAAATAGAGTGTGGGTGGGGTGGGTATAAGTTAACTATCCTAATCCACCAAGAACTGATTGGAACTAATGGTCCATTCTAACTGCTAAGAATAATGTTGACAAATTTTCTGATAAATTTGTATATTCTTTTTGCTTTGTCTATAAGAAATAGAATGTTCCCGTATGAGGAAGCTCGACTCCTCTTCATGATGATGCCCCATTATTGTGTGATACCTTGTCTGTTTTGTACTCTGTAGGCCTTGACAAGGTGCAACCTGAAACCCCAGACAAAGAAAAATCATATGTGGAAAAGGTTTGTCTATAATTTTATTTTGTGCTTGATTATTTTCTGGGGGAGAAGCTTGCAAATCCAGGTGCGCGAGCAATAACACAACGTAACACACGTAACAAATGCCATCAATCTTTTTGTTTACATTTTCGATAATAAATTGATAAAATGATATGAAATGCTTTTTTACTTTTGAAATAAACTTAAATGACAATAAAGGAAAAAAGGGAGACAACTTTTCAGACATGGTTTTAATGTTCAGGATTAATCCTGAAGTCAGGATTAAGAACTTAAAACTTCAGGTTATTGGAAGTAAAGTTGTAAGGATTGTTTTCTGCTTGGATGTTAGCATTTAGTTTAGAAGTCTGGTTGAGGCATGGATATTATTGACTGATAATAATACACTCTTTTTTCCCTCAAATTTCCAGTAAAAGAATGCCTTGGTAACTCGAGTTTGGAATCCTGATTGAGGCATGGACATTTATTTTTATATAGTTTGGAAGTCTGGTCGAGGCGTTTGGGAGCAAGAAGAAGAAGCAGAGTTTTGAGAAGAAACATAGAAACAGGATAGATGCCGCTGAGATGGAGGGAGTGATGGCGGTGGATGCCCGCCACGGTCAGGAACATGTCCGGTCCCGACAGGAAGGTGAGTGACACCAGCTGTTATGCTAACGTACCTGTCTATGTAAGCATTTATATCAATGAGGGCCCTATGACTTTTGTTATAATTGGGTTGCAAGGCTTACAGATAGGATCATGTTTTAAGGCGGCAGCATCCGTTCATGTTCATCTGCATTATTGTCGGCCACATCACCCTTTCATTTTTCTGCTCACTCTTACTTAAGCATTTCTTATCCAATTCATATCAAACTTGATTTCAATTCTCTACCACATTCTATATCTTGTCAGATTTTACCATGTGCTCTAAAAATATCTCTTAACAAATTGTGAACATTAGTTCATAAGAAAACCATGTTTGTGCTATTTGAAATAAGTGACAATTTTTTTTATATACTTGTATATGTCTGGTTTTAGAGAAAGAGCGTTTAGCTGAGCAGATAGATAGCCTTAGTGCCCTGCCTGTGTGTAACAAAGATGCGGAGAACGTGGAAGACGTCTATACCCTTGATACAGGTAGGTGTCTCATTGGAAGTTAAGGATCACTTAATTTCTAATGACAATAATGGCTTAAAAAACGAAATTCAAATTTGTTTGCCATACAAACAAATATTGAAGCAAGCCTCTTTATCTTATTGTTTTTTTCAGTTGCCAATCTGTTGCTTACAACTATTACTGTTTCTTAGTACACCGTACATGTTATAACCAAGTGTTAGGGTTTTAGTCATTTAGCTATGTCAGGGTGCTGCACCCTATGATTTTTTGCTAGCACCCTTCTGCCCTCATAGAAACAGCCTTCTTAAAATTAAATGCTAATGATTGTCTAATATTTTTTTGTTTTAATTAAACTCATAATTGTTATAAGATTCTAAAAACCGTTCATGATATTCAAGTGAGACAATGTGGATATGTACAGTAAAGCAAAGTCTGTGACACTGGCTTTAATATTTGTCTTATGACTGAAAAATCACCAACATAGGAGCATTTGGGTTAGCTCCCTCCACCATAGTGTTCTTGTTACTCTTTATACTGTAAGGAAGATTGTGGAGTTAACTAATTTCAAGTCTTAAGTTGAAAAGGGGCTGTTTTGAAATTGAGTTTAAAAATAATCACATGTGCACTAGTGCTTGCTCTTGCTTGACCTCTTTCTTTTGAGCAATAGAAGAGAGGCAGTTACTGTGATACAGTACTTGTGTGTTACAGTGGTTACGCAGTCTGAGCTGGACCTGCTGCAGAATCTGGCCCAGGATTTCTTTAACTGTACAGCAGACAACATTCGCGAGTGGAGTGAAAAAAAAAAGTAGGTGTAAATATATTATTTCAATATCCATGTAGCATCACAGACTAAAACTAAATATTCTCTAAAATATTGCAGAAAATACTCTGTAATAATTAATTACCGTACTACTACTGCCATTTGATTGTGATTTTGTCATGTACATTATTTTCTTATGCCTCACTTCTAAAGAATTGAAAGTAAAAACGCCAGGGCAATATTTTTAGACCACACACTATAACCCTCTGCCGCACTTTGACCCTCTAACGTCATTGTTAGTTTTTGTTTGGTTTAATAAAATAGATATTGACTGCCTTATTGGTGACAGTGCGTCAACCTTTGGAAAATACTGCCAACCTTGGCTTTACCTCGGCCTACAGAATTAACCTCAGGTAGACAACATACACTGTCACCTCCAAGGCAGTCAATATTTATATGATTCTAATTATTATTACAAAAAGACATTAAATTGGAAGAGGAACATTCTCTCTTTTTGCCCGTTGTTCTGTCTGTCTGTCCTGTCTGAAAAATGTTTGTGTCGGCTCCATACCTTATACACTCTAAACAGGATTTTAATGAAACATAGGTCACTAAAAACATTTTCTTTGTAGGTACCCACTGTATGTGTTGACCCACCTTGCCACGATGCCCGTGGATGAGAGTCTCCGCTGGCAACGCTGTAAACTGCTTGTGTACTTGCACTCCATGCTGCGTCTCTACAGTGTGTCACCCAGCCAGCTCAACCAGCCCAGTAAGCCCATCTTACTTCTGTGAATACCATATAAGGGTCTATACATGTATCAGCTTAAGCATTAAGCACTGTAAATTTATTTTCATAGGATGTTTAAAACAATGAAGGACTTTGGTACTATTAAAATGGCAATATTATTTTGAATTCAAATGAGTGAGGGTTCTCCATATTATGACAGAATTCTGAATTTTCAGCCTTCACAGAGATCATTTTCCATATCATATAAATTCGGAGAGGTTTTGCAGGGGCTGGGGGGTGTGTGTCTAGGAGATCAAATTTCTGAAAAAGAGATATTTCATTTTTAGTTTGCATTTTAATTCTAAAAGTAGAAATGATTGAATACTCGTCAATCTCCGCCATAATAGCACCTACAGCACACTGATACAAAACACACGCAGAAATGGTTGTTCATGTTTTCTGAAATAATGACCTATATTTTATCTATGCTTCGACCACTTCCATAGATAACATTAACTGGCTGCGCATTGCAGGATTGCCCGAATAACATACAGCAAATTGTAGGCAAAATTTTAAACATGGAAAACTGTCAACAATGCTGAATTTTGCGCCTTTTTTCTTTTTCAGAGTCTTTCAGTGAATTACCCCAAACAATCCGGCATAAACTGTTTGACAACTTCACAGTTCGCGTTAGACAATCAAGGTAATATTGATATACCTGTAATTACATGCTGCCATGCAGTTAGTGTATATGTTAAAATATAAAAATATAATCGTGGACTAGCCGGACCAGTTTGGGATAACTGTGATGGCCAATGACAATATTGCAAGTTATATGGACCATTTATAACATGCTTGCTATGCACTGTCATATATTTATTAAGCTCTTAAATGCATGATTTGTTAACCAGGTTTTTCGAAGACTTTTCCTGGTTATTTGGTTAGGGTATGTCATTGGTTGTGTGAGAAGACAGAAGGGTGACAAACAAGTGTATTCAACTCAATAACTTAGTTAGCATTGATGGTGATTAAATTTCCTGTGTAGGTGGTAAATTATTTAAAGATGTAGCTTGTGATTACTTTTAGAGTTCAAGGTCGCTGTTACTAAAAATAGAAAAATAGTTTCTACTTATTAAAGTGAGTTTGGAATGACTTGTATTGGTGAACTCTTTGTTTTGGAAGGTTAAGCAAAAACATTTGTTTGGATTGCTTTTAGGGTCAGAAGTGTCATGGTCAAAATCACTGTTAGTATATACAAATTCATTTTAGCTCGATTGTGACGAAAGCTAAGCTTATAGAATCTCTCTCGAGTCCGTTTCCTGGGCAGAAACCAGTACTTTGTCCTTTTTTGAGAGGCCATGAGAAAGTTCCCCTGATGGGGATCGAACCCACAACCTATTGGGTGAGAGGAGGACACCTAATCACTGTTAGGGTACTAAAAAAATGCTTTCCTACAAATACTTTAAATAACATTGATGGAAAGAGATTAAAATTAGTGTGTAGGTAGTTTATGTAACTATGTAGCTTGGGATTGACTTTTGGGATTGGTGGGGTGAATGTTGCTGTTACTAGAAATAGGATAATTGTTTCTGCTAAATAACCTTTGCTAGCATTGATGAACTTGTTGTGTAAATGCAGGTAGCCTATTTGAAGACAAGGTGAACGTTATTGCTTGAAATTAAATACCTTAAACCATATTTCATGGAAATAAGTCACAATGTCTTTCTCTTTGAACTCTAGATCAGTTTCCATTATGTGTAATCTCATGTCACAAGGATAAACCTGTTTAAATGTTTTTATACTGAAGAGGGCACAAACTTTTTCCCAATCTTCATGAAACTTGAGCGTAATGTTTTCTTCTATGAAATTCTCTAGTATATCATATTAAGTTTTAGGTCATATCTGATGAAAGAATAATGAAACTTATGTGCAATGTTTCTTTATTTGTCTATGACCAGATGCAAGCCTACGAGGTTGAAGGATCGCCTGGCAGCATTTGTGCTGGTGTTATGTCTCCATATAGATGAGTTCTCCACGGATATTGATGACATCACGTGTGACCTTCACATTGGCAGACACAAGTATGGGCTTTACTTTGGTCAAGTACCTTAAAACTCCAGGTTTCCACCAGGCCTTTATGGCTTGTCGGACCCGACGTGCCTTCCTGCGGTGAGGCTAATTACCTACATGTGTTAATTGCACCGACCTGCCTTAATCCCGCAGCATGGAGCCTTATCAAAACAATAATAAATATTATCATTTTTGGCTTTTCAGAAAAATATGTGAGCTTTTGGCTTTCAAATTACTGTACTTGATCTCAAAGGTTGGCAATAATTTCATCAAAAACATATAACGCAATCATAAGGAGTGCTTTTACTTACAAAGTCACATTTTTCAGCTTTACTTGTGAGGAAAAAATTGAGCTATTGTGATAGCCTTGGAGTCGATGCCGTCTTGAGCATGCAAAACTTTTAACCATAACTCAAAATACATTTATAAAGGATGTGAGTTTGGTTAGAGGTCACCAATCCTCTGAGTTCTCTTGTTTCCCACACAACACAGGTCCACTCTCTCGTGCAACATCGTGCCAATCAGAATGACTTAGACAGTATAAGTTAAAATAACTTTCTTCACAATCGTTGGAAAAAAAATAAAGTTTAAATTAAACGTTCAAGATATTTAAATGAAACTTGGTACACATGTTTCCAGAGACAATATTCTCATGTGTAGCAAGGTTGTATTTGCAATACTGGTTTTATTTATTGTTGATTTCTGTCCCTTCTTTCAGAAAAAATAAAAGCCCTAAATCTCAATCTTAAATCATTTTGACCACATAACATCAAAAGATATTCAAAACCATAATGTTTTTACTAATTTTAAAAATGCATTCTCTCAAAAAATATCTTGATGAAAGACTTTGGTCATTTTTCCAAAGAAAAGATAATCTACTGGGAAAAGTGTATAACTCGTTGTTTATTAACTGGTATGAAAGTATATTTTCTGCTCCAGAATTAGTTTTCTTTGAAAAATTAACATACGGTTTTTATCAACACAATCTATGAGAAAAACATTTTCAAAAAACATACACAATTTTGAATCAAACTATGCTTTAAATGTGGTAAGATTAGATGAAATTTGAGTATTTTTGTGATATTCAGGCCAGGTTAGCGTTGACATCTGTTTTTGGTGCTCTTGTTTGATTGTAATGCAAACTTGTTTAAAGGGACTGGACACCAGATTGTTCAAAAATTGGTAAATACAGAGTTTCCTCAAATCAAGACTAGAATTGACTAGTATAATTTCAGATAATACATCATTTTATACGATTAAAAATTTAAAACAATATTTTGTTGCTGTTGTGCAACAAATCAATTTTATGTAAGATTTGACAATTATCTTTTTGTCTTACAGTTGTATCATATGCTGTGTAGCCCCTTCAATAAATTCCATATTGAATGGCCACTCCGTGTTATTTTTATATAATGTTTAATTCAAAATTTGATTTTTCCAGGGCTGTGCAGATATTGCGAGCACTGGGCTGTCAGGTAAAACGTAAAATAAAGGACAAGGCAGAGCACTTTGTGGGCACCCTGGCCCTACCCCTTCAGTTCCCCTTAGAGGCCTCCAAGGGAGGGGGCAAGCGAAGAAGATGAGGCCCAGTTTAGGGGATAGTGGAAATATGGGCTTAATGCCTCAAAAGAACGATGAACTTGGAACTAGCTGAAAACTTGTAACAATTGTCAAAAATAAGAAGGGTGATCAGCCAAATTATGTCTCCCTTAATAGAGGGGAGATGTTGATTATGTGCTGTCTGACAGTCTGGATGGATTGGTTTACAATTTGTCTGGACTACTGCTCTAAAATGACTGGTTCAATAGTAATGAATCTTCCTAAGTGCATTCATTTTAAAGCTTGGTTAATGCATATTGTCCTTGTTTGAAGATTGGACAGTCATTATGGCAAAGGTGAATGTCACAAAGGTTGGACACTAAAACATGGCCTTCAGTCTGTCGATATTGCTTCAAAAGTATTAATATGACGTTTCAATACATTTCTTTACAATTCTAAGAGTTTTACTTGAAAAAAAATATGGTTTCTGCTTATTATGACCGTATAAATAAAATTATATATATATGTATAAAATATATTAATAATATGAGTAAAACTTTTAGAATTTAGAATTGTATTGAAATGTCATATTACTTTTTAAACAATAACAAATGACCGAAGGGCCATATTTTAGAGTCCAAGCTAAGAGACAATTACCTGTGCATTAGAGAGTTATGACCCTTTGAATAGTTCACTCATTGTAACAATCCATGATATTCCATTGAAAACATTTATCTGGACTAGTAGTCAACTATTATCCTTATCGCTTTTTAAGAAAGATCAGACACTTGTTAAGGGAGTTTTGTCGGATTTGATATTTTGATCATTGGACCAATGCATTGCCAGACAGGCATTAAAGGGACAAGACACCAGATGATACAATTGCAAGAAAACATGTTTTGTCAAGAACTTAATAGAAATATTATCATTGTGTACAACGCATTGGATCTTAGTTTCTGATTTATCACATTGCTTACAAAACATGTAACTTTCGCAGTTTTTGTGTATTTTACAAATCTGCATTTTACTTGGTTTGTCTACCACGTAAATACCAGTAAATTTAAAAATTACATCTGAATATGTATCAATACTACTTACATGACTTTCACATGCGCTTTTATTAAATGGATAAACTCAGCTGAGACAGCGACAAAATATTCATTTGATCATGAAAATGACGTATTATTGGCCTCATTCTATTTGTATTACAATTCAAGGCTTGTTTTGAGGAAATACGGTATTTGACAATGAGTTAAACATAATAATGCATGAAGATTCTTTTATGCATCTATCAAATGTAAAACCTATATTGTTCAATAAGATCTGGCTGCTGGCCAAGTGGCAATGGTTCAAATGGCAATGGGCCCGCTCAAATTTGGAAAATTATGTGAATTTTAAGAAATATAAGTTATAGCTGGGTGTTCCTACTATTTGAGATGGTTCAACTGGAACTTATTGAGAACAATGATTGTTCCCTTTTAGGGTCCCATTACAAAGATGTAGTGGTTTCCTTTTTTCCCCTTACAACTTGAGGTTCAAATGACCATATATTTTTAAAAATAATACTAATGGAATGGGAACTTATATAAGTTGTGACTGAAGTTAGAACTTTGGTTGGTGTTTGGTATCAAGTGTTTATGGGTGATGGCGTAAAGTCATGTTAAAAACCCATGAAGATTTCTGAGTTTTTGTTTTGTTTGTACAATCTGATGTGCATTTATGTATCAAATGATGATTTTCATGTTTTTGTAAAATAAAATGTTAGTTGAATTTGGTTTAAAGGTACACAATAAAGGCTGATGCAAAAAGATTTAATTTTTTATTTTAAAGCTGCACTCTCACAGATTGAGTGTTTTGACAACTTTTTTTTACTTTTTTTTGTCTTGGAACGAGCCGATTTTTGGGAAAATCCATGGAAATCAGTTATATAAGACTGCTGACAAAAAACAGATCTCATATTTTTATATTCAAGTTCAAAAACTGATGTTTTATGCATTTTTCTGAAGCTGTTAAACCAGTAACTGTTAAACCATTAAACATTAATTTTCGAACGGAAATATGAAAATCTGCGATCTGATCATTTGTCAGCAATCTTTTATTATATTTTGGCAGATATTTACGCAAAAATTTGGTCTTTCCAAGACAAAAAATAAAAAAAGTTGTAAAAATGGTAAATCTGTGAGAGTGCAGCTTTTATGCAATTTTATGTTGAAGTCATTTGACATTAATGATCAAAAAAGAAAAGCATATGATTGGTGTACAAATAAAAAAATATTAATAGCAAATTTTGGAACTAATTTAAGTGGGAGTTTGTGGCCACTGTATTTAGCTTATAATTCAAAACATTTTTTATAAAGGCTAATATTTTTTGTCTACTCAAATCATATGCTTTTTTTGTTTTGATCATGAAATTCAAAAATAATGCATTCAAATAATAAAAAAAAAATTTGCGTCAACTTGTATGTAGAAAGTTAAGGAAATTTAAGTTACCTTTTCCTTGAAGGAAAATTGTGCATACCGAGCTGTTACACAGGGTACAGTTATAATAACTTGTGTCGAGAATCTTTTATTAAAAAATGAATACAAACTTAACACTATCACAGTAACAGAATGAAAGGGGGCTGGTAGTATTTACATGCATAGATATTGAGCAGTCACATTGGAATAGTCAAACGACATTTAAGTCAGTAAAGAGGCTACATTAAGTAATGGTTAAATGTTGTAAGTATATACTTAAAAAAATAATGGATTGATGGGACACAGTCGAATAACCATTTATTTTGTGTAAGTACATACTAACAACCTTTACCATTTTACTGGTTTACATACTGTTGTGACAATACCTACTAAGTGGGCCAGCCACTGCTTATAACTAGCGGCTCACCTGATTAAGTTTGGATGACTGCTGATTTACTGTAATAAATGTATTGGCAAATTTGGATGCATACTGCCTTCTCAATGAACAAAACAATATGTTGACCACTAAACTTAATATTGAACTTGCTTTTACACATAATTTAACTTAGACAAATAAACAGATGTTTAAGAACAAAGTCACATAACATACAACATATTAAAGAATGAGTAGAAACCTAAAGAGTTCAATTTCATAAATACATATTTAAAGCAACATACTACAATAAAGCAAGCATAATTCTTAGTATGGACAACTAATATTACTTGAATGTTACGTGATATATTCTGGCAACACAAACTTGATATAATTGTTTACTTGTTTGTTAATGAGGGAAATTGCAAGTATTGCTCGTATTGAAAATATGCTGTTTTTGTGAAATAGGTCTAACAATGGTAACAGGAACAAAACGAGTGTTATGCACGTCTATAAACTGCAGTCAGGTTTTTCAAAAACCCTTAAAATGTAAACTAGTACATAAGAAAAATGTCTTCCGTAGGTGCCTTATCCTTATCCTCATTTTCTATGAGCTGGACAGATATACTGTGCCGGAAGGCGCGGTTGCAATGGGCACATCCGCCGGAGGAATCGGCGTCTCCTTGCCGCTTCCGGCATTCCACGTGTCAATGGGCGGTTCGGGGCTGGTGTAGGGTGGGGGCTGTGTCGGGTAATTGTTGGTTGCCTGTAAATTGTATTTTGTTTCAAGATAAAATGAATAAACAATGCCAGATGTAATCGGAGGATTGTTTAAAGAAATGATGTAATCTCGAGTTTTAATAAGGCTGGCTTTCGTGTGATGAAAAAATGCAGTATGTGTACTCATCAAATAGCAACGGTTGAACGTAGGTTGATCCACGCTTAACGTTTAAGACATAACGCATAAATGCTACAATGAGGGTGCGTTTGTCAAGCGATCATGTTCATGCAGCCATGCATTCGGATAGACCGTCAAGCTCTTAAAGGCGCACAATTTAGGTTGGTGAAAAATAATAATAAGAAAAATAAGTTTTATGCATTATCATGTTCAACTCATTTTACTTAAATGGTGAAGACAAAAAACAACATGATTTTAGTACACATATAGAAATATTAGCCTTTACAAAAAATATCAATCGCTTCGTGGTAAAGTCCTCATTTAAAACATGCTAATATTTCTTTATCTCTACCTTAATCATATGCATTTTTTTGTTTCCATCAATAAAGTCAAATAAGATAAAAACGAAAATGCATTTAGACTATTATTTGTTTTTGTTTTCTTTGTATCTACCTATAATGTGCACCTTTAAATCACCACTTAAAAAATAAAAGCACTTAAGTGATGGGAAACAGGCTAGTACCTGTCGACAGACATTACCTGTGAATATGTCGGCGGGCCGTCTGGAATCTTGTATTTGCCGCTAGTGGTGGACGGAGGAAGTTTGAAATCTTCTCCCCATCCCGCCGCCCGCCGGGGAACGGTGTACCGGCCGCCCGAGATGGTCTCGAGCCGCACTGGAACGTCTACCGGAAATAGATGTGCAACTTCATTATGCCAAGTCATGAAATCGTGACTAAAATAGCTTTTTATATGTTGACTGGTTGCTATTTATAGTCCTGACGTCATTAAAACCGCAAAAGCGAGTAAAGCATGCGTGAAAATTATCGTATAAAAATATATGGGACTCGCTCTTGTTTTCACGGCTATGCATCTAAAAACACTAATATTGGGGTTGTCCGGTTAGCGTACTCGCTTCTCACCAAGGGGACCCGGGTTCGATTCCAGGCCTGGGCGCATGTGAGTTTGGTTAGTGGTCACCAAGCCGGACAAGTGGGTTATCTCCGGGTACTCCGGTTTCCCTCACATCACCAGACCACACTCTCGTGTAACATAGTGCCAACGAGAGTGATAAGCTTACACACCTTTCTTCACAATCGTTGTAAAATATATAACGTTTAAACTAAACACTAATGTTATAATTAGTTTACTATTTGATACCAAAATTGCAGAAAATAGTAAGTCAAGTGAAAAAATAATCTGGTTTTAGGGGGAGTGAACCGATATGCCGGTACATTCTTTTTTTTAGGAAACTGACAACAAGACCTTTCGCCCACAAAGTCTACAGGAGAATAGAGATTGTTTAACATGTAAGGCTTTAGCTGAAAAGCGCTACTAACGCTATACAAAATCGTTGACTTTAAAAACAATGTTAGAGCATATATCAACATTTGTTGAAGGGTTACAGCCTTCAATTTGTTAATGTTAACACTCAGTATGATTTGCCACGCGCTTTATTTTCTCATAAAAAATATTTTTTTACAAAACATTAGCGAGTCCTTTTAAAGCTGCACTCTCACAGATCAAACGTTTTGACAACTTTTTTTTATTTTTTGTCTTGGAACGAGCCCTATTTTTGCGAAAATCCATCGAAATCAGTTATAGACTGCTGACAAAAACAGATCACAGTTTTTTATATTCAAGTTCAAAAAATGATGTTGTATGCCTTTTTCTGAAACATTAATTTTCGAACGGAAATATGAAAATCTGCGATCTGATCTTTCGTCAGCAATCTTTTATTATTTTTTGGCAGATATTTACGCAAAAATTTGGTCTTTCCAAGACAAAAAATAAAAAAGTTGTGAAAATGGTAAATCTGTAGGAGTGCAGCTTTAATTATTTTGATGCACTCAATGATTTTATAAGAATAATGCTTTTTGAAAAGTGACAACGAGGACACCATTCATTCGGTTACTTAAATGAAACCGCATTTTGAGAATTATTTGCAAGGGCCGCTATCCGTCCTACCGTTTGGTGAGCCAGTGGGGCGAGTTTTCCTCAGCTTCGCCTTCTTGTGCTTGTAACAGCCGAACGCGAAGCATGCGATCGAGAGGACGGCCAGCAGTGACGCCACGATGATCAGCGCCAACATCCGGCCCTTCCCGTGCCTGCAACGGATATACATGTACACAGGCATCGTCTAATGTGGAACAACAGGTAGTGTCAGTGCAGATATATTACCGGTTATAATGGTGTTGGTTGAAGCAGCTTTCTTTTCAAAAACAACGTATTCATGCTTGGAAATTATTGCATATATGCACATTTATATGGTA
The DNA here is from genome assembly GCF_026914265.1 of Mya arenaria. NCBI lineage: Eukaryota > Metazoa > Mollusca > Bivalvia > Myida > Myidae > Mya > Mya arenaria. The sequence continues at coordinate 30,374,952 of NC_069124.1, read as the reverse complement.
AACAGTCCTAGTTTAAAGTACTGTTTTCGATCAGTCGGTTGTTCGACAAGTAAACAAATAGCTATCTATGGTCTAAGACAACATTTCTAAATAATGAATAACAAATTTAACTACTTATACCATATAAACCGATAAAGATAGGTATTATGGACTTATAGTGCCCCTGGGTGACAGATTGGGCCTAAGTGATATCGGCCGGAATACCTAGGCTACCGACTGGGCCTCAGTGAAATCGACCAGAATCCCTAGGCTACTGACTAGGCCTAAGTAAGTGAAATCGGCAAGAATCCCTAGGCTACCGACTGGGCCTCAGTGAAATCGACCAGAATCCCAAGGTTACAGACTAGGCCTAAGTGAAATCGGCAAGAATCCTTAGGCTACAGGCTGGGCCTAGGTGAAATCGGTCAGAATCCCTACGTCACAGACTGGGCCAAAGTGAAATTAATATCGGTCAGAATCCTTGAGTAGCAGGCCGGGCCTAAGTAAAACAAATATCGGTCAGAAGCCTTAGGTCACAGACCTGGGTCTAAGTAAAACAAATATCGGTCAGAAGCCTTAGGTCATAGACTGGGCCTAAGTAGATACATATCGGTCAGAATCCTTAGGTCATAGACTGGGCCTAAGTAGATACATATCGGTCAGAATCCCTAGGTGACAAACTGGGCCTAAGTAAAACAAATATCGGTCAGAAGCCCTAGGTGACAGACTGGGCCTGAGTAAAATAAATATCGGGCTGAAATCCTAGGTCGCAGACTAGGTGTAAGTAAAATGAATATCGGTCAGAATCTCTTGGTCACAGACTGGGCCCCAGGGATTTATTAAGTAATTAAATAAATATTGGTCAGAATACAATTAGGTTAGTATCACTGATTTTGAATCGGTCCAGATTCATGCCTATACAATGGCAAAGTCTATGCAAATTTATGTTTCTTTTTCATCTTTGACACTTCTATTTATTGACTGCACACTACTACTACTACTAATAATAATAATAATATAATGGACGACTAGCAGACTGTCCTTACTCGACTGGTTCCGGTTCCTCTTCCTCACAACATTCCACATGGTCGTTCCGCTGGCAGCAGTGCACGGGGCACACGAGCCCGGGGTACACTTGCACACCAGAAGGCCACTCTTTCACGTGCGCACACAACACAATGTTCGCCTCTTCGCCAGGTGGATGGTCCTGGTCATCGCTATGGTCATCCCAGTCATGATCGCCAGGATGATGTGGTTGACCATGAACCGCCGACAGCGCTGAAAAAGTCACAATCGACCTGTTGGACTCGGTGTCGATAGTTTCATTTACGTATTCGTTATTAGAAAGAATTAAGTTGCAATTCAGAAAACCCCATCTTTTCTCTGTATACATCTGATCTTTATAATACTCATATCTCTGGTAAAGATGTCATCATATCCCACAAACGGTATAGCCCAATCACTTTTTCGGTTGGCTAGAATCAGTGTGTCGGCGAGATAAAATACTCTGTTCATTGCACATAATGTCCGGATTATAACTGTGTCATACCTGTCGTGGTTTTAAAATAACTCAGCACAAATGTCCACCACATTTAAAAGAAATGTGCAGGGTCTAGGTCCTGCCATTGTGTCAAGGTCACACTAAGCGGTCTAATGTCATCGGATGTTTGTTTATTTGAGTTTATCAAGGTCTGCCCGCGCCCATTGGCTGCATTATGGCTTGACCCCGCCTTGACGCCATCACGACTTAAATTGTGTTTAAATGCCATAAGTGACATAAGATAGAAGTGACAGCAATTCGCAGTCAAATCCAGACATTGGAAGACTTGAAGAAACAAGAGATCCGGGTGCGATACCCTAGCTCTTTGCGAAGAGATCTCTTGGTTCTTTAACGTGCTCGGTGTAAAGCACCGATACACGGGATACACGGGATACAACTTTCCTGGGTTGAACCAGTACTGAGTACACCACTTTTCCGAGCACTACCCTTTAAATGCCAAGCGCCAGGCAAGGGAGCTACTTGTACCAGCTTTTAACGTCTTTCGGTATGACGCGGCCCGGGATCGAACCCACGACCTCCCGCTCCGTAGGCCACAAGGCCATGGAGACGGATCATTCTCGTGTATGTGGTCATGTTACCCATTCATTTGTTTGTCATGCATGATTGAGTTTTGGTCACGAGTATAGGTCAAATGTCAGTGCTGCTTCCCATCAGTATTTAAATGCATGTCTTTTAAAACTTTTGAGATCTAGTACGGCCAATAATTTCTTCATGCATTAATGGATTTTGAAATAACTTGGCACCAATATAATTAAACCTTTAAGGCGACGTATCTGCGTGCAAGATCTCTGTCCCACATTGAAAGTCGATGACAAATGTATAGTTTAAATTGTATGTACTAATTAAAGGGACTAGGCACTAGATGGTCTAAAAATCGGCAAGTACAGTATTTCTTCAAAACAAGCTGAAAATTGTCAATGCGAGCAATTAGGAGGCCGATAATACATCAGTGTATATGATTAAAAGAATATTTTGTCGCTGTCTCAGCTGAGTTTACCCGTTTATAAATAGCGCATAATGGTCTTCCAGTTTATTGCATGTGTGGATATTTAGCATTTAAAAGTCACTTGACAAGTACAGATTCATATACCGACGCTATTTTAAATTTACTGGGATTTACGCAGTAAATCTTCAAGTTAAAGCTGCACTCTCACAGATTGAACGTTTTGACAACTTTTTTTTATTATTTGTCTTGGAACGAGCCAACTTTTGCGAAAAACCATGGAAACCAGTTATGTAAGACTGCTGACAAAAATAAGATCGCAGATTTTTATATTTAAGTTAAAAAACATGTTTTATCCATTTTTCTCAAACCGTTAATTCATATAACATTAATTTTCGAACGGAAATATGAAAATCTACGATCTCATTTTTTGTCAGCAAACTTATATCATTGGTTTGCAGATATTTACGCAAAAATTTGCTCTTTCCAAGACAAGAAATAAAAAAAGTTGTAAAAATAGTCAATCTGTGTGAGTGCAGCTTTAATGGAACACGCAAAAACTTCGAAAAATGCATGTGTCGTTTGGTATGTGATTCACCAGTAATTAAGAGTCAATGCGTTGTACACAATGATATAACTTTAATGCTAATTTTTGACAATGTTCTTTTTTTCTTGCAATTGTATCATCTGGTGTTAAGTCCCTTTAAAGAGTGTTCATTTGGTCATGCCCAGAATATGTTATTGTCAAGCATGAATGAACTTGGACAAACAGTTCATCACTGTGAATCGATTTGTCGCATGAAAGACGTTGATTCCTAGGTCAAGGTCACACTAAGAGGTCATGTGTTATGGATATTTGTTTAAATGTGTATAGTGTGTACGAAGCCTTAAATAAAATGTTAAATAGCTATCTATGTGATGATTATTTTTTTCATTTTATATAATTAAGTTTGAATCAAAAACTATTTGTTTAAAATCTATTTTAGCCGTAGTTTGCAGACGACATGCTTCCGCATGGATTTTGGCTCACGTTCAACATTCATACAAAACTGCGAATGGATCGAACAATTTCGGTATAAATAAAGTTATTTGATACTCTATCATATGCATGTGTCATGTCTGGTAACCTAATATTATTTATATATAGTGGCTGAAATCATTTTTGATCCAATCAGATGGCAGTATTTCTAAAAAAAATATATACTTTTAAAATCCATATTGATCGGCAAATCATGTGCCATATTTATTGGTTGACTCGCAAATTGATCTACTGGAAAAAAATATGGACAGTGAAAGAAATTAGCATTATGGCTCATATGAATAATGAGATGTTGAGACATTGCAAACTGTGAACGTATTAAAACATACTTAATAAACATTTATACCGAAAATGATACCACAAACGGCAAGTTTTCAGCCTCAAAATATTGAAAATCTTTAGTCAGAGTAAAAAATCAAAACCGGTTGTCCGGTTATCGCAGTGGTTAGCGCACTCGCTTAAACATAGGCCAACCGGGTTCGATTCCCGGCCTGGGCGCATGTGAGTTTGGTTTGTGGTCACCAAGCCGGACAAGTGGGTTTCGTCCCTCTGGCGTAACAACGTGCCAACAAAAGTGATTTGTATAATGTTGTTATAACTTTATTCACAATCGTTTTAAAATAAATAAGTTTAGATTAAGTAAAATTCAACAACTAAACAGAGAATTCACTTATTTGTTGATCGAGTACCTTAAAAAAGTATTCTTGTAAAAATTACATAAGGTTAATTTAAAGGTATGTAAAACATATTTAGCATTACACCCAAAGCTGATAATATTTTACTAGCACCACAAGTCATATCTATAAGTTTAAATGCGCAGTTGTTCCGAAACGCGAATGAATCAACGCGTATAAAGTATTGATTTCAAATGTTATGTCTATTATCGCAATTAAGTAATTTAAGCAGTATGCACTTGTTTTGTTCGTCTGACCTAGTTCATTATAAACTGTTCTCACACTTATATCCCAAACACATACCAATGCAGCCTACACGTTTGTTCTCTATTTTTTTTTAAACAAATGATAAAAACACAACTATTTATCGACTGACCGACCCACATTATTTATCGACCGACCAACCCACATAATTTTCGACCGACCGACACACTCTATTTATCAACCGACCGAGCAACACTATTTATTGACCGGCTGCGCCATACTATTTAACGACCGACCGACCAGCACCAGCATTATTTATCGACCGACTGAATCACACGTTTTTACCGACCGACCTACCCACAATATTTATAGACCGATCCACACTATTAATCGACCGACCGACCGACGCACATTATTTATCGACCAACCGAACCACACTATTTATTAACCGACCGACCGACCGACCCACAGTCAATCTACAGGAAAACAAAGAATGTTAAAAGTCTTGTTTAATTTCATATTTCGTGCCCGAGGCCCAGGTCCCAAACAGAAATAAAGGTCATACCTCGAGATCACAATGCATGACAAAATGTATTTACTTATGAGTTATTTACTTATGAGTGTTTTCGTGTCTGGTATGTATATAACCTGGTTACACTTGGGGATTTTTGACTTGGCACGAATACCATATCAAGACGGCGTGTCACATACACGACCAACGTTCCTTATTGAATATCAATGTCACCTACTAGTATGTAGATCAAATTTATTGGTTCTGTCTTATATGTGAGCGGCCATGACCACTTAACACTGGAGAAATAATTAATACATGTACACACAAAAATCATATTAAAAGAATGCCTTAACAAACAGTATCATTTCCATTATTTGATATACGTCTTATCGCCATTTGAATTTCTTCAATTGGTGTCTAGAGCTGTACGAGTGGTACAATTGCCTTTGAGGAAAAATATCCCTCTGCCATAACAAGGATCTTGTGTCTTGTGTATAATAACTTTTAATTATGCACTAGCGGTTTCAGGGAGTGGGGCGTACCCGGAAATAAGTTACAAAAAGTACCCTAACCACCAATGCGTTCATTCTAAACCTCATAAATTTCGGTTGAAAGGATGGGAGTATGCCAAACGTTGGCGCACCTAAGATACGCACTCTTTTACGTCGATTCCTGACTCCGCCACTGATATGTCTAGATTTACGAATGCGATCGATGTATTTTTTTAAAAAATAAGGAAGTGCTCACTGAATGGCTATATTTCAGAGCTGTTGTGGTAATCGACCGATCGGTAAACATAGGGATTCCCCATTTAGTGTTTTCCCGCTTGGGAAATATTCTATAATTTGTTGCCCCATCGGAAAACAAAGCGCCCATTTTACGCATACCTTAGTAAAATGTGCCTGTATCGCATAGGTAATTTTATATTGACACTTAAGCTACAAGTTGGAACATATTTCCCGACCAGGAAACACTAAAGGGGAACCCCCTTGTTAACATTTTTTCAAACAAGGAAACGCTAACGGGAACCGCTTTGTTTACATTTTTCCCGACCAGGAAACTCTAAAAAGGAATCCCTTTGTTAACATATTTCCCGACCAGGAAACACTAAAAGAAATCCCCTTGTTCAAATATTTCCCGACCACGAAACACTGAAGGAACCCCCTTGTTTACATATTTCCCGGCAAGGAAACACTTAAAGGGACCCCCTTGTTATATATTTCCCTACCAGGAAACTCTTAAAGGGAACCCCCTTCTCTTTAAAATTTACCGACAAGGAAACACTTAAAGGGAAACCTCCTTGTTTACATATTTCCCGACCAAGAAACACTAAGGGAAACTCCCTTGTTAACATATTTCCCGACCAGGAAAAACAAAAGGGACCCCCCCCTCCCTTGTTAACATATTTCCCGATCAAGAAACACTAAGGGAAACCCCCTTGTTTACATATTTCCCGACCAGGAAACACTTAAAGGGAACCCCCTTCTATATATAATTTTACCGACAAGGAAACACTTAAGGGGAACCCCCTTGTTTACATATTTCCCGACCAAGAAACACTAAGGAAAACTCCCTTGTTAACATATTTCCCGACCAGGAAAAACAAAAGGGATCCCCCTTGTTTACATATTTTATTACCTGTATACACTAACGGAAAACCCCTTTTTTATATATATTTCCCAACCAGGAAACAATAAGGGAACACCCTTGTTTACATATTTCCCGACCAGGGAACACTAAAGGGGAACCCCTTGTTCACATAATTCCCGACCAAGTTACACCAAAAGGGAACCCCCTTGTTAACATATTTTCCGACCAATAAACACTGAAAGGAAACCCCCATGTTCACATATTTCCCGACCAGGAAACATTAAAAGGGACCCCCTTGTTTACATATTTCCCGACCAGCAAACATTAAAAGGGAACCCCCTTGTTTACATATTTTCCGACCAGGAAACACTAAAAGGGAACCCCCTTGTTAACATATTTCCTCACCAGGAATCACCGAAGGGGAACCCCTTTTTTTTACATATTTCCCGACCAGGAAACATTCAAGGGAAAATCCCTTTGTTTCTCGATGAAGCAATTTGCTCCATTGTGTATGTTCCATTTCCATTTTTTTACTATTATTTATGTTAATATTAATTTTATTGCCAGAGATCATTGTCTACATCAGTTGCACTGATAAAATAGACATTTTGCAGGTGAGGCAAATGGGGTAGGGGACAAACTTAAATGGTTCTCTAAACTTAATGTTTCTTTTTATAAATACCTCGCTATGTATGAGCAACATTTGCCCCTGGGATAATTGTTTTGGAAGAGTTTTTGTTGAATTTAAAAAACTTCTTTCATGCCCTGTTAAGTATGGTAGGTAGGTCGAAAAATCTTTTTGGGGTAATTTTTTTAGCCATTTCCCCGGTATACCCCCGGACCTGGGGGGGGGGGCGAGGTTACAATTGACTGGTGCATTAGAGCATCGATACACGCTGTATTAGCATCGCTGATATTGTTAAATGCCAAAAACTTCAGATAGATTAAATCAAACAAATGTAAACATATATTTCTCAAGGCAATGAAAATGCCGAGGCTCGGGGCAAAAAATAGGTAAGTCGAGAAACCTGAAACAAACATAGCACGCCTTTTTGAATAGTCAACTATAGCTAGAAATCAATGTTGATTCTTTAATACTAGCCGCAAAAGAGACCAAAACGCGAAAAAAGAAAAAAAAAACATGTAGGTAAATAAAAATGCAACAAATAAACATTGTAATAGAATGTTTCAGCCAATTTCGCCGAGGAAAACGACCTGAAAAATTATCGAAATCGAAATACCCTCGCGGGCAACTCAGGTCTTGTGTTTATATGACATGACATATCCACGAAGGATTTGGGGGGGGGGGGGGCAAGTTAACCCCGCCTCAACACTCGGGGCAAATATAACCCCGAGGGTAACTCTCGCCATATAAACAGGGTAATACACATGTGTTGAGCCGTTCTCGAAAGGTGGTTTAAAGTAAAAAAATGCCTGACGGTCGTTCTTCATTTGAAATCCATATTTCAAGTTCTATATACACAAAAAAATCAATCAATCGACCGATCAATCAATCAATCAATCAATCAATCAATCAATCAATCAATCAATCAATCAATCAATCAATCAATTATGTTTCAATAACAATGTAGAAAACGCGGGAACAAAATAAAATCAATAGAAATTAAACAAAATATTGTTTTGAAAACGCTTACCCACAAAACAGAGAAGGAAAATTCCAATTCTCCTTGTGTCTACCATGATTAAAACACTAAACATGACACACTCTGTGATATTGCGTGTCTTTAAATGTATGATTTTGGCTCACTACCAAGTGTTTGGGCGCTTTAACAAAATATCCCGTTTCTTTTAATTGTTCATCTACCCTTTCGGATGGCAGTGCGCTAGTTCAGTTTTTAGGTCAGGACCGTCACGATGCTTTTGTTCAATAAACTGTTTTATGTCTCTTTAAATGGTATGATCGATACGACATTCATTATAAATAATTCATTGAAATTCTATCCTTGAATGATTGGTTTTCAAGTATGAATGTATAAATATCATTAAAACCAGTATGAAGAGGAAGTATAGTTTATAAAGACAGCAAAGTTTTGTAAGACTACGCAATTCACAATTTTAATTGCATGTTTACAGTAAAGAAGCCTTTGACTAAATTATTCAAATTAGTAAAAAAAATCATGAACAAATTTATCACCGTGGTGGTACCGGGGTAATCCGTGTTGTTGGATTCGTGTTGAATCCGTGTTGGATTCATGTTTGCTCTGTATTGGCTCCGTGTTGGATCCATGTTGGCTCCGTGTTCAGTCCGTGTTCAGTCCGTTGTAGTGCCGTGTTGGGTCCGGGCTGGTCCGATGATATGCGACCGTCGGGGGACCGTCGACTTTATTATTTCACCCAAGACTACCCCGGACCAATACGGACCACCCCAAATCAAGATATCTCTTGATCCATGGGTGTTCCGTGCTATTCCGGGGTGGTCCGTGTTAGGTGGGTCCGGCTTTCATGTGACTGTAGCTTTACAGTAGCAGAGGAATAGCTGTAACAGTTAAAGTAAAGTAGCTGAAACAGTAGCAGAAGCAGTAGAGAAACTGTAACAGTAGCAATAGCAGTAGCTGTCGCCGAGCCAGTCGATAAACAGTAGCAGTAACTGTTGCAATAGCAGAAGAGTAACAACAGCAGTATCTGTCTTGGAACCAGTCGATAAACAGTAGCAGTAACTGTTGCTGTAGCAGAAGAGTAGCAGCAGCAGTAGCTATCGCGGAACCAGTCGATAAACAGTAGGAGTAACTGTCGCAGTAGCAGTAACTGTCGCAGTAGCAGTAGCTCTCGCAGTAGCAGTAGATAAACAGTAGCAGAAGATAAACAGTAGCAGTAGATAAACCGTAGCAGAAGCTGTCACAGTAGCAGTAACTGTCGCAGTAGCTGTCGCAGAAGCAGTAGCTCTCGCAGTAGCAGTAGCTGTCGCAGTAGCAGTAGCTGTCGCAGTAGCAGTAGATAAACAGTAGCAGAAGATAAACAGTAGCAGTAGATAAACCGTAGCAGAAGCTGTCGCAGTAGCAGTAGATAAACAGTAGCAGTAGATAAACAGTAGCAGTAGATGTCGCAGTAGCAGTAGTTGTCGCGGTAGCAGTAGATAAACAGTAGCAGAAGCTGTCGCAGTAGCAGTAGCTGTCGCAGTAGCAGTAGATAAACAGTAGCAGAAGCTGTCACAGTAGCTGTCGCAGTAGCAGTAGATAAACAGTAGCAGTAGCTGTCGCAGTAGCAGTAGATAAACAGTAGCAGTAGCTGTCGCAGTAGCAGTAGCTGTCGCAGTAGCAGTAGATAAACAGTAGCAGTAGCTGTCGCAGTAGCAGTAACTGTCGCAGTAGCAGTAGATAAACAGTAGCAGTAGCTGTCGCAGTAGCAGTAGCTGTCGCAGTAGCTGTCGCAGTAGCAGTAGATCAACAGTAGCAGAAGCTGTCACAGTAGCAGTAGATAAACAGTAGCAGAAGCTGTCGCAGTTGCAATTTTTGCCGACCTTGACTGATATAAGAATAGCATTACCCATTTCAGAGGTGACGTAAGAGGCCGAATTCCCCGCCTGAATATGAAACCTTTCCCGCCATTTACATAAAAATATCAACGTATGACTTGTTTTGGACGTTGTGATGGATGACCGTTCTTGGATAACCGCATTGCATATTCACGGTTGTATAATGGCTTGAATATTGAATAAATATGACATGTATCATTTGTTTGGAACATACATCATTAAATGCAGGCTGTATTTCCGGACGTAGACATAATATTATTTCTTTAATCCACATCACTGAACGTATTTCGGCTCCAACAATCTGTTTTGAATCTGACTCCAATGAAACTTCGCCACGTTCTTTAGGATCAAACATTGAACATTGAACATAGCAATCTCATTTTTGCAACGAACTGTTTGTGGTAGCGGTAAGTCATCATTGTAACTTGAATTAAAGTTATTTTGTTCATAAAAAGAGTATTTCTTTGGTCATTTTTATTTTTTGTGCTGTTGTTTTTTAAAGAGACTCTCTCATGTATTTTGAACCAAAATTTGTTTTTATCGGTAGTGCATCTGAAAATACTTGTAATATCTCCCTCATTCATGGGGAGTCATAATGTTTTTGCCCTGTCCGTCAGTCCGTCCGTCCGTCCGTCCGTCAGTCAGTCAATCAGTCCGTCAGTCTGTACGTCACACTTCGTTTCCGCTCAATAAGTAAAGAACGCTTGCACACAGGAACTTCATACTTGGTATGCTAGTTGGTCATGCCTAGTAGATGAACCCTATTGATTTTGAGATCAGTAAGTCAAAGGTCAAGGTCCCCGTGACCTTGAGGTGAAGAAACGGTTACCGCTCAGTAACTAAAGAACGCTTGCACCCAGGAACTTCATACTTGGTATGCAAGTTGGTCATGACTAGTAAACACCCCTATTGATTTTGAGATCAGTAAGTCAAAGGTCAAGGTCGCCGTGACCTTGAGGTGAAGAAACGGTTTCCACTCAGTAACTAAAGAACGCTTGCATCCAGGAATTTCATATTTGGTTTTCAAGTTGGTCATGACTAGTAAAGACCCCTATTGATTTTATGATCAGTACGTCAGTCCGTCTGTCAGTCCGTCAGTCTGTACGTCACAATTCGTCAAAGGTCAAGGTCGCCGTTACCTTGAGGTGAAGAAACGGTTACCGCTCAGTAACTAAAGAACCCAGGAACTTCATACTTGGTATGCAGTTTGGTCATGTAGATGACCCCTATTGATGTTGTGATCAGGAGGTCAAATGTCAAGGTCCCGATGACCTTGAGCTAAAAAATGGCTTCGATCAATAATTGAATAACGTTTGCGCCCAGGAACTTCATACAATACAAACTTCGTTTACATTTTCTAGGAAAATGTAAACGAAGTATATAAAATTTAAACATGTATATATACTATATGGCACCATTCAAACTATGTAATCGTTAAAGTTGAGCGCAAAATCTGTAATACTAATGACTTCACATTTGGTACCAAACCAAGAACCAGTTTGAACATAAGCACGCTTTGATACTGCTTTTAATACAACATTTTGTTGGTACATGATATGAATTTAAGATCAGTAGGTCAAGGTTACGGTGACCTTGAGGTAAAAACAGTTTCCGCTCAATAACTAAAGAACGCTTGGAGCCAGAACTTCATACTTGGTATGCTAGTTGGTCATGATTAGTAGATTACCCCTATTGATTTTGAGATCACTGATCTTATGAAGTAGATGTTCACTATTTAATATGGGTTAATAGGCTAAACTTTGAGGTCACTGTTGGTTCCTCTACAGTCCCTAAGTACAAATTTCATGTCCATCATCGATTAATTCTCAGCAATGACCACACGATTGGGGAGACAAGCGCTTTTTCAAAAAAGCAATATCTAGTTTTATCATTATTTTACTCTATGATATCGAAATTTCAGAAAAAAAATCATTTATAGTTCAAAAAAGTATTTTGGCTTTAGCGGGGTGCGAACCCACGCCGGTTAAGTCAAGAAAACTGACGAATTAGCCTCTAGGCAACAAAGAATTGCAAAGTGAAAAATATTTTGACATCTTAACAATACATTGATAACATCACGTGATATGTCAATTAACCAATCACACAACAACAAAGCCGTTATTAACGCTAATAAAAGTGTGGTCTTCAAAGATGATATTTGAGCAAATATCAACAAATTTTGCCGAAGGGTTTAGGTTTTTGTATCTTAATTTTAACACTCCTAATGATTTACCACAATTTATTTCGTTATAAAGAAGTGCATTTTACAAAACATGAGCGAGACCCTTTAACACTGTCGCAGGAGATATCGTTTTAAAGTGAAGAAACAAAGCTAAAACGCGACATTACGAACAATTATCGCATTGTCGCACTTTCGCCGAACGGCAAAGGGCTACTTTCGTTTTCACTTTTTCGCCTTCCGGAAAGCATGCGCAAAATGGTTTCTAAACCAATCTTATCGCTGCATTTCCAATCATGTGTACGAGGAAACGTACCGCACATAAATGTAATTGGTCGATTTATCACTTTTGTTCCACTATTTAATTGCTTATTTGAATTTCCCACGATATTTCTAGGCTGCTATAGTTCTAAGCCGATATAAGTAATTTTCCCAAACATGTTATAGCTTTTATTTCACAAATTTGATTAAATACTATATTCTGATTGAATTTCTTGAGTAAAATGCATTTATTTGGTAGGAAACACATTACATTTGTATTTAAGTAAGATTTACACTATGTAACAAGATTAATGTTGATTTTTGGCATTTTTATTTCCTGTAAAAATATGGTAGCTTGAATTACTGTATATTTTCTTCAAAACTACATGGCAAAATATTAAATATTTTCATTTACATTGTACATTGTATATCATAGAAAATATTTAAAATGATTTCATCAGATGTATTATATTAAACTATTTATTTTACGAAATTACTTAAATTGCTATATATATTTTCAAACAATAGAAAAAGATTTTTAGCCGGATTTTTTATCGAACAATTCTAAAATTATATAGTAGCGAAAACCGGACGAGTGGACGGGCGTTTGTGTTCGTTAACAATTTTGCGAATATTTTTTATTCCATGTCATAAAGTCAATAGTTTTTATCCAATTGTTATGAAACTTTGTCGGAATACTTTTCTACATATTTCTACATATTGTCGTGAACATTTGTGAATTTGGGTCACCTCATAACAAGAACTAGGTCACTAGGTCATATCTTAGGAATGATTTTCCCAATGTCATAAACTCGATCTTTTCAACAAACTTTTACAAAAAATGCATGATATTTAAGTCACATTTAAAATAATTTTAGTAAAAAAATACAGTTTATTTAGAACTGCATGATATTTAAAAACAATCGCCAATTTTAACGACATTTCAGTAAACATACATACATACACACACATACAAACACATACTAGGACATACACGCAAACAATCTTTCACACTGGCACACACACCATTGACTTGTCAGCTTCACAGTCAATGATTGTATTTTCAGGATCATTATTTTTTGCTTCTTTTGTGTCTAAGTAGCCACAACCTTTTGTGATTTGCAACGTGCTTATATGATACATACAGTGAAACCTTGCGTATATGGGAAGTGAAGTTTTGTTAAAGACTTATTCTGCTGAGAAATATAAATGACTTACACGAAATGGCAAGTTTCATTCAAGCGCAGATTCTTATAAAACTGTTCCTAGGCTTGATCAACCTAGCTGTGCTCACTTATTGAAATAAACGACAATCTGATGAAAACTATATGATAAAAGGAACAATTGACCTTCAAATCGTACACACGTTACAAAAGGTTTGCTATCTCAATTACATGTTACTCGTTATTTTGAATAGCTTATGCAAGAGCCGCCCCTGCTATATACTCGCTTACCAATATTGTTTCACCTTTGCCATTTAATATACACTAATACACTGTTTAAAGTTGCACTCTCACAGATTGACCATTTTAACAACTTTTTTATTTTTTGTCTTGGAGAGTGCAATTTTTTGCGTAAATATCTGCAAACCAATGATAAAAGATTGCTGACAAAATATCAGATCGTAGATTTTCATATTTCCGTTCGAAAATTAATGTTTTATGGCTTAAACTTAAGAAAAATGCATAAAACATAATTTTTGTACTTAAATATAAAAATCTGTGATCTGATTTTTTGTCAGCAGTCTTAAATAACTGGTTTCTATGGATTTTCGCAAAAATTGGCTCGTTCCAAGACAAAAAATAAAAAAGTTGTCAAAACGTTCAATCTGTGAGAGTGCAGCTTTAATAAAAATGCAACTGGAAAACAATTTTCTTAAATATGATAACAGATAACAAGTAATTGAAAAACTTGTTAATGAAAAGTCTTTATAATAAAATATACACATGGGTTTAAGAGTTTTCCAAAAAAAACGCATATTTTAATATGGCGCCTTCATGTGTATTGCGATATATTTTTGGGGTATCATTATTACCTTAATGAACATGTTGACTGGAGGAGGATAGCAGTCACGTGGCGTTTAAATGCAACCTTTAAAATATTTTTTTTAAAGTGTGTTGCAATAATGACCAGATAGCTCAGTGGTAGAGGGTTTGCTCCCGAAACAGAAAGTCCTGGGGTAAAACGCTGGCTGCGTCAAACCGAAAGACAAATATTGTACCATTAGCTCCTTTACCTAGCGCTCGGCATTAAAAGGACAGTATTCTGGAATAATAATATCTGTCATGTGTTTTCGGTCCAGATAAAAAAATCTGCGTTGCCAAGTAACCGGAGGCTCGCAGATTTTTTTCATTCTGACCGGACACACATGATTGATATTTTTTTCTAACATACCTAATATTACTTGTTTGTGAAAAAATTACATCTAGATTAACGCATTTACCAAAAAGCAATTGCGATGGCGCTTACTGACGTCATGACGCGCAGTAATTTTTATTCACTGCATACGCTTAGAAAGTTTCTTCAGTATTACCGGAAATGCCAATCAAGAGTGCTAGAAAAGGTGTACCCAGTACTGATTAAACCCAGGAAACTTGTATCACATGTATCGGTGCAACCGAGCACGTTAAAGAACCAAGAGGTCTCTTCGTAAAGAGCTAGGGTGTCGCTACCGTATATCTAGTATCACACTATGTTTCTTCAAGTCTTCTTATATCTGGATTTTACTGGGTACTGCAGTCTCTGCTACATCATGTCACTTGACATTTTAACACAATTCAAGTCTTGGGTGGTATTCAATGTGCAGCTTAAGCTAATCTTAGCTACATCTTTCTTAGGTCCAATTAAGACCAATATTGAATACCAGCCCAGATGGCGTCACCGCGGGATCAAGCCATAATGCAGCCAATAGGCGCAGGCAGACATTGATAGACTCAAATAAACAAACAAAGCGATTCGTGATATATCATTGTCTGATGGTGAAGGTCTAGCGTATCGCTATATGCATCACAGTGCGTTCTGTGGTGTATACATTAACCTTAACTGTTCACATTTTTGCTGGACAAGAGCTGCCATGAGGTGTTTAATTTAATTCGATAAAATAATATATATATAGTTGTTGTTTTTTTATATTTTGTTTGTCTTTCATTTTTCATACCGATTTGTTCATTTTACAAACTAATTCAATGCGCCCTTTGATGCTTTGCATTAATGATCTTTCTTGTATATATAGCATATGCAAAATTATTTCTACAGCTGCAAGAGAAGAGGCGTCTGATTTCACATCAGACACCAACTTTACACATCAAACGTCTCTGGCTAAAGTCGCTTCAACCTCTACCTGCTAGTAAGGAATCATCAATATATCTTTGTATATTTTCAGGTAAATTGACATCTGATTACCAAAAAGACAGTGATAGTTCAACAAATATGACAAGTTCAGAACAGTGTTTGTAGAGGCAGTGAAAACCCTGAATGTGACCCTCCAGGAAGTGTGAAATTAAGGTTGAATGTGGAACTATCAACATGTGTATAGCCAGTTAACATAGCACTTGTAAAAAAACACACACTCAACTCCGAAAGCTGCAATATTCTGTACACCTGATAGTGTCACATCTATGCAGGAATCTCTGATGAGTTCTTCACCTGGAACTACCCTAAGGAAGGCAAGCAGGACATCACCATCACCATCTCCTTTGAAGAGTTCTAACCTTCAAGTGTTCAAATACTCTGTATATACATTATGTGGTCAAGTAGAAAAAAACCAATTAGAGTCACTGTGTATTCCATGTCGATAAATGAGACGCAAGATGCAAAGAACATACTGGAGAAGAATGAGAAGAACATTAACAACTTTTGCAGGGCAATCCATGGGATGCCGTCCTGAAAAACGGTGCCCTGGTTCGGAAGGCCGCATATCAGCAACTTCACACATCACAGCTGACAAAGAAGACGAATGACTTGTTATTAAAAGTTGCAAACCTGGTAAAAGATCTATTAAATAGCAAGAGCATTATCAACAACTTCAGTGGAAACACATTTGGCAGTGATGAACCACAGGAAAAGAAACAGAAACAAGAAACTAAAACATGCAGAAATTGAAGAAAATGCATGATTATTACATGGCATTGAAGTGGAACACTTTCATTGCGTGCACGCCTTCTGGCATGTAATAATACGATCATGTTATGATCATGCCTTTTTGTACATTATTGTTCATTTCCTATAATTGAACGTGTTTAAAAATAAAATTAAATTTGTTGTAAAGGCTACATAGCTATTTGTCCAATAATGTTCCTTTCCTATAATTGAACGTGTTTAAAGTGAAATTTGTTATAATGGCTACATGCCTTTTTGTCCATTATTGTTCCTTTTCTATAATTGGAAGTTTTTTTAATTTTTTATTTTTTTTTAAATAATCATGTTGTAATGGCTACATTCCTTTTTGTCCATTATTGTTCCTTTTCTATAATAAGACAACTTTTCACTTTACTCTGCTATTGAAAATGCAAGTTCAAGGACCTATTGTAAGCTTGTAGTGATATTACATATTTAAGTAAATGACAAGCTTGTAGTACTTTTTGGCGAAGTGTTCTTATTTAAATGGAAAGTTTACTTTGTGACATGGTATTGCCTTTATGTAACCCTTAATTGAATGATAAACCCTGGAACGTTAGAAAATGCGTACATAACCTTTATTTCATGACATAATGATAAGTTAAATTATATAATATATATCAAAAGAATATTTTTCTGTGTTCAAGGAAGCTATTTTGCATGAATAATCTAAAACAATATTGTTTCAGTCAGCTTTAAGTAATTACCTTATGAACAATTCAACTACGTGCCAAATGCTTCCTTACAGACAGTTGTATCAGAAAGTATAATCATTGGGAAATGTCTCATAGTTTAAAATAGGTTTATCACTGCAAACTGGTTGCTTCATGGCATAGACACATGTTGTCCTGTCTTTCTCTTTATTTGTTCTTTTGAATAATTTTAAATAAATCTTTCAGGTAGAAGTTGCTTTCTTGGTTACAGAACCCTGGTCATCTGACTGTGTATACAATTGTCACGCTGCATCACAGACTTATCATTGCAAGACATACACAGTAGCTGTAATTGGTAATTTCGTTTAAATAATAACTTCAATTTCCTTATTTTAAAACTTGGTTCTTTTCCACAGCATTGCCTTCAAATTAGATAAACTTCATTTCACAAGGAAAAATGCATTGTTCTAGAACCAGAACTCTTTATCTGATATGTTTAAAGTAAATACCTTATGCTCGTTTTCATACGTCATTTGTCTACAGCTCAACTCGAACAGCCTTCGTAGTAATACTTTCAAACTTCATATTCTAATATATCTTATTGAGGATTAGTGCAGTGCTCAATAACTATTGTATCGTTTTTTTTATTTTTTTTTTTTTTTTTTTTTTTAAATACGATTTATACCATTCTTAAGAAAATGTCCATTTGAGAAACACATTGATTACAGCAATATCCCGTCTGTAAAAGGCTAAGTGATGGAGGTATGACTGACTTTCACTGATAGCTCTAGCTATAATTGCACAAAATCATGTTAGTGTCCAATTCCAACAAATTATGGTGATCATAATGATTCTCATGTCTAATATTGCATATGCATCGTATCATAATGGAGATAATTATCCTAAGACAGTTCTATGTTTAAGTTTTGCTTTAGAAGTTTCCTGATCGGCAACAAAGGAGCCCACCTATAGAACGGCTGCCTCCTTCACATTTTCAGCCTGTGTGAAGGTGTACATCTCCTATCAGAGGATACAGCAACACCAGTGTCCTGCTAGAAGTGTATGCCAGACCTGCAAAACAATATATATCAACCGTGGATTCAAGAAGTGAACATAGATACACAAATAAACAGCAAAACTATGGATCTGGTCAAGAATATGTGACACAAGTAGACACCACGAACTTTAGTTTCAGACCTGTGTACATTGTTTAGAAACATAAACGATGTATACTGCTGGGGTTTCAATCTGAAATACAAAGCCGTTCTTCACGTGCAGAGGTTCCTATTGGCATACTTGGCCGAATAAGATCTATCACAGGTGATGGGATTTGTTTCTTTAGAGCAATTTCATATGTTTTGTCTGAAATAGAGATCTCACATAATTGTGTGCGTGAAAAGCTTTAACATTATATGAAAAATAATAGACAATATTTTAAGTGTTCTCCGAAGGAATTTAGACATTCATCAATACTTTGAACAAACCAAGGTATAGTCTTGGGAACTGAAGTTGAACTGTTTGCAGCATCACATTTGCTTAATACCAATATTTGTATCAGAAGTGGGCATGGCTGACAATGGCAGAGATATTCCGGCAATTTCTTCCAGTCTTCCATGATCATGAACAACAGGTGCATCTATCTTCAGTCTACTGGTGGTGTGTTTTATGATGTTGTAAGTGTCAAGCCGGGTCAAGCATTGTCCATTAGTGCATGGCATCAAATCAGAGAGGAAAAGTGATATCCTCATACATAATCCAAAACAACTTCTGGAAAGCATGCCACATAGAAAAAGAACGACAACTTGCGTGCTTGAACATTCTGCAGCGAAAAGGAAAATGTACAGTAAAAATACATACAAGAAAGACGAAAAGATAATAGTAAATGCAGTATGGATGCAAATCAAGAAAGGAAGCAAGAGGAGTTAAAAGAGCAGACCCGAATTATCCATTTATAAAAATACATTTTAAAATAAGTCACGAGCAGGCAAGAGGAACAACAAAACAGGTAGACTTGCAGATAATATTTCAAGGTCAGATTCAAAAGAGGAGATTATTTCACATGTACATGCTCTCTTTCAACACAGTGTTTACAGTGTTTCAAAACAAAACCATGAGGAAGAAATGTGTCCCAAAAAACAGTTTAACTGGTTTACTCAGCTGCAGTGAATGTGAGTGGATTTGTGAAACATGTCATAAGTATATCAGTAGCAACAATGTACCATTAATGGCTAGAGCAAATGGATTTATCACAGACACTTAAGGAAGATGCACAGCCCTTAGAATTCCATTTATGTAAATGAAGCAGTTGGGAGTTGGAAAACAGCTCGAAATACATGGACATCCATGTGCCTATGAACTAAATTAATCAGAAATGGTTGGAGTCCTCCCAAGAAACTTTAAACAAACTGTAACCATTCATCTGAAGTTCAAGAGAAAGCTGAAATAAAAATGTTGCGTTGTACATGAAACAGTTCAGCCGAATGTCATTTACGATACTACAAAATATTTCATTGTAAACAGTCCTCTGTATAAAGGAGAGCATCTAAAACTTGACACTGAATGGATAGATATTGATCATGAAGTAGATTTCGTGTCAGAGTAAGACAAAATTCTTACAGAAGAAACATTAACCACATCAAGGAACAACTCTGATAAGAGCAGTTCAGACATCAAGGATGTTAACAATGATGCTTATAAAGATAACGGGTAGGAAGTGAGTGAAGAACAGGCCCGTGGAGTGAAAGTGGAAACATAGACACTCTTGAACAGAGTATTGACTTCTCCGGTGTTGGCAATCATGCTAATCACGCCAGGAGAAAAGAACTATCCAGTCTGTACATGGACACACATGCAGAGGAGAGATCGTTTCAATTCCCTTTGCATGACCTTAAAGACCTCACAGCGATGGTCGTATTTTACCTGTCAAGTACAGCACTATATGTAAAGCAGAATTGCGCAACTGTGGAAGAATGTTTTCAATGTCTATTCCAGATCCATTTTCATGCGAAAGAACACCATCCTTCTAAACAAAGAAACCTTTGCAATAATCAGACAATTAGAAATGCCCAAATATTTTGCTACATTCTCGGCTGCAGAGACCAGATGGCTTGGTTTGCTTGCCATTATGAACAACAAATTGCGGGACAAGAAGAGCACTCCAGCAGATGCGGCAGATATGACCTGGATGGAGGTGACTGAACGCCACTTTAACCACCGCTGACATCTCTTCCTTACAAACATTATCCTGTCATCAGTGTCACCTATAGGCCAAGTTATTTACAACTTTATTAGAGTAGAATTTCAGCAGCGTGGTCTTCTCATTTTCTCTGCATCTTCTGGGTGAAAAATGCTGCCACATTTGGACCTCGCTCTGAAAAAGCTATATACTTCCTTCTTATTTGATGTTAAAGAAGCTGAGATTCAATTCATCATGCTTCATATCTACAATTACACAAATGCATGCAAAAAACGGAGAAGAAAGAATATAGGTTTGGCTTTCCTATACCCCCAATAAAGAAAGCATTGATTTTATAACCTCTGAAATGTGAAATTCTTAAGAACATGCTTAATCAGTACCACACAAACTTTCAACAAGTAAATTCAATCTTGTAATCTCTAGCAAATAATGTAGGTATGTAATTCAATAAGTTCTTATTTAAATCGTATCAATGCATACTGCATATTAGCAATAAGGCAGAAGAGGAAGCAGATGCTGAAAATGTGATTTTAGTAAACACAACATCACCATGTCCAGTCGTTGCAGGTGAAGTGGTGGAGGTAACGTTGGCTAGTGGTGGTATAACGCTGGATCTTGGTGGTAAGCACAACCAAGCAGGTACGAAATTTCATAAAAGTAATCGAGAAATTGAAATGTTTCTTTACAAGGATAAGGACAAGTGCCGTCGTAATTGATTATATGTATGTATTTGGTTTCATCTACCAGGTTGCCGTTTCCCCAATCGTTCTGGGGAAACACAACATTGTATATGAAAAGTATGATCCTATAGCGTTCAAAGCTAAAAAAATAACAGCGATAAACACAATTAGAAATCAGAAAACGACAAGACAGCTTCTGTCCGTAGAAAAACTCTTATAAAAAACCTTATATTTAGCATATTCTGTTATTGTTTGGTATTACAATGTGGTTTAAGGTGAATTTTAAAAACAAAATTTTGTAACGCTGTATGATGTGGTCGACCTGTAGTTAAATTTTAGATTTAGATTTTGGACTAGAATCCCACGTCGAACGACATCGTCGGGTGTGTGCTTGGAATTGGCTACTCCGTGTTACATGCATGTTACATGACAGTGGATCAAAACATGGTTATATCATCTGAGACCATTGACTGCCCTCCATATTTATAGTTTTTAAGCTGAATCGGTTGTGATTTAAAATATTCACTGAACATGCTGGATATACGTGATCCACTTTTTTTGTTTAAATTTTCACAATATTGTTTGTTCGCCGAATGTGGTAACCTTCAGCCAATTTTATTTTTTCTTATAAGAAACGTACCATTTTTCAAACGCTGTATTCTGTTTAGAACTTAAGTGCAACCTTTCTCCCATATATTTTGTTAGCGGTCCTGAAATACTAGAAATCAGTTTTATTTCGCGTGATAATTGGTCAATTGTCAAAAGAAGCTATAGGGAAAATGATTTAGTTGTATCCGACATACATGTATCGTATTATAATATCTAAAGTTCTTGTTTTCAGTACACGTTGTCATATAGCGGAGTTCTGAAGAAGGTGAATCATGCGTGGAATTACAGTTTAGGTAGATTTCTCACACGATTAAGCAATTATGAATTGCTAGTAGTTAGTGATTTCAACATATGTAAAACCAATTTTAAAAACAATGCCACTTATAACGAGTTTGAATGTATATTCGTAAAACGCATCTTCTGCTATTAGTATTAAACGTTTTGACACCATCCATATTTTCGATAGCCATTTTACCTTGAAGACATAATAATAACAAAGTATGGTTCATAGTTTTTTTTACATAAACGTTAGTTTAGTGATACTGTATTGTTTTCTTGTGTTAGCATCAAGACATACAAATCATACAAACACAAAAAATAAAATAAAAAATGGATTGTCCTGCAAGTTATAATAACATTAGTTTCAGCCTTTCCCGGAACACAGCACAGCATTGGTAACATGAAGTGGTCAATTGAAGGTCCACTTAACGCTTCCATAGTTTCTATACTTGAAACATTGACGTTCTTATCGTATCATACAGTTTTAAATCAATATAAGTTAAGAAATAAACAATATTTTTCTGACATGTGTGTATTTCCGGTGTCGCATCAATGAAACGGTCAATATCTTGCATCCAATAACATTTCATCTACGACCGCATCCGATGTTCATGTACTAGAATGGCTCAATGTAGCATCCTGGGCATTGAGTAGGTCATTCCACAACCACCGAAAGCCATCAGTTTCACTGTCCATGTTGGTCACGGTTGTGTGAAGATGAGAGTTGCTTTGATTTGACGAATAAATAAGCATCTAGTATAGAGCAATAATATGAAGATGTAATGTCAACGTGAACAAAATATTTTGGACAAATGCTAAAAAAAAAGAATACAAAAAAACAAACCATGCAACCAGCATTACCCAGCAAACTCTGACAGATCCACCTCATCATACAGCGTTACAATATTCACCTTTAATGACAATATTACACGTTAATTATACCAAACAATATCATAATACTTCTGTACGCTACATAAGAGATTTTCTACGGACAGAACTTGTCTTGTCATTTTATAATTGTGTTAATCGCTGTTTTGTAACTTTTAAAGGTCGAGGATCAAACTTTTCATATACGATGTCTTGTTTTTCCCGAATGATTGGGACAACGGCGACATTGTAGAGGAAACCAAATACACCCATGGAATCAATAATGACAGGAGGTCATCTTGCACATATCCCTGTAAAAAACATTTCATTTCTCAAATACTTTTATGATTTTTCTTACCTATTGTCGTGTTTAACACAACAATCCAGGGTTATCCCACCACTAATGAACGTTACCTCCACCACTTCCCCAAATAACAATTGGACTTGACGAACATGGGACAATCTAACAGGCCACTTCATATCGGATATGCTATTGGTGCTGATATCGGTCTTGCCATAAATACCTGAAGAAAGTATCATAAATAGTCGACTCTCGATAGAAGAATACAACCATCTTGCTAAAATCCTTCACAAGGAACAACAACAATTATTCTACAGTATTCTTGAATCACAAAAACTACCTATGACCCATTCTATATATTTCTGAGTGGAGAAGCTTGAGTAGGGGAAAGTCACCTTCTGAAATGTTTGTGCCAACCCTAATACAGGTACAATGATACTGTTAGGGGAGAAAATCCTGATGAACTAAATGTGGGAGCAATTACAGGTCAGTCTGCTTTTGGCGTTGGAGGCTATTCTCTCCACTCATTATATGCATTGCCTGCTAAAAAGTCCTTCCTGCTAAACAGTCCTTAGCAAAGTACCACACACTAGATCATAACACACTGAACGCACTTAGGTTTAGATATGCCAGACTGAGAATCTTAATAATTGATGAAGTATCTATGGTCGGAGTTGACTTCTACAACGGAAGATTCCAAGACATCTTTGGTACTTCACCTCCTTTTGGTGGAATGAGCCTCTTACTTGTTGGCTAGTTGTTCCAACTTCGTCTAGTACAAGACAACTGGATTTTTAAAACTTCTGTCCGTATAAATGGGCCACTTGCCAGCAACACCTAGCATAATCTAGTTCGTCTTTATGTTCTTAAAACCATAATGATGCACAAAGATGATGTGTCCTAAGCTGAGATTCTAAACAGAGTTCGAGAAGGGAATCACACTTCCTCTGACATGGTCACATTGGAGTCAAAAGTTATCAAACTTGAAAACAAGCAAACCTTGTCCACTATGCTACACCCATTTACCATCAATGACAAGGTTAATGGACATAATAAAGTCTTCAAACACTTCACACAGACGGTTGTACCTCCATTGCTGTTGTTTACACAATTGGAGATGTGACAGCAAGGGCCAACAGTACAGTGCTTTGCATCGCCAAGGACCTGCCCCCACAGAAGACACAAAACCTATTGCAGCTTCTACATATAAAGGTTCCCTCCCATTATATGGCTGTCGTCAACATTGATACACGTGATCGTCTTACAAACGGAGCCACAGAAACCTTGAAACACTTTGAATCTTCAAATGCTAAACCTCATACACTGTGGGGTTAACTTACAGACATGACCATCGGCCCGTAAACAGAATAAGAATCTCATGAAGCAGAACATTGATAATACCTTGACACCAATAGCTGTTGTTGACAGACGTTCCAGGTTAGGAAATACAAAAACATAAATGTTGTTCGCCGAAAGTTCCCATTGAAGCTAGCTGCCATTGCTGTCATGACAATTCACAAGGCACAGGGAATGTCCATGTCAGAGGTAGTTGTGTCTTTCAAGGACATATTTCAGACCCGCATGGTGTATGTTGCCCAAAGCCGTGTCACGTCCCTCTCAGGACTTTACTTGATTGAACTCAATAGCAAATAGATAACAGTGGATAAGCAGGTGGTTGAGGAGATGCCGAGGCTGAGGAAAGACAGACATATGTCAAGAGACCCTTCATGTGACACAGCAGATCACATTTTCATCTGCTTGAATACTAGATCCCTGCAAAAACACATTAGCAACATTAAATATGATGCTAGCTTACTCTTAGCACATTTACTGAGTCTTGGACTATGTGGACAGATCTTGAGGAATATTTTTACGTGGCCGGATTTGATCAACCTTTTACATGTATGTGCGTTTACCAAAAAACACCAACACAATGCCACATGATGGCATATCCATTTACCTAAAGCCATGTATTCAAAGTGTTACCAATCTGCATGACAAACATGGTCAAGTTGTTCATCCGGAATTAGTGTCGTCAACAAAGTGTTTTTCACTAGTACCTGTTTACCACAGACCAAATGCATGGTTCTTATCAATGACAATACACTGATAGCCCTTGGAGACCTCAACATAGACCAGCTGAAGTCAAGTGCAGACCGCTACAATCTTCAGGAGTTCATGGACTCTGTCAATCTTAAAAGCCTTCACCTCCATGTGAAACAACCGACTTCCACTCAGGCGTTGATCCCATATATGTCACAAATATGCCTTACAAAACAGATGTCATGGAAACCTTCTGGACTTACCACAAAGCTGTCTTGATTGTCTATTAAGTGTTGACCATTATCATTTAAGGTTAATAATTTCATATGATCACGCCTATATATATTGCTTACCAAACATATCAATATCAGTCAGCAACTAATGTCAACTGCTATTTTATAAACATACATTCCACACATCCCGGCGGTGGGTTAACAATTTTGCGTTTCAGTGTGCATTCCACGTAATAAAACCAATTGTTATGAAACTTGGGCAGACTATTTGCCTGTATGATATCTTTTACAAACTGGATCACAAATTCAAAAGTTGTTTTTCTTAATGTTCATAAAACTTTTTTCCGAAACGAAAATTTGTCTGCATTGTATATTAGGCGATGTGAATATCATTTTGGGTAAAAAGCCATAAATCTTTAAGTAAAATGTTTCGAAACTTTTTTCCCAGTTCTTGACTTAATTAAAGTTTTAATTAACTTTTTAAAAATATTTGTGTGCATGAAATCTTAAACGATTAAGTGTTTCTCACCTGGGGTCAAAACTAGGTCCCTGTGACTTTTCTTTCAGGAAAAGCTGATATATTGTAACGTGAGAGCCTAACAAGGCCAACAGATCCCTTCAGAGAAAAGCATGCTCGACCCTGAAGGGGTCCACTGGTCTTTATATACAGTAAATTCTCAATCCACACAGAGCCCGGGCTTTGCTAGTTTGCATATTACCAACCATACGTACTACAGCGGATCGTTACAATATTTATAAAATGTTCATTTATATTCACACAAATGGAATAGTTTTTGTTGATATACATGAAATTCGACCAGGTTATCCGTATGAACGATGTCTCTGATAGGTATAAATATGGATCGTATGGATCTTCTTGGTTGAAAAAAACTAGGTCACTAGCCGAACTCTTAGGTTTGCAAAATTGCATCGTCAACTAAAAACTCCGGCTTTAATTGGGCAGTAGTAGTAGTAGTAGTTTTATTCGTGCATTATGTCAATAACAGTACATTTTACATCAATATAGGATATATCACATATTGTATTTGCATGATACTTAGAGTACTAATAAGTTATATCACAGAAAGTTTAACATGAAATTATACATAATACTAGATCTACTAAAACAAGTATTACTTCTGGTGTTAATGATAAAGCTATCTAATTTATTACCAAATAAAGATTTACCAAATAAAGTTTAACATAATAAATGACATTGCACAGGTTAACCCGTAAAGATTTGCACAAGTACAAAAGCTTATTTCCCACGGGGTCCATGTCAAAGGTATTACAGTTGGCATTTAATGATTTAGTGAACAGTATTATATAATATTATATCATATACTCAGATGAATTAAATTAATATATGACATTCATCATAAATAAACTACTATCAGTATCACATAATTATATAATATACCACACAATTATACAAATAGTTGTAAGCATGTTCCAATCCCGTATACCATTAAAATAAAAAGAAGCTGCTGTAAAACCACCATTATGTGGGACATACAATTTTAAGTTGGATCTACTGCCATATGAGTGAACTTCGTTACATTTGGCAAAATTATCCTTCATGTAACTTGGACACTTGTCATAAAATATTTTGTGTACATGACTTAGCCTAAGTTGTCTACATCTTTGTTCGACATTTAAAAAACCAAGATCAGCAAAACTTGCCACTGAAAGCGAGGTTCTACAATGAAAATTATTAATAAAACGAACAATTTTATTTTGTGCCACCTGGAGTCTATTTTTACACTTCATGGTAAGGCCACAGTACCAAGATGATGAAGCATAGTCAAGATGACATTGAACTAATGCATTACAAAGAGTTTTCCTAAGAGATTTGTTTAAAAATTCACGTTGTCTATATAAAAAATTGATTCTAGAGTTAACCTTCTTAACAATATTGTTCACAGTAGATGTACCTGACAAATCAGAGTCCAAAATTGACCCAAGATATTTGACTGAATCTTGAGACTTGATTTCATGACCATTGCATTGAATGCTGAAATCCCCTATTTTGCCAAGTTTACGTTTGGAGCCAAAAAGAATGCATTCGGTCTTTCCTAAATGAAGGGATAATTTGTTATCAGTTAACCGCATGCTGCAGTTTTGCAATTCTTGACCAAGGACTTGTCTAATAATATCAGGGTCTTTATGAGAAAATAAGATAGCGCTGTCATCAGCATAAAGTATAAGTTTGCATTTAGAACTGATGCTTGTATTCATGTCATTATTGTAGCATAAAAACAGCAGAGGACCTAATATACTTCCTTGAGGTACACCACACACAACTTGATCAAAATCTGATTTGGTATTGTTAACATGAACTGACTGTTTTCTGTCGGTTAGGTATGAGCGAAACCACCCACCGACTCCACACCCAAGACCTGTAGCTTTCGGCATAAAATATCATGATCTACTGTGTCGAAAGCTTTTTGTAGATCCAACATGATCATGCCCGTAAATAAATCTTTAGAAGATTGTCTACGTAAAATCTGTAAGGTGTATTAGTGTAGAGTGTAGACAGCTCGCTCAAGAATTTTGGACACAATTGATAAAATGCTAACAGGCCTATAATTTGAAACTTCTGACCTACTATTTTTCTTAAAAAGCGGTTTGACCTTGGCACTCTTTAAGTCATTTGGCACGCTTTCATTAACAATAGAACTATTTATTAAAAATGTGATATGTATCTTGGAGCTGCATCCTTTAGAAATCTAGCAGGAATATCATCAAGCCCAGTGCTTTTTGAACAATTTAGTTTGGATAATTCATTCAGGACAAATTGCTCTGAAACAGTATGTAGTTTAAAGGACTCAGGGTTTCTCTGCTTGTAGAAGTTTTGAAAAATACTAGATGAAACACTGAACAAATTTGATGCAACAGGCAGTTTCTCCACCAGAAATGCGTTGCCGCATTGGCGTCTTGATATCAATTAATTCCACTGGCACCGGATTTTCAAACTCAATCATTTTTTTTTTTAAATCAAAAAAATCTTATAATTCCTTTCTAAATATTATAATACCGAATATGTGAAAAAATATTGAAAAATATTTATTTTTTTAAATATGCACTTTGTACTGTATAATATATATTCGGTATTATAATTTTTAGTAAGGAATTTTAAGATTTTTTTTTGATTTTTTTTTTTAAAATGATTAAGTTTGAAAATCCGGTGCCAGTGATTAATTCAATACATTTTTCCCTTAAAACTTATTTTTACAAGACTTATTTATCTTTATGTCTAAATCTCTGGTAATGGGATTATAACTAAAAAATAAAAACAAAATATTTATTTGTTGTTTTACGTTTTCCTAAATTAGGGGTGACCACAATAAAACACACATAGTTTTTTAATTCATTCTGAAATGATATTCATAAATTGGATACAAGTCCCATTGCGTAATATGATTGTTACTTCATTGATGGTTTTCGTTTGGGCGATGAAAATGCGACAATGCAAAACTGCGCTTTGTTGCGGGTTGGAAATGGGATGGATAATTATCTAGCATTTTCACTCCGCATTTTCGAATAAAGTACAACTTTCTAATGGAATTAATTATTACAAAATACACAGACGTTTTAGAGTGTGCTTTTTTTTAAAGAAAGGCATTGACCAAAGATCAAAATGAAAGTCATACTTAAATACCAGGGTATTTTTTAAAGGTAATTTTGACTTAGAAAACACCGGAATTTAATACATTCTAATTTATTTTATAAGGTTAAATTTGACTTAGATTACACCTGAATATTAATTCTTTCTAATTCTAAACATATATATACTATGAAGTAATTAGAAAATATTAAAATTTCGGTGTTCTCTTTATCAAAGTTACCCTTCAAAATTACCCTGGTATATGTAAATAAAAAAAAAAATCAAACACGTTATATTTGGTATCAGACGATAATTTTTAAACGGGATGAACATGTTTGAAATTATGAATTAATCATTTAATGATACATTGTGCAATATCAAAGCGACATTGAGCAGTATGATCTATAAAGGGTAGATTAAAAATATCGAAAATATCGTCACCTAATGGTTTTAAGTTGTTCGCACGCATCTTCTTTCAAACGCAACATGAAGTGGATATCATATTCCCGCCCACAGAAATCGAAGCCATTCCCGTCATTTACCCAACATGTGTTTTCATTAAAGTAATTACCAATTTATTGCAGCGCTCATAATTCTAGGAAAGATGAAACTTAAAAAGGCAAATTAGATTCTCGATGCCGGAAAGCAAACACTGGCAATTAAAGCAAATAATCGTAATTTTCAGAAATAAAGACACCGTTGTTAAATGTGAAAATGATTGATTCATGTACTGTCCAAGGTTACAGAATGTTATTTTGTCGCTACAAAGCTTTTGTTTCTGTTTTTAAATCTGCACTCTCGTAGATTTATCGTTTTGACAACTTTTTTTAGTTTTTGTCTCTGGATGAGCTGACTTTTGCGTAAATGTCTGGAAAAAAGTGTTATAAGGCTGCTGACAAAAGATCAGACCGGAGTTGATCATATTTACGATCGAAAATTGATGTTTTATGGCTAAAAGCGTTACAGACGGTTTAAGAAAAATGCATTTTTCGGCATTTTACCAAGGAATTAAGATCTGTTCAATTATGAGTTATGTAAGATATCTGAATTGAAGGCATTGATGGCTAAATAAGACGATTCTGAGACAAAATGGTTAAAAAAGTGTAAATACTGACAATTTGTGAGAGTGCAGCTTTAAAGGGACTGTATCACAGATTGGCACCAAAAAAAGTTTTTTTCTGTAACGAATCTCAGGACAATTATCTAATTGAATATGTTACGCTTTGATATCATATACTGATCGGGTGACATAATTAAGCTATACACCTACCTCGGTAATATCACGTGATAACACCGACTAGACAATCACGCTTAAGGAATGAATTCTACCTTGTCGACATACCCAGTAATCTTTTTTAATGGAAAAATACGAAATAACTGCTAAACTTAAATAAATTGTAAACTATGTGGTACTTCAGTTAGTAAGTTTCATTGCATTGTACACATCGATGCCAAGTTTATGTCAGTTTTCGACAATTTTTTTTTTCGCTATTTTATCATACGTGAAACAGCCCCTTTAAAGTTAACAACAAACAAACAGTAAACATACACAATTATCTTTTTTGTTCATCAATGTTGACATTGTAATGCACTGCTATGCGGAGGAAAATTATTTAAAAAATAAGTTATGGTTAACGATTGTTAGTGTATACTTTTAATTACACAAATAAACGGTTTGATGCGACACAGTGTCACATTTCTGAGATTGCAACGCCCATTATCAGATGAATTGCATTAAATAATCATAAATTATTAAATATTTAAAAAAAAATACAACACTATCTAAATACTAGTTATAAATAAAAAAACTGCAACTATTCCAAATATGACCAGTTGAATGCATTATCATACAGCGTATTGGCTCAGCCTCCACGCTTTGGCTCCAGCTCCCTGGCTTTGGCTCCAGCTCAACCCAGAAAAGGAGTATAAACATGCTTATTCCGGTAATCAGGCGGTCATTTTTATTCCCGACAAAATAAAAGAACTCGCTAATACTGGCTTTATCTTAAATGTAAGCTTCTTGAGTGAAATTCAGCTAAAAATTGGTGAAAATGTTCTACTTTCGTTTGTGAACATTGATGTGTTTGATGGGAGAATCGGTTTTATTACTCCATAAAAAATATGTTTACAAAATAATCCAAATACGTGTGAAGATTAAACATATTATATGGCACTGCATTCCCCGATTTCTCAAATAAGCCCTCATAATTGTGATATTAGATAAACCAACGAGTCATACTTACCTTTTACGATGATATCCGTTCGTTTGCTCTAGCTCGGAAGTGTCATTGGCTCCTTTTTATACACAGCTTCTAAAAGAGCTGGAGCCACTGTTTCGCACTCGTGAAGAAGGCTTCCCTGTAGCAATATCTTATATGTCTACATGTTCGACTGTGTTTAAGGTATTGGGGTTGGTACTTGGCAAGGCAAGTTCCTTGTGGGGAGGGGCCAACATAAGCTAATTTTTTTGCCACCCAGTTATTTATTGTATTATTATATATTGTTGCAATTAGTTCAAAATCATGTTGGTAACCTACGCCTTAAGCTCACCTTGTACATCATACCATGGCCTTTTTACCCGTCGTAGCAGTACTATTGTCTAATAAATATATATCTTTTATTCCTCCATTTCTGAAGAGTTAAACATATAATTTATACACATATACACATACAGTAAAATTTAATCATACTAATAAATATCACTTATTTACAATTTTCTGACATAAACTACATTCTAAACATGTGACAAACAGACTAGTGGTTAATTTTGCCAGTTATTTATTTATTTTTTTAATTTATTTTTATCTTTTTTAAATAAAAAACCTAATAATATAAGTGTACAATATTCATAGTTATATACATTTATGCTGTCTCTGGTAATTTTATGTATAAGTCGGACTTCATTTGACAGTCATTCGGGAAAAAAATGTTCGTCCAAAATGTTGTTATCTACTTTGCCATGGAAGAGATATTTCATACACTCGTCTGACACGATTTATTCCACCTAGTCATGAGGCTAAAACCCCGCTTATTTCTGTATATGTGGTGAAAATCCCCCGCTTATGTTTGCATATGCGGAGGAAATCCCCCATATGCGAAATTCTAAACATTACTTGCCACTTTCCAACCTCTTTGAGCATATGACATAATAAAGTGACACTCGTATTAAAATCAATACATACACATGTATAACAAACATAATTTCTGAGTGATAAACCTTTAACTACTTACTAAATAATGTACTTAAGGAAAATATTAATTACTGATAACAATATTGTAACCGTGTTTTTAATATCTGAAAACGCGCAAATATCAAATGACTGGTGGGTCCTTAAAAAAATACTGTGATCTACTGTCATCTCATAAGGTAGAAATACCGTGTTTTCTGCATAAACACGGTATCCTTCATAAGAACCATTGTTTTTGATATTTACTCATCCTTTTCGGTAAATTAAAACAATTGTTTTGAGTATGGTACGTCTTATTAGGGAGTATAGATGCATCTTAAATAGTATCTAAAATATTTTTTCTCTCTTGATTTTATTAAATATACATAATTTTAATTTCAAAAACACTAATACTTTTCTTTTAATTTGACGATGAACATGTTAAGTAAGAAATCGACTTAAGTTAATAAATGAATTAATGTGTTTCATGAATAACGACCAATTCTATTTCTAATTAAAAACATGATCAGTACAATTTTCAAGAATGACAAACCCAAGGGGCCTTTTGACAGAATTATTTCATCATTTGTTTTCAGGGTCGGAATTGACACAGTTTGTGTTTCGCCGACAAAACCATAACATTTAACCTTATGTTTCTTTCATAAAAAGTGAAAGCTCGCTAAGTCCAAAGCGTTTGGACCTCGGGAAAGTATTCGAGATAACGAACATTTTAAATAACCGAAAGACATGTATAACTTAATCCAAAATATTCGAAAAAAGTTCGACATAACCAGAACATCGAAATAACAGAGTTCGACATAGAATGTTTCGACTGTATATGTTCAACATATATATTTATATATACAAACATTCCCAAATTCTGGTCGATACGGCCACCTACGGAACACTCATGAAGTCTTAAGGCAATGCCTGTCTGGTTTCTGTAAGTCAAAGGTCAAGCTGGACATTACTGTCCACTTTGCGCAGACAAACCATTGATTGCAATGCTCGCTTGTACCACAAAATATTACGTTGTCAGGCAGCATTAGTCGGGATTAATTTTTCTTCATTCTAAATTGACAACCCCTAAAAGGATGATTTATCTTCACTAGTTAACGCCACGGCAGCATTAGTCGGGATTTCTGACAATATTTGTCACTTTTTCAGTTTCTTCTGTGAAGCGAAATGATTCGATTCTTGTACAGAGCTTTGACATTACCGCTGAGGAGACATCCAATTTGACTCATACGGGACGCCTTTTGTGTTCCGCGAGGAACCCCATTTTCAAGAAAGTGTATTCAAGCGTTCCCACGGCAACGGTTAATTCTCCATCGTCTTTTCGCTTGTAGATTGCTCTCGACGGTCAAAGGTCCGTCCAGAAACTACAACTATCCGATTAGGGTAATGCTAAGAAAAGGAAAGTAAATAAAGGCGTCATAAGACGAGTAACGTTAGCTGTCAAATATAATGTTGAAATGGCCGTGCTTTCGGCACCCCCGGAAAGCTGCCGGTAATTAAAACATCAATCAGAACCGAGGTTTTCCGGCAATGAAGGTTGTGGGCCACGAAATTTCCTGAAGCTAAAATTAACATTACATATATCAGATAGAACAAAGCTAAGTATTTCGTTTTTCGTCTGACTTTGGTATGAGCTCAAGTCAAGTAAAATCAATGGTACCAGAACAATAGTTAAGGTGAAAACAGACTAAAACAATTTTCAGTGATTTGCATCGAGTGCTGTACTCATTTGTTCATACTTTGCAGTAATTTGGAAGTTTTTGAGAACAACCCGTGCGGCGGGGGGAGGCGGGCGTAAATTGAAAACATCTTAGTGTCACATATATATAATTTAGGGATTTAAAATTTTTAAATTCATTTTTTTTAAATGAACACAAAGTAATACAAATGTAGCTTGATGACATGAATTGAAATCTTAAGATTTGGCGGAGTGGTTGCGGTGTTAGTAGTTTATACTCCGGGTCCCGGCGTGAGCTCATTGAAGGGTCCCAGAGTGACAGTTCAACCACCGCACACCTATCCTGGGAGAACCAGTACTAGGTGCCTTCACCTCTGCAAGGAACTGACATCTTCTGTACATGCCAGGGGCAGTGGTACAGTGGGTATGGTTGTAAAAAGGATTTCATAACCAGTCACAACAGAAGTGACCTGGTCCGCCCGGGAATCGAACCCGGGGTCTCCGATTCAGAGTCCAAAGCTCTGCCGACTGAGCTAACCGGGCGGACATTTGGCGAAGTGAGCGTAGGGCGGACCTTTTAACACACGCGTATGTTGAAATTCCTACTGATTAAGCCTAGCTCTTAATGAGTGCCTATCTGAAAATTTCATTTGCTTTAAATATAGGTTGTTTTCTGGATAAAGGAAATAAATCTGTGACGACTATACACACTGAAAATTAATTCAGTTACGATTAAAATCCTTATTGGAACTCCCACTGGCGCTTGTGCACGGCGACAACGTCTACAGCTATAAAACCAGGTTTTCGTTTCCATGAAAAACGTAAACACTTGTCTTTCTTCAGTCTGTCCTGTCAGAATGACGTTACGAATCGAATCCGCGATAAAACTTGCGAACGAGCTTCTTAAATTATTCAAAAGTAAATCATAGAAGAAAATCTCTACACCTTATTTATTCCGGAGGGAGCTGGAAGTGTTTAGAATTGTCTACAGAGCTATAAATACGACACGGATGAAAAGTACACGAGGGAGGCTTAGAAGAAATACTCAAGGTTTTATGATAGAACTTGCTTGCACATATTTTACCAGATTTACAATTTTCCGAATCTTAGGAGCTGAATTCTAAAGCCGGTTGTTGTTTTTGTTGTTTATGTTGTTGTTTTTAAATACGTGTTTTTTATGTCTGTCAAGTGAAATATCATGTTATTTTCTGTTATTTTCACTGCACCGAATCTTATTGAATTTGGTTCCCTTGTAAATTGATTAAAGTATGGTTGCATTTTTTCATGTTGTTGTTGTTTTTAAATACGTGCGTTTTTGGTCTGTGAAGTGAAATATCGCGTTCTTTTTTGTTATTTTCACCGCACCGAATCTTATATTGAATTTGGTTTCCTTGTATATTGATTAAAGAATGGTTGTATTTTTATGCTGTTGTTGTTTTTAAATTCGTGTGTGTTTGGTCTGTGAAGTGAAATATCACGTTATTTTCTGTTATTTTCACTGCACCGAATCTTATTGAATTTGGTTCCCTTGTATATTGATTAAAGAATGGCTGCATTCGCTCAAACGGAACACCTCGGCCATTTTCCACAGAAAACAACCTCGGTTGTATATGGACGGTTAACAATGTCAGAATATTTATCATTTAACTACGCTACAAGTAGATCGCATAGTCATTTTAATTAAGCAGTTAAACTTCAGGACTCTAAGGAATATGATTTATTTATGCAATAACACACTTCAGTGGGAATTAATTTGAGTTAAGTAATACAAATTGCACGTAAAACACTTCATTTAACAATATCATTCTTACTAACTTTACGAACTACTTCTACTGATGTACCGGAATACACCCGAGGTTGTTTTCGATGGAATATGGCCGAGGAGTTCCGATTGACGTTCACATGGGCACCAAGAGGCAAGCTCGTTTTCTAGATTTTAATACTTTTTTGCACCAAAACCCAATCCTATATATTCACATTGTACATAAATTTATCGCTAATGAAAATATGGTGGATCTTTTGCTTAAAAATAACAAAATATATTCAAAGGCGTATCTGTCAGTTGTTGGATATACACGTATAGTGTTTGTAGAATTTGAGTATCAATTTGAACAAATTTTGAAAAAAATACACACAAAAAAAACACACACACAAACACAAGAACTGTCGCAAGTGAAGTGCCATTCAGTTTAATGGACTTTGAAATTACCTTATTTTATGCTCTTATTCAGGAAGAGCTGTCATAAACTATAAGCATATGCCGCCCCACCCCCACCCACCCCATTGATGGTTGATGTCAAGTTTGAGGGATGTAGTGAGAGACAGGGACACGTGTCTTGCACGCGACACGTCGTCTTTATGTACTGCACACATGTGCGAAGTAATCGTAGAATAAAATTAGTCATGCAGACAAAATTTCAGCTGGTACGTGGAAACTTTATTTATGTGCATACATGCAACTTGTCCTATTGGCATTTGAGGTTGGGACATGGTTCTTGCACGCGACACGTCGTCTTTATGTGGCAATTAATTAAAAAAGGTGCATGACAAAGTTACAGCCCTGACACCACCACACTGTATATGCATGTATGCAGCGTTCCATAATGATTAAACTCTAAGTGTGACCTTGAACTTTGAAGAAGGGGCGTGGGACTTGCACGAGACACGTCGAATTTATGTAACGAACAAATGTGTAAATGCTAAGTAGTTTTAAAGTCCCTCGCGTTAGTGACACAATTACAGCCTGTACACAACCAATATATTCTATGTGCATATATGCAGCATTGTATAATGATTAAACTCTTAATTTGACCTTGAACTCTGGGAAGGGTCGTGGGTTTTGCACGCGGC
The DNA here is from genome assembly GCF_026914265.1 of Mya arenaria. Taxonomy (NCBI): domain Eukaryota; kingdom Metazoa; phylum Mollusca; class Bivalvia; order Myida; family Myidae; genus Mya; species Mya arenaria. The sequence continues at coordinate 30,338,218 of NC_069124.1, read as the reverse complement.
ACGTCGTTTTTATCTTACGAGCACATGTGCTAAGTAATAATAAAATCCTAACGTTCGTGACAAAATAACAGCCCGTAAACCATATTAATTAAACCTATATGTATATATGCAGCATTTTATACTGAATAAACTAAATAAGTAATAAAGTGTGACCTCAAATTTTGAGGTTGGGTCGTTGATCTTGCACTCGACACGTCTCCTTAATGTACTGAACAAGTGCCAATTCATTTTAAAATCCATGACATGACTAAGTTGCAACCCGGACATGACCGCATATGCATACATGCAGTGTGCTATCATGAAAACCTTTTAGATGGGTCTTGCACGTGAAATACCGTCTTTATATTCCAAACACATGTGCCAAGTAATTTAAAAAAAAATCCCTCCCTGCATGACAAAGTTACAACCCAGACACGGCTTACTAAATATACTACATGTGTGTGCATAAATGCAGCATTTCATAATGAATAAACTCTAAATGTGACCGTGAATTTGAACTATGGTCACGGGTTTTGCACGCAACTCCTAAGAACACATTAATTTTAAAATTCAACCGTTCATGACAACGTTACAGCCCGGACACACTGTATAGGCATATATGCAGCTTTCCATAAATGTGGCATTGCACTTTGAGGTAGGGACATGGGTCTCGCACTTGACATGTCGTCTTTATATACTAAACACATTTGCCAAGTATTTTAAAACCCCTCTGCCGATGACAAAGTTACACACCGGACACCACCTACTATTCTTTTAATATGTGCGTATACGCAGCATTCTACAATGACTAAACACCAAGTGTGACCTTGAACTTTTAGGAACAGTTGTGGGTCTTGCACGCGACGCGTCTTAAAGGTACCGATGTGCCAATTATGCTTTTTAAAAATCCCTAACTGCATGACAAAGTTACGGACCGAAAAGGAAAACTGGACGGACGCACGGACCGTCGAATGGACGATGCGATTTTAATATGCCCACCTTCCAAGGGGGAGGACGTAATTGGATTTCTGGCAAACATTAAGTGAAAAAAATGTTTCATGGCAAACAAAATGGCGTATTTTTATTGACAAGTGCTGATTCTGGGACCATTTTTTGCCTGGTGAGTTGACTTTTTTTATAATTTTGAAAAATGAATGCGCGCCAGTGTGTCAAATTACGTCCTCCCCCTTGACCTTCGCGGGTGTAAAAATTGCCTACATCATTAAATCTTTGAGAGGATCCCATAAACGTTTTTGCAGGCTAAACCATATTCGATGTAGAAATTTATGTTTTTGAAATGCAGATCACATTCCGCAGCGTGGTTTAGAAAACGTAATCGTATCTAAGGTTTACGATCGACTGAAATATAAGTTAACTTATAATCTAATTATTATGACTTGTTGATAATACATTACAGCTCTGTTAAATAATAGGATGGCATTTGTTTAACACAAATTGAAAAAATCAAACGAAATGACAGTGAACATTTGTTGTTTTCTTTCTTCACTCTAGGAATTATTATAAACGTTCGACCGTATGACCGACCAATTCAATGATAACGTGAAGTTGATAAGCTGGTGTCTTCTTCAGAGAAAAACGTAGTGGGGTACGTACTATTTTGTTTTTGTTTGTATTTTTCACGAGTAATCAAGGAAAAATCAATTTATTTTCAACAACTGCGCAGTGAAAATATGTAATTTTCTTTTAAAATACCCTTACATATTGAGATTTCACACAGATATTAAAAAACACATGTATATTTCTTTAACGCTAACTTTTTGGAAAATATCAGTTATGTGATAACCACCGTGACGTCATTTCAAATAATTTCAACACATCAACGCGTTTTTCATTTATTTTAACCAAGAAACAAGAGAAACTAAACTTAATAAGATTGATTGCTGTAAAAATATCATCAGTGTCAAAAACAACATGGTCAAGTGTAAACAAAATCGCAACCCTCCTGGGCGTTGTCTTCGGCGCCCAATATTTACCTTGAGCAAAAATTAAGACATTTATATGACAAATACTTTGTGCAGATGTTATCCAGAGAGGATAAATGCATGTACAACATACCAATGCGCAAAAGGCTGACTTTAATATAGTTATCGATTGATCATTTATCAAGGCATGCAATAATTTATCGATTGCTGTATATCAATCAAAGCGCCAAAGACACTGAAAGACTGTCGGCGGGAGTAATGACTCAGTCACATAGCCCGGCCGATGAGGTTCCGATGAGCCAGCGATGCGATTTTCACCGAACACCGGCCGGACACCGGCCGGACATCCGTGGCGTTTGTTGCTTAAAACCGCATCGGTGGCAGCTCGGTGAAATTTTAAGTTCGGAGCTAAATTTCACCGGGCTCTCACCGAGCTCCCTCATCGCAGCCCCATCGTAACCACATCGGAAAACACGTCGGCCGGTGCACGGCCGAGTATCGGCCGGTGTCCCGTGCATCTGAGACAACCAAAGGACGAGGTTTTTTTAACGGACACCGGCCGAGCTCCGACCGAGCTCCAGCCGATGTGGGACAGAGCCTTGGAAAGTATAGTACCGGAGGCTGACCGATGTAAGGGACACCGGCCGATGCTCGGCCGGAACTCGACCGGAACTCGGCCGTAACCCGGCCGGATATCTCTGCTAGTATATATATATGGTCCGTTCCCTGCTGCTTGCACATCTTCGAGCACGGCTTGGTCTCGCCATGCACCCGCGATGAACTGGCCCTGCTCATCTTCCCGGTCGAGATCGGCATCAGGGCTCTGCGTAGGATCCACTCTCGCACCCACCAGCGTCTTTCTCTTCTGCGGGCCCTCTGTCGCTCCCTCTCGGCGGCTTCTAGTATTGCCGCCAGGACCAGGTTGTACTGGAACCTTACTTGAGCCAGTTCGTGTTCGAGCAGTGCCATTCGAAGTCTCCTCGGTGCAGCCATAATGATGAACTGACAATGTCAGGTAGGAAGAACGGAATACCTCGGCACCCAAGTCCGTGTTACATCGGACGAGCATCGGCCGGTCATTGTTCAAAGCCCGTTTACAACCCGGCCGGCGATCGCACGGTGTCCTGTTACCTGCTCGGGTACCGGCCGTATTCCTTCCGATGTCCGGCCGACCTCCGGCCGGTAGTTGCTGCCACATCGGCAGAAAAAACTCGCATTTTGAGACAGACTCCGTACGGTCACCGGCCGGTGTTCGGTCGGTCGCCTGAACATGTCCGGACGGAGTCCGTTCACGTCACCGAGCTCTGCTTCCGATGAGGAGAGCTCGGTGGCACCAAAAAAATCCACCGAGCTCTACCGATGCCGGACATCGGCCGGGCTATGTGACTGGGCCATTATAAGGCAAAAAAAGTTCCTTCTTTCCACTATCATCTCCAAAAAGTATCGAGTAGGAAGGTAGGTATAACCTTTTTTTTCTATTTTTTAGGAACCGCGATTTTGTACCAAACCGACCTGTATTAAAGCAGCACTATCACAGACTGAACGTGTTGACATTTTTTAATGTTTTTGTCTTGGAAGTACCATACATGTATGCAGGTTAAGGCAGAGGTGCTTGACACACTTTCACACGTGCACACTTGAGTTTTTATCAAAACAACATACGTAAACTTTGGATAATAATCTTAGCACCACTTCTGTAACGCAAGTGGTTAAATTAATTATCTTAAAGTAACTCTCTTGTTCAAATAAATGCATACACATATATAACAAACATCAATTTTGAGTTATAAACCATAAGCTACTTACTAAATAATGCAGCGGAAAAATATTGACCGATTGATGAATGCTAAAGGATTCACTGTGCTCTGCTATAGTCTCATTAGGTAGAAATACCGTGTTTTACGCTAATTTCTTTCAAATTAAACTTGATATTCTTCATAAGAACCATTGTTTTTAACATTTATTCATCCTTTTTGGAATATTTAAACAATGTTATTAATTGAAGTTAATCTTATTTCGGAGTAAGAGTGCATCTTTAAAATACGCACTTAATAGGTTAGGCGTAAATATATAAATCTTCTTTTCCACATACCCGTTTTGCGTTTTGATCCAGAGCGGATTTATTTCAGTAGGTCCTAAATAAACGAATTTATTTGAGTGTACATGTTAAAAATTGACCATTTCATATACAAAATTTTCTACAATACTGATATACCCTGCTTAGAGGTATATTTGGTACAGAATCCTGGCCCTAATTTCTCGAAACTTCTTAAGTCTCTTATAACAGGATAAAGCTTAACTCACTATTTTTGTTTTTCAATAAATTGCGTAATACTTACTACTTTAAGACTTGTTATACTTCAGATAGGAATTATCTTTATGCTTATCACAATAAACCATTTTCAATTTGTCAAAATTCAATTGAAGTATGAATTTTGGCTAATTTAATTAAGCTACTTAAGCCTGGTAAGCTTTAAAAGTTTCGATAAATTGGGGCCAGGTTCTCATAAGATATATAGAAACAAGTTATTCCTACCTACTTACCCTATTTGTTTTAAATGCAATTGAAAAGGAATTATTTCTTTATTTGGCCTTATCAGAGTGTGTGCTGTGTTCTTGGCCGTTTGTAATACAGGCTGGGTAATATTTGTTTCTATAATTTAAATTTGCATGCATTTTGTGTTTTACGATCGTTCATTTAATAATACACTATCATGTTACGAATCTAACATTTACTGAATGTCAATTCCTCTATCTTTGTTCGTGCGATTAAATTTAATGGCACGTGCTGTTATTTGCACAGACATCATATTTCTTGAAAGAGCACGTACCATAAAGCGGTTTCAAGCTTATATTCGTGTATATGTGGACTACCCGTTGATGGCTACTGTCGTCATACAGGTATGTGTGGACTTTATAAGTACGTGCACACTATTTTAAACACGTAGCACATTTCAAGATCTGAGTAGGATATGTCTGGATCCTTTTAAATATATCATAGTAATATCTACTACATCCATCACCCGTTGGCTCGAACTCGCTTGGCTCGAATTCCACGTTGGCTCGAACAAGATGTAAAGGACACATTTCTTTATATTGAAGGTAAACGTTCCCGTTTGGCACGAAAATTTCAATGCTCGAGGGGTTTTTGACGGTCCCTGAGAGTTCGAGCGAACGGGATTCGACTGTAGATAGTTTCGCTTGAAATCCGCAGTGTATTGTTGATGTGTTTTTTTTCTGACGAATTTGAGGCTGCAGTTCTCAATGCTGAAAAATAAAAAAATAAAATTCTTTAATGACAAAATCAGATTCCCAATTTCTGTTTTTCTTTTTCTTTTTCATCAAATATTGAATCTGCGCCCTTTTTGTATGGAAGGGTTAGTGTATTCTTAAAGAAACGAACTTTCATCCTTGTTTGTCTATTGCTAAACATTTGTTCCTGGGGCCTTTTTATAGGGCTTGTGTTTTTTTAATAATATCATATCCTGTTTTAAGGCTTAAAGACTTAAAGCGGCACCTTTATTCAAAATCAATATATATTATATATACATATATGTTATATATATAACGAACACATAGTTTGAGTGATAAACCTTGAACTACTTACTTACTGATAATGCATTTATGGAAAATATTAACTACTGACAACACAATTGTAACCGTGTATTTGATAGCTGAAAACACAAAAATATATAATGATTGGTGAGTGCTAAAAGATTTACTGAGATCTACTTTCGTCTCATACGGTAGAAATACGGTGTTTTCTACACCTTTCTTATAAATTGAACTCAGTATCCTTTATAAGAAGCATTTTATTAGTCATTTATTCTTCCTTTTTGGTATATTTAAACAATCGTATTAATTGTGGTGAATCTTATTTGGGAGTAAGAGTGCTTCTTAAACAAACACCCAAACAGAGAAACAACGCTCCGAGACAACAATCATTGATTAACTGTCAAAATATGGTCATTGGTAAATGTTGGTGTAATAGCCGACGGTCAGTGAAAACTAGTGGTGTGTCGGTAGTCGATTAATCGTCGCCGCGGGCTAAAAGTCAACGATCGGCGACGATGTTTTGCCGATATCGATTAATCGAGAAATTGGTACTGTGTACTCTAGGGCCGAATCCGCGTTCCATATATTTCCGTTTAGTTTTGTTTACGATTTGACATATATGTGTTTGCAGTTTTCTGGAAAAAGATACAAAGTTGCATAAATATAACACTTCTATATTTTATACAATAAGTGTTATTTTATTTACCTATACCTACTAAATAGATGCGAATTGAGTCAACATCTATTCTTTTAAAGTTTCTGATAATTATCGATTGTCTGTCTGTCTGTCTGTTTGTCTGTATGTCTGTCCGATTAATCGATAATCCAGCCCGGATTGCCCATCACTAGAGAGAACAAAGATTTTGCAGGCTATGCTATTCAGTAACTTTAAACTATAACATTATTTTGTACTGTATCATATGTTTTCTATTTATGCGCTAGAACAATATAACTTTTCAAGCCAGACGTCATTATGACAAATTGCGGGAATGGCGATTTCTAATATTGTTCATAACTTGTGACCCAAACCAATCGCGTAATAATACGTCATTATTATGATGCAATAATAAACATATCATGTGCCTAAACAACAAAATATGATTAAACTAAATCGTAGAATTCCCTGTGGGTTTAGCGCTCAGATCGATTTAAAATACGGTATATTATAACTCCGAAATCACCCTACTTGATTAAACGTATTGAACTATTGTTTGGACGTTTCAAATAGTAAATAAAAGAGGTTGAATCGTTCTCTCTCATCTTAATATTTGCTATTTTTTCTCACTTTATGGATCAGAACAAAACGTATTACATAGACTAGCCACATTAAAGGGACTATACACCAGATGATACAATTGCAAGAAAGAAAGAAAAAATGGAAAATAATAATAAAATTGATATCGTTGTGTACAACGCACTGATCTTTACCTACTTATGTATCACATCTCTTACGACACGTGTATATTTCGCAGTTTTAGCGTATTTATCCAAATCGAAATTAACCGGGCGTGTCTACCACGTAGTTACCAGTTAATTTGATAGAGCCTGTATAAGTATATAAACTAATCACGTGACTTTCACATTTTAATATACACAATTTGAACTGGGAAATCATTATGCGCTATTTTTACACGGGTAACCTCAGCCGAGACAGCGTAAATATATTATTTTAATGATGTAAAGCGTTGTTTTATCGGCCTTATATTGGCTCGTATTGATAATTAGGCTTGTTTTGAAGAAATTACCGTATTTGCTTATTTCAAGACCATCTGGTGTCAAGTCCCTTTAATTACATGGCGTTGCTTGTTTTGAGTGAAATACAACTTTTAAGTAATTTCATTTCTTTGACGCTTTTCCCTAAAATATCTAGTGAAATAACAAGTATGAAAAAATGCAGTTACTTCCCTTGTATCATAATTGAAAGCAGCATCGTGGGTAAGTTTGATGTTACTATACCGAAGACAGTCGTCGAAAAACTGCTTGATGATAGTTATTGCGGATAATTTGTCAGCTATGTCGTTAAATAAAAGTCAGAGACCCTAACACAGTGTCCTTAGGAAGTCCGGATGAGACCGCCGCGGTGCATCGCAACGAGACCGTTTTATTTAAAGTTGTAAATTGGCATAAGTATCATTGAACAGCGTGTGATGTATATTCCCGAGTGGGTCTGCGATCTTAACAACCATCTTACTGCCGATAACGGCACTATAAAACTTAGTATTCGAGAATTTGAATAGGCCGATATGTTTTTGGTTTAGGTTACATTTGCGTATTTAAGTGGTACAACCACTACGACAATCATCATCATGATCATGATCATCATCATGATCATGATCATCATCATCATCATCATCATCATCATCATCATCACGTCGTCGTCATCATCGTCGTCGTCACCACCACCACCACCACCATAACCATCATCATCATCATCATCATCATCATCATCATCATCATCATCATCATCATCATCATCATCATCACCGTTGTCGTCGTCAAAGTAAAGAAGAACAACACAACCCACAATTGTTGCTTCCATTAGACTGTTCTGGTGTCTCGACCTCTAAAACCCAACTCTCGACATATTGGTGATCGGAGCCCTTATCAGATGATGTAAAAGGAATTTTCATTCCCCTTTCATTTTCCATGGGTCCGATAACATCTCTGGAGTAGCTGTAAATGGCCGGGGAGAGCAGAATACTGTCAAGATGGGCTCGTGATAGTCGGGCTAGCGATTGACAGAAACAATATGACACGATTTCTCCGCGAACTATTCCCAAAAGTGCTCGTGTTTAAGTGGTTTAATGTAAGATGTGGGAAAACGAAATAAGCATATTCCGGATCAAAATAATGGCGTTTCAAGTTTGTCTGCACTGCATGCATGATAACATAATCTTTGATATGGTTTGTTCAATTTAAGACGGCCAATGAAGTGATTATTCAAATGGTATACTCGTTAGTAATTTTTTTTTTTTAAATTTTGACAAACAAATATTTTTATTTGGGTAAACATGTGGCAACTGTTAACAACATCCGCTCATACACCGTGACTTGAGTAGCAAAAATCGGTTTCATGAAATTACTTGAAATTAGGATGCTCAGCTGCAGAAGCGGACATGACAGATGTACGGATGTCTTATCTCCGACTATTGTGTATAGCGTCCATTGCCAAGTGCCGCATCTAGCATATAGACATTTCAGGAAAGTCTGCGCCCATTATTTATGTCTAACCATCAGTAATTACATGTATATGTTCGGGGTTCACCCTCTTTGTCAGGTTAGACTAATTGAGTTCGAAATTGAATTACAGTCCGGGCCGAAATTGATCACCGGAGTCTCGTATGAACACTGCCAGTAAATTGTGATCATTCCTACTTGGGTTCCGCCAAATGGGTATTATGGCCGAAAAACGAAATTCCCGGTGATCATTAGCATGCCAATTGCCATAGTCGCAGTGGTGCTATTTAAACCGGAGGCACATTGGAACGTTTGAAAAATAGTCGTCTGCAACGAATTGAATTCCTTTGAAATAAGCGGCGCACTAGTTTGTGCTTGCACGTTGTTTTCACAAGATTCAATATATTTCGCCGGCTTAATTCATCATGGCCATAAGTTACTTTTCAAAAATATTCAGATATAGTTGTTTTTGTTGTTGTTTTTGTTGTTGTTCTGTCCGCACCCTTTTAAAGGCTGCAGTATGGCTTGACCCCTTCACATCCCCTAGTGTGAATTGAACTATATTTGAAGGCAAAGGGGGAGTTTTATCCTCACCGGTTGATGGGATATTCGCCAAAATAGATTTTCATGCTGTCTTTTGGCATATTCGTTACGTATTTTTTTGGTAAATTTTTTATGTTGTCTTTTGGCAAATTCGTTATGCTCTCTTTTGGCAAATTTTTCATACCGTATTTTAGCAGATTTGTAATGCTGTCTTTGGGCAAGTTAGTAACGTGTATAACCACTCATTTGTATGTAGAGGAAATACATGTTTGCCAGTTACCTTTGTCAACATATCCACGGTTAACTCTTTATAAGCTATCATGCATTGTTTAGGCGATCATTTATTCATAATAAGTGTTATCAAAGTAGTTTGATGCGCATATGCTTGCTGAAACAAAATCTGAAATCATCTTACCTTTAACTTTGCTTATTGAAATTATCGTATTTTGTAGATAAGAAAACACAAAACAACTTTAATTTACCATGGAAAGAGGAGTACAGACGAAACCCGTTGGCTCGAAATCCCGGGGACCGGTCACTCTACTTCGAGCCTCGCGAATATCGAGCTAAGCGGGAATTCTTACATAAAGTAAAAGAAATGTGTATTTTACATTCATTTCGAGTCAACGCGGAAATCGAGCCAAGCGATATCAAGCGAACGGGTTTCGACTGTATTATGTATAAGGAGCAAATGCTATGAAATGGTCTTTGAGTTTTGCTTCATGGGTATATTTTAATATGTCCGGTCCTTCTTTAGATTTTAAGCGAAAGTCCACGGCACTCAAATACTTGGTGGGAACGTGTGCTTTAGTAGAATATTTCTCATATATATCTATTTCAAGAAAATGTAATGTTATCCATCAGAAGTTTTCCTGGAGCCCCAATGGTCTGCTGATTTGGCCTCCAGTAAGTGATGGCCAGTCGGATAAATTCCATTAAAATTTATTAACCATCATAACTGAAGAAATGGGCGGATGTCCGGCCTGCTACGGTTTCCAAGAATCTGGCTACCGGGCCTTCTAGGATTTTGCGTATCCATAGCAACGAAACTGGCAGACGATTTTTCAATAGTCACAACAAATTAGGATGTGATATCAGTTATTTGGCAGCTCATTTTTCGTAAAAAAAATGTTCGTATTCGTAGAATTTAATAGTAACATCAATTCCACGATATCTTTGTAAATTCTACGAATACGTTTAAAAGTTTAACTAGAAATCGGTGGCACAGGAATATACTCAGAAGAAATTGTATAGTCAGATCCAGTTCTGTAAGATAATGTTTTATAACAACGTCTTGCTTTTTCACACACAAGATGCCGAAGACCTACTGATGGGGTTAACATAATCGGCCGATTGTTCAGAACGTTGTTAAAGTTAACGACGTTGTTTACGTCAACGTTGTTATTTTTCAAATCTTTACCGTCTTAGCAAATACATGGATACCCTTGGACGGCTCGGTATTTGTAGCAAGATTTAAGACAATTGTTTTAGCTATACTTGTTTTAATTAAATATAATGAGCACATTTTGACAACTTTTTTATTTTTTGTCTTGGAACGGGCCATTTTTTGGGAAAATGCATGAAAACCAGTTATATAAGACTGCTGTCAAAAAATTAGATCGCAGCATTTTACATTTAAGTTCAAAAAATGATTTTTATGCATTTTTCTTAAACCGTTAGTAACGGTTTAAGTCATAAAACATTGATTTTCGAACGGAAATATGAACATCTGCGATCTGATCTTTTGTCAGCAATCTTTTATCGTTGGTTTGCAGACATTTACGCAAAAATTTGCTCTTTCCCAGACAAAAATAAAAAATAGTTGTAAAAACGGTAAATCAGTGAGAGTGCAGCTTTAAAAGTTTACAACAATGTCGTAAATCACGTTGTTAACTTGAGCAATGTTCTGAACAGTCGACCCACTGTCAAATCCACGGTGTGTTTTATTTTCTTCTTTTTTTTTGTTTTACTGTGACTGGCATTATGAATTTTGCACGTGTTGCACGTGTCTGTAGAAATTGACATGGCGGATGTTAAATAACAATATTGTCATGGAACGGCAGCACTGTTACTTTGAAAAATTACTTGTTATGACTAACTAATCCATGGGTAAGGAAATTGTAAAACCACACAAGGATGAAATGTTACAAACGTCAATTTTTAGTCTGCATGTCAGGATGTGGGGGAGTTTCCATAAAGATCTTTGTCAATTTTAGTCCTAAATTGAAATTATTTAGGGATCATTGTTTCATTTATTTGCTACAAATTTGAGTAATGTGACCTCAGCCTGTATTTTAGTTGAACCGAAAGATGTGGAAATACCAAACATATCAATATACATGTACTTGTATTGTCATCTGTGACATTTATACAGATTTAAGACTGCTAAATTAACGACTTATATCCTTTATGGAAACGACCCCTTATGCATTGCTGGTGCCAATAAACAGACAATGATCATTACGGTTTTGATTTTAAAAAGAAAAATAGTATCATCTCGCTCAATTCCCTGATTTTTGTCCCATTCTGCACATGTAATGTCATATAGGTCCTCAATGTGCGGTAAATCCTCAGCGCCAATGATAAAGGGGATCTGGGTCGGCACCAGTCTGAAAACGAATGTATTTACACCTCAAATGGAACTGCTCATTAAATACAACCTCGGATTAAGCCGGATTATCATTAGAAGGTCACAGACTACTAAATAATTTCCCCATATATTCCATAGATAGTTGATCAATTTGCACTCGAAATTACACTGATTTCTAATGCTTCACGACCACTAAAACCACATATAGCGAGAAAGTTTCGCATGAATACTGAACATAAAGCAACGTTAGAAGAAAAAAAAATCTTATAAGAATAATTAAAATTAGTTGAACGTAAACACTTAGTATTCGACAAAATGACCAAATCCGGTGTAGCATTCGGAGCTCCTCGGCCATTTTATCGAAAACAACCTCGGATGTATTTGGACGGTTTACATACCCAAAAAATGGTACGTTTAAGTCCGCTGCAAGTAGATCGCGTAGTATTTTTATTTAGCAGTTAAACTTTGTGACATTACTTTTGGAATTCTTTAGTATGTTTGCATTAATACAATTCAATGGCAATCAATTTAAACTTAGATCAATAAATACAACTCTAAAACACTACATTTAATAATGATATAATTCAAAATTTTACCAACTACTTCAACTGATGTACCTGCATACATCCGAGGTTGTTTTTAAAAAAAATGGCCGAGGAGTTCCGAATGCCGGTGTAGGTGTTCAAACAATGCGGTGAAAGTGATAAAAAAAGTAGATCAAGTAGATCCAGCATGTTCAGCCTGGTTTTTTTTGAAAATCACAAACCATTAAGCCTCAAATCCTATAAATATGGAAGGAAGCCAATGGTCTAAGATAGTCATGCGTTGATTCACTGTAATGTGTTAATTAAAAGAAATAAGACATGCAACAATGAGAAGACACTTCGAATTTGGTGTAATTTGCCCTAGAAGTAGTTCGTCAAAAAAAATATATTTCATTATAACTTCAACAATTTTGAGTGGAAATGAATGCTATTTGAAATAGATGACAATGTGATATTGTGTGTTGAACAAGAATTATAATCTGGGAACCATCTTTAACTAACCGCTTCCCTTGATACTTGAATGAATATATAAAGAACAGTTTATGAGAATATCGACTTCTGTACATTTACCAAACATAACTGCCCCTTTATTTCCAAATAGCCTTCCTTGACAAACAAGTTTGTTGTATAAAACATTCAAGAAATAGATATTTTGACACGAAGCTTTGATGTATGAGATAATATTCATATTTCTTTTTAAATGCTAAGTTTGTGCTTGAGATTCAAATGTTGTTCAGATGACTGTCATAAATATTAGTGTTCATGTGTGAATTATTCGTAATTTATTTCAAATTTGTTTTATTTTTTGTAAAAAAGGAGAATTGTAACAATCGTGGAGCCATCGCCATCATCATCATTATCATCATAATCACCATCATCAACACCACCACCATCATCATCATCATCATCATCATCATCATCATCATCATCATCTGTCTTCAGCGATCCAAAATTGATGTGAAATTCAATATCTTAACATCAACATAAGGCCTAATTGAACACATTAGCCAGCAAAATTAATCATGCAGAATACAGTCATTTGTAGACAATTAAGTTGCATCAAACGATGACATCAACTTTATCTACGATTGTGGTTAATTATAACATTTACGTTAACATTATTTTATCTGATTCGAAACACTTAATATGCGGCATATCAAAAATGATCACAATTTCTCATCGACTAATTATCCCTTTAGGGCTGCTGTCAAATAATTTTCCAGGCTGTTCATCGGACGGAAGAATGGTCTTTCCTGTATTCGTGCGCGCCAGAAAATTCAATACACTGCCCTCTTGAGCCAATTATCTTGGAAATAATGACTACTAATCGGCCGATTACACATAATGGTTATCAAATTTTGCATGCAAACGACTCCGAGCCAAGAACTATGAACGAAAGACGCGTTTGGGAATTGTACAGACAGGCTGCGTCTGTCAAACTTGCTTAAATTTTTCATAGCCAATCCTGAGTTTAAACACTTTTTATGTGCGAAGTATTGCTGTCGTAAGGAATATTTTGGCAGAATTGGGCACTAATTCAGTCTAGGTACAGACCAATAAAAAAACTTAGACTGAGAACCTATATGGTTTTTTTATTTGTTATGTTTAAAGCTTGTTTTTTTCTAAGTTATTGTGAATGATTGGCCTGCAGAAGATTCACTTGCGGTGCCCACAAACACGAACGTTCATGTACGCATATTGTTGAAAAGGTATCTTATTACTGGAAAGGCAGCTTAAAATCCTGATAAATCCGCGCAATCGGGTGGGCGTTCGGTTGCCTTTAGCAAAACAACAGTTAAATCCAACCTTCATCATCGGAAACAGAATTGGCCAGAATGTTTGTCAGCATGATAATTAAGAACATTGTGAATATGGGTTATCTTGGGTCAATAATTAGATCACTTAGTCAAATAATAAGACAAACATTGAGTTAGTATATTTTTCAGCATGATATTAAGACTATTGTATATAGCAATAATCTCTGGTCAAAATCTAGGTCACTAGGTCAAATATTAAGACCAAATTTTGAGTTAAAGTTTCTCATTCCTTTCACAAATTCACCCATGTTCATCCAATCTTCAAACAACCCTATCAAAACGGTGGTCATGGAAACCTTCTAAAGTCACCATAAAGCTATGTGGATTGCCTTTTAAATTGTCATCATCTAAATTTCAGATATATAATTATAATCATGCATACAATGCACTAGCGGATCCAGGGGAGGGGGGGGGGGGGCGCAAAATTCCTGTAAGTTTACGTTCGTTTAACAACAGTAATATGCCCCTAATGCACCATTTCGGAAAAAAAATGTTTATTTGTTATTGGGGTGGAGGGCCCACTCCCCCACCAACACTTAGAAACAAAATAACAATATGTTTCTGAGGTAGGGACGCCAGTTAAAAGGCTACGGCCCTAAGTACCCCCCCCCCCTCTAACGTTAAATCCATGTCGCCCCTGCAATGCCATAAATGGTCGTGAAAGCAGCATGTACTATAAACATACATCCTCCTGCATAAGCGCAATTTTGAAAATGAAATATCCCGCTATAATGCGGTGTTCGCATTAAACCTTTGTTAAGAAATAGTTTGATTTCTTTGCAGAATATAAATACCACTAACCGAAGCAAACGATTGTATAACGCTGTTTCATGATCTTGTCCCATTTACCGCTTTTCAAGCGTTATTTATTTCAATTTGCTAAATATTACAGAAAATTAAGACAATTTATTATCTTGCCTAAATTTGAAAATGAAAGGTTTTAGCGTTTCTTTTAAAATAAGGTCTCCATAAAGGTTGCCTTCTCGCGTGACAAAGATGTCTCAGAGTTTTGGAGCGAGGAAAACCGTCTCTAAATACAGAATCTATGTGAGTAACGTTTACTGGTACTTCTGAGGGAAATCGCTTGATTCACTGAAACACCAAGTCAATTATCGACGGCACCGAATGAAAAACCAGTAAATGCCAAAATGGTACTTTTCAAAGGAAACAAAAACACTAAAAGATGAAAATCACGAACCTGCACTATTTTGCACAATGTGATTGAGATTTAGTGCAAAACTGATGTAACTCCACCAATTTAATACTGAAATGAAACTGTCAAGCACTAAGACTGCACTTTTTTTATACAGTGATTTCATTCATCCAATGCATTTACCGCCTTTTATCACATGGTGATTTTTTTGCTTTCTGATTGGCTATCGTGATGGGTATTTTCTCAAAAGAAGCGGGAAAATTAGCATATTTAAAAAAAGGAAAAAAAAGTTTTTAGCGCCAAAATGCATAAACTGGTTTTTTATTGGATGCCATCGTTATGTTCTTTTGTTCGTTTTAAGAAGGCTTTACTATGAATACTGTTAAGAAATATTGCTTCCAGTTATAAGGAATTCTTATTCGTCCGAAAATAAAGTCACTTGAACTTACGTGGAATGGTGTTAAGTAAATGTATTCAATAAACTGTCTGTGTAATGCTGTTCAAAGTCTACGAAAACACTTAAGTCATTGACATCATGACACTTGGCTTTTTACGAAACAAAGACAAAACAATTAGACTTCTTAATTGACCTGAAGCAATCCCAGAAAACATTTGAGGGTCGTGCAACTGAGGCGAAATAATGTTTGTTTCCACCAACCCGATCGACCCTATTTTTCCTCCTGACCTTATTTTTCCTGCCGACTCTTTTTTTCCCTCCCGACCCTATTTTTTCTCCCGACCCTATTTCCCCCCCCCCCCGACCCTATTTTTCCTCCACCCTATTTTTCCCGTCAATCTTTTTTTTCCTCCCGACCCTATTTTTCCTGCCGACCCTATTTTTCCTGCCGATCCTATTTTTTCTACGGCCCTATTTTCCCTGCCGACCCTATTTTTCCTGCCGATCCTATTTTTTCTCTCGACCCTATTTTTCCTGCCGACCCTATTTTCCTTCCGACGCCATTCTTCCAACCTACCCTATTTTTCCAACCGAACCTACTTTTCTTTGCCTTAGTGTAGATTGTTGTTCGTAATTTCTTAAAAAATGTTCACTTATGAGTGAAAATTTGACCACTTCATATTAATAGAAATCTTAATTATCGATATACCCTGATAAAGCTCGGGTTGATACAAAGTCCCGGTTCTAAAATAAAAAGATTTTTTTTGTATGCCTACCTACCAGCCTTTTTCTTTTTTGAGATGTCAGAACTTCTTTTGGCCTTAGGCGTTTTAACAGATCGATTTTATAACCGGTAGACATGGACGGCGGACTGGTTAACATTGTTGGCCGTGGACGGTCAAATATCACCGACAGCGGAACTCCAGATATAGGGTTTCTTGTTATGGCGTTGCTTGCAGTGGCACGTGCATTCCAGATAGTCAATTAGATGTCCATTCAAAATGTTCTAATGGAAGACTGACATTTAATTGTTAAACGAGTAGCCCTTGATTTGACGTTATATTGTGGTGTCAGATTTTCTAACGCTTAGTGAAAGATTACTCAGTTTTGCATTTATAAAAGCCACCAGACTGTAGTGATATTCTAAAAAAAATCAAAACCTATCATTCCTATTTTCAGTTACCAAAGAATGCTACATCATGTTTTTGAGGATTAATTTAATATCGAACAGTTTAAAACTGTCACGTAGATCGAGAGCTTAGTTTCATTGAAGTAAGGCAATAATTTTCTACCCAATGGTAACTGCTTGTAGAAATATCAGCTTAGATGTATCAAAGTTAAACAATATGTTTCTACCCAATGGTAACTGCTTGTAGAAATATAAGCTTAGATGTATCAAAGTTAAACAATATGTTTCTACCCAATGGTAACTGCTTGTAGAAATATAAGCTTAGATGTATCAAAGTTAAACAATATGTTTCTACCCAATGGAAACTGTTTATAATAAAAAATAAGCTTAGTTTTATCAAAATTAGACAATAAGTCTCTAGCCAATGGAAATTGCTTGTTTACATATATCCTCGACTAACCATGATTCGCGGATGTAAGGAATAAATAAAAAATAATAAAGTTGAGCAAAACAATGAAATAATTTAATTACTTTTGTCAGACATGCCATTTATTTATCCATATTTCCACAAGTATTTAAGAACAAACGGTCAAAAGTTCATGTAAATAATGTCAACAGAGTACAGACACTGAAACTAGGCCGCCATCTTGATTCTAGTACCTTGATTCGCGAGCTCTGACGTAATCTAGGTCAGCACGTTTTAATTAGGCCAACACTATTTTAATCAATTGTTTTTTGAGAAAAACAGTTTAACATATCTTTAAAAATGTTAATTTCAAAATTTTAACTTGTAATAAAAGATTTACAGTATTTTGTAAACATAAACATTAAATCATGTCAAATTACTCGTAGTGGGGGATAGTATAATTTACCCCAAAGACAAAACTGTCTCTTTAAGTGTATTTTCAGGGACACTGAACATTCTAGATGACTTTAGGACATAAGTGCCTTCCTCTCTGATCATTTTGTACATAAGCATGTTTAAGAGCAGTTGGAAATAAATCATGTACTGCTTTATCACTGCTTAGGGATGCACCTAAAACAGAAATTAACACTCACCAATTTCTTTATTTTGACACTAAGACTATGGGTCATGAAAACACAAGATATAATTTTGTTTTGCCTTCCTACAATAATTTAGGTCACGTGACCGTCATTGATAAAATGTATACAAAGCAGACAAAATAACCAGCGAATTTTTATGGATGTTATGTGGCAAATATGGTTGGTTTCTATGGCAATTAATTTGGGATTAGTAAAACTACGTTGTTTACAGTGTTAACCATTGTTTTAAGTGAATTTATATGTTTTAAAGACATTTTTTCGCGAGTTTGAAAGCATCTACTCTTGTAAATAGTTTGTAGTAAAAATGACGTCATAGCTTTGCAGATACGTGCATTTCACGTGATAACCAGGTAAAAACAAAGATGGCCGCGAATCAAGGTTGCTCGCGATTTTAGGGACTAGGACAATAAATAATAAATATGTAATTGTGTATTCTTATAATTGAATCGTAAATTTCTTTTTGACTATGCTTACAAGCTTGTATTGAAAAATAATGTAGCCTTTTCCCATACAATGCAACTTTGTTTAAAGGCCATAGTTTTAATAAAAATTATAAAACACATTCTAAATATTACCAAGGCAACAAACCATCCTATCGTATGCATCCATCGACCAATTATGTGTTACTGATATTGTTATCGTTTTAGATTATAATAATATCATTATTTGGTAGCATATTAAGACACAAGCACTACAACAGTGCATCTTAATATTCAATACAATACCCATCTTATTTTCAATGCAGTATTTTTTCCACTTTTAAGGGAATTGTGGCGGGGTCCCTTGATAGGGGAAATAGCGTGTTGTTGTTTTTGGCAAAATGGGTAAAAACTAACATGATTCATTTAATGCACTACTTGTTTCCAAACCTTTTATTTAACAAACCTATCAACATATTCATGAATAGCACTTTATAGTGCTTCATTTGCTAAATTTCCGGGTCTCAAAAAGGGCCGGAAAAAACCTGCAATGTGGCAATGTACATAAAATAAAAATCATATCGATGAAGAAACTAATTTGTACGTGGAGTTTGAACACCAATAACACGTGCATAATAACTGTTGATGAATCTAGTATAAAGTCGCTCTGATTAAATGTTACCATTTCACAGTAATGGCATTTTCCAAGTCCTACCCTATTAGCAGTGGGCAGTGATTGTTAGTAGCTTGTATTGTTGTAAGTGATAACATCCTTTTCATTGACAGCACGGCTAGATGCTGTATTTTCATGTCTGAAAGCCCGATTTCCGCTCCTTTATATATCCATTTCCACGTCGGAATGTTACATAAAGAAACTCTAATGATTTTTGTCACCGGAGTGACCCGTAAATTGCCTGCGTTCAATCGGCTTTACATGGTGGTTCGTGTGTGCCAGGAACTGAGAGTAAACATTTGTCATCCGCGTTCAGCTAATCCCAAACATGGTCATCAAATTGTCGCTGGTCATACGCGGTACGCCACAATAGATTATAAACGAGAGGTAATCATGTCCTGGGACCCCGGGGACTCACTAGAAGGGATCGAGGCTTTAAGACGTCTTTCAAATGTTTCCTTCTTTAGACGTCCAGATTACTGCCCAAATCCTCATTCCTTATGAGTGGGTTCCCCAAAGCCGCACCAGTTGTAGGACGACAATGGTGGGAGTCCTTTGACTAAATGATTAATTAATTCTTAATGCGAATTAATTTGTGTACGGTACTCTACTAATTAGCAAAAATAGTAGTGTGTGAGTTTCCCTGACGTATTCAACAAACGTGAGCACATTCAAATTCATTTATGCAAAAAAGTATGTATCTGAAGATTGTTGGGTGGACGGGAGAGTGCATGCAGCTGGTTAAACCCAACGATCAGCAATCAGTTTGCCTTGGACTGCCATTCAGAATGTCGAGATTGCCACGTACTGTCATTCTGAATGTCGAGCTGGCCTCGGACTGTCATTCTGAATGTCGAGTTTGCTTCGGACTGTCATTCTGAATGTCGAGCTTGCCACAGACTGTCATTCTTAATGTCGAGCTCGCCTCGGTCTGTCATTCTGAATGTCGGGCTTGCCTCGGACTGTCATTCTGAATGTCGAGCTTGTCTCGGACTGTCATTCTTAATCTCGAGCTTGCCTCGGACTGTCATTCTGAATGTCGAGCTTGCCTCGGACTTTCATTCTTAATCTCGAGCTTGCCTCGGACTGTCATTCCTAATGTCGAGCTTGCCACAGACTGTCATTCTTAATGTCGAGCTCGCCTCGTACTGTCATTCTGAATGTCGGGCTTGCCTCGGACTGTCATTCTGAATGTCGAGCTTGCCACAGACTGTCATTCCTAATGTCGAGCTTGCCTCGGACTGTCATTTCTAATGTCGAGCTTGCCTCGGACTGTCATTCCTAATGTCGAGCTTGCCTCGTACTGTCATTCTCAATGTCGAGCTCGCCTCGTACTGTCATTCCTAATGTCGAGCTTGCCACAGAACGTCGTTCCTAATGTCGAGCTTGCCACATACTGTCATTCCTAATGTCGAGCTTGCCACAGACTGTCATTCTTAATGTCGAGCTCGCCTCGAGCTGTCATTCCTAATGTCGGGCTTGCCACAGACTGTCATTCCTAATATCGAGCTCGCCTCGGACTGTCATTCCTAATGTCGAGCTTGCCACAGACTGTCATTCCTAATGTCGAGCTTGCCACAGACTGTCATTCTTAATGTCGAGCTTGCCACAGACTGTCATTACTAATGTCGAGCTTGCCACAGACTGTCATTCCTAATGTCGAGCTTGCCACAGACTGTCATTCCTAATGTCGAGCTTGCCACAGACTGTCATTCCTAATGTCGAGCTTGCCTCGGACTGTCATTCCTAATGTCGAGCTTGCCTCGTACTGTCTTTCTTAATGTCGAGCTCGCCTCGTACTGTCATTCCTAATGTTAAGCTTGTCACAGACTGTCATTCCTAATGTCGAGCTTGCCACAGACTGTCATTCCTAATGTCGAGCTTGCCTCGTACTGTCATTTCTAATGTCGAGCTCGACTCGGACCCTCGTACTGTCATTCCTAATGTCGAGCTTGCCTCTTACTGTCATTCCTAATGTCGAGCTCGACTCGGACCCTCGTACTGTCATTCCTAATGTCGAGCTTGCCTCGTACGGTCATTTCTAATGTCGAGCTTGCCACAGACTGTCATTCCTTATGTCGAGCTTGCCACAGGCTGTCATTCCTAATGTCGAGCTTGCCTCGGACTGTCATTCCTAATGTCGAGCTTGCCACAGACTGTCATTCTTAATGTCGAGCTCGCCTCGGACTGTCATTCTGAATGTCGGGCTTGCCTCGGACTGTCATTCCTAATATCGAGATTGCCACAGACTGTCATTCTTAATGTCGAGCTCGCCTCGTACTGTCATTCCTAATGTCGAGCTTGCTACAGACTGTCATTCTTAATGTCGAGCTCGCCTCGTACTGTCATTCTGAATGTCGGGCTTGCCACAGACTGTCATTCTTAATGTCGAGCTCGCCTCGTACTGTCATTCTGAATGTTGAGCTTGCCACAGACTGTCATTCTTAATGTCGAGCTCGCCTCGTACTGTCATTCTGAATGTCGGGCTTGCCTCGGACTGTCATTCTGAATGTCGAGCTTGCCTCGTACTGTCATTCTTAATGTCGAGCTTGCCTCGGACTGTCATTCTGAATGTCGAGCTTGCCTCGGACTGTCATTCTGAATGTCGAGCTTGCCTCGGACTGTTATTCTGAATGTCGAACTTGCCTCGGACTGTCATTCTTAATGTCGAACTTGCCTCGGACTGTCATTTTGAATGTCGAGCTGGCCTCGGACTGTCATTCTGAATGTCGAGCTTGCCTTGTACTGTCATTCTTAATTTCGAGCTAGCCTCTGACTGTCATTCTTAATGTCGAGCTAGCCTCGTACTGTCATTCTGAATACCGAGCTTGTCCTGGACGGACTATCATTCTTAATGTCGAGCTTGCATCGGACTGTCACTCTGAATGCCGAGCTTGCCTTGGACTATCATTCATAAAGGTGGAGCTTGGATTGTCATTCTGAGTGTCGAGCTTTCCTCGGACTGTCATCGGGCCATCTTAAGTCCATTTGTCAGTATGAAATGAGTAACTCCCCATACCTAGACCTTTACATCCTTTCCCCCAGCATTGCTACGCCATTGCATATTGGCGTGTGCTCTTAAAACTCCGTGATTCGTATCTGTAATGATCCGGAGAAAAAAGATCGTCTTTTCTTTCTAGGCAAGATTTCTGTAGCAGATAAGTACGTTTGTCATTCAGCTTGCTGCTGTTTCTTTGGACTTACATACCGAACTAATTGGTGTAGAAACAGAAAATAAAACCACAATGAACTCCTGCTTTGGTGTCATATGACCTGTAAAAACAGTGGCATTTAACCTGAAAACATTACTTTTCTTCTTCCGATATATAGAGATAACTTGGCATTGCGAAGTTTTCTGACATTGTAAAACTGCAGTCATTCATTGTGATTGTATGCTAGATCATTGAGAGAAGGGACCCCTTTGATAAACCTGAAGAAAAAAATATTTTAGGTTAAATGCCACTATTTTTGACAGGTCATATGACACCCAAGCAGGAGTTAATTCCCATCAAACTACTGCGAATGCAACAATACTGTACGTTTATTTCGCGATGCCACAGGACTATCCATGTACATCTGCTCTAATGAAAGATTCAATCTTGTTAGGCTGTGTGGCATAGTAGACAGCAGGAGTGTAGCCCTGATTAGAGCTACCTTGGTTCTACAACGACCACCAGTGTAAAGCACTGATACGCACGGCCGCCGCGTAAGCTTCCCTGGTTCTTTAACGAACGCCAATGTAAAGCACCGACACGCGCGGCCCCCGCGTAAGCTACTCTGGTTATTTAACGACCGCCAGTGTATAGCAGTGACACGCGTGACCGCCGTGAAAGCTTCCCTGGTTCTTTAACGAACGCCAGTGTATAGCACTGACACGCGCGGCCGCCGTGAAAGTTTCACTGGTTCTTTAACGAACGCCAGTGAATAGCACTGACACGCGCGGCCGCCGTGAAAGCTTCCCTGGTTCTTTAACGAACGCATGTGTATAGCAGTGGCACGCGCGGCCGCCGCGTAAGCTTTCCTGGTTCTTTCACGAACGCATGTGTTTAACACTGACAAGCGCGGCCGCCGCGTAAGCTACCCTGGTTCTTTTACGAACGCCAGTGTATAGCACTGACGCGCGCGGCCGCCGCGTAAGCTACCCTGGTTCTTTTACGAACGCCAGTGTATAGCACTGACACGCGCGGCCGCCGCGTAAGTTTCCCTGGTTCTTTAACGAACGCCAGTGTATAGCACTGACACGCGCGGCCGCCGCGTAAGTTTCCCTGGTTCTTCAACGAACGCATGTGTAGAGCAGTGGCACGCGCAGCCGCCACGTAAGCTTCCCCGGTTCTTCAACGAACGCATGTGAATAGCACTAACACGTGCGGCCGCCGCGTAAGCTACACTGGTTCTTTAACGAACGCCAGTGTACAGCAGTGACACGCATGGCCGCCGTGTTAGCTTCCCTTGTTCTTTAACGAACGCCAGTATATATCACTGGCACGCGCGGCCACCGTGTAAGCTTCCCTGATCTTAACGAACGCCAGTGTAAAGCAATTACACGCGTGGCACCCGTGTAAGCTTCCCTGATTTTAACGAACGCCAGTGTTTATCACTGACATGCGCCGCCGCAGTGTAAGCTTCCCTGGTTCTTAAACAAACGCTAGCGTATAGCACTGGCAGGTGCTGTCACCGTGTAAGCTTCCCTGATCTTAACGAGCGCCAAAGTAAAGCGTCCCTGGGTCTTTAACGAACGCAATTGTATAGCAGTGACACGCGCAGCCGCCGTGTAAGCTTCCCTGGCTCTTTAACGAACGCAATTGTATAGCAGTGACACGCGCAGCCGCCGTGTAACATTCTTCCCGAAAAACGGTTAGCAGTCTAGGGTCTTACTTGTGACACCTTAGTTGACAGTCTTATTGTAATACGTATTGTAATACTTGTTAACCACGAATACGCCGCTCTAAAACTATTGTCTCTACTTTGGACTTCTATGCATTTGAAAAATCTACAGGAACGCTCTATCTGTATTCTGTCCGTATAGCAAATATGCTAATTTGCGCGTTCAAAGCGGAGGTGGGCGGATGTGCATAGTATTTTTTAGGAATCCGGCCAATAGATTATTTAGTCATCTTATAGCACTATTAACTATAATGTTACTTCAGAAAAGAAGTCTACGTGCCCAAGGGCAAATCGATCAAGTTGATCAAGTCGATAAAGAAATGGTTATCATCAGAAAATTTTGATGCCTTTAGTCACCCGATGTATTTCTCATATCATTTGCTTGCCCATAACCAGAATGTTCATGAAATAAATTATTGTAGTCGGTACTTTTGCTCATTATTTCAACTGAAATTGCACGTGAAACCTATTATGAAGTTGTTTTAGGCCAAACACACAAAAGCGAATGGTTTATCCCAAATTACTACTAATTATAATCCTTCCTTAAAGCAGATTGACAGGTATTTTGTACATTAACATTTTGCCTTCAATTCAGTCATATAAGATAACTTACAATAGAACAGATCTCATTTGTTTTGTAAACGTGCCGAAAATTTCCTTTTCGTTAAAGCTCTATTTACGCTTTTAGTCATAAAACATCAATTTTAACATAAATATGAAATATGCGACCTGCCGATCTTTTATCAACATTCTTATATCAATGGGTTTCCAGGAATTTACGTAAAAAAATGGCTCATTCAAAGGCAAAAAAAGTTGTAAAAACGCTCAATCTGTTAGAGTGCAGTTTAAATTAAATGTACAAACACTTTCAATCTCATTCAAATTGTACGATTTAGGTGCTTTTTTAAGAAATGGCCACTTTTTCCAGTTTGCTGGCTTTGGACAGATGTCTAGTCTACGGAATGTACCCTTAGGCTTAAAGTATATACGTCATATGTCGCGTACAGTGTTCAGCTACCGGTCCAAAACTGTATTTAAAGTTCCGGTAGCATTTCCTGGTCGATTGTACGCGTGCCGAATGACTGAAAATATTAGAATTATTCAAATTATTCCTCAATCCTAATGGAATTAGCGCGTTCGGTTAATTGGAGCAATGTAGAGAATAAAGAGAAGGCC
Source organism: Mya arenaria (assembly GCF_026914265.1). NCBI lineage: Eukaryota > Metazoa > Mollusca > Bivalvia > Myida > Myidae > Mya > Mya arenaria. Next base: position 30,313,173 of record NC_069124.1, on the reverse strand, counting down.
ATATGATAAATATTGTCAGATCTATCAAGAACGTTTGCCCAGCAAATATTTACTACTATAGTCGATATTGGCCGTCTTCTGATCTTGTCGCTGCCGAAGCCTTTGCGAGCAACCTTCGCTTCATTTAACAGGCAGTGGCTCGGGGCACGGACATTGCACGAGAAAATTGCTCTTTCAATAATTTTATTGAATTATAGCAGATTTCGGAAATAAATGGTAAAATTATACATAATTTCTATGCATTTTGTGGCAATTTCTGGAAGTCAAAACCGATTAGGAACAGTTGCGGACGCTTCCCGCGTCGAATTGGTGAATTTGGATATAAACATTAATGTGCGTTCCTTTTTTGAAGACAAATAATTCAGTTGCATGGTAATTGCTGTTGTTGTTTGTTTGTTGTTGTTGTTTGTTTAATTGTTTGTTTTCGAATTAATTTATAATGAGGATAAAAAAGTATAGGAGACAAACATTGGATATTCAAATAATGGATTTTGATTTGTTTTTTAAATCATTTCGGAGCATTTTTATACTTTTTTCCTTAAAATGTTATTATGTAATGTATGAGTAGAAATTTAAGTGTTTCTCAAAAGCTTTACAAATTAAGATAATTTTAAAAACGTTAAATGATTTTCAATTTTAAAAAAAATAATGAAAGTCTGTTTCGTTTTCAATTTGTTAAAGTTGTAAATTTAAAATTAATTTCCTTGTTTCAGATGTAAGTATAATGGAACTGTAATCAACCGTGGTGTTTTGGCTCAAGTCTCACAGAGATATATAGGTAAGTGTTATAGTGGCACAGATATCATAATGATTATTTTCGAATAAAAAAGATAAGATCCTTGCTGTAGTAAACACCTGTTTGTACTTTTGTAAAAGTACGGAATTTCTGGTGTAAATATTTTTTTACCATCATGCGTCTACTACTTTTTCAATTTTTAAAATCCGAGACATGAACAAATATATGAAATGAAATATGTTTCTATTGTGTTCGTCTTAAGGAGTATTAAAGACAGATTGATTTAAGATGAACAGGAATTTATTGGAATGTAATTTTCATACCGAACAAATATTTCATTTTGTCGACATGCTACTAATAAAATATTAGTCGTTGGTATAAAAACTGCTTGCATGATAGCGCTGTAGTCATCAATATTCGCGTACATGATTTCTGAATTATCATAAATAAAATAATCTATATACGTGGTATGAATGAAGATTGTTGTTTCCGTGAAAGTACTATATGCGACACTAAATATTTTCCCGACGAACCGGAAATTCTAACACGGTGATCCATTAACGTTCTTTTGTGAAAATCGCGACTTTTCGCTGCCCTCAATACGTGCACTTTCGATGATAGAGGACGACTTTAAATGTCCGTAATCAAGGCAAATGATTAATATTATGCATGTTCTACGAGCAATCAATATTTCTAATCAAGCGACATCTTTGCGCTTCATGAAAAGCCCTACTATGTCGTAATCCAAACTATTATTAGTGCGTAAAATTGGCTTTAATGAATATTTCCCCATTTCCTGCCAGAGCAATATAATCCTCGATTGTTAATACATTCACCGTGCTCAGTAAATATGTTCAACTGCTCTTCCCAATGCTTTTTTAATTTTGATTTTCTGCGAAATTCCACCAGAGTTAAATTAGCCATTGAAATGCAGGGATACCGAAATGGCGATACGGTTTAATTAAAATAATGTTTATTATCAGAACATTATTTGAAACAGAAAAAATGGTTCAGGAGAAATTCCGTTTTAAGTTTTAACGAGAGAGAATTTACGATCCTCTTTTTCGGAGTATTGCTTAAAGCAGGAGGTTAATTTCTTGCTTTTAACAATTAAGCTAACTACCCACTTCAGCACAAAAACGTACTTTCTGGTTTCATTAATAATTTATTTGTTAACACAATTCCATGCTTGGGAGAAAACCTAATTTCAAGAATTTTGTTTGCTTTATCGAGTAAATTGACGTGTTTTGAAGGTCTGTCTAAACATATGTTCAGAGGGAAGGGTTCGATTCAATCTATTCCCGTCAGTTCTATATTTCGATGATATACATGTTCTCAAATTGCACGAATACCCTTAAATTACCAAAACAAAAACATGCAGATGATTTAGGTACTGTAACAGATAAAAAATAAGCGATGTTTTGGCGTTTTTTTACTTGAGGAATTATAGGCCACGTATCTATTACTTAAAAAAACACTTATAAAGGCTAATATATTTTAAATCATTTTTATCTGTACCATATGGGTCTTTTTTGCTGTTGTTTTTTACCATAAAAGCTGCACTCTCACAGATTGAACGTTTTGACAACTTTTTTTTATTTCGTGTCTTGAAACGAGCCAATTTTTGCGAAAATCCATCAGTTAAATAAGACTGCTGATAAAAAAATTAGATCGCAGATTTTAATAATTAAGTTCAAAAATCGATGTTTTGTGCAGTTTTCTTAAACCGTTAGTAACGATTTAAGCCATTAATACAATTTTTCGAACGGAAATATAAAAATCTGCGATCTGATTTTTTGTCAACAATCTTTTATCATTGGTTTGCAAGACAAAAAATAAAAAAGTTGTAAAAATGGTATATCTGTGAGAGTGCAACTTTAAAGTCAAATGATTTAAACACATTTATAAAGCCATTATATTGTTCTAATATGTACCTGAATCATATGGGTTTTTATTTGTTTTTGTTTTTATCATTCAAGTCAATCGAGTTAAACATGATAATGCATTAAAATTTACAGAATTTTTTTTCATCAACCAATATTGGGCTCATTTAATTACTAAAATACCGTACTGCCACACAAATATCACAGTAACGTACTGCTGGCTTCCAAACTAAATACAGCATAATTAAGCTCAGGAAATGAATTCAATAGTCTGCTTGTTTGACAGAAATGTTGAAGAACACGTGCTATTTGGACAGAAAAATCCTTAGAAAAATGCTTTTCTAATTTGTAGCGAATTTCCGCCAGGAGCTGTACTCCGACTTCTTTTTAAGGTGTCTCATTTACATGTGTAATTAGTTTATCTATGATTTATTCGGTTTTATGCTGTTACTTCCAGGCTTACAGCCCACCCGAACACGAGGAATACGCGCATCTAAGGAATTGTGTATATATTCGTGGCGATTTCTTGGAAACGTCTATTCATGTATTGGGGATAAAACATCTACGTGGATAAGTTGAATTCGTGTGATTTTGGGTGTTCTTCTATGGGGAAATAAATATCAGTGATAAAACGAACGTTTACAGATCATGGGGAATTACGTCCAGTACCATCTTTCCCTGCTTGTGATATTTTTAACCGGAGGTAAGTGGTCACATACTGTTACGATTATAAGTATATGTTTTGTCCATAAAATGTGTATATATTAGACTATATATTAGTGTGATATGTAGCTAGAAATTTGAAAAAAAACAACTGTACCAATGACTTTAACCAAACCTAGTCTCATATCTCATATCTGGACCATCGTTTGCACATGTTCTGATGTGGTGTTTTTTAATGTCCAAGATACTGTCGATGTCAGGCAGAATTATACTAACATGCGCGTTTATTTTGTTTGTTGTCGATATGTTTAGTAGACTTTATCTTCCGTCATCAAACTATATTTTCGATATGACAGTATTCTGTTGGATTCTTAAAAAGAAGAAACAGTAACAGCTAAAATTCAAACAATTTCTCTGAACTGTTATATGCATGTACAATCTGCATTTAATTGTTAGATTATTCAAACGTGATTTTACTTCTTTTCGTTAAAGGCAATTAAATGGACTCGCTCATGCTTTTGGACCAAAAATATTTTCTCCCAGATATGCATCTGAAAACACTTATTTTATCATTATTTTACTCTATGTTATAGGAATTGCAGAAAAAATACAATTATAGTAAAAACAGTTTTGTTAAAGTGGGGTGCGAACCCAAGCCGGTAAAATCAAAATCGAAAAAACGATCCTTTATCCATTAGGTCATAAGAACTAGTCTAATACATCTGTAGATGGATATTTTGACCTTTTTAGAATACATTGGTAATATCACGTGATAATGTCAATCAACCAATCAGCAACAATGAAATCGCTAAATGCCGTTTAAAGCGCGATTGCAAACTGTGGTGCTCAAAGACAATATTTGAGCAAATATAAACATTTGCTGAAGGGTTCAAGCTAAGTTTTAACACTGGTAATGATTTGCAATACTTTATAACCTAATAAAAAGTGCATTTTACAAACCAAGAGCGAGTCCCTTTAAATATTTCGCATAACATACGAAATTAAACTGGTAACATGTTGTTGAAGTTTATGTCAGTGTTATCAGGAGATCATTTTAATGTTATGAAAAACGTGCAGTCATTTTCTTTTCCCAGCCCGTTCTGACAGATCATATACCTCCCCTGTTGTAGTGAAACATGAACTGACGTGTTTATAGAATGTTCTTAAAATAATAACACGAACAGCCTTGATATGCGTTGATAGTCAATTATTAAGGGAAATGTGTCATATTATTTCATTTCGATCTCGAAAAAAATGCCATGATATTTCTTCCCTTTTGTAGCGAAATATTATCTAATGCGTTAACAAAATGTTCTTAAAACAATAACATGAACACCCTTCATATTCTATGATTGTCAATTATTGAGGAAGAATGTGTCATATTATTTCATTTCTTTCTCGAAAAAGAAATGCGATGATATTGTGTATTTAGCAAGATATTGAACCACATGATTTCTTTTAAATTCAAGACGTTGAAAGCCTGATTACTTACAACAACAACAAAAAAAACAAAAACAATAACAGCCAGTATATGAATTGCTATTCGAAATATTTCAGTTTCTGATTATTGTTGTTTCATTTGTTACCCCCAGCAAAGTGGGAGTCTAATGATCTACTCCTGTCCGTCTGTCCGTCCAGGCCAACCTAGGGGTGTTTAGGTGTATGTATGTGTTTGTGTGTTGTTGTTGTTTTTTAGGGTGGGGGTCCTTAATGGTTAGCATTCGGAACTCCTCGGCCATTTTATCGAAAACAACCTCGGATGTATGCCGGTACATCAGTTGAAGTAGTTCGTATTTTTTTAAATAATAATATTCATTAAATGTAGTGTTTAAGAGTTGTATTTATTGATCTCAGTTTAAATTGATTGCCAGTGAAGTGTTTTATTGCAAACATAATTAAGATTCCCAAGAGTTAAGTCATACAGTTTAACTGCTAATTAAGATTACTACGCGATCTATTTGCAGCGGACTTAAACGTACCACTTTTTGAGTGTGTAAACCGTCCAAATACATCCGAGGTTGTTTTTGAAAAAATGGCCGAGGAGCTCCGAATGAAGGGTTAGGAGTTTATTGGTAATGTTTTCTTTTGAAAGCCCACATGGAAATACACGTTACAGGCGCTATTTTATACAAAAAAGAAAATACACATTAACAAGAAATGTTATTGTATCAGTACGTCCGCCCGTGCGTCCGCCTGTTCCTTATACGTACACCACTGTTTTTTGGTGGAGAATGATCATTTTAGTTGCAAATGTATATGCTGTATGGCATTTGCAATTTCCATTGAACTTAATCTGGCACAAAAGTGCATCCAAACGGGCATTCATGCGACAAATGCGTGAATAAAGCGGCATTTGTTAGACCACGTTATTCACAAATCACATTTCACAATATTCATAATTGTCAAACATGTGATAACATTATTGGCAAAATTTTGTGCCCGGTAGGGCAATTTGCACAAGTATCATTTTTCACAATATATTTCTGTAATATTACTTTTTCAACGAGCATTTTTTTTACGATTGTGTCAATGAACACATTTCCCATCGATTATTTTAGTTTTGATTAGTTTTCTGGAGATTTTTTATTCAACCCATACCTTTTTTTAAATCAGCAGGCTCTGCTCTGAACAAAAGATTTGATAATATTTATGAATAAACAATGAACTAGCAGGTTAAACAAGCCCCTTTGAAAGCTTCTCACATTACCCTCACACCTGATCGAAACTTTTTTATTTTAATATCTGATTGCATCAAAGCAGTCGCTAATGGGCTTTTAAGTCAAACGTCGATGATGATGATGATGATGAGGATGAGGATGGTTGTGGTGGTGGTGATGATGATGATGATGGTGATGGTGGTGGTGGTTGTGGTGGTTATGGTGTTGGTGGTGATGATGGTGATGGTGGTGGTGGTGGTGGTGGTGATGATGATGATGGTGAGGAGGAGGATGGTTGTGGTGGTGATGATGATGATGATGATGGTGGTGGTGGTGGTGGTTATGGTGTTGGTGGGGATGATGGTGATGGTGGTGGTGGTGGTGGTGGTGGTGGTGATGATGATGATGATGATGATGGTGTCGGTGGTGGTGGTTGTGGTGATGTTGATGATGATGATGATGATGATGATGATGATGATGATGATGATGATGATACATTTACATTTTCTTTATACTTCTATTTAAAATTATTTCATCGTCAATTATGATAATAGATTTATATTAACATATAGGTTAAAATGATAAAGATGATACATTCCAAAAATGATGACAAATAGGAAAGGAAAAAAATGTGCTTGTGTATGCGACCTCCATGCTACATTAACAAGGCCACATGATTGGGAATTTCGTGATCAAGTATTTCAAAAAAAGTGTGAATATTGTGCTCCAACACACATGCATGTCGATACCTTCCAGTTACGATGTTTTTGTCAGAACTGAATATCACAGTACTAGTAATGTTTCTATAAAACAATAGGTGTATGTTATCATACTTTTAATCGAGTTATTTCGTCTAATCAAGCGGGCCGGTTTAACAGGTTGTCTTCCCATTATCTAAAGTGTTATGGCTGCTTACAGAACATTTGTCTTCATACGCTTTTTTATCCATCATTATATCCTTGTGCCAGTATTTATATTTTTGAAACAGTTGAGCAGCTGTACTGATAAGAAGTTCTCAGAAAAAGAATACCTCATTACTTCTATAGTTGAAGGATTATTTAGGAGCAGGGTCTTTCATTCGGAGGTGTTTTGTTATTATTAATCGATCATTTAGTTAATGTTTGTCACCAAAGGTTAAGGGCGTTTTTGTTAGTAATAAACTGGTTTCGGTTTTATATCGGTTTCACGAACTGTGTATTTGTTATTACAGTTTCAAATAAATCCAAATCCAGTTTTATCGGGGTTTTTTAACAAAAACCGAAACCGGTTTTTGAAACTATCGAAACCCCTACCGGTGGCGGTTTCATCGGTTTGTGATACTAGTAAATGAAAACATGTTTGCAAACACACCTTACAACATTTTAAGTTTGATTCAAACATGGGCTCAGTGTTAAAAATCGGAAGTGACGTCAGGCTACTATTCTTGGTTTCTACCAAAATAATGTAAACTAACTGTGTGGTGTGATTGCATTGGATCGGCATACGAAGATAGAAGATGAGCTGGAAGTAAAGGAAGTAGATAGCGACATGGGATTGAGTGAACGAATGCGAACGCAACAGAGCAGACACATTCGTATTTAATACAGTGAATTGTGAGGGAGGGAATATGGTAGAGAAGAGGTGGATGGGAGAGAGAGGGAGTTGGGTGGTGAATGTATTGCTAGCGAGAGAGGCGGAAGGGTGGTGTATGAATTGCTAGCGAGAGAGGGGGTAGGGTGGTAAATGAATTGCTAGGGAGAGAGGGGGTAGGGTGGTAAATTGATTGGTAGGGAGAGAGGGGGTAGGGTGGTAAATGAATTGCTAGCGAGAGAGAGGGGTAGGGTGGTAAATGAATTATTAGGGAGTGAGGGGGTAGGGTGGTAAATGGATTGGTAGAGAGAGAGAGGGTAGGGTGGTAAATTGATTGGTAGGGAGAGAGAGTGAAGGGTGATAAATGGATTGGTAGGGAGTGAGGGGGTAAGTTGGTAAATAGATTTGAAGGGAGTGAAAGGGGAGAGTGATAAATCGATTGGTAGGAAGTGAGGGGATAGGGTGGTTAATGGATTTGTTGGGAGAGTGAGAGAGAGAGAGAGGGCAGGGTGATAAATGGATTGGAAGGGGGTGAGGGGGTAGGGTAGTAAATGGATTGGTAGGGAAAGAGTGAGAGAAGGGTGGTAAATGATTTGGAAGGGAAAGAGGAAGGGAGGGTGGTAAATAGATTGATAAGGACTTATGGGTAGGATGGTAAATTTATTGGTAGGGAGATAAAGGGTAGGATGGTGAATGGGAGAGAGGAGGATAGGTTGGCAAATGGATCGGTAGACTGAGAGGGGGAAGGGTGGTAAATGATTTGGAAGGGAGAGAGGGGAAGGAAATTAAATAGATTGATAGGGGGTAGGATAGTAAATGAATTGGTTGGGAGATGTGGGTAGGGTGGTTAAAACAGTGGTAGGGAGATAAATGGTAGTATGATAAATGGATTGGTAGGGAGATAAAGGGTAGGATGGTAAATGGGAGATAGGAGGGTAGGTTGGAAAATGGATTGGTATTGAAAAAAGGGTATAGTGGTAAATGGATTGGTAGGGGGGGAGGGTGGTAAATAGATTGATAGGGAATTAGGGGGTAAGGGGGTAAATGGATTGGTAGGGAGAGGAGAAGGGATAGGGTGGTAAATATATTGATAGGGACTTATGGCGTATGGTGGTCAAAAGATTGATAGGGAAGTAGGGGGTAGGATGGTAAATGGATTGGTAGGGAGAGGGGTGTGGGTAGGGTTGTTAATGGATTGGTAGGGAGAGGGGATAGGGTGGTAAATGAATTAGTAGGAAGATAAAGGGCACAGTTAAAATGATTGGTTGGGAGATAGATGGATAGGGGGCAAATGTATTGGAAGGGAAGAGGGGGTATGGTGAGCTAAGGTGATAGGGGAGAAGAGGAAGAGAGCGGGGGGGGGGGGGGTACGAGAGGGTAGGGATATGGAGAGAGTAGTTAGGCAGATAAGATAAGAGAGTCAAATCGGTAGAGAAAGGAGTGAAATGGGAAGGAGATATATGATATGTTTCTTCATTCAGACATCGGTCGATAAATGTTCTATACAAAATTTAAATCAATAAAATGCTTTAGTGGCGTATTTTTTAATTGAATGTAAGGAGTAAAGGAATGTCCATGAAGGAAAATAAAGGTGGAATACCGGCGGTACATGTAAAACTGATCTTAATATGTGCTGATCAATATTTTAAAAGATCTGTAGGGACATGAAAATTGCTTGATTCTTTTCAGGAAATATAGTGCATCACATAATATAATATTCAACGACATGATTCCCAGTGTCGAGTTATTGTTTGGTTGTTTGCTATTTATTTATTTCTAATATGGGAATGGAAATACAGTTTGCCTCTTAGCAGTTTACCGTTTTTCGTATTCCACGAACAGAAATTGGCTGCGTAGGCTGGGGTGTTGTCGTCGGCTGCAGGGTTGACCCCGCTTCAGCGTTGTCTCCGGTCACGGCGTTGTCACTGGTTGCGGCTATTACCCGGCTGTAGCGTTGTCGCCGGCTACGGCGTTGTCGTCGACGTGTAAATACTTCAACCTTGGCACTTACTCAAACACCATTCAATACATTCAAATATTACTTGGTACACATACTACAACAGTCGTACTATGCCTCTGACTTGTCTGTTGAGTTATGCCCCTTGTTCGCCTTGTCCCCCCACACACACCAAACAACAAGTAAAACCGACGGGCGCTGTAGTTTATTCTGCTGTTTTCTTTAAATAACTGATTTCAGAAAATGAGTTATTGAATGACCAGTCATGATATATATACTCTCAGATCGATAAATTAACTATGGTAATTCTACTTGAAAAGTAGCCTTACAATAATTTATTTTGCTGCTTTTAAATCTTTGGTGTAAGGAAAAAATAACACTCGTGTATCATATAACAAGATGAAATAGATTTTCTTTATCAAATTCAAAAGAGCGGTACCCTTCGACTGATAAGCCCTGAAACGATTATCAAATTTCCCACGCCCTGATATATGTTTGATAATACACGCGAGTGCTAAATGAGGTCCATTTTGGCTCTGGGCTAATCCTGAAAACACACACGAGAAAACAAACGGCGTGTTCTTTCTATGAATAAGTTTCGAAGGCGTTAAGACTTTACCTCGAATATGTGCTTGCGTTGTAACAAGAAGCTGTTTTCTCTCTCTCAAAAGAGTCCCGTTCTCACTCCCGTATTAAGACCGAATGAACATCATCATTATCATAATCAGCACCAGTAGCAACATCATTTATCATCATCATCATCAGCAGCAGCAGCAGCAGAAGCAGGAGCAGCAGCATCACCATCATTATTATCATCATCGTCATCATCATCATCATCATCATCATCATCATCAACAACATTTTCATCATCATCATCATCATCATCATCATCATCATCATCATCATCATCATCATCATCATCATCATCCGTTAAAAAATACGTAGTGTCCCTAGTTTACCTACTTCTAATCGGTAGTTACAGAATTAGCATCATTATCATCATCAGCAGCAGCAGCAATATCAGTAAACACGTGACTTATTACTTTAAAATAAAGTAAAAACTCGCTATGTCGAACTCTGATATCTCGAATGTTTTGGGTTTCGTTATGCTATTTTGTATTTCGGTTATCTCGAAGTAGCTCCCGCGGGCCCGACATAGCGAGTTTTGACGCTACGTCAAAATGGTATTCTTGTAATACATTCTATGGGAAAATAAGCCTACAAAATGTTGAACATATTATACTCGTTTGTGGAAAACTAAGGGAAGGTTGAGATTGAAATTTGACTAGTTATTCTGAGATTTATGGGCCTGGTTCTAAATTAACAGCGATTTACAATAAAGGAAATAGTGAGAAAATTACAAGCAAAACCCTATGTCGCCAGTGTAGAAATGTCTACAGTTTACATCGTCTTAAATCATTGTGTAATTTAATTTTAAGTATGAACATTATAAAGATGGTCTTGTGTGTGCAATTCGTCCATTTATTGTACAAGTTCCGGCAAACTATTTCCTCGTATTAGAAAATGCCATTATCGTTACAGGGAAGCATATCGTGACTATTAAAATTGTGAGTCCATAGGTACATAAATCTTATGAAGGTTATAATGGTTTTGAAGACAGTATACGTGGAAATACCTCATTAAAGCTGCACTCTCACAGATTGACAGTTTTGACTTTTATATTATTTTTTGTCTCAGAATCAGCTGATTTTGGCTAACTTAAGTCATATAAAATAACTCACAATAGAATAGATCTCAAGTGTTTGGAAAAATGCCGAAAAACTCATTTTAGAAGTTAGTAACGCTTTTCGCCATAAAACATCAATTTTCGAACGCAAATATGAAAAACTGCGAGCTGATCTTTCGTCATCAGTCTTATATCACTAGTTTCTAGACATTTACACAAAAATTGGCTCATACCAAGATAAAGAAATAAAATATTTGTCAAAATGGTCGATCTGTGAGAGTGCAGCTTTAAGCTCACTCCGTGTGCGCTATATGCGAGGCTCTGTTACGCATATAGCCCAAGGTAAGCTACATGCCGCATATAGCTTACCGTGAGCTTTGCAAACCCAAAATGTGTTGCTAATGACACGCATGGCGCTTGTCAATATTTTTTTATGCTATGAACTGCGTTGTAAATGCAACAACTGGTCCCTTTCCCCAAGACATCATATTATGTTCCAGAACATGTTAGACACCGTTCCTGACATAAAAAAACACACACAATGTATTTCTTAAAATAATCTTTATTAGCCCAACTCCAACACCGTGTATTGTATATTTAAACAGAGCGGAACATGTCATCATTTGCAGTCTGAAAGTTTTCCAAATTCCCAACCCTAGGGTAGAGTTATGGGCGGAAACGAGGTTTACCGAGTTTTCGCACAACACTCTGCCCAAAGGTTTGGATGAATCTTAAACGAGCGACCATGGTAGATGCTTTTCTCACACCTCAGTAAAGCCAAATATAATAAAAAATGTATTTTTGTTCGTAGGAATTCTTTTGTGCGTAAGGAAAAAAGTAGTTTTTTTGTTCGTAGGAACTCTTTTGTGCGTAAGAAAAAAAACTACATGTAGTTCCGAATGGGTACATTTTTCTACTCATCCTCAGTTCAAAGCAAATGCATGTGTTTTACTAATGTTAAGGGTTCTGACTGTTTTACGATAAGAAATTTTATTTTTCTGTAAACACATAATGTGTTGCTTATGACACACATGTCGTTTGTCATTGTTTTCGATATTATAAATGTCTCTGTTAATGCAAAAACTGGTCCCTTTCACCAGGTATTGTACTATGTTCCTTATGTGTTAGACACCGCTCCAGTCACGGAAAATAAACACAGTGGACCGATTGTTCAGAACTTATTTTTGTAAATTTGACGTCATCATTGTTAACTTTAAAATTAATAATGCGCTGGAAGTGTTATGTATACACTTATACACTTGTTATCTACTGTATTTCTCACATACACAAAAATCAGACAACTGTTTCTTCTGTACTTGATTATATCTCTTATATAAGCACATCATAAAATAGTTCGCGTTTTAATGTTAAAGGGACTGTTCACCAGATTGGCACCAAAAAAATGTTGTTTTTCTGTAACGAATCTTAGGACAACTATCTAATAAAATGTGTTACGCTTTGATATCGTAATTGTAAAAAAGTACCAAAAAATTTTTTTTGTCGGAAACCGGGTTCGAACCCGTGTTGTCGAAATTGCAGTCAAGCGTCGTATCTACTGATCTACGAAGGCTTACTCTTATAGGGCGACATTATTAAACTATACCTCGGTAGTATCACGTGATAACACCGACTAGCCAATCACGCATTAGGAATAAATTCTACATGGTAGACATACCCAGTAATCTTTTTGGATGGAAAATACGAAATAACCGCTAAACTTAAATAAATTGTAAACTTTGTGGTACGTCAGTAAGTAAGTTTCAATGTATTGTACACATCGATGCCAAGTTTATATCAGTTTTCGACAATTTTCTTTTTTTCCCGCTATTTCATCATACGGAGAACATCTCCTTTAACAAGGATATCGTTAATCAAGTTGTTAACTTTAACAAAGTTCGAACAATCGGCCCAATGTATTTCTTAAAAGATTCTTAACAAGAACAACTCTAACACGGGATATTGCATATATAAACAGACCGGAATACGTCATCATTTACAGTCTGAAAGTATCCCAAATTTGGAAATAGCAGCCGGGGGGAAATCTTAAAGAAATAATTGCCTGTATAAGGAACTGTCAATAGTTGCAGGATGGGTTTAATCTCCACCTGTGACCTTGACCTCTCAGATATGCACATGTCATGGAGTTTTCATGAGAAAAGTTCTCTCAAAGCGGTATCTATATTTCAAAACATCTCATTTTGTGGTAACAAGGTTGACTGAGTTTCCACAGAACAACCTGCGCGAGCGGCAATGGTAGATGCTTTTTCTCCTACCTCATTTAAACTAAATACAAGTGTATAGTAAAATGTATATTATAAATATAATTATTTTATTTGCTGGAACTCTTTTGTGATGATGATACTGTTAACAATATGCATTCAAATAAGTGAATATACACATGACATTATCCAATATAGAATACGAATATCAATATTGAAATATAATACAAGTATGAAATCTAGTTTAACATAAATATGACATTTGCCACATAAATATTGCCACGTCTCACACGCCATAGACATGCCTTTTAATTTCATACATTGTTTCTTAAAGCTGCTTTCTTACAGATGGACAGTTTTTACAAGTTTTTTTATTATTTGTTTTAGACTGAGCACATTTTTGCGTAAATGTCTGAGAACAAGTGGTATAAGACTGTTTTCAAAGAATCAGCTCGCAGTTTTTCATATTTACAATTGAAAATTGATGTTTGATGCCGAAAAACTCTTTAATCTTAAAGCGTTAGTAACGCTTTTTGCCTTAAAATTTCAATTTTCGAACATACATATTAATTACTGTGATCTGTTATTTTGTCATCAGTCTTATATCACTAGTTTCCAGATAGCAACGCAAAGACGTTTATTCCAATACAGTAAATGAAAAAAAAGTTGTCAAATCTGTGAGAGTGCAACTTTAAGCATCTCTTGCTCAGAATAACACCATGTTCCTTGGCAACACTTCTATTTATGCTGCCCGCATGATCTGATGCCTGCTTCCTGATTTAACATTCAAATTTGTTAAATGGATTATGGTTTCCTTGTTAGAGTTGATACATCGCTGGTAGCCGGTTACTTCTGAATATTTATTTAATACTAGAACAAGCACGAAGACACAGAGGCCTAGGCTAGATTATGTTTGTTGT